>NC_142647.1:15012500-16262500 GCF_053813885.1 Theobroma cacao
CATTCATCACAATGTCATCTCCATTGAATTATAATCTATTATATGTGTATGCTTTATAATCCTATTGATGCCTCAAAGATTTATCTCAACTTGATCATTGCATCTCATGCAATACCATAATTCCTAAGAGTCATCCTTTTTGTCCTTAATCATCTTTCATGCCTCTATATTACCTTGTATCTTTCTTGCATTACGATATTGATTTGTCACTTAAGACTCAAACCCATTTGAATCATGTATGCCTTAAGCATTTTCGAATTCCAATTTCCATAATATATTAGGAAAGTTTCATTATCTGACTTCATTTTCAAGGTCAACTTTTATCATCCTTTGTTCCACTCCTTCATATGAACATAACATCATTCTTCCTTAACTAATTTATAATTTGTACTTGAAATTGTAAAACTTAAAACTAGATTCTCCTCAAGTATTTTTCAATACTAATACTAATATCACTCTCAGCTTACAACTTCTTTTTATAATCACATAACTTAGTGCTTGCTTTAACGAGATCCAGAGCAAAACTTCTCTTGAGTATTTCCTTGGGAATATCTATCTTAAACTTATATCTCATAGCATGTGATCCCTTAACTTGTGATTTTGCCGTTAGGCTTCTCAGCAAGTTTTAAAAATTTTACGTTTTATACTTGCTGTGTATGATTAGAATCTCTTCTCAAAGATGTTTATGTATTCCTAAAACATTTACTCTTAAAGATATATAAATACATACTCATCCATTCAACTCCTAACTCATCTTCATAAGTTTCTAGGGTGCCACACAATTAGCCTCATGTTGTTACTAACCCTTGTCATTTTACTGTATCAAAACAGATATTACAAATTCTCATAATGATATTCTATATAAATTGATTTTCTATACCAGTCTCGTAATTCTTCCTTCACACTTTCATTATTTGGTATCTCATCTCAATATAGTCATCTCAAGAATCTTTCAAATTTTTTTTTTTATTATATGCCTCTATACAAGGCAATAAAGAAGTTTTTCAATTCATTTGGGTAAACATTCTCCAGAATATTTAAGACTCCCAGATAACAAAACACAATGACCAACAACCAAAATTCAATTTGTAAGCTCATTATCATGTCACTCCCATCTTACTCATGCATCATAAGCGTGAGGTATTTGAAGCAGTATAGCGTTGAACAGTCAATGCTGAAGTATTGTAGCTATAGAAATTTTCTCATCAAAGCTATTTGTTTACATTCAAAGTCACCACATCAATCATTCTCAACCAGTGGTTTCCCTTTTAGATATATATCATGAGTTCCATAAGTATAGGTACCTTCTATTTTCTTGTCATACACACTAAGCCAGATTAATACTTTCATCTCATGTCATCTTTTGACGTTTATCAACATTCATAAAATTCCACCTCAAAACATCCTTTCCATACAGTGTAATAAGTTCATGATAAATATACCACTCCACACATAAGTTGCTTACTATCTACAACTTTCCTCAAATTTATTGTCATCCTTATCCCATTTATCTTCTTTGTCTTATACTCCAATAATCTTATTGACTTTCGGTATAATTAACTACGAAAACAGCTCAGCTTCCTCCTTATTTTATTCTCACAATCCTTACTGAATCAAAATTTTATATTCCCCATATTCCATAATTTAACTTCATTGGGTTATATTTGTGCCCAACTATTACCTCATAATGTCATAACATCACTGAATAATCCCCTTCATGCTTAAATTACAATCATTAACTTAATCACATTATCCATTCCGAATGTCATTTATAACCTTATTGCTTCTTTCTATAACCTTCCTCAATAATTATATTACCAATTTATCTCTGTTATACTAAGAGATTCCCATACATATCCAATTATTTAAACTGCTATTTTACATTCCGTTCGAGTCATACAAAATAAAAGCCACTCCTAACTCCTTTACACAAGTAACTACTACATCTTCCCTTAAACGACACTTGCCTAGATTTATGACAATACAACTTCAACTAAAGTATTAAACATCTTTAGGTTCCTCATTGTCCTGATCCGGGCACATCAATGGATCCTCTTCCTCCTGAGATTTTCTCCTTTGTTCTTCAATCCAAGCTTGTTGTATTCTCTTATATTCTTCATCACTCACCGGTGTAGCATTTCTTCCACAACCGGGAGGAAAATGTCGTACACCTGACACTTTTCTAAGAGGTTTACTTGCCACTGTTACTTTCTCCTTATCCTTTTCTGGTTGTCCCCTTACATTTCTCCCACAACCTGGTGGAAAGTGTCGGACTACTGTCACGCTCTTCCTAGAACAAATACCTCCTTCGGCTATCCTTAATTTCCCCCTTTCTTTAACATGTTCCTTAGATTTTCTCAAAAGGGAACCTCTTATGCTTACATTAATATTATTACTATCTGCACTTTTTGGACTACTAGGTTCGGGTAGCCATCGGCTCTTAGCAGTAGAATCTAGCGATCCCTCGCTAATACTATGAGAGGCGTCGGGACTACCGTCTTTCCTAGACATGGTGTATGTGTCACCAGCGCACCTCAAAACCTATATGCAATCAAATAGTAATTGTTTAATTATTTATGCATCTCAAAAATAGGTAGATTTCTATATGTAGATGCATACATTCTATTCAATCTAACCTAACTGAACTTAACTTAACTTATCTTAACTTAACTGGACTTGGGGCCACGCAGTGTCAGTGTAGATTTCTTAAAACAACCTTAAAATCAAAAACTTTAAAATCCAAAGCTTTAAAATCGAAATATCTGATCTTTAAACCATGCTGTGATACCAATCTAAATTGTCACGACCCGGAACTCCCCATCGAGCCCGTGACAACCGCCGCGAAGCCTCGACAAACATTCTTCACCCCGAATGTCGATCGAAACCTCGCAAGGCTCTCGTATCAGCTTTCGCACTTCCCCGGTGAGCAATAGTTATCAAATAATTAAAATACGAAGGATTACAAATCATTTCCAAATCATAACATAACATATTGTTTTTTTTTTTTTGCTCACAAGGGCATTTTCGTCATTTTTATCGAAAACCTCGAAACTTGCTAAAAATGTAGTACGTAAGCCAAAAATATATATTTAATGATTAAAAAAAATTAAGTATCTAAAACGTTCATTTGAAGTGAAAATTTGACCATTTGAATATGATAAAAATATTCAATAAAATAAACTATTTTCTTGTAAAATAATTTTCATAAAACTATCGGTACATAATTCTTATAGCGTAAAAGATAATTATATTCATATATACTATAAAGCAAATAACCAAAGCATAAAATTTCTTTTACAGTGACACGTGGGCCCATATCTATCCAAAATGCATCGGAAGCTGGAAACCTACAGCTTTTACCGATTCGAGTCCAAATGAAGGTCCTTGCTCAAGTCAGCTAACTACGAAATTCCCTGAGCCTGAAATGTGAGGAAATGAGGGTGGTGAGATTATAAAATCCCAGTGAGTAAACAGATACCATCTAAACTATCTAAAGTCGAGTAAATGGAGACAATTAAAATAAATCATCATACTGTAATTTCATTACCATTCAACTCATTTCAACCAAATAAAATCAATCCATAAAAATCGAGTAATCAACTTGGCTTATGAATTTCTTAAAACTTTGGCTCGTGCCAAAACTCATACTCGGTGATACCTTGCGCAGGGCATCTAACCGAGTCCGCCAAGGCAGTTAAAATTTTATGTACACTTAAAATATATTTTTGTTTAAAAAAAATACAGTCGTTCCTTGGCGTTGGCTGAGTTCCCCTTCACGTGGTGGTTTGGCGTGAAGTGAACCCTAAGCTATACCCCAGGAGATACCCTACGCGCCTCTCCGTTCGAGGTAATAATATAATGGAGTTTACCGTGCCCCTCTAATAGGCTGGCCCACGGAACCCCCTCTGCAGTAAATAATTAATATATAATCCACCAATCAATAAAATTCATTCTAGCATGTCATGGCAATTTATCACAACCTAGCCTCTCAAGGCTGAATACACAGTATAAATAATTATAATACCAAAATCAGTTTAGCCATTCATGCTCATTTATTGTCATAAGCCATTTAATTCAGAACCATAAATTTGCAACACAAACTAGCAGTCTCCAATTACTCTATTTTCAAAACCAATATTCGATTTTTCAGAAAATTTATAAAATCACAATTTCCCTTAAAACATAACAATTTACCATTTAAACCCATTTTTCATAAAATCACATAGTTGTATAAAACTACTCTAGATAATTAAGACGATAATAAGTTTACTCACAATGTCTAGAATGCAGACTTTCGAAGCACTCTGTCTACTGGTCCTCGGATGCAATTTCCTTACCTTTATTGGAGGACTCACCACTTTGACACAGTACAAAATCGAGAATTTCACTAAGTTGGTACTAAATCAAAATTAAACTAATTTGGACTACCAATGCATGATATGGAATGCAAAAATGCACTGGTAACTATCTAAATCCGGTATTAGCCTAATTCGTCTTATCACCCGATTAAATTCCTAACGGGTTCGTTTAAACTCCAATTTAATTCTTTTTAGTTTCTATACCTCAATTGCACCCAAATTGACTTAATGTCCCTCAGTTTGATGCAAATTATCAGTCCTAATAGCAAATTACAAAAATACCCCTAGTGGGTAAAAATTCGTATTTTTGCTCCGAAAATTTCCATTATTTTTCTAGGCTCATAATTCATTATTCCTTAACCAATTCTCCTAGAATAAAATCAAACTCATCCTCACTCACTACATGGTAAATTCAGCCATTAATGGTTGGGGGAGAAAATAAATTCTTTTCTTGTTGTTTTGTTTCTAAATATGCTAAACTAACTAAAAACACTAACATAAATTAAAATCAAATAAATCCAACAACTTTCTCTCTCCTAACCCATTTTTTTAGAATTGAATTCATCATGAAAACATGTAATTTAATCATGGAAAATAAAGAGAAATGCTTGGGAATAAGAAAACTCAAGCTTAATAGAAAAAATCTCACCTTTTTCACTTAATTTCCTTAAAAATTCACACTTTTTCTTTGATTTTCTCTCTCTAGGGTTTTGTTTTTGTTTTCTCTCTCTTCTTGCTGGTTTGGCCGGCCATGGGGTGGAAGATGGGCTGATTTTATGCCTTTTAAAAAGGAAAATAATAAATTAATAAAGGTATGACACATGGCATCATGTCATTGGCCCGTTTTTAAAATTTTAAAATTTTAATCCTTTTTATCTCCACCACACAATTAGTCAATGGTCAAAATGAGCATAAATGAAGACCATGTGCTGGAAAATGTCCTGGTGGTGGAAAATTACTATTTTGCCCCTGGGGTGGTAAAATTACCATTTTACCCTTTTACTCCAAATTATACCGTAATTAAAATTTTTCACTTTTAAACCTCAAATCTTACTCCAATGAGTCAAATTATACTCCAATAAGTCAAATGGGGCCAAAAAAATATTTTCTAAAATTCTCATTTTGTCCCCAAGTGGCAAATGACCATTTTGCCCCTAGATAGCGAAAATTTCGGTTTGACTCCAAATTGATCCTCGAACTCCGAATCACCATATTAAACCATTCTGAGACTTTAAAATTCTTAATTTCATCATAAATTCTCTATTTGATCTAGTCGAGACTTAAATCAACTTTATTGTACCTGTAGGTACAATACCGACTTTTGTAAATTTTTCGGAACTCTCCTAGCATGCAAACATACTATCCATCACATGTATGTCATGATAAATATTTTTATAGAGTCGAGCTTGTCATCTTCTCCCCCACTTGGATCAACCATATGATCTTTCTTCTTGCTTGACTTCGACATCCGGCTAAATATTAATATTTTAATAATATTTTATTAATAAAATATTATTTTATTCTAAAAATTTTATCTTGTCTCCTTGGTACCCAAAATACCTTATTATGCCTCACTTGACTTCCAAATCGCCTTTTATCTCACAAATTCTCTTATGATAAAATTATTATTATTTTATTATTATTTTCTCACTTGCGAAACATTTTATCCTAAACTACTCCTTTCGTCTTTTATCACTTCTGAACATTTTAATTAACCTCAATATGCATTCGATCAATTTTATTTATCACCATATCAAAGTATGGGGTATTTCAGAACTGGCCAAAGTGGTAAACATTAAAGTTGTATCCCTACCTCTTAGCTTTCTAATGGTCTAAAAATCATATCATTTGGACTTCTGTAGTAGGAGATATGCTTGAAAACCTGAAACATAAGCAAACAGAGCACCAGTCCATTATGCACCTTTCTTCACCAATTGAAATTATTTTTGATCCTACTCCTACAAAAACATAAAAATAAATATAAATAACATAAAACTAACATTATTAACTTAAAATAAACATTTAAACATAAATTAAACTAAACTAATAAAAAAAATAAAAACACCTAAATCCAATCCTATATCTAATCTAACTTAGACTAATTAATTATTTAATCTTTCATTAAATATATGTATTTAAAGCACTCATCAATAGACATACTTTTGAGAAAATTATGAGGAATCATTGAGTTGTTGCACTTTATCTCTAGTAGTAGTAGCAGTAGTAGTAGTAACTATATTTATTTTAGTTTTCATTAACTGAATTTGATTTTCGTAAGTTAAGTTATTTTCTATGTTTTGCTCGAGGACTAGCAAAATATTAAGTTTGGGGGTGTGATAACTCTATGATATAGAGTTATTTCGGCTTAATTTTGATAGTAATTTGGTTTAGTTTTTGTTGTAATGCATAGAAATTAGTAGGTTTTATTTAATTATTTTAAATTAGTTATTTTAGGTAAGTCAATTTAATCATGGTTAATTTTATGCTTAATTTGGTATTAATGTAGTTAAGATAGGTTGTTATTGATTTAATTATGCTTTTGTAAGTGTTCGAAAGAAGAATTTTAGTAAAAGAATGAGAGCAATTTTAAGGTGCAGACTTTCAATGCACATGTTTCGATATTTTGGCCATAACTTTCTCTACAGAGCTTCAAATGAAGCGATTCTTGGACCGTTGAAAAGATAAGAGAAAAATCTACAATTTTTATGAACTTCACCCATTTCGACTTTTAGTATGGTCAAAAATCTTATTGAAGTTGACACTGTAGTATCCTGTATTTTGATACAGTGGCTAATAAAGTTTACGGATACCAATTTAGGTTGATTACTGAGTTAAAGGGTAATTTAAAAGTGAACTCGTGAAATCTCGACCTCTATAAACACGCAACTAGAAGTAGACGTGATAATACGGACTAAGGGTAATTTCGTAATTTCTCTTGGTGAGCTCCTACGAGTGGGTTTTTTATGCTATTAAGGTCTAAATAGGCCTAAGGAATGAATAAATGATGTGTAATGATGAAAACACAAAGAAAACTAGAAGTGACAATAATTTTCACAATAGGGAAAAAATGGTCATTTTGCACCCCGGGTCAAAATTTTTAAGTTTTCGCAGACCCGAGCATGTTTAGACTATTATGGACCTTGTCTTGGTATAAAAAGAGTAAAATGATTACACCAAAGATTGAAGGAGAACAAGTTAATGTGCTAAAGGCAATTTCGTAATTTCAAGTGGAATGGATAAGCTTGAGCTATAAATATCTTTTCTTCCAGTAGCTTTTTCATTCTCCAACAGCTTCTTCTTCTTCTTCTTCTTCCATCTCATGTTGCTTCCATCCTCCATGGAAGCTTACTTTGCAACTTCCATAACTTTCTCTCTCTAGCTCCAAATTTCATGCTTTTGCCCACTCTTTCATATAGTTTTTCATGCTCTTCCACTTTTACACCTTAAAACCCTCAAAAAGTCTTTGTTCAGTACTTTCTTTCACTAGTTGAAAGTTTTAGAGAGAGAAAGAGAGACTTGCCATAGTAGCTTGGAAGCTTTTGAAAAGGAATTCAACTAAAAAAAAAAACCACCAAGGTGAGAAATGAGTTAGAATTTGATTTTAAGCCGTTAGAGATGGCTAGAAATTAGATTTATGGGCTGTTATATTTTTGATAGTTACATTATGGGTGATAGGTTCCAACAAGGCCTCACATGTCCGTTTGAAGCAATAATCGAAGTTAGAGTCAATTAAAGATTCAACAAATATCGGTGAGTGAACTTGCATTAAAAAGGTTTTGGGATGTGTATACAAGTATGTTTGATTGAATCCCTAAACTGTTTTATTTGTTTTATCTTTAAAACTAGTGCCTTGGGAACAAGCCTTTGATAAATTGTTTCTATATGTGACATGTGACTGTTATGGACTGTTGTACTACTACATTATGTTGATATATATATATATATATATGAATAACGTTGTGTAATGATATTGACCCGGCTATACGCTAGTAAGAGTGCACATAAGTCGTTGCTGACCCGGCTATGTGCAGGTGGGAGTGCGCATAAGCCGTTGCTGACCCTGTTATGTGTGAGTAAGAGTGCGCATAAGCCGTTGCATATGAGCTGATGATGATGGAAGGGTGTGCATGATGATTGATATATATATATATATATATATACATATATGGTATATGGTTGTAATGCATGTGAAATTTTGGCATGTTTAACTTTGGAAACTTTTGAGCATTTCATGTTGAAATTGGCATGATGAATCTTGAGAATGTCTCATTTTCTTGCAAATTGAGTTCATTGCAACACCAAATGGATTTTTAGTGCAAAAGAGGTCCTTTTTACACTTAGGTGCCCTGCTTCTAGCTGCACTAAGAAACATTCTATTTTGGCAGCCAGAAACTGGCTGCAACGAAAATAAATCTCGCTGCAGCGAGAAACTCTCAGGTTTTGATACAGTTCCTTCATTTTGATAAAGATTTTGACCTCTTTCCCGTCCGGTTTTGAAAAAGTGGTTAACATCAAAGTTGTAGTCCTGCATCTTATCTTTCTAACGGTCCAAAAATCAAGTCAATTGGACTTCTGTAACGGGAGATATGATAGAAAAACTAAAACACATACAAACTAACACTATTTCTCGCTGCAGCGAGAAGTTTTCTGTTTTGGCCGCCCGAATCTCGCTACAGCGAGAATGAACTTCGTTGCATAAGAAACTTACTACCATGCTTGCTACCTTGATTGATTTTGACCTACTTTTCACCCATTTAACTTCATGGATTGATCATGGGTTTGTGAAACACTATGAGGGTATTAATCAAAGTTTGAAATGAGGGTTTTTAGTAAGAAACTAAATCAATTGCATTGTTTTTGAAACAAGTGCATCATGATTTCCAAGTTCTTTCTATTGATTACTTGTTCCCTTCTTATGTTCACTCACTCACTGAGTTTTATACTCACGTTTTTAAACTTCATGTTTTTAGATTCGAAGGCAGTTGGGACCTAGATTGAGTCGCACACATATGCTCGCCTTCTTGGTAGGTACTATGGTATCTCAGTAGCTGTATCTTCACCCAGAGTCACTCTGCTAATGGTCAAGAGTCTTATGCTTCTGTACATATATAAGTAATGAAGACCACTAAGATTCATGTAAAAAAAATCAAATATGTATATTTGATTACTGATGCCACTGTAAGGTGGCAAATGAGTGATACTATGTTAGCATAATACAAATGTGAATATCGGATTGCCATAAAACGTTATTGAAATATTTAAAATTGAGAATTTAAATATGTGACTTTAGAAATGACGATTGAGAATGATGATTGTGATTGCATAAAAAGGCTTGCTTGGGCTTAGTGGGCTATTCCCATTGGGCCCATGCACCGGTCATAGCTTGGAATTTGGGCTGTGACATTGACGCACTGTAACAGTCCTAGAGCAATTATAATTTTTGTTAATTAATTGGGCAAGCCTACGACTTACATAGTCTGATAAGGAAATCCCAGCTAAAATTGACTTCTTTCTTTACCCAACTTGGCCTAACTTCAAAGCCTATAAAAATAACCTTTCGGAGGACTTAAAGGAGAATGAAAAAATGCCAGATTAACAACGGATAGTTAAGCCACAAAGTCATTAAAGCTAAGAAGAATTTGAAGGATTCAAAGAGATTTGGAGATAAAGAACACAATTCTTGAGTTTTTCTATATTTTCGTTTATTCTCTTATTATCTTGGTTATGCTTTTAATGTTTAGATTTTATTCGATGATAATGTGTGACTTGATGGGGAACTAAGTTTTTAATCTAAGATTATGATTGAACTCAATATGTAGTTTGATTTATTTATCTCTCTTTTGCTTATGTTTGATAGATTTAAGTTGTTTATTTTATTTTGTTCTCAATGCTTATAATTGCTTGATCACCAATGAGATTGAATTGGAAACTTAAGTTAAACCTTGACAAAGGTGATTTAGGTAGACTTTTAATAGAATAGTGTATAATCGAATGCACTTAGTTGATTAGGTGATTTGATTTGCATATAAGGTAGACATACACCTATAAGCCATACGTAGCTAAGATTAGAGCGCAAACTTAATGAATCTTTCTTCAATTTAATTTGCATAGACATATAGTAAATTAATTGGGAGAGATATTTTTATAAGAAACTCGACAAAGACTTATAAATAATTTAGGACTCTAGGTTAGCAACTTAATCCATTAAACTAAGTTAAGAGCGAGAGATAATATTCAGATGAAGTACTAAAGGATATTATAATCTTAGGTCTGTTAATCACTAGAAGTAAAATTTGTTAATATATTAGTTTTAGTTATTAGTTTATTAGTTTAAATTTTCCTTTTTAATTTTAATTGTTTAGATAAAATTAAGGTGTGTTAATTTTAGTAATTAACAGTAAAGATTAATTCAATTCTTTGTGGGATCGACACTCTACTTATCTCAATATTATCTTTGTGATACGTACACTTGCGTGAGTAGAACATTGAACAACAAGTAAAATAATAGATATAATTTTGACTAATGAGAGTTAGTCATAAGAGTTTATTTAGTCCAAAATAAAAATTAAGAAGCTTAATTGAATGCAATAGACTAATAAAATTTTATTTGAAATTTTAAATAATTAAATTTTTTTAAAAAATATTATACTTTAATAAATAATATTAAGTCAAACTCCATAAGTTAAATTTATGGAGATCCATCATTGATTCTAATATATCTATTATATATGTAATGACCAAAGTCTAATCACTAGTCCAACAGCTTTTCAAACTTAAATCACGTGGTCTTCAGAAGCTCAAGCTCTAGTTACTAGTAGTGATGGACTTAGATTGTTATATAAATTTTAACAATCACATTCACATCTGATGTGGGGTATCACAATCTCACCCATTCAAATCCTTGATGTCCTTATCAATACCATATATCACATCACAATCAAGGCTTATTCCACAAGAACAAGATTTCACCAAAGCAATGTGGAAGCCCACATCGGACTAGCGCAGGCTTTGATACCATTTATAACGATCCAAGTCCAAGCATTGACCCAACAACTTTTCGGGTCTCAACCACGTGGTCTTTAAAAGTTCAAGTTGCTAGTAGTAATGGATTTGGATTGTTATATATGTTTTAACAATCACATTCACATCAGATGTGGGATGTGGGGTATCACAATCCTACCCCTTCAAATCCTTGATGTCCTCATCAAGGCCACAAATCATCCACAGGAAATCATTCACAAGACCAATTCATAGGACCAAAATCTCACCAGACCAATGTGGAAGCTCACATTGGACTGGCACAAGTTTTGATACCATTTGTAACGTCCTAAGTCTAATCACTGGTCCAACAACTTTTCGAGCTTAAACCACGTAAGTCTCAAAAGCTCAAGCTCAAGTTGCAAATAGTGATGGACTTGGATTGTTATATAGATCTAAACAATCACATTCACATCTGATGTGAGATGTGGGAATGCCAATAGAAAAGTTAGTAGAGTTATATGTGGAGAAATTGTGAGATTACGTGGGGTGTTAGTGTCCATCTAATCTGATCGAGATTCTCAATTTGTGAAAAAATTTTGAAAGAGTCTACATAAAGCTTTAAGTACCAAACTTAATTTTAATACTGTCTTTCATCCCTAAATAAATGGTCAGTCCAAGAAAACTAATTAAATTCTTGAGGACATGTTGAGAGCTTGTGTCATGGATTTTGGAGGTTCTTGGGATTGACACTTGTCATGGGCGAAATTTGCTTATAATAATAGCTATCAATCTAGTATCCAAATGGCTCCATTTGAAGCTTTGTATGGTAAGAAGTGCAGGTCTCCTCTTTTTTGGGATGATGTGGGTGAAAGACAATTACTGGGGCTAGATCTTATTCAGTAGACAATTGAGAAAGTTCAATTAATCAGAGAACATCTTCGTACAACTCAAAGTAAACATAAAAGTTATGCAAACAATAGAATAAAGAAGTTAGAATTTGAGGTTGGAGATCATGTATTCCTGCAAGTTTCCTTTATTAGAGGAGTAATGCGATTAGAGATTCAAGAAAAACTTAGTCCTTTTTATGTTCATTTGAGATTTTGGATAGGGTTGGTGATGTGGCTTATAAATTGGTGCTTCCATTTGCTCTATCGAGAATGCATAACGTGTTTCATGTTTCCTTAATAAGGAAATATATTCCAAATCCTAATCATGTGGTTAAGTTAGCTCTTTAAAACTTAAAGAAGATTTGTCTTATGATGAGCATCCTATATGTATTGTGGATAGGAAAGATCAAGTTCTAAGAAGGTGGACCATTCCTTATGTTAAAGTGTAGTGGAGTAATCACACAGAATGAGAACTGACTTGGGATTTGGAAGAAAATATCAAAGAGAAGTATCCTTACCTTTATGAAGACTAAGGTTAGCATTTAAGGGACTAAACTCTTTTTAAAGAGGGGATGATGTAATATCCCTCACAAAAAAAAAATCATTTTATTTGATAATTGTAGATATGGTCATGGGGTTATTAATGAAAAGAAAAAAAAAGAAAAGACTTTTAGAAAATAAAGTAGATATATTTTAGTTGGTGTCAGATTACGTTATCATGTTTAAAAAGAGAATCAGTTAGTTTTACCTTATTATATTTTAAAAAGAAAATTAGTCAGTTTTATCTTAGCACATTTAAAAGAAAAACAGTTAGTTAATCTTATCATATTTTTTTAAAAAAACTATTTGGTTTTATCTCAACACGTTTAAAAGAAAATCAATCAGTTGAAAAAATTCAGTCGAAATTAATTTAGTCTTATATCATTAGGCTTAAGAGAAAGACAGTCAAAAAAAGGAGGAGAAAAAGAAAGAGAAAAAAGAAAAGTATTTAAGGAATTTTTGATTAATGAATGATCAGGTTGTATGCTCTTAGTTTTGGCACAAAAATCTTAAATTATTTTGTATTTTTTTAACTTTTATTCAAATCTGGTACTATTCTGGTGACTTTCCAGTGACATGATAGGTACCAATGGAAAGGTCTCGAAAAGATCTTTCTAATGATTTTTGTAGCGTTTCGTTTAACTTTATGAATAGGAAGATATAAATTTTTGAAGTTGATGAAAAATATGATTTTAACAGTTTTAATGGCCCAACTTTGGGTCATCAGCCAATAACATTTTGGGTCATTACAAATAGTATCAGAGTCTGCGCAAGTTCGATGTGCGCTTTCACATTGCTCTGTTGAGATTTTGCTCTTGTGAATGATTTGTGGCATTAATGAGGATATAAAAAATTTGAATGGGTGGGATTGTGATGCCTTATATCTGATGTGAATGTGATTATTAAGATATATATAACAGTCCAAGTCTATTACAACTAGTAATTTGAACTTAAATTTTTTAAGGTCATGTGATTTAGGCTTGAAAAATTAATGGATTAGTACCTAGATTTAGATCGTTACAATATATATATATATATATATTGAAAAATGTTGAAAAATGAGTATGAAATTTTAAAAAACAAACAAAAAAAAGAAGAAAATGTTTTATTTTGAGAATGAAATGGAGATACGAAATTGTTGAACTTGGAAAAGTAGGCATCAGATAGATGAAGTGGACGGAGCATATCCTGGAGATATGTATATCTTATTCGTGAAACTTGGATACAGCCATTACAATTTGACCACGTGGCAATCCCCACATCATGAAACAAGATGAAGAAAAATCTTAGGAACACTGGCCTACACTATATATACAGTTCAAACTGACAAAAACAGATGATTTCCCAGAATCTAGAACCCAAGTTTTCTTGTAAGGAAGGAAATATGTCCATTACACCATCTCAACAAAGTTTCCTAACCAACGCTTTTACATTTACTCACAAACCCAAAACCAATCGTCTCAGCTCTGCTACTTTCATCTCATGCAGATACCAGTCAGATGACCACAAAGATTCTGCCTGGTAGCTAATTTTCATGCCATTTCACTTCTCTTTGCTTCTTGCAATGCAACTATGTTCCATGACGGAGGATTGTGTTTTGGTGCTGAATTTTCTACAGGAGAAATGAGAAGCAGTTGGCAAAGCTAGCAATAGTGACACTGGCAGCTGGAGTGTTGACTCTGGGCTCAGTTGGTGATGCATCAGCTGCCAAGACGGGTGGTAGAGTTGGTGGTCAAGCGTTTCGTTCATCAGCTCCTCGCTCAGCCCCAAGAGCCAACAGCAATTCGAGGTAATTCATCGGTTAAGTTTTGTTGGTGTTAATTTTGTTTAGGCCGCTGGTTTTAGCATCTCCTTTGGATATTAATTAGATAGATTCAGTTGTTTGACAAATAGGAATTTTTTTTTTGACGTTATTGATCAATATTGAGCACATAATGTTACTTGGGTACTTGGATTTCTTAATTTTTAATGTGTTGTTGTTTGAATTTTGAAAGAATTAAGCTCTGAATATATGCGCAGTGTAGGTGGGTACTATAGAAAAGCAGTTGAAAAAGCCTCATTTGTGCTTTTAATATACACATTATACTAATTTCAAAGAGATAGAGGGCTGATGCGAAGCTTTTAGCTGCAAGTTCAGCTAAATGGTAGCCTTGTTTGTTCTTTATAAGGAGAGATTTGCATAAGCAGGAATCAGTCACTAGCTAGAGAGTGGCTTTCTATTTAAGTACGGAAAACTTTATCTTTTAGTCACAATTGGTATTTCTAATAGTCAATAGTTCTCTAGGACTTATTGAACTATATGAAATGCTAGGAGTACTGTCACTACCTTCTGATGCTGATCAGGAAGGAAAAATTCTACAAGTCTAGATGGGAGCACTCTTGAATTTACTGTATAATTTTTGCTTTCTTTTAAGTTGGCATTGCTATGTACTGGGTCAGATTGAAATGATGCTCAATATTGAAAAAAAGTTGAGGAGAATCTTAAGTAATATGCTGAGCCACTTCAAATTCAGTAATTGATGGAATGGCATTTGTCGTCCTCATTGCAAGCTTTTATTATTTGATCATAAGTCTAATTCATTCTGTGACACCTTGATTTGACCAAAATTAACTGGTTTCTTGAAAAAAGTCAGGACCCAGAACATATTCTTCATTCTAGATTGAAAAACAGGATGAGCAATGAGATAGGTTGCTCCAACTTTGCCATTATATAAACGTGGTGGCTAGAGAAAGTATGTGTAGGTCAGCAAGCAGGATTTTCACCCATATAAGCTCAGCTGCAGTGAAGGCTATAGCTCTACACCTAGCCTCAGTAGATGACTTAGCACGACGACATCCCAAGATTAGCATTCCTCCCAAATACACTATGTTGGCTTTTGTTGATTTACAAATTGCAATCATCTAAACGGTTCACCCAGTTATAATTAGACTCAGAGAAAGCTGTGGGAGTAAGAGCAGACTGCTTCTTGAATGATAGATAGGAATGAGTTAATGACCTTGAGTTATCACTGGATTCATCTGTAAATGTGATGAACATGCATAAACTGAGATGCGAAATCAGGCATCATTCTAGACAAGTATTGAAGGATAAAACCCCATAGCAACAAAGCGTGCCTTGTAACTTTTATTATAACCATCAAGTGTTCTCCTAATGCAAAAAACACACTCACTTTTGACAAATTTTGAGCTTTAGATGGTGGAACAAGCTGGAAGTTCAAGTGTTCACAAAGCCATTAAATTCAGTGCAGTGATGGCAGCCTTCTGTTGCGGATCTTTCATAGCTTGAAGCATATTGTAGGTTCAAGAGAAACAGGAATAGGATGCATCACAGTAGTGTAAATTCTTTGGTCTGAAAGTATTACTTTGTGAGAAAGTGGCCATTAGATGAGTCCAAGGAGGCTGAGAGAGATTGGATGCAGAATTGAGAGAGGGTTGGGATTGGAATTTGAAACAGGTTCAGCTGAGGAAAACAGTAGTCATTGAGTCATCAGGTTGAAGTGGGTGACTTGCTAAAGAATTCTAACCTGAGGATGTCACTACTGCAGACCTTAATGGAATAGAGAAATGGCTGTTGCACTTGAAGATTGATTGTCAGATGAGAAATTTGTGAGAGGAACTGAAGCAATTATAGGAGGAGCAGATGCTGCAACAAAAGTATAAGTTCTAATCTGTTGAGAGGCACAATAAGCATTAATTCTAGGCTGTGATAAATAAAGAGAAGAAGACCACTGCATGTCATGAAATGAATATTTCTAGGCAGTTGGATCAAAACACTTATATGCACTCTATGAATGGACCATTCAAGAAAAACACATGGATGTGATTTTGGTTGAAGTTTATGACGATTGTAAATTAAGCCAAGGATAGCACAAACACTGCAACACATTGAGCTAACAATAATTAGGTGTAATGAGACCTCAAAAGGTGTTTTCTTATTCAAAGCTGAAGATGGTTGAATGCAGTTTGAAATGAATAGACCAGAAAGATAATGGCTGTGATGCTTAATGTAAGAGAGTCAATTCACTTTCAACAATGTGTGTGTGCCATCTTTCAGCAATGCTGTTATGTTGTGGTGTGTGGAAGCATTTGAAAATGTGAAAGACCGTGATCTATAAAAATTTGACTAATTTTCCATTCCCCTCCATTATCAGAATATGTACTAGAGAGTTCACAGATAGCCAGAGAGGCAGAAGTTCTAAAAAAATTTCTTGTGCTACTGGCAGTTATTAGTGCAAAATTTTCACCATCATTGTTGGATGAATGACTGCCCTTGGTTGGCAAATTACTGCTGGACTCCAAGTCAAATTAACTTTAGGAATGAGAGAAACATCAGTGCCTTCTTCATGCTTGAGAGAAGTTCCATCAATGAGTTTGCCATGGAGTTCTATAGCTTTGGTCGCAGTAATAATTTCCTTGAAGTCTGGCCCAATACCTTTGTGAATATACAGCTCAATAATCATTGTCTACAGGATTTTAAAGGAGTACAACCTCATCAGCTATGAACTTCATTGTTTGTAGATATTTATTTCATTGATTTTTCAAGTACAAATAATTATAGATACAATAATTATAGATAAAACAAGATCAGGTCTGGTACCACACAAGATTGAATCTGTATGTTTGAAATAAAATCAAAGCTTTAGAATTGAAATAGTTTGAATCATTTAAATATTCTGACTTGCTTGACTGCGCTAGCTTCTTCTCTCCTGCCATTTGGTCAATTACATTAAATCAGACTCTTGTAATGTTGTAAACTATTTTGGATGGCTAGCAAAAGAAGTAGATTAAATTCATTGCTGAACCTAAGGCCATAGTTTCTGATTGAAAGTCATGGTGATATGAAACTATTGTTATATTAATGACCTTCATAATTTGTGCTTAAAATTAAGAACCATTAAACCATTTTGTCAGAGAACAGATGAGGGGTTGGAAATATTCAGAATAGTTTGAATGTTTTGTTACTTTGATCCCATAAGCATTTTGATATTTAGGCCATTGACAAGAAAACAAAGTTCTACATTTTACAGATTCAAAAAATATATATATATATCAGCAGGTAGAGTTTGGTGTTTTGTCATGGAAGAACCCTTACTTGAACCAAGTAGAAAGGAGCTAGTAGACGTGCCTAAGAAATTAGATTGTCAAGAATCAAAATGCTCTAAATGAAATGTGAACTGATTATTTTTATTTTGTCTTTAGCTTCTTCATCAAATTTTGGTCTTTGACTTCGTTCATATTTTCAGTGGACAAATCTGTTTTGCTAATGCTTAAGCTAATGTTTGTCCAGGACCAATATTTATATCAATCCACCAGTTGCCCCACCTCTAGTCGGTGGGTATGGCTATGGTTTTGGTGTGCCATTCTATGGTGGCTGGGGTTGGTCACCATTTTCCTTCTTTGCTCCAGGTCCCAGTGTTGCAATTGGTGTTGGAGGTGGATTTGAAACTATTGTCTTCTTTTTGTTTCTTGGTGCTGTTGCAGCTGTTGTGAGGAGATTCCTTGGATCAAGAGATGATGAGGATGAGTATTAGTCAATCGATGGAAACGAGTATTTTGAGACTTGGGTGAAGTAATAAATAGAGATGCTCGACTCACATATCGGTAGCAACTATTGTATTTTGCTGTGAGAATATAATGTATATTTTGATGAATTTTTATGGATGATGCAGCCTGCTACCACTTTGGAATTTTCAAAATGGAAGGAAAAAGAGAACTGTTAGTATTTAAACATGTTGCGTTTGACACATTCAAGACACTAAATTTTCGTATCTTAAATGTGTGACACGATTATAACATAAAACACTATAAGAATAAACTTAAAACTCTAACTTTAAATCTTCTTGTATCTTGTCTAAAATTGTCAAGTCTAGTTTATGTGGTCAAATATTAAGAAAATTAAAAGTGGATTAAGAAAATTAAAAGTGGATTAAGAATGAGTTTTGAAACTTGAAGTTTTAGATCGTGGATATCGATTTATATTGTTTTTATGCATGGATTTCATAGAACAATGTTTTACTCGAGGTTTTTAAAAGGTTTAATTTTGTAAAAAAATTTATCAAAAATTGAGAAATTAGGGAGAATGTAAGAAACAGACCCTAATGGGTTGAGTTTTGACCAATCAAGTAAGGGTCGACTTTGCTGGAGGTTGAAGAAGAGTTGTATAAGCGGCGAAACAAGGCCCAATGCATGGGGGAAGCACGTGTGACCTACTCGTGTTGAGTGTTTCGACTGTTTAGATAGTTCTCTTTTACTCGTCATTTACTACCCATTTGTACTATTTTTCTAATTTTTAAAATATGTTTTAATTAGTTATTTCGACTATTTTGGTGAGGTATTTTTAGAATGTATGTGACAAAAAAAATAATATGTATTGTTTTAAGTTTAATGGTAGTATGCACCTTCTTAGATATTTGTGTATTTTATATACACTCGAAATAAAGTTATATTAATAATTAAATCTTATAAAGTGAGTTTTTCAATCCAACAAATATATTTTGGTGAATGGAAATATAATGATTGAATATCTCAAAAGGTTATGTTATATATGTCTATGATTTTGAGACATGATGCCTATGATCATTAAGTTTTTCTTTTTTTTTTAAAGATATGTTATTGCTAGTTGCCATAGTCAAAATAAACTATGAAATTTTATGAGTACAAGATGAAAATATAGTATAAAAACTAAAACCCCAAAACATATGGATCTAATTCGGAGATATTGGGTCCAAACTAAACCCATGGACCAAACTTCTCGCTACGCCCACCTAACTAGACAAGGAAAATTTCATGCATGTACTCAATAAAAACTCTTAACTCATCAACTATCCAAACATATTCGATCCTCAATTAAATTCTTCTTAGCTTATCTCAATAGCAGGCTTTCAAGTCAACTCAAAACACTGCTCCACCTCCATTGCATATGTGCCCAAATCCCTTTAAACTACTCTTAGTTGCTATCCAAGAAACAAACCACTATCCGCATCTTGCATACCAATTAATTGGTGTCCACACACCACCTTGTTCGAATAAATCAAGAAAAATATTCGATCATCCCACCAACTCTATCCACATATCAACCTAATCTCTACAAAACCCCCACCTGAGTCAATATTTATTTAAATATAGTAGGCAACTTCCTACTCCAATACAAACTCAACAATTTAAAATTGATTTGGATTTGTCTATAAAACTCAGCACAAAAATATGGCTCATACTTTAACTCAACCCAACAATATAAAACTGTATTTTTTAATTTAAATGAACTGCTCAACCTACCGTCCAACTTTTCAGACTCCTTCACGTACACTCATGTTTCAAATCGAATTCCATCCTCATTTAAAATTCCTAAACCATTTCAAACTCTTATCACTTACTTACTATCTCCACCTTATTCATATCTCTTTAAGTAAACGTTTGAAAAAGTACGTCTCTTCTTTGAATATCAGCTTTTGCCAATAGATCAGCTTCTTTATTAGCTTCCCATCTTCACACACTAAAATCAGACCTATTTAAAGATCCGGATCACCTCTCTCTTCCCTTTTCATTGCAACCACCATTTGAATAAAATCTTCTCTAGAATTCTCAAATGCCAAACTAACCACATTACCAATATCCCATGTTATTTCAACCTCCATTAGATTAATGTCAGAAGTAAGATATTGATTCGAGTCTTGTACAAATTCCTCAATAACTTCCTTCGCCCATTTATTGCTTGATAATTCTATTTTATAAAATTATTTGTCTTATTTTGTTCTTAAAAGCTAGCTAAGTTCTTGACTTTAGATTAAGATTTAGTTATTTTTCTAATTAGTTTACTTCATTATGTTATTTTATTTTATGCTATTTTTATGTTTATTTACTTTATTTTAATTATAATTTATTAGTTTTATACTTTTGTAAGATTTTAAGGAATAAGGCATCAAATTGGTGAAGAAAGGTGATTAAAGGACCAAGACTTTGATCAAATATGTTGTGGTATTTCGAGTATAACTTCCATTCTAGATTTCTAAATGACATGATTTTTAGACCATTGGAAAGTTATAAGACAGAGCTACAACTTTTCATGAAGATCACTTTGCCCAGTTCTACCTTGAAGATAGAGTTGGAAGTTGACAGAGTGTATTAGTCAGTAAGAGAAGACATAAAGCTAGGCTAATGCCGCAGCATCGAAGGGATGTGCTACAGCGTAAAGAGGAAAAATATGAAGAATGAGTGTGGAAAAGAAAAGTTTGTGGGCTGATTAAGGTTTTATGGGTTCTACAATTATTCTAAGCTTATATTAAAAGTCAAGCAGGTTAAATTAGGAAGATTAGATTAAGTTAGTAGTATTTAAAGAGAGTTTGAGGAGAAGTTAGCCATAGAAGTCTACCCTAAAAGAGATTCAAGAGCTTAGAAATTAAGGTTGAAGATTGAAGATTAAGGCTGCCAATATTCATTTCTTCCTTTTCTTTAGCTTTTATTATTTGTATAACTCTTGATGACTAAATTTCATATGTTTTTATTTATTATTGAAATTATGTGTATCTATTTTCTTTCCTTTAGGATTGCAATTGAACTCACATGTAGTTTAAATTTTTAATCTCTTTCTTGCTTACTTTCAATGGAATTGAATTATTTATTCCAATTGATTCTTAATGCTTTTAATTGCTTGATCACCAATTAAATTGATTTGGAAACCTCAACATAACTTAAGAAAGAAAGTTTAGAATAGGCTAAAATTAGAATAACTTATGATCATATTTTTTTGTTTGGATGAATAAATTGATTTGTGTATAAGAGAGATATACCTATACGTTATATGCAGCCAGTATTAGAGCTTAAACTTAATGAGTTTGTTTTAATTTCAATACACATAGATATATAACGTTTTAATTAAAGTAAATATTTTTATAAAAGTTTCTAGAGAGCCTTATAAATAATTGAAGACTTTAGGTTAGCAATTTAACCCATTAGAATAAATTAAGAGAGAGAGAGGTGTAAGATTTAGATGAAGTGTGAGAGATATTGTAATCTTAAGTGTTTTTTTGGTTGATTTTTATCCAATTTTATTATTGCTTTGATTTTTTTAGTTTAAATTATTGTTAATTAGATTTAGTTAATTTATAATTTATTTAGTTACTTAATTTTGTTTGTTTGGATAATACTAAATTGTGATAATTTTAGTACTTAGTAAAATTTTAGATCAATTCTCTATAGGATCGACACTGTACTTGCCATTATATTATTTGTTCAATACGTATACTTGCATGGTTAGAAAAATAAAACAACATTGCTTCGCAAACCCTACCTCCTTTACTATTCGATAATTTGTCTTTGTTGCAACCTTTCTTACCTCTAGGTCTTTTGATTATACTTCCCTTTCCACCTTACCTCTTAACTTAGCATCACCTTCATAAATTTTACCTTTGACGTGAATCATAACTTGCAATATATAGGTTATAATTTGGTCCCATCTTTGTTTTTCAGCTGCAAACAAGTCCACAATTTCTTCATTAGCATTATTTTCACCTTGATACTATTTTTGTGTTATCATATCCACCTCCTCTAAACTCGATAACCATGTGGTATTTGATGTAGAATCCTTGTAAAGAGACCTTAGTGCTTCCAACTATTCATACTTACTTGGAAATTCTAAATTTAAAGAACTCAAATTTAAAAGACTTGTAACCAAACAAGAACACTCCATATAATTAAATTCTCTCTCTTCATTATATACCATAATAGCATTATTTTCCAAACATTCCTCATTATTCGGATTCGGACTCTTATTCCCAACATTGATCGCCCTCTTTTCACAAGAGTCCATTCCAACATTCTCTTCCTTATTCACACTATCTGAATAGTCCTTCCTAATGACATTGTTTTCAATACCACCTTTCAGTAAATGTGTCTAAATTTGAACAATCTTGTTTAAATTTCGGCTGTCCTTCTCCATTTTATTCCCCTGATCTAAAAAATGAACAAATTTAAAATTTAAATCTTGTTGCACTCCTAAGTTAGGTTTGAATTTTGAACCTCCTTCATTTCTAAAATCTATAGATAATCGTGTAAAAACATTTTCCACCGAGATATCATTCTAATTGCCACCATTATCAGATTTATGCCGAATCCCTCTAGATTGCATGTGTCCTCGTAAGACTTTGGCCTCTTTTTCCAGCTCTTGATTTTGAATTCAAATTTGAATTTTGATTTGCAATTGGGATCTTGCATTCACTAGCCAAACATGCCCTATCATTAGAGCCAAACGTTCCCCTCTTCATATCATCCTACTCCTACTGCCAATTATTTCTTGAATATGGTGCTTTTAACACTTCCAATACCAAAGTAAGGATTTTATATTGGCTATCACCTATAGGTAATGTTGTGAAAGCCAGAATGCAACTCACTTTTCTAACTTTAATAACTATGCACCCAAAATTAAATTTGCTTAAAGCCATCATACAAACATCTAATCTCACAAAATCATCCCATTTATCCCTTAAAGCGTTGAAAAGATTGTAATGCCAAATATGCAATGGAACATCTTTTACTTTCATCCAACAAAAGAATTCCTATCGCACTAATTTTCTATCATAGGCCATTAAATTACTCAACCATGGTTGAAAGCAATTCAAATAATCATCAATCAACACTTTCATAACCTCATTATCACAGAAGGTAAGTAGTACTTGGAATTCCCCCATTGGTCGAACTATAACCTCAATCCTTTGCATCATGAGGCCTTTTTGCAAGTCACCCATTGAACAACCATCCCAAAAGGTCCCAATAACACTACAGTTTAGCCACGCATAGTTAGTTTTTGGAATAAATATCGAGGCCTCTTCCTCTTCTTTATTTTTCATATGAGGTTCCACCTTAGGCTTTCTTTCAACATGCACCCACTTTTCACCCTTCCCAACCTCCTTGAAGGTTCTAAATAGGCCTGATCTACCATTGATTTATCCAAAAATGGCACAAGCATTCTTCTTCCTACTATATTTCCATCTTTAACCA
The DNA here is from genome assembly GCF_053813885.1 of Theobroma cacao. NCBI lineage: Eukaryota > Viridiplantae > Streptophyta > Magnoliopsida > Malvales > Malvaceae > Theobroma > Theobroma cacao. Next base: position 15,036,259 of record NC_142647.1, read on the forward strand.
ACAATCATTTTCTAACTATGTACAGCTCAATACCACCCCTGATGGCTACCTTCAACTCCCTTTCCTCCCCACACTTAACAAAAACATCCAATCACCACCACTAATTCATCAAAAACCTCTTTAATTTCAGCCTAGGAAACTCCCTTTGTGATATTATCCATGAAAATTGTATACAGAGATTTCCACCATCACGCCAACTCTGATTGACCACGAATCTTTGTGCCCTGAAACCCATAGCTCTAACAATCCGTAGCTGCTTCTCCTCCCCACACTTACCATAAAAAAGCTCTCCTCTCTCTCTCTCTCTCGCTCTCTCATTTTTTTATATGTGGTCCAAGCCTATGATTATTAAAAAACATATCCGATTATAAGAGCAGTTTCATTATGCTAATTCATTTGTAGTCATTAAAAGTGGCAAATTGACTAGTGTTATGAAATTATTGTTCTCATATGTTTTAAGGATTTTTATGGTTCTGGTATGCATTTATTCGTCTAAAGGTGGTGTTTATATATTAAAATTAGAGGATAACAAATAAAAGCATGTGTGTGAGAATTGACTACCTTCAGTGATTTATTCACTTAACGGTGGTATCTTACAAATGTTGTGTTATATTTGCTTAATTCTTTTTATGTGAAAGAGCTCCTAAATACATGTCATGCATTCAGCTTAAAGCTGTTTATGCTTGAACCCTTTGGTTATACTCATTTATTGTTTTTTGAGTATATATAAATCACCCTATTTATTCAACTTCAATTACATTATTTAAATTTTCAATCACATTTTCTATCAATAACAATATGGCCACTATTGAGATTTTTACTAAGTCAAACTTTAAGAATTGGAAAAGAGATATTGAGCTTGCTAGTTATATGTCAAAGATAGATCTAGCCATAAATGTAGATAGGCCTACAAAACTTACTATTGAGAGCTTTGAGAATGATAAGAAAGCTTTAGAAGTATAGGAGAGATTTAATAGATTTTGTCTATTTTTTATTAAGAGGTCCATTCATAAACAACCACTAAGTGGACTTCCTGATACAACTAATGCAATAGAGTTCTTAGCTACAATAGTATAAAGGTATAGGGCATTATCAAATGTTGAAATTGACACTTTTTTTAAAAGTTTTATTCCATGACTAATGATGGAATAAAAGGAGTTATGGAGTACATGATTAAGGTGGTCGATTATCAAACCAAATTGAAAGGCGTTGATATCATTATTCCCATTGCTTGAATTGCTCACCATGCCTTGAACACCCTTCCACCTAAATTTGGGCATGTAGTCATTGCTTACTGTTGGTCCCAAAATAAGTGCTAGAGGGGGATGAATAGTATTTAAAAATTTTGTAGGGAACTCTTTAAGTTTTAAACACTTTTGGATGACTTAAGATGGAAAGTGTGAAGACTTGTTGAGGAGAGAACAACAAGTAAGGAGAGGATTAAGAGAAATGGACAAAACACAATATCTATAGTGGTTTGGTTCCTTTGACCTACATCCACTACCTTGATCTTCTCAATCAAGAATTTTCAACCCAACTTCATTGAAACAAGTGGAATTAATAGCTTTCACCAAGCTTTTACAAGTTAAGCTTCTAACCCAAGCTCCAAACCCTTACAACAGTCTCTAAGCTTTCCTAAGGTTAGTCTACCTCTTAGAATGCCTTCCACACTCTAAGTAAACAAGGAACAAATATAAGATGAAGTACAATTGAGCACCTAGTTGACTTAAGATGTATAAGCTTCAGTTTAAACAATTTTACAAAGGATAGGAGTGGAATGCACTTAAAAAGAGAAGCTTTTGGTTCTTCTTGGCTTAATCTCGTTTTTGGGTGCTTCTCTAATGCGTTTATTTCATTTTGAACCCCTTTTATACTTGGAGAGTGAAAATAGATCGTTGAAGATAGTTTGGAAACAATTTACCCGTTAATTTACCTTTCAGAGTTTGAAATTCAAATCTGTCTAGCCTTTTAATCGAATAAAATAGATTTTAACTAATTAAAATCTTTCTATCTATCTTTCTGTGCTTCAGGTTAATCAATTAAAATTGACTTTAATCTATTAAAACTATTTTGTCTGTCTCCATTGTTCCAAGTTAATCGATTAACCTTGTCTTTGATCGATTAAAAGCTCTCTACTTCTTTTATGATCGATCACTATGATTTTTGATCAATTAAAATCTCCTTAGGTTCAAATTTCTTCACTTGATGCCTTTTAACGGTCAACTCAAATTTGAATCTTCAATTTTTGACACTAAGGTACCTTTTCTTTGAATTTTAATTGATTAAACTCTATGGTTAATTGATTAAAGTTGTTGCAATATCCTCTAGTACTGTTTTAATCGATTATACCTTATGTTAATCGATTAAAATCCCTTTGCTTGTCTTGGTGTGCATTCCAGTGTTGTTTTAATTGATTAAAATTCTGTGTTAATCGATTAAAACCTTTTTGTCCTTATCAAAGTCCATTCCAATGTTATTTTAATTGATTAAATCATAAATTAATTGATTAAAATCTCTCTATGAAGTTTTAAGTCCTTTTATATTGTTTTGATTGATTAAGATGAAATGATGATCGATTAACCTTCATGAAACATCTTCTATTTTGCTTAAATCACTTTCTTTGGACTTGAGACTTATCCTGGGGAATTTGGGGATGTGAGATAAACATTAATATACCCATTCTACCCCTACACATTTAAGTAACATAGTTCGATATTAATGAATGAGGAATGTTTTGTTATTATAAAAAACATATGGAGTCAACACTTGAAACTTTGAAGAAGACACTTAGAGTATTAATGATTTTATGATCACTATATGTGTTGTTAAAGATAAGATCAAAAGTGAAAAAGCCAACAATACTTTTCTTGTTACCAAAACTCATCACAATAAATGTAAGAAATCTAAACGTAATGCTCTTAAAAAAGTTCAAGATAAAAAGAATGAATCTAGTCAATTTGTCAATGTGGGGGGTCCAAGAGTTATCCTTAAGAAGGAACTTAAATTTTTTTTTTCCAAGAAGAATGGACATAAGAAACAATATTGTCTTAAATATTAAACTTGGATAAAGAAACATGAGTGTGAAGGTAACTCTTGGCTCTTGTTATACATAAATCCAATTTAATTGAAGCCCCATTTAGTTTTTGGTGGCTAGACAATAGTGCTATTAATGTTGCTTTTACCTTATAAAGGTTCATAAGTAAGGGGAAGTCAAACAAGGAATAATCCAAACTCATGATTAGTAACAATGTAAAGGTGGAAGTCAAGTTTGTAGGAAATGCTTGCTTAAATTTAAGTACTAGATTTACAACTTTTATTGGAAGCCAATTTCTATATACTATCATTTAAATGAAATTTAGTTTTTGCTTTTGTGTCACACATTATTAGTTATGCTTTTTAAAAAAAATATTAAATTATTAATATAAGGCATAACACTAAAACAAGCCCTTGAACTAGTTAAAAAAAATTCAAATAAGTTCTTATTCCTTTAGTATGTTTAATTAAGCCCTTGTACTTTTATTTTGAGTCAAATAAACCCTTATAACTAATGGTTGACTAATTTTTATTAGTTAAAATATCATTTGTCAATTTATATCCTCGTGACATTGACATGGTGTTGATGTGACCATGTCATTATGTCACATTAACATGTTACATCATTATCAATTATGACATTTCAACATGTCATGTTAGCACCACGAGACATAGAATGATAAATGGCGTTTTAGCTAAGTCAACCATTAATCATAAGGGTTAATTTGGCTCCGAACAAAAGTATAAGGGTTTATTTGGTTCAAAATAAAAATATAGGAGTTTGATTGAACGCAATAAAAGAATAAGGGCTTGTTTGAATATTTTTGAATAGTTTAGGGTCTTTTTAAGTATTATGCATTAATAAAATTACTGATTAAAAAATATTGGCTAACGTACTTTTCCACAATTATTATATAGATTGTGTTTTGCTCCTACTAATATTTATACCATCTCATACAATGTGGACACAATTGCCAAAAAAATTTGCATAAAGTAAACTTATTTCGTGTTCTGGCATAAAAGACTTGGCCACATTGCCAAGGAAAAAGTAATAAGGTTCATAAATGATAACATCCTACCTGCTCTTATTTCTAATGACCTGGAGACATGTGTTGACTATTATTGACCATGATAAAAGGCAATGAATCAAAAACTGAGGTTCTGATTTATTCAAACTTATTCACACTAACATAAGTGAACTATTTACCTTTTCTATCTACAATCTAAGTATTTTTTGACATTTATTGATGATTTTCTCGTTATGGTTATCTATTCTTAATTGAAGAAAAGTTTGAAGCTTTTGACAAGTTCAAGATATTATAGCAAAAGTTAAGAAACATTTGGGAAAAACCATTAAGAAAATTATCAAGTCCAATAAAGGTGGTGAGTATTATGGCAAACATGATACAATAGAACAATAAAAGGGGTTTTTCCCTAAATACTTAAAATGTTGTGGAGTAATGACCAATACACTATGTTTAGCAATCTTGAACAAAATAGTGTAGTTGAAAGGCAAAATTGCATTGTAAAGGATATGATGGGGAGTATGACGAGTGGACCCAATTTACCAAAATTTTTTAAGAGAGAAGAAATCGAAAAAGTGTTTTATATCTGAAATAAAATCCCTACCAAATCTATGCTTAAAACCCCTTTCGAGGTGTGGATCAAATGGAAACCTAATGTTGATCACTTATGTGTTTGGTTATGTCCTTCGGAAGTGCCTCGTTGTAATCCAACTAGGATTAAAATATAGTATAGCTCATTGCTATTTTATTGTGTACCTAGATCATTCCATGGGTTATAGATTTTATTATTCAAGTGGAGGTGGTAAAATTGTTGAGGCAAAAACAAATAATTTTTTGGAGTTAGATCTCATTGATACTAATTGCTCTTAATATAGAGATAGAGGGGAGCATACTGTGACGATAAGTATTCCTATACCCATATAAAAGGATACCGTGGCACACAATAGTTAGGGAACATAATCCTGTTCAACTAAGATGGATACCTAGTGCTGATCACTTATGTGTTTGGTTATGTCTTTTGAAAGTGCATCTTTGTAATCCAACTAAGATTAAGATATAGTATAGCTCGTTGCTATTTTGTTGTGTTTCTAGATCATTCTATGGGCTATAGATTTTATTATTCAAGTGAAGGTCGTAAAATTGTTGAGACAAAAATAAATAACTTTTTACAATTAGATGTGGCTGATACTAATTGTTCTTAAGTTAGAGATAGAGGAGAGCATACTATAACAATAAATATTCTTATACCCATACAAAAGGATATCGTGGCACATATCAGTTTGTGAACATAATCTCGTTCAACTAAGATGGAAACCTAGTGTTGATCACTTAGGTGTTTAGTTATGTCTTTCAGAAGTGCATCTTTGTAATCCAACTAAGATTAAGATATAGCATAGCTCGTTGCTATTTATTGTGTACAAAGATCATTCCATGGGTTATAGATTTTATTATTCAAGTGGAGGTGATAAAATTGTTGAGGCAAAAACAAATAATTTTTTGGAGTTAGATGTGGCTAATACTAGTTGCTCTTAAGTTAGAGATAAAGGGGAGCATATTGTGACAATACATATTCGTATCCCATGCAAAAGGATATCGTGACACACATAAGTTGAGGAACATAATCTCATTCAACTAGTTCATGATGAGGTCATTTAACACCACAATGTTGTAGAACAAGTACCATAAAGAAAATCCACATGGATAAGGAAGCTTGCTCTTTCCTCAAACATTTACTAATTCTATCTTGAAGAAGATGAATATGATATTGGCCATGTAATTGACCCAATGAATTTTTTTTTTAAAGTTGTTTCTAGTCCTTAGTTAGATTTGTGGTGGGATGTAATCTATGTCACATAATGGTGTGTGGGAACTTATTGAGCTATCTAAAGGTTGTAGACCCTTTAGTTGTAAATAGGTGTACATGACCAAGAAAGATTTTAAACAAAAGATTGAGTGGTTTAAAGCTAGATTGGAAGCCAAGCATTTTACACAAAGAGAAGTCATTGATTACAATGAAATCTTTTCTCGTGTATCCTCTAAAGATGCTTTTAGAGTGATTTTGACATTAATAGAACATTATGTTTTAGAGTTACATGAAATGGATGTTAAGTCTACCTTGTTGAATGGGAATTTTGTTAAAGAGTTCCATATTTGGCAACATTAAGGATTTAAAGAGGATGATAAAAATCTTCTTATGTGTGGACTAAAAAAATTCTATTTATGGGCTTAAACAAGCTTCTTGACTATGGTATTTTAAATTTGATGAAGTGATCACCTCTTTCAATTTTGTTGAGAACAAGGTAAACAGATGTATACATCTCAAATTAATGAAGTAACTTTATCTTCTTTATTTTGTATGTTGATGATATATTGTTTGCTAATGGTGATTTGGACATGCTACAAGAAACTAAAGTTATTGTCTAGTAGGTAGTTTAACGTGAAAGATATTAGGGAAGTATCCTATGTTCTTGGGATTGAGATCCATAGAGATTAATGTCATCACTTGTTGCGATTTTCTCAATGTGCATACATTGATTATGTGTTGAATAGATTTTCAATGTTTGATTGCAAAGGTAGAGATGTGCCCATTGTTAACGGTGATATATTGAGCTTGGCACAATATCTTAAAAATGATGCTGAGAGGGAATCTATGAAAGTAGTACAATATGCTAGTTTAGTAAGGAGCCTAATGTATGCTTAAATGTGGAGAAGGCTTGACATTGCTTTTTTAGTGGATCCTTTAGAGAAATATTTGTCTAATCTTGTTAAAGATCATTGGGAAAGTTGTAAAAAAGGTGATGAGATTTTTGAAAATGAAAAAGAACTATATGTTAGTTTACCAAAAGGCTAAAGACCTTAAGCTGGTGGGCTATATAAATTTGAATTTGCCAATTGTTAAGATGATAGGAAGTCCACATGAGGATACATTTTTATGTTGGCAAGTGGTGAAATATCTTGAAAAGTATAAAGCAGGCAATTATGACTTCATTCACTAAGCAAGTAGAAATTGTAACATGTTATAGAGTGGCTACAAAGGTTGTAAAGTTGAAAAATCTCATTAATGAATTGTCTGTGGTTGACTCTATTACTAGAACCATACAATTGTACTATGATAATGTTGCAAAAGTTGTGTTCACTAATAATAATAGAGGTGTCACAAGGGTAAAGTCTACATAGATAAAATATTTGACAATTAAAGAACTTGTGAAAAAGGATAGCATTTTGGTAGAGCATATTACGACTGATGTCGATCTTCTCACCAAGGGACTTCGTCTTGACACTCTTAAGAAATGTGTTTATGACAAGGGTGTTTTGGGGTCTTCTGATGTACTTGGTTAGTGGGAGGATTTGACATAGTTGTAGTTTTCTGCTTTATGCTTAATTTGTTTGGAACACATAGTTGATGGTGTATTTAGTTTTATTATTAATAATGATTATTCAATGATATTCAATCATAAAGTTTGTGTGTGTGTGTGAAGAATTAAGACGGGTGTCAATCTTAAGCACAGATTTGGGGTATAAATTGATAGCCTTAAGTTTATATCCTTGACACATAAAATATATTTGAAGATATTTAAGATAGACATATAGGTTTATTAAATAAAATATAAAGTATTTCTCTTGTAAGCTTGGGTTGCATAAAATACATAATAAAGTGATTGACAAATAAATATAACACATGAAATAGATCATCAAAAAAGTGTTGTTATTCATTGCTACATTACCACATGTACTTCATGTCGATAAGATTGAGTGCTATATGTGATTATAATTGGTTATGTTTCTTTATGGATGTAGTTATTGTTATTTTCCTATATTACAAAATTTAATGGATAAAAGGACATTTGCAGTAGTCTCAAGAACAATCTATTTTATATTAAGCTTATAAGGTTTTTAGTTGTGTTAGTCTATGAGTCATTTTTAAAGAAACTCTGTTTTCAATTAGATTTTTCTTTTTAATAATGAAAGTGTAGACTTATATGATTTTAATTTATTTTGCCTTTTCAAGATCAGGCTAAGTTAATCTATAGTCCTTAATATGATCAAGTGAAATGGATTAGTGCCCAATATTATATGTGGCTAAATAGTGAGCTTGTATAGAAAACCTTAAATCTTATAATTAGTAGGACTAAAGATTCACTATATAAAAGGTAAGGTTAGGTCTCCTCTCTTGTTTATAAAAACATTGAAAATCTCATCCATTGGAGAGTTGTTGATAAACAGGAAGATTTTAGTATATTGAATTTTAGGAGTTAATCTAACTAGTACTGTTTCCACTTTCAAGTCATGGATCAAAAACTAGATATGTCTTTTGTGTTCTAAATTCAATTATGATAAATCTTGAGTTAAGTATGAATTAATTATACATAAAGTAAATCTTTGGTGAAACATGAATTAATTGTACATAAAATTTATCGGAAGTGTCGTAAGATTGGTAGATGAAGGGATATTGAATGGAAATTCTTTCCTTCATGTACTTGTCTATTTTTCTGCAATGACCAAAGGAGCAGTCTCTTCTTGCGCTTCAACCATATACCTCGTTTAGTACAGTTGTAAAAGTATGCCAAGTAATAAGGTGGAAGAAGAAACCATGGTTATCATTTGTGTTTCAGGTGGATGGGCTTCTTCTGCCCAGGATTGTGAAGTCAAGTTCATGCAGGATTGTGACAGTTGGTTACAAAAACGATGCATCGCAATCTTATCTCTTGCTGCGATGCTTTGTTAGCAGGAACTACTATTAATAGTCCACATCTTTAATCTTAAAGCAGACAAGAAATGTGAAAGAGCAAGCACTGAAATTAAATGTGTTATTAGTAGAACGAAATTGATAACAAGTCTTAAGTAAGGCTCTAGGCCATGACAATTTGATGACACTCGTGTCGTACGAGGATTTATGTATCAATTCTGTTCCCAATAGGTCAGAACATGATAAGAAATCTGTGCACAAACACCTACTGGTTTTGTATCAGTAAACGATATCTCTTAAAGCATGAGGAGAACAAAGTCCATCAATTCAGAAAACTTGGTATATTCATGTAAGGATTTAAAGTTGGATTACACTTGGTCTAAGGAATATGGGCAGTGAATGGTATTTGAGCTTTACAAAATATGATGTTCCTCATTGTTTCTTTCAGTCAAGAAGTTGGACTGCTGCAATAGCAGGTATTTTTTCCCTCAACTTTTGAGTTAAAGCAACACGGACGGTCATAACGCCAGCTGCAGGCCCACTAAGCCGAACTTTTACAACGTAGTCATTTATCTGAACAAGCTCAAGTTCCCCACCTCCAGTGCCTACCAGGTACGGTCTAATCTCATCAAGAACCTGCAACACTAAACTGGCTTGAGCTCTTGTTTACTCGTTTAACTTCTTTCTCCACCACAAAACATTATTAGTTATCAATATATATATCTTCACAAAATAGTTATGCAGGCAATCTGAGACTAATTATGAGTATCTGAATAGCATACTGATTGTGGTAGCACGATTTAGCAGTGAAGTGAAAGGGTTTCAAAGAGAAAAATAGTTTATTTTCAGCCAAAATCCAGATTTAACCCTTTGTCATGCTTGTCGCTTTTATTAAAAACATTTTGTCATTGAAGCAAACAGTAGATCTTACTGTTTTCTGTCCAAAATCTTTGTTTCAAGCTCTTGACCCCTTGTTGTGATGAATGTATGCTCCAAGGAAACTTTTAAACAAAAAGCAACTAGCAACTCTACAAAAGTTACAGATTGACAGTTGCTAGTATACTGAACAAGAGCATTTAGCTCATTAGTTAATGTATGATTCCCAATCTAAAGAGCAAGATTCGAATCCCCTTCCTCTAATTAAAATAAAATAAAAAAAATAAACTAGCAGAGCATAAAAGTCATCTGTCATATTATGTCCATGAGAAATTCACCATTACTTGCAATTTAGAAGCCGCTATTAGTTCTGATGAAGTCATAGAATTTTTTATATGGTAGTTTGCAATTGGGAGCATGAAAGGCTTTTTAGGGTGATTTATACATGGTTGCCGTCGTTGCTATCTTTCAGCAAGAAGAGTAAACAATTTCTCAGTTCAAGTTGTCCCATATTTTTCTTCAAAAGTTCCCGTGTGAAGAATCAAGACATGATTATGCTATGAAGAAATGAGAAACAATGACTGAAATACTAAATCATTAGAGCTTCACTTATCTAACCTTTTCAACGTTTTCTTCATTTAGCTCAAGCCCTGTCTCAGTATCCATGATCTGCTCTACTTCCAGAATTTCCGGAATTTTATCTCGGAGGCGTGTTTCAATTCCCATCTTTAGGGTCATTGTTGAGCTTGGACATGAGCCACATGCCCCTTGCAACTTTAATACCACAACAAGGCCATCTATTTCGTGCAAAGCCACATTCCCTCCATCAGCCATTAAGCTAGGCCGTACCTCATCCAAAATCTTCTCCACATTCTCCTCAGTCAGTGGAAGGACACAGCTTGGTGAAACCGCAAGCCCTTTGGCATTGGACATACACAACCTCATTCAGATTTTGTTAATTTTAAAGCTTTGTTGCTGAGCATATTGCGAATGGGAAGAAGAACACAAATTATACACAAGATTCAACACTCTTGAGGCCAAATGGCTACTGGCCAGTAAAGTCGATCACTGGGTTCCATATCAACTGAGAAAACTAAAAAGATTATTATTCTTGAACCTCATGTTCTATGTTTCAACACTGCAGAAGGGTTATTGCCAATCTGAATGAAGGTTTTCAGATGATTAAAAGCTTTAAAAATTTCCATTTCTTTAAAAATTCCAACATTTTCCATCATGACTAAAAGGATAATTCTTTCTTTATTTCAAATTATGTTCACAAAAAAGAAAAAAAAAAACAGATGTAAAGAAACAGATCTATGCTATGGATTTGTATACTGGCTATTCATTACATGGCCAGCCAGTACACTCCCCTTAAAGAGGACATAACTAATTTACTTCAAAAGCACCCTAGCTGTGATTGAATGTACAAAATTCATCTATGAATTATACTCAAATATTCTCCATTTGCAGTTCTTACATTTTTTTTCAGGAATACCAGGATTAAATGAATTCTCTTAAAAACCCAGTAACATGGCTCAAATATTAACTCCAAAGGAGAGAAATTGCATTACAGTTACCTCTTTGTTTCCTCCGAGAACGGCGTGAATTATACCAAAGAAAATGTCTGCTGTGAAATTGACCTCCGAGGAAAGCATTGTTCTTTGAGGTGAAACCACGTGAACCTGAAATGGGGTTCTGAAGTTAAAAACAGCAGCACTGTCAGCCATGATCAGTTACAATAAAAACTCACCAAAGATTGCGTTAAAGACTTTATAAGCTTACAAGCAAAGCACCGTCCATGAAACTGTAAGAAATTAAGGACTTGAATAGCACCTTTAGGAGTGATAAACATGGAGATAAGGCTTCTTTAGATGAAGAGAGGCATGCTGCGATTGGTCTTGCTTTGAGTGCTGCTTGTGTCTGTACAAAGATTGCGCTCATTTCTGGCTTTTTATTTATTCTATAATTAATAGAAATGAAACCCCATTTGAAAAGAAGTGGGAATTCTCCAACAGGGTTTAACAGACCATAATAATATTTACTTACATTAAAGTCTATCTGTGATGGTTGTGCAGTAGTTTTTGATTGGCTATCGAAGATGATAAAAGATATCAGCCAACAATGCCCAAAGGCTTCTTTGTGGATAGGAGTGGTTGTTGGCACTACCGTGCAATTACCTACAATACGAATGCCTCGTGGCATTGAAAATCACCATAAATTGAAATTATTATTGCCTTCTTTTTTTTTTTAAAGTTAATTAATTATATATTTGATATCGAAATTGTAAGGAAATTGTTGATTTAATATTTAAAGAAAAAATTCTACAAATTAAGACATTTAAAATCATGAAAATTTATTAATTAATTGATATATTATTTAATTTATAAATTAATAATTTATTAATTTATACATTAATTAATAAAAAATTAATTTATCAATGTATTTTCTTTTTTCAAAACATTGAATGCAATACATGTATCATAATGTAATTATATGATTATTATCTAATTATCGAATTATAAATTATCATTATTCGAGTCGAGCAATTTATTGAAAATGTCGTGAGAAATGATAAAGAAGATAAATTGAAAACGATAGTTCTGTACTGGACCCTATCTCACATAAAGATGCGCTCAAAGCAACAATCATATTATTTAATTTTCTCTTGGAATACGAGAACATTATACCAAAACTTCTTAATGCACTAAGAAAAGTTAGAGATGAGGTCCAAGGAGATATCAATTTCAAGAAGAAACAAATAACACTAGAGTCATATTTTATAAATGTCTCCTAATTGAGTCTTGTGTGTGTGTGTGTGTATTATTTTGATGAATAAGGAGATTATTAATTTATATATCAAGTGAGACCTACGTGTTATTTTTAAAATGTATTATCTTGTTAATTTAGTGAATTATTAATTTACTACGTTAGTCTCAAATTGGGATCGATCAAAAATATTATTTAATCGCGATAAATTGAAATTATTATTGCCTTCCAATTTTCTAAGGTTAATTAATTATATATATGATATCAAAATTGTAACGAAATTGTTGATTTAATAGTTAAAGAAAAAATTCTACAAATTAAGACATTTGAGATCATGAAAATTTATTAATTAATTGATATATTATTTAATTTACAAATTAATAATTTATACATTAATTAATAAAAAATTAATTTATCAATGTATTTTCTTTTTTCAAAACATTGAACGTAATACATGTATCATGATGTCATTATACGAATATTATCTAATTATTGAATTATAAATTATCATTATTCGAGTGGAGCAAATTATTGAAAATGTCGTGGGAAATGACAAAGAAGATAAGTTGAAAACGATAGTTCTATACTAGACCTTATCTCACACAAAGATGCACTCAAAGCAACAATCACATTATTTAATTTTCTCTTGCAATACGAGAACACTATATCATAACTTCTTAATGCACTAAGAAAAGTTAGAGATGAGGTCTAAAAAGACATCAATTTCAAGAAGAAACAAATAACACTAGAGTCATATTTTACAAATGTCTGCTAATTGAGTCTTGTGTGCGTGTGTGTATATATTATTTTGATGTATAAGAAGATTATTAATTTATATATCAAGTAAGCCCTATGTGTTATTTTTAAAATATATTATCTTGTTAATTTAGTGAATTATTAATTTACTATGTTGGTCTCAAATTGTGATCGATCAAAAATATTATTTAATCGTGATAAATTGAAATTATTATTGCCTTCCTATTTTCTAAGGTTAATTAATTATATATTTGATATCGAAATTGTAACAAAATTGTTGATTTAATATTTAAAGAAAAAATTCTACAAATTAAGACATTTGAGATCATGAAAATTTATTAATCAATTGATATATTATTTAATTTATAAATTAATAATTTATACATTAATTAATAAAAAATTAATTTATCAATGTATTTTCTTTTTTCAAAACATTGAACGTAATACATGTATCATAATGTGATTATACGAGTATTATCTAATTATCGAATTATAAATTATCATTATTCGAGTCGAGCAAATTATTGAAAATGTCGTGGGAAATGACAAAGAAGATAAGTTGAAAACGATAGTTCTGTACTGGACCCTATTTCACACAAAGATGCACTCAAAGCAACAATCACATTATTTAATTTTCTCTTGCAATACGAGAACACTATATCAGAACTTCTTAATGCACTAAGAAAAGTTAGAGATGAGGTCCAAGGAGACATCAATTTCAAGAAGAAACAAATAACACTAGAATCATGTTTTACAAATGTCTCCTAATTGAGTCCTGTGTGTGTGTGTGTGTGTATATTATTTTGATATATAAGGAGATTATTAATTTATATATCAAGTGAGACCTATGTGTTATTTTTAAAATGTATTATCTTGTTAATTTAGTGAATTATTAATTTTCTACGTTGGTCTCAAATTGGCATCGATCAAAAATATTATTTAATGGTGATAAATTGAAATTGTTATTGCCTTCTTATTTTCTAAGGTTAATTAATTATATATTTGATATCGAAATTGTAACGAAATTGTTGATTTAATATTTGAAAAAAAATTCTACAAATTAAGACATTTTGGATCATGAAAATTTATTAATTAATCGATATATTGTTTAATTTATAAATTAATAAAAAATTAATTTATACATTAATTAATAAAAAATTAATTTATACATTAATTAATAAAAAATTAATTTATCAATGTATTTTCTTTTTTCAAAACATTGAACGTAATACTTGTATCATATTGTGATTATACGAATATTATCTAATTATCGAATTATAAATTATCATTATTCGAGACAAGCAAATTATTGAGAATGTTGCGGGAAATGACAAAGAAGATGAAGTTGAAAACGATAGTTCTGTACTGGACCCTATCTCACACAAAGATGCACTCAAAGCAACAATCACATTACTTAATTTTCTCTTGTAATACGAGAACAGTATACTAGAACTTCTTAATGCATTAAGAAAAGTTAGAAATGAGGTCCAAGAAGACATCAATTTCAAGAAGAAACAAGTAACATTGGAGTCATATTTTACAAAGGTCTTGTAATTGAGTCATGTTTGTGTGTGTGTGTGTGTGTATTATTTTGATGTATAAGAAGATTATTAATTTATATATAAGATGGCATATATGTGTTATTTTTAAAATGTATTATCATATAAATTTAATGAATTATTAATTTACTACATTGGTCTCAAATTTTATTAAGTATTAATTTATAAAGATTTTACAATATAACCAAATGTGTGGCTTAGTTAAATATAACCAATAAATATGTGTTTCACATGTAAAAAAATCACGTCATTTTATATTCTTTTTAAAATTTATAATTTAAAGAATAAAAATCTTAGAAATTAAATGAAAAAATAGAGGAATAAAAAATTTGACCAAAAAAGATTCAAATGTTATGGAATATTGACATATCACAGCATATTAGACCAATTCAAATTAGAGCAAATTTAATAAATGATAAATGTATTATCCACATTAGAGATATTTCAAGATTCATCTACGTGTGAAAATTATCTACGTGATAATATGATATTTATCAAGAAGATAATATAATTTAGAGAAATATCTTATTAGGAGATTGTGATAGCCATTGATCTGTTAAGGGCTTTAACTATAACTAAGGGGTAACCCCAACCTCATTTGTAGAACAGTTATTTTTCATTCCAAGCATTGTTTCAAAAATACATAAAGAGCATTCTCTCAATATCTCTCTTTTCCTCTTGTTTCTATTATTTCTTTTACAACATGTTATCAACCACAATCACCAAAGGAGGTAATTTTCTTAGGTCTTCATGAACCAATTAGATTTTGATTTTGTATACCGTCCATTGGCTTGAAGTCGACAACGGACCTAGAGCATCCTTTGGCCCTTAAAGCGGAGGTGGGAATTCGAGAACCCTTGTAGTTGTCATAATTAATTTATAGGTTTATTGTTTTTGCGTAAAATTATGGAAAATATCCAAAAGCCTAAGTTCCACATCTTGGAAGTGAATGGAAGCAATTATTTGTCTTGGAGCCTTGATGTGGAAATGCATCTCCAAGGACAAAGCCTTGCTAATGCAATTATTATAAACGGGAAAGCAAATGACAAAGAAAGGCGAATGCATTGATCTTTATTCACTATCATTTGCATGAGAGCTTGAAGACTCAATAGTTATTCGTTCGAGACCCTGAGATCCTGTGGACGAGGTTAAGAAAGAGGTATAATCATACCAAGATAGTTATCCTTCCTCAGGCACAGTATGACTGACAGCATTTCAAGCTACAAGACTTCAAATCAATGTTCGACTACAACTCAACCTTATTTAATATTGTTTCTTGGCTAGAGTTATACGGTGTTAAGCTCACTAAATCAGACCTATTAGAGAAAACTTTTTCCACCTTCTATACTTCAAATATGGTATTGCAAAATTAATACCAGTTGTGTCAATTTAAGACATACTCATAGTTGATTTCTATCTTCTTGACTACAAAACAGACTAATGAACCACTACTCAAGAACCATGATCTTAGACCTACTAGCTTAAAAGCATTGCTTGAAACAAATGCTAACTCTAGCAAGAGTATAGGCCAATTTAAAGGTTGTGAACATAGGCAAAGGCATAACCCACGTAGAGGTGGTGGAAGACTTAACCGCCCTAAGCAATCCAACCTTGGCCCGAATCATGGTAAAGGCAAAAGCCCATGAAGAAGCATGATGAAAGTATCTGCCATCACTGTGGCATGGCTGGACATTAGTCTCGTACTTGTCGTACGCCAAAGCACTTTGCTGATTTACACTGGGCATCCTTGACGGATAAAGACAAGCATGTTGAGACTCAAGCCATTGAGAATTCTATTGATATGACTAACGTTGAAGCCAACAATGCCTTCGTTAAGATGACTCCCCCTACTTCTATAGAAGTAATAACATCTTTGGAAATCTCTAATTTCTTTTAGGACCTTGATAGCCAAGATAAGGCATCAAAATAATGGACGACAGCCCAAACTTAGGATTTGAGGATTTTAATGTTTTCCTTTTTTTTTTCTTTTTCTGAATGTATTACCTTGGGTTGATCATTTCCAACGAAGAACAATATGGTCATTTAATAAAATTATTATGAAATTAATTCCATATTTATTATTTGAAAAATTTTAATTCCATGACTAATTTGAAAATTTTTATGATACATGGCAGCTCAAGTTGTTAATACAAGTGCAAATGGGAACTACTAAGAAAAATGAAGATGTTTGTTTGCTTGATAGTGCAACGACACATACCATACTTTATGGCAAACATTTTTTTTTGAGTGTGACATTGCGTAAGGAAAATGTCCATACAATATCAGGTCCCCATTGAGATTATTGATGGCTTCAAAAATGTCACAGTTGTTCTACCAAATGGCACTACCTTGCATATCAAGGATGCATTGCTAAGCAGTAGATCAAAAAAGAATCTATTTAGCTTCAAACATGTATGCCATAATGGGTTCCATCTTGAGACAATTTATGAGCAAAATGAGAAATGTATCTGCATCACCTCTTATAAGATGGGCTAAAAGACCATCTATGAGAAGTTAGAAGCTTCAATTATAGGATTGTATTGTGTCATTATTAGAGCTATTGAATCTTACGATACCATGTCTTGGGGATTGGTAAATCCTGATGAGTTTGGACTTTGACATGATCACCTAGGTTACTCGAGAGCTATGATGATGCGTAGGATAATCAAAAATAATAAAGGACACCTTTTAAAAGATAAAAAGATTTTGTTGTCCAAGGATACCTATATACAAGGAAAGCTCATTACTAAACTTTCAATGACAAAGGCTGATCTTGAATCCCCTTCATTCTTACCAAGAATTCAAGGTGATATTTGAGGACCAATACAACCGACAAATGGACTATTCCGATATTTTATGGTATTAGTGGACGCTTCCTGCAAATGGTCCCATGTTCGCTTGTTATACACGTAATGTCACCTCTGCACGTTTACTTGCGTAGATTATAAAGCTCCAAGTACACTTCCATGATTATCCAATCAAAAGCATAAGGATGGGTAATGCTAGTGAATTTACATCAAAGAGCTTTAATACGTATTGTGCTTCACTAGGAATTGAGGTTGAGCATACGATTTCACATATTCATACTTAGAATGGATTGATAGAATCCTTGATTAAACTCATCCAATTTATCACTCGTACTCTTTTATTGAGGACAAAGCTTAACTTTTCAGCATGGGGTCATGTTGGTTTGCATGCGGTGGCACTAATTAGATTGCACTCCACTACTAGCCTCTTGTAATTTCTTATGCAATTGGTTCTAGGCTATGAACTAGACATTTCACATTTATTCACTTTTGGTTGTGCTATGCAAGTGCTTGTAGCACCACAAAAAAAAACTAAAATAGGTCCCCAATGTCGTTTGGGCTTTTATGTTGGTTTTGATTCTCCATCCATTATTAGGTTTTTGGAACCAATGATGGGTGATCTTTTTACTGTCAAATTCGTGGATTATCATTTTGATAAGACAGTGTTTCCATCAATTGGGATGCCTAAGGCTTCCATGGTTGAAAAGTAGAAACCAACTAAGAATTTCTCCTAGAATGAGAAAAATCTATTCTATTTAGACCCAATAACTTATGAATGTGCAAACGATGTGCAACGTATAATCCATTTACAAGCTATTGCCAATAGACTTTCTAAAATGCCCCCAACTTTGATATGGTGATAAATAAAGTTGATCGAATGCGAATTGAGGCATAATAAGGAACTTTGGGAACCAAAGAGACAAGATAAAATTTTTAAAATAAAATAATATTTTATTAATGAAATAATATTAAAATATTAATATTTAGCCGGATGTCGAAATCAGTCATGAAGAAGGATCATATGGTTGATCCAAGTGGGGGAGAAGATGTCAAGCCTAACTCTGTAAAATATTTGTCATAACATACATGTAATGGATAGCATGTTTGCATGCTAGGAGAGTCTCGAAGAATTTACAAAAAGTCGGTATTGTACCTAAAGGTACAATAAAGTTGATTTAAGCCTCGAACTAGATCAAATAGAGAATTTAAGATGAAATTAAGAATTTTAAAGTCCCAGAATAGTTTAATATGGTGATTTGGAGTTTGAGGATCAATTTGTAGTCAAACTAGAAATTTCACTATCTAGAGGCAAAATGATAATTTTGCCACTTGAGGACAAAATGGAAATTTTTTTTTAAAGATTTTGATAATATTTGACTTATTGGAGTATGATTTGAGGTTGAGAAGTGAAAAATGGTGATCCCGGTATTTTTCAAAATATAAGGGTAAAATGGTAATTTTGCCACCCTAAGGGCAAAATTATAATTTTTTACCACCAGAACACTTGTCCAGCACATGGATTTTATCCAATTTTATCATGGATAATTGAAGGAATTTATATGGTAGAGAGAGAAAGCTTAATAGTTAAGAAATAAAAATGGATCAATGAAATGGTGACACATGGCATATTTATAACCATTAAATATTTAACTTTAAAATTAACATAAAATCAGCCCATTTCTCATTCATATGGCCAGCCAAAGAAGAACAAGGAGGAAAGGAAAAAAACAAGAACCCTAGATGAGAAAATTGAAGAAAAAGTGTGAGATTTCAAGGGATTAAGCTAATAAAGGTAAAATTTCTTGATTTTGACTTGTGATTTACACTACCCATGCTTTCTTTTTCATTTTTCATGGTTAGATTTCATGTTTTCATGGTGAATTCATGGCTGGTCAAAATGGGTATGGAGAGAGAAAGATGTTAGATTGATTTGATTTTAAGTTATGTTAGTGTTTTTAGTTAGTTTAGTATATTTAGAAATAAAACAATAAGAAAAGAATTCATTTTCCCCATCAACCATCAATGGTCAAATTTTCTAGGGAGGATATTGTGGCTGAAATTGATGATATTTTATGATATTTTGGTGATATTTGATGTTTGGTGAGGCTAGAAATTAAATAGAAAATTTTGGTGTGAAAATCTGAATTTTTACCTAATGTATAGACATATGTGATTATTGACCCAGGACTGATAAATTGAATATCATTCGTAGTCACTGAGGTAATTTAGGTATAATTGGAGTGTAGAAAGTGAAAGAAATTGATTTGGAGTTAAATTGGAGGTTTTAGCTAATTACACCGAGAATAGTGCGAATTAGGTCGAATATCGTATTTAAACGGCTATTCGGACATTTTGCATCACATTTCGTGCATTCATATAGATTTATAGAGCCTAAAATAGTTTATGATAAATTGACACAATTTATTGAAATTCGTGTCATGTATTATGTATAGGTGGTGAGCCCTCTAACAAGGGTAAAGAGATTGTGCCCGAAGATCGAGAATAGGAGTATATCGAACTCCTAGTACTATGAGTGACCTTATTATCATTTTAACTGTCTAAAGTATGTTTTAATTTGGTTTTGGTGAAATTTTATGGAAATGAGTTAAATGGCAAATTTTAGGTTTTATAAAAAAAAATGAGTTTAAATAAAAAGATTTTATAAATTGTTTTGGAAACCGAATGATGATTTTAAAAATAGAGTAATTGGAGACCACTGATATGTTGTAAATTTAAGATTGAATTGATGGCTTATGTTATTGTGTTGGCATGACTGGCTGCGCTGTGTTTTATGAATAGTATGAATTATTTTATTTTACCCTTGCAGGCTGGGTAGTAATATATTAGCCCTATTATATGGTGGGTTTAACTTACTACAGTACGCGGGTTTCCGTGGACTAGCCTATTAGAGGGGCACGGTAAACCCCGTTATATTTTACCTCGGTTGGAGAGACGAGTAGGGTAACTCCTGAGGTATGATTTTAGAGTTCACTTTACGCCAAACCACCACGTGAAGGCGAGCTTAGCCAACGCCAAGGAACGACTATATTTTCAAAATGAAAACATGTTTTATGCGTACATGACTTTCTAATAGCCTTGGCAAACTCAGTTGGGATAGCCCTCGGCCAAGGTATCCTAGATAACTGAGTATGATAATAATTTTTGGCATGAGCCAAGCTTTTTAAGAAATTCATAAGCCATATTGATTACTTGATTTAAATAAATTGATTTCATTTTGTTGAAATAAGTTGAAAAATGATAAATTACAGTTTGATGAAATATTTTAATAGTCTCCTTTTACTCGCCTTTAGATATTTTAAATGATATTTGTTTACTCACTGGGATTTTATAATCTCACCACCCTCCTTTCCACCCATTTCAAGCATCAGGATAGTCGGTAGATAGTTCATTTCATCAAGGATTACAATTGGACTGGCATCCTCAAAATATGTAGGTTTATCTCTTTAGATACCTTTGGTCGTTTGTGGGCCCACGTGTCACTGTAAATATAATTTTATACTTTGGTTATCTGTATTACAATATATATGAATTTATTTTACTTTTTCGCTGTAAAAATTAATTATGCAGTGTTCTAAAAATATTGTTTTATGAGAAAATTGAATATTTTATTCTATATCTTTATTATATTCAAATAGTTATAATTTTATTTTAAATGAAAGTTTTAGATGTTTAAATTTATTTTTGATTATGAATTATGTGTTTTATACTTGCATACTACATTTTTAACTGGTTTCGAAACTTTTGAGAAAAAATTACCAAAATGCCCATGTGAGACAGAAATAATTTTTTTATTGATTTCAATTGGAAATAGCTTAAATTCTTTTAGAACATGATATTTGGTAACGGTTGCTCATCGGGGAAAAAGGAAACTAATATTAAAGCCTTGCAGGGTTTCGGTTGACAATCTGGGTAATGAGTGTCGATAGGGACAACGCGGCGGTTGTCACGAGCTAGATGGGAGTTCTGGATCGTGACACTTTCTAACGCATTTAATGATACTACCAAGGTCACGAAGTCTCATATTCTAGTTGTGAATGCTCCAAATAGGATTGTTGTTCTTGAAGGACAAGCTTAAATAGATCAAAATGGCCCACACTTGAAGCGTGAAAGACCGATAGGAATAAAAGACATTATCCCTTGAAACGAAAGGGGAGGAATTAAAAATCCACTCCAAAAGAGCCTAGCATTGATCTTGCTCTAGAAGAGCCTATTAGCCCTGAAGATCACAAACCTATGAAAAGATCATCAACCGAAGAATACTAAGATCTCTATTACATATTGTAATGAGATTTGGGATCGGAATGAGATGATCATCGATGATGTTTTTGCACTCTCAAAAGCTCATGAGATTATGAACGATGATTATGAACTGTGATCTATTATCGAATGTCGTCAAAGGCAAGATTAGCCCAAGTGGGAGGTAGCAATCCAAGCTGAATTGGCTTCTCTAGCTAAACGAGAGGTTTTATGACCTATAGCTCGAACCTTCGATAATGTAAAGCTTGTTGGATACAAGTGGGTCTTTGTTTGGAAATGAAATGAAAAAAATGAGGTTGTGAGGTATAAAGCTTGACTTGTAGCCCAAGGCTTCTCTAAGAGACTTAGGATTGATTATGATAAGATGTACTCACCTGTGATGGATACGATTACCTTTTGTATCCTTATTAGCCTAGCTATTTCTGAAAAATTGAAATGCATCTTATGGACATATTGATGGCATATCTATATGGTTCATTAAACTCTTATATTTATACGAAAAGTCCTGAGGGTTCAAAATGCCTGAAGCATACACTCTGCACAACTTATTCTTAATAAAGTTGCAAAGATCTTTATACAGGTTAAAGTAATTCAGTCGCATGTGGTATCAACGCTTAAGCGAGTACCTAATTAAGGAATGGTGCAAAAATGATCTTATTTTCCGATGTGTGTTTATTAAGAAATTGGAAACCGGATTTGCTATGGTAGTAGTTTATGTCGACGATATGAATTTGATTGGAACTCTAGAAGAATTATCTAAAATTGTCAAATATTTGAAAAAGGAGTTTAAAGTGAAAGATTTGGGTAAAACCAAACTTTGTCTTGGTCTAGAGCTTGAGAACAAAGCAACTAGAATACTTGTCCATCAGTCAACATACACTGAGAGATTGCTTAAACATTTTAACATGGACAAGGCTTACCCATTGAGCACTTCTATGGTTGTGAGGTCTTTTGATTCCCAAAAGAACCCGTTTCGTCCTAGAGAACCCGATGAGGATATACTTGGTCCTAAAGTACCATATCTCAATGCAATTGAGATTTTGATGTATTTAGCACAATGTATGAGACCAGATATTGCTTTTGCGATAAATTTGTTAGCACATTTTAGTTCTGAGCCAACTTGGAGACATTGGAATGGGATAAAACATATCTTCCATTTTCTCCAAAAAACCATAATATTATTCCAAGGATTTCACTAACTCTAGTTTAGTTGGATACGCTAATGCGGGATATAAATCTGATTCGCATAAGGCTTGCTTTCAAACCGGTATTTATTTTGCTATAATGGGACCGCCATTTCTTGGCGCTCTACTAAGTAAATACTAGTAGCTACATCCTCCAACCACTCTAAGATTATAGCTTTATATGAAACTGGAAGAAAATGTGTTTGGTTGAGATCCATTATAATGCATGTTCATAATTCTTGTTGCTTAAAACCAGTTACAAATTCTCCCACCATAATTTATGAAGATAATGCTACTTGTATTGCACAAGTCAAGGGAAGATATATTAAAGGTGATAGGACCAAGCATATCTCGTTGAAATTGTTCTATTCTAACAAACTCTAGGAAAGTAGACAAGTTGATTTTAAACAAATTTGCTCCACCAATAATCTTGCAGATCTTTTTATCAAGTCATTGCCAACGTCAACATTTGAAAAATTAGTATTTGGCATTAAGATGTGTTGAAAGATTGATTTGCCCCTGAAATGGCAAAGTATCAATTACCCTAGAAGTGCCAAGCCCTAAAGCGGTAGACCCTAAAAATGGCAATATGGCTCCATTGAAGGGGAGCAATTGTGGACTTAGTGCATTGTACTCCTTTTCCTTTTTGTCTGATTTTTTGTCCTATTAGGTTTTTTCGACTTAAGTTTTTTAACAAGGTAGTAATAGCACGACCAACTAGGCCGTCATAGTGGTGTTCCATCTAAAGAGGAGTGTTGTGGAATATGGGCATATCACATCATATTAGACCAATTCAAATTATAGTAAATTTGATAAATGATAAATATATTATCCACATTCTAGTTATTTCAAGATTCATCTACATGTGAAAATTATCTAAGTGATAATGTGAGATTTATCAAGAAGATAATATAATTTAGAGATATATCTTATTAAGAGATTTTGATAGCCATAAATCTATTAGGGACTTCAATTATAAATAAGGGATCACCTTGGCCTTATTTATAGAATAGCTATTTTTCATTCCAAGCATTGCTTCAGTAATATATAAAGAACATTCTCTCAATATCTTTCTATTCTTCGTGTTTCTATTATTTCTTTTACAACATTAAAAAAAATAATCAAAAGGAGAGAAAAAGGGAATCAAGGAAAGAAAGAAATGGGTAAGGAAGAGAGGGGTCGATCAATAGCAATCCGCGTAGATCAACATTGATTTGGCTTGGGTTGACTAGACTGACAGCAGTTACCTTTCATTATCCACCTTGCTTTCTCCTTGTCTTTTCTCTTCCTTCCCTTTCCTTGCTTCCTAATCTTTCTCTCTCTTTTGTTTTTCTATTTTTTTTGAAATTTTTTATTTTTATTTTTGTTGAACTTTTTTAATTCAAAATTAATAAAATTAAAAAATTTTTAAAATAAAAAATGAAAGATAATGTGGCTATTTTAGACATATGACATGTTTTGGCTGAGTGTTTTTAGGCACGTCATTGATGGAGTTAGTAAGGATGCAACTTTCTTAATGGAATAAAAATTGAAGTACCCAATTACAAATATATTTCTTTAAGTACCAAATCAATAGTTTAATTCTAGTTTGGGTACCAAATGTATAATTAACCCATTTCAAATTGCCTATTTTCTTTATTTTAAAAAATTATCTTTTGTCGTTTAGTATAGGTTATAACCAAAAAGTAATAAATTAACAAAATTATTTAATGAACACATGTCTATTACGTAAATATACTTGTCAAATTGAAAGACTCAATGCTTGGATAATATTTTTTTATGTTTATATAATTTACTTATAATTAGTTACCTAGAAAAAGAAGAAAAGAAAAAAAATATAAATCACTCTCTAATTGTTTTTCGTAAGAAAATAAGAAACAACATTGGTAATAAAAAGGAATAGGAAATGCATTGAAGATTGTTAGAAAGAAAGCAGCTAAATAGATCATGGATGATTTGGAAACATGCAAAGATGCAATTTTATGAAGCCTTAACTAGTTACATATGGTAATGGGGTAGGTAGGCAATCGTTTGTCCAGTAATAGGGGTAACCAATGATTTAACTTTCTATAAGGAAGAAATGTTTGAGACATAGGTATGATCTTAATTGTGTCATTCAAATATGAGATCCAAGTATGAGATTTGAGAACAATAAGCAATTGGGGAAATTTTTTTTTAGCCCTTAAAAATAACGTGTTTTTGTAAATAAGCCTTTAGATAATTTTAACTGTTTTTAGTCATGAGAATAGATTTTGGGACAAAAATGCCCTTAATGAGCCATTTTCGTTGACGTGCACTCTCAAACAAGCGAAAAATGAAAAAATAAATATGCAAAGAATTTGCGAACATCTAATTTTGTGCAAAACATCTATTTTTTTTTCGCGAAGCTTGTGCAAAACAAAATAATGTTACATGAGATGGTTTTTCAGAGATTTGGGACATGGCATTCAGATAATAGGAGAAAAGTGATATTAAACCGAACGAGGAACCGGTCATGATGAATCGAAAGCTTAGAGAATGATGTGAAACTAGAAATCCCTGATATGGTGGTGAATCGAAAGGAGAAAGATGTGAATCCAAAGCACGAAATGGTCATGCTACAGCAGGCCATATGTGAGACGGCTGTGGCAGGGTAGGGTTTAGAGTTTGTGAAACGGCATGTTGGGAATGTGTGACACGACATGGTGGGAATGTGTGATATGGTCGTGACACAATAGGGTTTAGAGTTGTGACACGACATGGTTGGAATGTGTGACATGACTGTGACATGACAGGGTTTAAAGTTTGTGACACACTTGGTGGGAATGTGTGACACGGCTATGACACGCTAGCTTTTAGAGTTTGTGACATGTCATGGAGGGAATCCGTGACACGTCAAAGTTCAGAGTTGGTGACATGCCATGGAAGGAATCTATGACACGCCAGCATTCAGAGTTCATGACACACCATGGAAGGAATCTATGACACACCAATGTTCAAAGTTCGTGACACACCATGGAGGGAATCTGTGACACGCCAATGTTCAGAGTTCGTGACACGCCATGGAGGGACTCTGTGACACACTAGCGTTCAGAGTTCGTGACACACCATGGAAGGAATCTGTGACACGCCAACATTCAGAGTTTATGACACGCCATGGAGGGAGTCTGTGACACGACAGGGTTCAGAGTTTGTCAGACTTCATGGAGATTTGTGACATGGCAGGGTTTAGAGTGTGTGACACGGCATGGCAATTGATGGGTGACATGACATGGTTTGAAAAAGGAAAAAAAAAAGGGTAAATAACAAGGAAACTGATTGGACTTAAACTGAATGAATTCAATAAATGAATATTTATAGAGGAAATTGTGAGGCCATTTCATTTTAATTAAATATTTTCTAGATATTGTAAACGTCTGTGCGAAGAGGTTCATTCCTCATTCCTCATTCCTAAAGATAACAGAGTGTTTGACTTTCTTCTTTGCAAGCTTGATGACACCATAGCAACAATGTCGATTATCAGTGAAAAGGTTAGTTAGTCTGAAAATAAAACTTTTAAAACTTTCTTTTATTCGTTGATTTTTTGCTGGGTTTGTGTGATATGTTCGTGTTTTTTCAATCTTTTCCAATTGTTATGTTTAAACTGTTTTTTTCCTGGTTTTATGGTCGTACGAAAGTTTTGAACTACAACAGATATGGCGTGTAGTGGGTAAACTGTTTTTTTGGGGTTTTTAACGTGTCACGACATTGGTTATTTTAGGGTAGTTCGTGTAACGAGTCAGTAATTACACTGATTAGCGTGTCACACACCACGGATATTTTGGGCTAGCTCGTGTAAGGACACAGTAATTATAGCGATTAGTGTGTCAGCGTTGGCGTGTTATAACATTTGACTTGATACGCATGACGTGTTACAACATTTTACGTTATATGCATGGCGTGTTAAAACATTTTACGTTATATGCATGGCGTGTTACCATATTTTATATTATATGCATGGTGTGTTACAACATTTTACGTTATATGCATGGCGTGTTACCACATTTTACGTTATATGCATGGGGTGCTACAACATTTTACGTTATATGCATGGCATGTTACCACATTTTACATTATATGCATGGTGTGTTACAACATTTTACGTTATATGCATGGTGTGTTACCACATTTTACGTTATATGCATGGCGTGTTACCACATTATGGGTTAACTCACTCGTGCATGTGTGCCATGTTTTGCAGATGCAGTCCAGACAATATGAGGATCTTGACAGTTTGCTTATTGTGCCGAGGGAGAAGTGGGTTTTCAATGTCGCTATTAACACCCACTGTAAGTGGTCGCTACTACATTACATCAATAAGACCCTCCAAGAGAAAGAAGAGTATGATGTAGTGAAGCGTACGTGCTTCGGAATGCTGCTAGACGTATATCCATAAGGCTACTTCTCTGCTGGTCTCCTGCATAACATCATGATCTGTCGAATCATTGTGACAGATTCAATGGAGCATGAGTTATGGTTTGCCATTGGGAAAAGCAAGGAGCACATATCAAAGTAGAAGTTCTTCCTTATCACCGAACTAAAGTTTGGTCAAATGTCATATGTGTTCACACGACCGTACGAGGTTGTTACTGACAAAATTCATGGGCGATACTAGAATGGGCAGTAGAGCGTTAAGCTGCAGGCCTTGCTTCATACATTCTGCGAAGGAAACTTTGAGTGATCGGGAGACACGACCAATATGGCACTCATCTTGATCGCAAATAACATTTTATTTGGTCAAGACCACCGTAGACGAGTGATGCCTTGGCTTTTGTTGTTGGTGGAGGACATCGACGCTTAGAATGTCTTCCCATAGGGTCACTACGTTTGGAGGTTGACCTTAGACTACCTTTTGAAGGGGTTCGAAGTGCCTTCCTTGAATGTACAGAAGGATTGTTTTTGGTACAACATTTACGGATTTGAGTGGGTGATACAGGTACTGTCACGTAACTTTTTTCATTTTCTTTTTGACATAATAATTTATGGTTGCAATTGTTTATCATTTATGGTCTGATAATGGTTACATTTGACTTGCAGTTCTGGGCAATGGAGGCAATTCCGACCTTGCGAAAAATAGTTGCTCCCTCTGCTTCGAAGGACATCTACCCATGCATGTGCAGATGGCAATGCAACTAAAAGCCAAAAGACTTCTACAAGGCAGTTGAGATGTTGGAGTCATCTTAGTAGGTGAGTGAACAGTTACTAATTTTTGCTGTGAATTTGTATAATAATTTTCCCTAAAATTTAATCATAATCGCTATTTTGCAGTTATGGGTAGTGGAGACCTTGGAGCTTACCCCGAATGAGGCTAGTCAAGATTATTTTGTGGACATTAATGTGTCATTATCTGAGGGCCACCAATACGTGCCAATAGGGCACATGGAGGATCGAGAGGATTGGGGCTTAGGTGCGAGGAAAAAGAGGAGAAACTTAAAGCACAAAAGAGCCACTGGTTCTGTAAAGTGGAGGTGCACCGTCGCTGCTATCGTCGATGAGCTATCAATCCCCGAGTTGATGGAGGAAGGTGACAACCATGGCAATGGCAGTGAAAAGCCAATAAGGACGGTTTTAAAGGTTTGTGTTCAACAATTCAATATGTGATTATCGAATAACATATCTGTGTTTGTAGTTGGACCATGTGACGATAGCTTCACAACCACCGATAGGTCCTCTTTAGACTCACAGTGCTAACGAGGAGCCAATAAGGATGGTTATAATGGTTTGTTTTCAACAACTTCATATGTGATTGTCGAATAACATATCTGTGTTTGCAGTTGGACCATACGACGACAACTCCTCAACCACTGAAAGGTCCTCTTCAAACGCACAGTGCTAACGACCTGTCAGTAAGATCTGTTCGAATAGTTTGTATTCAACATTTTCACATATGTTTATCGAGTAACACATTAATTTCTATTATTGCAGTTAAGGGAGGCGACCACAGTTCCTCAACCACTAATCGATCCTGCTTAACCGTAAAATGGTAACGAGCCACCAATAAGGATATTAAAGTTCTAACGAGTAATGTTCAACAATTCCTTATATGATTATTGAATAACACAATAATATATTTTATTGCAGTTAACCTATTTGACAAGAGTCAATGATGGAATAGTCACGAAGCGTCAGCTGCGACGAATCATGCACCGGTATAAAAAAGACATGTCGGAGCTGAAGGTTTCAATTCAGTCATTGACTCTGGCAATGCAAACGTTTGAGTACCATGTCGTTGCTCGGATTCTAAACGGCTTGAAATTACTGATACGTTATTTTATCTTCACTCATATATTGGTCGTTTACATTTAGTAAATGTAGTTCTATTTTTTGTTCTCAGTTTATGGTTTGTGGTATTATATGAGCTAACGGATTTTCTCATTTGTCTCATTCTGTAGGGTGTTCCTTAATCTCACGATGCTGGTGAGGACCACGATGATGCTGATATTGGCACCATGATGAACTTGGTGTGCACATTCACGATGACGTCGCTGGTGTTGACAAAGACCCTGTTTCTAAGGCCGATCTAGTTATCGATGCATCTGCGGGAGGGGAGAGGGACCTTCACTCAGTCGTGGGTAAAGGAAAGCATCTTCCTTACGCCGATGCATTAGTGGAGGTAGCAGTAGGAGGGGACCATCTTCCTTAGAGCACTCCTGAAGCCAACGGCTTACGGTTGTCATCATCAGAGTCATCTAATGTCCATCATCGTGTAGCACAAATTTCAGACCCAACTGAGCGGGCAAGGGTGAAAATGGAGAGCAAATACAGGGCAAGCCCACACGTCGACCCCTTAGTGAGTCGTCGGGATGCAAAGAGCACAACGGTTGAAGCATACGAAACTTTCAAAAAAGACGAGTGCACGAGGTAAGCTCATAAATAATATTGCAAATATTGTTTTTTAATGAAACATTAATCCACCAAGGCTTTTCAAACTTATTTTGTTACATATGCAGGCGTAACGTCGGGATCTTAGGGGATCAAAGGGATGACTTTTTCACAACATTAGAAGATCCCAAAAAAGAAATGACTAGTGAACATATAGACGCATTTCTCAGCATACTTTGTAAGCAAATGACAAGGTGAAGTCGAAGTTGTACACTACCCGTGCATGCGTGGTTGACACGATATTCTTCGTAAGTATATTTGAAAATTTTTCAATTTTGAAAATACTAAGTTTTTTATTGCATTAAGTGTAAGCTAATGTATACATGCTTCACAAGACACTATCCATATGCTACATACCTCATTTCCAACTAAAGATGCTCGGTCGACTATGGAAATTCTAGATGAGTTACGGGCGTATGTGGAGGGTGAGAAGCTGACATACGACAAAAAATGGAAAGATGTTGATTTCATCCTCGCACCTTACAATGTGGGTGGGCATTGAGTGGTAGTGAAGATCGACTTGGTGAGGTGGACGATCAAAATGGTGGACTCCGCAAGAACTTCAGATGCTAAGGATAACAGAGTGCAAGCAGCTTAAATGACACCCCTTACGACAATTATGCCAATTATCTGCTACCAAGCCGGCTATTTCAACAAAACACGGTGGAAGACACGAGATTTGATGCCGATGCCATTGGAAATTCATTTGCCAAAAGTTAAAGTGCATCGGCAGATTGATAGTGTCAGCTGCGGTATGTTCATGATAGGGTACATTAACGATCTTTTGCTATCGGAATTGATTAGAGAGTTAAGCAAATATGATTGTAAATATGCGTCGCCAATACTCTCAAAAAATTTTTTCCAACAGTTGTGAGAGCAAACCCTGAACATATCGGCCCTTGTCTATACATTTTTTGAATATACAATTAATTTTATTAATTTTAATATTTGTACATTTTATACATTATTTTTTCTTTCTCAATTCAAACACAGTGCCTTTAAATTATTTAATAATGCAGCCACGTGGCGTGTTACACAATTGGGGCATGACGTGTCACCCCTGAAAACTAAAACAAGTCAGCATGTCACGCCAAGTATCTAGTTCCAGTTAGCATGTCACCACATTTGGGGGGTGCCATGTCACCCCATAATACAGCAAGAAGTCAGCGTGTCACCATAGAAATCTGCATGCACTCAATGTGTCACACTAACTATCTGCTTCCACTCAGCGTGTCACCCCACAATATTGCAAGAAGTCAGCGTGTCACCACAGAAATTTGTATGCACTCAGCATGTCACACCAACTATCTGCTTCCACTCAACGTGTCACCACAAGATGGGGTGTGCCGTGTCACCCCACAATACTGCAAGAAGTCAGCGTGTCACCATAGAAATTTGTATGCACTCAGCATGTCACACCAACTATCTGCTTCCACTCAACTTGTCACCACAAGATGGGCAGTGCCGTGTCACCCCACAATAATGCAAGAAGTCAACGTGTCACCAAAGAAATCTGCATGCACTCAACGTGTCAACTTAGCATAATATATTTTTTAGGAATTTTCGTCCTTATATTTTAATTTTATTTTTAAAATATTTTAATTTAATAACAATTAATTATGATGATTCATAGATGAAATTTGATTGGTTGATCCATAATTTTTTTAAATTTTTTTGTGTTTTAATCTTAAATTTCATATCATATGTTTTTAATTAGTCCAAAATTTTCTCTTTCTAGACTTGTATCCTTTGAAGTAAACTTTTTTGTACAATATTATTATTATTATTTTGTTAAGTGATTGGCTTAAAGTTTTATATGGAGGTATTAATAAGATAAAATAAACGTTGTAATTAAAAAATTACAAAAACAAATTGAATATGAGGATTTAGAAAGCTACTAAAGTTAGATGAATTAATTTTATATCTCTTAAGAGATTTGATTGTAAGAATATAAAAGGTTAAATCAAATGAAATAGAAAGGAGTTAAATTAAATCATTAATTGTTTAATACAAGTTGTAATAAACTGTGAGAAAAGGGGTAACAGTATAGGGACTTCGCAAGTCTATTCAGTGTTCAAAACTACAGACAAAATGAAATGAATAATCAAATAATATATCTACAAAATTAATAAAAAAATAAAGACTCATCTACAAGAGAAAACTAAGAAACACAAAATCCAAATATGAATGAATGTAATATACTGCAAGAGCAAATTGTGACAAAGGTATTGCACATGGGTTACACATTTAGTTAGATGACAAGCTGTCTTTATCCACAAAACACCCTACATTTTCAGACATTGTCCTTCGTATTGGACAATTGTTGCGTGTGTGACCGGTTTGTCTACAACTTGAACATGCTTTCGGTCGGTGCACTCATGGAGGCACTGATTGACTTGGAGATGGTGCTGGATTTGTGGATGGAACTGCAAATGGTGATGGGCAATTCTGTCTGTTATGGTTGTATCTCTTATATTGCGAACATCTCCATGCTCAACTGCCTTCACTGGCCGATGGAATCCTTTTCCTCTTAAGTCTTCCCGCTTGGCCTCGCTAAGGTGGTGGCAAGATGACAATTTGTTTCACATGAGGGGGGATGTCCCACTCACTAGGATGCCCTACCGGGCGAATGGATCCAGCATAAGCCTCCACCAAAACGGTTGTCTTATAGTAGTCAATGTAGAATTCAATGGCTTCACATTTGCATTTATTGCAAAATACGATGAACTCAATGTTCAAGCATAATGCAAATATTATGTCAATTAGGGTTCAAATAAGAAATAAATATATTCTGACCTTATTGCTACAATGGCATGGCTGCGTGGCAGTAAATCTGTTTGGAACTCACAATATGAACACATCTTCGTGGACAAGTTTACAAGTCAATCCATCTTCTTGTCTTTAACTTTGAACTCCACTCGATTGATAGGTTTAACCACAAAGCGATGTGCATCATTGAAGCGTTTGCTCAACTGCCCAGCAACCCAAGGGCTGAGGGGTGTGGTCACCTTGACAGCCTCTTTATACCAGTCATGGAACCAACACTAGAACATGTCTTTGATGAACTCAATCAAAGCAATGATTGGCATTTGCCTTGTATGCTTCAAGCATGAGTTAACATATTTCGCAATGTTGGATGTCATCATTTGGTATCACCTTGCTGGTGAATAGGCAAGTGCCCATCTCTTAAGGCCTATTCTCATAAGGTCAGTGTGGACTTTCGCGTGAATCTGCTTGAGCTGGTTCATATGTCTATCGAAATCAAAAACCTTATAGCAATCTCAAGCAAGGGTGAAAATCATAGAAACGTCATCGTGCTTGAACTTGTTTTTTAAATTTTTCTTCAAGTGGTACTCGCATAAACCGTGGTGCACTTTTGGGTATGCATTTTGGATTGCTTTCTTAATGCTGAGATGCTGATCAGAAATGAACATAGTGTTTTCAAGACAACCAACCGTATCACACAGCTTGCTAAGAAACCATGTCCACGAGTCTTCGTCCTTAACATGGCCGATGCCAAACGTAATTTGATATACGCACTCATTCGCATCTTTGCATACAGCGACAAACAGAACACCCTTGAACTTGCCTTTCAGATGTGTCGCATCAATTGCAACCGTAGGACGCATTACATCCCTAAACCCCCGAATACAAGCCTCATATGCCCAAAAACAATATTTGAATCTTTCTGCCTCATCAGTAGCCACTGTAGTGATTATGCTGGGATTTTCTTGTTTCAACATATAAAAATACGAGGGTAGTAGTTGAAATGACTCCTTTGAGGGATCGAAAACAAGCCTCTCCGCATACTTTTTTGCTTGCCAGGCTTTACCATATAGGCATTTCAATCCCCACTAAACCCTCATCTCACCAATTATGTCCCTAGGTCTCAATGCTACTTTATTAGCCTAAAGCTTGTGTGACATAAGTTCACCAATTATCTTCGCACTCGCGGTTGCAAATCGCCTTTGCAAACCATCGATAGTACACATGTGTACTTTGTGGAATGTTCGAACTTGCCAATATTTTCCTCCTTCAGGTAACTTCGTTGCACGCACACTGAACTTGTATGCCTTATCCTTGCAACCAACCTCATAACGAGCTTTACATGACTATTTTACTCTTATCCCAAATTGCTCTTTTAGAGCTAACATGCTCAAAGCTCGTTTCAACTTGGTTTTCAAGGAAAATATTCTTCCTTTGTATAAGCGATCATTGGCACATGTCAACTCCTCAGTTGTAATTATTATAAGGAGAACCTTTCTGCACCCGGAATTACCCATGTACAAGATATCCCTACATTTTTTCTTTCCTGATAACTGTCATGGAGCAATATACCAAGGGAACGAATCCCGTTCTCATCAGCGATGGGGCTATTGTCTATGGGGTCATCACACTAAACATCTCCTACATCAACACCTCCAACAAGTTCCGTTTTGCCTTCAACATTATTACAAATTAGAATGTCACTGTCATAAAGCTAGTCCTCATCTGAACTCTCATCATGCCATTCATCAGGGCCATTATCTGAATTGTTATTAAATCTATCTTCACCGGCAGGGAACAAATTCTCATTTCTCTAATCAGATGCAGTATTATCCTCGATCGTTTTAGTGTCACCCTCCAACGTCGCAGTGTTGCCCTCAAGTGTCGCATTCTCATTTGAAAATGCTATTACACTTTGTACAGTTTCACCCGATCGTTGTATTTGTTAGACACAAATAACTAATTGGTTCGATGCACATTTTGATCGAAATTGTATAGCCAACTGTTCTGTGAATGTCGTGAGTCTACCGGGTTGCATAAACTCTTGTGCATATGTCAATTGCCATTGTTGTGGGTTACAGACTGAATGTTGTTGTCACGGGCTCGATGGGACGATCTGAAACTCCTATCGGGCCCGTGATAGTTGTGGTATATGTGAAGCATTGTATATCTCATTTTGATTAAGCTGATTACCATGTTGTTCAGCTTCTTCATGTGACATAACATTTATTTGGCGTCCCTTAATGCTGACATACACAGCCGGAACATTTCTCTATTCTAGCAGAATCAATGCAACATCCTCATCGTCCTTGATAATTGGCCGCGATAGCTTTCCGGGTGTACTGATCAATGCATGTAACTCAATCTTGTCAATTTCTGAGTTTACCCTAATAACATCTTCAACCAGCTTCATCAATCCCACAAACGACAAATCACTCCTAACCCCTCGCATTCGTGACTCACCACCCTTGTAAATGCCATCCACCCACTGACCACCGTGTCTTATCACAAGTCGTACAATTGAAACCCCACAGAAATTTTGAAAACAATAATAATTTGTCAATCATTTAACACATTACATGACATGCCATGTTCTAGAATTTGTTAGTCATGTTGTAACACGCCATGCATATAACGTAAAATGTTGTAACACGCCATGAATATACCGTTAAATTTTGTAACATGCCATGCAGATAACGTAAAATGTTGATACACGCCATGCATATAATGTAAAATGTTGTAACATGCCAATGTTGACATGCCAATGACTACAATTACTATGTCCTTACATGAACTGGCCTAATATACCCATGGCATGTGACACGTCAATCAGTGTAATTATTGACTCGTAACACGAACTGCCCTAAAATAACCAATGTCATGACACGCTAAAATAATGCTAACACATGTTATAGATGCATGGCGTGTAACAACTTTGGGCAATGTTTCTATTCCATGTTCTAATTTACACCAAATGTTTCAAAAATTTAAGTGTTGCAGCAATAACCCAATAACATACCTTGATGTCATCTTTGCTATAGGGTTTGTTAATATACGACAATATGGCCAGATGCCGAGAGATAGACCACAACTCGATGACGATGGTGCTCAATAGAGAGTTGACAGAGTTGAGACAGTTCAAAGAGTTGAGAGAGAAAGATAAGCGAGCTCAAACAGTTGAGCATTTATTATTTATTTCTATTTTCTCTCTAGCGGGAGAAAGATATCGGGACCCTAATTTGAAATGATGTTTTAAGGGCATTTTGATCTACTCATGCTTTTTTTTTGTTAGAAACAGATAACTTTATATGGGTGGTTATTTCTGAAATCACTTTATTAGGAGGTCCATTTCTCACAATTTCCTCTAACTACGCAATTTATAAAGATATTTAAGAAATAAGGCATTTGCAAAATGTGTGTAACTAAGGTTCATGAAAAATGAACCACACAAAGTTAGGGTAAGTTGTAGGGGCAATTCTTCATGGGTTGTTTGTGTAGGGTAAGTATTAAAACATATTACCATGAGCAAAAGTGTATAAGAAAAAACAAGAATAAGTTGTTGTCTGCATACATTTATGAACATTTCAGGGATGATATATTATTGCAGCCAAGTTTGAAGATTAGAGTTTTAAAAGAGTTATGTAGAGAAAAGTTAAGAGCATATGTCACAATGAGCACGTGTTAGAAGAAAAGAAAGATTGTGAGCTGTAAGAAGATAAAGTTGCATAAAGGATTATGCTAGGTTGTGGGATGATGCAATAGAGTTAAATTCAAGTGGATAGAGAGAATGATGAAAGGAAGAATAGTGTCTTTGAGGTTATATGTATGTTTTAAAGCTTGTATAAAAGGGTGGATTGAAGGGTGTAAGCCTATTCTAGGAGTGGATGACTGCTTTAAATGTATTTGTAATAGAGAGATAATGGTGGCTATAAGGAGGGATAGAAATAATCAAATGTTTTCATTTGCTTAGGCAAAAGTGGAGGTGGAATACAAGACCTATGGAATTGGTTACTTGAAATTTGGATGGATGATGTTAGGCATATAGATTCTAAAGTATTAATGGTAGTCTCAAACATGCAAAGGGTATGTAAGATTACTATATGTTTAGGATTTTATTTACTGTATTTATATTTGTTAGCTTTAAATTCATTCTTATTTGAGAAGACAAAAGAAAATGCTCAAAATTTATATAATAAGTTTATTCTAAAGTCCTGATTCACTGTAAGCTTAAGAAACATTCAATAACCTTAAAATATTTAATGAAATTCAATCATGTATTTTTTTTAAGTATTTGAGATCACATTAAAATGGGAAAAATGGTTTTTAAAAAAAGAAGGCTCAAAGTAAGAAATGTTTTAATACAACAACTAAAAAGATTAGTCGTAAGGGTTAGAAGATTGATCCCTTTGAGACAAAAGCAAAAGGAACATCAACCAAGGCTATATGGATTGTTCTCAAGGATTAAAAGATCAACCTTAATTACTTAAATGTGAGATCCTTGACTTTAGCATAAAGGTAAAATTGTAAACTTCCTTGATGAGCTTGTATATTACTCATTTGAATGTTAATGTTTCAAAGAGTTTCCTTGTAAACTCATAATTGAATGGTTTTTAACTTTATTTGGAAAGAATAAGAGAGAGATGATTTAAAAAGGATGAGTTCTTGGCAAGAAAAATTTGTTTTATTGCAAAAGTATCAATACCCAAGGGAAAGGAATCAATACTTAGTGGTTACAATACCTTGGCAAGCATTTTGTGAAAAAGGTACCGATACCTTAAAAAGAGACGTATTAATACTTAATTGTTAGAATGCCTTGGAAAAGCATTCTGTGTAGTAAGTGTCAATACTTGCATAATAATTATGAATACTTGTGGCGTGAATTCCAATAAGTATAAAGGAAAATAGAAAAAAAGGGTAGGTCGACCATTTCACTTTCTCCCCCAAGGTTTTCCTTCCCCCTTCCTTCTCTTAACTTCCACCCTACAAATCTCATTAATTTAACTTCGATTCTAACTCCAAACTCAACTAAGGTAAGAGTCTAAGCCTTCAAGCCTTGCAATGCTTAGATTTTTCAATTTGAATTTTCTCTCTAAAGGAATTTCACTTTTCCAACATGTTAAGTTTTTCCCCAATTGAATTTTTGGAGTAAAGCTCATCAAGGTAAGTATAAATTGGAAAGACAAGTGAATTATGTGATGAATTATTAATTTGAAGGAGAATTTAGGTAAGAAATTGGTTTGGGAGAAGTTAGTTAAGGAATGTGAGGGTAGTTGATTAAGTTAAGAAATTTGTGTTGCGTTGATTTTGTAATTTGATTGTTTTAAGTCCCATTAAAGCTCCAAGGTCTAATAGCTAAAGAAGCTTGGCAAAGTGTTGTTAGTTTAGGAGGTGGTATCAAATTGGTGAATGGACTTGCATTTAAATTGTTTTGATAAAAATGCATAAAGTATTTGAATGCAATGTTTTGAGTATGTTTGTTCTTGAACATTTTAAAATATGAATGGGAATAAGCTTTTGAAATTATTGTCTAATTGTTGTGAATGAAATGTGTTGAGTATGAAAGATTAGATATTAACAAATTGTTAGCTTTATTAGCTTTAAAATGATTATAGTTTTGAAATGACAAAAATGATCAAAATTGCTTTAATGAACTTGTTTGAATGATTTTTGAAGTTGGTTGAATCAGTTTTTGAACTTAATTTATTAATGTTACAAACTCTCACACACTTGTTTAAATGTTTCCATTTGAAAAGTTTCAAAATTGTTTCAAAAAGTTTTGAATTTTAAATAAGTTTTAAACCTTCATTGCATTTGCTTTTGAAATGTCTAAATATTTTGCATCAAATTAGGTTAAAAAAAGAAACATTTTCTATATTTTAAGCTACAAATATTGATACCATGGTATTGGGTATTGTTACATTTTACACAAAGTGCTTCTAGATGCAAGGTATGGATACTTATCTCAAAGGTATGGATACCTATTTTATAAGTATCGCTACGTTGTGAAACGATACCTTGACCAAATGTATCGATATCTAGTGAAAAGTATGGAGTGAAAAGTATCTATGCTTGAGGTCCAGAACTAGCTGTTAGAGATGAAATTCAAAAGAAAAACGACTAATTTCTTTACTAAATCATCTCCAACGGCTCCAAAGTTTCTCCAACTATAAAAAGGACTTCTCAAACACATTTACAAGGTTAGAAGATTGTAAAAATACAAAAAATAGTCAAGCATCAAATCTTATGAAGAAAAAAAAAAGACAAAGAAAGAAAAACCAAGTTAGAGCAAGCTATTCACGTGTTTCCACTTAGCTTTTAAGTTATCCTTGTGTTACAAATTCTTTGTACTTTCATTCCTATCATTTGTACACATCTTTGTATCATTCAAACACTTCCAACCTTATACTTACTTAGCAAAACCCACCTTATAAAGGTATATTTGCTTAAATCTCGTAAAAGAGAGAAAGGTTATACCTTAGTGTTCAAAAGGTAATATTTAAAGGCTATACTTGATCCTTGAAAGGCATAGAGGTTATACTTTAGCCTTCAAAAGGTAATGTTTAAAGGTTGTTCTTGAAACTTGAAAAGGCAATGATTATGCTTAATCTTTGAAAAGCCATGGTTATGCTTGAACCTTTAAAAGGCATTGTATTGAATTTTTTCAATAATGGATTTAAACTCCTTAGCTTTCTAAGGGAGAGGAGATAGGCACCTATAGAGAAGGTCGAACCTTTATAAATTCTGTATATTTTCTCTCTACCTTTTACTCATTAAACTTGTGCATTTTATTTTAAGAAGTTTGAAAATTGTTTACAATTTGTTTATTCATTATTTTGTTTATCAAATTACTTTTGGCATGTTTTAGAATGAAAACAAATTCAAGAAAATTGATTTTAACTTGTTTTCATTGAAAAAGTTTTAGATTCCCTTCATTAGAAATTTAATTTAAGGACAAGAATTTTTAGAAATCAAATTCACCCCTCTTAGATATTTTCACATTATTATTGAGCTAGCATTCCTAACAATTGGCATAAACGTTTGGATTAAATTTTGTAGGTTTAAAAGCTTTTGAATGATCCTTGTTAGCTCCAAGACATAGCCATGAACTTTATTGTAACAATTCTTGGTGAAAGGCAATCAATTGAGGAACCTCTTCTATTTAATGGCGTCAACAATTGTTAATGGTACAACTCAATGCTAAAGTCATGCACATTCTCCTTTGTGCACTTGGAGATAAAGAATACAATAGAGTTTTCAAGTGTGAAAGTGCCAAAGATTTGCGGGAAAAATTAGAAGAGTTGTATAAGAAAAGAAAGAAGAAAGAGGAATTGGAAGAGAAGCCTTGTGAAAGTGAATGCTCAACAAGTGACAAGGCAATTAGAGATAAGAAATCAAGTGAAATTCAATTCTCAATCCAATTCAAATCATGCCTCATGGCTCTTGAAGAGCTTATAGTAAACCCCTTACTTTGTGAACCCATTTCATGTTCATTTGGTGAATTGCAAGATACCTTTGAAGAATTAGCTTGTGAATTTGAAAAAAATGAATTTTAAACACAAGAAAATGATTTCAAAACTTACTGTTGAAAATGAATTTTTACTGAAGGCAAAAATCAATTTGGAAAAAGCGAATGAAAATTTGAAAACTGATTTTGATGCATGAAAAAAGAAAATTGATACTTTGGAAAAAGAGAACTTAGATGTAAAAATGAAGTTTAAAGATTTACTAAATGGAAGACAAAAGGTTTTCATAAATTCCTCATTTTCTAGAATGACTAAATGTCCTCATTGCACATTTCATGGTCATAATTCATTCACTTATCCTATTAAAAAATAGGATTAGACAAGTGTGGGTTCCACAAGGAATTTTGTGTAATGACACTAACTCTCGAGGATCCGAAGCAATGTCGATACCAAAATTCAAATGAAAAGTGTCTATTGTAGGTATGCTAGAGCAAAAAGGAACAAAAATTTAGAAGATTGAATGCTCTCTAGACACACAATGAAAAATGGATCATGTTTATACCAAAAGTCATTTATTTGTTTAATTAAGAATTTTGGTTGTTTGTTCTTATTTT
This sequence comes from Theobroma cacao, assembly GCF_053813885.1. Classification (NCBI taxonomy): domain Eukaryota; kingdom Viridiplantae; phylum Streptophyta; class Magnoliopsida; order Malvales; family Malvaceae; genus Theobroma; species Theobroma cacao. The sequence continues at coordinate 15,076,973 of NC_142647.1, forward strand.
CTTGGATTGCGTTGATTTACCTTGGTTTCTCAAGTTAGTTGCTTTTTTTAATTGAGAATTTGGTTGTCTATTCTTACTTAAATATTAAGTGCATAATTCTTTATCTATTTTCCTGTAAGCTTTACTGATAAATCTTAATTATGCAAAATTGATTTAATATGGTACATGTTATAAATTGTATAATCTTGAAGGAAGTATGAGCCTATGAGCCTAAAGATTGATTATGTGCTTATGTTTGATTTTGAATACTTAATAAGTTTAATGTAAATATATTCTCGTGTTTTTTGAAAATGATTTCATATTATCCTTTTGAGAAAAATGATTTTTGAGAATGATCTTGAACATAAATAGGTTTGATGTTGATGATATGATGGTAATATGAGCTTACTTGTTTGATTTGCACTCTTATCTTTGAGTTCAATAGAACAAGAAAAATAATGAGAATATTTAATAGTACTTATGAGAATAATATCTTTGATAAAATTATAAGATGGTCTCATATTGAAAAACGTATAAAGCCCAGTGGGTCAATTGGCCCAATTTCGTTACTTGTACGTTACAAATTAGCCCAACTGACTTGCCTTGTTGACAATGTACATTTCATGTTTTTAGAACATTTAGTATTCAAAGCCTAATTGGTCAGTTAGCCCAATATGTCACAGTCTGCACTTTGCATATTTTTTGTCTTTATAAAATTCAAACACTACTTGATAAACTAAAATATGTAAAAAAATTATGATAATATATAAAAGTTATACACTATTAGTGCACCGGAACACATCACATCATTAACAAGTAAAAACAAAAGCTTATTACGTCTTAAAAATAAATTTTAAAAAATTTTAATAATTAAATAAAAGAATAAAATATGTTCAAAATCTCACTGAAATTTCTCTTCCACGCTCGTCTCCCTCCACCGGGATAGCTAGAGTATTGCCCTTTTATCAAAAATTTGCTTTAATTAAATTATTTTTATTATTGTATAAGCATTGGAAATGAAGGCAAGACTTAGGTTATACTCCTTAGATCAAGTTTGTGAAGTTTCTTATGAAAAATAATCAAATAAAAATTAAATTTGAAATTTTAAACCAATATAGGAAAAGACCTTTTACATATAGGTCAAGTATACAAAATTTGAAATAATTTAAAACACGTTTTAGTATCTTATGTAAATTGGCATTTTTTTAAAAAAATTCTGATAATTTTTACTATTCAACAAATATTGACTAAATTTCGTATAATAATACTACTTTTAATTAATTTCTTACACATTACTTTTTTATTGCATTCTATTAATTTATTGATTTGAGTTTTATTTAATTATTTTGAATGAAAATTTTCACAAATTTAATGTAAGAAACTTTATCTAAGCTATCTCTTTAAAACGAATATATGGAATTGAAATAGTAGATAGAGAGAATTTCTTTTTACCACAAAATTAATGTTTCTGCTAAAGAAAGATGTCAAACAAGAAAATGCTAGAATAAAGTAATTATCTCTTATGCTTCCTTGTACATAAAATTGGCCTTGTCAATATCCAACGTAACTAGGGGAGCAGCGGTTGATTTTGATCGGCTTTGGTTATGGAGGGTAAACAATCGACCTGCATGAACCACTGAGGGAGGAAGTGAGATACCAGAAATTGACCATACTCGGTCAGATGATCGATTGGGGCTTTAAAATTACAATTCACCTTCACCAAATTTTAAATAATGGGAGAAAGTCAGAGAGGGGGAGATGAGCTCTAAAGGAGAATTAATGCTTTAGAATTCTTTACTTGATTACTACTCTTCTTAACAGCTATTGGATTTTCTTCATACGAATTGTTCTATACATGTCTGTCTATATGAACCGTGTGCAAACGACTATCTTTCGTGTGTGGCCCATATCATAAATTAATTCTTCTTTAAGCTTTTGATAGATAAGAGACGGTAACTTCAAACAACACAAAAAAAGCTTGGAAACCCCAAGCGGAGTGGCACGACAGATGAGCTCGATGACAATAGTAGAAAGAGAATGGCCAAATGGGGGAGCTTCAGCTTAGGGTTTCACAAGGGTAAGTAGGTAATGACTTAGGGAGTTAGGGGGGATTAATGAGAATAAATATGTAATTTTCCCTATATATATAATAAAATAAAGCCAAAAGAATTGATTTTTCATTCAGTGTTGGTAGGTAAGTTTCCGTACAGATGATCAAGTTGATCTTTCGCTAAAATTGTAGAAATAAATAGATCAACTAACCAATGCTGATCAATCGAGCCGTTGTCAACGAAACATGTCAGCATCAGTCGATTGGTCGGTTACCACCTATCGCTGCTCACCCCGAAATGGAACAATCATTTCAACTTGTGCATAGCGGTCATGATATTGAATTGCTATTGACAAAGATGTCTATTGTATTTATTATCTTTTTGGGGTGTTGTTTGATAAAGTTTTTAAAAATTTTTAAAAAATTTGTTTTAATTTGTAACGTATTTGATTACTAAGTATGAAAACCACTAAAATGAATAATTTGTAAGGTATCATACCCAAGACTCGACCCAAGTCGAACCGGGCTTAAGGACCTGATGGGTAGCTCGACTTGAAGATAATCATATATCTAATATTTATTTAAAATTTATAAAAAATATAGTTAATATTTAACTTTTAGTAATATATCAAAGAGTTTTTATTACAGTACAAATTCAATACACAACAGATTTAGCAATAAAAATTCAACACCTATTTTTTTCAATTAACTTGTCTAACAACCACTTGAAACATATTAAAAATTTTCCATTAGGCCGTTTTCAAGTTCCAAGTTTAAAATGTTTTGAGTTAAGAACTCATTTATTTTCAAACCGGCTCAAATTTGGGGTAGATAAATGTTCAGAAACAGTAAATTCTCTTGCCAGTTGTACATCTGAGGTCATTGATAATTTATTTATTTTTCTTGTTACTATGTAACTTATCCAACAAATAGATTCTCTTTTCCCCTAATTTATTTATTTTTTCCCTAAACACAAACGGATCCCCTAAGAACAATGCAATCAGGATTTAAGATTCTTGTCTGTTCCCTTCCTTAAATTCTAACAAACCTGCTCAGGGCAATGTCTCCTCCATGTGATCCTACTTGTTTCAATTACTTTTTGTAAATGAAACGAGAATATGTCGGTGCAAAGATAAGCATACATATAACCACGCATCACTCCCAACCTTTGCATGTGATTTCCAGAAATTATCTCATTTATTTGAGTAACTCAAAATTATATGCATACAAAAACTATATGTTGTAAAAACAGTAAGTTAAAAATGTTGCTTCTTTCCAACATAATGCAACCGCTTTGTACTTAGTATCAAATGGCAAATGAAGAATGAAAAATTTGATTGATATTGACAACAATAATTGAAGGACCAGCAGAAAAAAATTAATTAGGAGATATGAACGAACGTAATAATAAAAGAAGCACTACAACAACGTGGAATGAGAAGATATTGTTATTAAAATGAGGGATGGTATTGGATCCCGAGAAGATAGGTTTTTGGTTTGGGCCCCAAGAATAAAGAGATTCCTCTCCCTCCTTAATATAATCCAAAATCTTTTTGCCATGTTGTTGTTTTGATTGGTTAAGAAGTCATATTCCGAATCTGATGCAATGAATGTGGGAACTGAAGTGGATGCAACAGGTGTTTGGCTATTTTTTAGAATGCTGCCTTTTAGAATCTTCTCCTCTCGTCGGGTGGCTACCTCTACCATGATTTCTGCCCTCCTTTATACTTTTTTTTTTTTATTAATTGCTTGGTAATTTGATAGCTTGATTATTAGGACCTCATCCTATCAAAGCTACAAAACTAATAGTTGATGTGTTTGTCTTGATTCCCATGAGGTTGCTCTTTGTGTGGTTTATAATAAGGGATGTCTCAACTAAGAACACATTTGGAGCTGTGTTTGATTGCCAACTTAATGTCAAACTAAATAAATTTTGTGATAAAAATCCCGGTTGTTAATAAATTTTGCTACTCGATCACAAAATATTTTCTGTTAAAAATTCTTGGTTGTCAAAATTAATAGTTCACTCAATACATTTCAAGTTTTTTTGTTTTTGCAAACTAATGCTTAATAGTTTGACAATTAACTAATTAAAAGAAAAAGAAATTGATTTAAATAATAAGATACGTGCATTCCTACACTCACAAATATATATTTCAATCATCTTAATTGATATTGGCTATAATTAGCGAGGTTATGGAGAGTGCCCAAGATTTTTTTTTATTTAAAATAATTATTGATTTAAATATTTTATAATTGATTTAAAATTTCTATTATTCTAAACAATTTATGAAGAATTCAAGCTTTCAATCGAATTGCCCACAATTCAATTATTTTATAGATTCTAAATTTAATTTAAATTATAAATACACATGAACTTTTGACTCAATAGTTAGAGATAACCAAATATGCAAGCTGATGAAGGAATTACAAGATCTTTAGTGTCTCAATTTATGTTAGAATATTTGCATTTTGATGATCTAAACATATGTCCCATCAAAGTAAATGGGTTCACTTATGCTCAACGCACTGATTAATGGGTAGCAAGAGACAGTTACCAACTTTATCCTTTGAAAAAGTTTATGCTCAAATTAAGTTCTGATAAGATTAGTACAGAACTAACAACTAGTGCATTAGTGGGCTTAAATACTTTGGAGTCGAAAAGGAGTTAAGAGTTTGACTTGGATGATATTTGAGGGCAGCACCAATGAATGGTATAGCTAGCTATACCCGTGTTGTGACCAAATAGGAATAAATAATCTTCAAAAAAGGAAGAATCAATACTAAAGTGGGTGAATGGATTAATTACTAAATTGGCTTAGGTGGAAATCGTAATCAAGTAGTGGGAAACTTTTACCCATAAAAACATGACATGCTTATCTGCAAATAAGACACCGAGTCAATTGCTTGTTTAATCAGCAACCTACAAAGTGAAATGAGCTTATCTCCATCGAAGTCAAATCACAAAGTGAACACTAGATTTTCTCCACTTGGATAAACAGAACAGTTTTAAACGAGAGGGACCAAAACCAGTTTCCCTATTCTGAGTTTTTTCAAAGTCCTTGCTTGGAAAAGATTTTTATGGATGCAAAACCATTAGACATCAACAGCCAAAGCCCAGGGACTCATTTTGATGGATACCAACAAGTTTTGAATGTGACTCTTGTCTCTTAATTTGTGTATCATTAGAATTAGATCATGACAGCACTTGATTAGGCTCATTTTCAAGCAACCAACAGGATGGGAACTAACGACATTGGTGGGTTTTATACTATTGGAAGTATTAATTTGGATTATGGCAAAAGCAAAATTGAAACAACAAAAGTTTGACTTTATTTTTTATTATTTATTTTGACAGAAATCCTAAGGTAGAGACAAAGTGCCCCAGTCCCAAGTTAACCTCGATAAAAAGTCGCAAGTCAAAATCACACATTATCAAAACCAGCGAGGAACGACCATCCCAATCGAGCTAATTTGGCATGGTGGGATACTAGATGTTGGAACTTTGATAATATCTATCAAAGAGGCTTTGATATTGGTTGTGTACAGCTGGGGAAACGTTAGAATAAAAGGGAAATGGCAGATAAGTGGGATTCCAATCATGGCTTTATTTATTGGGGACGTATCACTTGCAGCCAATGTAACCATTCATTATTGTTTTGTCCTACTACTTGTAATTTTCCTCATTCCGAATGTATGCAGGCAGAAGCCTTTTACGTTTATATATATGTTTCCTTTTATCTTATCCCCTGTCCTCGTCAACCAATAGTTATAACCTACTAATATCAAGTTCCAAGTTTAAAATTTCTCTTCTAAATTATTGATATTTAATAAATACAGAAAGTTAGAACATTTTGCCCAATCCTTTTTTGTCATTAGGCTAGATCTAACAATTTTGTGCATGATAAGAGAAGATATGAGATTAAATAGGTTTGGGTTTAACTTTAATGTGCTTCGTGTCTAATCGTGTCTGACATGTTTAAGACACAAAAATTTTCGTTATCTTAACATGTCAAACACAAGTAACACATTTAAACACGTTTAATTAATCATATTAATCGTGTTTAAACATGTTTATGTGACACGTTTATCAATTTATTAAAAATTAATAATCAAAGACTATTTTAGCCTATCTTAAATAATTTTAAACAATTATTTTAATAAGTTTTTTAAAATTTTATAAAGATAATAATGTAATTTTAAATAATTGTTTTGTTATAATTTTTTTATTTAAATTTAAAATCAATAATTATAATAAAAATTATAAGAAAACAATTATTTAAAATTACATTATTATCCTTATAAAATTTAAAAGACTTATTAAAATAATTGTTTAAAATTATTTAAGTAAGGCTATAATTTTAATTATAATTTTGTTATAATTATTGATTTTAAATTTATATAACAAAATTATATTTAATTATAAATATTTTTATTTAATCATGTTAAACGTGTCAATCATATTATTAATCGTGTCGTGTGGTACATTGACATGTTTAATAAATATGTTAATCGTGTCGTGTTGTGTTACACGATTATTAAACGTATATGTGTATGTATTTCAGATTTAAGATATAAATATTATTCGTGTCATGTTCGTGTTTAACCTTAACATGTTTCGTATCTAATCGTGTTTGACACATTTAAAACACGAAAATACGAATTACCAGGTCTACAATAGGCAGTGAAGGTGAGTTCAAATAAAAAGAAAATAAACATTTTCTTTTCTTTTTGACTAAATACCCAAATAAGTCTTTGAACTATCTTTATGAAGTCAATCAAATCTCTATCTTTTGATTGTGTTCAAATAAGTATTGAACTTTTATTTTGACTCAAATAATTTTGTTATAATTATTGATTTTAAATTTATATAACAAAATTATATTTAATTATAAATATTTTTATTTAATCATGTTAAACGTGTCAATCATATTATTAATCGTGTCGTGTGGTACATTGACATGTTTAATAAATATGTTAATCGTGTCGTGTTGTGTTACACGATTATTAAACGTATATGTGTATGTATTTCAGATTTAAGATATAAATATTATTCGTGTCATGTTCATGTTTAACCTTAACATGTTTCGTATCTAATCGTGTTTGACACATTTAAAACACGAAAATATGAATTATTAGGTCTACATTAGGCAGTGAAGGTGAGTTCAAATAAAAAGAAAATAAACATTTTCTTTTCTTTTTGACTAAATACCCAAATAAGTCTTTGAACTATCTTTATGAAGTCAATCAAATCTCTATCTTTTGATTGTGTTCAAATAAGTATTGAACTTTTATTTTAACTCAAATAATTTTGTTATAATTATTGATTTTAAATTTATATAACAAAATTATATTTAATTATAAATATTTTTATTTAATCATGTTAAACGTGTCAATCATATTATTAATCGTGTCGTGTGGTACATTGACATGTTTAATAAATATGTTAATCGTGTCGTGTTGTGTTACACGATTATTAAACGTATATGTGTATGTATTTCAGATTTAAGATATAATATTATTCGTGTCATGTTCGTGTTTAACCTTAACATGTTTCGTATCTAATCGTGTTTGACACATTTAAAACACGAAAATACGAATTACCAGGTCTACATTAGGCAGTGAAGGTGAGTTCAAATAAAAAGAAAATAAATATTTTCTTTTCTCTTTGACTAAATACCCAAATAAGTCTTTGAACTATCTTTATGAAGTCAATCAAATCTCTATCTTTTGATTGTGTTCAAATAAGTATTGAACTTTTATTTTGACTCAAATAATTTTGTTATAATTATTGATTTTAAATTTATATAACAAAATTATATTTAATTATAAATATTTTTATTTAATCATGTTAAACGTGTCAATCATATTATTAATCGTGTCGTGTGGTACATTGACATGTTTAATAAATATGTTAATCGTGTCGTGTTGTGTTACACGATTATTAAACGTATATGTTTATGTATTTCAGATTTAAGATATAAATATTGTTCGTGTCATGTTCGTGTTTAACCTTAACATGTTTCGTATCTAATCGTGTTTGACACATTTAAAACACGAAAATACGAATTATCAGGTCTACATTAGGCAGTGAAGGTGAGTTCAAATAAAAAGAAAATAAACATTTTCTTTTCTTTTTGACTAAATACCCAAATAAGTCTTTGAACTATCTTTATGAAGTCAATCAAATCTCTATCTTTTGATTGTGTTCAAATAAGTATTGAACTTTTATTTTGACTCAAATAATTTTGTTATAATTATTGATTTTAAATTTATATAACAAAATTATATTTAATTATAAATATTTTTATTTAATCATGTTAAACGTGTCAATCATATTATTAATCGTGTCGTGTGGTACATTGACATGTTTAATAAATATGTTAATCGTGTCGTGTTGTGTTACACGATTATTAAACGTATATGTGTATGTATTTCAGATTTAAGAAAAAAATAATATGCGTGTCATGTTCGTGTTTAACCTTAACATGTTTCGTATCTAATCGTGTTTGACACATTTAAAACACGAAAATACGAATTACCAGGTCTACATTAGGCAGTGAAGGTGAGTTCAAATAAAAAGAAAATAAACATTTTCTTTTCTTTTTGACTAAATACCCAAATAAGTCTTTGAACTATCTTTATGAAGTCAATCAAATCTCTATCTTTTGATTGTGTTCAAATAAGTATTGAACTTTTTTTTTGACTCAAATAAACCTCTCTAACTTTATATGTGGCACTTTTTATGCCACATGGTAGATGACATAGCATAAAATTGCTAATTCAGATTTTTTTTTTACCCATCCATGTGTCCAAAAAATAATGATTAAGGATTTGAAAAAAAAAATTAAAAGAAAAAACTAATTACTTTCTCTCCTAATCTAGAACAAAGTGTTGAGTTTAAACAAATTAAATCATCTAAGGGTTTAAACCAAAACTTACTAAGAGCCTATTTGGTCTAGTTTTTTTTAGTTTAAAAGCTATTATGGAGCTCTTAAAAAAAATAATAGTTTTTAAAATTAAACTAAAACTATTTGATAAGCGGTTGAATAAAATAAATTATATAAGCTCTAATTTTAGTTAAAATTATCATAAAAGATATTCATGCCATCTTCAATCACTTAATAAATCATAGCGGAACAAGTCTGCTTCAAGTTTATATACGATTTCAAATGTTCAAATTAAAAAAATCAATAAAGAAATGGAAAAACTCTCAAACTTATATAGTAGTAATACTATTAGATTTTTATTTATTTAGCAAGCAATTGGATCATAATGTTTCAATTCCCAAAAAAGAAGAGAAAGAAAAAACAGTGTATTTGACATTAAAATCTTTTTTGGTGAAGAAGAGAAAACCTTTAAATAGCATCTGAATGCAGCTTTGAATTTTGAGTTTTCTTTTCTCTTAATCTTTGTAAGAACAAAAAATTCTAAATTTTGCTATTCTATTGTTGGGCCTTTTGTTTTTTTTTCAAATAATCTTTGTAGAGAGAGGTAGAGAAGAGAGAGATTACGATTTGCTTTGGAGAATGAAAATTGGCAAAGGGAAGGAGAGGAAAGAGAGATTGATTGAAAGAATGGTATTTTCTGAAAGAAAAGAAGAGAAAACCCCTCCTTGGAGCTGTTCTTTAAGTCCTTTTTTTTTTTAATTTTTGTTCTTTAAAAAATACTATTTTTTAAAAAACTTTTCAAAAATCATGTTTGGCACATACTAAATCATCTGTGACTATCCAAAGAAACAAAATTCTATTGGAAGAAGTAAGTTGCAACACCAGTTCATGGAGAAGAAGTAAGTTCCTTTTTTATATTTTGCAAGAATTAAAGGCATTGTTCTATATATGAGATGTCATGGAGATTTAATGGGCTGATTAGGATCTTTAGTTAATTTGTTAAAAAAAGGTCTCTAAAGAATTAGGAGTAATGTTGTTTTGCTGAGATTGAGAAATTAATTGTACGTCAAGTCCCATATTCTTAGTGGGATGGTCATTGGTGGATTTGTTGAGAACCACTTTATGCTTATTAAAAGGCTCCCATTAATTTCCGGGTTATGTTAAATTGCAGTGAGAATAAAATTTGTTAAGAAAAATTGTTTCCCTTAGGGATTTTAATGCTTTGTTGCTTTTCTTGATGATATATTTTTTTGGTCATTTTTTGGGGTTTCCAGTGTAGCTCCTTTTATTTGTTTTTTGGGTTTTTATTGTTTCTTTGTTGCTGCTCTAGTTTGCTACTTCTTGTGTGATTTTGATTTTCCTTTTTTTTCTGCAGCTTTGTTTTGTCTTGAAGTGGAGTCTGTTCAACGGTGATATAGAAATGGCTATGTTGATGGGAAGAATTGGAAATTCAAGAATTTATTGAAAAAAGGAAAAGAAAAATTAGGATGAAAATTAAGTAAGCAAAATTGAAATTTGAAAAAAAAAAGGGGCGAAGTACTTGAAATTGGAAAGGGATTGAGAGGGAGGAGATGAAGTACCTAATTGCCTTCTTTTTTTGGGGTTAAAAAACCTTATTGAATGTTATAAACAACAGTAATAAGGATTCATATAAAGCAATTAGTTTTTTTTTTTTAATTTTTTTGCAAATCATTAACCAATAATTTTTAAACATGTGGACAGGTAAAATAAGAAAAACACAAATCCTAATTTGCAATTTTATGCCAAGTCATATGCCATGTGGTAGTGGCGTTATCAAAATGACAGATCAACCTACCACGTGGTAGATGAAGAGACATAAAAAGTGCCACTTGTACCATTGACTAACTAACTAATGGAAGTTAGTCGATGCTTAGTTAAATGAGCTTATTTGACCCAAAATTAAAGTTTAAGGACTTATTTGAATGCAACAAAAGGATAAAGGCTTGATTGACCTTTTGGAGATAGTTTAGGGGCTTATTTGAGTATTCAACCTTTCTTTTTCATTTGGAAAAATTTTAATATTTTGATTATATTTTATTGAAATTTTATATATTCTTTTTGAAGGAATGAAAAATTTGTATTGTCTAATCCAATGAGGGAAACAAACACTAACTACATTTTTAATCAATAGCTTCCTAGCATTATCAGGTGGACTATTATAAACTAAAAAGTTCTCATCAATAGAGAAACCTTCGTTGGCCATGAAGTCAACAACTCTATTTCCTTCCCTATAGATATGACAAACCTAGATGCTCCATTACTATTGGAGAAGACTGTGGATGGCTTGAATTAGGTCTAAGTTGGAGCATGGATGACTTAATTGGGATGTAATAGCTTGTACAACTAATTTGCTATCTACTTGAAGATCTACCTATCAAAAGCTTAACTCCTAAGCATACTTTAGTCCTCGAAATATTCCCTAAAGTTTTACTCAATAAGTAGTACATTTTCTAAGCCTCATTGCATATGCACCTTTCCACTAGCTAGTTGGATGCCTTAACACACCATTGGCCACTGCTTGATTAGAGGATTTTCGATATGCTCCATCAAAGTTTAAAACAGTCTAACCTAAAGGAAAACCAATCCAACCTATTAATACTTTTTTCTGCTCATTGAGTGTAGTTCTCTCGTTTTCGAAGTACATTGAATCATCATTATGTATCGCAACAGCCAAGCTGCAAATTAATGCCAAACACCCTTCATTAGATATGATTTTGTTTTCAAATATATGGGAATTCCTTCATTTTTAAAGGAACTAACATGTCACCCCAAAAATGGTAGCCCATGATGCACTAGTATTTGTTTTGTTATGTCTACTTAAATTAAAAGATAGTCAGTCCAACGTGGAAAGATCATAAAAGAAATTATCTACATTTGATGGTATAAGTCTTAACCAAACTGCTTTAGCAAGGGGATTGCTAAGCACGTGGAGAATGGACTCATCTTCTATTTGGCAGTGTATGCATGTTGAGTTAATAAAAAGATGTATACGATATCTTTCATTGTTTGTAAGAATGCAATTGTGCAAACATTGCAGCAAGAACATGCAGATCCTTTCTGATCTCTTCCATTTCCAAGCTAAAGCCATTGATTTGAACCATCATTTAAGTTTAGACTTTTTAGTTCTCTTAAATAATCGTATGTCAAGGATATTGTAAATTGTTTAGACAAAGATAGAGCCCAACACGTGTTGCGATTTAATAGGTTTTAGCAATAAACAAATAAAGGTAGGAAGAGTAGAGAATGAAGGATCTGAAAAAACAATTAGTGAGCTCAAAAACAGAGGAACTCTCACATTCATCTATTCATTTTCACCTTTATATATTGAGTAATTAACTAGAAATGACCAACAAATTAACAACCGTATAGAATCTCAAAGAAAGAGAATAAAATTGGTTGGTTGTCACTGAAATCCATGTATTGGTTTCAGTGCCAGGCAACGGCTACAAACGGGAGAGAAAACACCTAGTTTAACAACCAGCAGACATGAAAAATGACACTCACAAGCTGTGTTTAACACAGTAAAACAAGAAACGACATATGCTAAAGTCGTATTACATAAACAGAAAGTAAACATAAATGAAATGACACAAGGCTTGGCATATTTACTGCTAAAGTGAGAAAAAGACATCGTACTACTCATCCCTCTTCTTCCTCTTCTTTCTTCAGCCTTTGACTCTTCCCGCCAAGTCTGCTCCTTGAATTTCCAGAATTGTGATCATTTTCCAACAGACCCCCTTGATCACAAATTTGGTAAACACCCAAACAAGACCTCAAGAATTCAAATCTGTCTTTGCACAAACCTTTAGTCAGAATATTAGCAAATTGTTGATTAGTTGGACAGTAATGAATATCAATTTCATTGTCTTTTACTGCCTCTCTAAGAGCATGATATTTAACCTTTATGTGCTTGGTTCGACCATGTTGAGCAGGGTTTTTTGCAATACCTATGGTTGATTGTTGTTAACCTTAAGCACTGTGCCCTTAGTCTGAGGAAATCTCAAGTCAACTAATATATTCCTGAGCCACTGGATATGATTTGCAGCAGCTGAAATAGCAATGTACTCAGCCTCAGCTAAGGATTAAGCCACCAATTCCTGCTTTTTTGAATTCCAGGAAAACATACCACTACCAAATGAAAAACAAAATCCCCTAGTGCTCTTTGAATCATTAAGTGACCCTGCCCAGTCATTGTCTATATATCCTTGAAGTTCACCACTGTCAAACTTACTATACTTAATTCCATAGTTCACCGTACCTTTGACATATCTCAACACCCTCTTAGCTACTTTGAAGTGTGTTTCAGATGGTGACTGCATGAACCTCGACAGCAAGCTAGTTGAAAACATAATGTCAGGCCTTGTAGCTGCTAGATACAGTAGTGACCCTATTATACTTCTATAGACTAGACCATTAGCCTCATCTGCTCCATCATTCTTAATCAGTTTATCCCCTACAGCTAATGGTGTATAAACTGGTTTACAAGATTCCATCTTAAACTTCCTTAACAAATCTCTGGCATACTTAGCCTAGTGAATCATGATCAACTCATCAGTTTGAATAATTTCCATACCAAGGAAGTATCTCATGAGCCTTAGATCAGTCATTTCAAATTCAGTCATAATTTAAGCTTTGAATTTCTCTAGGTATACTGCATCAAGCCCTGTTAACAAAAGATCATCCGCATAAATAGCTACTATATACATCACTAAGTCATCAGATTTCTTCACATAAAGAGTAGGTTCTGTCATGCTTCTGATTAAGCCTTGAGCTCTAAGATAGTTATCCAACCTTTCATACCAGACTTTAGGTGCCTGTTTTAAACCATATAAAGCTTTAATAAGCTTACAAACCTTTCCTTCAGCTCCTTGCGTCACATAGCCTTCAGGTTGCTCTATATAAATATCTTTATATAACATTCCATTAAGAAAAGCATATTTCACATACAGGTGATTGATCTTCCATCCTACTTTTACAGTTAGAGCAGCTAGCAATCTTATAGTGTCATGGCGAGCCACAAGAGCAAAAGTTTCAAAGTAGTCTGTTCCATAAGTCTGTGCATAACCCTTTACCACAAATCTGGCTTTAAATTTGTTTACAAAAACATCAGGATTGAGTTTGGTTCTGTAAATCCACTTAACTCCAATAACTGGATAATCACTTGGTCTATTAACTAGACACCAAGTTCCATTCTTCTCGATCATGTTCAACTCAGCATCCATTGCTTCATTCTAGTTTGCATCTGCAGTTGCCTCTTTATAGCTAATAGGATTTACAATTACTACATTGCATCTGCTGTATATGTCCTGAAGGATTCTGGTTCCTCTAACAGCTAAAGACTCATCCTCAATATCTTCCTTATCATCAGACACACTTTGCACTAGACCAGTAGACGGATTCAAGTTACCAAGACCTTCAATTATAGCTTTGTCCCAATTCCAAGTTGAATTTTCATCACACTTTATATCTCTACTGAACATCACCTTTTTACTCACCACATTGTACAATTTATATCCTTTGATGACATCACCGTACCCAATCAGAATAGTAACAACACTCTTCTCATCTAGCTTGGATCTTCTCTCATCTGGCACTTTAGCATAGCAAATAGAACCAAATACCTTCAAGTGTGATACTGAGGGCTTTTTGTCAAACCAACATTCAAAAGGGGTCTTCTGATGCAAAGTTCTAGTCTGACTTCTGTTCAGAATGTAATTAGCTGTGTTAATAGCTTCTGCCTAAAACATCTTAGGCAAATTCTTCTGAAACAGTAGACATCTGCCCATTTCCATGAGAGTTCTATTTTTCCTTTTAGCAATTTCATTCTGCTGAGGAGAATATGTAACTATCAATTGGTGCATAACCTCTAGCTTGGACAGAAAACCTTCAAATTTAGGTGAGGTAAATTCTGTACCATTATCACTTCTTAGAGTTTTAATGGTTGACTTAGCTTGATTCTCAACAATGTTTCTGAACCTCACAAAGTTGCTAAGGGCCTTCTGATTTGATTTTAAGGAAATAAATTCAGCAAAACCTAGTCCAATCATCAATGAACAGAAGATAATACTTACTGCCCCCAAGTGAACTAGTCTTGATAGGACCTCCAATGTCTGTATGAACCAGTTGAAGCTTCCTAGTTGCTTTTCTCTCATTTGGAAAAGGCAATCTGCACTGCTTACCATATTGACAGATTCTACAAACCATATCAAGTCTTGTAATTTCAGGTAGGCCTTCAACCAGCTCTTTAGTTGCCATGTCTTGTAGGGATTTGTAGTTGATGTGCCTTAACCTCTTGTGCCACAGCTTAGAGTCAGGCACTACACTGAGGAAGGCCCTTTGATCTGTAAGTTTCCAATCAATGGGATAACATTTATTTCTCATCTCCACTATTAACATTTCCTTACCCTTAGGATCAAAGATAGTGCAGAATTTATCTTTGAACAAGAGTGCATAGTGATTTTCAGTCAGCTGCCCTACACTCAATAGATTCTGACTTGCATCAGAAACAAAATAAACATCAGGAATATACCTGTTGCCATCTTGAGTCTCCATAACAATTATTCCTATGCCTAAGATCTTCATGAATGAACCATCACCAATCTCAACTCTAGATCTGTAGCTTCTGTTGATAGTTGTTAATTGTTTTATATCTTCTATCAGATGGTTAAAGCAAGCACTGTCTATTAGCCACACATTTTTCTTTGCTGATCTCCCTACTTCCTGAACCATGAATAGTACTTCATCTGAGCTTTCATTGTTCTCAGCAACTGCAGCTTTTTCATCCCCACGAGTCTCTTTGTTTTTACATACTCTTTCCACGTGGCCAAGCTGATTATAGGACCTACATTTTACATTAGGCCTGTACTAGCAAAACTTAGGTGAATGAGTAGTCTTCTTATAATGAGAACATGGTGGATACTTAGTCTTCTGTTCTCCAGTCTTCTCTTCCACTGTTTTCTTCCTTTTTTCTTTCTTCTCAAATTCATTCTTCTTCAAGCTATTACCTCCAATCTTCAAACTTTTGTTTTGGCAACCAAGGCACTATTGAGAACATTTTTCTACCTGAATGCTTTTCTTTGTTCAAGAGCTTCTAAGGCGTTCACAAACTCTTTCAAAGTAATCTTCTCCATATCCTTAGAATCAATTAATGAGAAAATTTTGGATTCATACTTCTTTGGAAGACTGACAATCATCTTTTGAACTAACCTGTCCTCAGTTATAACTTTGCCTAATAATCTCAACTGATTCACCAATGTCAACATTTTACCAAAAAACTCCCTAATCGATTCATCCTCCTCCATTGTTAGCATTTCAAATTGTCTAAACAGATTCAATGTTTGAATCTGCCTAGTCCTATCACTGCCAAAAAATTCATCTCTTAAGTGTTCCCATACATCCTTAGGATTGTCTAAATGTATAATCCTAGTGAAGATTTCATCAGACACAGTAGAATGTAAAGATGATAAAGCTTTATACCTCTTGGCTTTGTCTACTTCAAATTGTCAAATCTGAGCTAAGGTGGGATTGACATGCCTCTGAGTCGGCTTCTCTCCAGTCTCCACAACCTCCCAGATACTCAATGCCTTGAGGTACGCCTTCATCTTCACTGACCGGATTGCATAGTTCTCACCATTGAACAAATGGGAGAGAAAATGTAATGCCCCGTATCCTCGTATAGTAGTCAATGTAATTGTATCGGTAAGACAAAGGGCTAATTGGTATGAAATAATTATGTGCACGATTGGTTAATTGAAGTTAAATAAAATAAATAAATAAAATAATAAATAAATAAATAAATAATGAATGAATGAATAAAAAAATAATAAAATAAAAGAAAGAATAAAGGGAGATAAGATGAATAATGAGAAAGAATAAAGAAATGAGACATGTAACAAATAAGTGGGCAGCGGCCCATGTGCACATGAAAGAACTAAAATATTTTTTTAGCTTTAAAGTATGTGAAAACATGTAAGGGACTGACCTCACGAAGCCATGAAGAGAGAAGAAAGAGCCAAAAAGTGGATAAGGATGGCTGGAAAGAATAAGGAGAAAAAGAGAGAAAGAGTTGGACTTTGAGGAAAAATAAAGAAAGAAAAAGAAAAGTCAAAGCATTAAATCATGTGCACAACAAGTGGGGGTCGACCACTTGAACAAGAAGAAAGAAAAGAGAGAGTGGGCTAGAACCAAAAAGGGAGAAAAGACAAGAAAGAATGGAAAAAGAAAGAAAGGAAAAAGAGAAAGAGAGAGAGAAAGAATAAAAAGAGCTGAAAGAAAGAGAAATAAGAAAGAGCTGGTACCCTCTGTTGGCAAAGAAGGAAAGAAAATCTTCCAAGCCGAGGAGAAAAGAAAGAGAAATAAAAAAAGAAAAGAGAAGAAAAGAGAAGAAGAAAGAAAGAGAAAAAGGGGAAAATCGCCGGCCAAGGAAGGAAAGGAAGAAAGAAGAGAGAAAAGAGAGAAAGAAAGGTGAGGCTCGGTTGGAAAGAAAAAGAGAAGGAAATTCGGCCAAGAGAAATAAAGAGGAAGAAGGAAGAATAATAGGAAAAAAAAAGAAAGAAGAAAGAAAATATATGTAGAAGATGAGAGAGACAAGAGTTTAATATTTTTTTTAGTTTCGATTTGGGTATTTTCTAGAGGGAAAAGGTTTGATCATTTGGAGCTGGTAGAGAAAGAGAGAGCTTGGGTTCTTTAGGTAGTAGTGAGGGGATCCAGTTTTGGCAAACAAAAAGAGAGAAAGCTGGGTTTTTGTGGTGACCGATTTGTGAGTAAAGAAGAAAGAGTTAGTTGCTGCCGGTTTGTGAGTAAGGGAGAAAGAGCTGGTGTTGTCCATTGGTGTTGGGAAGTTGCCATACAAGGATCCGAACAGTATATTCCCAAAACAAATCGTGGGTCTGATGGAGACTTGGGCCAACCTAGCCCAATTTGGTAAAATTGCTTTACTCTGCTCCATGGGTTTATTGTAAAATTAGACTGTTTAGGGGCTAGCCCATCTTATTTAACTAAACTTTGGTTATTTGGTGATATGAAGTAAATTTAAGTTGCTTAGAAAGGTTGAAGTAGGCACTTAATATCATTAATAAGTTGTCGGTGTTTGTAATCTAAAGAATTACGTGAGCAAAGGATATAATTAATTTTAGTAAAAATGTATTAAGATGTGAGTTAGTTGAATGTGGATTTATGATAGAATGAGAAAGAGAAGTAGAATTGATGCACTAAATATATTGAGTTGGATTATTGCTAAGAAGTGCTAAAGTAAAGATAGTGCACTATAGTGGTGTGCCAGAAGAAGTAACGCGCAACTGACAAGTAGAAATAGCGATGTAGTAATCCTGCTATTGTGAGGTGAGTGGGTGCTGAATTTCAAAAACTATATCCCGATAAATATGTTATATATGTTATATTTGATGGTTGACGAAATTGTGAAAAGCATGAGTTGGTAGAAAATCCTAGGTTGTTTGTGATTACGATCAAGGGTTTTAAATTCATTTTTTTTATATTATACATAAGTATATATCTACAAGGTTTTAATTACAGGAAAATAAACCTTTCAATGGCTTTCGCTTCAAAATCATACCTTGCAAGTTTGTGTGATGTTTAGGCTAATGGCCTTTTGTATTGATTCATAGAATTTGATGATAAATTATCTACTTCATTTAGCATGTTGATTTGGTAAATATACCATGCTTTGAGATAAAATATGCACAACATTGGTTTGTGATTATATTGTGTACAAACTATTATGTTTTGCAAATGCATTAAATTGCAATGATTTTCATTTGAACGTGATTGAGATATGCTGGGTAGGACCTGTTACCACACCAGGTCAAGTGTGGTCTTTGTGCATAAAGTAGTAATTGTTGATTATTGATATTTGATTGTAAAAAAAGGGGGACCTGAAGCCCTGATTTATATTAGGTGGCGTGGGTAGTTCCCACGAGTAGGTGAAGGGGGACCTGAAGCCCCGATTTATATATGGTGGAGTTGGCAGTTCCCACGAGTAGGTAAAGGGGGACCTGAAGCCCTGATTTATATATGGTGGCATGGGTAGTTCCCACAAGTAGGTAAAAAGGGGGATTTGAAGCCCCGATTTATATATAGTGGCGTGGGTAGTTCCCACAAGTAAGTAAAAAGGGAGACCTGAATCCCTGATTTATATATGATGGTGTGAGAAGTTCCCACGAGTAGGTGATGATATCTGAGAGAGTAAGCCTAAGAGCTATACTAAACCTACCCGAGGATGATGCTCACTTGTGGATTTTTATTATGCAATGCATGGCATTAACACTTGAAATTTACTATTGAATGGCAAGTGAAATTTACATATTCATTGGTGATCGGTTATTTTGCATTTTTATGTTTGAGACTTTTCATTTTACACTTGCCATTTGATTTATTGTTGACTGGATATCAAAGTTGAAAGATTTTCTAGTACCATAAATACAACCGTTTTATATTTTTTTATTGGTGATTTATTTCTTTTAAGACTTGCAAGGTATAAAAAATAAAAATCTCTCAGTTTAATGGAGTGTGTTTCCTACGCTTACTCTTGGATTTATAAACATTCCACCTTTATGGTTGTTTCCTTTCCTTGCTTGCTCACGGGGTCGATAATGATCATTGAGTCTATGAGACTCACACCCCTCTTATTTCCCTTTTTGCAAATAGGGATTGGCATAACGTGTAATCATCGATACGTGCGATCTACTGCAGATAGGTAAAGGCACCATAGCATTTTATCCCGAGTCATTCTGCAGTTAGAGGTCGAGTTATAGCTCTTTGTTCATTAAGTTGTAAATGGATATTGGTGTTGATATAAGTAAATAATTGAAGATTGTGGATTTCAAAGTGTAAATTTGTGATTAAATGATTTAAAGCTTGAATCGATTATTATGTTTATGGTTCAAGTTATGATATAAAAGTATTGTTTTAAGTATTAATATGGAATGGTGATGGTATGTAGTGAACTAAGGGGCATTTTGAGAAAGGCTTGTTCGGGACTTGGCGGGTCTTTCCCAAAGGTCTCAAATGCTGGTAGCGACCGAAGAGGTGTTGTTACAGAAAACACTTGGCTTAACAACCAGCATACATCCAAAACGACACTCACAAACTGTGTTTAACACAGTAAAACAAGAAACGACATATGCTAAAGTCGTATTACATAAACAGAAAGTAAACATAAATGAAACGACACAAGGCTTGGCGTATTGACTGCTGAAGTGAGAAAATGACACCGTACTACTCATCCATCTTCTTCCTCTTGCTTCTTCAGCCTCTAACTCTTCCTGCCAAGTCTGCTCCTTGAATTTCCAAAATTGTGATCATTTTCCAACAACACGGCATGTCTAGTGATGAAATTAACTATGGTGTAATCGTTTTCGATAATAAAGTTAGCTCTTTAATAGGAAGATAATTACTTAAGCTATTGAAGTCCCATTCCCCATTTGGCATTACAAACTCCTTTACAGAGCTATGATATTCAAAAATTATACCTCTCGATTTGGTAGCTTCTACTAAAGGTTTTTCACTTACCTGTGTGTCCATCTAAAAGCGAGTTTTATGACCATCACTTATGGCCCATCGAAATTCTTCTTAAAACCATCCCATAGAGAACTAATTAATGACGAAAAAACAGAAGAACCCACTCTTTGTATTTTATTCGAACATGTATACTTCCTAAAGCTATACTTTGCCCTAAGTGTATGAACTTAAAGAGCTTGCAATTTGGATATAATGTGCTAACATGCCTTAAGCAAAAAGGCCTTGTTTATTATCACAATTGGTGGATTCCCAGTTCTCCTTCGTCTTTCGATTTACATACTTCATTCTAATGCATGAGGTGAATTTTTCAAGAATTTTTGTCTCCTCCCTAGAGAAATTTATAGTAAAATGTTGTTATTCTCTTACATACCACCACAGGAATAGCACCTGTCTACATAGTATAATAAAGGATTGTGGTTAATACAGATTTCACCAGAGTGAGTCTACTTACAAAGGATAAAAATGAGGCCTTCCAAATATTTTATTTGTTGTAGACCTTTTCTTCTAAATATTGGTAAAGGTGGTTTCCTTTACGTCCATGTGGTAATGGTACCCCTAAATATTTGTCCATATTTTCTGAATATTTAAACCTAAAGTATTCGACTAAAGCATTTACAAGACTTGGATACGTATTTCTAGAGCAAAAAAAGAAGGATTTTTCAACACTAACTTTCTCAATTGAGCAATTGTTGAAATCATCCGAGACTACCTTAATAACTTCCATTTGAGAAACAAAAGCCTCCGTAAATAAAATTAAATCATTTATAAAGAAAAGGTGGGTAAGAGAAGAACCTCATCTACTTAATTTGATAAGTTTCCACAAACCTTGAGCCACTGAAATTTTAATTCCATGTGCCACCCACTGTATACACAGCACAAAAATATATGGTGACAAAAGATCACCTTGCTACACCCCTCGGGATGGGATGAAACTATTTGACAAAATTCCATTCCACAAAACTTGAGAGCTACAGCTACCCCAAGTACAATCAATAATATTAATTATACACTTAAGTAGTTTGGCATCTATTAAAGTGTCATGAATAAATTCCCATCGTAGTCAATCATATGCTTTTTCCAGATCTATCTTGATCATCATCCATCCCACTTTTCCTTAGTTTCTACAAAAAGAATGCATAACTTTTTTTTTTATGATGATATTATTTGTAATGTGTTTTCTTGGAATGAAGCTAGCATGAGTCTCATCTATTAGATGGCACATATATGGCGTCAAACACTTAGCAATAACCTTCATGAGAACTTTGAAAACTACCAGTAACAAACTGATTGGTCTAAATTATGAAATAAATTATAGAGATTTAGTTTTCGGGGATTAAAGTAATGATGGACTTACATTGTTCGTTACTAATCTCCACTCCAGCAAAAACATTGCGAATATAATCAATAACACCTTGTCCCACTTTGCTCTACTGTAATTGAAAGAAAAGAGTTGAAAAGCCATTTGCCCTTGAAGCTTTAAGTGATTTCATTTCAAACAGCACATCTTGTTCCTTTTTTGTCTTCTACTGATCTAGTTATAAATTTAATAGCTGCATGATCCAATATTATGAATAAATCACGGATTGAGTAATAAGGGATTGGCCTTTTCATCTTTGGAATATAGCTTCTTGAAGAACTCCTTGGCTTGTTTTCATAGAGTTGTCTGATCGTCATACCATTGTTCATCTACAACACGAAGATGTATTAGTTGAGCTTTGCATCTCTTTCATGTTGTTTTGAGAATTAAGTAATGAGTATTACGATCTCTAACCTCAACTAATCAATTTTAGATTTTTGCATATACAAAATCTTTTCTTGATGAATCACT
This sequence comes from Theobroma cacao, assembly GCF_053813885.1. Taxonomy (NCBI): domain Eukaryota; kingdom Viridiplantae; phylum Streptophyta; class Magnoliopsida; order Malvales; family Malvaceae; genus Theobroma; species Theobroma cacao. The sequence goes on from NC_142647.1 coordinate 15,099,276, forward strand.
GTCTCATGCTGAAGGCGTAAACATATTCCTAATCCCTAAGTTACCAAGATGGACATGTTCAAGAGGTTTCTTAAAACCACAAATCCGTACTAGTAAGCTTTTCTTTCTATAAAAAAATGTTACCTAATATGGTTTTATTCCATTGTTTAGCCTTTTAAGAAAATTCAGCTAATGCATCTTGAATACCCCTCGAGCCATCTTAGAAATGTTGAACAAACCTGCCAAAGTCTACATGAGTTAACCAAGCTACTTGAAAGTGAAAATTGTTATTGCCAAGAATAGTTCTTTTATCTCCCAATTTGAGTAGCATGGGTCTATGATCTGAGCCAAATTTCGGTAAATTCTAAATAGTAGCCTCTTGAAAAAAAAACCACCAACTAGTATTGCTAATAGCCCTGTCCAGCATTTTCTAAACTAAGCCTCTTGTCTTCAACTACCTGAATTACATTTTCTGTTTTACCACCTATTACTTCCAAACAACTACTCCCTTCCTCAAATTGCCAATCTAATTGGCCTAGGACTTTTTGTAAGACATTATGTTTCTTGGATATCATGAGATGATAAGGCAATATAGTGAATCCTACTTTGAATCCACAAGGATTCTTGGCTTAAATCCATTGACTTACACTTAGAATCAAGCTCACTCTGATAAGTTACAATTCCACCAACAACAGCATTTCCTTTGGAAACATAATCTGCCTCATCTTTTTCTTTTAGGATTGAAAATCGATAGCCTTGTTAAACATATTTTCTAATGGTTGGATTTCGTATTGTGCTTTGTTTCATTGCTCCACTCCGTGACCTTTTACGTGAGACTCACATCTAAGGTCAAAAGGGAGATGAATTTCACTGAGGCTTCTCCAACTGACCTTCACTCTATTTAGCTTCATTTGGTTTAGTCATTTTCTTATTACAATTTTCCTTTGTGTGACCATGAAACCCACATTTGAAACAAACCCTAGGAAGCCCTTCGTATTCAATCTTCTATGATTTTCCATTGAGGAAAAAACTAGGTAATAGTGGCTTTGAAAGATCAAGCTCAATTGCTACTTGAGCAAATTTCCATTGTTTTTTGATTATGTGTTGTAATAAATCTTTAATAGTTTCCTTAATAAAGCTGCTATTTAACAAAGCACTGATTTGTGGAATAGATGCAAAGGCATCATTAGAAATCTAACCCAAGTTGCAATGGTAGATAAATCCTATGACTTTCTAGAAAAGGTAGGAGTCAATGGCCTCACCATTAAGTAATGACCTTGGATTATCCAAGGACCATCCAACAGAGCCCTAAAGTAGTCTTTTTCCTCCATCAACCTCACTAAATAGTTTTCTTCATCAAGGTCAACAATTGTGAATTTACCCTGGAAAACCATAGAGATACAACACTATCACAAAGCAGTTTATAGGAGATAAGATGCCTTAGAAGTCATACTACAATTGATCTCTGCCATCGTTTTGCCAACTCTGCTTGCTCCCTATAAGAGATCTTAATAGATGGAATCTTATGAATTGTTTCAACCTAAAAGTCATTTGCTTTAAGACTTTGGCTGCTGGAAGTTTTAATTTCATTGTCATCCCCTTTCTCATTTTCATCCCTTAGGTCACAGTTCAACTCCATATTACCATAAAAAAATAACTCTTCTCCATTTGATGCCAAGAAGGCTTCTTTAAAAGAAGGATTGTGGTGAATCACCATCGGATCCCCATCAGAAACGTCTTCCCATATCCTTACCTTTTTGTGAATGCTTGTTAGATTTAAAATAATTATGGTTTTGATTCTGACAAAATGAACAAATTTGCTTGAACATTATTTGAGTAATCCTTGACAATTTCTTGAAATGATTTAACTCTCATACATTTGTTCTTACATAGACACAAGCTTGACTCTTGAAGTTATTGAGCTATATATATAAACTTGTATGACTTAGGTGTATGAGTGCTATGATTCTCATTCATTAAAGTTTGATTTAAAGATTAAAGGAAAATCTTGATGCACTCATTAAGGGGGAGTTTTGAATATCTTGTTTAATGATGAAAAAGAAAAAAAAAAGAAGGAAGACTAAGTTAGATAGAGTTAAATAGGTCTTCATGTTTAATTTATGTGTATGATACTCAATTTTGATTTTGTTGAATATTATGTAAAGAAAAGTAGATGCATTGACTAATGGGGAGCGCCTCATTATGCATAAAGATTTGAAGTATTCATATTGAATATAGACATTGAATTCTTAATCTTGGAGTGTTTTGTGATCATCAAAAGTAAAAGATAGAGAATGTTGACTCTATATGTTTTTGATGATAGCAAAATATTCCCATTCATTGATGTCTAATTATATTATTTAAGTGTGCAAGAGAAAGCTAAAATCATTAATATATTTGTTATTTGTAAGCAAGTCAAGATGCTTGTTCAGTTGCAAGATGGGTTAATTGATTAAACAAGCAAAGAAGAAAGAGCTACAATTAAGTCATAAAACAGAAGCCTTTTAGTCAGATGATGATGAGAGTCAGTCAGCTAAAATTTAAAAATGAAAGTTGGCTGGCTTAAGAGGATTGAGAGATAGAGAAGACTTAGTCGACCAAGAACTAAGTTAGTCGACTAAGAGCCTACTGCTGGAAATTTGGACTTCAAGATAGAAACAACTTAATCGACTAAGAAGGAAGTTAGTCGACTAAGTGCTCACTGCCAGAAACTGGGATCAGAAGACAAAAATGACTTAGTTGACTAAGAGCGCAATTAGTCAACTAAGATCATTCTATCAGAAAATTTAAATTGAATACTAGAAGACAAAATAACGGCTAGTTTCTGTCTCCAACGGCCAGAATTGATTTTGGAAGTATTTAAAGCCTCTCAAACAGTCAAAAACAAGAGAAAGAAGCCATCCATAGTGATTTTGAGCTTAGAAGACCAAAAACCTTCTCTTTACACTTATATTTCACTCCCATCCTTTGAAAAAGTGTTTGAGCTTAACTTTGTACATCTTAGATCAGCTAGGTGATCAATTGTACTTCATCTTTTCTTCATTTCTTGATTACTTAGAGTGAGCAAGGCAATCTAAGGGATTTATTCAAGCTTGGATTGCTTGATTGAGTGTATAGGTTCTAACTTAGCCTTGAAAAGTTAGTTGTTGGGTTTTGGTTGATCCCTTGAAAAACCATTGTTGTAGGTTGTGGTTGAGCCTTTGAAAAACGACTTTGGGTTTTGGTTGAGCCCGTGAAAAACCATTGTGAAAGGTTGTGGTTGAGCTTTAAAAAACCACTTTGGGTTTTGGTTGATCTTGGTAAAAACCATTGTGAAAGATTTTGACTAAGTCTGGTAAAAGCCATTGTAAAGCTTGGTGAAAGCTTGTGAATTTCATCGTTTTTAGTAGATTGATTGGAAAATCCTTGGTTGAACAATCAAGGTAATGGATGTAGGTCTTTAACCGAACCACTATAAATCGTTGAGTATTGTCTCCTTTGTTTTATTTTTCATTTTTATTCTTTCTAAAATTGTTTCTTCATCTTGCATCAAATTTCCAATCATTGATATTTAATTTACTCCCAATTCGAAATCAAGTTTAGTAAGAGCCAAAAAATGCTATTCACCCCCCCTCTAACACATTTATTTGAAACCAACAATGCTATTGTCCAAAATAGCTGGGGGTGAATTTCTCGAGAAAAAACCCTTAGTGGCCATTTCTCTTGAAATTTTATTTTATTAATTTATAAAGTTTTCAATATTATTAGAATTAAAAAGTAATGAAAAATCATTCCATATATATAAATAGAATTCTTATTCACAAATTAGATAATTTTATTAATATTTATAATAAAAATAATATTTTTAATGAAAATCATTGCAATTAGAATTTTTATAAATTTTTTAATATTAATAATAAAAATATTGAAAATAATAATTTTAAAATATAATGAATAAATATGACCATTGTCAGGAAAATTTTTTAATATCTACACTTATATGTATTATAAATTATTTCTATCATTGATGCAAATTGAATTGAAATGGAGATTAAATATACACTTAAATTTTTTGGTTTCAACTTTAAGTTTAAATAGCTCAATGAAATTTATTAATAAAAAAATAAGTGTGTGTAATAAATTGTCAAAAATATTTTAAAAATCAAATGAGTGTATAGTACCAACAAAAAAAAGACGGATTTAGAGAGTATGAAAAATTCACTATATCTTCCACATAGGAATAGTATGAAAAAAGTTCTAAATGATAAAGATATATATTTGATGCGCTTTCAATTTAAAATTTAATACACTATTATTTAACCATAGATTGTCACTTCATAAATGTGCAAAGATAAAAATATAAAAATCTTTCAAAATAAATATTTTAAAAATTATGAATATTTATTTTTAAGATTCTCAATTCTTAAATTTATTTATTAACAAAAAACGGTATTTAATTAAATAGTAATATATAAAATTTATTCACTAACAATTTTTTAAATATAAATGCAAAAAATAATTGACAAAGCAATAAGCGGATTAGGGCAATGTTTTGAATTAAAATATCAAATAATCTTAGCAAACAAGGAGTACAGATAAATTAGTTGCACAAATCAAATGGTAAAATAATCTCATCAAAGTCTTCGCACCATGCAACTTTTATTTTTTTTCAAGAAAAGGCTTGTTACACCAAAGTTGTAGCATTTATTTCATTTTGGACGTGGCATTCATAGCTGATAAGAAAGGCTAATTGAATAATAGAGTCCATGTGAAAGAAGTTTTGTACTTTGTCACGTTTTGTTTTTGATTTTAGCTTTTATTTGCACATGAATCGTAATTAATGATAAGGACAAAAGCTTTTATTTATTCCTTGCAAATAAATAAATAAAATCAAACATATATATTTTTATATATATAAAAGATTTTGTATGAAGGATGGTTAAAGAGAAATCATACATGGTTATGGATCGGGTCAATGATTCGATTTAGAATAAAAAATTAGTCAGTTTTGAAATAAAATTAAATTATAACATAAAATTTCATTAATAATTTAAATATAAAAAAAGGAGAAAAAAAGTTTTGGATGTGGCATTCATAACTAATAAGAAAGGCCATTTGCATAATAGAGTCCATGTGAAAGAAGTTTTGTATTTGCCACGTTTTGTTTTCAATTTTAGCTTTTATTTGCACAAGAATCACAGTTAATGATAAGGACAGAAACTTCTATCTATTCCTTGCAAATAAATAAATAAAATCACACACACACACACACATAAGATTTTGTATGAGAGATGGTTAAAAAGTAATCATACAAGCTCATGGATCGAGGTCAATAATTCGATTCAAAGCAAAAATTTAATCAATTTTGAAATAAAATTAAATTATAACATAAAATTTCATTAACAATTTAAAACAAAAAGAAAAAAAAAGGGTTTAGTATACGTATAAAGGAGAAAAAAAATTTAAGCCTAAAAGGAATTAAACCTAAGCTTTTGAAGGTTAACTTAAGTTTCTTACTACTACTTCAAACGAACTCCTTCAACTCAAAATTTGAGCCTAAAAGGAATTACACTCATTTGATTTATGCAAGCATTTGATTTGTTTGGAAATAAAAAACAATTTTGAAGGGTGGCGACTGCCACCTCTCTCCTTCCGCCCTTATATATATGTGTGTGTGTGTGTGTGATTATGAAACCATCATTAACATTGTCAAAAACCATATTGATTTGTTCGGTTCAAAAGATACTTGAGAATGAGTTGTTACAATAAATTAAAGCTCTCTATCTCTAAACATATTAAGAACCATTAAAATTAGACATGTGTATTTTTAGGGAAGACAAAATATCCAAATTCAATAAGTTTCGACTCACCTAAATTCATTAGGGACTGATTTTTTTTTATAGTATTATGAGAAGAGAAATTATATATTTAGAATTATGTGTGTATAGGGAGATTATATTATAGAAGGGATTCTAAATTATCTAAGAGAGAATCAAGTTAATAATATTTTAATCGTATTGTAATTTAACAAAATTAAACTAATTTAGCTTATAAATTATACACTTACTATAATTATGTTAACATCCATCAAACTTAAGGTGGTACGGTAGATGCCAATTTGTGTTTGGGAACTAACTTTTGAAATTGACTAGGAAGATGACTCTTGGTAAAGACATAAACAAGACTAGGAAGATGACTTTTGGTTAAGACATAAACAGTTTGATTTGAAAAAGACACAAAAGTGAGATAAAGAGTCCCTTGAATCACATGATGATGCATAAAATGACAATCAATCTTAATATGCTTGGTGTGCTTATGAAACATACCATTGTGAGCAATCTAAATAACACTACGATTATCACAGTGAAGGATAGTGGTATAAGATTGGACAATGAAGCCAAAGTAATTTTGAAGTAGCATTTGCAAAAACATGATATTAAGACTCCATGTTGAATAGATAGTTATAACTATTTCTTGCTTCACTAAGAAATGAGTGAATAACTCAAAAAGAAACAATAATTAGTGGTTGAACAACAATATGTAGGATCACTTGCCTAGTCAGCGTTAGAATATCCAAATAAAATTAGAAGAAAAGTGTGTAGAGAAATATAGTTTGTAAAAGAGTGTGCCTTTAATATAGCAGAGTAATGAGATGTAAAGAAACATCCATAAATTGGCTAACTAAATAAGCAACACAAGCTATATTACGCTGAGCCATTGTGAGATACACTAGACTCCCAACCAATTGGTGATATAAAGTAGGGTCAGTAAAAAGAGTATCGTCTATCAGAGTAAATTTAGCATTACATTCCAAAAGAGTAGAGACAATTTTGGTACCAATAATACTAGCTCCAAAAAGCATGTCAAAGGAATATTTAACTTAAGAGAGACAGTTACCATCAAAGTTGAAGGAAACTTCATGTCACAACCTAAATCCAGTCCATGATTGACGTAAGGCCTTAATAGGCGAGGCCGACCAGATCTAAGCAAGCCTTATGAACAAACCAATATAAATATATCACATATAATTTTAATATTGTTGGTCCCAATTATATGTGCTAGAGGGGGGGTGAATAGCACAAATCGGCTCTAAACAAGATGAGAAACTAATTTTCAAAATAAAGAAATTAAAATAGAGTAGACAATGCATAGGCATTTAGAGTGGTTCGGTCTAAGACCTACATCCACTACATTGATTATCCAACCAAGGATTTTCCAAACAATTCCACTAAGAACCGGTGAAATTCACAAGCTTTCACCAAGCTTTACAATGGCTTTTACTAGACTCAGTCAAAACCTTTTACACTAGTTTTTCTCAGGCTCAACTATAACCCAACACCTAACTTTTCAAGGCTAAGTTAGAACCTTAACACATTCAAGCAAACCTAGCTTGAAACAACCACTTAGAGTGACTCCTTCACTCTAAGAATACAAGAAGAGAAGTAAAAGAAAGTACCTATGATTACAGGTTGATCTAAATGGTACGAGGTTAAGTGCAGAATACAAATACAAAAGAGCGTTTAAGTGCAGAAAGGTGCAGAGAAGATTTTCTGGTTTTTCATCTCTTAATGACTCAAATCTCTTCCAAAACTTTCAAAAACTAATTTTAACCATTGGAAGACCCTTTTATACTTGAAGAAACAACTCTGATGGCAGTTTGGCAATTTATGGCCATTGAAAATAGTTGAGAGTAGGTTCTAGTAGTTAATCTATCTTCTAGTGCTCTAGTTCAAATTGCAGACAGAGAGCTCTTAGTCGACTAACTTTCTTCTTGTTCAACTAAGTTGGTTCTGTCTTCTGGTCGTAGATTCTGGTAGAGAGCATTTAGTCGACTAACTCATTTCTTGGTCGACTAAGTTGGTTTTATCTTGAAGTCCAGATTTTGGCAGTAGCTTCTTAGTCGACTAACTCTCATCTTGGTCGACTAAGTCAGTTCTGTTTCTCAAAATTCTTCAGCCCGCCATTTCTCCAATTTGAATTTTAGCCAACTAACATTCTTCATTATTCAACTAAGGAGCTTCCTTCTTGTTGATCAATCATGTCCCTTTATTCTCATGATTTTTGACATATACTTTTGAAGAAAAGATTTATTATTTTTATACATTGTCTGTCCTGCACACTTAGGTAAAGATGTTAGATAGAAATGAAATGGGAATGTTTTATTATCATCAAAAACTAATGGAGCCAATAATCTCTCCCTTTTTGATAATGACAAAACATTCCTTGATTAACAACACAGTGTCCTTTAATTCTTTTTAATTTCTACAAAAAATGAGGATTGCTCCCCTTAAGTGAGTACTCCCCCTTAGTGTGTGCATATTTTGCTCATTCATTCCAGCAAATATTATTCATGTTGTGTAGAAATTGACACTATACATTCAGAGTATATATGTGTAAAAATATAAGGTGATTTCCAGCAAATGAATGCTGACAGATTATCATCAAAAATTTACAGTGTTTGTCAACAGCATATTGTTATCAGATTTTGTCTATATCATTCATCATTCAATTGATATATTATACACAGCATCCATACCCATTCACAAACATAATTTATAGAGAAAATCAGTATACAATCCCAACATTAGTGCAATATCAGACTTTTATCAACAGTAGTCAAAATACCATTAATAGCAAAATATCAACAAATATTTGATTATCAACATCAAAATGCCATAAACATATCAGCATCCATTTTTCACACAAACATATAAGTAACAAAATTAAATTCAAGTGTTCAGATGCCATCATGGCACAAACAGCAAGAAAACAAAAAGTTACAGCTGATATTCCTAAATTACCCCTAGTACATTTCTGCTTCTTTTCTTTCCTAAATTCTTGGTACCTCCATCCTAACACAATTTTTTCTATTAATTTGTTGGCTCCTTGTCCCTCTAAGGTTCTGCATTGTTTCTCCCCCTTTTTGTCATCATCAACTCCTAAGCATCTTTTGAGGAGGATGAGGGAGATGGCTCGTTAGTGCCGTATTGGAAGTCTAAGGGTTGAGGAAAGGATATTGAAGGTAATTCTTAGGAAAGGGGATCAGGTAAAGGTGTGTCAGACACTTCTAATGGTTCTTGAGGAGAAGAAACAAGTGTTGGCTTGGTCTTTTCTGCCAATTTGGAGGACTTCCTTCTTTTGAAGAATGTTGTTTTTGTTGCCATTGTTTTCTTCCCTTTGGTAGGTGGTTTTGTCTTTGTTTGTGGTGCTGTAGTGACTTTTTGTTTCCCTTTTCCATATTTTGCTTTCATTCTAGGGGCTAGTGCAGATGTATCTTGCTAAGCTTCTGCCTTGGCAGCTTTCTTTTCAGCCTGTTCTTCCTTAACCATTTGGTGGAAGATATCAATAATGGATACCTTTTCTAAATTTGGAGGAGAGGGCTACTGTTTCTCAAGTTCTGAAAGAGCATTTTCATTTGGTGAACCTAGCAATTTTGTTCCTTGTTCTGATTTATCTTTGCTTTGGTGTTCAAGTGAGAGGACCTTAGCTGGTTGATCAACACTAGGGTGAGAGTTCTCTGTCTAAAGAACAGGGTTGGCAGTTCTGTAAGTGGATCCTTCAGCTTGAACACCACGACTTGCACCATGAGGAGCAGACCCTTTTGCTTGCAAAGCTGAACCCTCAGCACCTTGCTATGCTGGTGCAATACTTTGTGTTTTAGAGAAATCTGCAGCAGTAGGTTCTGATGGCATTTTTTCTTTTCCTTTTAGTTCATTTTTCAGTTCAGCAATTTTTTCTTCAATTTTCTGTAATCTAGCTACTTGGTCAATGATCTTTCCATTAATTCTCATAAGGAGATTGAAGATTACCTCATTCGAGAATTGGGATGGTACTCCCTCTAGTTGAGCAGGTAGGGTGGATTCTTTTCCTAGACCAGCCTTAGGGGTTTTAATGAATCTTTCTCCATCAAGTTTATACCCCATTTTGGACAAACTACCAAAGTAAATGGCTTAGTCTCTGGTTTTTACCATGTCCAGTTCATATCTATTGGCCCAAACTCCATTTTCTGCACTAAGGATGTGATAATATTTCCATAAGGCGGATTAATTTTCTCAAGCTTGCATACTCCTCTCATCTTTTCAATCATGAATCTGCCTAGGTTCAGAACAACCCCATTAAAAGCATGTACTGTCAGCCAAAGAACTTGACGGCTGATGTAGCTTAAACTCCCACTTCTCCCATGGATATTTGCTGCAACAAAGTAGTGTAGAATTCTTATCTGGGGACTGGTTATCAAACCAACATTGCTTTTTGATGAGTATTTCTCCTTTCTCCCAGTAATGATTTCCCACAAAAAGGATGGGTCATATTTTTCTGGGAATTCAAACTCTCCCTCCTCACATTCAACTTTCAGCAAATTACCAAGATCATCAACAGTAACTACAAATTCTTTACCATTCAAAAATACATTTAGTTCATTTTCAATGAAGTCATTAAAATCATCTAATTCTTCTTTTCCTAATGCTATAATAGCATAAAATTCTTTCACCAGGCTGGCACTGTAGGATTTATTCTTAAATGTGCTATACTCCTTTAGTTTCAATTCATCAAAATAATCTGATAAACTAGTCTGAATTTTTGGATTTTCACCAAAACTTTCCCAATCAATGAACTTCCCGCAAGTAATAGGAGTATTTTCTATTTTTCTAAACCTTTCTTCATGCATTTTATTTCTAAATTTGGAAGAAGATGTAGTACTTTTCTTGGGGGTTGCACCCTTATCCTTCTTCTTCTTTTCTGATTTCTGTTTCTTTTCTTTCTGTAATCTTCTTGATTTTTTAGCCATTGAAGTAGGCCCAAGTTTCTATTTCTTCTTCTCCAATTCTGCTTCTGACCTTTCTTCCACTAGCCTTTTTCCTTTCTTCTTTTCAATAATTTGTTTGCTTTGAGATGTTTTTGCCATTTCGATTTAAGAGATTTTTTATAAGGGTTTTGAGGTTTTAAGTGGCAAGGGCTTCAGTTATATAAGAGTTGGTTTCAGAGGAGAAAATGTAGAGGAGATGGGTTTCAGTTTTTAGATGATCGATTTTCAGGGGAGAGAGAAATTGTCAACAGTTTTAATTTCCTCTTAGAAAATTGTACACCTCCCCCTTCAATATAGCCTCATTTCATTTGCTTAAAATTCAAAAATTCCCTCTAAATTAATTTTTGGCTTGAGCAACATTTCTTCTTTATTTTTGTTTCCCGGTGGGCAGTTTCTTCCTATTATTTTATTCCTCTTGCCCTCATTTTAACTGAGTCTTATTATTTAATGCTACCATAACACTCTTAATTGACTAAGATTCACCTTAGTCGACTAAAAGCATTCTGTTTTGTGTGAATGAACCAAAAATTTTCTCACAACTCCTGCAGACTAATCATTCCTAAATTCCTTCTAATTTCATAGAATCTATCTTCATTTAGAGGTTTGGTAAAAATATATGCTAATTGATGCAAAGTATTCACAAATTCAATCTTAATATCACCTTTCACTACATGGTCTCTAACAAAATGGTGCCTAATCTCAATATGCTTGGTCCTAGAATGCTGCACAGGATTTTTAGATATATTGATTGCACTTGTGTTATCACAAAAGATTGGTACATTATGAACTTTAATTCTGAAATCTCTTAATTGTTGTTTGATCCACAAAATCTGAGTACAACAACTACCTAGAGAAATATACTCTGCTTCAGCTGTTGAAAGTGCTGTAGAGTTTGGTTTCTTACTTGACCAGGATACTAGCATACTTCCTAAAAATTGGCATGTTCCACTAGTACTTTTTCTATCAGTTTTGCTTCCTGCAAAGTCTGTATCCGAATAGCCTACAAGATCAAATGATGATTCTCTAAAATGCCACAATCCTAAGGTTTGTGTTTCTAAGAGGTATCTAAAAATTCTCTTAACAATTGTTAAGTGTGATTCTTTAGGCTGTGACTGAAATCAAGCACACAAACACATATTAAACTGAATATCTGGTCTGCTTGCTGTCAAGTAGAGTAGTGAACCAATCATACCTCTATAGAGCTTTTGATCTATATTCTTTCCTTTTTCATCTTGATCAAGCTTGGTGGATGGACTCATTGGTGTGTAGATTGCTTTCAGCTTTAGCATATCAAACTTTTTGAGCATATATTGAGTGTATCTTTCTTGGTCGATAAAGATTCTTGTAAAACTCGACCCTATAAACACATGTCATGACATACATGCACTGAGTAGCATGTTATTACGCTAAGAAAGTTCTGAAATAGACGAAACTTGGTATTGTACCTAACGGTACAGTTGAGTTGATTTAACCGTGAACTAGTTCAAATAGGAATCGTAGGATGAAATTTAATATTGTACAGTTCAAGAATGACTAAAAATGATTGTTCGGAGTTCGAGGGTTCATTTGGGGTAAAATTGAAAATTTTGATGTTCAGGGGTAAAATCATAATTTTAATACTCACGGACAAAATTTGAGATTTTGAGAGAATTTAGATCAAATTTGACAAATTGGGGAATGGTATGGGTATAAGGGATGAAAAATATGTCTATGGGTAATTTTTCAGTTTTTTGGGCAAAAATGTAATTTTTTACTTTTACGGGGGTAAAAGTGTAAATTTTAAAAATTACTCCACCAAGACTTTGGATAAGTCTGAGAATTTTATCTAAGCTATGGATATGTGGGACAAGTGTATTGTGAAAATTTGGAAACAAATGGATGAAATTTTAAAAACGGACCAATGGGAAAGTGACACATGGCATTTTTAAAAATGATTTAATATTATTTTAATGAAAAGTCAGCCCATTTAAACCCCATATTAAGTGCTGGCCAGCCATATGGAAAGAACAAGAGAGAAAATAGAGAGGAAAGGAAGAAAAGAGAAAAACAAAGGAAAACTAGAAAATTCAAAGGGAAAATCATGTTTTTCGTCCGTTTACAAATCTAACGGTAAGATTTTTCGATTTTAGCTTGATTTCTACCTTTTCTATGCCTTTATTTCCATTGAGCATGCTTGAGGAGAGAGATCAAAAAGTGAAACCAAGGGCTGGCCGAAATTCTAGTGGAGAGATTTTGGAATTTTTAGGTTTTGATTTTTAGTTAAATTGGTAGTTTTAGTTAGTTAAATGTGTATAGAAATTAAATTGGGCAAGAAAGCATGAAATTTTCACAATACCCACCCTTGGCTGAATATGCATTGATGTACAATGATGATGAACTGATTTTTATTCTAAGAGAAATGAAGAGAAAATGATGAAAAATGGTTAAATGTGATAGAAAAACAAAGTGGAAAATTAACCGAGTAAATGTCCCATTTTTGACCAAATTTTCCAAGGAGGAAAGTGAGCTGAGTTTGGTGATTTTAGAAGGTTATTGGCTGATATTTAATGGTTAGAAATGTTGTGGAGAAAATGGGACAATTTAGAGCTAAAATGGAGCGCATTAGCAATTTAACGGGTAAAGTGTCAAAAATAGGTTAATACCGCATTTAAGCCGTTTTAGGCTATTGCATTTCATACCATGCATTAGTATAGGATTTAAGTCAATTATATAGAGATTTAACATCAATGTGGTGAATTGGGTAAATTTTACAATGTGTTTAGGAGGAGAGCCTTCCGGTAAAGGTAAGGAAGTTGTACCCCGACGAACAATGATCGGGGCACCTAAAAATCAGTTAATTTGTACAAACGGTGAGTAAACCTATTATTATTGTAAATTATCTAAAGTTTATTTTTAAATGCTCTTCATGGATTTTATGAAATGAAAATGAGATTAAAATGGGATTTTTTACGATTTAGAAATAAATGTGACAAATAAAAATATATTGTGTTGATAATGAAATTGAGTAATTGGAGGCTGCCAATTATTTTGAAATATATATTTTCCTATGAATGGCTTATGATATATGAGTATATGTGGCTATATGTTATAATTGTATTGGAAATTTATGTAAGTTGTCTTTTACTATGCAGGTTGGGTAAATAAATAAAAGTCACGTTATACTATCGAAATTTTATTAAAATTGGTGGGTTTAGTCACTGTAGTGACGGGTTTCCGTGGACTGCCTATTAGAGGGGCACCGTAAACTTGGTTATATAGTTACTCCGGTAGTAGAGGCGAGGAGGGTAACTCCCGGGATAGTGTTAGAGCTCACTTCACGTCGAGCCCCCATGTGAATATGTAACTAGGCCAACGCCAAGGAACGGCTTGTTTTAAAAATAAAAATGTGTTTCATATGTAAATATCATAACTACCTTGGCAGACTCGGTTAGATGCCTCAGCCAAGGTATCTCCGAGGATTAGTTTTGGCTTGAGCCTTGTTTTAATAAAAGTCATAAGCCTTAACAACTATTTTGGTAAATTACAAATATTTTAGGGTTTAAGGAATAAATTGAAAACCTTATGAAATGGTTTGTAATTTGTGTTTAAACTTGCCTCCATGTTACTCGCCTTTAAATGTTTATGATAATGTATGTTTACTCATTGGGATTGCAAAATCTCACCCACCTCCTTTCCAAACATTTCAGGTCTGTGGTAGCTTTTAGATACCCTATTTTGTCGAGGATTCCAGTTGACATCTCTACCTCACAGACAGTAGGTTACTATCACCAATATTTGGTGTATTCATGTGCCACTTGTCATTGTAATTATTATTGTACATTATAACTTTGTAAATTATTGTATGTATGAATTTATTTTAGTTACACGTGTTTCTATAAATATTTTTTTATATAAAAATGCTATATTTTTGTCTTTTGATTTACTTGAGACGAAAACGACTGGTAATTGTTTAAAATAGAATGTTTAAAAACGATTGCTCACAGAAAAAGCAAGAAACTGATATGTAAGCCTTGCGGGGTTCCGATTGGCATTCCGGACAATGAGTGTCAATCGGGACATCGCGACGGTTGTCATGTGCCCGAGGGAGGTTCCGGCTCTTGACATTTCTTCCTCATTTTGCTTAATTTGAAGACCAAGAAAGTACTTTAACTCTCCCATCATGCTCATCTCAAAATCACCTTGCATTTCTTTAGCAAAGTTCTTGCATAAAGCCTCATTAGTTGCACCAAATACAATGTCATCCACATATATTTGTACAACAATTAAATCATTTAAGTATATTTTAATAAATAATGTAGTATCAATGCTGCCTTTAACATAACCTTTTTCAACTAAAAAATTTGAAAGCCTCTCATACCAAGCTCTAGGAGCTTGTTTTAATCCATACAAGACTTTATGAAGTTTGAAAACATGATCAGGTTTTTCAAAATCTTCAAAACCTGGTGGTTGTTCAAATTATACTTCCTTTTGAATGAATTCATTTAAAAATGCACTTTTTACATCCATTCGGTACAATTTGAAATTCATGAAGCATGCAAAAGCTAACAATAACCTTATGGCTTCAATTCTAGCAACTGGTGCAAAGGTTTCATCATAGTCTATTCCTTCCTCTTGGTTATATCCTTGGGCTACTAACCTAGCTTTATTTCTAGCTATATTTCCTTGCTCATCTACCTTATTTCTAAACACCCATTTTGTGCCAACAATAGGGTGATTTGAAGGTCTAAGTACTAGTGACCATAATCTTTTGAATTTGTCAAGTTCTTCTTGCATGGCTGAAAACTCACAAGTCTCTCTTGTTGCTCTTCTAGTTCTAACTCTTTGAGAAATGTCACCTATGATTTGATCTTGTGGATAGTCTCTTACAAGTCTTCAACTCCTTGAAAGGTCATTATGCTGATTTTCTGTTCTTTGTAAATTTTCTAGAGGTGGAGTTTCATTTTCTCTTCTAAGTGAGCTTTCTTCATTATTCTTATTATTCTCTAAGCTCATTTCTTCCATTTATTTTTCTAAGATTTCTACATCATTATCATCAACATGAATTTCCTTTTGTAAAGCATTGGACTCATCAAAAACTACATGGATCGATTCTTCAACATTTAGAGTCCTTTTGTTAAAAACTCTATAAGCCTTGGAGTTTAATGCATATCCTAAAAATATTGCTTCATTACTCTTTGCATCAAACTTTCCTAAGGGTTGTTTTCCATTGTTCAATACAAAACATTTACAACCAAAACTCATAAGGTGAGAAATATTTGGTTTCCTATCCTTGTAGAGTTCATATGGTGTCTTAGATATCATGGGTCTTATTGAGACTCTATTAAGTATATAAGTTGCTGTGTTCACTGCCTCAGCCCAAAAATATTTTGGTAGGTTATTCTCACATAGCATAGCCCTAGCCATTTCCTTAAAGGTTCGGTTTTTCCTCTCTACAACTCCATTTTGCTGGGGTGTTCTAAGTGCAGAGAAATTGTGATCCAACCCCTTTTGATTGCAAAATTTCTCAAAGTCATCACTTTCAAATTCTCCTCCATGATCACTCCTTATGCTAACTATGGCTAGTCCATTTTCATTCTCTACTTTCCTACAATGACTTATAAAAGCTGATAGAGCATCATTCTTATGAGCAAGAAAATAAACCCAAGTGTACCTAGAATAGTCATCAACTATTACAAAGCCATAAGATTTTTCTCCTAAACTAGTTGTGCTTATTGGACCAAATAGATCAATGTGTAATAATTCTTAGTCTTGAAGGATGTTCTAACTTGCTTTCCTAGTTGGCAAGCATCACATATTTTGTCACTTTCAAATTTTATGTCCGACAGTCCAACAACTAGATTTTTCTTGATTAGTTTTGACATAGTATGCATGCTTACATGTCTTAATCTCCTATGCCATAACCAGCTATCATTTTCAGCATTTGCAACAAGACATATTTCACTATTTATTTCAAGATCCTCAAGAAAAACAACATACATAAATATTTTTCCTATAAATGACACATTGTTTGTACATATGTCTATTACTTCACACTTATTTGAATCAAAACATACTTTAAATCCTTTGTCACATAATTGACTAATACTCAATAAATTATGCTTCAAACCCTTAACCAACAACACATGACTAATTTGAGTTTGGGAGTTCTTACCAACTGTACCTATCCCATGAATTCTACGTTTTGAATCATCACTAAAGGATACGGTACCTCCCTTCCTCTTATCTAGCTGAACAAACATCATTTCATCTCCTATCATATGTCGTAAGCAGTCACTGTCCATATACCAAGTGTCACGACCTAGAACCACCTTCGAGTCCGTGACAACAGCCACGATGTCCCGATAGGCACTCATCTTTTGAGTACCCTATCGAAACCTCGCAAGGCTCTCGTATCAGTTCCTCACCTACCCTGTGATTTACTGTTACAAAAATCATGTTTTAAACAATACAAATCATTTTTTTTCGTCCAAAAACAATAAAATTTTAATTTCTGCCTCACAGGGGTGTTTTTGTCATTTTCGTCAAAAATTTCGAGACAGGTTAAAATGTAATAATTAGGTGGAAAATGCATATTTCATACTTAGAAATAAGTTTTGATATCTACAACGTTCATTTAAAAGCAAATTGTTGACAATTAGTACTATTCAAAAATAATAAATAAAATATTCTATTTTCTCATAAAATAAATTTCTATAGAAATATTCATAAATAATTTTTTCGCGCATGAAAGTAAAGTAAAAATTGTATGAATAGAAATACAAATAACCAAAATATAAGATTTGATCTGCAATGACACGTGGGCCCCAATTGACCAAGAAGATGTAAGACTGTGAACTGTTACTTTCTATAATGCAGTTCCGAGCTTAGTTCTTGTCTTACTCGACTATCTACAAACTGTCCTGAGCCTGAAAAATGTATAGGAAGAAGGGGTAAGATTTTGTAATCCCAGTGAGTAAACAGTACCATATAAAGTATCTAAAGCCGAGTAAATGGAGATAATAAAATATCCCATCCCAATATGCATTTCATAACTTAGAAATTTATTCCATCCCATGAAAACAATTATAATTCAATTAAAATGATTTTCAAAGCTTATGTTTCTCATAAAATTTGGCTCATGCCAAAACTCATCCTCGGGGATACTTGATCTTCATCAAAGCATCCACTCGAGTTCGCCAAGGTTGTTAAAACGACTTATTCATATAAAACAGTCGTCCTTTGGCGTTGGCTGAATCTCACTTTCACGTGGTGGTAAAGCGTGAAGTGGACTCAAACCCCTCCACAAGAGTTACCCTACGCACTTCTCCCACAGAGGTAAAATAAATTAACCGGGTTTACCGAGCCCTTCTAATAGGATGGTCCATGAAAAACCGCCACTGCAGTGTAGGTCAGCCCCACCATAATCATAAAATAGTTTAACAACATAACAAGGCAATTTTTTTATAACAACTAATTTGCACGGCAAACCACAATTCATGTAATTTCAATACAATAAACCAGCCAAGCATGCTCACACTATCATAAGCCATTTGAATTAAAAATACAATTCATACTTAACAACCACAGTCTCCATGTACTCTATTTAAAAAAAGTAACATTCATCATTAATTTCAAACAATTTATAAAACCATTTTATAAAAACACATTTATTTATAAAACACGAAATTTATCCTTTTTAAATCCATTTTTCATAAAATTTATAAAATTTCATAAAAACTACCTTAAATAAATTAAATGATAATAAGTTTACTCACAGTAGTAGGAGTAGAAATACTCCTATCCTCCGCCCTCGGGTGCAGTTTCTTACCCGAAACAATTTACTCACCACCTATCCATAATCCATGACACAAAATTCAATAAATTGTGTCAATTTATCATAAATTATTTCAGGCTCTTATCCATGCGTATGCACTAGATAGGGTTTGAAATGTCTGGACAATCGCTTAATTGCGGTGTCCGACCTAACTCGCCTATACATGGTGTAAATTCCTAAAATCCCCAATTCAACTCCAATTCCATCCATCTCAATTTCAATTATCCAATTATATCCACAATACCTCAATGACTGTGAATTTGGTCCAATTTATCAGTCCGGACTATAAATTACGCTTTTACCCCTAGTGGGTAAAAATTTCAATTTATTACACCGAAAATTCCCATTTAATTTCCAACCTCATAATTCATCATTTTTCCACCCAATTCTCTTAAAATAAAGTCAACCTCATCCTCACATACCATTGGCTAGATTCGGCCTAGAGAAATTCATGGAGAAAATAAATATTTTTCTTGTTGTTTTACTCATAAACATGCTAAACTAACAGTAAACACTAATATAGCTCAAAATCAAATTTATCTAACAACTTTCTCTCTCTAAAACCATATGACCAGAATTGAAATCATTCTTAAATCACATGATTCAACCATGGAAAATGATGGGGAATGCATGGGAAAGGTAAAGCACAAGACAAATTTAAGAAATGTTACCTTTTTTCACTTGATTTTTGAATTTCCACCTATTTTCCCTTTAAATTTCTTGGCTAGGGTTTTATTTTCTCCTTTCTCTCTCTTGTTTCTTGCTTGGCCGAATGTTGAAGAAGAAGAATGGGTTATGGGCTGATTTTTTTTATGCCTTTTTGTTAGTTTAATGAAATAATATTATTTTATTTATATTTTGAATATTTTATTAATTCATTTCTTTTTCTAGCCATCCACTTGTCCTACTTTTTCCACAATGCATTCCCTTTGACTTATCCAAGTCTTAAGTGAAATTTCCAAATTTTTCCAAAGTTTTGGTGGAGTAAATTTTTCAAAATTACACTTTTGCCCTAAAAATTGAAAATTTGCCATAATGCATAATTTTCACTCCTCATACTCATTTCACACTCCAAATAATTAAATTTGATCAAAATCCTTTCAAAAATTAAATTTTCGATTATGGGTGGTAAAATTACCATTTTGCCCATATACTCTAAAAATACCGAAAACTCATATTTTTCACTGCTAAATCTTCCAATTGTACTTCAATACTCATGTCATACTCAAACATGTCAAATGGGGCTAAGAAAATCTTTTCTAAAAATTCCCATTTTGAGTCATCCTTGGACTGTGAAATTCTCAATTTCATCTTTAAGATCTCGATTTTATCTTGTTCGATATTTAATCGACTTAACTGTACTTCTAGGGGCAATATCATCTTTTGTCAATTTCTTTGGCTTTCTCAATATACAAATATTCTATCGAGTATGTGAATGACACCGTAATTACTTTATAGAGCAGGGTTTGACACCAAGGCTGTTTTTTCTTGAGTTAAGCTCTTGAACATGTCTCCTTTAAGTGCAGCTCAACCTACAAAATAAAATTTTAGTTTTTCTTTATAGGTACCCATACTTTAATGGGTCCTTGAGTGTTGTTGCAATATAGGATCCTTTAGGGACCCAAATTTTTCTAACTTTCTGCAGGTTACTTTTCTTAAAGCAGTCATATGAAACATGTCCATGTTTTCCACAACTATAACATTTAGGTGCAGCATTATGGGAATTTTTTCTAAAATATGTGTTCCGACTTTATGTTTCTCTTTTTGAACATTTGAGAGTTGTGTTTTCATCAAGTGTTTTTGGTAAAGCTTCTGATTTATTTTCCAACTCTAGCTTTAAAACTTTAAAATCTCTTTTAACTGTTCTAACTCAACTTGCAGGAAATTTCTTTACTCAAAAACAAAATTGAACTCTTATCTCACCTTTTCCAAATCATTTTTAAGAGATGTAGGCTTTTTCTTTAGATTCTTATATTTTGAAAAAAGTTGTTCAAATTCATCATAGAAGCTGTCATACTCATCTTGTAAATCATCAATGGAAATATCACAGGGGGATGAAGATACCTCAATATCATCATCTTGTGCCATCAGATAGAGGTTTACTCTTTCTTCAGATTTTTCATCTTCAACTTCAGAGCTTGATGTGTCACTATCCGACCATGCAACTGCCACCATTGTTTTCTTGGATTTTTTGTTTTTCTTTGGAGTCTCATCTTTCAGCAATGGACACTTGGACTTGAAGTGGCTAGGTTTCTTGCACTCGTAGCAAATAAGCTCCTCTTTTTTGTTAGAGTCACTTTTGTTTTCGATTTTTCATGAATCACCTTGATCTTTTCTAAATCCTCTTCTAGCTAGTCTCAGGTTTCTTCTGCCCATAAGCTTTTTGAATTTTCTTGCAACTAGAGCTAACTCTTCATCATCATCACAAGTCTCAAGGATGCTGACTTTAAGTACAATGCTCTCTTTTTTTTCCTTTGCTTCTTTCCTATCTTCTTCCTCTTCCTCTTTAAGCTCCAGCTCATGAGTAAGGAGAGAACCACAAATCTCATCTAAGGTAATGACATTTAGGTCCTTGGCCTCTCGGATTGCAGTCACTTTAGGCTTTTAATTTTTTGGTAGGCTTCTAAGAAGTCTTTTAACTATTTCATGCTCGGGTATTGGTTTGCCTAGCTGACTCAATTTATTTGTAATATTTGTGAATCTATCTAGCATGCTGATGATGTCTTCACCAGGCTCCATTTTGAACATTTCATAGTTATGTGTCAAGGGGGCTATTTTGGACTCCTTGACTTGAGAAGTCCCTTCATGGATTATTCTAAGTTTATCCCACACTTGTTTAGTTGTTGTACAGCTTGAGACTTTGTTGAATTCAGTGGGCGTCAAGGCATAATGCAATGTATTGATGGCCTTAAAATTTGTTTGGACTTTCTTAGTTTCAGCCTTGGTCCATTCAAACCTTGGCTTAGGCATCAATTCATTGGTTACAACATTCAAAGTAAAGGGAATAAAGGGTCCATCAGTTATGTCATTCCACATTTCATAATCTATAGCTCTAATGTAAATTGACATCCTAGTGCTCCAATAAGGATAGTTAGAGCCATCAAACAGAGGTGGTCTGTTTGTTGATTGTCTCTCAGCAACTATGAATTTTTAGAGAGTCATTTGGATCCTCTCAAAGGGTGTTAGACCTTAAGAACAGGAAACTAGCTCTAATACCACATGTTGTCCCAATTATATGTGCTAGAGGGGGGGTGACTAGCACAAATCGGCTCTTGACAAAATGAGGAACTACTTTTCAGAACAAAGAAAATAAAAACAGAGTAGACAATGCGCAGGAATTTAGAGTGGTTAGGTCCAAGACCTGCATCCACTACCTTGATTATCCAACCAAAGATTTTCCAAACAATTCCACTAAGAACCGGTGAAATTCACAAGCTTTCACCAAGCTTTATAATGGCTTTTACCAGGCTCAACCAAAACCTTTTACATTAGTTTTTCTTAGGCTCAACTATAAGCCAACACCTAACTTTTCAAGGCTAAGTTAAAACCTTAACACATTCAAGCAAACCTAGCTTGAAACAACCGCTTGGAGTGACTTCCTCACTCTAAGAATACAAGAAGAGAAGTAAATTAAAGTACCTATGATCACAGGTTGATCTAAATGGTACAAGGTTGAATGCAGAATACAAATACAAAAGATAGGCATTTAAGTGCAGAAAGGTGCAGAGAAGATTTTCTAGTTTTTTAGCTCTTAATGACTCAAATCTTTTCCAAAACTTTCAAAAACTAATTTCTAACCGTTGGAAGACCCTTTTATACTTGAAGAAATAGCTTTGATGGCAGTTTGGCAGTTTATGGCCGTTGAAAACAGTTAAGAGTAGGTTCTAGCCGTTAATCTGTCTTCTAGTGTTCTGGTTCAAATTGCAGACAGAGAGCTCTTAGTCGACTAACTTTCTTTTTAGTCGACTAAGTTGGTTCTATCTTTTGGTCTCAGATTTTGGCAAAGAGCATTTAGTCGACTAACTCATTTCTTGGTCGACTAAGTTGGTTCTGTCTTGAAGTCCAGATTTTGGCAATAGCTTCTTAGTCGACTAACTCTCATCTTGGTCGACTAGGTCAATTCTATTTCTCAAAATTCTTCAGCCCGCCATTTCTCCAATTTGAATTTTACCCAACCAACATTCTTCATTATTCAACTAAAGAGCTTCCTTCTTGTTGATCAATCATGTCTCCTTATTCTCATGATTTTTGACATATACTTTTGAAGAATAGATTTATTATTTTTATACATTATCTGTTCTGCAGACTTAGGTAAAGATGTTAGACACAAATGAAATGGGAATGTTTTATTATCATCAAAAATTAATGAAGCCAACAAATATGATAAATCATTCAACATATTCATATATGTAACCATATATATATATATATGTATATATATACATATATATATATATATATATAAGTCATACCATAGACAAACATTTTCATAATACTCCATTATCAATTAAAAATGTCCAACATTGACATTCCAATGCACATCTCTTGTGTTCAACATATCCATATTAACATATTCAATTACAATGTTCATGACTAGGTGTATGCCGACATCATTAATACAAAATAATTACTTGATCTGGATAGTGGAATAGACTCAAAGATAACTAATGGCATTTACCGAATACCTTTAGTAAAACCTACCAAGGTGTAGTTGGAGAGCCTTCCAATGATGAAGAGGCGATCACTCTATTAATTTGAAAACACAACATGAATTTGAAAGGGTGAGTATAAAACTCAGTGAGTAGATACGGGAAGGGGAGACAAGCTAATGTACAAGTTTTTAATATAAAAACTATTACAACTAAATCATGTAAGTTTGTATCATGAAAGTGTCATTTAAACAAGTTGCAATGAATGTAAATACTCTTAGATTTAGCATTTGGAATGGCAAAATGTTTGTATGTGAAATATAGTTTAAACAAATTTTTTTTCAAAAGAGAAATTTGGAATAATTTAATTTTCATGCAATGAATTTTATTAATGTGTTCTAATTATGTTGTAGTACTTTTTTTGAGACTGGAGTGATCCCAACTATTACTAGAATAATCAAGAGTCATTTTAGTGGTCTTTGGTTTACATGGAAGGTTGTTTCGATCGATGTGAAAAACTGGATGTGGTGAAAATTCGGGGTACCATTTTGTCTTTTCACTAAAATATAACTTGTTATTGATAATTTATATATAGTTCATTTCAACCCTACTATATTAGTATTTTTTTCTGTAAGAGTCCTTTACCTAGGCTCTATAGATGCTTTAATAGTTCGGAAGATATAAGAGAAAATTTGCAAAGATAGCTTAAAAGGTCTAGTAGGGGACGAGCATATTAATAGAAATAATAAGGTCAAGGTTTCAAACATCATCCAAACCAAAGGGATGTCCCATGCTTGGATCATTACAAAAGTCTACGATGCCCTCATCAATAATGTCTAAGGCATTAATAAATGCAACATCAATCATACAAGGCCAAAAAGAAGCATCTAACAAATAAGGAAGGCAACATAATGAAACACACAAGCGGTTACTTACCTTTTTATATACATGCAAAGAGAATAGTACGTGTTCTTAGTTCGCATTAATATATTTGCATATGAATTGTTATGATTTGGATGTTGTTGTCATTGTGTTGTTGAAGAATGTGAATACAAAAGTTGTGATTTTAAGTAAGTAAACATGTTGTAGTGTTGTGAATATTATATATATATGATGTGTTTATTGTTCTTATGATTGTGTTGTCATTGTGTTGTGATTGTTGGGATATATTGTTCAGTTGTTGTGTTGGTATATATAAAATATTGTTGTTGTGATTGTATGTTGATGATTATGTTCTCTGTTGCGATGCAGAGACCGGTTGTTGTTGTCATTATGTTGTGAATGTTAGGATTTATTATTCGATTGTTGTGTTAGTATATATACAAGGTTGTTGTGATGATTGTTGTGTTGTGATTCTTGTCTTGTTGTGATTACATTTAGAGGTGATGCAGAGATCGATTACATTCTTCGAGCTATTCAATAGCACCCATAAGCGAATGAAGAATAGTAGAGAGTTTGTGGGCAATAAGTCTAAGACTGTTATTGTAAATAATAAAAATGAAGCGGTTTATTTCATTTTATAATTTTATGTCTTAAAAAAAATCATCATTGTCCACTATGTTATTTAAAAATTAAATTACTAATTCCTTTAATTTTATTTTTATAGGAAATATATGCTTTTGTATTATTGTAAAAGTATAGTCAAGAGTCATCGTTTCAGTAGGAGTTCAATCTGCAAACATGGTCAAACTTTATTGGAGGGGAAGATAACACCCGAACCCACATCTATGGGTTTGTCACCAAGGTGACAGCTGCATTACAACTTGATGCAGCTTAATATCTTAGTCTGCTTGTGGTCCAACCCCTATTGGCAATGTTGCGACCATTACCCCTCCCCTTCCTATACAAGATCTTGATGACTATGATGAATTGAAAGAAGATGTCTTCAGTACGAAGACCGCTTTTTAAAAACGAAGTCAAACATCACATGGATCTTCCTTTATTTGATGTCGACAACCCATCTCAGGTCTTAATCACAATAGCCGAGCCCTTCTAATATTTAAAAGAGGCAACTAAAGGACGATGGCATTGAATAGCTTGTATGTTTTTGCGGTTTGCTTATAATACAAATAATACAATTTTTAATTTTTTTAATTTTAATATATATAATTTTTTTTAATATTTGAAATTTTTTTATTAATATTTATTTTTATTTTTGTTTTTCATTTGAAATGATAATAGGGAATCAATTTATTTCAATTTTCATAAATTTTTTTTATATTTCACACCAATATTGACAGAATTATTGACAAATCTTATACATTATTAATAGATTTGGGCTCAATTTTATCAATGAAATAATTGTAATATCTATAGAATAAAGGACAACACCTAACAAAACCTACCAAAATTTGTATTGCTTAACTCTGTTGGTGAATCATTGGTAATTTTGTTAGAAAATTACCAATGAAATTTGTGGATGGATTCTACCAAACACCAACAAGGCCTATTACCGACGAAGTTACCTATACTGATCAAGGTTTCGACTAAATATTAGGTTATTTAACTTACCAGTAGAGTTTTAGCCTTTACAGATGAAATTTTCTATTGGTAAAGTTCATATATTTTGTAATGAATTTTGATCATGGTAGCATATTTAATGTAAATTTAAGGCTCATATTTTTGTTTCATAAAATAGATCCAAATAAAATGAATTATCAATAAAATTAACAAAATATTTGATAATCATTGACAAATGAAATGGAGAAATATCCTAATGTTAGAGTGAACTAGCCTAAAAGGGGAATAAAAAGTGAAAATACTATTACTAAGTGAAAAAGTTGATTTTTTAGCAAGTTAATAATGCAAACAATGAAAATATTCAAATTATATAGATCTTAACAATCCACGAGAAACTAAAAGACGAAGTTTACTAGCTGAAGATTTCACTAATACAAGGATGAAATAGATGTAGTGGCAACTAATATATGTTTTACAAAAATATGGAGGGAGATGAGTTGAAATAATCTTCCCACCTTACAGCCCATCTCAAGAATATTCCATGTTTACTAATCCTGTACTTGACAACCAGAGGAAAAGAAGAGAACAATGAAGCTTAAATAACATAATTGACCTACAAAAATAAGATTTAATGCTAAAGTAGGAACATAATAGGTATCAGGAAGATTGAGATAGAATAAAAAAAACATATCTAATATGAGTGATATTTATTTTTGTAACATTAACAGTATAGATAGGAAGAAGAGATGAATTAGATATTTTAGTAGATAAGATATAAGTATTATGAGTCATATGATTATAACAAGTAGACTCAAAGAGCCAAAATTAATTACCCGAAGTAATAGAGAAGGTAGTGTGAGAAGAATAATTGAAAGAGACAACCTTTTTTAGTAGAGCCTGAATATCACTTATAGTGGGAGTAGTATTTTCCTCAAATGCAACAGTGACAAGTGATGAAGATCTACATGTTGAGAAATCTCCCTTAGATTTATAAGTTAGGTCTTGATGTGTGCATAGGATAGTTTTAAATAATATGCCTAATCTTATGACAATTCTTGCATTCAATCAAAGGACAATTAAAAAATTGTGACCTCTTTGTCGATAATTCTTACAAAACTTAACTCCATCTTTCTGATTTGATGACTTGGGATAACATAACAGCAAGACCAATATTAGTTTATGGAGATTTATCCAAGCTAAGACGTGTCTTCTCAAAACTAATTTTTCAATAGCAATATCTATTGTATGAAGTGGATTTCGGTGTAGCAATGAAAACTTGGCAACTTCATATTTTGAATAAAGCATAAGAATCAAAATAAGATAAGGATGATCATTAGTGTTTCTAACCTGAGTCAAGTGATTCTTAATAGGTTGAACTTAGGCCAAAAAACCATTCACTAATTGGTCAGATTGTCATTTTAGACTGTGAAGAGTAGTTCATAATTGATAATAGTGAGCAAGTCTAAAAATTTTAGACCTGATGGCAAGAAAATATGAAATCTCCTTTGTTGTCTTAAAATCAACAAACTAAACATGAATATTTAAAGCAAATGTGTTATAAAACCAAGTTATGGTATAATGATTTTGCTATTTCAATCTTTAATTCATTCTGCAAGCTTGGTAACAATTTCTTCAACTAGTAGGTTGAACAATGTCTCCAGTGACAATGCATCAAAGTTTGCATCCAATTAGAAAACAGCTCATACCTTGGACTCATAAATTGTAATTATTTCCTACCAAAACAATTTCAATTAACCTAAAAACTTCAAAATTTTCCATCTAACAATCAATATTAGCATAAACAAAGGTCAAAATTGAAATTAAGATGTCAAGATTAGCAAAAATAGCATCCTCACAAAAATGTTGACGTGTTAGATGATGCACATGGTAATTGATGTGGTAGATGATGTAGTAAGACACGTGGCAAACATGTTAACGGGGAAAACACGTGGTAGATAAATGATGACAAAACACGCGGTAGATGACATGGTAAGGCACATGTTAAATAGATGACATGGTAGAAGATTAGTGGATGTGTTGGCAAAGCACATAGCAGACAGAAAGCATGGAGAAACATTACTAGATGACGTGTCAAGACAAGTGGTAGGTTGTGTGCTATCGTAAATGGATGAGATGGACTAATGATGTCAAGGTAGGGTAATTGGCCTATGGCGTGTAAGGAAAGAGCTTTTGATGTGGAGGGCACATGTTGATGCATGGGAGCATGTGCAAATTCTGAGAACCAGACCCTTCACTAAGACATGTCAGCATGCCATGTCAAAAGCTATGTGGACAAAAAATGTTAGTTATCGTTGGAACTAACATCAGTTATATTTTCGTTAATCTCAAGGACTTAATTGATTCAAAATAAAAAAATTAAAAATACATTTAGATGCAATAAAAGGTTAGGAGCTTTTTTGAATAGTCACATATAGTTCATGGACTTTTTTTTTTAAGTGTTTAGCCTGTTTTAAATTTTAATTTTTTGTACCACATTCTCGTTTTAAATTTATTAATTAATCAATTGTGCTAATTTGATATTGATTACAAAAAAAGTGAAATTATTTATTGCATTTGAATTTACAAAAAGTATTTATAATTTATATAACTTGAATCTACTTGAATTCGAAAAAAATCAAACCCAAAACGATATAAATTGAAAATGACCGGAATTCAAAATAATCTAAAATTCAAGATGAGTTAAATTTGAAACAAATCAAATTCAAAATGGTGCGGTGATCCAAATCTAAAATAAAATTAAATCCTAAATAACTCGAATCCTCTCGACCCACAAGAACTGCCCAATTACCATCTCCAATTTTAGTTGGACTTGCTAACAATAAGATGGAAAATGTTTGAATGACTTGTGTGGGAATGGTATAAAACTTTGTGATGATGATTGACGGTCAGAGTGTGGCGAAAAAGGAAAAGGGTGTGAAGAAATGGGGCCCACAATCTTGCGGCTTGTGCCTCTCAAAGGCTACAACGCGTGCTCATCCTCAATCAAACCGTCAACCATGCGATTCAGAACTTACTTGAAGCTGCCGTCACTTCTTTGGGTCCCTTTTCTCCACCAATTCGTAATTTTCTACTTTCTTAGATTGTTTATTAGTTGTTAGTATCAAATTAAGAGAAGAGCATCAATACATTGGCATTGATCATGTGTCCTTTCCTCCCTCTTTCGTGGGATTCACAAATTCCTTTCTGCTTCTCCTAACTACACCGGCCCCTTAGCTCTTTCTATCTTCACATTTTTAATATTATTCGATTCTCATAATTCATCATGCCGCCATAGTCTCTCTTTATCCCCTTTGCTTTATCTAAACTTTGTCTTTGCACTTGTGATAATAATGGATACTAATTATCATTCAATGTCCAAATTAATTTGGGTTTGAAAGCGATTTAAGTTGGAGTTGCTTAATTTGTTTTTGTGATCGCTAATGCAATTGATTTTGTGGATTTTGAAATCTTTTGATTGGTCAACATTAATCAAGTTGAATCAAATTTTGTAACTTTTAATTTGATTTGATTGATTTAAAAATGGGAATAATGTAAAAGAAACCGAATTGGAGTCATAGGCAAATAAAAATGGCAGGTTCCAATGTCAATATGACCTCTATCACCCCTTAGGTTTGACATGTTGATGCAAAATAATGAGTAAATCAGATTCTGCATAGTAGCATGTAAGCATAAATGCCCAATGATCTTTCTACAAGTAGAGTCAAAGTCTACCATTATTTTTATTTAAATGAGCTCATATGCATTGAAACACGGGAATCATAAGTGCCCAATGATCTTTGAAGGAGTAGGCAACTACTGAAGAGGGCTTCATGGTACAGCGAGAACTGTGCACGAGTCAAGCTTTCCAATGTGCTCCTTATCGTATCTGAAAACCTACCAATCAATCAGTGAAGCAAACAGTACTAGTGAGACATTTTACTATGTGGAAAGAGTTTCAAAAACAGACGTGAAAGGGACTAGATTCTCAAGGAAAATTTGTCCAGAGAACAGCGTTTTCCATGAGAAGCCCACCTCAGGAAGGGAAAAAAAAAATCTCATAGGAAATGACACCATCTTCCAAGAAAGAGGGAGGGACGGGGAATTCTCCTTCTCTCCATATCCTTATTTTGTTTGAGAGCACTGCCATTTATCCAGGCTTCAAAATCTTTATTAAATTTGTCTAATTAATGACAATATATATATATATATATATATACGTGGTACATCGAAGTGAGATGAGTAGGTTTAGGATGAATATGTCTCATTAGCCTTGCATGTGGCCACCTCACATGGCTAAACCACCCATGTTTGATTGACCTCTTAATTTGATTAATAGTTTCCCCTCTTAAATTTATAAAACACATCTATTTATCATAGTCTCCTAGGATCACCATTCATTAATTAAATTGACAATCCCATCATGAGATCTTCGAAGTAAGAGTACTTATCACGGTTATCTGAATCTTGGTTTCCTTTTTATTCCTTTTACGATGTCTTCCCACTCTCCATGTGACAGGTTAATTTAATGATTAATTAATGGTGATTTGGTCAATCAATAACTGATGATTTAACCCTAAATCTAAGTTAAAAGTCTAAGTTCATGAGAGCCTTTTTAAAGCTTTATTTAGTTGATATTTTTGTTGGTTTTTTTTTTTATTTTTTTGACTAAACAAAAATAATAAAATATCAATCAAAAGAGACTTTAACCGATAGGTTACAATAAAATGTCGACATTAATTTACTTTATCCTTCCAAATCCCAACTGATCTAGTTCTAGGCTACAATGAGCTGTTGGAACTGGAAATCAAACATTTCCCACCTACAACAGAACTGTCATCAACAGTCTCATTGCGGCACTAGAGTTGAATTACCTTGTCAAAGATGAGGAGGTTCAAAGCGTAGCCAAGGCTCCTGAACAAGTACGCCAAACTTGCCAAAATTCTGAAAGCATCATCTCTCAGGGGAAAACTCAAAAGGGATAAGACCTTGAAGAAGCACCAAGTAGCTGCTTTTGTGGACCCAGCGTGCTGGGCAGCTTCATTCAGCTACCACTTTTACCAGAACTGCAAGTGTGCTAAAAATTGGCAGTAAGTTAGGTAAGTGGTCCCTTTGAAATAGTTAAAAGATGTTGAACACAAAAACATTTGTCAGCTATCTTCCCTTTTGAGACCTATCCCGATTCAATTCACCTCCTTTTACTAAACTACGTACTAAGATTAACTGGGTTTTCACAAAATTATACAAATCCCATTTTATAGCCATATACAAGAAATTTAAGAAAGATAAAAGATTCGAATTTGAAATGTTTAATATACATATAGATGAACACTTTGTCGAGGTCACGCAATTTTACGCGCCAGCAGATTGGGTGGTATGGACTGGCTCATGTGTATGCATAAAAATGCGTGCGAGTCATATTATAGATTTATCAGCAATGGAGGAAGAGAGCAAAAAGGCATGTTACCGTAGGATTTTTAGTGGAGAAACAAACAAGTAGAAGACAAGGTGAGGCATGCTCAAGATTATAGAAAAATGTAAAAGCAATCATGTAATATAATAACCTG
This sequence comes from Theobroma cacao, assembly GCF_053813885.1. Classification (NCBI taxonomy): domain Eukaryota; kingdom Viridiplantae; phylum Streptophyta; class Magnoliopsida; order Malvales; family Malvaceae; genus Theobroma; species Theobroma cacao. The sequence continues at coordinate 15,130,524 of NC_142647.1, forward strand.
AAAGCATGTGGATGTGTGTGGTTGTGATTTCTCAGGATCAGAATTTGAGAGTTTGAAGGATTTGGGAGATATATATATATATATTTAATTTACATAGGGACAGGTAAGTTTTTGGACCTTCAGCTTTTGGAAGAAAGAGAAGTATGGGAAGTTTCCCTTTTCCCCATCTCAAATCTCTATGTGCTTGATTTTTGTTTAAATGATCTATCATCAATCCCTCGAACATTTTATCTAGTACATCTTAATCATGATTGTGTAGTGTGAGTTTTCAAAGAACTTTTTGGGTGTCTGTTCTTACAAGGAGGAATTCAGACATAACAAGAGGGTAATGATAAGGCTTAATTGGATTTTCGAGGACATGTGCCTAACTTATCATTGTTACTTACCGTTAAGGGACATACATAAGCGTTTAAGCATCCAATTTATTTTTATTAGGAGAAAGAGGAGTCAAATTCGACTTTTTAAAAGAAAAATACATTTAATTGTCCTTAAACCTATCTTTCTTCAAGTGTAGTACATCCAATTACATAAGAAGAGATTTTCTTAATTTTGAGAAAAATGGCATACATATTTAGAACTTAAGTCCCTCATAATTGTAATTTAGAGGAAAGGCAATGGTCTGCAATGGAAGGACATGTACAATAGTAATTGTAAGCTTTTGACCATTTTTGTGTCACTGCTATATTTCTGCCATGGAAGGACATGTGCAATAGTAATTTAAAGCTGCAACTGCCAAGAGAACGTACAAGTATGTAAATGGAATCCTAATATCTGAGTTTGAACTCAGATAAAATCTCAATCACAACAGGGGATTAGATATGGTTGATCAGAGCGCACACACACACACACTATATATATATAGAATAATGAAATGGGAATCATTGAATTTCCATAAATAAGAATAAAAGGAAACCAAGAAAAAAGCATGATAAAAAGGATAAATATTAACTTGGTACTGTTCAAAGAAAGAAAGAAGCATCCGCTTTACATATCATTCATGCATATCTTGATTTCCTGCAAAGACTTGTCTGGAATATCTTGTTCACAGGCATACATTTGCTTATATTTGGGAGTGTCATTTGTTTCTATTATAATAATACTGTGGCCCCATTCTTTGATCTTCCTTCACAATACAGTTTGCAACTCAAATATACAATACAATACAATAGAATACCATATGTTCAATACAATCATATATAATATTATATTCAGCCTTCTCCCTCTTTCTCTCTCTCTCTCTCTCTGAAAATAATATTACAACACACAAACACATTGCTAGTCCAGCTTTTTTCTTGCCTCCTTCTTTCACAGCCTGTCAAGCTTGAATTATTAACACCATGATTATATTTTTTTAGTAAGAGCGCTCCTAGTTGTTTCTTTAAGGAAAGTGAACACCTGGTCCATGGCATAACAAGAGATAATTTTGCTGGTGCCTGCTCAGTTGTTTTCCGATTTCGCCACAGTTATACTGCTTAGATAGCTCCGTCCATTTTCACCAAAAAAATTAGTCATGGTTGTTGCCCTTTGAGGTGATTAGTTCCTTTTCTTCGGTATTCCTGACTTTTGCTTATCGACAATATTGACTTATGGATGAAAAGAGATGCTTGAGTGAGAAATATGTTCAATGAACCTCTTTGTAGAGAACCACAATCCGGCAACTTTTTCTTGCAGGTAAAATTAGCCTGGAACATAACGCTCTTCTTCCAATATGCCTTTTGATTGAAGGAGAGTTTTGCTGTTAGTGTTCTTGTGTAAATCTTTATTGGGTTAGCTGATGCCAATTATGGTTGTCTTTGTTTCAGTTTTTGAGTATTGTATACAAATTTTTCTATGCATATGCGTAGTGATTCTCTCATATGCTTCAAAGTGAAAGAGAAGGTCTTTTTCTTTATAATAATTTGCAGTTGAAACACTACAGAAGCTTGTATCCTCATTGTTCTTCAACTGCAAATTACTGTATAAACTGAATCTCTCTTTCATACCTGTTTACTGTTGAATTATGTAATAATTGTTATTGCCTTTTAGGTCTTTGTGCTAAGTTTGAACACATATTAACCTCATCTCTAGTGAGATTTCATCATGTATGCAAATCAAACCAAAAAAAAGAAAGAAAAAGAAGTGGACATTTTTTGAGAACAACTTCTTGAAGATGAAGACCACTGTTAAGGCTAGTGATGGAAGCACCAGAGAGAGAGACCCACAATCCATTTTTGGTCGCTTTATTGCCCACATCTCATTTCCTTTTTCTTCCTTCTTCATTGTCTGAGTACTGTTCAGGAACACTTTAAGAGCTCCCCAATGCAAGTCTGAACAATTTCCAGCGTACCCCCTTCTCTCATTGCTGGCAAAAAAAAAAGGAAGAAAAAAAATTAAAGCAACTTTTTTCATGTGCGGGAGCCAGCCTTCCTACATATGGCCTGCATTTGGTACCCCAAAAGGGAACCACAAAAGTTTCGGTCCATACATACTTAGGATATAGTATATGCAGGGCCAACTGTAGTGAATTTTGAAGAACGAGTTCCCCGTCCCCCACCCCCCCTTTCTAGATGCAAGGATTTGTTCGTTGCAACTGGCAAGGTTGGAGATGACTCAAGATTTATCAGATCTTTCCACTATTTAGTCTTTGGTGCTCAGATGTCACTTTGGACTCGTAGACTTGGGGTCAACTAGACTCTGTCTCCACCTCCGTGTAGTGGCTTTTCATGAATCACACACCCACCCCATTTAAAAGAGGATATAAAGAAGAGACAAGGAAAAAAGTCGTAAGAAAAAGGAAAAAAAAAAGGTTCCTAGGAACATTGTTGTCTCGTATGATTTTTTGCTACTTCTGGTGGCAGCTTTGCGCACTGTATTTCCAAAGGGGTTATTTCTGTGTGATTTCTCGTAATTGGATAATAGGTTTGTATTTACTGCCTAAAATAAGTTTAATGTTTAAACCAAATTTCAGGCATGGGAACCAAACTTGAGTGTGCGGTAAATCCGTTAGCAACTTCACAAAACAGCAACAGCTGCAGCTTTACCGTGCATTTCGTGGATGACTATTTCCGAACAAGAACGCTGAAGGAGAATTGTCAAAAGATTGGATTGGAAAGGTCTGGCAGCTGCATGGACAGGATGCTGGAAAGGCACAACATGGAGTCCATCAGAAAGACGATGGAGATGCATGAAGATACCTTCAAACACCAGGTATGGGGAGACATTAACTTCTGTTCCGAACTCCAATTAATATTTGCATTGGCATTTTCTGAAATTAAAGAATTTCTCTCTTTTCTTAAATAAATGTAAAGATGACCATTCTGCAGAGGTTATGATTACCAATGTGTCAGAGAAAATGCAAATATTTGACACTGCTAGCAATTCCGATTCTTCAATAATTGAATAATTTGACATCAAGATCCCCATATGTACCAAACATTAGTTTCCAGCTAAATTGCAGACACAGTGTTTCTTTCCATCATTCAAGATGTCTCCATACATTATCTCTCCATAATTTGCAGATGCATGATAATTTAAGAACCATTCTGCTCACCCTTCAGCAAACCTATCTCTCAAAAGTGAACATCACAAACAGTCAAGGAAGTTTATCACTTGAACGTGATGGTCCAAAATAAGAAAATAACAAAAAACTGGGAATTGCAGGTACGAGAACTTCACCGGCTGTATAGTGTCCAAAAGATGCTGATGGATGAGGTGAAGAAAGAAATCAAGCAAAATAGATTTTGGACTACTCCTATGACTAGCTTTGATGTTAACCAATCTCACTTCATTAACCAGCAGCAGTTGACAGCGCAAACGACTTGTGGGTACAATTTCCATGTTCAAGGTGATCCAAGCTCAAGGGAGAGGAGCGGCAGTTGCTCTGGTGACACCATGAAAGTTGCAAGGGGCTTTGATCTCGAGAGGCCAGCTGAGGAAGACATCTCGGCTGAAGTCAGCGCCGTTGATCATGAAGACCAAGTAGGGCGTAGCTCCCTCATGCACTCCAGAATCAACCAGATGAGCATCGAAGGCTCCGATGAAGATAGTGAAGTTGAACTGACACTAAGCATTGGAGGCAGCTCAAGCAAGAAGACACCAACGAACTCCAAGCCTCATAGCCAAGAATTAGGATGTAATAATTCTCAGTCAATTCATAAGGAAACTAGGGAGCTTCATTCTTCGGCTTCGTTTAAATCAGAGAGGCGAGAGGATTGCAGTGGCCCCAACACTCCAATGAGCAGTTCTAGCGCAACATTCGATCAGGACAGGAAACGACCACATTGGCTTTTCCAAGGTTTAAGCATAAACAGGACTTGAAACCGTTGAACAAACAAATTTTTTTTTTAACTTAATTTGTATGTGTGTATCCTTTCCAACTCCACATGGACCCTTGATCAAATTTACGTGGTTCATGACTTGAGAGCATTCCTAATTTTTACTTTTTCCGACTTTAACCTAATAATAAATACAATTCGAGGCACCCATGTTTGGGGTGTAAATTGCTTGTTGTAAATTGGCCATCCACAGCATTTCTTGAACAACTTGCCAATTCATTGGCTTGTTATTGTGTTTTTGTTTGATTTGGCATTTACTGAGAGTGGGTAAGAATCTGCTCAAATTTCCACGCATTTCTCTGCTTCACAACTATGCAAATAGTTCATTTGGCTGTACCGTCCAAGGTTTTCGGGCAACCAAGGCTGCTGGAATGTTCTTCTGCCTATTCGTGTCGCTATCCTCTCTATGAATCTACTAATAAATTTACTCCTCACATAAATTAGACCACCGAGTAAAAGATTATTTAATTTCAGACAAAGTTCTAACTGTAGAATTGAAATGATTAGCAACATTGATCACATATAACAGTTCAAGTCCAAGGGGAGGGTTACTGATCTTTGTATTGTCTAAAAGGAAAAAAAAATGAAAAAACGAAAGAAAAAACTGTCGGTCTAACAACTCTGTGTGTGTTTGTACTATTTACCTTTAAAATTCAATAAATCTGTACAACTGTATGGTCCCGAATATCTTATGGGGTTTGCACAAAGGAAATCTGATTCTGTTGCGAAAGAACATAACATCATGGGAAACAAAATCTTGGTACAAAATTTGGTTATTTGAGTTTGTATCGACATGCCAGTTTCAAGATGGTAATCAGTGGTCTTAGTTGTCAAGCATTGGATCTTCGTTAACGGCAGGTAGGCAAATGATCTATATTCATTTCATCTGGCATGTTCAAGCAGAATAAGCGTGAATGACTCACCGCCCATCTTATCGGGCAATGATTTATCATGGGTTAAATTAAAAACAAATAAGAGAAAACTTGAACTAAAACTTATTAAAATGATTATTAAAGTAATGACAAGAAATAACTAAACAGTTATAATATTCTATCAAAAAATTTTGGCATTGAGGATATGTTTGTCATTATAGGTTCATGTTAATATTGCCATTGTACTTCAATTATTTTGTTCATGCACTGATCCCAAAGCCGATTTACATAGCCAATCCCTACACAACAATAAAGGAGAGTAACTAGGATATTTTCTCAGTACAATACAATTTAAGCAATGTATAAACAAATCATTAGCATAATGTAATCATAGACCTTGCTGTCAAACAAGCCTAAGAATGCTCCTAAGCATCAAATCAAAATAAAATCTCAAAGCATACATTTCTATGCAAAAATAAAAAATAAACCCTCAAACATGCATTCTAAGCAACAAACTATAAATAATTTATAAATAACATGCATTAGGATAATAATATCCATAATCAATCATAAAAATCAGAATAAGGAAAGAAATATAAAATCCTTAAAAATTAAGAAAAGTCCAAAAATTAGCAAGATTAGCTTATAAAACATATTTCACCAATTTTTTATCAAATAAAACATAAAATATCAAAATAAAATCACAAGGCATGCGAATCTAATCAAGTAATGATAAAACCAGAATTCAAATAATGTTTTAAACATCAATAATTAAAATTTCAGAACTAAAATCAATTATAAAAATAAAAAAATATTTTAATGTTAGAATATTCTATTATGTGGGCTTCAATTAATCGATGACTTTATGCTTTATTAAAACAAGTTGACAATTTAGTCTAATATAAAACATGTGTAGACACCCCATTTTATCTGTTGGTTTTAATAGTATTCCTTCTATTTCATTTGTTTTTATTGAGAGATGGGTCTACTTTTTGTTGAATTTTTCTCTCTTTGACCAAAAAGCTTGGTTTACAAATTCTTCTCCATGTTTCAAATGTGTATGCAACAGCTACACAATGACTTCTCTGTTCTTGTTATTATGGAGCGGCTACGAGAGTCCTCCATGATTAATTTTATGTTCCAAAATCCTTAGGCCTTTTAATGGTGCCTCAAGAAGTGTGTTTTTTTTTTTTTTGTATTTTTCTGACTTACTGAAAAACTGATGTTTCTTTCTCTCTTGAAAAATTTTAATACGTTTATTCATTATATAAAGATAAATATATCTCTATTTTATTGGGATAGAAAGATAAAATATCTTTGTATCTTAACTGACTTGGGAACTTTATCCCTATGGATAATTACATGATAATCCATATTTAAATTTAAACAAATTAAATTCAAATTTATATTCTATCCCAATTATCTGATAAACGTTTTTCCAATTATTTAATTAAAAAATATCATAACAATACCTAATATTAATTAATTAATTATTTATTAATTGTCATAAATAATTAACATAGTTGTAAGCCATATGGACGCACCACATTTAAATGCAACATCTCCCACTTGTACACATTGGCATCAACGTGTGCAACTCTCAATCTAATTCCTCCTGCATCCACTATCATACAAGGAAAATGGAACGTGCGACCAACAAGAAAAAGGTACTGGTGAGACGTGAGATATTAGGTTACCATTTTACTAACATAACACCGCTTGAGTTCTTGACATACCCCAAATCATCCTAATCACACAAGATTTTGCATCTTTGATCCCTCATACACATAAGAGTTATGCAAAATCTCTTTATGTGTCTAAACTCATGATTTTATCTAACAACCAATGATTTACAACCACTCGGCAATGAGTTATATACCATGTATGTTAGGTGTTTAATAACTTTTACTTGGATACTCATGCCAATCCATTAAGATTTGACTACTTTTTTAGTCATGTTTCACTATATCACATCATTCTTGAACCTTGAATATCATGCTAAAGTAGCAACCCAAAATCTCAATTTTATATCATAGATCCAAGTTTTTTAGGGCTTACACAGTGATGAAACAAGAATCTATTTAATCACTCCCTTCGATCCGTCGACTAATAGCTCATACAATATGAAATGTATGCTATGGTGGATTTTCCACTTAGAGTTTGTCACGTCAAAACCATCATATAGATCTCGGTCCAATCCCTACAGAAAGGATTGAATTGAATCTCCTAAGATTTAATTCAGTTATGACTGGCTTCATAAAAGGGTGGGTAATGTCCATGTTCGACTTTTACAAGCCTTATCGTGACTCTAAGTCAAGGTGACACTGCTAACATCTTTGCTTACATCTCATGTGACAAGGAGATCACAAAACACTTGGTACCTTGTGATTATTTAAGTCTCATCCCACATGCTACTACAGCGTTGGGGTGATTACCTCATGTAAGAAGAATAATCTAGAAAGCCAAGTGACAAAAATTATCTGTTTGTGTAGAAGTCTTAGTAAGCAATATACCAAGAGGGGGGATGAATTGGTATTTAAAATTTCTTTTAAAAACTAAATATAAAAATAAAAACTTTGGAGACCAAAAATTTCTTCTTGTGTCGAAAACAAAGTGTATGATTTTCATAAACAAGTTTTCAATAATGAATTGAAAAGAACAAGTAACAAATCAAGATAAAATTTTTCTTAAGTTAAATTCAACCAAGGCATAAATAATGAATTAAGGTAAAATATTTTCCTAAGCTAAATGCAACCAATAAATCACAATGTGGAAAGATTAAAAGCAAGACACAAGATTTTTATAGTAGTTCGGCTTTCTCTAGTGCCTACATCTACTCTCTTAAAACACCAAGGAATTTCAAATCCATTAAGGGAATTGAGCTTTTTATGGGATCAAGTGGAACCCTCACAATAGCTTTTTATGGGATCAAGCGAAACCCTTGATAATTCTACTTAATAGAGTTATTTTGTCACATTTTTAGTACTAAATTGGCTAATTTCTTGCGATATAGGTTCAGAATTAGGTGTTTTTAGTTATTTTTCTTAGTTTAGTTTAAATCACGTCGGTTTGTTTTAATTTAAGTTGTTTTATTTTAGTTTTATATTAAATTGCTTTTAGTTTAGTTCGTATTAAATTAGTTTTATGTGTTTGTAGGTGTACAAATGAAAAGGCTTCAATTGATGAAAAAGAGTGCAAGAATGGCCAATGCTTCTCTCGTACATGTTTTATTATTTTGAGCATAAGTTTCATTCTAGAGGTTCAATTGATGTGATTCTTGAGTCATTGGAAAGCTAAGAGATAGGGCTACAAATTTCATGTTTACCATTTTGCCTAGTTTAGCGTTTGATTACCGTGATGAGAAAGTGATATGAAATTTGCTCCCTAGTCTTCCTCTTTTTGTTATATCAAAAAGAAAATTAAGCAACAAAAGAAGATCGGATTGGATTGAAAAGCCGAGTGTAAGGTAAAAGTAGACTAGTGAAAAATGACAAACCTTCATCCTCTAATAGCATCATACACAACTAGAGAAGTAAGTACAGAATATAAAGACAGGGAATAAAACATAACTAGTGGAAAAAGTAGAACTAATAACTCAACAAAATAGAAAAATAACCATTAAAAAAGGCATAAACAAGAGAACATTAATGTAAACAAGCTGAGAATTAACATAATTAGTTGTTCATGAGAATAAAATAGTGTAAAGTATAAGACAATCCAAAATTGGTCGCTAGTGACAAGTTAACATCATTACGTAAAATCCGAAAGAGACAATGCAAGATAATGTCAATGATTGATAATGATGAAAATGGCATGACAATGTGGCCATCGAATCCAAGCAAAGCAGAAGGATCTGAGAGTAGGTAATGTCCCATGTGAGAAGCCGAAGAGGGTGGTGGAAAGTGAGCTTGGAATTGCTCCTCAAGTAGTTGCTAGCAATAAAGTAACTCTCAGTTTTGAGCCTCAAAGGCATCCAACCTGTTAACCACATGAGCATCCATAGATTCCATAAAAGATAATATGCGAGAATAGGCTTGCTTATTGTCAAAGGTAGTGGACATAGGTGGAAAGCTAGGGCCAACACTAAGGATTACACTTGAACTTGCACTAAGCTCAGCAAATGTGTCCTCATTTCCTTCATCCTTAACAATATTAGGTTCGTAGACAATTGTTTTTCAAACCCAAGGGTGGTTGACATACACAAATCCAAGTTTGTTGATGGCATGCTCATTGATTTTCATGTGCACCACATGATGTTTTGGTGGGTCACACTTAGTGTTGATGCCCATGGAGTCAATGACGGCACTAATAGCCAGGCCATAGAAAAGTGTCTTTCTAGACTTATTTATAGTTTTTAACATATCATCAAGTATGAACTTGACTAGGTTGACACGGTGCTTGGATTTAATACGAATCCTCACTCTTGACGATGGAGTAATTTGTGTCATGAGGGAGAAAAGTATGAGACATTATAAGGTGAAAAATATGATCATAAAAGGAGAGACTCTTGATACTAGTCATATTATTATCATTAGTGGGAGGGTAGGTGTACACAGTGGACATAATCTTATTGGATAGGACCCCCTTGACATAGCCTAGATCCCTTTGACGGATATCATAGTTTAAGACAAAATTTTGGGTGTGTTAGGCGACCATGATTTTCTTTCCCATGACATAGATGTAGAAGCTATCAGTGTGTTTTATGGGTTCGCTATCCTCGTAGTCTTGAAATTTTGTGATTGCATTAAAGTAAAACACCCTAACTAAATCGACATAGTAAATTCAGTTCATTGACAGGTAATTGAGCCATCCTAGTTCTCAAAAATTACCAAGATATGGAAAATTAATGCTTTTGAGATAGTTAAAGTTGATTACCTATCTCGGCTTGACATCTCACTTAGTGTAATCTTTGTCGAATTTGCTCTTTAGGGAAGGGAGAGAAGTTCTGCTTGAAGGAACTGATGTCGTTGCGTGGTGTTGGTTGGAAAGAGGTGGAAGCATATGAGATTGAGACTTGGTGGCGAGAGATGGTGGATTTGGTGTGTTTGGGTCTAGAGGCCATTAGAGTGTTGATTTTGTGAAAAAAAAGAACTGGTAGAAATAGTCAAAAATGGTGAGGAGGACTTGTAATAGGACCAATTTTGCCAAAAAATCAAGGAATTTTCAAATATTCAAGAAAAGAGAACCTAGGGTTTCAGAATGGGAATTTTGGGATTTTAGGTCAAATGTAGTGTTTTTGGGGAAAAAATGGTGTTTTGATCAATAAAAAGTGGTTAGAAATGATTTAATCAGACCAGATATGAAAAAGAATAAAAAAGGCTTGAGGGGTTGAGAGAATTTGGAAGATTGAGAGTCTGAAAATGGGGAGAGAATGAGTTGACAGATTCATGAAACCCTAGAATGTATTGATACATGTACTTGTGTATTACCACATTCGTGGCAGAATGTTTTGCTTTTAGTTACTGGATGAAATGTCTCGATACATTGTATGATGTATCGACACATGTTTTTGCATGTATTGATGCATATGCCCATGTATCGATACATGTAACACAGGATTTTAATTTTGACTACTGGACGAATTGTATCGATACAAGGACAGATGTATCATTACATGTTCTTGAATGTATTGATACATGGGTTAACGTATCAATACATTTACTTCTGTAGCCTTGAACAAATTGATTTTGGATTAAAAAAAATCATGATTTGGTCCAGACACTTGGTATAACCAAAATGATGTGAGTTGTTGATTTGAAAACAAAGTTTGGAACCAATGCAAGTGAAATTTGGACATTAAATCAGGATTTTGGAAATAAGATTTGACTCCCTTAGCACTCTCCCACAAACCTTGAGAATTAGATGGTTATGGCATGAATGCAGAGGAATGGATATGGATGTGTTTACATATTTAACTGAATAACAATCATACATAAGAGTGTCATAGACATGCAGGTTTGAATAGACACAAAGAAGATTCAAGTTTCATGCATGAAGTCATTTCAAACATCATCCGTAACTAGGAGCAAGAGAAACACTATGCATGTTAATGGCAATATAGGTGCAAAATATGGATGTATACATGCTTGTCATATCCAACAGTAGGCAAAAAATAGTAATCAAAGGTAGCCACCAACTAGAGTTTTTTTTTTATATGTAATGGATTTATAAGACCTAATTCACTTTTAATTTGGTAGAATCGTTCCCTATCAAGTGCTTTTGTGAAAATGTCAGCCAATTGATCATTTGTACCTACAAATTCAAGGACAATATCTTTTCTTTGAACATGATCTCTAATAGAGTGATGCCTTATTTCCATATGTTTAGTCTTATGGTGATGATGGGATTTTTTGTGAGGTTTATGGCACTAGTATTGTCACATTTTTTGGGAATTCTTTCCATAGCTAGTCCATAATCTTTTAATTATTGTTTCATCCATATCACTCGAGCACAACAACTTTCGATAGCCACATATTCAACTTCGGTAGTGGATTGGGCTACACTATTTTGTTTCTTTAAAAACCATGAGATCAACATACTACCTAAAATTTGACATGTACTTGATGTGTTCTTTCTATCTATTGTACAGCCACCAAAATCAACATTTGAGTATGAGTGGAGATCAAAAGTGGAATTCTTTGGATACCATATTCCTAGGTTAGATGTGTCTTTCAAATATCTAAGAATTCTTTTGACAACACTTAACTGTGGTTCTCTAGGAGATGATTGAAACCTAGCACATAGACCAATGCTAAAGCTTATGTTCGGTCTACTAGTAGTGGGATAAAGCAAGGAACTAATCATAGATCTATAGAGTTTTTGGTCAACGGGCATACCTTTTTCATCCTTATCAAGCATTATTGAAGTACTCATTGGTGTGTGATATGTTCTTGTGCTATCCATACCAAACTTTTTGAGCATATCTTTTATATACTTGGCTTAACTTATGAATCTGCCATCTTCTTTTTGTATGATTTGTAATCCAAGAAAATAATTTAGCTCACCCATCATGTTCATCTCAAATTTTTCTTGCATATTCTTGGCAAACTCTTGTCAAAGAACCTCATTAGTAGCATAAAAAATAATATTATCAACATAAACTTGCATAATTAAAATGTCATTGCCTTTGCTTTTGATAAAAATAGTTTTATCAATCTTCCCTCTATTAAAATCATTTTTGATTAAGAATTTGATAATGTTTCATACCAACCTCAGAGAGCTTGTTTTAAACCATACAAGGCTTTTCTTGATCTAAAGACATGATTTGGAAAGGTTGGGCTTTCAAAGTTAAGAGGTTGTTCAACATACACTTCCTCATTAATTAATTCATTTAGAAAAGTACTCCTAACATCGATATATCTTAAAGTTCATATAGCACACAAAGACCAATAACATTCTAATTACCTCTAGTCTAGTTACTGGAGCATAAGTTCAATCATACTCTATTCCTTCTTCTCGACTATATCCTTTGGCAACTAACCTAGCATTGTCTCTAGTTATAGTTCCATTTTTATCCATTTTATTTCTAAAGACCCATTTCGTCCCTACAATTGGGCAGTCACTTGGCCTAGGAACTAATTCCCATAGTTGACATTTTTCAAATTGATTTAATTCTTCTTGCATGGCTAAGCTTCATCAATGTTCTTAGGTTTAATTTGTGAGATAAAAGCAACATATTCACAAATATTTTGAACTTTAGCTCTAGTTCTTACCCCTTGATTTGGATCACCAATGATTTTGCTTTCATTAACCTCTTTTCTTACCATTGGATATCTAGGCTCACATTCTTTAATCATTGGTTTAATGTTTTGCTCTTCCTTTTGTGGTGCCTCTTCACTTGTTTTTGGATCTTTCAATGTTTAGTTCAAGTTCTTCAATTTGTTCTTGAAAGATACCTACATCATCAACACAATTTTCCTTTATAGAAGAGGGGTTAGAATTATCAAATAATACATGAATAAATTTTTCAACAACTAATGTCCTCCTATTGAGTACTTTATAAGCTTTGAAAGTCAAAGAATATCCTAGAAAAATTTCTTCATCACTTTTAGCATCAAATTTACCAAGGTTATCTTTTCCATTGTTTAATACATAACATTTACAACCAAATGAATGAAAGTAAGCAATGTTGGGTTTCTTTCCTTTATAAAGTTCATAAGGAGTTTTCTTCAAAGTTGGCCTAACCATTACTTTATTTATGATATAAAATGAAGTATTAATGGCTTTGGCTAAAAGTATCTAGGTAAATTATTTTTGCATAGCATGGTTCTAGCCATTTCTTCTAGAGTCTTATTTTTTCTTTCCACTATTCCATTTTGTTATGGAGTCCTAAGAGCTAAAAAATTATGGATATACCCATTTTCTTCGCAAAGTTACTCAAAACTTAGGTTCTTTGTTATTTTGTACCCTTGCTCATTTTCAACTATTTTGTAAAATGAAGTGAAAATTTTTAAAGCTTCATCCTTGTGAGCAAGAAAGAAAACCCAAGAGAATCTAGTATAGTCATCCACAATTACAAATCCATAATTTTTTCAACCTAAGTTAGTGGTCTTAGTTGGTCCAAAAAGATCTATGTGAAGCAACTGTAAGGCACTAATAGTGGTTACATCCTTTTTGGATTTAAATGAGCTTTTCTTATGTTTGCCTTTAGCATAAGCATCACAAAGTTGATCATTTTCAAAGTTTTGCCTTATCACAAGATCTAGAGATAGTAGTTTTGAAATTGTGTTCATGCTAGCATGTCCTAGTTTCCTATGCCATAGCCAACTATCCTCATTTTTTTTAGCCATAAAACATATATTGTTAGAAGATAAGTCATCCAAGAAAACAACATATGTATTACCTTATCTATGTCCAACAAATAAAGTTTCATTTATTTTAACATCAACAACATGACAAATTAATGATTCAAATATAACTCTAAAACCTTGTTCACAAAGTTGACTCACACTTAACAAATTATGTTTAAGACCACTTACAAATAAGGTATTTCGATTTGAGAGGAGGAATTTTGATCAATGGTACCAATACCTTCAATGTGACTTTTTGAGTTGTCACCAAAGTTTACATTTACTCCTTTCTTTGGTCTTAATTCTTTGAAGAATTCCTTAGTTTTGGTCATGTGTCTAGAGCATCCACTATTAAGATACCATTTTCCTTTTTCTTGTGTTCTTGACTTTAAGCAAGTGCGCTCTTCTTACAAAGACAAAATTCAAACATTTGACTTTGGTACCCAAATTTTCTTAGGTCCATATGAGTTAGTGTCTTTGGTTCCTTTAGGAACTCACTCCAATTTTACCACCTTACCATGTGGAGGTTTGGTTCTTTTTGGAACCCTTACACTTTTGATTTTCTTACCTCTAAAAGTGGTAGTTCTCAAAGGATAAGAATGTGTTGAATGTCATACTTTATGACAATAAATGCATTAGGTGAATAAGCCAAGTTTTTCACTTTCTTTAACCAAGAAATTTTTAAAATGAGTTTCTTTTTTAGCACCATCATAGCCTATTCCTTTTTTGTCAAAGAAAGCTCTTTGTGTTTCTAACATGTCTTTTAATTTTTATTAACTCATGTTGAATTTTGAAAAAGTAGCTGTTGTTGATTTCTCACACAAGTGCATGTATCGTTAACAAGTAATATAGTAATGAAGCAGAGTGTCGTTCCCACAAAGATTTGTTTAATTCTTACTATTAACTATTAAAATTATAACACCCTAATTTTATCCAAACAATTAAAATAAAAAGAAAACTTAAAACTAATAAACTAAAACTAAAATTAAATAGTAAATAAAACTCACTTAACTACCAGACCTAAGATTATGATATCCCTTAATACTTCATCTGATTATTGTCTCTCTCTCTCTTTTAACTCAGTTTAATGGATTAAGTTGCTAACCTAGAGTCTTAAATTATTTACAAGTCTTTGTCAAGTTTCTCATAAAAATACCTCTCCCAATTAATTTACTATATGTCTATACAAATTAAATTGAAGAAAAACTCATTAAATTCATGCTTTAATCCTGGCTACATATGGCTTATAAGTGTGTGTCTACCCTATATGCAAATCAAACCACCTAATCAACTAAGTGTATTCGATCATATGTTATTATATTCAAGGTCTACCTAAGTCTCCTTCATCAAGGTTTAACCTAGGTTTCTAATTCAAAGCATTAAGAATAAAATAAAATAAACAACTTAAATCTATCAAACATAAGTAAAAAAGAGATAAATAATTCAGACTACATATTGAGTTCAATCATAATCTTAGATTAACAATTTAGCTCCCCATCAAGTCACACGTCATCATCAAATAAAGTTTAAAAAATAAAAACAAACTAAGAAAATAAAAGAATAATAAAAAAGATAAAACTCAAGAATTATAATCTTGATCTTCCAAGTCTTCTTGAATCCTTCACATTCTTCTTAGCTTCAATGACTATGTGGCTTGATTGTTAACTGTCAATCTGGTGTTTTGTTCTCTTCTTTTTTAAAAGTTTTTTGAAAGGTTGTTCTTATAGTCTTTTGAAGTTAGGCCAAGTTGGTGAAGAAAAAAGTCAATTCCAATAAGGATTTCCTCATCAGACTATGCGGGCCACGACTTTAAACAATTAATTAACAGAAATCATAACTGTTCTTGTCGCGACCCGAAACCTCATTCAGGCCCATGACAACCGCCGCGACGTCTCGATTTATACTCATTACCCGGAATGGCAATCGGAACCTCGCAAGGCTTACGTATTAGTTTCTTGCCTTTCCTGTGAGCAATCATTGTTAAACATTCCGTTTTAAACAATTACCAGTCGTTTTCGGCTCAAGTAAATCAAAAACAAAATTAGTTTAAAAAGATTTATAGACAAATATTACTATTCAAAATATTGATTAAAATATAGCATTTTTATATAAAACAATATTTATAAAAACACGTGTAAGTAAAATAAATTCATACATATAATAATTTACAAAGTTATAATGTACAATAATAATTACAATAACAAGTGGCCCATAAATACACCAAGTGTTGGTGATAGTAACCTACTGTTTGTAAAATAGAGGGGTCAACTGGAATCCTCGACAAAATCGAGTATCTACAAGCTACCACAGGCCTGAAATATTTGGAAAGGAGGTGGGTGAGATCTTGCAATCCCAATGAGTAAACAGACATTATTATAAATATCTAAAGGCGAGTAAAATGGAGGCTAGTTTAAACAACAAATCAAAAACCATTTCATAAGGTTTTTAATTTATTTCTTAAACCATAAAATATTTGTAATTTACCAAAACAGTTGTTAAGGATCATGACTTTTATTATAAATAGGGCTCAAGCCAAAAACTAATCCTTGGGGATACCTTGGCCGAGGCATCTAACCGAGTCCTCCAAGGTTGTTAAGATATTTACATGTTAAACACATGTTAGTTTTGAAAACAAGCCGTTCCTTGGCGTTGGCCGAGTTACACATTCACGTGGGGGTTCGACGTGAACTGAGCTCTAACACTACCCCGGGAGTTGCCCTCCTCGCCTCTACAACCGGAGTAACTATATAATCGGGTTTATCGTGCCCCTCTAATAGGCAGTCTACGAAAATCCGTCACTGCAGTGACTAAAGCCATCAACTTTAATAAAATTTCGACAGTATAACGTGGCTTTTATTTATTTACCAAGCTTGCATAGTAAAAGACAGCTTACATAAATTCCCAATGCAATTATAAAATATAGCCACACATACTCATATATCATAAGCCATTCATAGGAAAATTTATTTTTCAAGACAATTGGCAGCCTCCAATTACTCAATTTCATGATAAAAAGTTTTTTATTTCAGATAATCAACACAATATATTTATTTGTCACATTTATTTCTAAAACATCAAAAGTCCCATTTTAATCTCATTTTCATTTCATAAAATACATAAAGAACATTTAAAAATAAACTCTAGATAATTTACAATAATAATAGGTTTACTCACAGTTTTCGAAAACTAAATTCGGGTACTCCAATTATTACTCATCGGGTGCGATTTTTTTGCCCTTGCCAGAGGATTCGCCACCTTGACAAATTGCACAATTAAGAGGTTTACTACTTTGGTACTAAACCAAAATAAACTAATTTATACTACTAATGCATGATATGAAGTGCAAAATGTCTAAATTTTACCTAAACACGGTGTTAGCCTATTTCGGTCTTTTACCCGATAAATCGATATACGCGTCCGTTTAAACTCCAAATTAATTTTTTTCAGTTTCTATACCTCAATTGCACCCAAATTGACTTAATGTTTCTCTGTGTGGTGCAAATTATCAGTCTCAGTAGAAAATTACAAAAATACCCCTAGTGGGTAAAAATTCGTATTTTTGCTCTGAAAATTCACATTATTTTTCTAGGCTCATAATTCATCATTATTCATCATAATTCCTCAAATAAACATCAAGATCAGCAGCCAATATTCCCCTAGAATATTCAGCATAATGGGCTTCAATGGGAGAAAATTATTTCTCTAGCTTATTTTTGCTATATTACAATATAACCTAACTAAAATCACTTAATTCAATTAAAATCAACCAAAACTTAAGCTCAAAACTCATCCATGGAGGTTTGGCCAGCATGGGTGTCCATACCCACTTTCTAATTTTGCATGGAAATGAGAAAAATGCATGGGTAGTGAAAATCACAAGGAAAATCAATGAAATTTACCTTTTTAATGCTTGATTTCTTGATTTCTCTTGATTTTCTCCAAAATTTTCAGCTAGGGTTCTTATTTCTTTTCCCCCTTTTCTCTCCTGGTTTGGACAGCTTGAAGAAGATGAGAATTCTGGAATTTTGACCTTTTGAAAGGCTAAAATAATATAATTTTATTTTATTTATTTTTTTAATGTTTTATTAATTCCTTAAATTCTAGTCATCCATTTGTTTTCAAATTTTCACCATACACTTGTCCCACATATCCATAGCTTAGATAAAATTCTTAGACTTATCCAAAGTCTTGGTGGAGTAATTTTTTTGAAATTTACACTTTTGCCCCCGTAAAAGTCAAAATTACATTTTTGCCCCAAAAACTGAAAAATTGCCCATAGACATATTTTTCATCCCTTATACTCATACCATTCTAAAATTTGTCAAATTTGATTTAAATTCTCTCAAAATCTCAAATTTTGTCCGCATGTGGTAAAATTACGATTCTGCCCCTACACTCCATAAATCACCGAAATTAAACTTTTTCACTTCCTATCATTAAATTATACTCCAAATAGTTAATATTGGTCAAAAATTTCACTCCATGATCAAATTATTATCTTAGGTTGAAAAATGACGATTTTACCCCTAAACATCAAAATTTTTAATTTTTTCCCAAATGAACCATCGAACTCCGAATAATCATTTTTAGTCATTCCTGGACTGTAAAATATTAAATTTCATCCTACGATTCCTATTTGAACTAGTTTGAGGTTAAATCAACTCAAGTGTACCGTTAGGTATAATACCAGATTTCGTCTATTCTTAGGGACTTTCCTAGCGTAATAACATGCTACTCAGTGCATGTATGTCATGACATGTGTTTATAGGGTTGAGTTTTATAGTTTTAGGACTGTTGCAGTGCATCAACTTCGACAAGAGTTTTAATTACATTCCAAGCTAAACTGGCAAAGTGGTAAACATCAAAGTTGTATATTTTTCTCTTATCTTTCCAATGATTTAAGAATCATCTCATTTGGAGTTCTGTAGGGAGAGTTATGGTCAAAATACCAAAATATATGCAGTGCAAGTTTGCACTTTGAAATTGCTTTCCTTCTTCCATTAAAATTATTCTTTCATCAAACACCTACAAAAGCACAAATAAATCAATAACAACCTATCTTAACCACATTAACACCAAATTAAGCATAAAATTAACTAAGATTAGATTGACTCACTTAAATTAACTAATTTAAAATAATTAAATAAAATCTACTAATTTCTATACATTACTACAAGAATTAAGCTAAATTACTATTAAAATTAAGCTCAAATAACTCTATATTAGAGAGTTATCAGTAGCATGCAAATTCTCATTCTTCTTTTCAGCTCATTTCTCTCAATTTCTTAGTCTTTGACTATATTTTTTAGTTTTATTTTTGTCTTGACTAAGAACTCATTTTTTACTTTAAGCTTGGATATGATGCTCTTGTATTTCAATGTCTTTTCTTCAAATAAAAAAAAGGTCATCATATGCATTTTGTAGTTCATCAAATGAGTATGAGTCTTGATCTAAAGTGCATGAACTAGAATCATGAGAGGTAGAGTATACCTTGGAGTCTTCAAGTGCCATGTAGCAAAGGTTGGCAACTTTTTCTTCTTCATCTTGAGAGTCGTCACTATCACTCCAAGTGGCAACTGTGGCTTTCTTCTTGAAGTTCTTTAGGGCACTCTTCTTGTTTGGACATTCATATTTAGTGTGTCCCGATTTTTTGCATTTATAACATATCTAGTGGTATTTGCTATGTTTTCTTTTGGCATATCTCTTTTAGAAAGTCTCCTACCTCTATAGTTTCTTCTCATGAATTTACTAAACCTTTTGGCTAGCATGGCTATATCCTTATCTTCATCACTCTTATCTTTTGTGTTCCTCTCATTTTCTTCAATTGTGGATTTTAAGGCTATCCTATTCTTCTTAATGTCTTATTTCTTTTCATCATCTAAAGCACTTTCATGTTTTAAGGTCATCTCATAGGTGAGTAGGGATCTTATAAGTTCTTCTAGTTTAAAATCATTTAGGTTTCTTGCTTCCTCTATAGCTATCACTTTCAGTCTCTATGATTTGGGAAGACTATAAAGTATCTTTTTGACTAATTGAGCATTTAGGAAGTCTTTACCTAAGGCCTTTAATCCTCTAACTATGTTTGTGAATCTTTCATACATTTGATTTATTATCTCACTTTCTTTCATCTTAAATAGCTCATAATCATGCGAGATAAGTCCTATTTTAGATTCCTTCACTTGATTTGTTCCCTCATAAGTTGTTTCTAGGGTATCCCAAATTTGTTTCGCAGTCTTACTTATGGATACTTTATTCAATTCATTAGCACTTAGAGAACAAAGAAGTGTATTGAAAGCCTTGCAATTTTTTTTGTATTAACTTTTTTTTCTTTGTCATCCCATTCTGTCCTAGTTCTTACAATTTTCTCTCCACTTACTTCTTTAGTAGGAACATAAGGATCATCTAAAATGACATTCCAAACATCAAGATCTACTGATTGAATAAAAATCTCCATTTGTTTCTTCTAATAAGGATAGTTTGTACCTGAGAAGAATGGAAGTCTTTGAGTTGAATGTCTTTCACCAAAAACAGCTGAGGTGGATTCTATCTTGATGTGTTGAGCTTTGCTTTCAGATCTCTCAAAGTTGTTAGACTTGCAAAATTAAACACTAGCTTTGATAATAATTGTTAGTGCATTAAGCTTAATGTGATTTAATCAAAGAAAAAGGTGAATTGGATTATTTTTGTAATTCTTTAAATCTTTTTTTTTTTATTTTTGAGAAAATGAGGTTCTATTAGACCAAATTTCCACTTTGAAGATGATCAAAACAAATGATTTCTTGTAAGTTAAGAGAGTTTGAAAAGTACAAATGAAATTAAAGAGATAAGAAGGAAGGAAAATCAACATAACAATTTTATAGAGGTTCGACCTTCTTGCCTACGTCCTATCCCTTAAGTTTATTAAGGATTTTAAAACCACTATTGAATCAAGTTTGATACAATGCCTTTTGTGGATTAAGCACAACCTTACAGTGCCTTTTATGGTTAAAGCAAACCACTTTACCTTTTCAATTAGTTAATGTATAACACTCAAATAAATAAAGAAACAAATAAAAATGCAGTTAAGATGTCTCTGAAAAACTAAATAGCAAATTAAGTATAATTTTTGGTGAGAAATGAAATGAGCAATAAAGGCACTTTTGATGGTACAACTTGAAGACTTAAATGCAAGAAGAGTATAAAGAGTTGTTAAATTTTAGTTGAAATCTTCTTTTGAAGTTGTGTTTTAAAGTCTTTCAACCTTCATAAATGCTGAGGGAGCTTGTATTTATACTTGTTGAGGCTTTAAAGGTAGTTGAGAGTGCATTTAATGTGAAAATACCAGTTTTTCTCTTCATTCAAAGCTCCAATGGTCATATTGTCTCGATACATATGTGAATGTATCAATACATTACCTCTTTTATTTTTGAATTCCTGCTATGATATATCATGTATTGATACATTTGCCAATGTATCAATAGATTTGAACTTGCTTGCAATGGTTTTGACATTTTGTATAAAATGTATCGATACATTTGCCAATGTATCGATACATTTGAGACAATAAATATTCTGTTGAAAGTGTATCAATACATTTAACTAATGTATTGATACTTTTAAGGCAATGAGCATTCTGTTGCATTTCTATCGATACATTTGAGAATGTACCGATAGATTGAGTTTAACTTTTTGAATTTTGACTTATCTCAAGAGCATGTATTGACACATGAAGAACATGTATCGATAGATTTATGCCAGAATGCATTTTTGAAAGTGCTTTGTCCTTGTTTTTCTTGTCAAACTCATTTGAAAGTGTTAAGGGATGTCTAAACTTGATATTCCAATAATTAAATGAATTTTGATCATTTTCTTTTATCATTTCAAAATACGGGGATTTATTTGAAAGCGATATAGTTAACACAAACCATGTCCAATAGGGTCTGGTTTCTCTTCACAAACACTTTATTATGTTGTGGAGTACTAGGTGGAGTCCATTGTGACAGAATCCTATGTTGGAGTACTAGGTGGAGTCCATTGTGACAGAATCCTATGTTTTGTCAGATAATCCAAAAACTCCTAGTTAAGATATTATCTTCCTTAATCTGATTTAAGAGTGAAAATACTTTTCCCATTTTTTTCTCAACCTCAGCCCTAAACTCTTTAAACTTTTCAAGAGCTTCAGAATTATACTTTATTAGGTACACATAACCAAATCTAGAATGGTCATTTGTAAATATAATGAAATATGAATAACCTCCTCTAGTTGGTGTGTTTAAAGGTCCACATACATTTGAATCGATTAGCCCTAGGAGTACACTTGCTCTTTCACCATTTCTAGTAAAGGAAGTCTTAGTCATCTTACAAAAGAGACAATATTCACAAGTTCCATATGATTCACAATCAAATGGATTTAGAAACTCTTGTTTAAGCAATTTGGCTATCCTTGTCTCATTGATATGACCAAGTCTACAATGCCAGATGTAAGTTTGACTTTGATTATCTTTTCTTACTTTCTTGACATCTATATTGAGCATTGGGCTATCAAGATCCATAACATAAAGTCCTCTATGACATGTTGCGGATCCATAAAAGATATCATTAGAATGACAATGCAACGATTGTCCTTCATACTAAATTTGAAATCATCATTTTTAGCGACGTATGAAACCAAAATGATGTTTCTAGTTAATGTTTGTACATAGTAGCATTCTTTTAGCTCTAGTATTATGCCCAAAGGTAAAAAAAGATCACAAATCCCAATGGCAATTTACCACAACCCATTTTTAGGACATGACTAGCTCATGGACCTATATGGGTATGACCCACTAGGCCCAAGCAAGCTTTGACTAACAGTGCATGGGCTTGTCATCCATCACATTCATTTACATTTCATTCACAAATACATTACCACATCATTACAGAACTTCTTGACTTAATGTGTGGAATCTCATCCATGCATACATAGAATATACAAGTAAATCAACACTCTTACATCATTATGGAACTTCTCAACTTAACGTGTGTTCTATATTTCATGCAAAATTCAATATTTACTATTTTATTATTTATGGTCTGGCACACATCCCATGCCCATATCGCTATAGTCCTTTCGCCATAGTCTCAACATTCTCATATGCACCCATTTCCAAGGCAAAACACAATATTCACAATGACTAACAAATAAGAGTATATAAATAATTATTACATAACTAAATCCCATTCAAGTATTAACATTTAAAGGACTTGACTCGACAAGTTGCAGAATAGTGACACTAGAGGGCTAGAAAAAAGGCTCTATCACACTTACCAAGTATGAGCTGGGATACTACTCCTTAAGTTGCTTAGCCAAGCAAGCTACCAATCTGTAAAACAAAATAGGGAAAAATGATGTGTGAGTCACAAGGACTTTGTGAGTGGATATGGGGAAGGGGATAAGCCAAGGGGGAATAGTTTTGCAATAAACCATAAATTTCTAAATAACATGATAAACATACAAATCCTTTCAACAGTCATGAATGCATTTGATAACGTTAAATGCATAAAAATAGTGTCATATACAAGCTCAACTTTCAAACATTTGAAGGAGATAACCGAAGGTAAACCTACACCCTTCAAGCTTAACAACAAACATTCAAATCAGGAATGTGTTATTCATTTAACAACTTATCTCATTATTTCCATCTAAACATAATAATTATCAATCAACAAACACAAGCGTCATAATACTCAATATACAAACAACATGTAAATACATGCCATAGCAAATTATGGAAGAATGGGAACTTTCGCGTAACTCATCCTTATGGTATTCTCTCCCCCACATCGAGATTCATAAAGAGGGGAGAAGTGGTACGGTGCCCAACGTAGCCTTGTGTTATTCTTACCCCTACATTGGGACTAGAGCCAATCACAACAAAATCATCGAAAGTAGACACCTACTCAATCCACTTTACAACAAAACCATGGGAAGTGGAGACCTACTTAATCCACTTTACCAAAAATCTTGGGAAGTGGAGACATACTCAATCCACATTAGAACAAAATCATGGGAATGTGGAGACTTTCTCAATCCACATTCATAGCACTCATATGCAAGAACAATTCAATCAATCACAATCATTATCTCAACTAATATCTCGTACTTGATAATTCTATTATATAGAGTTATTTTGACACATTTTGGGGCTTAAGTAGCTAGATCTTTGAGATTTTAGATTCGATTGTAGCATTTTAGGTGTTTTTCTAGTTTAAGTTTGATTACATGTAGTTAATTTAAGTTATTTTAGTTATTTATGTATTTTGTTTTAAATTACTTTAAGAGTAGTTATTGCTGGTTTTTCTTATTGCTTTTGTAGAAAATTTGATAAAAAAGGCTCATTTGATGAAAATTTGTGCAAGTATGGTGATGGCTTCATTTGTATATATTTTGATATTTTGACCATATCAATCTATACAGAACTTCAAATGAAGTGATTCTTAGACAAATACAACGTTAAGAGCAAGGGCTACAACTTTTATGTTTACAACTTTGCCCAGTTCGGATCACACCATGGTCAAAATGTTTGTCTAAGCCGGAACAGTGCAGTAGTATGCATAGACTGAACATGATGTGGTATTGGTAGCATATCTTTCACTCCAGAAGTCCAATTGATGTGATTCTTGAGCCATTTGAAAGTTGAGAGATAGGGATAAAACTTTTATGTTTATTACTTTTCCCAGTTTAGATCTTATCAAGGTGAAAATCGAGTTTGACAATGCTCAATGGATGCAGTTCTGCACAAGGCAACGAGGTGACTATGGTGGTGGTGTTGAGCTATTCATGGCCACGGTGCTGAAGGAACCACTGCCACAGCACTGGAAATTTGTGGCTGCGACACTGAGCTTGAGAGGGGCATCATACAAAAACTTGAAAGCAAGGTGTTGCGGCATTGAAGAAGTAGTACCGTGGAATTAACAAAGTCTGTCACGGTGTCGCGGGGCTACCTCGATTTTCTACGAATAAAAATTTGATGGGATTATTTTAATTAGGTTATTTGGAGCTTGTTTAAGGGACCTTTTTCTAAGGTTTTAAGGGGGAGGCAGCAAGCAACTATTTTGGAGAGAAGGGGCCAAGAACAAAGAAAGAAAACAAGAGAATTTGAGAGAGAATTGAGATTGTAAAGAGTCAATAATTAGTTTCTTTCTCTCTTTTGTGTTATTCTTATTTTCTTATTTTGAATTCATGGCTAAATTTCTTTGGGCATTATTTTTATTAGATATTATGAGTTAAATTATCTTACTAGGATTGTGGTGGATTTCAACATGTAATCTGAATATTTGTTTCTCTTTTATTTACTATGAATGGGTATGGTTTTGATTATTCAAATATGTTCTTAATACTTTTGATTGCTTGGCCAATAGTTAATTGATTTGTGAATCTAATTGAGACTTGACAGAGAAATTTTAGATTGGACTACGGTTTGAATAGTGTATGTTTATGTCGGGTAGATACACGCCAATTTCCATACATAGCCAAATTAGAACACTAGCTAAATTAACCTTATTCAATTGATTTCTATAGACATATAGTGACCCAATTAAGTTAGGTATTTGTGGAAGCATCTCGACGGAGACTTGTACATAGCTTTGGATTATAGGTTAGTAAAACCAGTCATGAATGTAAATAATAAGAGAAGCTGGTATCAGATGAAGTGTTGAATAAACCCATAATCCTTGGCTTTAATATATTACCTTTCTCTAGTAATTTTAATTTTTGTTAGTTAATTTAATGCTTGATTTAATTTTGTTTTAATTAATTTTTTGAAAATTTTAGTTACTTAAATAATATTAATTTGTCATAAATTTTAGTGCTTAGTAAAGATTTAGTAACAAATCTCCATGAGAATGATACTCTACTTCATCACTATATTACTTGTTCAATACGTATACTTGTGTGTGCAAAATTGACAACAAGTTTGTGGCACCATTGCTGAGGATTTTGTTTTCTTTGTTATTTGCTAATATTAAAATTTTTCAGATTATTCTTAATTTAAGTTTTATTTCTATGTTTTGCAGTTGTGTTCAGCTGTTGTATGAGAAGAGCAAACAACTTAGAGACTATGCCCGTGTGATCTAGAAATTAAGTGAACATTTTGCAGACTTTGAAGAGAGAATCAACAAGGTGTTGCTATAATAAATACAATCGCTGATTAATAGGTGAACAGCAAATCCAAAAGTGTGTAATAGCTAACAATCATTGTTTAAGGGATTATGTTATTCCTTTGGTACAAACAATTCCATCAAGCATCCGTAGGACAGCTATTCAAGCAAACAATTTTGAGATCAAGTCGGCTATTATCACCATGATTCAAACCTTAGTTCAATTTGGGGGCCTTCCAAATGATTATCCTAATGGCCATCTATCAAACTTCTTGGAGATTTGTGAGACTTTCAAACATAATGGCATCATAGATGATGCAATTCATTTTAGGCTTTTTCCTTTCTCATTGAGAAATAGAACTAAAGAATTGTTAAATGTGCTCTCTATTGGCTCAATAACAACATGGGATGATCTTGCTTGGAAGTTCCTTGCTAAGTTCTTTCCTCTGGCTAAGACAACGAAAATGAGGAATGATATCACATCATTCATGTAGTAAGATTCTAAATCATTGTACGATGCATGGGAAAGATTCAAAGAATGACTTCGGCGTTGTCCTTATCATGGTCTTCCAAAATGGCTTCAGGTGCAAACTTTCTACTATGGTATGAGTGGGTAGGTTCGAACCACCATTGATGTTGCTGCGAGAGGAGCATTAATGGCTAAATCAATTGATGGGGAAAAGATTTGTTGGAGGATATGGCCGCAAACAAAAACCAGTGGCCAACAGAGTGAGTAATGCATAAGAGAGTAGCTAGAAAATGCTTGTTCGGCATTATCAGCTCAAGTAGTTGTTTTAAATAAAACTCTAGAATCTTTTGGTACTAATAGTGTGCAAAGTCCTTTTATAGCTTGTGAGTATTGTGGAGATAATTATGCAAGTCATCAATGTCGAAGCTCAACAAAGACAGTGCTATTTATGGGTAATAGACAGCAGAATAACCCTTACTGTAACACTTACAACCTAAGGTGGAGGAATCATCCCATTTTCTCTTGGGCTAATAATCAAGGTTCATCCTCAACTCCAAGGCCAAATGCACCTCTAGGATTTTACCAATAAGTCGGTGCACCTATTTAAAAAAAAAAATCTAGTTGTGGAAAATTTGCTAAAGCAGTACATGACACAAAATGATAGCATTATACAAAGTTAAATAGCTCTCATTCAGTGTCAAGCAGCATTAATTCGAAACCTTGAGACTTAGGTTGGTCAACTTGCCAATTTATTAAACAACCGACCTTAAAGAACATTGCCTAGTGATAAAGAGGTGAATTCAAGGGGAAAAGGTAAGGAACAAGTTATGGCAATCACCTTGAGGAGAAGAAAAGAGGTTGACAATAGTTGTAGGCAAGCTAATCTTCAAGATAAGTTTATTGAGAATGAAACGTTGATTGAGGTAGTTAACAAGCAAATTCAAGAGAAAGAAGCAAAGGCAACTTTACCACGACCACCTTTTCTTCAACGCCTTAAGAAACAAAAGCTTGATAAGCACTTATAAAAATTTCTTGAGGTATTCAAAAAGCTTCACATTAACATTCTTTTTGTAGAAGCTTTAGAGCAAACGCCATTATATGTGAAGTTTCTGAAAGACATATTGACAAAGAAGACGAAATTGGAAGACTTTGAGACAATTACACTCACTGAGGAGTGTAGCGCAATAATCCAAAACAAGCTTCCACCAAAGCTTAAAGACCCAGGGAGTTTTTCCATCATTTACTCAATTGGTAATTTTAATTTTTCAAAAGCTCTGTGTGATTTAGGTGTTGGTGTCTTAATTATGCCTTTGTTTGTTGCTAGGAGAATTGAACTGAGGAGATTCAACCCACTACAATCACCTTGCAACTAACTGACAGAACGATAAGGCACCCTTGTGGGGTGATAGAGGATGTCTTGCTTAAAGTTGGGAAACTGTTCATTCCAATAGATGTCATAGAATTTGAGATGGAGGAGGATCAAGAAGTTCTGATCATACTAGGACGTCCATTCTTAGCCATTGTAAGCACACTAATAGATGTAAAGGAAGGCAGAATAACTTTCAGAGTTGGAGAATAGGTGGTTACATTTACTATTTTCAATGCAGCTAAGAGTCTTTCAACCATAGCTCATTGTTAAAGAGTGGACTTAGCTGATAAAGGTAAAGGTAATCCTACTCCACACCCTGTAAGTAAGCATGCATCAATTCTTGAATCAAAGCCACTACCACCACAACTCAAAATTAAATAGTGTTTTGATGAGCATGATTGATAACTCTATGATATAGAGTTATCTGGGCTTAATTTTGATAGTAATTTAGCTTAGTTCTTGTAATAATGCATAAAAATTAATAAGTTTTATTTAATTATTTTAAATTAGTTATTTTAGGTGAGTCAATCCAATCTTAGTTAATTTATTGCTTAAGTTGGTGTTAATATGGTTAAGATAGCTTGTTATTGATTTATTTGTGCTTTTGTAGGTGTTTGAAAAAAAAATTTTAGTAAAAAAAGGAGAGCAATTTTGAGGTACAAATTTTTACTGTATATGTTTTGGTATTTAGGCCATAACGTTTTCTACAGAGCTTCAAATGAAGTGATTCTTTGACCATTGGAAAGGGAAGAGAAAAGGCTACAACTTTCATGTTTTCCACTTCACCCAGATCAGCCTGAAAAGTGGTAAAAAATCTTATCAAATTTGACATACTGTAGTAGTCCTAGAGCAATTACGATTTCTGTCAATTAATTGGGCAAGGCTGCGACTTACATAGTCTGATGAGGAAATCCCAACTGAAATTGACTTCTTTCTTCAACCAACTTATCCTAACTTCAAAGCCTATAAAAACAACCTTTCAGAGGACTTAAAGAAGGGGAGAAGGAAAAACACCAGATCAACAGCTGAGAGTCAAGCCACATAGTCATTGAAGCTAAGAAGAATTTGAAAGATTCAAAGAGATTTAGAGATCAAGAATACAATTCTTGAGTTTTTCTATATTTTCTTTTATTCTTTTATTTTCTTGGTTTTGTTTTTAATGTTTAGATTTTATTTGATGATAATGTGTGACTTGATGGGGAACTAAATTGTTAATCTAAGATTATGATTGAACTTAATATGTAGTTTGAATTATTTATCTCTCTTTTGCTTATGTTTGATGGATTTAAGTAATTTATTTTATTCTGTTCTTAATGCTTTTAATTGCCTGATCACCAATTAGATTGAATTGGAAACTTAGGTTAAACCTTGACAAAGGAGATTTAGGTAGACCTTGCATAAAATAGAGTATAATCGAATGCACTTAGTTGATTAGGTGATTTGATTTGCATATAAGGTAGACATATACTTATAAACCATACGTAGCTAGGATTAGAGCACAAACTCAATAAATCTTTCTTTAATTTAATTAGCATAAACATATAGTAAATTAATTGAGAAAGGTATTTTTATGAAAAACTCGACAAAGACTTGTAAATAATTTAGGACTCTAGGTTAGCAACTTAATCCATTAAACTGAGTTAAGAGAGAGAGAAAATAATCAGATGAAGTGTTGAGGGATATCATAATCTTAGGTTTGATAGTTAAGTTAGGTTTATTTACTATTTAATTTTAGTTTCAGTTAATTAAAAACTTCTTGTTGATTTCTCAGCAAGTGCATGTATCGTTAACAAGTAATATAATAATGAATAGAGTATCGTTCCCACAGAGAATTGTTTTAATTCCTACTATTAATTACTAAAATTATAACACCCTAATTTTATCCAAACAATTAAAATAAAAAAAATTAAAACTAATAAACTGAAACTAAAATTAAATAGTAAATAAAACTAACTTAACTACTAAACCTAAGATTATGATATCCCTCAACATTCATCTGATTATTGTCTCTCTCTTTCTTAACTCAGTTGAATGGATTAAGTTGCTAGCCTAGAGTCCTAAATTATTTACAAGTTTCTATCGAGTTGCTCATAAAAATACCTTTTCCAATTAATTTACTATATGTCTATGCAAATTAAATTGAAAAAAGATTCATTAAGTTTGTGCTCGAATCCTGGCTACGTATGGTTTATAAGTGTATGTCTGCCCTATATGCAAATCAAATCACCCAATCAACTAAGTGCATTTGATCATACGCTATTCTATTCAAAATCTACCTAAATCTCCTTCGTCAAGGTTTAACCTAGGTTTCTAATTCAATCTCATTGGTGATCGAGCAATTGAAGCATTAAGAACAAAATAAAATAAACGACTTAAATCCATCAAACATAAGCAAAAGAGAGATAAATAATCCAGGCTACATATTGAGTTCAATCATAATCTTAGATTAACAATTTAGTTTCCTATCAAGTCACACATTATTATCGAATAAAATCTAAATATTAAAAACAAAACCAAGAAAATAAGAAAATAAAAGAAAATATAGAAAAACTCAAGAATTGTATTCTTGATCTCCAAATCTCCTTGAATCCTTCAAATTCTTCTTAGCTTCAATGGCTCTATGGCTTGACTCTCAACTGTTAATCTGGTGTTTTTCGTTATCCCCTTCTTTAAGTCCTCCAAAAGATTGTTTTTATAGGCTTTGATGTTAGGCTAAGTTGGGTGAAGAAAGAAGTCAATTTTAGCTGGGATTTCCTCATCAGATTATGTAAGTCGCAGCTTTGCCCAATTAATTAACATAAATTGTAATTGCTCTAGGATTGTTATAGTGTGTCAACTTCGATAAGATTTTTGACCACTTTTCAGGCCGATCTAAGTGAAGTGGCAGACATAAAAGTTGTAGCTTTTTCTCTTATCTTTCCAATGGTCAAGAATCGCTTCATTTGAAGCGATTTAGAAAAAGTGATGACCAAAATACCTAAACATATACAGTAAAAGTCTGTACCTCAAAATTGCTTTCCGTTTTTTACTAAAATTCTTCTTTCAAACACCTACAAAAGCACAAATAAATCAATAACAGCCTATCTTAACCATATTACACCAAATGAAGTATAAAATTAACTAAGATTGGATTGACTCACCTAAAATAACTAATTTAATATAATTAAATAAAACCTACTAATTTTTATGCATTACTATAAGAACTAAGCTAAATTACTATCAAAATTAAGCCCAAATAACTCTATATCATAGAATTATCACACCCCCAAACTTTATTTTTTGCTAGTCCTCGAGCAAAACATAGAAAAAAACCTAACTTACGAAAATCAAATTCAGTTAATGAAAACTAAAATAAATATGGTTACTACTATTACTACTACTACAGCTACTAGAGATAAAGTACACCAACTCAATGATTCCTTATAATTTCGTCAAAAGTGTGTCTATCAATCATTAACCTAAGGAAAAATATAGGCCTAATTCAAATTCATGTTTCAATTCTAATGCAAGCACATTCTCGAATCAATTTTCATATATGTGTGTGAAATCTTTTACCAAGAATATCATGACATCTAGATGAGTTTATGCCAACACAAATTTCAAATCAATACTAGATTTCCATAGGCTTACTTTTCATCTCTCTCTCCACTAATGTAGACCAATACAAAGCTAGGGATCAATAGGACTTTAATAGGCTTGTAATGTATGGCTAGGGTCTAGGTAGGATAAAGGATATTAATGTGGCTCAAATCACCCTAAGCATATAATTATTCTAGGACCTATCTATAGAGCTCTATTTTCCTTTTCCAAGTAGACCTTTTCTTCCACAATTGAACCTTTTTTTTCAACATATTTTTTTTTCACAATTTCACACCCCCAAACTTATTTTCTTTGTATTGTAGGTAGTGGGGTTATCTTTCATATTTTGAATTTTTTTCTCACATCAACATCACCTTTCCACCTTTTCAACATTTAGCTCAATCTATATTTCCTAAAACAATATACATGCTTAGGAGTGAAGGTCACAAAATTGGAAATTTAATTTTAAGGCTAGGCTCAATTATTATGTAGTTAAACATAGAAAAGAGAAATTAGGCTCAAGAGGGGTATACTAGGTATAAAGATTTAACAAGATTGGCTTTTTAGGCTCAAACGGTCCAAAGATGGCCTAAATCATTTCCTTAACTAAGTATTGCCTAAGTGTGAGACCTCAACCCTTATAGGCTCATAACTACGCATAGACACAATAACACGAGCAAGGGATAGTTTCGTCATTTTTTCTAAAAAGCTCCCAAAAGAAGGTTTTATGATATTTTAAGATCTAAACAGGCATAAGACCGAATAAATAATGTGTAATGATGAAAACACGAAGAAAACTAGAGGTGGTAATATTTTTCACAATAGGGGCAAAATGGTCATTTTGCACCCCGAGTCAAAATTTTAAGTTTTTGTAAACCCTAATGGTTTAGATCATTGTGGACCTTGTCCCAGTGTCAAAAGAAAAAAAAGATTGCACAAAGGATTGGAGAAGAACAAGTTAACTTGCTAAAGGGCATTTTCATAATTTCTAAAGGAATTGGATAAGTTTAAGCTATAAATATCTTCTCCTTTCAGCGTCTTTTTCAATTTCCAACAGCTTCTTCTTCTTCTTCCTTCCATCTCACATTTGTTTCCCCCTCCATGAAAGCATGGTATGAAAACTTCATAACTTTATCTCTTTAGCTCCAATTTTCATGCCTTTGTGCACCTTTTCATGGAACCCTTGTGCTCTTTCACTCTTTTACTTCAAAACCCTTGAAAAAAATCCCACTTTCATACTTTCTCTCACTAGCTAGTTATTTAGAGAGAGAAAGAGAGAGAAAGCTCCCATAATAGCTTAGAAAAATTTATTGGAAAGAATTTTAAAGTTACGAGCTACCAAGGTGAGTAGTGAATTAGAATTTATTTTTAGTGTTGGGAATGATTAGTAAGTAGATTTGTGAATGTTTGTAATTGAGGTTATCCACTCATTTTAGAGTGATTAGGGTAGTGAAAATAGATAGCCATTTAAATGGCAATTGAAAGGTAGCTAAGAGAAAGCTTTAGACTTTATAAGTATGTGAATTAACAAATAGGTGATGCTAATGTGATGATAGGTTCCAATAAAGCCCCATCATCCCATTTGGACAATTAGGGAAGCTAGGATCGGCTAAAGGCTCAAATAATACCGGTGAGTGAATTGCACTTCAAAATCATTTTGGGAATGTGACTGTTTTGTACGTAGCATTTGAATGATTTTATACAACTTTTCTTAAAAACGAGTGCTTTAGGAACAAGCCTTTGATAATTGACTTTATGTTGTGACATGTGGTTGTTATGGATTCGTGCACTACTACATTATGTTGGTATATATATATATATGTTGTGCATGTGGTTCATATTGTGTGATGATTATAACGGTGTGTGTGCACTATGTGGGGGGATGCACATGCCGGTGATGGCATGGTGAGGGAGGTGGGTGATGATAGTGCCCGTATGCACGATGTGGGGGGAAGTACACGATGGCACTGATTGTGCATGATGTGAGGGGATGCACACGATGACTTTGGCTATGTGCACGATGTGGGGGGATGCACATGAGCTGGGTGTGGTGATGGTGATATTGGTGGTAATCTATGTATTCATGTATATCTATGTTTATGAAATAAAATCTTATGAATATGGCATATGATTTAAATGCATGTGAAACTTGACATGTTGAACTTTGGGAAATTATATGTGTTTTATGTTGTTTTTGTCATTTTAGCAAGATGGCCTTTTCTTGAGGGAATGGGAAATTTTTGCTAGTGCCCTACTTATCGTTGTAGCAAGATTCATTCTCGCTGCAGCGAGAAACTCTCAGGTTTCGAGGGTTTCACCAGACATGGTTCTCGCTGTAGCGAAAAAGTTTGTGTTTTATGGCTTGAATCTCGCTACAGCGAAAAACTTTCTGTTTCGCTTAGTATCTTGATCGATTACTACGTTATTTTCCACTTATTTGGTACCATAGTTGAGCATGGACCCTTTAAATTAGGTGATTTAATCAATTGGGGTTTTTCTAAGGGGTTATGATAAGCACTAAGTTAAATTGCATTGTTTTAAAATAAGTGCATCATGATTTTCAAAATTTTCCTATTGATTGCTTGTTCCCTTCCTTATTCACTCACTAGGTTTATACTCACCGTGTTCAACTTCATGTTTTCAGATTAGGAGGCAGTCGGTCACTAGGTCGAGGTGCCTTGTAGACTCGATTTTTGGTAGGTGTCTCGGCATTCAGTAGCTGTACATTTGTCGAGTTTCTCCATTGGACATCGAGTATCCTTTTGACATGTATAGACAAATCTGATGTTAATTATTAGAATACAAACTGTAGACAATATGTGTATATTTTAATGAGTAATGCCAGTATGAGGTGGCAATGGTTTTCATCATTTCGAATTGAGATTTTGAATTATGACTTTAGTAACTTGTGGGATGAAATGATAACCAGGTAATATAAGTAGGCTTGCTTAAGCTTAGTGGACTATGTCCATTGGGCCCATGTGCCGGTCATGGCCCAGAATTTGGGTCATGACAGACTTGGTATCAGAGCTCTAGGTTGTCTAGGTCCTAAGACTTTCCTTTTGTTGGTTTAACGGAGAGTCGGGTCTTTATGTGGAAACTTCGGTGGTGAAGTGTGAACCGTGACACATTTTACAACCAAGGGACCGCATAAATTCTCTATCTTAGAAACTACCTTTTTGCCCTAAATACGGTTATAAAATATGTTTAATAACAGGTGTTTACTCTTGTCTAGATAAGAATGCCGCCTAAGAAACGAGCCACCTCACGAAGAATGGAAGAGCAAAATGCTCCTACTGAGATGGTAAATAGGCCATGGGCATCCACCCTGAAGGGCCGAGGTAAACATGGCAGAGCCACTAGGTCGGTAAGGGCAGATATATCCGTGAGTAGACGAGAGGAAGGACAGTCTACAAGTGATGTAGATAGACAACCAATTGGGGGCATTACCATTGAGGATTTGACGACAGGCCTACAAGGAGTCAACGGGTCGTAAAGATGATGACAACCTATATGGATGATATATAAAGGATAGTAGAAGGGAGACCTATAGCACAAGAATCCCTTAGCTCCCAAGGACAGGTCGGTCGTCAACATCATGAGGTCGAGAGGGGTCATCTAGAGATTTCTCTTCCAAATTTTCTCAAGCTTAAGCTTCCATAATTTTCAGGATCTGATGCCTCGAAAAAGCCCCAAATCTTGTTAGATAAGATGGAGAAAATTTGTAAAGGCTTGGGATGTTCTAGTGCCCGATCAGTTTAGTTAGCCACCTTTTGATTGGAGGACGTGGCATAAGAGTGGTATAGCTCTTTGTGTAGAGGTAGACCAACGGATACAGCACCGTTGACTTGGAGTGAGTTCAGTACAGCCTTTCTAGATCGATTTTTACCACTCAGTGTACGTAATGCTAGAGCTAGGGAGTTTAAGACTTTGGTTCAGACCTCGAGTATGATGGTGTCAGAATACGACATCAAATTCATGTAATTATCTCGATGTGCTTCTTACCTCGTTTCTACTAAGGAGATAAAGATTCAAAGGTTTGTGGATGGGTTAGTAGAGCCATTGTTTAGGGCTGTGGCATCTCGATATTTCAATACCTATTCCACAGTGGTAGATTGTGCTTAGCGGATCGAGATGAGGACCAGTGAGAGTAAGGCTATGAGAGATAGAGCCAAAAAGGCCAAGACAAAAGGTTATCAAGGTCGTAGAGATTTCAGCAGTGGTGGTTCGTCTTCTAACCGTCAAGGTCCATAACGGGACTCATGATTACCCCAAAGGGGGAGTGACTCACCTAGTGCTAGTATTGAGGCGGGACAAAGAACCTTTAGTGGAGGAAGGTAGCAAGATTCTAGACAAGGAAGTCAAGCTATCAACCTTTGTGATACTTGTGGGAGACGACATAGTGGACGATGCTTACGTAATGAAAGAGTTTGTTATGGGTGTGGTCAACTTGGACATATTAGGAGGAATTGTCCGATGGCTCATCAATCACGAGATTCTGCTCATGGTTCCACCTAGCCAGCTTCATCTGCTCCTTCAATTGCCCTCTCATCCGGTCGAGAGGCTAGTGGATCAAAAGGTAGAGATGCTGTTACTTCTTCTCAGAGTAGGCCATCTGGGTTCGAACATCAGAGTTCTATTGGGAGAGGCCAAGTGAGGGTATATGCTTTAACACCCCAAGAGGCCCAGACATCCAATGCAGTGGTCTCAGGTACTCTTTTTGTTAGTAATATGAATGCTCGGGTATTGTTTGATCCTGGTGCTACCCATTCTTTTATCTCTCCATATTTTGCATCTCGTTTGGGTAAAGATGGTGTTAGGAGAGAAAAATAATTAGTAGTGTCTACTCCTTTAAATGGGGTATTTATGGCTGAATGAGAATATGAGTCCTGTGTAGTTCGAGTCAAGGATAAGGACACATCGTTGAATCTAGTGGTGTTAAACACCTTAGACTTTGATGTGATCTTGGGAATGGATTGGCTATCACCCTGCCATGCCAGTGTGGATTGTTATCACAAATTGGTGAGATTTGATTTTCCCGGTGAACCCTCATTTAGTATTCAAAGGGATAGGAGTAATGCTCTAACCAATTTGATATCGGCCATGGCTACCAGATGATTATTAAGACAGGGTTGTTTAGGTTACTTGGTTGTGGTAAGGGATACTAAGGCGAAGGTTGGAGATATAAGCCAAGTGTCGGTGGTGAATGAGTTCATGGATGTATTTCTTGAGGAATTACCAGGTTTGCCTCCCGAGCGGGAGATTGAATTTTGCATAGATATGGTTCCCAACACTAGACCTATATCCATACCCCCATATAGAATGGCACCTGTAGAGCTTAAAGAGCTTAAGGATCAGTTAGAAGATTTGTTGGACAAAGGCTTTATTCATCCTAGTGTCTCACCATGGGGATCACCGGTGTTATTTGTAAAGAAAAAAGATGGGTCACTTAGGCTGTGCATTAATTACCGACAACTTAATAAAGTGACGGTGAAGAATAAGTATCTTCTTCCAAGAATAGATGATTTATTTGATTAACTACAAGGAGCACAATGTTTCTCTAAGATAGATCTGCATTCTGGGTACCATCAGTTGAGGATCCGAAATGAGGACGTACCCAAAATTGCATTTCGAACAAGATATGGGCACTATGAGTTCTTGGTGATGTCATTTGGACTTACGAATGCCTTTACGGCTTTTATGGATTTGATGAACCGAGTGTTCAAGCCCTATTTGAACAAGTTCATGGTGGTGTTTATTGATGACATCTTGATCTACTCAAAGAGCCGAAAAGAGCATGAGCAGCATCTTAAGATAGTGCTTCAAACTTTGAGAGAACATCGATTGTATGCCAAGTTCTCCAAGTGTGAGTTTTGGCTTGAAAGCGTTGCATTCTAGGGACATGTGGCATCTAAGGATGGGGTACAAGTTGATCCAAAGAAAGTTGAGGCAATGGAAAAGTGGCCAAGGCCAACATCAGTTACGGAGATCAGAAGCTTTTTGGGTTTGGCTGACTATTATCGTCGTTTTGTGAAGGACTTCTCCAAAATAACTGCCCCTCTAACTAAGCTGACACGTAAAGATACAAAATTTGAGTGGTCCGATGCTTGTGAGAATAGCTTTGAGAAGCTTAAGACCTGTCTCACCATAGCTCCAGTATTAAGTCTACTGTAAGGCACAAGGGGTTATACGATATTCTGTGATGCATCACGAGTTAGTTTAGGGTGTGTATTAATGCAGCAAGGGAAAGTGATTGCGTATGCATCAAGGCAACTTAAAAGGCATGAGCAGAATTACCCCGCACATGATTTGGAGATGGCAACAATCGTGTTTGCCTTAAAGATTTAGAGACATTATTTGTATGGTTAAACTTGTGAGATATATACGGACCACAAAAGCTTGAAGTATATATTTCAACAAAGGGATCTTAACTTGCAGCAACGTAGGTGGATGGAGTTATAAAGGATTATGACTGTACTATTCTTTACCATCCCGATAAGGCAAATGTGGTGGCAGATGCCTTGAGTCGAAAATCGATGGGAAGCCTGGTAAATATCTCGACAGATAGGAGATCCTGATTAGAGAGATCCATAGCTTGGGAGATATGGGTGTGCATTTAAAAGTTTCGAAGGCAAATGCATTGCTAGCACATTTTAGAGTGAAGCCTATTTTAATGGACCGGATTAAAGAAACACAAAGCAAGGATAAGTTCGTAGCTAAGGCCTTAGAGGACCCTCAAGGAAGGAAAGGAAAACTATTTACTAAAGGCACAGATGGAGTATTGAGGTATGGAACTAGACTTTATGTGCCTGATAGTGATGGGTTGAGGAGAGAATTATTGGAAGAAGCTCACATGGCAACCTATGTAGTACATCCAGGGGCTACAAAGATGTATCAAGATTTAAAACAAGTATATTGGTGGGAAGGACTCAAGAAAGATGTAGATGAGTTCGTCTCCAAGTGCCTGGTTTGTCAGCAGGTTAAGGCCGAGCATCAAAGGCCTGCAGGGCTACTACAGCCATTACCAGTGCTCGAGTGGAAGTGAGAGCATATTGCAATGGACTTTGTAACGGGCTTGCCTCGAACTAGTGGGGGCTACAACTCAATTTCGATAGTAGTAGACCGGTTAACAAAATCAGCTCATTTTTTTTCAGTTAATACTATTTACAGTGCTGCCTAGTATGCTCGAGTTTATGTGGATGAGATAGTACGATTGCATGGTATCCCCATTTCTATAGTGTCTGACAGAAGAGCACAGTTCACCAATAGGTTCTGGGGAAAGTTGCAGGAAGTGTTGGGCACTAAGTTGGATTTCAGCATAACTTTCCACCCGTAAACCGATGGCCAGTCTGAACGGACAATTTAGACATTGGAGGATATGTTGAGGGCTTGTGTAATAGACATTGGGGTCATATGGGATTGATATTTACCCTTAGTGGAGTTTGCCTACAACAACAGTTTCCAAACTAGCATCCAAATGGCACCATTTGAAGCATTATATGGAAGAAGATGCAGGTCACCTATTGGATGGCTAGAAGTGGGAGAAAAGAAACTCCTGTGGCCTGAGTTGGTGCATGACGCCACCACCGAGAAAATACGCACGATTCATCAAAGGATGTTAACAGCACAAAGTAGACAAAAGTCCTATGCTGATAACAGACAGAGGGACTTGGAGTTTTAAGTGAGAGATCATGTCTTTTTTAAGGTCTCACCAACGAAAGGGATAATGAGGTTTGGCAAGAAGGGAAAGTTGAACCCTCGATATATAGGACCCTTCGAGATCTTAGAAAGGGTTGGAGCAATGGCTTATCGTTTGGCATTATCACCAGACCTTTCGAATATTCACCTCGTGTTTCATGTGTCAATGCTTAGAAAGTATAACTTGGATCCATCTCATGTAATACGATATGAAACCATCTAGTTGCAAGCTGATTTAACCTATGAGGAGCAACAAGTATCCTTGATAGGCAAGTCAAAAAGCTCCGTTCAAAGGATGTAGCCTCAGTAAAAGTATTATGGTAAAATCATACCAATGAAGAGGTAACGTGGGAAGCCGAAGAGTAGATGCGGACAAAGTATCCCTACCTCTTTAATGCTTAGAGGTACACTACCTTATAGTTGAATTTAAATTTGGGGACCAAATTTCTTTAAGTGGGGGAGAATGTGAGACCTCAACCCTTATAGGCTTATAACTATGCATAGACGCAATAACACGAGCTAGGGGTAGTTTTGTCATTTTCTCTAAAAAGCTCCCAGAAAAAGGTTTTATGATATTTTAAGATCTAAATAGGCATAAGACCGAATAAATAATGTGTAATGATGAAAACAAGAAGAAAACTAAAGGTGACAATATTTTTCACAATATGGGCAAAATGGTCATTTTGCACATCGAGTTAAAATTTTAAGTTTTTGTAAATCCAAGTAGGTTAGATCATTGTGGACCTTGTCCTAGTGTCAAAAGAATAAAAAGATTGCACAAAGGATTGGAGAAGAACAAGTTAACTTGCTAAAGGGCATTTTCATAATTTCTAAGGGAATTGGATAAGTTTAAGTTATAAATATCTTCTCTTTCCAGCAGCTTCTTCAATTTCTAGCAACTTCTTCTTCTTCCTCCTTCCATCTCATGTTTGTTTCCCCCTCCATGGAAGCATGGTATGAAAACTTCATAACTTTCTCTCTCTAGCTCTAATTTTCATGCCTTTGTGCACCTTTTCATGGAACCCTTGTGCTCTTTCACTCTTTTACTTCAAACCCTTGAAAAAAATCTCACTTTCATACTTTCTCTCACTAGTTAGGTGTTTAGAGAGAGAAAGAGAGAGAAAACTCTCATAATAGCTTGGAAAAATTTATTGGAAAGAATTTCAAAGTTACAAGTTACCAAGGTGAGTAGTGAATTAGAATTTATTTTTAGTGTTGTGAATGATTAGTAAGTAGACTTGTGAATGTTTGTAGTTGAGGTTATCCACTCATTTTAGAGTGATTAGGGTAGCGAATATATATAGCCATTTAAATGGCAAAAGGAAGCTAGCTAAGAGAAAGCTCTAGACTTTATAAGTATGTAAATTGACAAATTGGTGATGCTAATGTGATGATAGGTTCCAAGGAAGCCCCATCATCCCATTTGGACAATTAGGGAAGTTTGGATCGACTAAAGGCTCAAATAATACCGGTGAGTGAATTGCATTTCAAAATTGTTTTAGGAATGTGACTGTTTTGTACAAAGCATTTGAATGATTTTATACAACTTTTCTTAAAAACAAGTGCTTTGGGAACAAACCTTTGATAATTGACTTTATGTTGTGACATGTGGTTGTTATTGATTCGTGCACTACTACATTATGTTGGTATATATATATAAATATATATGTTGTGCATGATGGTTCATATTGTGTGATGATTATAACTGTGTGTGTGCATGATGTGGGGGGATGCACATGCCGGTGATGGCGTGGTGAGGGAGGTGGATGATGATAGTGCTCGTATGCACGATGTGGGGGGATGTACACAATGGCACTGACTGTGCACGATGTGGGGGGATGCACACGATGACTCCGGCTATGTGCAGAATGTGGAGGGATGCACATGAGCTGGGTGTGATGGTGGTGATATTGGTGGTTATCTATGTATTCATGTATATCTATGTTTATGAAATAAAAGCTTATGAATATGGCGTATGATTTAAATGCATGTGAAACTTGACATGTTGAACTTTGGGAAATTATATGTGTTTTATGTTGTTTTTGTCATTTCAGCAAGATGGCCTTTTCTTGAGGAAATGGGGAATTTTTGCTGGTGCCCTATTTATCGCTGCAGAGAGAAACTCTCAGGTTTCGAGGGTTTCACCAAACATGGTTCTCGCTGCAGTGAGAAAGTTTATGTTTTATGGCTTGAATCTCGTTATAGCGAAAAACTTTCTATTTCGCTTAGTATCTTGATCGATTGTTGCGCTATTTTCCACTTCTTTAGTACCATAGTTGAGCATGGACCCTTTACATTAAGTGATTTAATCAATTGGGGTCTTCCTGAGGGGTTATGATAAGCACTAAGTTAAATTGCATTATTTTAAAATAAGTGCATCATGAATTTCAAAATTTTCCTATTGATTGCTTGTTCCCTTCCTTGTTCACTCACTGGGTTTATTCTCACCGTTTTCAACTTCATGTTTTCAGATCAAGAGGCAGTCGGTGACTAGGTCGAGGTGCCTTTGTAGACTCGACTCTTGGTAGGTGTCTTGGCATTCAGTAGCTGTACATTTATCGAGTTTCTCCACTAGACATCGAGTATCCTTTTGACATGTATAGACAAATCTGATGTTAATTATTAGAATACATACTGTAGACAATATGTGTATATTTTAATGAGTAATGTCAGTACGAGTTGGCAATG
This sequence comes from Theobroma cacao, assembly GCF_053813885.1. NCBI lineage: Eukaryota > Viridiplantae > Streptophyta > Magnoliopsida > Malvales > Malvaceae > Theobroma > Theobroma cacao. The sequence continues at coordinate 15,172,418 of NC_142647.1, forward strand.
GTTTTCATCATTTTGAATTGAGATTTTGAATTATGACTTTAGTAACTTGTGGGATGAAATGATAACCAGGTAATATAAGTAGGCTTGCTTGGGCTTAGTGGACTACGTCCATTGGGCCCATGTGCCGGTCATGGCCCAGAATTTGGGTCGTGACACTAAGATTTCACCTCGAGATAAAATCAAGCAAATTCTAGAATTTATGAAATAATCTAAAATTCACATCAATATAAACCTTCTCTAAATATTCATAATAATTCAAAGTGAAAGATATAGTGCTCAAAATTGTGAAAATCACATCCTAACAATGATACTTAACAAAAGATTTATCATGAATCCAAACAAAAACCTTATTCACCAAAAGTTAAGAATTTAAGACAACTAGTTTTCATCATTGGATAGAGGAATCATAGAAAAACTTGGCATAACTTTACTCTAGATTCCTAAAATTCAAACAAGAAATAAATTCATTTACCAACTAATCCTAAATTATTTATAAAAATAAACACGCATGCAAATAAAATTAGATCTAAAACTTCCACAAAATATTCATTACCAGAAAAATAAAATCACCCCCCCCCCCCAAACTTAAACTAAACATTGTCCTCAATGTTAGAAAAAATAAAGGAAAGGTAAAGAATACTCCCTTGATGATTGGATAAATATGGAAAAGCTTTAATCCTCCTCCTTGTTCTTATTATCACCTTTCTCATTTTTTTATTTTGTTTTGTTTTTTTTAACATGTACCTACAAAATAAAAAAGAGTGTTAATAATTTAATAATTAAATAAATAAAGATAAATAAAAGAAAGTAAGTTAGAGTGCTTGGGTTGCCTCCAAAGAAGCGCTTCTTTATAGTCACTAGCTTGATTTTGGTTAAGGTTTGAGTTTTCATGGAAAAAGCTTGAGGTATGAAAGTTACTTCCTCCTAAAATGAGGTTGTAGTGCCTTTAACTCAAGATTTGATGCTTGCTTAGCCCAATGTGGTGGAATAGGTTGACTTTTATCTAACTTTTCAAATTGAGTTCTTCTTGAATAATGCACTTTTGCTATAACCTCCTTAGGTAACTCATTAACTGTATCTAGAAAAAAAATGGGAGGCACATTTGGCTTGACTTGTGGTGATGTAGATATTTCCTCTTTTTGCTTAATTTCTTCATCTTGAACTTGATTGCTGGAAGTATTTCCTTGATCTACTTTATCTCCATCATCTTGAAGTCTATTATTGATGGCATTAGCTAGTTGACCCACTTGTGTCTCAAGATTTTAGATTGATTCTACTTGACTTTGAATGATGGCATCAGTCCTTGTCATGAAGTCATTAGTCTTTGTCATGAAGGCATCAGTCTGTATCATGAATTGCATGAACATATCCTCTATTGAAGGCTTTTTCTCTAGCATAGGAGCTCTAACTTGTGACTGAAAACCATTATAGAAAATAAGTTGTGATGAATATGTAGGACCATGATCATTACTCCATGAAAAATTTTCGCTATTCCATCTTGAGTTGTAATTGTTAGAGTATCATTTATTTTGTTGCCCATCAAAGCTTTCATCAAATTGCATTGATTCGTAATAGGATGGACAACAATCACTTGAATGCCTATCTCTACAAAACTCGCATGTAACAAAAAAACTTTGAAAAACATTATCACCCCAACGTTAATTTTTTGAGAAAAAGCATCTACTTAGGTGGCTAAAACACTGATTACATCCAATGCATAATCACTAGCAACCCTCATAAGCACAAATTGTTCAGATGGCCACTAATAGTTCATCACCTCAATCAAAAGTATCTAAAAATAAAAAGAAAAGTTTGAAGTAAGATTAGAAATGCTTGGTATTAATATTAACAAGAAAGAATTAAAAATCAATTCCATGGCAACGATGCGAAAAATTTGTTAACGATATGTGCACTAGCATGAGAAATCAACAACAATGATCCTCCACCCTTAATTAGTCTTGATTTTAAGGTGGGACAATAAGTGTTATTGACCAAATCAGTTAAGCTCCTTCCATGGAAACAAAAATCAAAGTGTTCAGGTTCGTATAAAGTGGTTAAGGTCTATCAGTGTGGTGTAGTAGATATTTATAGTGAAGTTACTAGAACATTTAGAGTGAATGGGTAGCTTCTCCAGCAATACTTGGGAGGTGAATTGGATCGCCGAATATCCACAAGTACTTTCGTCGACAACAAAAAAAAGGTATCATAGTCAAGTTAGTGACTACAAAGAAGCGTTTCTTAGGAGACAACCCAAGCTATATCTTTTAAAGTTTAGTTGTTATTTTAGTTAGTTTTTGTTTTTTTTTTTGTTTAAATAAGTAGTTATAACCTCTCACTAGCTTGCTTTGTTGAGTCTGCAGGTTTGGAAAGCATGAAGGTAAGGAGGATGAAAATTAGAGCTTTCAATGCATTGTCACCATTGATAGGGGAGTTACTTTTTCTTATTCTTTTTAGCTTTTCACATTGAGGGCAATGTGCAATTTAAGTTTGGGGGAGGATTTTATTGTTATTAGTTTTTGTGATATTTTTAGGTTAGCTTATTTTCATCAATTTTTTTTAATTTTATGAATGTTTTAAAAACTTGAACTAGATTTAATTGCGTCAATTTCTTTTAATTTACCTATCCAATGATGAGAACCTCGTTATATTCTTATCTTGATTCTTTGAAACATGTGAATATTGTTTGAGTATTATGTAAATTCTTATGTTAAGCTTATTGTTAAGATGAAATTTCTACAATTTGAGTATTATATCTTTTGCTTAGATTCATTGTACAAATTTAGAGAAGGTTTGTGTGAATGTGAATTTTTGAATTATGTACCAAGTTCTAGAATTTTTTTGATTCTCTGTTGAGGTGAAATTCTAAGCTACACTTTGTTAAGGAGATGATTTAGGCCATTTTTGGACCGATTGAGCCTTTTGTAGCATTCTTTGACATAATTTATCCTTAGTTTTCCCCTTTGAGCCTAATGACACATTTTCATTGTCTAAACATTTAATTTTTAACCTAGACCCTTGTATAGATATTTGCAAAAAAAAATTTTGCACCTTTCATACCTAAGTGCATAAGTCAATTTAGGAAACGTTATGAGCTAGATAGTAAACAAGGTAGTAAAGATGAAAAATGAAGAAAAGTTTAAAAATATGATTGTATTGATCTCACTACCCAATATAAGAAATAAGCTTGGGGGTATGAAGTTGAGAAAAGAAAAAAGGAAAGAAAGAATGAAGTGTTAAACAAAAAAAAAAGGTTGATGAAAGAAGGGTACATTAGATGAAGGAAAACAAAGCTTTGAATAGGTCCTAGATTGACTATGTGCTTAGGGTGATTTGAGCTATTCATTATCCCATATCCCACCTTAACCCTAGCCATACATTATAAGCTAATTAAAGTCTTGTTGATCTTTAATTTAGTGTTAGTCTACATTAGTGGAGAGAGAGATGAAAAGCAAACTTATGGAATTTAATTACTAATTTATATTTTGCATGAATATAAACTTATCTGGATTGTACAATGTTCTATGTGAAAAGATTGTACACACACACTAGATTTCACTTAATGATAGGCTTGCATTTAAGTTGAGACTTGAACTTGAATAATATTGTGTGTTGCCTAGAGTTATGAATATGGATTACCTTTTGAGGATACTAAAGGTGATTAATCAAATGGTGTAATTGAATTCAAGTTAAATATTTTCATGTTTAAGTTATTGCATGTTGTTTTATGTTTCAGTCGAGGACTAGAAAAATCATAAGTTTAGGGGTTTGATAACTTTATTAATAAAGTTATTTTAACACATTTTAAAGGCTTAAGTAGCTAGATCTTTGAGATTTTAGGTTCAATTGTAGCATTTAGGTGTTTTTCTAGTTTAAGTTTGATTACATGTTGAGTAGTTAATTTAAATTATTTTAGTTAAATTTTATATTATTTTGTTTTAAATTACTTTAAGAGTAGTTATTTCTAGTTTCTCTTATTGCTTTTGTAGAAAATTTGATGAAAAAGGCTCATTTGATGAAAATCCGTGAAAGTATGGTGATGGCTTTATTTGTATATATTTTGGTATTTTGACCATAACTCTCTATACATAATTCCAAATGAAGTGATTCTTAGACCACTAGAACGCTATGAGGAATGGCTACAATTTTTATTTTACTACTTTGCCCAGTTCTAATAAGATTAAGGTCAAAATATCTGTCTAAGTTGGAGCACTGCAATAGTATGCATGGATTGAACATGATGTGGTATTGGGAGCATATCTTTAACTGAAAAAGTCTAATTGACATGATTCTTAGGCCATTGGAAAGCTAAAAGATAGGGTGAAAACTTTCATGTTTATCACTTTCCCTAGTTTGATCCTATCATGGTGAAAATCGTGTTTGACAATGCTCAATAGATGCAATTCTACACAAGGTAGTAGGGCAACTGAGGCCATGATGCTAAGCTACTCATGGCCACGGTGTTGAGCTTGAAAAGAGCATCATACAAAAACTCAAGAACATGGTTCTGCAGCATTGAAGAAGTAGCAGCGTGGCACTACCAAAGTCTGTCACTGTGCCACGACGCCAACAAATTATGGCCATAGCACTACCCCGATTTTCCAAAAATAAAAATTTAATGGGATTTTGGAAATTAGGCTACTTGGAGCCTATTTAAGGAATCTTTTTCTAAGGTTTTGAGATGGAGGCAACAATCAACTATTCTAGAGAAAATGAGCCAAGAACAAAGCAAGAAAACAAGAGAATTGAGATTACATAGCTTCAATAATTAGTTTCTTTCTCTCTTTTGTGTTATTCTTATTTTCTTGTTTTGAATTCATGGCTAAATATCTTTGAATATTGTTTTTACTAGATATTATGAGCTAAATTATCTTTTTAGGACTGTGGTGAATTTCAACATGTAATCTGAATGTTTGTTTCTCTTTTATTTACTATGATTGGGTACAGTTTTGCTTATTCCAAACTGTTATTGATGCTTTTGATTGCCTAACCAACAATTAATTGATATATGAATCTAATTGAAACTTGATAAAGAAATTTTATATTGGATAACAGTTTGAATAGTTTATGTTCACGTCACTTAAGTGATTTGATTTGCGATTCGGGTAGACATACACCAATTGCCATACATAGCCAAATTAGACCACTAGCTTAATGAACCTTATTTAAGTGATTCCTATTGACATATAGTAACCCAATTAATTTAGGTATTTTTGCAAACATCTCGACGGAGACTTGTACATAGTTTTGGACTTTAGGTCAATAAAACTACCCAAGAATGTAAATAATAAGAGAAACTGGTATCAGATGAAGTGTTGAATGAACCCATAATCCTAGGTTTTAATATATTACGTTTCTCTAGGAATTTTAATTTCTGCTAGTTAATTTAGTGCTTATTTTAATTTTGTTATAATTAATTTTTTGAAAACTTTAGTTACTTAAATAAGATTAATTTGTCATAAATTTTAGTACTTAGTAAAGATTTACGAACAAATCTCTGTGGCAACAATACTCTACTTCATCGATATATTACTTATTAGATACGTATACTTAAGTGTGAAAAATCGACAACAGTACCCACACTAGCCCGAAGGTCAAAGAACTTGAGGGAATTGCTCAAAACATTAAAAGCTCTTGTCCCTCCTTATCAAAAACTACTACATAGTAGGATATTGAATTATACATAATAGTTTTGAAAACCATTTCAAAACATTTTCTTGTCCACAACCATATTTTTCCTTAGTCAAATATTTATGGCAACAATGCTCATAACAAATCCATTAAATCATGCAATCATGCTTTCAACTTTACATGCTCAAATAGTTTCGAAAGTGGTACACCCAGTCACCTCAAAAGTTGATTTCTACCAAGTACTCGAAAGTCTACTTCAATTGAATTTTTCAAAGTTTCAATAGTTCCTATATACCCAAATAAATATTTTTCGTTAATACTTAGTTTAGGAAATGCATAATAATCGTTCTACGCTATTTCAAACTATTTGGGTTCACCTAAACTAATTTTCTAGACTTAATCTATAGCTCATCAAAATACCCATTTGTACAAACCCATAAAATCAATATTCTGACTTTAGGTGAGCTATAACAAGCAAGAAAATCCACCCAAATCCTCTAGTTCATAGACATCAATAATTCTACCACAATAAACAATATTTTCAAAATAAAAAATCCAAGGTTTAAAGATTCAAGAGTGGGAAAATCTCATTTTTCATTTAAAACCCAAAACCAAGCTCAAATTTTTTAAAAATGGTGATTTTGAGATAAAATGGGTTGGAAAAGCTTAAGAGCTAGGGTTTTATCCTTAAAATACGGCTAATGGTTGCCAACTCTCAGAAAATGTGGTGTATTTATAAGCTAGGGTGTGAAAATATGTTTTCACCTTTTTTTTTTAAATCGAATAAATGTATCGATACATTGGCTCATGTACGAATACATTATGAACATGTATCGATACATTTGAGACAAAATGCAGTTTCTGAAATAGATTGCCTTTAAAACTTGCCTAACTTATTTATATTAAATATCTTAAGTAAAGAGAGAGTAAAAGGGATATTTACTTAAATGGTATTTAATGTAAATAAGCAAACAACCCCCCATTTGAATTCAATAAAAATATCAAAAAAATCAAAATCTAAATTTTGGTTTCAAAAACCAAATCGAATTGAAATTAAATTTGCAACTCTTGTTTACCATAGCAAATGTACACAAAAAATTATGAAAAATTCATTTTTGGTCATCTAAAAATTAAGGGAATCATTACTGTTATTTTTTATTTTCAAAAGATTGCTCTATAAAAATCACATATTTTGACCCCTCCTATACGTAGAAAATTTTCTACTTCAAAAGTGACCAACAACATAAAATGTCAGTGAATTCTTTTGAAGGGTAAAACTAAGTTTCATAGTCAAAATATGCAATCTAAATGCTCACCTAAGGATTTCCTAACTTATCCTTTTACTTCAGGTTGGATTTCACACAATTGCTACAATTATTACCCACTCTTAGGACTACTTCATTTTTATCAAGCCTTCTACTATCCCCTAAAGCCTTTATGTTAGTACAAAAATGCAATCCACATCTAGAATCTATTATTCAAAATTTAGGATTGGCAACAGAAAGGTTAAGCTCAATCATGTTTAATTTTATTTTTTTACTTATCAAGATTACACCCTTCCATTTATTGAGAACTTTTCTCAAAGTGATATACCAGTCCAAAAGTTTTGGGTTGATTACATCAAGTGTGCTAAGCACAGTAGAGATTATTATTATACCCATCCTAACAGTCTATAAATATAAACAAAGTAATTATATTAGTCTTTCATGTTCTTAACCAATTTAAGGCGAGGAATTAAATCATGCATTGGTTCTCCCACTAATTCTTTTTGCAATAATAGCCTTCCACTATAACACAAAAACTTTACTAGGCATTTCTAGTGAGCTGAAACCTTTTTTAACTTATTGCAAACTTGAGTGACGCAACAAATCACAATAAGCCTAATTGGGTAGATAACATAACTTATTGATTGCATCTCTAAGCAACTCCTAAATTTATTAGGTGACAACTCCTTGTCTAAATGCATCATATGCATTTTGCCTTACTTTGCCTCTAATACCATGTAGTCAAGTGTGAGACATTCGAACGACACAGTATTAGTTGAGTAAGACCCATGTATAGCTCAAATGTACTTGTCTAAAAGTTTGAGCTTGAGGGACTCAACAAACCTCCAATTAAACGAGCAGCCTTGTTATCTTGCTATATGGTGGAAGGCAACTTGATCATGTTGTGCATGTGATGCAATATTTTAATGAGGGTTTTGTTGTTGTAATTAAGGTCTCATCATACATAGCATGCGTGGCATTTATATATCACATGCCAACTACATAGGATGATTATGGACTTTACCTAATCTAGCTTCCTTGAGCCATCAATGAAAATTAGTTTGGTCAAATCCTAGGGGATTACATACAAATATCACCATATCTTGTCGTCTTGTAATCTTCATGTCTCCTTGATGCCTTCGTCCTTCATTCTTGGAATTATAAAATTTTCTTCCTAATCTAATTCTATGAATTCTAATTACATATTTGTAAAGAAACCTTAAGTTACATTTAAGGGGAGTAAGATGAGGAGAGAATTTTACAACTCTTGAATAAAATAGAGGAATGGCATGGAACACACTCCCTATTTATAAAATAAATACCAAATGCATTCAACCATAACCATCCATAACACATTATAGTAGTGTAAGTCTATAATCATCCTCATACATTCATATTCATGTAATGAACATATAAAACTTATGTTTAATTCAAATTGAAGATCTTATATGTCATTTGGCAATAATATCACTCATCCTTTGAAAATATAAATCCAAATAATTTGATGTCTTAATCCCATAACAAGTCTTGTGCTAATTTAGAATTCCTAGTCCTACTACGAGTTCAATTAAGCATAGACTTAGTAATCCTAAACCTTTAAGGACTATCAATTTAAATTTGACCCTTATTCTCAATAGGAGTCTTAATCATAAGAAATTTAATATTCACAAGGAATCGTAATCCAATTAGGCTTTCTAATCTTATTTGAAAATTTAATCCTTGTTGTCCTCAATTTTATAATCCTAGTCCAATTAGAATTAGATGTTTATGGCCAAGAGTCCTATTTCTTTGCCAATTTGATTTTAAAATCTAATTTAAGGCAATCCTAAACTCTTTAGGATATATTCCATTACAATTAGGAGTCTAAATCCAAGTCATAACCGAATTATTATAACTCCTAATTATAGAGAAGAAATCGCATAAGCTATTACAATTTTATTGAGTCTGCATTACCTTTGCTGTCTCAAATTCTTTGGAGCTCCATCCTCAATTGTTTGCTGCAATTTTGGCATCAATTCAGAGGCATCTCATGCCCCAAACATCATGCCAGAAACCTCTCAAAACCTTAGCAAATTTGGAGTACAAACAACCATGATTTTGCAAGAGTCCATGTCACACAATAATAACATTCCAGCTATCTGTTTGTGCAGAAACATCATCAAATCACCACCCAAACGAGGTGATTAGATGTTGTAAATTTTCAAAGGTTGAGATCATTCTCTTGAAAAAATCACACACAAAATCCTTTCCTAAGTCCCTCAAAAGAATTTCCAAAGCATATCACATTCTGCTGCCAGATTTTTCAGATTTAAATTTTCTTAAAACAAACCTATAAAATCTTTAAGGACTTATTATATCTAGGTTTTAAATCCATAAATCAAGACTTTAAACGCCTTTTGAAACATAAATCAGATTTTAAAAATCCATTCAGAATTTTTCTAAAAAGTTTTTTCAAATTTTGCATCAAATAGACATATAAACAAAAACAGTTTTTGTAATCTTCAACAACTAAACATAAAACTAGATTAAATCAATTAAATGAGGCTTTGATACCACTGAAGGGGATTCGAATCATGCTAAGATGGATCATATGTAGCAGAATATTAAAATTTTAATCCCCTAAGCCATGGATCAATTTAATTGAAACTAATCTAGAAAAACCACATAAGAAAGATTTCGACATAGTTGATTGTTTGATGTTTGCTTTCTTTGGTGGAGTCCCTTTGGGTTTTTGGTTTTTGACTTTTGTACACCAACTAGGACTTATCAAACCATAACAGTACAATTGTCCTGCCTCTAATGGTGATCGATATATTGATTTGTCAAAATCTCTTCATGTGTGAATCCCTAAGCCAAAGTTTATGCTACTAAGCTCTTAACTTTAAGCACCTTTGTGTTTCTCTCTTTTTGGCTATAATCCTATCTCAACAGATAAGAAAATAAATATAGAACTATTCTGTACATTCAAGAGGCGGCTAAAGGATTCTCTTATAGAGTGATAGAGTGAATTGACCTATTTCATATCCAACAATGATTAGAAGATGTTTTGGGCTAATTGGGCCTTTGTTTAATACTCTATAAAATCATATTTGATTTAGCCCAGTAATTAATCAAATTAAGCCTTTATAAATCAATTAGATCACATCCAATTAAACTCAAAGTAATTTTGATAATTCAGGTTATGTGTGTGACCCATTAAGAGTCCAATATGTTGGCAATAAATATAAATTAATTCAATTAAGAATTTATATTTATATTTATATTTATAGATCATGAGTGACATCTAGCAATACATCATGACCACCTAAATGTCAAGAGAGTCAATATGATTTGACTAACATTTTGGTGTATAGTATTTCAATGTAATTTAAACCTTTGTCATATATCCCAGATAGATAGAAAGTTTAGCTCGATGTCGACCTTCTAACTTATCCATATTAGTCTTGCAGCTTCCATATTGACCTATCAAGATTGCATGGGCTAAGGACTTTTAGTCAATATAAGCCAAGAGTAAATGAGATATGTCCCCTTTAAATCACTTGAGGTGATGAATCATTTCTAGACTATTCATTCATCTTTTCATGCTTCATGTCATACCCAAAAGCGCCCTATTTAGGCATCTGGTCGACTCTAGACCCGTAGTGGTGAAATCAAAGAATGACAATTCACATACAAAATGACCTGGCATCACAAGTCTATGGGTTACTTACACTACTAACACATGAAGGTATTTCCATAGACACTTGAGTGGAATACCAAATGGAACTCTTATAGTAGTTCATGTTCAATGAACTTGTTCCTTAACAAGCACCCACATATTATCCCTAAGTATTTCACATACTTCAACCTATGAGATTAGTTGCTTACTTCCAAAGTAAGGATGCTTAGCATGTACCAATCTTTGAGCATTGTCAATGTCCTTATTCTTGACAATATAATGACCAAGAACATATATAGGGACAAGGCTTTGATGCATAAGAATCTCATAATTATAACCTTTAAAATTTCTTTGCAAGGCCATTATGCTTCAACGACTTTATCTACACAAGTCTCTCATAACTCTTTATAAATATATTCATGGATAAAGGAATACCTCATACATTATATAAAATATCCACAATGTATTTAACATGAAATATGACTAATTAATGCAGTGTTTTACAAGCAAAAATCGATTAGCTTGTGGGGCTTACATTGACCCAAATCATGGTAAAAATCGTGTTGGCAGATGTTAGACTACTGCAGTTGAGTATGTTGATATGATGGCATATGACTACATATGACGACATTTGCTTTAAAGTTTTTGTGAAAAGAATGTTGATGTGAAGCTTTTTGAATACCTTGAGAAACTTTTGGAAGTGCTTATCAAGCTTTTGTTTTTGAAAGTGTTGGGGAAAAGGTCATGGTGGTAAGGTTGCTTTTGCTTCCTTCTCCTGAATTTTCTTGTCAATTGTCTCAATCATTATTTCATTCTCAACAAGCTTATCTTGAAGTTTAGCTTGCCTAATACTACTTTTAACCTCTTTTTCGCTCCTCAGGGTGATTGTCATAACTTGTTCCTTACCTTCTCTCCTAGGATTCATTTTTGTATCATAGGGTAAGGTCCCGTGAGCTTTATTGTTTAGTAAGTTGGCAAGTTAACCATCCTAAATCTCAAGGTTTTGTAGTGGTGCTGCTTGACTTTGGATAATGCTATTAGTTTGTGTCATGTATTGACTTAGCAAATCCTCCATAGCTGGCGTTTTTCTGAGATAGGCACTCTTGCTTGCTGTTGGAATCCCGAAGGTGCATTCAGCTTTGAAGTTGAGGATGATCCTTTATTATTGGCCTAAAAAAATTTTGGATGGTTTCTTCACCCTAGATTGTAAGTGTTGGAGTAAAGGTTATTCTACTGTTTATTCCCCACAAATTGCATTGTTTCTGTCAAACTTAGACACTGATAACTTGCAAGATCATCTTCACAATACTCACAAGCTACAAATGGACTTTGAATTGTCAATACCAAAAGATTCAATTGTCTTAGTTAGAGTTGTTACTTGTGCAGATAATTTGAAAAGGCATCTACACTATAAACTCCACCTACTCTCTTATGAATGGACCACTTTGATGGCCACTGGTAGTTGTTTATAGCCGTATCTTCTAATAAATCATATGCCTTATCAATTGATTTAGCCATTAAAGCTCTTTTTGTAGTGGCATTAATGGTAATTTAAGCATGACCACTTAAACCATTATAGAATGTTTACACTTGCAGCCACTTTAGAAGACCATGATGAGGGTAACGCCGAAGTAATTCTTTGTACTTTTCCCAAGCCTCATACAACAATTCAAAATCTTGCTGCATGAATGATGTGATATCATTTCTCATTTTCACTGTCTTAGCTTGAGGAAAGAACTTAGCAAGGAACTTTTGAGCAAGATCATCCCATGTTGTTATTGATCTAAAAGTGTAGCGAATTCAACTATATTGTAGCTTTATCCCTCAATGATAAAAGAAAAAGCCTTAAATGAGTTGCATCATCTGTGACATCATTATGTTTCAAAGTATCACATATCTCCAAGAAGTTTGATATGTGGCCATTTAGATCATCATTTGGTAAACCCCCAAACTAGACTGAAGTTTGAATTATGGTGATGATGGCCAGCTTGATCTTTAAATGGTTGGCTTGAATAGCCAGCCCTCGAATGCTTGATGGAATCACTTGCATTAATGGGACAGCATAATTCCTTGAGCGATGATTTTCTACTACTACTCGCTCTTAGATTTGTTGTTCATCCTGTCGATCAGCCATTGTATTTATTTGAGCAAAACCTTGTTGATTTTCTCGTCAAAGTCTACAGAATGTTTTCTCAATTATGGATCACAAGGTACAATTTCCAAGCTTTTGGCTTTTCTCATACAACGACGAAATGAACTTGTGAAACAAAGAAATAAAACTTAAATTAAAAGTAATTTGTGGAATTTTAATATTAGCAAATAATAAAAAACTCCCCAGCAACAGCAACAAAAACTTGTTGTTGAATGATAATTTTGCCACTTTTTGATTATTAAAAATATCTAAGTCCTTGTGTTTTAAAGTAATTTTAGGTAGTTTTTATGCTTTTCGTTATTAAGTTTAATACATGTTGGAATGGTTTAATTTTAGTAATTTTAGCTCATATTTATGTTAAAAGTCCTAATTTGATCCATCATTGATTTAGTCCTTGTTTTGAAGGTGTGCAAGTGCATAAAATTTCATGAAGGTGAACCGAGCAAGGATGATTAAGTGTGGAATTTTCTAAACATGTTATGGTATTTTGACCATAACTTTCTCCAAAGAACTCCAAATGAGGTTATTCTTAAAGCACTAGAAAGCTAAGAGGAAGAGCTACAACTTTAGTCTTTATCATTTTTTCAAGGTCTAATTGGATCATGTTAAAACTGCCTATCAACATTAAAGTACTGTAGTAGTTTGCATAGACTAAATATGATGTGGTATTTTGACGATTTCTTTCAATTAAGAAGTCCAAATGTTGTGATTCTTAGACCATTGGAAATCTAAGAGACAATATTACAACTTTTATGTTACACTTTGCCTAGTTCAACCTTGAAGAAGGCAAAAATAACATCATAAGATGAAATAGTGCAGCAAAGACAACATAAGAGAGGAACACCATAGTGCCACCCAAAAGTAGGGCATTGTGGTGCCCAAGAGACAAGGCCGCGATGCCTAACAAGTTACCAAAATCTATTTTTGATAGGAATTCGAAAACTAGAGTGTTTGGAGCCTATTCAAAAGGCTTTTTGCAGAGGTTTTGAAAAGAGGAGGTAGCAAGCAATTTCTCTAGAGAAAAAGAGTCAAAAACAAAGCAAGAAAGCAAGAAAATTTTAAAGAGAATCAAGATCACAAAGCTTCAACTATTAGTTTTCTCTCTCTACTTTTGTGTTTTTCTTTTTTTTTTTTTACTTGGATTAATGACTAATTTTCTTTGGATGAAATTTTTATTAGATATTATGAGTTAAACTATTTTTTTTAGGATTGTGTTGGATATCAACATATAATCTAAATATTTGTTTCTCTTTTATTTACTATGAATGGGTATAGTTTTGCTTATTCAAATTTGTGCTTAATGTTTTTGATTGTCTAGCCAATAATTAATTGATTTGTGAATCTAATTGAGACTCAACAAAGAGATTTTAGATTGGACTAAGATTTGAATAGTGTATGCTCATGTCACTTAGGTGATCTAATTTGCGTTTCAGGTAGACATACGCCAATTGGCATACATAGCCAAATTAGAACACTAGCTTAATGACCTTTTTTAATTGATTCCTATAGACATATAGTGACTCAATTAAGTTAGGTATTTGTGCAAGTATCTCGACTGAGACTTGTACGTAGCTTTGGATTCTAGCTTTATGCAAGTATCAAACTATTAGTTACAGTAGCTACCTATATGGTTAATACAGTGATGGCATCCACTTGAAGAACTCCAGCTACTCTACTCTGTGTAGATTGCTCCATTGGCCATTAGTAGTTGTTTGATGCCATCTCTTCTAATAGGTCATATGCGTCATCAATGGACTTCACCATGAGAGCTCCTTCAGCAACAACATCAATAGTGGTTCCTACGTGACCACTCAAACCATTGTAAAATGTTTGGACTCAAAGCCATTTTGGAAGGCCATGATGAGAACATTGCCTAAGCAGGTTCTTGTGTCTCTCCTAGGCTTCATACAACGATTCACCATCAAATTGTGTAAACAAAGTAATATTATTTCTCATCTTTGTTGTCTTTGCCGAAGGAAAGAATTTAGCAAGGAATTTCTGAGCAAGGTCATCCCAAGTTGTAATTGAGCCAATAGGCAACAAGTTTAACCACACCTTTACTTTGTCTCACAACAAGAATGTGAATAATCTCAATCGGATGGCATTATCTGTGACCTTTTTGTGTTTAAATGTGTAACATATCTCAAAGAAATTAGATATGTGAGCATTTGGGTCATCATTTGGTAGACCCCCAAACGAGATTGATGTCTGGATCATAGGGATGATGGTCAGCTTGACCTCGAAATTATTTGCTTGAATGGTTGGCCTTCTGATGCTTGATGGAATACCTTGGACTAAAGGAACGGCACAGTCCCTCAACAATTAATTTTCTTCAACTACCCTTTCTTGGACTTATCGCTCTCTTAATTGTTCAGCCATTGTATTGAGGACACAGAACCATGTTGACTTTCTCGTCTCAATCTTCAAAATGTCCTTTTGATCTCTAAGTTGCACAAGATAATTTCCAAGTTTCTTGCTCTAGGCATATAATATTTGAAACGCACCTGAAAAAATCAAAGAAAAGAAAATCTCGATTTTAAAAAAATTTGTTTCATTTAATATCAGTAAAGATAAATAGGAAAACAAATCCTTGACAACGACACCAGAAACTTGATGTCGGTTCAATACATGCAAAAGCACATGGTTGTACAAGTAATATAAAGGTAAGTTTAGTATTGTTTCCCATAAAGATTTGCACCTATACCTACTAAGTATTAAATTTATAGAAAAGTTTATTCTATCCAAGCACTTGATTATGAATTATTGATTAAGTTAAAAGTAATTTGTAAAATTAACTAAATGACAAAGAATAAAATTTCACTAAGAAAAATATTAATTCAAAAGCCTAGGATTATGGTGTCTCTGAATATTTCATTTGAATCTAATCATTCTCCTTAACTTAGATTAATGGGGTACAAGTAGAGCTATCAATATAGGTTAGCCCAGCCCAGCCCAAGCCCTTGTGGGTTAAGAAAATATAGGCTGGGTCGGGTCAACCCATTTTTTATATGGGCCATCAAAACCTTAACCCAACCCACCCTTTGCTAGCCCATGGGCTAGGTTAGGCCAGCCTATTTCTTTTTTTTTCAAAAAAAAAATTATTTTTGTAATTTTATTTAATAAATTTTCTATTAATAAAATTATTCTATGATTTAATTCATAAATTAAAATTATTAATTTGATAAGTAAAGATTAAACACGTTAAAATGTATAAAATAAGCAATACTATTGGTAATTAAATTATTAATTTTAAATAGTTAAATATATAAAATTATTAAATTAATTAAAATTATTAATTTTTTCTAGGGCCATAGGGTTGGCTCGTCCTAGCCCACTGATTTGATGGGCTAGCTCATTTAGGCCCAGTTCTAATATGGGCCTAAATTTTCAAACCCAGCCCACCCCATATTCAATAAAAAATGAGCCAGTCTAATGGGACAGGCCCATTTTGACAGATATAGGTACAAAGCTATCCTAGAATCCATATTCTATACAAGTCTTTATCAAGATCATGCGCACATAGCTTCTCATAGCTAATTCCATATGTCTATGTAAATTAATTAGAAAAGGTTCATTATGTTCGTGTTCTAATTTGGTTGCCTAAGATATTTAGGTATATGTTTATCCTAAATACTAAACTATCACCTAACTCCAAAGTGAATCGAACATAGGCTATTCAAAACTATGATTTATTCTAAACTCCCTCTGTCTAGTTACATTTAAAGGCCTAATACACTTCAAGTAAGGATCATGCATTGAAAAGCAATAAGCATAGGATTGAATAAACCATGCAACATCCATTGATACTAAGCAAAGAGAAATCACATATTCAAACTACATAATGAAGTAAACCATAATCCTAGAAAACAAATTTAGTTCATTATCATTTTTGCAGCAAACATAACCATTTCAAAAGAAAATATCATTTCCACAGCAAAAGAACAAGGAAGAAACGAAAAACTAAAAAGCATAACAAAGCCTTTTTCAATTCTCGATCTTGGGTTGTCTTCAATTTCTTCTGTTTCTCTTGTTGGAGAGCTTTTTTCTTTTCTCTCAAAAACTATCATTTGTTCACTGTAAGTCCTCTCTCCATCAGTTATTGAAAATCACATATTTTTAGCCTTCAAAAAACCTTCAAAATTCAATTCATGATTGGTTGAAATCACTTAATCCACATTAGAGTGCAGCGGTGCTCCACCCTTATTTCCTTTTAGTTTTCTTCAGTTGGGGACTGTAGCCCTCCTCTTTGGCTGCCCCAACACTAGCCTCTCGAGAGTTTGTATGGGAGTAGTGATGGTCCCTTAGGTGCTGCAACCTTAAGTACTTCTTGGCCGTGGTACTGCTTTTTGTAGACCCTTGGCGTAGAAACTGCTTCAGTAACTCATCTTGAAATGTGATTTTCTCCTATCTCGAGGTTGATTTAGGAAAAGTGGTAAACATGAACGTTGTAGGTCTACCTCTTATCTTTTTTATTGTCTAAGAATCACATTGATTGAATCTTTTTATCTTGAGTTATGTCTAAATTACTGCAACATATTTAGTTAAAATATGAGCTTAGTCTTTATTGCGTAATTCAATACCATTTAGCTTTATACACTTTTATGCACTTGAACACCTGCCAAAACAAGGACTAAATCAATAGTGGCTTAAGTTCAGAAATTCAACATTAAAATGAATTGAAATTAAGTGAATTTAACTACTTCAACATATCTTAAACTAAATAACCAAAACTTATAAAAACTAACTCAAACTAACTGACGTTCATAAGGACTTAGCTAATTCAACATCCAAAATGTGATTAAATAACTCTATATCATAGGATTATCAAGTACATGATCACGAGGCTAAGGAAGTAGCACCATGACTATGCAAGAAAGGCCACAACACTACAGCATCACAAAAATGATAAGCATTATACAATTCCTATGTACACAGTGCTGCAATGCCAAAAAAGGCAACACCACAACGCCAAAGAGGGCAATGCTGCAACATCAGACAATTTTCCAAAATTAAAACTCTTGATGGGGATTTTGAAAAATAGGTTATTTTGAGCTTATTTAATGGACCTTTTTCAAAGGTTTTGAGGGAGGATGGCAAGCAACTATTCTAGAGAAAATGACCGAAAAACAAAGCAAGAAAGCAAGAGATATAAAGAAAGAATCAAGATCAAAAGCTTCAATCATTAGTTTCTTTCTCTACTTTTGTGTTTCTCTTACTTTCTTTGATTTGGATTAATGTCTAATTTTCTTTGGATGATTTTTAATTTAGATATTATGAACTAATTTGTTTTTCTAGGATTTTGGCGGATTTTAACATGTAATCTGAATATTAGCGTCTCTTTTATTTATTATGAATGGGTATAGTTTTGCTTATTCAAATTTGATCTTAATGCTTTTGATGGTTTCGCCAACAATTAACTGATTTATCAATCTAATTGAGACTTGATAGACAGATTTTAGATTTGGCTAAGGTTTGAATGGTGAATGTTCACATAACTTAGATGATCTGGTTCACGATAAGGGTAGACATATGCCAATTGTCATATATAGCTAAATTAGAATACTAACTTAATAAACCTTATTTAATTGATTGCTATAGGCATATAGTGACCCAATTAAGTTAGGTATTGGTGCACGCATCTAGACAAAGACTTGTGCATAGCTTTGAATTCTAGGTTAGTAAAACCATCTATGAATATAAATAATAAGATAAGCTGATATTAGATAAAGTGTTGAATGAACCCATTGTTCTAGGTTTTAGTCTATTGCTTTTCTCAGGTGAATTTTTAGTTTCTATTAATTCATTTAGTGTATATTTAATTTAGTTTTAATTAGTTTTCTAAAAAATTGAGTTATTTGAATAAGATTAGTTGTTATAATTTTGGTACTTAGTGAAGATTTAGGAAAAAATTCTTATGGGATACGATTCAAGACTTACTGTTTATATTACTTGTTCGATATGTATAGTTACATGTGCAACATCGACAACAAACACATACTTGTAAGCTTTCAAACAATGCATATTCAGCTAAGAAAAAAAAGAGTGAAAATACCTTGAGATGTTATTTGAATATAGGAACAAGCAAGGAAGAAATAGTTGAAGAGAAGTGCCAAAAAGCTAAGGGAACCTCAAGACACAAATCAAGAGTCGATCTTAGAGAAGCTCAAATCAGTCCAAAGGTATAAAGAGTGCAAAACTTGAAGATTATAAAGCCATAGTCGACCCTAAAATGTCTATAGTCAACCTTGTTCCAAAAAGCTCAAGAAAATCAAGTTTTGAATAGACATAATTGACCTAGGCCCAAGTATAGTCAACCTTGACAAGTCAAAAGCATGAAGAAGTTGACTTTATGTAGACATAGTCGACTATAAAGGAGGCATAGTCGACAATAGCAGCTTAGATTTGCAAACAACATGCTCTCAAGAGAGAAATCAAATAGAGGAAGGTTATACTCGACTATGGAGCCCTAATTTAAGAAATCTGAATAACATAGTCAACCCTAGGAGCGTTGTAGTCAACCCTTAAGCTTCAGCAACAATCAAATTTGATTCAAACTTGTGTCTAACAACTCTAAACTTCACCTCAGCTATAATAGCCGCATTTAAGCTATATGGAAGCAAGAAATGACCTGAACCAAAGCTTCAAACCCTAAAAAGACCTTTAAAAGCTTATCTTCACTCTCTAGCATCTTTTTAGTCTTCCACAAAGATTTGAAGAGCCATATATGTGCTTCATTAAAGTTAAAATTTCTTCTTTCACTACACACAAGCTTAGAGTCTTAGTATTCAACTTTTGTAAATGCATTTTCTTGCTGAAATTTGTCTCAATTGTAAAGGTTCTAGCTTAGCCTTGAAAAGCTATTTGTGATGGTTTATGGTTGAGCCTTTAAAAACCATTGTTGGTGGGTTATCGCTTGATCCCATTAAAAAGCAAGAATCTCTCTATGGATTGTGCGAGGCTTATCGCTTGATCTTGTGAAAAAGCCATTGTAAGGGTTATTACTTGATCCTATTATAAAGAAAAAAAATCCCTTTTGTGGATTGTGTGAGGATTATCACTATGTCTCGTTAAAAAGTAAGAATCCTTGATAGTGGATTAAAATTCCTTCGTTACAAAGAAAATGAATGTAGGCATCGAAAAAGCCAAACCATTATAAATTCTGTGTCTTTTATTAATTTTCTATATTATTATTTATTGCTCATATTTTCCTTAGAAAAATAGTTTTTAATATTGATTTATTGTTCTACACTTAGGAAAATATTTTTCCCTTTACCTTTCATAGTTAGCATTTAACTTAGGAAAAATATTTTATTTTGGTATATTAATTTTATGTTTAGCAAATTTTTTTTTGAAAACTTGTTTTTGATACTAGAAAATATTTTTTGGTGAAAAAGGTTTTATTTTAATACTTAGATTTTCAAAGAAACTTTAATATACCAATTCACCCCCCTCTTAGTATATTCCCTTTTTTAGACTTCTACACTAACAATTTGTATCAGAGCTTGGTCTCAAATTTTGTAGGTCTAACTACTTTTGAGAGATCCTTTGTAGAAGCTTAAATCGACAAAATAAAGGTGACAACAACTATACTTGGTGAAGGGCATTCAATCCAAAGGCCACCCTTTTTTGTAAGTAAGATCTACCCTTATTAGAAGAAACTTATGGAAATGTTTATTAAATTTATGGAGTTAGATGTTTGGAATGTCATATTAGATGGTCCACATGTTCCAAGTAAGGAGGTAGATGGCAAAGTAGTCATTAAGTCTAAGGAAGAATGGGATGATAAAGATAAGAAATTAATTCAAATAAATTGCAAAACTTGTAATACTCTTCTTTGTGTCTTAGGAACTAGTGAGTTTAATAAAGTGTCTATGTGTGAAAATGCAAAACAAATTTGGGACACCTTAGAAACCACTTATGAAGGCACCATCCAAGTCAAGGAATCCAAGATTGGATTATTTACACATGATTATGAGTTTTTTAGGATAAAAGAGGGTGAGTCTATTAATGACATGCTTGAAAGATTCACTAATATTGTAGGAGGTTTAAAAACCTTAGGAAAAGATTTCCCAAGTGCACAACTTGTAAAGAAAATCATTTATAGCTTACTAAAATCTGTAATGAATTGGTAAGTATATTTGAAGACTTAATTCTCACATTTCAAGATCTTAGCTTTAACCATAAAGAAGAAATTTCTAAGCTCAAGATAAAAAATGAATCATTAATGGAAGAAAACATTCAATTAAAAATTGATGTTGAGACACTTCAAAGAAATTAGGAAATTGAAGAATATTGTTAAAGGAAAAGAAAAAGTTATTAAAAGTAAAAAGTCTCATAAATTTGTCAATTTTTTAGTGCATTCATTATTAAAATCATTCTCATTGATATTCATTTTATGCACACATTTTTTGAGATTAACCCTGAAGGATCCAAAGCAAATTTGCATACCATATTTTAAGTGAAAATGAGTTTAGTACATGTGAAACCCAAGGAAGAACAAACTCAAGATTGAACACAAAATAAAAATGGGTAATATCTATTTCCTTACTCTTTTTAATTTTGAAGAATGCTTGATTGATGAAATTCTATTGATTATGAATTAGTTGTTGAGCATTGAGTGTTGTTCATGTTGCATTTGCATGAAAATATATGATTGAGTGTTGATTATGCAAAATTGTTGATTACAAGGAATGTGAGCATGGAATGCATTTACACTTAAACATAAATGATTTGATGAGGATGATAAGATTATGATTTAAGTATAACAAGATTTCACTACTTAAATTGATTTTTGATGAGTGCATCAAATATATATATTTAACGGGAGATTAAATACCTAATTAGTCTAAGTTAGACTAGATTTAGGATCAGATTTAGGTGTTTTTATTTTTTATATTAGTTTAGTTTAATTTATGTTTAAATGTTTATTTTAAGTTAATAATGTCAGTTTTATGTTATTTATATTTATTTTAATGTTTTTGTAGGAGTAGAATCAAAAATAATTTCAATTGGTGAAGAAGGGTGCATAATGGACTGGTGCTCTATATGCATATGTTTTTGTTGTTCAAGCATATCTCCCACCACAGAAGTCCAAATGACATGATTTTTAGACAATTAGAAAGCTAAGATGCAAGGCTACAACTTTGATGTTTACCACTTTGCCCAGTTCTAATCGAAAAGTGGTCAAAATCTTTGTCGAAGCGAAAGTACTACACCAAATGAAGAAAATTGAGCAAAACCTTAGAAAGCCATGGTTCTGGAAAATGAGAGCCGCAGCTCTCACCGTATTTTCAAAAAATAACAAGCTTACGAAATTTTGGAAGCAAGAGCTTTTGGAGGCTATTTAAGGGGCCTTTTTCAGAGGTTTTTGGGGAAGAGGCAGCAAGCAATTTCTCTAGAGAAAAAGAGACAAAAACAAAGCAAGAAAGCAAGAGAATTGGAGGGAGAATCAAGATCACAAAGCTTCAACTATTAGTCTTCTCTCTCTACTTTTGTGTTTTTCTTATTTTCTTTGACTTGGATTAATGGCTAATTTTCTTTGGATGAAGTTTTTATTAGATATTATGAACTAAACTATTTTTCTAGGATTGCAATTGAACTCACATGTAATCGAAATTTTTAATCTCTTTCTTGCTTATCTTTAATGGGATTAGAAATGTTTATTCCAATTTGTTCTTAATACTTTTAATTGCCTAGCCACCAATTAAATTGATTTAGGAATATAAACAAACTTGGGAAAGGGAGTCTAGTGTAAACTAAAATTGGGATAGCATATGATCATATTAATTGATTTACATATGGGATAAGGATATACCTATAGGCCATATGTAGCCAGATTAGAGCTTGAACTTAATGAGTATGTTTTAATTTCAATTCATATAGGGATATAGTATTTTGGTTAAAATAGATATTTTTATAAGATGAGTTGGGAGACCCTTATAAATAATTTAGGACTCTAGGTTAGCAATTCAACCCATTGAAATAAGTTAAGAAAGAGAGGTAAAACTTAGATGAAGTGTGACGGATATTGTAATCCTAGGCTTGTTTGATTTGATATTTACTCAAGTTATTATTATTGTGATTTTTCTTGTTGATTTAAATTTTAGTTAATCAATTAATTTTGAGTGTTTGGATAAGATTAATTTGTTTTAATTTTAGTACTTAGTAAAATTTTAGATTAATTCTCTGTGAGATCGATACTCTGCTTACTTATTTACTATCTATTCGATATATATACTTACAAAGTAGAATTTTAACTAACAAGTTTTTGGCGCCGTTGTCGGTGAATTGTTTCTAGAATTTTTACTAATACTAATACCAAGCAAATTTAGTCTTGATTCAATTTTTTTTTTTTTTATTTTCAGGTACTTTTGGTTGAGGTGATGAATTGTTGTAACTATCAATGGACATCTAAACAATTTGTGCCTAGGAGGGTTGCTAGTGATTATGAATTGGCTTTTAGGGCTTTGGCAGCCGAAGTAGATGTTTTGTCTCAAAAAATTAACACTTGGGGTGTTAATGTTTTTCAATGTCCTTTTGTGGCATGTGAGCTTTGTGGAGATAGGCATTCAAGTGATTGTTGTCCAACTTATTATGAATCAATGCAATTTAATGGAAACTTCAATGGGCAGCAAAACAATTCATACTCCAACAGTTATAACTCAAGGTGGAATCACCAAAACGTTTCTTGGAGAAATGATCAGGGTTTTACATATTCATCACAACCTATTTTCCATAATGATTTTTGGTAGCAAGTTAGAGCTCTTGTCCCTAAAAGGAAGCCTACCTTAGAAGATGTTCTCATGCAATTCATGACAAAGAATAATGCCATCATTCAAAGTCAAGGAGAATCAATCCGACATCTTGAGACTCAATTAGGCCAACTTGCTAATTACATCAACAATAGGCCTCAAGAAATTTTACCAAAGAACATTGAGCCTAATCCTAGAAGAGAAGAATCTGGTAAGCATCTTGATGAGGTAAATGGAAAGAATGTGGTAAATGATGAAGATAAAGTTGATCAAGGAAATACTTCTAGCAATCAAGTTCAAGATGAAAAAATTAACGAAGAGGAAGAAGTATCTACACTACCACAAGTCAAGCCATATATGCCTCTCATTCCTTTTCTAGATACAGTTGATAAGTCACCTAAAAAGGTTGTTGATATGGAAAATCCAAAGAAACTCCTTGAAGTTTGTTTGGTTTAAGATGCAACAACCAAGGACCAAAATGAAGAACTTACAAATGTTACATATGTTTTAAAGGCTGCACTAAAAGTGTTGGCTCCATTAGTTTTTGATGATAATAAAACATTCTCACTCATTTACATCTAACCATACTACTTGAGTGTGCAGTATGAAAATGTATGTCAACGATAAATTAATCACTCAAAAGCAAATATCAAAACTCATACAAATAAGGAGCTACAATTGAGCCACAAAACAGAAGCCTCTTTGTCAGATAACTAAGGGAGTTAGTCAACTAAAATTCAAAAATGAAGTTAGATGGGTTCAGAGACAAAAATGACTTGATCCACTAAGAAGCATTGTTAGTCGACTAAGAGCTCACTGCCAGAAACTAAGATCAGAAATAGAGACGACTTAATCGACTAAGAAGCATTGTTAGTTGACTAAGAACTCACTGTCAGAAACTAGAATCAGAAGACAGAGATGACTTAATCGACTAAGAAGTATGTTAGTCGACTAAGAGCACTCTGTCAGAAAATTTGAATTTGAATACTAGAAGACAAATTAACGACTAGAATGACTCCAAACTATTTTCCAACAGTCAGAAACTATCAAACATCTATCAGAGTTGATTTTTCAAGTATATAAGGCACTCCCAACGGCTAAGAACAAGATTAGATGCTTCCAAGTTCAAAAAGAGCTCAAAAATAGCAAAAACTCTCTGCATACTATCACAACCCAATTCTCGAGCCATGACAAGTGCAAGGCCCCAATGGGCTCAACCCACTAAGCGCAAGCAAGCCTATTTATATAATCTTATACATTAATCCACGTTTCGTTAAAATCCAAAATTTGTAATGTACAAGTATAGCTCCTTTGAAAACAATTCATCAAACCCAATCATGCATTCATAATGGCATCATTAACCATTATATACATATATAGATTAACAAATGAATCTTAATATTTCACATCAAGTATTCATATATACATAATTAGACCTTGACCGTCAGCGGAGTGACTCTGGGCACGGTTGCTAATATCTAATGTCATGGTAAACCTACCGAGCAATGGATAGGGAGGAGCACCTCGTCTTAGGATCCAATCACCTTTAACTCAAGAAACCTAAAACATGAAGTTTAAAAACATGAGTACAAACTCAGTGAGTGAACATAGGAAGGGAACGAGCAACGTTAAGGAAAGTTTAGAAATCATGATGCACTTAGTTCAAAAAACAATGCAATTTAGTTTAACTCTTATTAAAACCCCTCATTTCTAACCCTTGGTTGTTCAATCACTTGATGATGAAGGATCCATGAACCACAAAAAGTTGAAAAGTGAAAACTTTAGTAGAATTCAAGCAAGTCAAGCATAATAGATTGATTCTCGCTGTAGCAAAAAGGCATTCTCACTGCAACGAAATTCTGGCCAGATAAAATCTAAGGGGTTTTCACTACCACAAGGAAGATCCATTCATGCCATATTGTACATTAAATTGAACACATTGACAATAATCAAGTTTCTCATTATTCATTTCAATCACATATTATAATCATAAACTTTCTATCACATATACATATATAAATATGTACACCACCCCACTTCATTCATCGTCATGTGCACTCCTTACTCGCACATAGCTAGGTCATCATCGGTTTATGCGCACTCTCTACTCGCACATAGCCAGGTCATCATCGGCTTATGCGCACTCCCTACTCACACATAGTTGGGTCATCATCAGCTCATGTGCTCTCCCACATCTCACATAGCTGGGTCATCATTATCACATAAAGGAGCATCCAAAGCATAATACACATATCAATATAATGTGATAACGCATGAACTATTCATATTGCACATTTCACAAGATAAAAACATTTCATCAAGGGCTTGTTCCCTAAGTATATTTTTGAAGCAAAAACAAATAAAACTTTCAATTGATTTATTTAAACATGTGGACACTCTCCAAAACTTTTTTTTTTGAAATTCAAGTTCACTCACCCGGCAACAACGAGATATTAATTCGTTATTTGTTCAGAGGTGTCTCTAGCTATTCCTACTTGCCGATCGCTTGTTATTTCCTCCGACGCACCACTATAGTGCACTACCTTTACTTTGACACTCCCTAGCAACAATCCAACTCAACATATTTAATTATACACGCATATGGTAGCACTTAAATCAATTAGTTCTTAATCTAATTCACATTTTTCATCCTCATCATTCATTTATTATTACTATTACCATTATTATTTTAAAACTAACTAAATCTATTATTGATTTTCTTATTATTGATATTTACCTTCATACATTGTACTTACACTAATTTCATATTTTAAATATTATTTAACAATTCTATAACATTTATACCAAATAATTCAACTTATTCTATATCATTCTATCACACATTCAAACCAATGAATTGGACTAAACCTAAACAACATACTTCATAATGGATCCATAAAGAAAAGGCTTGATTTTAAATTTTACCTCACTTAAGCTTAGATGCTAATCCAAGTAAAATATTGTAGCCCACCAAACCTTCCTTGCCAAATGTATTGTTGGAGGCCCAAAGGAATAATTATTATTATTTATTTATTTATTATTTTTTTCCTTTCTTACACTCACAAGCCGGCCACAATTTTCTCCTCTCTCTCTCTCTCTCACCGTCGACAGTAATTTTTTGCTCCTTTCAACCACAAAAATCAGCAACCAAAGCTACTCATCTCAGCCTCAAAGATCAGCAGCCAAAGTTGCTTATTTCACCCTTAAAATCGACAACCAAAACCTAAAAAATCAGCAACCAAAGTTGCTCCTTTCAGACTTCAAAATCAGTAGCCAAAGCTGCTCATCTCACCCTTAAAATCAACAACTCAAGCCTTCGTTTACTCCCTCACAAACCCAACAGAACTAGCCCTTGTTTTCTCTCTCAAAATTTGTAGCAAAACTCTTTCTTTTCCCTCTCAAAATTTGCAACAAAACTCTTTCTTTTTCCCTCTCAAAAATTGCAGCACAAAGCCTCTCTCTTTCTCCCTTGGTCAGTGGTTTTCCCCTTTCTCTTTTTCTCTCTTTCTTCTTCGGCTTTCCCTTTGCTCTCTCACAACTGACTTCTCTCTTTCTTCTTTTCCTTTCTCTTTTCTTCCAACCAACCTTACTTATTTTCTTTCTAAGGGCACGGTTTCCTTGCCAAAACAAAGCCAATTTCCTTATTGTTGGTGTGGCAGATAAAAGGAAGGAAAAAAGCAATGAGTGTGATGATGTTTCTAGAAATATTTTGGGATAAGAACAAAACAAAGTAAAACAAAAAAGTTGGGTTCAAGTGGCCGGCCATATGAATGAAAAAGAAGAAGTCAAAAAGTGAGGTAAAAGCTTGTTCATTTAGTCAAGTAATACATAGTAAATTTTTTTGTCTTTTCCTTTCTTTCTCTTTTTTTTTTTGTACATAAACCTTACATTTCCAACAATCTTACATAGCTGGCCGGTCATGAGGAACAAAAAGAAGAGTCAAAGCTTCCTTTGGAAGCTTTGACCAAGCTTTCTAAAAATATTACCCTTTTTCCCTTTAAGGTTCTCATCCTTTTAATTAAGTCCACCCAAAATCTTTAAATCTCCAATTTCCTTCTATTATCTTTTTTTACATATGCACAAACGAAATATAAAGTTTGTACCCCAACACAGTGTCTCCATAATATTTAAAATATTTATTTACCCGCGCTATCTTTATTTAATAAAAACATGCGGGCCTCATTAACATCATTTTTCTCTGAAATTTTCTCGTTCTTCTTCTCCCTCACTTAGATTTACCATATACTCCTCTTTCATGGAAAATTTTGACACTGCATAAAATATTAATATTTTAATATTATTTTATTAATAAAATATTATTTTATTCTAAAAATTTTCCTCTCGCCTCCTTGTGTCTCCTTGGTACCCAAAATACCTTATTATGCTTCATTTTACTTCCGAATCACTTGTTATCTCACAAATTCTTTCTCGATAAAAATATTATTATTTTATTATTATTTCCTCGCATGCAGAATATTTTATCCAAAACTATTTCTTTCATCTTTCATCACTTCTAAACATTATAATTAACCTCAATTGGCATTTGATAAGTTTTATTACTCACTATATCAAAGTACGGGATATTACACATACTTTCTACACTTCACTCCAATCCTTGTAATAGAGTTAAGCACTTTATCTTGTACCATTTAGATTAGGTTAGTGATCATAGGTACTCCTTTATTTCTGTTCTCATTGATTACTTAAAGTGTGCAAGTCACTCTAAGTGGATTGATCAAGCTTGGGTTAGCTTGATTGGGTGTATGGGTTCTAACTCAGCCTAAGAAAAGTTAATTTTAGGTTTTGGTTGATCCTGGGAAAAACCATTGTTAAAAGTTGTGGCTGAGCCTATGAAAAGCCATTGTAAAGCCTTGGTGGAAGCTTGGGAATTCCACCGTCTATAGTGATTTGGTTTAAAAAATCCTTGGTTGGAAGATCAAGGTAGTGGATGTAGGTCTTTGACCGAACCACTATAAATCTTTGTGTATTTTCTACTCTGTTTTATTTTTTATTTTCATTCTTTCTTAAATCATTCCTTCATCTTGCATCAAATTTCTCATCATTGACCTTTAATTTGCCCCCAATTAGAAACCAAGTTTAGTGAAAGCAAAAAAGTGCTATTCACCCCCCTCTAACATATTTATTTAAGACCAACAAATGGTATTAAAGCCTACCCCTCTTTCTCAAGGCTTAACATCCTAAAGGAGATCCTAATGGCTCTTCAAAATCAGTAGTTGTTAAGGGATAGTCCACAAATAGACTACCTCTGTTTGATGGCTCAAATTACCCCTATTAGACCACTAAAATGTCAATTTATATAAAGGTAATAGATTATGAGATGTGGGATGTCATCACGGATGAACCTTTCATTCCCTCAACCATAAATGCATGACCAATGAAATGATTCCTAAGCGAAAGTCTGATTGGACTGAAGTTGAAACCAAAAAGGTCCAGACAAATTTAAAGGAAATAAACACTTTGCATTGTGCTTTAACTCCTACTGAGTTTAACAAAGTGTCAAGCTGTACCACTGCCAAACAAGTGTGGGACAAACTTAGAGTTATCCATGAAGGGACTTCACAAGTCAAGGAGTCCAAAATAGCTCTTCTAACTCATAATTATGAAATGTTCAAAATGGAACTTGGTGAGGACATCACCAGCATGCTTGATAGGTTCACAAACATTACCCATAAACTTAGTGAGTTAGGCAAGCCATTTCCTAAACATGAACTAGTAAAAAGACTTCTTAGAAGCCTACCTAAAACTTGGAAGCCAAAAGTGACTGCCATTAGAGAAGCTAAGGATTTAAATGTCATAACACTTGATGAAATATGCAAGTTTTTTCTTACTCATGGGCTAGAGTTGAAAAAAGAAGAAAAAAAGACAAAAGAAAAGCAAAAGAAAAGAAGACAAGAATTGCATTAAAAGCAAGTACTCTTGAAGAAGAATTGGATAACTTATCATGTGAAAATGATGAAGAATTAGCTATGGTAGCAAGAAGATTCAGAAAACTTATGGGACAAAGAGATAGAAGGCTGGCTAAGAAAGGTTATAGAAGATAACAAAGTTCTTCATGGAAAAATAGAAGTAAAAATGAATCTAATAAGAAGGAAGATGTCATTTGTTATGAATGCAAGAAGCCTGGACACTTCAGATCAAAATGCCTCATGTTGAAGGAGGAAACTCCCAAGAAAAATAGAAAATCAAAGAAGGCTATGGTGATGGCAACTTGGTCGGATAGTGATGTTTCAAGTTCATATGTTGAAAAAGAGAAAGTAGAGGAAAAAGCAAACTTATGTTTGATGGCCAAAGATGATGAATCTGAGGTATCTTTTGCTCCTTGTGATATTTCAATTGATGAAATTCAAGAAGAATATGAATGCCTCTATGATGAATTTGAAAAGCTGGCATCAAAATATAAAGCTTTAACAAGAAAGACTACATCTTTTGAAAATTATTTGGAAAAGATAAGACATGAGTTCAACTCTGTTTTTGAACAAAGAAATTTTCTTCAAACTGAATTAGAATATTTAAAAACAGATTTTAAAGTTCTGAAATTGGAATTGGATAACAGAACTGAAGTTTTACAAAATGCAACTGATGAAAATACTGCTCTTAAGAGTTTGAAAAATCAAACATCAAGAAGAAACACATACTTTAAGAAAAATTATGATAGTTTCTCATCTAGATGTTATGTTTGTGATAAACTTGGTCATCTATCTTATGACTGTTATAGAAGAAAAAGCACGCAGAAAACAAAAAAGATTTGGGTTCTAAAAAAATCCTATGTAGCAGCTAACCTTCAAGGACTCATCAAGGCATGGGTACCGATTAAGAAAAACTGAAAATTTGTCTTGTAGGTTGACCCAAATCGAAAAGACATATGTTTAAGAGTTCAATTGAAAGAGAAGCAACCATGGTACATGGATAATGGCTGCTCAAGACATATGACTGGAAACTAAATGTTGTTTGCTCTGCTGGATAAGAAAAAGGGAGGTACTGTATCTTTTGGAGATGATTCAAAAGGCATAATTTATGGTATAGGAACTGTTGGTAAGAACTCTCATGCTCAAATTAATCATGTGCTATTTGTT
This sequence comes from Theobroma cacao, assembly GCF_053813885.1. Taxonomy (NCBI): domain Eukaryota; kingdom Viridiplantae; phylum Streptophyta; class Magnoliopsida; order Malvales; family Malvaceae; genus Theobroma; species Theobroma cacao. The sequence goes on from NC_142647.1 coordinate 15,202,966, forward strand.
AAAGGATTAAAGCACAATCTCTTAAGCAAGAGTCAACTATGTGACAAAGGGTTTAACGTATGTTTTTATTCACATAAATGTGAAGTCATAGATATTAGTACTAACAAAATTTCATTCATAAGAAAAAGAATAAAAAACATGTATGTCATATTTCTTGAAGATCTTGAATTAAATTGTGAAACATGTATTATGGCAAATGATGGAAATGATAACTAGTTATGGCATAAAAGACTTAGACATGTAAGCATGCATACCATCTTAAAATTGATGAGAAAAAATCTGGTTATAGGATTGCTTGAACTTAAATTTGACAATGATCAGATTTGTGATGCTTGTCAATTAGGTAAACAAGTTATAACTTCCTTCAAAACCAAGAAGATTATTTCAACCTCTAGACCTCTTAAATTACTGCACATTGATTTATTTGGTCCAATCAATATAACTAGTCTAGGAGGCAAATCATATGGTTTTGTGATAGTTGATGACTACTCTAGGTACACTTGGGTCTACTTCCTTGCTCGTAAAAATGATGCATTACCTGCATTTGCAAATCATTGTAAAAAGGTTCAAAATGAAAAAGGATTTGTCATTGTTAGTATTAAAAGTGATCATGGAGGTGAGTTTGAAGGAGATGATTTTGCAAATTTTTGTAATGAAATGGGGTTAGATCACAAATTTTTTGCACCTAGAACACCTCAACATAATGGGGTTGTAGAAAAGAAGATTCAAACTTTAAAAGAAATGGCTCGAACCATGCTGTGTGAAAACAATCTACAAAAATATTTTTGGGCAGAAGCTGTCAATACAGTAGCCTACATTCTTAATAGAGTTTCTATAAGGGCCATGATTTCTAAAACCCTTTATGAATTGTACAAAGGTAGAAAACCAAACATTTCTCAATTCAGAAGTTTTGGCTGCAAATGTTTTGTATTGAATAATGGAAAATATTCTGTTAGAAAGTTTGATGCTAAGAGTGATGAGGTAATATTTTTAGGATAAGCATTAAACTTAAAAGCTTATAGAGTTTTTAACAAAAGAACTTTAACCGTTGAAGAGTCTATCCATGTAGTTTTTTATGAATCTAATGCCTTGCAAAAGGAAGTTCTTGCAGATGAAAATGATGCAGAAGACTTTGAAAGATAAATGGAAAAAATGAGTCTAGAAAACAAGAAAAACAGTGAAGAAAACTCCTTCGGAAGAGAAGTAAAACCTCCATCCTTAGAAAATCTGCAAAGGACTGAAAGTCAACAAAATGCTCTTCTAAAGAGCTATAAGTATATCAAAGATCATCCATAAGAGCAGATCATTGGTGATATTTCACAATGAGTCAAAACCAAAAGAGGAATTAGAGAAACCTGTGAATTCACAGCTTTTATCTCACAAATCGAGCTAAAAGTTTTGAAGAGGCAGAAAAAGAAAAAAACTGGATAGTGGCCATGCAAGAAGAACTTGAACAATTTGAAAGAAACCGTATATTGACACTGGTTTCTAGGCCACTCAATCACCTAATTGTTGGCACAAAATGGGTGTTCAGAAATAAGGTAGATGAGCAAGGTAATGTTATCAGAAACAAAGCTAGGTTAGTGGCTCAAGGATATAACCAAGAAAAAGGCATTGACTACGATGAAACATTTGCTCCTGTTGCTAGAATAGAAGCCATAAGATTATGGCTTGCATTTGCAAGTTTCATGAACTTCAAATTATTTCAAATGGATGTGAAAAGTACATTTTTAAATGGTCTTATTCAAGAAGAAGTCTATGTCAAACAACCCTCTGGATTTAAGGACTTTGAAAAACCTGATTATGTTTTTAAATTACATAAGGCCTTATATGGATTAAAACAAGCTCCTAGAGCTTGGTATGAAAGGCTTTCAAAGTTCTTAGTGAAAAAGGGTATATCGGAGGAAGCATAGATACAACATTATTCATTAAGCAATATTTGAATGATTTAATTGTTGTTCAAATTTATGTGGATGATATTGTATTTGGTGCTACTAATGAGGTTTTGTCCAAGCACTTTACTGAAGAAATGCAGGGTGAGTTTGAAATGAGCATGATGGGTGAACTGAAATTCTTTCTTGGTCTTCAAATCAAACAATGCAAGGATGGTATCTTTATCAATCAAGAAAGATATATTCAAGACATGCTGAAAAAGTTTGATGTGATGAAGCTGAAGCCAATCAGCATTCCAATGAGTCCCTCTACCAGGCTTGATAAAGATGAAAAAGAAAAGAGTGTTGATCAAAAGCTTTATAGAGGAAGTAAAACAGATAGAAAAAGTACTAGTGGCACTTGTCAGCTTTTAGGGAACATGCTTGTATCATGGTCAAGTAAGAAACAGAACTCTGTTGCACTTTCAACTGCTGAAGCTGAATACATTTCCTTAGGTAGTTGTTATGCTCAAATTTTATGGATTAAACAACAATTAAAAGACTTTGGAGTAACCATGCATAATGTACCAATATTCTGTGATAATACAAATGCCATAAACATCTCAAAGAATCCGGTTCAGCACTCTAGGACCAAACATATTGAAATTAGACATCATCATATTAAGGACCATGTGATTAAAGGAGACATTAAGATTGAGTTTGTTAACACTTTGCAACAATTAGTTAATATATTCACCAAGCCCCTGAATGAGGAAAGATTCTATGAAATTAGGAGAAATCTAGGAATGGTTAATGTACAAGAGCTCTAAGAAAATTTATGAGCTTTCCATTCATAAGACAATAGGTACTTAGTTGATTAAGAGAATCGCTTAACCAACTAAGAGCATTCTGTTTTTTTTTTTTTTTGTTAATAGACTTAGTTGAATAAGAGCAAAACTTAGTTAGTTAAGAAACTGAAATAAAAATGATAAAATGTAAGGAAAAAAGATAGGCATACCGGGTGAAAGAAAAAAGGAAAAGTTGTTGACTAAATATAAAAAGAAAGGTAAATTTTTTAATTTTGAAAATAAGGGTAACTGACAGCATTTAAAAGGGGGAGTTTGATGGTTTTTAAAGAAGAAAAAACCACTCTTAACTTCTCACCCTCTCCCTTCATTCCCTCACATCAGAAGCCAAACCTTTCAAAACCAAAACCCTCTTCCTCTCAAACTCTCAAAACCCTAAGTCTAAAACTACTTAAAATCGATTGCCAAATCCACATTACCCAATAATATTTTGGAAAAGAAGAAAGAAAAACGACCCATGAAGGAGAGTCCACCATCCAAAATTCAAAAGAAAAGGAAGAAGGATGAGTTAGCTTCAATGACAGAGAAAATTGGGAAGAAACAAAGAAAGAAAGAACAGAAATCAGAGAAAAAAAAGGAAAAAGAAAAATCCATCAGAAAAGGTAATCCTCCATCCACCAAATTTAGAAATAAAACTCATGAGGATAGATTTAGGAAGATAAAGAATGCACCCAATTCATGTGGGAAATATATTGACTAAGACAGCTTTAATAAGGTCCTAGAAATTAAAGAGGGTTCATCGGATTATTTTGAAGAGATAAAATTCAAGAAATTGAGCATTTCTAAGAACAGAACCTATAGTGCTAGCCTTGTGAAGGAATTCTATGCTAGCATTGCACTAGATGAAAATGAACTTAAAGAACCTGAGGATTTTGTTGATGATGGCCTAAACGTGTTCCTGAATGGAAAGGAGTTTGTGGTCACTACCATAAATTTGGGAAGTCTGCTCAAAGTTGAGTATGAAAAGAGAAAATATGAAATCCCTAAAGACTATGATCCCTCATCTCTGTGGGAAATAATCACAGGGAAAAAGGAAAGATATTCATCCAAAAGTTATGCTAGTTTCATTAAAAGCCCTCAAATTAGGATCCTGCATTATTTCATTGCCTCAACAATTCATGGAAGAAGCAATAGCTTTAGCTACGTAAGCCTTCAAGACATGTGGATAATGGAGCATGCCTTTAGTGCTACTCCCCTCAATTTAGGTAGATTCATGATAGAAAAAATGAAAGGAACATCTCAAGTTGACAAGGTGAATCTGCTTTATGGAAACATAATCACCTCTTTGGTGAAGAAAAAGGGGATATGGAGTTCCAGATATGAAATGAACCAAGTTAAGAGCATGGATCAAGCAATCTATCTAGGAAGTTTGCCAAAGATAGGGTACAAGCTAGAAAGAGAAAAGTTTGTCAAAACCCCCAAAAATACTCTAAGGGATGAGCATGTCACCCTTGCTCAAACAGAGGCAACTCCCTCTCAGATTTCAAATGAAATGATTCTGAATTTACTTATGAGAATTGATGGGAAACTCACTGATCAGTCTGGAAGAATTCAAAAAATTGAAGATAAGTTGGAAGAGTTGGGAAATTTGATGAAAGGAAAAGGGAAATCACCTTCTGGTGCTGCAACTAAAGATACGTTTTCAACACCAAGTCCAGCACCAGTAGGACAAGCTGCTGAAAGTCCTGCTTTCCAAGTTGAAGGTGATGAACCAAAATCTACTGCAGCAAGAAAAGCACCTACTCATGAACCTGAAATTGAAAAGGAAGGCAGTGATAACACAAAAGTGGTAAGATCGTTTAATGCAAATTCTCCACTGCATGATGAGGCACAAATAGATAAACCATCCCCCATAAATTCTGAAAATTTTTTTATCATGGATATATTTCACCCCATTGTAAGGGAAGAAGAAGCTGAAAAAGAAGCAACCAATAGTAGAGCAGAGAAACCAACATCTACAAGAGCTTCCCTTGAATCAGTCCACACCATAAAAAGTGGACCTACTGATAAAAAAAAAAAAAGCAGCTGAGTTTACCCAAGATAAACCCAAACATATTGGCAAAGGCAGAAAGACTATGGCAACAAAAACTAAGTTCCCTAAGAGGAGAATGTCCTTCAGATTAGCTAAAAAAGCTAAACCTTTAGTCAAGTCTTCTGTTTAGGATCCACTCTAAGTTCCAGACACATCTTCTCTTGATTCCTCCCCATAAAAATCCTCACCTATGCGATCTTTTGAACCCCTCAATGTCTACTTTGGCACTGATGAGTCCACCTCCTTTGACTCTTCCTAAACTAGTAAACCACCCCTGTTTTGCTAATGACAAAAAAAGGGAGAAATAGAAAGCAAAGGGGGAGATAGAAAGTAGAAGAAATTTAAGTAAACAATAGAAGTAATTTAAGGGTAATTTAGGAATCTAAATCTTATTTTGATGAAACTAGGTTGTTTATGACACTATGTTATTTTGGATTGCTAATTGTTAAGAATTGGATACTGATAACGTATTTCTGTTATGCTTTTATGATTATTTTTGTTGGATTGTGAATGGCAAATGTTTTTATAATGAATATGGATGCTGATTATGCTTTCATGATATTTCGGTTGGATTGTTAATGGCATTTGCTTTTGAAATGGATATGATTTGTTGAAAATATGCTGATGACAGTTAGTCACCTATTGCTAATTATTCTATAAGCCTGTATGAAGATATTCTGTCAAATGTTTGAATCTACACCTGTTCTTTTCTTTAAGAAATTAATAAAAACTTGTTCACCTGTTAAGTTAGATAATAAATAACCTCAAAAGATCATGCATACATTAAGAGGGAGCCCACACTCAAGGGGAGAAATCCTTAGCTGGTACAAAACAAAAAGAACTAATAGACACTGTGCTTTTAATCAAGGAATGTTTTGTCATCATCAAAAAGGGGGAGATTGTTGGCTCCATTAGATTTTGATGATAATAAAACATTCCCACTCATTTATCTCTAACCATACTACTTGAGTGTTCAAGATGAAAATGTATGTCAATGATAAATTAATCACTCAAAAGTAAATATCAAAACTCATAAGAATAAAGAGCTACAATTAAGCCACAAAACAAAAGCCTCTTAGTCGAATAACTGAGGGAGTTAGTCAACTAAAATTCAAAAATGAAGTTGGTTGGGTTCAGAGACAAAGACGACTTAATCGACAAAGAAGCATTGTTAGTCGACTAAGAGCTCGCTATTAGAAACTACGATTGGAAACAGAGATGACTTAATCGACTAAGAAGCATTGCTAGTCTACTAAGAGCTCACTGCCAGAAACTGGCATCAGAAGACAGAGACGGCTTAATCGACTAAGAAGCATGTTAGTCGACTAAGAGTACTCTGTTAGAAAATTTGAATTTGAATGCTAGAGGACAGATTAACGATTAGAACTGACTCCAAACTATTTTTCAACGGTCAAAAACTGTCAAACATCCATCAGAGTTAGTTTTTCAAGTATATAAGGCACTCCCAATGGCTAAGAACAAGATTAGATGCTTCCAAGATCAAAAAAAGCTCAAAAATAGTAAAAACTATCTATGTACTTTCTACACTTCACTCTAATCCTTGTAATAGAGTTAAGCACTTCATCTTGTACCATTCAGATCAGGTTAGTGATCATAGGTACTCTTTTATTTCTGTTCTCTTTGATTACTTAGAGTGAGCGAGTCACTCTAAGTGGATTGATCAAGCTTGGGTTAGCTTGATTGGGTGTATAGGTTCTAACTCAGCCAAAGAAAAGTTAGTTTTGGGCATTAGTTGATCTCTTGAAAAACCATTGTTAAATGTTGTGGCTGAGCTTGCGAAAAGCCATTGTAAAAGCTTGGTGGAAGCTTGGGAATTCCACCATTTATAGTGTTTGGTTTAGAAAATCCTTGGTTGAAAGATCAAAGTAGTGGATGTAAGTCTTTGACTGAACCACTATAAATCTTTGTGTATTATCTACTCTATTTTATTTTTCATTTTCATTCTTTCTTAAGTCATTCCTTCATCTTGCATCAAATTTCTCATCATTAACCTTCAATTTGCCCCCAATTAGAAATCAAGTTTAGTGAGAGCCAAAAAGTTCTATTCACCCCCCCCCCCTCTAGCACATTTATTTGGGACTAGTAAAAAGTGCATTATCCAAGAAGAACTCAATTTGAGAAATTAAAAAAAATAAAAATAAAAAACTCAATTTCAGAAGTTGGGTAAAAGTCAACCTATTCCACCATCTTGGGTTGAGCAAGCACCAAATCTTGAGTTAAAGCCATTACAACCTCATCTTAGGAGGAGACTACTTTCACACCTCAAGCTTTTTCCATGCAAACTCTAACCTCCTCAAAGGGTGAATGAAAACCTCAACCAAAGTCAAGCTGGTGACTATAAAGAAGCGCTTCTTGGGAGGCAACCCAAGCTATATCTTTTTAGATTTAGTTGTTATTTTAGTTACTTTTTGTTTTCTATGTAAATAAGTAGTTATAACCTCTTCCTAGCTTGTTTTGTTGTGTATGTAGATTTGGAAAGCATGAAGATGAAGAGAAAGAAAATTAGAGCTTTCAAAGCACTGCCACCATTGATAAAGGAGTTTAATTTCCTTTTATCTTTTTTGTAGCTTTTCACATTGAGGACAATGTGCAATTTAAGTTTGGGGGAGGGTTTTATTGTTATTAGTTTTTGTGATGTTTTTAGGTTAGTTTATTTTCGTAATTTTTTTTTTGTTTTCAGGATTTATTTTAGGAATGCTTGAGATGAAAATTGCCAATGCCATGATATTACCAATCCTAGGATGATATTTTGATTATCTTGCTAATTTGATTATTGGTTTGATATAGACATGAATTGAGTGATTGTGATATTCTTTTGTTAGTTTCATTGTAGAATGTGATTTCCAATAATTTGTACACTAAATCTTTTACTTATAATTATCATGTGATTTAGAGAAAGTTTATGTTGATAAAAAGTATAGTAGAGTCAAGGATTCTAGAATTTGTTTGATTCTTTCTTGAGGCGAAATTCTGGATAACACTTAAGATGGGACATGATTTAGGCCATCTTTGGACCGTTTGATCCTCTCAAGCTAACCTTGTTAAACTTTTATCCCTAGTATACCCCTTTAAGCCTAATTTTCCTTTTCTTTGTTTAACCACATGATAATAACCTTAGCCTTAAAACAAAATTCCAATTTTGCAACCCTCACTCCTAAGCATGTATATTGTTTTATGGGATATAGATTGAGTTAAATGTTGAAAAAGGTAGAAAGGTGGAGTTACTAAAACAAATTCAAAAATTATTAGAATTCAACCCACTACCTACAACAACAAAAAAAAAAGTTTAGGGGTGTGGAATTGTGATAACAAAAAAAAAAAGAGAAAAAGAAGAAGTGTTGAACAAAAAGAAAAAAGTTTATGAAAATGGTGTACTTGGTCAAGGAAAATAAAGTTCTATAGGTCCTAAAATAATTATATGCTTAGGGTGATATTGAGTCACATTATATCCTTTATCATACCTAGACCCTAACCTTACATTATGAGCTTAATAAAAACCTATTGATATTTGCATAAGTGTTAATCTACATTAGTGGAGAAAGAGATGAAAAGCAAACATACAAAATTCTAGCACTTAACTAAATTTTGCATTGGCATAATCTTATCTAGATTGTATGATATTCTTTGTAAAAAGATCATTCAAACACACATAAATATTGTGAAATCCATTTGAGAATGAACCTATAGTTGAATTCAGCATGAATTTAATGATTATCTATGTTTTACTTTGAGTTAATATTGTGGGATAGTTTTTGAGAAATAAAAAAATTGGGGAATTCATGCTTTGGTGAATTGCATCTCTAGCTAGTTGTTTTGTTTTTAGTTCTTCCCTTTTGCTTTGAGACAAACAAAGATTCAAGTTTGGGGGTATTTTATGAGTGCATCAAATACATATATTTAACGGGAGATTAAATACCTAATTAGTCTAAATTAGACTAGATTTAGGATCAGATTTAGTTGTTTTTATTTATTTTATTAGTTTTGTTTAATTTATATTTAAATGTTTATTTTAAGTTAATTGTCATGACCCAATTTTCTTGGCCATGATCGGCGCATGAGCTCAATGAGCATAGCTCACTAAGCCCAAGCAAGCCTATCCATTTACCTTTGCTTAACAAATTTATCATATCATGCATACACACACACCTTTCTCGGGTGTGAACATAGCCAAAACACAATGGAATTATCGATAATAATATACATGCACTATACCAGTCATGTATTTAGCAATTTACATTGCATACACATATTCACATTGTTAGATTGTATTCACAATACAAAAGGACCCATGACTTCCAGCGGAGACATTTACAATAAAAGGGATTACTATCGAATGTCAGACACATACCCAGGAGATGCACTATGGGGACTCCTCGATCTAGGGTCCAACAGTCACCTGATCTGAAAACATGAATTTTTATAAAACGTGAGTACAATACTCAGTGAGTGAATATTAGAAGGGAACAAGCAATCTCAACTAGGAAATTTGACAATCATGATGCACGGTTGAAAATAAGGCCATTTTCATCTATCTACTATTCCAAACCCTATTTCCCTTAAAACAAGCCATCTTGCTAAAATAACAATAGTAACATGTAACACATGTAAACTTCCAAATTCAACAAAACAAACGCTTACATATTTGCATTTACAACCATATACCCATCATCAACATGCACACCATCCCATCATCATCATCTCATATGCAACGACTTATGCGCATATAGCCGAGTTAGCAACGGCTTATGTGCACTCCCACTCACACATTGTCGGGTCAGCAACGGCTTATGTACACTCCTACTCGCACATAGCCAGGTAAGCAACGGCTTTTGTGTACTCCTACTCGCACATAGTCAGGTCCAAATCAACATGCAAAGAAGCATCCAATGCATAACATGCATTTTGTGATAACACATAAACCATTGTATAGCACATTTTCACAATATAAAATCATTGTACTAAAAGCTTGTTCCCAAGGTACATTTTCTAAGACAAGTTTAATAGAATCTTTCATATTCCCCAAAACAAGTTTGAAATGCAAGTCCACTCACCGGTATCGAAAATTCATATTCCGAGTGCACTCGGATTAATAGCCCTCAAACGCAATTCCTTTGTCTTTTCCGGACATCTCACTACCTTGACAAATAACAAAGTCGAGAAATTTACTATATTGTCCCTAAATTGATATAAACTAATTTAAATTACTAATGTTTGATACATAAATGCAAAAATACGTTCGATTACCACTTAATCGCGGTATCAATTAAATTCAACCGATCACCCGATTAATTGGCGATTATGTCCAAATTACCTCCAAATTAATCCATTTCTCCTCTAATACCTTAGTTTACCACATACCATTTAAATTAAGCCAAATTCAGCATTAGAACCCTCACAGTTCCTTATAGAAAATTTCGGTCATTTGGTGCACTAGCACCGAAATTTTTCTACATAACCGTTTCACCTTAATTCATCATATTTCCAAGCCATTTTCCTTGAAATAAAAACAATCCCCCATTGATATTCAGCCCTCATGGTTCGACCAACAAGGAACCCTAGAGAAATTGAATATTTCTTTTGTGTTTTTGTTCATAACTATGCTTAACTATCCCTAAACACTAACATAGTCTAAAATCAAATTATTCCAACAATAATTCCTCTTCCATACCCATTTTTCAGAATTGAATTCATCATGATAACTCAATATTCAACCATGGAAATCAAGAACAAAAGCATGGGTAAGCTAGGTATCAAGGAGAATTAAAGAAATTTTAACTTACCTAGCTTGTTTCCTTGATTTCTTCACTTTTTCTTTGAATTTCCACCTAGATTTTCTTGTTTTTCCCTTTGTTCTTCCTTTTTTCTTGTTTCTGGTTGCCTAGGCCGAATATGGTGAGAGAGTTGGGGATTTAATGGGCTGATTTCTATAGAAAATAATAAAATAATCAAGCATGCCATGTGTCACATGCTTATTGGCCCAATTTTTAACTTTTTGACTTTTTCTTCTTTATTTTCCACCAAACATATTCTGGCATTTATCCAATCCTACCACATTTAAAATCCCTTGGTCTTGACAAGTGCTGGGGCCAAAAATTTACCGATTTGCCCTCAAGACGGAAAAATTATAATTTTGCCCCTATACTCTGAAATGTACCGGAATCACATTATTTCTACTTTTCAACCTCAAATAACACTAATATTGATCAATATTAACCAAATGGGGCAAAAATCATTTTATAAAATTCCCGTTTAGTTCTCCAGTGATAAAATTACCACTTTACCCTTGTGCTCCAAAAATACCGGGAATCATAATTTTTCACTGCTAAACATCATTTTATACTCCAATAATCATAATTATATCTCATATAATTATTTTTGGTCAAATGTGATCAAATCTTGGCTAGAAATCTCAATTTAATCATCATATGGTAAAATGACCGTTTTGTCCCTAATCGGTCAATTTTCCTGATGGACTCCAAACTGGACTTTGAACTCCGAATCACTATTCTAAGTCATTCTGTGGTTTCAAAATTTTCAATTTCCTCTTAGAATTTTTGTTTGAACTAGTTCAAGGCTTGATTTAACTTAGTTGTACCACTCGGTACAATACCGTCTTTTAATCGAGCTTGACAAGGTCTCACATTAATAATGTTAGTTTTATGTTATTTATATTTATTTTTATGTTTTTGTAGGAGTAGGATCAAAAATAATTTCAATTGGTGAAGAAGGGTGCATAATGGACTAGTGATCTGTTTGCATATGTTTTGGTTTTTCAAGTATATCTCCCACCACAGAAGTTCAAATGACATGATTTTTAGACCATTAGAAAGCTAAGAGCAGGGCTACAACTTTGATGTTTACCACTTTACCCAGTTCTAATCAGAAGGTGGTCAAAATCTTTGTCGAAGTGAAAGTACTGCACTAGAAGAACAAAATTGAGCAGAACCTTGAGAGTCGCGGCTCTAGAAAATGAGAGTTGCGGTGCTCACCGTATTTTCCAAAATAACAAGCTTACGAAATTTTGGAAGCTAGGGCTTTTAGAGGCTATTTAAAGGGCCTTTTTCAGAGGTTTTTGGGGAAGAGACAGCAAGCAATTTCTCTAGAGAAAAAGAGCCAAAAACAAAGCAAGAAAATAAGAGAATTGGAGGGAGAATCAAGATCACAAAGCTTCAACTATTATTTTTCTCTCTTTACTTTTGTGTTTTTCTTATTTTCTTAAGCTTGGATTAATGGCTAATTTTCTTTGGATGAAGTTTTTATTAGATATTATGAACTAAACTATTTTTCTAGGATTGCAATTGAACTCACATGTAATGAAAATTTTTAATCTCTTTCTTGCTTATCTTTCATAGGATTAGAATTGTTTATTCCAATTTATTCTTAATGCTTTTAATTGTGTTGCCAGCAATTAAATTGATTTAGGAACATAAACAAACTTGGGAAAGGGAGTTTAGTGTAAACTAAAATTGGGATAGCATATGATCATATTAATTGATTTGCGTACAGCATAGGGATATACCTATAAGCCATATGTAGCCAAATTAAAGCCTAAACTTAATGAGTCTGTTTTAATTTCAATTCACATAGGAATATAGTATTTTGGTAAAAATAGATATTTTTATAAGATGAGTTGGGAGACCCTTATAAATAATTTAGGACTCTAAGTTAGTAATTCAACCCATTGAAATAAATTAAGGAAGAGAGGTAAGATTTAGATGAAGTGTGAGGGATATTATAATCCTAGGCTTATTTGATTTGATATTTACTCATGTTATTGTTATTGTGATTTTTCTTGTTGATTTAAATTTTAGTTAATTAGTTTTAGTTAATCAATTAATTTTGAGTGTTTGAATAAGATTAATTTGTTCTAATTTTAGTACTTAGAAAAATTTTAGTTCAATTCTCTGTGGGATTGATACTCTGCTTGCTTATATACTATCTATTCGATACATATACTTGTGTAGTAGAATTTTAACTTACAATTTCATCAATATGAGCTTATAGGAGAAAATCATTTGCCATGCTTTAGCTTATATTGATATATAGCTTGAACAAGCTTGTCACATGTTGAAAATGCTATTATGACTTGTTCTTGATGAAAATGAATGCATGAGCAAATGCTTGAATTTATTGATTTTATTGTTACTCATGTGCTTGCATAAATAACATTATTTCTTGAGAATAAAATGTGCATATGGTCATATTGATTAAATCATCTTGAGGAATTGAAATGTTAAAATGCTAGGTCTAGAATCAATTTTTAGAATATACTTTGTTATTGTACTTAATTGATTATTTCAAAATTGATTTCTTGATTTTGTCTATGGAATTGGTTATGATGAACACATTGAACTTCATGAAAAATATTTGTAGTTCATCTATCATTTAGGTCAAGTTACATGCTTACATGATATCTTATCTTGCTTGACCTTAAGATTTGAGGTCTATAACTTGATTTGATTAGCCCTTGAATGAGAAATTAAATTGTCAAGTTAAATCATGATATATTATGTTGAAATAGTTGAAAAATCTTTTGAATATGCTTTTAACTATTAACTATGTCTTTTATGAGCCTACATGATTACATGATCCCAAGACTTGTGTTCATCCAACATTAGTTTATAGGCTATCATAAATCACTTGGTTTAAGATGAAAAATAGCCTACAGCTTGAGTTAGCAATGAATATCCAATGAGCCTTAATTGGATGTTTATTTCTTAAATTTTAACAATTGGTATTCATTGATGTTTGGATGCTTACATTAGATATATTCATGAGTTGAATGTTTTATTTCCAATATATCATAACACTTGGTATCACTTATGAATTATGAAACATTGAAAAATAACATGTATCTTGAACTTTATTGATCATCCTTTTGCATATGCCCATGTTTTTTATTGAAATCATGCATGCATTTCATGGAACAAAATGGAATCATGATTAGTGAAGATAGCCAAAACTCTTTCGTAAGCATACTTGTGCTTGCTTGATCATAATATTTTCTTATATATGATTACAAGGGAAAAATGCCTTGGCAATGCTTTATTGATAATGATATTGTCTCGATGAGAAAACTTCTCCTTAATTTGATAATTTTATACATAATTAGAACTCTTATTGAAATCCTTGCTTGAAAATATTATGAAAAAGAGATTTCCAAAAAGGCTAAATGATGATATTTTTATGATAATATGACATTATTGAGGAAATTCTCTTAAATTGTCATTCTTCTATAATTTAGAGAATTTCATTAAAAATGTTTGATTGATAGTGCTTGCACGATGCATGATGAAAATTGAAAAAAGGTTCTTAACGCAAAATGATATCTTGGACATGCATTGGAACTAATGTGGATAAACTTATTGAAATTATAAGTTTTTAAAGCATGTATTTAATATTTATTTAAATACTCATGCTTTACCAGTTCCTTGAATATACAAGTATGAGATTGACATGTTGAATATCTATTGTAATGCTTATCAATCATATACTCATGATTTATCCCCATATTTGTCTCATGATCCATTTAAGGGAAGGTAAGATTATGCTTTAATATGATTAACCATTTAATCCATTCTCCTTGTTGGAATTGATTTAGTGAATGCTTAAAGGGGAGATGGCCATTGAAATTGTCATATGATTCTTTAGCACTTGAAATCTTTAACAATGACCTTGGTAAAATCTGTTCATCTCTATTGGTAGTGTCTCTTAAACACCATCTTAAATTTGTGCTAAATGATGACTTATATTTGTGCTTGAATAATGATTGCTATGTTTCTTACTATACTAGTTTGCATGTAAATTTGTGAATTAATTTGCATGATTGGTTCTGTATTCAAACTGTTTGTTATTAGATAATTGCATGATTACTTCATTATTTAGTTGAATAAATATGTAAATACTAGCATATAAAGTCGTACACATATCACTAAATCCTGTTCAGATTATATGTAGACTTATAAATGCTTTATATTTTACTATGCTTGTCTACATATATACATATCCAACTTGAACTTAATAGATAAAATGTCCACACCCGATAGGTTTGGCTATGGACAACATGCTCAAAATATGCAGCAGAAAGAAAATTATAACTTTATGACTAAACAACCAAAACATGCCTCCACCCATGGATCACTTTAATGATATTTAACACATAAAAGCACAAAATAAATTATTATTCAGAAAGTTACCTCGCCAAGTAATTTCATAATCACAATGGCACTTCTTAAGGCAATCCTGCGAACACCACAAGGAGAAAAAACCCTAGCCAATCAAGTGCTTGGCTTCTAACGGTAATACACACGATTGCACTTGAACCTTTAACGAATGAGGGAGTTTTTAACTATACTTTATGCTAACAAAGAGGACAATAATAGTCCTTTTCTTTTTTTTCACAATCTTAGCCAACCTTTCTCAAAAATTGCTTCATAAGCAATTTTTTCTTTCACACAAAGGGAATGGTGGCAAAAAAAGAAAATGTTTTTCTTTTTCTAACAAAAACTAAGTTTTCTTCAATTGTGAAAAACTCTCATATGAAAAATAGTTAAAAGGTGACTTATATAACTAGGTTAAAATAACTTCAATTTTACAATTAAGCCCTCAATATTATAACACATTATAATATTAGGCCCATTACTTAATTAAACTATTTTAATTAAGTCCTTGAAAATTAAAATCAAAATTAATGTCCTTTATATTTTTCAATCAAGGACTTATAATTATAACTATTTATAATTATGTCTAAAACTTAATTAAACTCTTTTAATTAAGTTTATAGAAGTTAATTACCTAGCATGCGATTTAAATCTAACTTAAATCATCACTATCCCAATTTAATTCAAATGCAATTATTGTGTGTGGCCCATTAGGTTCCCAACATGTTGGCAATGGAATTGATTAATGACTTAATTGATTAATACAAATTTCAATCAATTAATTTATTATCAATTCCATAGACCAAGATTGGCATCTAGCAATGCATCATAGCCACCCAATTGTTAGGAAAGTCAAAGGGTTCTTTGACAACCTTTTAGTGTATAGTTTATCAGTATAATTCATTCCCTCATCATATATATCAAAGATGATAAGAGTTTAGTACAATATCTACTCTTATTGACCTACATATTTGTTCCTGCAATTATAGCATTAGCTTTATAGAAAGTTATGAAACCTTTTCATAACCTCCATGTCGCCTTGGCCAAGGATTTCAATAAGCTAATGTTAACCAGGAATTGATAAGATATGTCCTCTAAAACACTTAAGGTGATGATTTCTATCTTGACCACTCATTTGCCTTCACATGCTTCATACTATACCCAAAAGCATCTTGTTTTGGCATCCTTAGTTAGGCACCTATAGAAATGAATACAAAGCATAGCACTTCACATATAAAACAACCTGATGTCTCAAGTCTAGGGAGTGTTTACACAACTGACACATGAGAAGTGTTGGATAAACACTGAAATGTATTACCAAATGCACTTCTCATGGCAGGTCATGTTCAGTGAACTTGCTCTCCAAGGCAAGCACCTATATTCCAGTTTCAAGTATCTCTATACTTCAATCTATAAGATTGATTGCTTACTTCCAAAGTAAGGAACATAGAATATACCAGTCTCTAAGCATCATTGATGTCTAATCTCCATGATACATTGACTAGGAACATTTTGAGATTATGCTTGGATGCATAAGGATCTCATAACTGCAACCCATTTCAGTTCCTTTGTATGGCATATTAATCTCATGGACTTCATCCAATTAGACTTATAACTCATTATAAATGATGTCTTATTGATGAAGGAAAACCTCTAATCATTCAACATGAATAATACTATTGCATGATTAGAATCAAGCTTTAACCAATCCCAATTGGCTACAGGGCTCATCCCAACCACACCTTGCTTATAAATATACATCTATATGTGGCATTCTTGGTTGATTGATTGATGATATACTCCATATTAACTTCCTTGAAATATATGAAATGGAGATATATCTTGATTTGCTTATCATATATTTATATATTCCGTAATACCTTGATTGAATATCTTACATGGAAATACCTCTTGGTTGAAAATATCTATATGTGCCTTGATTGCAATGGTTGAATATATTTCTTGATTTCTTTGACTGAATATTTTGCATGGAAATATATCTCAATGTTTTGACCTTGATGGTTAAAGATCATTATTGAACTTAATGCTTATTTATACTTGATGATTATCACTAACAATTGTTTCTAGTGTTTAAGTGTTTTAAGCTCACACTTCTTAACCTTTTTTATATAATAAAAAGGGGGAGAAGGTTTATGAGCACATTGAAATGCTCTTATGTTAGTCAAATTAGTCTTGAAAACATTTTTGAACTTCATGCATAAATTGAGGTGGAGAATTTTCAAAATTCATAATCATTTCTTATACCCTTCTTATTTGCACTTAAATGTTTTCACCAAGGGCATAAAGGCTAATTAAGTTAGGGGGAGGTTTCAAGAAATTTCAAATGCAATATGCTTATGTTTTTGTCTTGTCAAAAAAAGGGAGATTGTTAGCCTTGAGTTATATCATGTTTTGATTTGACAAAAATCACAAGTTTTCTTGAACTTAACTAATGTCAAGTATTTGAAATTGTCTCAATTACATTTTTAATAGCCTAAGGTTACATAATTGTTTGAAAAGCCATGTGTCAAGGTCCACATCAACCCTTGTGAGGTATTATCTGCTTTGGCCCGTTGGCCTCACGATTTTGTCTCACAAAAGGTGCCTCACAGGTTGAAGGGGGTGTGAACTCTTATATGCCCAGTATCACTCTAATACATAGCCAACGTGGGATTCATGGCTCCCCTCTCTAAGACCATGACATCCTCTTTTACTCCTCATTGAAAGTTTTTCTTCGATATGGGACTTTTTGGCTTTACCTGCTAGCAACATTATCTCAATGATGTGGGATTCACATCCATGCAAGGACCGTGACATCCTTCCCCACTTCAACAAGGGCCCACTATCCTCATGGCACATCGCTAGTGCTCAGAGTCCGCTTTGATACCAACTGTCAAAATCCACACCAACCCCTATGAGGTATTATCGCTTTATCCACTAGCCTCAGAGTTTTGTCCCACAAAAGGTGCCTCATAGGTTAAAAGTGTGTGAACTCTTATATGCCCAGTATCACTCTAGTACGTAGCCAATGTGGGATTCATGGTTCCCCTCTCTAGGATCATGACATCTTCCCTTATTCTTCGCTGCGAGTTTCTCTTCAATGTGGGACTTTGTGGCTCTACCCCTTATGACCATTATCTCGACAATGTGGGATTTATGGCCACATGAGGACCGTGACACCATGCATCATTAAAAAACATCTTATAAGATTTCAAACAATGCATATTCAACTAAGAAAACAAAAGCAAAAATGTCTTAAGATGTTATTTGAAATAAAAACAAGGCAAAGAAGAAATAACTGAAAAGAAGTGCCAAAAAGCTAAGAAAACCTCAGGAGACAAGTCAAAAGTCGATCCAAAGGCAAAAAGGGTGCAAAACTTGAAGATTATAAAGTCATAGTCGACCCTGAAGTGCCGATAGTCAACCCTATTCGAAAAGCTCAAGAAAATCAAGTTTTGAACAAACATAGCCGATAGTGGTCCAACGATAGTCAACCTTGACAAGTCAAAACCATGAAAAAGTTGACTTTACATAGACGTAGTTGACTATAAATGAGCATAGTCGAATATAGCAGTTCATATTTAAAAAAAAAAAACACACTCTCAGGAGAAGGATCGAATAAAAAAAGGTTATACTCGACTAAGAACCCTAATTTCATAAATTTAAAAAACATTGTTGAACCTAGGAGCGTTGTAGTTGACCTTCAAGCTTTAGCAATAGTCAAATTTGATTCAAACATGTGTCTAACAGCTCTAAACGTTACCCCAACTATAAATAGTTGCATTTAAGCTATTTAAAAGTAAGAAAAGACCTTAACTAAAGCTTCAAACCCTAAAGAGAGCTCCAAAAGCTCATTTTCACTCTCTAACATCTTTTTAGTCCTCCACCAAGATTTGAAAAGCCAAATACTTGCTTCATTGAAGCTCAAATTTCTTCTTTCTCTACACACAAGCTTAAAGTCTTAGCACCCAACCTTTGTAGAGGTCTTTTTTTACTAAAATTTGTACTCAATTGTAAAGGTTCTAGCTTAACCTTGAAAAGCTATTTGTCAGGGTTTGTAGTTGAGTCTTTAAAAACCATTGTTAGTGGGTTATCACTTGATCCCATTAAAAAACAAGAATCCCTTTGTGGATTGTGTGAGGGACATTGCTTGATCTCGTAAAAAGCTATTGTAAAGGTTATCACTTTATCCGTTAAAAAGAAATCCCTTTGTGGATTATGTGAGGGTTATCACTTTGTTCCATTAAAAAGCAAGAATCCTTGATAGTGGATTGAAATTCCTTGGTTATCAAGTGAGTGGATGTAGGCATCGAAAAAGCTTAACCACTATAAATTCTCTATGCCTTTTTTTAAATTTTTCGCATTATTATTTATTGCTCATATTTGGCTTAGGAAAATAGTTTTATATATTGATTTATTGTTCTACACTTAGGAAAATATTTTTCTCTTTACTTTTCATACTTAGCATTTAGCTTAGGAAAAGCATATTACTTTGGTATATTATTTTTATGTTTAGCAATTTATGATTGAAACTTGTTTATGATACTAGAAAATATTTTTGGGTGAAAAAATTTTGATTTTTATAATTGGATTTTCAAAGAAACTTTAATATACCAATTCATCCCCTTTTGGCATATTCCCCTTATAAGACTTCTACACTAACATAAGGTTTTTCTTCATGAATTTATTAAATTTCCTAGCTATCATGGCTATGTCCTCATTTTCACTCTCACCCTTTGTGTATTTCTTTCCTTCCTCAACTGTTGATTTTAAGGTTATTCCTTTTTTCTTTATGTCTTCTCTCTTAAACTCCTTTAACTTATTCTCATTTTTCAATGTCATTTCGTATGTGAGTAAGGATCCTATTAACTATTTTAACTTAAAGTCATTAAGGTTTCTAACTTCCTCTTTAGCCGTGACTTAAGATTTCTAAAACTTAGGTAGGCTATTCAAGATTTTCCTCACAAGTTGGGCCCTTGGAAAGTCTTTTCCCAAAGCCTTTAAACCTCCAATCATTTTAATAAACCTTTCAAACATCTCATTTATAGACTCATCTTCTTTCATCCTAAATCGTTCATAATCATGAGTAAGCAATCCAATCTTGGATTTTTTAACTTGGTTAGTTCCCTTGTATGTGGTCTCAAAGGTATCCCATATTTACTTAGCATTTTCATAAATTCACACTTTATTAAACTTACTAGCTCCTAAGGCACAAAGAAGGATATTATAAGCTTTGTAATTTACTTGAATTAATTTCTTATCTTTATCATCCCAATCTTTTCTAGACTTAATGTGAGACCCTGTCAAGCTCGATTAAAAGACAGTATTGTACCGAGTGGTACAACTAAGTTAAATCGAGCCTTGAACTAGTTCAAATAGAAATTCTAAGAGGAATTTGAAAATTTTAAAAACAACAGAATGGCTTAGAATAGTGATTTGGAGTTCAAGGTCCAATTTGGAGTCCATCAGAAAATTGACCAATTAAGGACAAAACGGTCATTTTACCATTTGATGATAAAATGAAAATTTTTAGCCAAGATTTGATCACATTTGACCAAGAATAATTATATGAAATATAATTATGATTATTGGAGTATAAAATTATGTTTAGCAGTGAAAAATTATGATTCTCGGTATTTATGGAGCACAAAAGCAAAATGGTAATTTTGCCACTAGAGGACTAAACGAAATTTTTTTTAAACAATTTTTGCCCCATTTGGTTAATATTGATCAATATTAGTATTATTTTAAGTTGAAAAGTAGAAATGATGAGATTCCGGTACATTTCGGAATATAGGGGTAAAATCGAATTTTTTTCACCTCGAGGGCAAATTAGTAAAATGTTTGCCCCAGCACTTGTCAAGACTAAGGGATTTTAATTGTGGTAGGATTGGATAAATACCAGAATATTTTTGGTGGAAAATTAAGAAGAAAAAGTCAAAAAGTTAAAAATTGGGCCAATAAGCATGTGACACATGGCATGCTTGATTATTTTATTATTTTCTATAGAAATCAGCCCATTAAATCCCCAATTCCCTCACCATATTCGGCCTAGGCATCCAGAAACAAGAAAAAAGAAAGAACAAAAGGAAAAACAAGAAAACCTAGGTGGAAATTCAAAGAAAAAGTGAAGAAATCAAGGAAACAAGCTAGGTAAGTTAAAATTTCTTTAATTCTCCTTGATACCTAGCTTACCCATGCTTTTGTTCTTGATTTTCATGGTTGAATATTGAGTTATCATGATGAATTCAATTCTGAAAAATGGGTATGGAAGAGGAATTGTTGTTGGAATAATTTGATTTTAGACTATGTTAGTGTTTAGGGATAGTTAAGCATGGTTATGAACAAAAACACAAAAGAAATATTCAATTTCTCTAGGGTTCCTTGTTGGCCGAACCATGAGGGCTGAATATCAATGGGGGATTGTTTTTATTTCAAGGAAAATGGCATGGAAAATGATGAATTAAGGTGAAACGGTTATGTAGAAAAAAAAAATTCGATGCTAGTGCACCAAATGACCAAATTTTTCTATAAGGAACTGTGAGGGTTCTAATGCTGAATTTGGCTTTATTTAAATGTATGTGGTAAATTAAGGTATTAGAGGAGAAATGAATTAATTTGGAGGTGATTTGGACATAATCGTCGATTAATCGGGTGATTGGTCGAATTTAATCGATACCGTGATTAAGCGATAATCGGACATATTTTTGGATTTACATATCAAGCATTAGTAATTTAAATTAATTTATATCAATTTAGGGACAATATAGTAAATTCCTCGACTTTGTTATTTGTCAAGATGGTGAGACGCCCGGAAAAGGCAAAGGAATTGCGCTTGAGGACTATTAGTCTGAGTTCACCCGGAATCTGGATTTTCGACACTTGTGAGTGGACTGCCTATCAAAATTGTTTTGGGAATATAACTGTTTTGAACAAAGTGTTTGAATGATTTTATGCAATTTTTCATGAAAATGAATGCCTTGGGAACAAGCTTTTGAGAAAAGGTTTATGTTATGAAATGTGGTTATTATGGATTTCTATGTGGCTGCTTTATGTTGATATACATATATGCTTGAATATAATGTTGTGTAATTATGTTGACTCGACTATGTGTGAGTAGGGAGTGCGCATAAGCCGAGGATGACCCGGTTATGTGCGAGTAGGGAGTGTGCATAACCCGGTGATGACCCAGCTATGTGCAAGTAGGGAGTGCGCATGAGCTGGTGATGATGATGATGGGTTGGTGAGATGATGATGATGGGTATATACGTATATATATATATATATATATACACATATGTAAATATGTGTGATATAACAAATTGATGGACAATGATTTATGGTTATAATGTACATGAAAGTTGACACATTGTACTTTGAGAATTTTCATGAATTTTAGGTTGATTTTATTAGTTTAGCAGGATGGCTTTTTGTTGAGTGAGGAAAAATGTTTCTCTTGTTGCTCTGTTTTCACTGCAGCGAAATTCATGCTCGCTATAGCGAAAAACTCTCGGGTTTGGAGGGGTTTAAAATAGGAATGAACTAAATTGCATTATTTTGAAACAAGTGCTTCATGATTTTAAATTCTCCCTAATTGTTGCTTGTTCCCTTCCTTGTTCACTCACTGAGTATTGTACTCACGTTTTATAAAAATTCATGTTTTCAGATCAAGTGATTGTTGGACCCTAGATCGAGGAGTCCCCGTAGTGCATCTCCTGGGTATGTGTCTGGCATTCGATAGTAATCTCTTTTATTGTAAATGTCTCCGCTGGAAGTCATGGGTCCTTTTGTATTGTGAATACAATCTAACAATGTGAATATGTGTATGCAATGTAAATTGCTAAATACATGACTGGTATAGCGCATGTATAGTATTATCGATAATGCCATTGTGTTTTGGCTATGTTCACACCCGGGAAAAGGTGTGTGTGTATGCATGATATGATAAATTTGTTAAGCAAAGGTAAATGGATAGGCTTGCTTGGGCTTAGTGAGCTATGCTCATTGAGCTCATGCACCGGTCATGGCCCGGGAAATTGGGTCGTGACACTTAATGACTACTTTCTCGTCTACCTTCTTACTTGGAATATGTGGACCATCAAATAAAACATTCCAGATATCTAAGTCCATAGATTGCATAAATATTTTCATACGTTTCTTCCAATAAGGGTAGTTATTACCTACAAAAAAAGGTGATCTTTGGATTGATTACCTTTCATCAAGTATAGTTGTCATTACCTCCATTTCTATCGATTTGAGCTTCCACAATGGATCTCTCGAAGGTGATTAGACCGACAGAATTTAAGACCAAGCTTTAACACCAATTGTTAATGCAAAATTCTCAATAAGCAATATACCAATAGGGGTGAATTGGTATTTAAAAATTCTTTTAATAACTAAGTATAAATCAAAACTTTTGCAACCAAAAATTTCTTCTTGTGTTAAAAACAAAGTGTATGATTTTCCTAAACAAGTTTTCAATAATGAATTGAAAAGAACGAGTAACAGATCAAGGTAAAATATTTTTCCTAAGTTAAATGCAACCAAAGTATAAATAATGAATTTAGGCAAAATATTTTCCTAAGCTAAATGCAAGCAATAAATCACAATGCGGAAAGAATAAAAGTAAGACACAATATTTTTATAGTGATTCAGCTTTCTTTAGTGCCTACATCCACTCCCTTGAAGCACCAAGGAATTTCAAATCCGCTAAGGAAAATAAGCTTTTTATGGGATCAAGCGAAAACCTCACAATAGCTTTTTATGGTATGAAGTGAAACCATTATAATGTTTTTTACGGGATTAAGCAAAACCCTTACAATGCATTTCATGGGATCAAGCGAAACCCTTACAATGCTTTTTCACGAGATCAAACGAAACCTTTCAACAATGGTTTTTACAAGCCCAACCACAAACCCACAAATTACTTTTCAAGGTTAAGTTGGAACATTTACAATGGAGTACAAAGTTTAGGAAGAAAATGCCTCTACAGAGGTTGGGTGCTAGGAGCTTAAGCTTAAGTGTGTGAGGAGAAGAGATATCAGCTCAAATGAAAAAAGTATAGAACTTTTCAAAGCTTGGTGGAAGACTAAAATGAAGCTAGAGAGTGAGGATAAGCTTTTGGATGTCTCTATACGGTTTGAAACTTTATCTTAGGTTTTCTCTTGCTTCCAAATAACTCAAAGACAACTATTTATAGCTGGTGTGAAGTTTGGAGCCATTAGACACAATCTTAAATCAAATGTAATCATTGCTGAAGCTTGAGGGTCAACTACAATGCTCTTAGGGGTTGACTATGTTTTTAAATTTCTTAAATTAGGGCTCTATAGTCAAGTATAACATTCCTCTACTTGATCCAATTCTCGAGAGCATGATTTTTACGAGTCTGAGTTGTGGTAGTCAACTTCACCTTGGGCAAGGTCAACTACGATTATGTAAAGTCCTTTTTTCATGCTCTTGTCTTGTTAGGGTTGACTATACTTAAGCCAAGGTGGACTACATCTGTTCAATTCTTCATTTACTTAAGCTTTCTAGAATTGGGTCGACTATGGCTTTACAGTCTTCAAATTTTGCACTCATTTTACCATTGGATCAACTTGAGCCTTTCTAAGGTTGACTCTTCATTTGTGTCTTGAGGTTTCCTTAGCCTTTGGGCACCTCTCTTTAGTTATTTCTTCCTTGCCTTGTTCTTACAATTGATAACTCTATTATATAGAGTTGTTTTGACACATTTTGAGGGCTTAAGTAGTTAGATCTTTGAGATTTTAGGTTTGGCTCATAGCATTTTAGGTGTTTTTCTAGTTTAAGTTTGATTACATGTCAAGTTGTTAATTAAAGTTATTTTAGCTAAATTTTATGTTACTTTATTTTAAATTACTTTAAGAGTAGTTATTACTAATTTCTCTTATTGCTTTTGTAGGAAATTTGATGAAAAAGGCTCATTTGATGAAAATTAGTGCAATTATGGTGATGGTTTCATTCATATATGTTTTGGTATTTTGGCTATATATCTGTCTACAAAACTCTAAATGAGATGATTCTTGGACCACTAGAATTACAAAAGGAAGGGATACAAATTTTTTGTTTACTACGTTTCCTAGTTCTGATCGGATCATGGTTAAAACATTTGTCTAATCAGAGGATTGCAGCAGTATGCATGGGTTGAACAAAATGCAGTATTTGGAGCATATCTTTCAATCCAGAAGTCCAATTGACTTGATTCTTGATCCATTGGAAATTTAAGAGATAGGATGTTTACTAATTTGCCTAGTTCAGAGTAAATCAAGGTGAAAATAATGTTCAAAGTTGATAGACCGCCACAGCACTAAAGAATAAGCCTACAGTGGTAGTTAAAGGAAGCACACAACAAATTTTCCCGAGAACTCAACACTGCAGCACTAGAAGATGAGCGTTGCAGCACTACTATAGCAAGAACCAAGCACTGCAGTGCCAAGAAATCAAGGTCGCGGCGCTAGGCAATTTTCCAAAAGTAAAAATTTGACGAGATTTTGGAAATTAGGTTACTTAGAGCCTATTTAAGGGACCATTTTCAAAGGTTTTAAGGAAGAGGAAACAAACAACTATTCTAGAGATTTGGAGCCAAGAACAAAAGAAGAAAACAAAAGAATTCGAGGGAGAATCAAGATCACAAAGCTCCAACAATTAGTTTTCTCTCTTTACTTTTGTTTTTTTCTTATTTTCTTTGACTTGGATTAATGGCTAATTTTCTTTGGATGAAGTTTCTTTTAGATATTATGAGCTAAAATTTTTTTTTCTAGGATTGCAATTGAACTAACATGTAATCTAAATTTTTAATCTCTTTCTTTCTTATCTTTAATGGGATTTGAATTGTTTATTCCAATTTGTTCTTAATGTTTTTAATTGCTTGATCACCAATTAAGTTGATTTAGGAACCAAATAAACTTGAGAAAGAGAGTTTAGTGTAGATTAATATGGCATAGCATGTGATCATATTAATTGATTTGCATATAGGATAGGGATATACCTCTAAGCTATATGTAACCAAATTAGTGCCTGAACTTAATGAGTCTATTTTAATTTCAATTCACATAGGGATATAGTGTTCTGGTTAAAATAGATATTTTTATAAGATAAGTCGGGAGACCCTTATTAATAATTGAGGACTCTAGTTTAACAATTCAACCCATTAAAATAAGTTAAGGAAGAGAGTTAAGTTTTAGATGAAGTGTGAGGGATATTGTAATCTTAGGCTTGTTTTATTTGATTTGTACTCAAGTTATTATTAATTTGATTTTTCTTTTTAGTTTAAATTTTGGTTAATTAGTTTTAGTTAATCAATTCATTTTGATTGTTTGAATAAGATTAAATTGTTATAATTTTAGTACTTAGTAAAATTTTAGATCAATTCTTTGAGGGATCGATACTCTACTTGCTTATATACTATCTATTTGATACTTATACTTGCGTAGTAAACTTTTAACTGACAAGTTTTTGGCATCATTGCTAGGAAATTATTTCTAGAATTTTTACTAATATTAATACCAAGCAATTTAGTCTTACTTCAAATTTTATTTTTTTTTATTTTAATATTAGTTTTTGTTTACTTACAAATATCTTTGGTCATTGTATGCAAAGGAGAAGCAACTTTGTTCCATTTGATCTTGAGATAGAAAGAACATTCAGAAGACATTGAAGGGAAAATTTGCAAGTTGCAACCTTAAATCAAACAATGGCTAAGGATAACAACAACAATGGCAACAATGCCAATAATTTGGTTCCTGAAGAAAATAAAGCACTGCGGAATTATGTTGTTCCTCTTTTGCAAAGTTTACACTAAAGCATTAGAAGACCTTCCATCAATCCAAATAATTTTGTAATTAAACCAACTGACATTCAGATGATTCAGTCTTCAATCCAGTTTGATGGGTTACCTAATGATGATCCTAATTCTCATTTGGTGAATTTCCTAAAAATTTGTGATACCTTCAAATACAATAGAGTAATTGATGATGCTATCAAATTGAGACTGTTTCCATTTTCATTGAGGGATAAAGCAAAGAGTTGGCTTAATTCACTACCTAATGGGTCTATTACTACATGAGAGGAGTTGGCTCAAAAGTTTTTAGCAAAATTCTTTCTACCTACCAAGACTGCAAAGATAAGGAACGATATAACCTTATTCACATAATTTGAAGGTGAATCCTTGTATGAACCTTAAAAGAGATTTAAAGAACTACTGAGAAGATGTCCACATCATGGGATTCCTGATTGGTTGCAAGTTCAGACATTTTACAATGGGCCAGTTGGTTCGATAAAAACCATAATTAATATTGTTGCTGGTGGGGCATTAATGGGTAAGAATGTTGCAGATGCTTATAATATGTTAGAAGATATAGCTTCAAATAATTATCAATGGCCTTCAGAAATGTCTGGTCTTAGAAAAGTTGTTGGAGCCTATGAGATTGATGCACTTAGCACCTTAACTGCTCAAGTAACTGCACAAGTGGCTGCGTTATCCAAAAAGTTTGACACACTTAGAGCTCATGTGGTTCAAAATTCATTTATAGTCTGAGAAATGTGTGGAGATGGCCATTCAAGTGATCAATGTCCATACAATTCTGAATCAGTCTAATTTGTGGGGAACTTCAACAAGCAGCAAAATAATCCATACTCTAATACATATAATCCTGATTGGAGAAACCACCCCAACTTTTCACGGAACAACAATGCAAGGTCTTCAAATCCAAAACCCATCATGCCTCCTAGTTTTCAACAACAAGTTAGACCACCAATTCCTGAAAAGAAGTCCTAAATGGAAAAACTTATCTTACTATATATATCAAAAATTGATGCTATAATTCAAACCAAGGAACCTACTTGAGAAATCTTGAGACCCAAATAGGACAGCTTACAAATTCTATCAACAATATACCCCAAGGTGCCTTACCAAGTGACACACATAAATCAATCCTAAAGGTCAGGAACAATGCCAAGCAATCACTTTAAGGAGTGGAAAAGAAATTGAAGTGGTGAATGAAAAAGCAATTGCATATGAGAATGGACATGTTGATAAGGAGAAAGGAATGTGTGAGAAAGCAATTGAAGTTGAATAGAAAGAAAATGAAAAGGCTAAAAATCAAGGGACTTCTCAAGTCATCCATCCTTCACCACCTCTTCCCCAAAGGCTCCAAAAACAAAAGCTTGGAAAGCAATTCCAGAAGTTCACCAATGTCTTCAAGAAATTGCACATAAATATTCCTTTTGTTGAAGCTTTGCAATAAATGCCAAGCTATGTCAAGTTTTTGAAAGACATCCTGTCCAAAAAGAGAAAACTAGGTGAGTTTGAAACTGTTTCCCTGATAGAGGAATGTAGTGCAATTCTCCAAAATAAACTACCACCAAAACTCAAAGATCCAAGTAGTTTCACCATCCCTTGCACTATTGGAATTTTATTTTTTGCAAAAGCTTAAGTGATTTAGGTGCAAGTATCAATTTAATGCCTTGGTCAATTTTTGAGAAACTTGGCTTGTGGGAATGCAAACCCACTTCTGTTACTTTGCAACTGGCTAATCGCTCTTATGTCTATCCAAGGGGAATTATTGAAGATGTTCTTGTTTAGGTAGATAAATTTATTTTTTCAGTTGATTTTATTATTCTTGACATGGAAGAAGATAGGCAAATTCTAATCATCCTTGGGAGGCCATTCTTGGCAACTGCTAGAGCCTTGATTAATGTTGAAAAAGGTGAGCTCACATTGTGAGTTCAAGACCAACAGTAACATTTAATATTTCAAACCTTTAAAATTGTTTGTGACATCTAAAGACTACTATCACAACCTGGCACTCTCCTCGAGCTCGTGACAACCGTTGCGATGTCCTAATAGACATTCATTACCTTGAATGCCAACCGAAACCTCGCAAAGCTTAATATTAGTTTTCACACCTCCCTTGTGAGCAATAATTACTAAATATCATATTTTAAAAGATTATAAGCTATTTCGAAATCAAAACAATAATAAAAAAATATTTTCTGTCTCACAAGGGCATTTTGGTCATTTTTTCCAAAAATTTTGAAACCTGCTGAAAATATAACATATAAGGGAAAATACACATTTCATAACTAAAAACAAGTTTTTATGTCTAAAACATTCATTTAGGGTGAAATTGTAGCTAATAGAATAAAATAAAAATATTAAATGAAATATTCTATTTTCTTATAAAACAATATTTATAGAACTCTGCGTAAATAATTTTTGTAGCATAAAAGCAAACTAAATCCATACATATAGTAACACAGATAACCAGAGCATGTAATTTAATTTACAATGACGTGTGGGCCCCCGAATGACCAAAGGTAACAAAGGCTATGAACCTACAATTTCTAAGGAAGCGAGTCTAATAATAACCCTCGATGTAATCAGCTATTTACGGACTATCCTGATCCTGGAATGAGTAGAAAGGAGGGTGGTGAGTTTATATAAACTCAGTGAGTAAACAAACATCATCTAAAATATCTAAAGTCGAGTAAATGGAAACAACTTAAAATAGTTCATTGTACTATGATTCATAACGTTTCAAACTCATTTCAACTAAATAAAATAATTTCAATTCTGTCAAATAATCAACATGGCTTATGAATTTCTTAAAAATTTGGCTCGTGCTAAAACTCATTCTTCGGGGATACCTTGGCTAGGGCATCCAACTAAGTCCGCCAAGGCTGTTGAAGAAAAGTTCATATACGCATAAAACACATTTTTATGTTTAAAAGCATAGCCATTCCTTGGCGTTGGCTGAGTTCACCCTCACGTGGTAATTTAGCGTGTAGTGAACTCTAAAGCTTTACCTCAAGAGATACCCTCGCGCCTCTCGTACTGAGGTAAAATATAACTGGGTTTATCATGCCCCTCTTTAATAAGCTAGTCCACGGAAACCCGCCACTGCAGTGACTAATCAATATCCCACCAAATCAATAAAAGTTTCAACAGCATGACATGGCAATTATATTACTACCCAACCTGTTAAGGCAAAACAAACAGTTCATACAATTTCAACACAAGACCAATTCAGCCATTCATGTCAATATCACTATAAGCCATTCAATTCAAACCATAAATTTACAACACAAACAAACAGTCTCCAATTACTCAATTTCTAAAATCATCATTCAATTTCAAAATGATTTATAAAACTCATTTCATTTAATCACATTTTACTTATAAAACATAAGGATTTACCATTTAAACTCATTTTTCTATAAAATCACAAAAACGAATAAAAACTACTTTAGATAATTAAGACGATAATAAGGTTACTCACAATATCGGGAGTCAAAGTACTCCTAGTCCCGGTCTTCGGGTACAATCTCCTTACCCTTATCAAAAGTTTCACCACTTAAACATAATGCACAATAAGCAATTTACTATATTTGTACTAAACCATTAGAAAACTAATTTAGGCTCTATATGAATGCATGAAATGGGATGCAAAATGTTCGGATTATTATCTAAATATGGTGTTCTACGTAGCTTCAATTATGTATCGAAATAAAATGGTATTGGCCTAATTCGATCTATACATCGGTTAATTGGCCAATACATCCAATTCAACTCCAATTAACTTGATTCCACTTCTAACACTCCAAGTCATCAATTACAAGTTAAATCATATGTAATATCACAAAAATCCATCATCAATATCTTCCTTGTAAAATTCAGCCATTAAAGGTTTAGTGTAGAACATGTAATTTTCATGCTTTGATTTTTACACCTTACATCATAAAACAACTAAAAACACCTAAATAGCATGAAATTCATCAAAGTCCATTATCCAATTTCTCTCTTGAAAATTTCAACCAAGGAGTGTGGGTGAAGGGCATGAAATTTCTTGCTTGTTTTTCATGCTAACATCACCAAACAACTAAAAACACTAAGATACCTTGAAATCTAACCAAATAAATCATCAAATCTTCTCTCCCTAAATTTGGTCAGCCATGAATCCTTCATGAGATCTTGAATTTTAACCATGGTAATTGAAAAAGAATGCATAGGAAAGGTAGATCACAAGCTAGAATTAAGAAATTTTACCTTTACTTGCTTAATTCCTTGAAATCCAATGAATTTTCTCTTGATTTTCTTCTCTAGGGTTTGTTCTATGCTTTTTCCCTTTTTTTCTTGCCTTGGCCGGCCAAGAGAAATGAGATGGGAAAGTTTTAGTTGTGTTTATAAAGGAAAATATAATAATATAAAAGCTGGACACTTGTCACCATGTGATTGGTCCACACATAAAACTTTATAATTAAGCATTTCTTCTCCACCACATAAAATCCCTCAATTATCCAAAGTATAAAATGAATTTCATGGGTTGGACAAGTGTCAAGGTTGTGTAAAATTTCAAAAATTCTAATTACGTCCTTGTGGACATGTGAAATGACCCTTTTACCCTTATGTTAGAAAAATTGTCGAAATTAAAATTTTTCACTTCTCAAGCTCAAATTATGTTCCAAATAGTCAAACTTGATCAAAAATTTCATCCACCATCCCAAATTTGCCCTCAAGTGGAAAAATGATCATTTTACCCCTACGTTATGAAAATTCCAATTTAACTCCAAATCAATCCCCGAATTTCGAATCACCATATTAAGTCATTCTAAGATTCAATAACTCCCAATTGCATCTTAAAATCTTTATTTGAACTAGTTTGAGGCTTAAATCAACTTAGTTGTACCACTAGGTATACTACCGTCTTTTAACGATTTTTTCGAGGTATTCAAGTATGCAAGCATGTTGTCAAATACATGAATGACATGGCAAGTATATTATAAAGTAGGGCTTGACAACTACTTTTCTGTAAGTATGGTAAATGATTTTACAAAACATGTCTTTTTAGATGAATATCCTAATGATCCTCTTGAAGCATGTTTAATTGCTACATTTGATAAAGATGATGATGAAGTTATTGAACATTCAAATTTGTTAAATGCCTATTCCAGACTTAGAACTAATCATCAATTTAAGTCTTTAGATATTCCAGCTTCTTTTAGGCCTGCTTCCAAACCTTCCATTGAAGAACGACTCATCTTAGAACTCAAACCTTTGCCCACTCTTCCCGTTATTTCTGCTTCTCTTACTAACAAGCAAGAAGAGAAGTTATTAAGGACACTTAGAGAATTCAAGAAAGTAATAGGGTGGACCATAACTGGTATTAAGGGAATTAGCCATCTATTTGCATGCACAAAATTCTTCTTGAGGAGAATCACAAAGCCACAATTGAACAACAAAGACGATTGAATCCCATCATGAAAGAAGTGGTCAAGAAAGAAATCATCAAGTGGCTAAATGCTAAAATAATTTATCATATTTCTAATAGCTCATGGGTAAGTTCAGTTCAACGTGTTTCTAAGAAATGAAGGATGACAATTATCGCCAATGACAATAATGAGCTCATTCCAACAAGAACTGTGACTAGATGGAGAGTTTGCCTAGACTACCATAAGCTCAACAAAGCTATAAGGAAAGATCACTTCCCTCTCTCATTCATTGATCAAATGTTGGATCGCTTGGCTGGTAAGAAATATTATTGTTTTCTAGATGGTTATTGTGATTATAACCAAATTGCTATTGCCTTTGAAGATCAAGAAAAGACTACATTTACATGTCTTTATGGCACCTTTGCTTTTAGAAGAATGCCATTTGGATTATGTAATGCACCTGCTACCTTTCAAAGATGCATGATGGCCATATTCACAGACTTGGTGGAGTAATGTTTGGAGGTTTTTATGGATGACTTTTCTATCTTTGGAAATAATTTTGATGATTTTCTTCTAAATCTTACTAGGGTACTTAAGAGATGTGAAAAACAAATTTGGTACTCAACTGGGAGAAATGTCACTTCATGGTGGAAGAAGATAATGTTTTTGAACACAAGATCTCTAGTAGTGGCATTGAGGTAGATAAAACAAGAATTAAAACAATGAAGAAGCTACCACTTCCAATAAATGTCAAAGGTATTCGAAGTTTTCTTGGTCATGCTAGTTTTTATCGAAGATTTATTGAAGACTTTTCAAAAATTTCTAAACCACTTTGTAATTTATTGAAAAAAGATGTGCCATTTAACTTTGGTAATGGTTGTCTTGTTGCTTTTGATGAATTAAAGAAAAGATTAATTTTTGCATCTATCATAATCAGTCTCAATTGGACTCTCCCCTTTAAACTAATGTGTGATGCAAGTGATTATGCGGTGCGAGCCGTTTTGGGACAAAGGAAGAATAAAATCTTTTATTCCATCTATTATGCTAGCAAGACTTTGAATGAGGCATAGAAAAATTATACTGCAACAGAAAAGAGCTCTTGGCTATTGTTTTTGCTTTTGATAAATTCCACTTTTATCTCGTGGGGACAAAGCCATAGTGTACACTGATATTCAGCCATTAAATATTTGATTGCCAAGAAGAATGCTAAGCCAAGATTGATAAGGTTGGATTCTTTTGCTACAAGAGTTTGATCTAGAGATTCATGACAGAAAAACAAGCAGCAGACCACCTCTCAAGATTGGAGATTAAAGCTCAATGTAAAGATTTAACCTTAATGAAAGAGACTTTTCTTGATAAACAAATCCTTCAAGTTGGTAAGAAATCACTTCCTTGGTATGCTAATTTCGTGAATTATCTAGTAAGCGATATTATTCCCCCTTATTTAAATTTTCATCAAAAAAAGAAATTTTTGCATGATGTTAAATTTTATTTTTGGGATGAGCCTTTTTTATTTGAGCAATGTAAAGACCAGATTTTTAGAAAATGTGTCCCAGAGGAAGAAACTCAAAGCGTGCTTCACCATTGCCATTCTTTAGATTATGGAGGACAATTTGGAGGGACAATAACTGCTGCTAAAGTCTTCCAATCAGGTTTGTATTGGCTTACATTATTTAAAGATTCTCATAATTTTGTTTTGCATTGTGATAGCTGCCAAAGAGTGGGTAACATCTCAAGGGGACATGAGATGCCTCTCAACAACATCCTTGAGATAGAAATTTTTAATGTATGGGGTATTGACTTAATGAGTCCATTCATATCTTCATACAACAATAAATACATCTTGCTTGCTATAGATTATGTCTCCAAATTGGTTGAAGCAGTAGCTTTTCCTCACAATGATTCCAAGGTGGAGATGAATTTCATCAAAAAGAACATTTTCACTCGATTTGGTACTCCAAGGGCAATTATTAGTGATAAGGGGAGTCACTTTTGTAACAAATATTTTGATGCACTTCTTGAAAAATATGGAGTTAAACACAAGGTTGCAACTATGAATCATCCTTAAACTAGTGGCCAAACGGAAGTGTCAAATAGAGAAATCAAGTGGATCTTGGAGAAAATGATGTGTCCCATAAGAAACGATTTGGCAAAAAGATTGGATGATGCAATGTGGGCATATCGGACTACTTACAAGACCCTAATTGGCATGTCTCCTTACCAGTTAGTCTTTGGCAAAGCTTGTCACCTACTAGTGAAACTTGAGCACAATGCTTATTAAGTCATGAATAACTTAAATTTTGATTTGCAAGCAGCAGGTGAGCAAAGGTTGTTGCAATTAAATGAACTTGATGAATTTTGCCTTCAAGCTTATGAGAATACCAGACTCTATAAGAAGAAAACAAAGCAATGGCATGATAAGAAGATAGTGGAACGAAGCTTTAAGCCAGGACAATCAGTGTTGCTTTATAATTCTTGCTTGAAATTATTTCCAAGGAAGCTCAAATCAAGGTGGTCTGGTCCTTTCATTGTCAATGAGGTATTTCCACATGGAGCAATCGAAGTTAGGGGGACGGATGGTTGAAAATTCAAAGTCAATGGACAAAGATTGGAGCATTTTTGGGGAGGCAAAATTAATCGCCAAAAGTTTGTAATACACTTGCTTGACATGACCTAGAATCCAATAAAAACAAACATTTATCTTCCAAAAGCATTAATGATAATGAAGATGAGGAGGAAGATTTGAGCGTTTTCAGATTCATCCAATCAACAAAGGAGTATTCTTTACCTTTCCTTCATTTTTTTCATTAAACATTGGAGACAATGCTTAGTTTTAAGTTTGGGGGGTGTTTTTGTTTGTTTTTGCTTATCTTTGTTTCTTTATCTTTATTATTTTACATGTTTAGCTCTTTTTATTTTTAGCTTTAAAAAAAATTGAGATAGGTTGCACCCCATCCATGATTTTTCCCTATCCCAAGATGATATTTTGATTATCTTGTGATTCTTAGCTTTTGGGAAACATATAGTTATGATTTAATTTTATGTGATATTCTTGTGTTAGCTTTTATTTTAGAATGTGACTTCCAATAATTTGAGCACCATATTTGTTTACATAGAATATTTATATGATTTAGAGAAAGTTTATGTTGATAAAGAGTATAGTGAGGTCACAAATTTTAGAATTTGTTTGATTCTCTCTCAAGGCGAAATCGTAGATAACAGTTAGGATAGGAAGTGATTTAGGCCATTGTTGGATCAGGTGAGCCTTATTGAGCTACCTTATTATATAGTTATCTTTAGTCACCCATTTTAAGCCTAAATTATTATTTCTTTGTATATACAAAAATATATTAGCCTTAGCCTTTTTATTTAATTTCAACAATTTGAACCTTTCACCCTTAAATATTTTGATCTTTCTAGGAAGAGTATTAAGCTTAAAGATAAATTGAGGGAGAAAGGTGAAAAAAAAAAGAAAAAAATGATGGCTGTTTGAAATTTCCCCCATGTTCATAATTGTTAAAAATAAGGTTAGGGTGTAAAAAAATAAATAAATAAAGTGTGTTGTACAAAAGAAATTTTACTTTAAGTTTGGAAGTGCTATAAAATTTTATTGAGCTCTTTACAGGTCTTAGATTGATTAAGCGTTCAAGGTGAATTTGAGCCTAAAATATCCTTTATCATACCTTGACCCTAGCCTTACATTATAAGCTTAATAAAGACCTATTGATCCTTAAATAAGTGTTATTTTACATTAGTGGAGAGAAAGATGAAAAACAAACTTATGGGATCCTAGTACTAACCTATGCTTAGATTTGGCAAAACTAATCTGAATTGCATGATATTCTTTGTAAGAGATTCTTCACACACATGGGAAGTCCATTTGAAGAATAAGTTTTCACTTGAATTGATGCATGACTTTAAGGATTAGCTGTAATTTAACCTTAAGCTAGAATTAGGATAATTTTTGAAGGAAAAATTGAGAAATCATGATTTGGTAATTCTATCTCTCATTTAAGTATTTTTATGTTCAATTTTCTTTATTTCCTATGTTTTGTTCGAGGACTAGCAAAATCTTAAGTTTAAGGGTGTGATAACTCTATTATATAGAGTTATTTTGACACATTTTAAGGGCTTAAGTAGTTAGATCTTTAAGATTTTAGGTTCAAATTGTAGCATTTTAGGTGTTTTTTTTATTTAAGTTTGATTTAATGTTGAGTAGTTAATTTAAGTTATTTAAGTTAAATTTTACGTTATTTTGTTTTTGTCACGACCTAATATTTCGGGCCATGACCGGCACATGAGCTCAATGAGCATAACTCACTAAGCCCAAGCAAGTCTATCCATTTACCTTTGCTTAATAAATTTATCATATCATGCATACACACACACCTTTTTCCGGGTGTGAACATAGCCAAAACACAATGGCATTATCGATAATAATATACATGCACTATACCAGTCATATATTTAGCAATTTACATTTCATACACATATCCACATTGTTAGATTGTATTCACAATACAAAAGGACCCATGACTTCCAGCAGAGACATTTACAATAAAAGGGATTACTATCGAATGCCAGACACATACCCAGGAGATGCACTACGGAGACTCCTTGATCTAGGGTCCAACAGTCACCTGATCTAAAAACATGAATTTTTATAAAACGTGAGTACAATACTCAGTGAGTGAATATTATAAGGGAACAAGCAATCTCAACCAGGAAATTTGACAATCATGATGCACCGGTTGAAAATAAAGCCATTTTCATCTAACTACTATTCCAAACCCTTTTTCCCTTACTTAGAAATTTATTACGCATTCAAGGATTAAACATCCTTGAATTTACACTGATCCTTCTAGCAAAGTAGTAAAACTGACGGTTATTTAGAAATCATCACACAATAAGGGTTTCACAACCCATACGATTCATATATGCATATGTATCACGTACAATTTCATTCACCAATTGTTCTATCAAGCAAGATAGCAAAATTAACGGTTTATCACAAATCGTCACAAACAAGGGTTTCACATACCACACAATCAAACATATATACACAAAGATATGAGCAATTATATACACCGCCAAGTCTTCACTATTCTTGGTGGTACAAAGAAATAACTATCGGAGTACTCGGTAAGGGGTATCACTCAGTATCCCTCTTTGCACACCTCTGAATTTTTAAGAAACTGTGGGAGTTACGTATCGCCGTCCCCACAACCTTTATCATTAAACCGGCATTGCACTTCCCACTCCACACATGCACAGTCGTAATTATCAATCCTTTGTCATTCAACTAGCATTGCACTTCCCACTCCGCACATGCACGGTTGCATCAATTTCACCATAATTTATTAATAATGCATATCAGCATAATACAAGGGTACACAGATTCAGTACACTTAATTTCACACAATTTCTCAATAATACATGTAGGCATCATACAGATATACATAGATGCATCGCAATCATATTTAACATCACAAAAATATTTTCACTAAAGGCTTGTTCCCAAGATTCATTTTTAAATGGGAATTAGATATAATCATTCACACATTTCATTTCAACTTAATTAGAATTCCCAAATAAATTTTGAAATGCAAATTCACTCACAAGTGTCGAAAATTCAGATTTCGGGTGCACTCGGACTAATAGTCCTCAAGCGCAATTCTTTTGCCTTTTTCGGACGTCTCACTACCTTGTCAAATAACAAAGTCGAGGAATTTACTATATTGTCCCTAAATTGATATAAACTAATTTAAATTACTAATGCTTGATATGTAAATGCAAAAATACGTCCGATTACCGCTTAATCGCTGTATCGATTAAATTCGACCGATCACCCGATTAATTGGCGATTGTGTCCAAATCACCTCCAAATGAATCTATTTCTCCTCTAATACCTTAATTTACCACATACCATTTAAATAAAGCCAAATTCAGCATTAGAACCCTCAGAGTTCCTTATAGAAGAATTTGATCATTTGGTGCACTAGCACCGAAATTTTTTCTACATAACCGTTTCACCTTCATTCATCATTTTCCAAGCCATTTTCCTTGAAATAAAAACAATCCCCCATTGATATTCAACCCTCATCGTTCGACCAACAAGGAACCCTAGAGAAATTCAATATTTCTTTTGTGTTTTTGTTCATAACCATGCTTAACTATCCCTAAACACTAACATAGTCTCAAATCAAATTATTCCAACAACAATTCCTCTTCCATACCCATTTTTCAGAATTGAATTCATCATGATAACTCAATATTCAACCATGAAAATCAAGAACAAAAGCATGGGTAAGCTAGGTATCAAGGAGAATTAAAGAAATTTTTAACTTACCTAACTTGTTTCCTTAATTTCTTCACTTTTTCTTTGAATTTCCACCTAGGTTTTCTTATTTTTCCCTTTGTTCTTTCTTTTTTCTTGTTGCTGGTTGTCTAGGCCGAATATGGTGAGAGAATTGGGGATTTAATGGGCTGATTTCTATAAAAAAATAATAAAATAATCAAGCATGCCACATGTCACATGCTTATTGGCCCAATTTTTAACTTTTTGACTTTTTCTTCTTAATTTTCCACCACAATTATTCTGGTATTTATCCAATCCTACCACATTTAAAATCCCTTGGTCTTGACAACTGCTAGAGTGAAAAATGTACCGATTTACCCCCGAAGCGAAAAAATTATGATTTTACCCCTATACTTCGAAATGTGCTGGAATCACATTATTTCTACTTTTCAACCTCAAATAACACTAATATTGATCAATATTAACCAAATGGGGCAAAAATCATTTTTAAAAAA
The DNA here is from genome assembly GCF_053813885.1 of Theobroma cacao. Classification (NCBI taxonomy): domain Eukaryota; kingdom Viridiplantae; phylum Streptophyta; class Magnoliopsida; order Malvales; family Malvaceae; genus Theobroma; species Theobroma cacao. Next base: position 15,241,955 of record NC_142647.1, read on the forward strand.
ATTCCCGTTTAGTCCTCTAATAGTAAAATTACCATTTTATCCTTATACTCCAAAAATATCGGGAATCACAATTTTTCACTACTAAAGATCATTTTATACTCCAATAATCATAATTATATTTCATATAATTATTCTTGGTCAAATGTGATCAAATCTTGGCTAGAAATCTCCATTTAATTATCAAATGGTAAAATGATCGTTTTGTCCTTAATCGGTCAATTTTCCTGATGGACTCTAAACTGGACCTTGAACTCCTAATCACTATTCTAAGTCATTCAGTGGGTTTCAAAATTTTCAATTTCCTCTTAGAATTTCTATTTGAACTAGTTCAAGGCTCGATTTAACTTAGCTGTACCACTCAGTATAATACCGTCTTTTAATCGAGCTTAACAGGGTTTCACAGTTTTAAATTACTTTAAGAGTAGTTATTACTAATTTCTCTTATTGCTTTTGTAGGAAATTTGATGAAAAAGGCTCATTTGATTAAAATCAATGCAAGTACGGTGATAGCTTTATTCGTATATATTTTAGTATTTTGACCATATATCTTTGTAAAAAAACTCCAAATGAGGTGATTCTTGAACCACTAGAATTAAGAGGAAGGGATACAACTTTTTTGTTTACCACTTTGCCCAGTTCTGATCGAATCGTCGTCAAAATATTTGTCTAAGTTGAAGCACTGCAGCAGTATGCATGGACTGAACATGATGCGATATTTGGAGCATATCTTTAAATCCAAAAGTCCAATTGATGTGATTATTGAGCCATTGGAATGTTAAGAGACAATGTTTACCACTTTGCCCAGTTCAGAGAAAATCAAGGTGAAAATCATGTTTGAACTGGGTAATTAAAAATATATTTAAGACAATTTCAACTACTTGACATTAAGTTCAAGATAACATATAATTTTTATCAAATCAAAACATGATGTATGTCAAGCCCGGCTCTACAATATGTTTATTATGCCATTCTTACAAAAGAATGTATGTTTGCTTACTTGGGTAGCTCGAAAATCGTTAAAGAACGGTAACGTACCAAATGATATAATTAAGTTGAATTAAGCCTCGAACTAGTCCAAATAGAAATTTTAAGATGAAATAGAGAATTTTAAAATCCCAGAATGACTTAAAATGGTGATTCGGAGTTCGATGACCGATTTGGAGTCAAATTGAAATTTTCATGACCTAAAGGCAAAATGGTCATTTTGCTACCCAAGGTTAAGATGTGAGTGTTGGATGAAATTTTTGACTAAGATCGATCATTTGGAGTATAATTTGAGTTTGAGAAGTGAAGAATTTTAATTTCGGCATTTTTCGAGCATAAAGGGTAAAATAATCATTTTGCTACCCCAGGGGCAAAATTATAATTTTACACCACCCAACACTTGTCCAGCACATGAATTTCACCCATTATTATCATGGATAATTGAAGGATTTTATGTGGTGGACAAAGAAAGCTTAATAGTTAAGAATTTAAAAATGGACCAACGGAATGATGACACATGGCAAATTTTTTATCCATTTAATATTTTCCTTTATAAAGCCAATTTGAACTCTTCCACATTCATTCTTATGGTCGGGCAAAGCAAGAACAAAGGACGAAAAGAAAGAACAAAAACCCTAGAGTGAAAATTCAAGAGAATATTGGTGGATTTCAAGTAATCAAGCAATCAAAGGTAAAATTTCTTGATTTTGACTTGTGATCTACCTTTCCCATACATTCTTTTACATTTTCCATGGTTGAATCACATGATTTCATGATGGGTCTCTTGCTGGCCGAACACTTAGAGAGAGATTTTGATTTTTGTTTTGGTTAGATTTTAAGATATTCTAGTGTTTTTAGTTGATTGGTGATGTGTAGCATGAAAATCAAGCAAGAAAAATTCATGTTCTCCCATCACCCATCATTGGCCGAATTCTCCATGTAGAATATTGATGGTGGATTTGATTTTATTTCAAGTGAATTGGTTAGGAAATGATGAATTACGGTGAGAAAATCAAGTAGGAAAAATCATAGTATTGATGCACCCACCATGGCCGAAATTTCTAAGAGAAAATGTGAAGATGATTTTGCTAAATTTTATGCTATTTGACTTGTGTTTGATGGTTTGGAGAATTGGAAGAAAAATGGAGTTAATTGGAGTTGAATTGGACATATTGGCCAATTAATCGAGTGATAGATCGAATTAGGCCAATACCGTTTTATTTAGGTACACAATTGAATTTGTGTAGAACACAGTGTTTAGACGATAATCTGAACAATTTGCATTCCATTTCATGCATTAGTATAAAGCCTAAATTGGTTTTATAACAATTTAGCACAAATGTAGTAAATGGCTTATTGTGCATTATGTCTAGGTGGTGAGCATTCTGGCAAAAATAAAGAGATAGTACCCGAGGATCAAGAATCGGAGTACTCGAAACTCGATTTCCATTACAGTAACCTTATTATCGTCTTAATTATCTAAAGTATGTTTTTATCTGATTTTGTGATTTGATAGAAAAATGAGTTTAAATGGTAAATCTTTATGTTTTATAAGCAAAATGTGATTAAATGAAATGATTTTATAAATTGTCTTGAAATTGAATGATGGCTTTGAAAATAGAGTAATTGGAAACCATTTGATGTATTGTGAATTTATCGTTCTAATTGAATGGCTTATGATAATGTTGGCATGAATGGCTGAATTGGTAAATGTGCTAAAAATGTATGAACTGTTGATTTACCTTGAGAGGCTGTAAAATAAAATAATTGTCATGTCATGCTATCGCAAATTTTATTGTATGGTGGGTTTAGCTTATTGCAGTGGGCTGGTTCTGTGGACCAGCCTTTTTGAAGGGCACGGAATCCTATTATATATATCTTACCTCGATTGGGGAGGTGCGTAGGATAACTCCCGAGGTACAACTTTAGAGTTCACTTCACGCCAAACCACCACGTGAGGGTGAACTTAGCCAACGCCAAGGAACAACTATGTTTTCAAAATAAAAACCTGATTTATGCGTACATGACTTTTTAACAGCCTTGGAAGACTCGGTTGGGATAGCCCTCTGTCAAAATATCCTTGATAACTGAGTATGAGAATGATTTTGGCATGAGCCAAATTTTTCAGAAAATCATAAGCCAAACTTTTCAAGAAATCATAAGCCTCATTGTTTATTTGGGTGAAATAAATCTATTTTATCTTATTAAAATGAGTTCGAAATGCTATGAATCATTTTGATGCTAATCTTTTTTATCTGTCTTCATTTACTCAGCTTTAGATATTTTAGATGGTATTTGTTTACTCACTGGGATTATATAATCTCACCACCCTCCTTTTCACCCATTTCAAGCTCAGGATAGTTAGTAAATAGCTCATTTCGTTGAAGGCTACAGTTGGACTTGCATCCTCAAAAATTGTAGGTTTACCGCTTTTGATACTTTTGGTCGTTCGTCACTGTAAATTAAATCTTATACTTTGGTTATCTGTATTACAGTATGTATGAATTTATTTAGCTTTTACCCTACAAAAATTATTTACCGATAACTCTATAAATATTGTTTTATAAGAAAATAGAATATTTTATTGAATATTTTTATTATATTCAAATAGTTATAGTTTCACTTTAAATGAATGTTTTAGACATCTAAACTTATTTTTGATTATGAAATATGTGTTTTCCACTCGCATACTATATTTTTAACTGGTTTCGAGATTTTTGAGGAAAAATTACCAAAATGCCACTGTGAGAAAAAAATTATTTTTCTAATGTTTTGATTTGGAGAGAGTTTATAATCTCTCAAAACATGATACTTAACAACTGTTGCTCACAAGGAAGGTGCGAAAACTGATGTTAAAGCCTTGCAAGGTTTCGGTTGGCATTTCGAGCAATAAATGTCTATCGGGACGTCGCAACGATTGTCACGGGCTCGATGGGAGTTCCGGGTCGTGACAATGTAACTCAAGGCTAACATTATCTTAGATATGTGATCTAATTAATTAACATTTGATCAAATAAATTAACATAAACTTAATTTATTAATTGTTCAAAAACAATAGTACATAAATATCAAATGTGTAATAACCCTAAACCCTTAATATGCTTCTAAAAAGCATTTCTAGCAATAGGTTTAATGAATGGGTTTGTTAACATATCAGTTGTTGACGTGTACTTCAACACAACAAAACCTTGTGCAATGATGTCACGAATGTGGTGATAGTGAGTATAAATATGTTTGGTTTTTTCATGGTACTTAGAATCCTTTGTAAAAGCTATGGAAACTGTGTTGTCACAATAAAGTACAATAGCTTTACGAAGATGCCTAGAAATGTTCAAGCTTTGCAAGAATCTCCTTAACCAAACCACTTCTTGTATTCCAACACAACATGTTACATAGTCTACTTTCATAGTATAAAGAGCAATACAAAGCTACTTCTTGCTACTCCAAGAGATAACTTCACCTCTAAGTATAAAAGCATATCCTGAAGTAGACTTTCAATCATCTTGATTACCGATATGATCAGCATCACTATATCTGACCAATTTTAGACTTCCACCATGATAGCTCAAAGCCAAATTAGTGGTTCCTTTTAGATACCGTAATATCCTTTTGATTGCAGCCCAATGGGCAAACCCAAGATTACTTTGCTACCTACTGACCATACCAACCGCAAAGCATATGTTTGGTTGAGTACACATCATAGCGTACATCAGACTTCCAATAGCACTTGTGTATGGTACATTTGCCATTTGTTCTTTTCTTCTTCAATTTTAAGACATTTTTCCATGCTAAGATATAGGCCTTTCTCCATTATAGTGTCTATAAGTTTGTAGTTCTGCATCTGAAATCATTCTAAAACCTTCTGAATGTAATTTTCTTGAGACAAACTCAAGAACTTCTTAAGATGATTTCTTGAAATCTTAACCCCAAGGATGTATTCAGCTTGTCCCATGTCCATCATCTTGAAAGTGGAGGACAACTACTTTGAGTGGTGAAAATCAACTCAATGTCATTCCCGGTTAATAAGATATTATCCACATATAGTGAAAGAATAAGGAACTTATTTCCTAATCTCTTTATATATACATAATGGTCCTCTTCAATCATCATAAAGCCTATGGAAATGATGGCGTGATGAAAACGAAGATACCATTATCAAGATGATTATTTTAGGCCATAGATAGTACGATTCAAGCGATGCACCTTGTGTTCTTTTCTTTTGGCTTGTAAACCAACTAGTTAATTTATGTAGATCTCCTCATTGATTTCTCCATTAAGAAATGTACTTTTCACATCCATTTGGAACAATTCCAAAACTAAATGTGTCACTATAGCCAAGATAAGGCAAATCAACGCAAATCTCACCACAGGAGAAAATGTCTATTCATAGTCCACACCCCCCTCTTTTTGGGTATAGCATTTTGCCACTAAACGAGCCTTATATTTGTCAATTGATCCATACACTATGTGCTTTACCTTTAAAACCCATTTGTTTCCAATGGCCTTGTGTCGAAGCTGATGGTCAACTAACTCCGACACTTGGTTTTTAGTCATGGATTTCATTTCATCTTCCATAGCAAAAAGCCATTTTTCGATGATGATGAGTTCAAGGCTTTCTTATCGAAAGATGTTTCATTGGCATCCAACATCCACAAAAATGCCTAAAAAAGAGTACCTTTTATCTAAAATTGTTTACAAGGTATTTTCCCACGTTTACTTATTCGCTATTATGAATCTTGGTGGAGCTCAAGTGGCACACTCCTATTGACCCCAATAGTATCTTCGATAATATGTGTTTCCACATCCATTTCCTCACGTTAGGATATAACTTTTTTAAGCTCCTCCAAGCTCAAAGCTTTCTTTAACCTCTCCCATACTTGGAAAGTCATCTTATAGAAAGTCAACATCACAAGATTCCATCTCAGTTAGCCCTTTGTTAGGGTGTTTCCCATATATCTCATAACCCTTAGAATGTTTTGAGTATCTAATAAATACACATTTATTAGCTTTAAGGCCAAGTTTCCCATACTTATAAGATGAGTGATGTACATAACTTGCTAAGCCTTAAGGACGTAAGCTTTCTAAATTGGGCTTACTCTCATTCCATAACTCATATGGTGTTGTCAAAATAGATTTTAAGAACATATGATTAAGGATGTATGTCGCAGTCAATAGGGCATCCTCCAAAAATTTATTGAAAGGTTGGCCTATGCCAACATCGACCTAACCATGTCTAACAAGGTATGATTCCTTCTCTCTGCAACAACGTTTTGTTATGGAGTTCTAGGTTTCATTAACTATCGACGTATTCCCTTTTCCTCACATAATTCTCTAAATTGATCATATAGGTGTTCATGGCCTGTATCAGTGTTAAAGACCTTAAAATTCCTTTCTCAGTGTTAAAGACCTTAAAATTCCTTTCTTTCTAATTCTCAACCTCTGCCATAAAACATTTGAAACAATTCAAAGCTTCAGAATGGTGAGACAACAAAAATATAGATCCACAGTGTGAGTAATCATCTATGAATGTAATGAAATAAGATGCGTCATTACGTGCCTTTAAATTCAAAGGCTCATAAATGTCCGAATAGACAAGTTTTAGAAGATGGGTGGCCCTTTTAGCATTTTTAAAAGGTTTTCGGCTAAACTTACTAGCAAGACATGGCTTACATGTAGGAAGTTTAATTTTGGAGAGTGAGCCCAATAGCTTTTCTCTAGCCAATCTTGACATTTATTTTACCCAATATGTTCTAATCTAGCATGCCATTTCACATAGTCATTTATAACATCAAAAGAAGAAGTTGAAACAAAGGCAGCATCATTATTAGAATTTAAATCTAACATCATGAAACTATCTTTAAAATAACCATGGCCAAAAAACATGTCTTCAAGAAAATAGACAAACTATAATTCTCGAAAGTAAAAATAAATCCTAAATTCATCAACGCTAAAACTAAAAATGGATTACATCGTATAGAGGGAGCATGAAGCACATCATGTAAGAGCCATTTACATCCATTGCGTATTGTGAGTTGGTAAGTTCCAACTCTTAGGACCTCTTCCTCAACTCTATTCCCCATCATGACAAAATGTCTTCCTTTTGGTAATCAAGGGTAATTTACATATCCTGCACGATTGCAGGTCATGTGCTTGGTTGCTCTTGTATTTATAATCCAATCAAGGAAGGAATGGGCTATAAACACATGAGAACATAAATAAGTTCTAAAAAGGTTTAAAGGATGAACCTTCTCAGGTTCAGTACACTCTTAAGCAAAATGTCCTTTCTTACCACTGTTAAAGTATTTCAACTTAGATTTAATCCTTTTTCCTACCATGCTTGCCTCTCTAGTGCTTGGTGACTTCATCACTTTTGGGCCTTAGATTTCCAATCTTTCCCTTCTTTTATTGTCTATTTTCCTAAGGAACATACCCATTACAATTTCTAGCTTGAGCTATCATGGTAGTGCTACGGATAGCTTCTCTGCACTCTGCCTTAAGCTCTAGATGATAAGAAAAGTCATTAAAAGTCTTTATCCCCTCATTATGCTTGTGTTCAAGTTTAACATGTCCCCACGAGGACTCAAGGAGTGACCTTATGATAGCTAAGATACTGCTTATTTGTGAGATCATAACCAGCTACATTCCTCTCTCTTATCACGCCTAACATGACCTTTAGGTGCTTAACCATATTATGCGTGGAGTCCATCGAATATTGAATGAACCTAAGTGTCAAGGCATGAAACCTCATAGCTATAGTTCCACCATACTTGTATTTCATTTGTTCGCACAATTGTTTGGTATTTGGAAAGTTCTCAAACTCCCCAATGAGATTATCGTGCATGCAGCTTAACATAGCAAAGTGTGCATTACAATCTCTCTTATACCAAGTGTCATATAATGATGCTGGGCAATGTTTCTAGCTTCAGATGGGTTCATCTCTTTGGTCCAATGATCGAGTAACTCTTGCTCATTAAAAAGATACTAAACCTTTTTATGCCAAATATCATAGTTTTTGCCATCAAGTTTTGCACTTTTGATCAAATCAGCAATAACTTGTTTTAAAGCCATATCACTACATCATTGCATAAGATTTAATTAGGCACATATCTAATTTTTTAATTAAGTAAAATTAGACATATTTAATTTTTTTTACCAATATTACTAGTTCAAAAATTTCACATGCATGCCCATAATCATCGACAATAATATAAGCATTAATTAAATGTTTAATCTAATTTAATCTTAGATTATCGGAATAACTCCCATTATCCTTAAGCATGAGAACAACTCTCACTTATCACATACAACATAACATAATATATTGAGTTCTAATAAAGAACTCTATTGATATTTATAGGTCCTCATATCCAAAATAATATTATGCATAAAATAAGCACAGAATTACATCCCTTTACATGGTCATATTAAATAATTAATACAACCTAAAAAATTAAGTTACATCATCAAGCTATTGATAAAAAAACTAGGGATGTTGTGGTTGCTCATATGCATTTATTATTTTGGAACATTAATAATTAACAAATAATTAAACATAAATACAATTAACAAATAATTAAAATAATCACAAAAATAGGCACTTATAAAATATCAATTTTAGTACATAATTTAACTTAACAAATAAGTAAAATAATCACATCATGTATTTTATAAATTTTACTTAACAAATAAACAAAATATTGCAATCATAAAAAAATTCCCAAATGGAACGTAAGAGATATATAATTTTACAACATATATAAAATAATTAATTTAACATGCATTTGCTAAATTCACTCAAATCATATATGATTTAGAAAATCAATTTTGACGTGAAACATATATGTATGAACATGATTAACTAATTAGATATATAACACACGTGAATTTAACAAGATAAAATGCCAAGAATATAAATAACATTTGGAAAAATAAATAAATATTCAAATTTTTTGGGTCAAATTGTAATAATAAAAAGTTTTGGGATATTTTGTAAAAATAGAAAATGGTGGGGCAAATTTGCAATTCTGGAAAACTTATCCAGCAATGGTAGTCAACCACCACGTAACTGCCACATCAACTCTTCATGGTTGTGTTTGGCCCCTTCTAGTCTTGACATTCTCTACTGCACTTTTATTCGAAAAACACTTCCTTGGTGTAGTAGGTAAAAGGCGCACTTAAGAGTCTTTATTTTCTTTCACCATTTTTAATCTTGTTCTGATGCCTTTCATAAGGTGCCACATGGTTATGGTGCAATACATCTGTTTGCATTAGATTAAAGTCTATTGGTTTCAGCAAAACAAATTTGCTATCCAATTTTTTTATGCTTAATTTCTCATGATATATACATTGAAAAAATACATAATATATATTGTTGAAAAGTTAACACAAAATAGAACATATCTATTTAAGATTTATTCATAATAAATCATATATTCATAATCAAAATTAAGCACAATCATATTGGGTTATCATTATAGACGTGCTTTCAAAATATTAAAACTCAATTCATCAAGTTACATCAAACTTAGATGCATATTCTAGGCATATTGAGAAATATCTTGGCACAAGTTTTGTGACATAATATTTATAAATAAAAAAATATGTCAGACCCGTCATAAATAATTAAGCATGTATTCAAACATAACAATGCAGGTAAATATTGAACATACAAATTTAAAAGGATGAAAGCAAGCCAAAACCAACTTTGATACTCCTGTTGGGAGGTGGGCCTACCTTTCAGTTGAATTTTGTTCTTCCTAACCAAAAAGCTTGCTTTACAAATCCTTCTTCATGTTCCAAATGTGCATACAACAGTTACACAACAACTTTTCTATTCTCGTTGTTATGGAGCAGCTACTAAAGTCCTCAACAATTAATAACATGTTTCAAAATCCTTAAGCTTTGTTGATGCCTCAAGAATGCAGAGAATGAGAGAGTGTTTTTTTGTGTTTTTCTGACTTACTGAAAAAATGACATTTCTTTCTCTCTTGGAAAATTTCAATACATCTGTTTAGTATATAGAGATAATATCTCTAATCTATTAAGATAAAAAGATACAATATTTCTGTATCTTAACTGAATTATGAACTTTATCCTTATGGATTATTACAAAGATAATCTTTATTTAAATTTAAACAAATTAAATTCAAATTTATATCCTATACCAACTATCTTATAAACGTTTTTTTAATTATTCAATTAAGAAATATCATAACAATATTCAATATTAATTAATAAAATATTTGTTAATTATCATAAATAATTAACCAAGTTGTATACCATGTGAACGTACCACATTTAAATGCAACAATTTTGTTTATATTTATTTACTTATAGTATTTTATTTCATTTATTTTATTTTTGTTGATGCCTAAATGATTTGTGCCTTTTTAAGTCTAATTTTTTTGGGCCTAAGTCACATTCAGTCTAGGTTTTGGGCCCAATTCAATTTTCTTTTCTTTAGATTGGGCCTAAGTTCCAACTAAAAATGCCTAATGAGTTTTTGTTTAATCATCTTATAATTTTCTTTTTATTATTTTAAAATTTTTAAGTAAAAATTTAAAAAAAAAACATATAACAATAAATAATAATAAAATTTTTTAAGAAAATAAAAATAAATTAATTTTAAAAAGAAAAAAATCTAAAAGGGTAAAAATACAAAGGTTACAAGCAGAAGCCTTTGTCTCATAGATAGAGAGTTCAATTCATGTATCCCAAGCAAGCCAAGCAACCCAACAGATTAGCAAACAACAACCCAGGTAGTTGTTTGATACCCCATCCCACATCTAATGTGAAAGTGATTCTTAAGGCCCATGTAAGGATCTAAGTAAATCATTACTAACAACTTGAGCTTAAGTTTTTGAAAGCCATGTAGTTTAGGCTTGAAAAATTATTAGGCTGGTGATGCTTGGACTTGGGTCATTACAATTGTTATCAAAGCATGTGCTAGCCTAATTTGGGCTTTCCAATTGTGTTGGTGACATTTTGATCTTTCTAAGTGGGCCTTGATTGTGATTTGATGTGTGGCCTTGATGAGAACATCGAGGATTTGAATGGGTGAGATTGTGATACCCTTCTCACATCGAACGTGAAAGTTATTTTTAAGGCATATATAAGGGCTTAAGTCAATCATTACTAACAACTTGAGTTTAAGCTTTTGAAGACGATATGATTTAGGCTTGAAAAGTTGCTAGGCTAGTGGTACTTAGACTTAGGTCATTACAAGTTGAGGTAGGCTAGATACCCCAACAAACCAGTAGACAACAAGCCAAGCACCCTGGTAGGCTAGTAGACCAACAAACCAGAAAAAAGGTATACCTTGTGTATCGATGGTGTAATTGTCTACATGCACTTAAGAGTGTAATTTGATTTGAATTCTTAAATTTGTTGATAAATTTAAATGTAACTTTGGTTAAATTATATTATGATTTAATTTGAATATTATACATTCAAATTAAATCCATTAGCATTATCTTTATCTTGTAAATTCTATTTAAATAAGAGTAGCCATCAGCCCATAAATACCCCTCATTTCATTTGTAACTCAACTTGAGAATAAAGAATAATTCTATTTCTCTAAAAGCTCTTTCCTCTTCTTTTCCTTTCTTTTACTTTCATTGTTTTTTGGGTTTTGAAATTGACTTAAGCTTGATGTTTAGAGTTTAAGGTTACACAGAGTTAGGCTAAAGTCTCGACATGTGATTGTCGGTATCAAATTTAAGAGTCAAGAGGATGAGTCATGTGACAATTGATATTAGAGTCAAAAGGATTGAAGAGAGAGATGGCATTCAATGTTGACCAACCCACACCCAACCAAGATCAAGAGGTGAGGGAGACCAAAGGTGTAGTCAAACAAGATAAGTCTAGTTCGAAAGACAAGTTGTCCACTTTTAAAGGTCAAGTATCCAAGATGGAAGTTGCTGTGGGAGAGATAAAGGATAGATTTGAGGAGGTCAAAGCTAACATGGATGAGTTAAGGTCTTGAGAAAACGAGTTTCAAAGAAAGTTATAGTTGACCCTCAATGAGTTAATAGAGATAAATTAACATGATGCGGCATTGGAAGAGTTGGTCGAAATGTTTTGGTGAGATATATAGTGGCTTAGGGACGAGCTTGCTGCACTGAAGGCAACCATAGGGAGTGGTGTGCCAACTACTCAAATGGGTGTGGACTAAAGTTGCCCAAGCCTAAAGAGTTTCTAGGCCAAAGATATCAACAACTTCTTATGGAGCTCAAAGCAGTGTGGATCAATTCAACAGCTATGTAGTTGGTGGACACAGTTTCGCTGTGGTGGTCGTATGTGCTATGAGAAGCTTAGTAGAGCAACTTTCAACACATGGATAGAGTTCTGGAAGTAATTCTATCTTGAGTAACTTCAAAAGCAATCAGAAATGGAGTCATCAATTACAAGTTCTTTGATTGTGATAAAATCAGAAATGAAGTTGCTTTTAATACATTTGAGTCGCAAGCCCCTCAAGTAAGTACCTCCCAAAAACTTGAACAAAAAGCCCTGGATCACCTATTACCACTCAAATTGCAAGGGAACTCTTCCTAAAGCCAAAACCAAAAACATCACTCACTATCACTCCAGCAGAAAAATCATTACCCAAAGATCCATAATCCGATATGGAAAACTCTATCTACAGTATTTCCTTTATTTTAACATCAAAGACATATAACAAGTTACTATTTTATTATAATCCAAGACAACCTCAAGGAAGGGATATTGACAACTCACCAAGGCTGCTGTAAAACATTTTGTAAAATTGTCTTACTAATTAAAGTGCTGTATAAAATTCTTTTTTATTTTGATAAATTCCTGCTCATGTTGTGTCTAGTCCCTTCCAGCAAACATTGACGCTAAGCCTAAAATTTTTTGTACAACTAACGTTGCAGCATATTATACCTAAACTAATTGTATTACCTATATTGTTAAATATGTAGTTACTAAACTTAGTGTCGTAACTACCATTACATCAAATTCCGAGCTAAGAAAAAAGTTTTTGTCTCAATATATAATTATTATAATTGTTCTATATAGTTTCAATGCACTTTATGTTTATGCTTTTTTACACATTTCTTTTTAAATTTTAGATCAAAGTTTAAATCATATCTTTTACTTGTAAACAGATGTTTATTAAATTAAATACATAATTACTCTTATACTACTCCCGTTACTATCAATAACGAATTATTTTCTTTCAAACCTAACGCGCGGTTTTCACTCTAATCTATACCCTTTATATTAAAACTTTATCTTGAGAGCCTAAATTGGGCGGCATCTAGCCTAGCCAATTGCGTGGCATGTAGTGCTCAAGTGGGATGGAAAGGAGCTGCTTTGGGAGGCTCTATAATCTATATTGCTACCACATAAACTGATTGATTGACATCCATGTGGTCAATCCATTGAGCCCTTCAGACCCTTAGGACGCGTTTGCCATTTTTGCAAAGCTCAAGGTTTTATTTTTCATTTTATCTCTTACTCTAAGGTTCTTTTGGGTTTTTGGGTTTTTGAAGAAAATCAAATCAAAAAACATGGAGATTCATCCTAAATAGAAAATCCAAAAAAAAATCTATAAAGAATTATAAACAGAAAATGAAATTCCATGAAGAAGATTTCACAATAAGATCACAGGGAAAAAATCCGCATCATGGACCTTTTTTAAAAAAATCATGTTTCTCACAAAAACAAAAACAAAAGATATGGGCCAAATCCACCCATCAAACTCCAATTAGCTCTGGGCCTAGCTTATTTAAGTCAAACCAACAACAATTGACGTACTTCCTGCCCATTGTTTATAATTTTAATTATTTAATTTCTATTTTTATGTATTAATTCAAATTTATGAAATCACTTTAAAAAATGGTAACAATAAAAAATAAAATAATTAATTCAATAATGAATTTCATGATTTTCTATTTATCCAAGTTTTTATTATATTTGGGTTCGTTACTATGCTCTTTTATAATGTTATTGTTTTCATACTGTAGGTTTCTAATTTTCTTTCTTTTTATTTCATTGGATTTATTTATTTAAGCTTTTATTATTTGGGTTCTTTGTTACTTTTTTATTTTTATAATGTTATAGCTTCCATATAAAAACCAAAAGCCTTTCCATGTAAGTTTTTAAATTCTTCTTTCTTTTTATCTCATTTGATTAAGTGTGTGGTTATACTTTTCTACTGTAGACAACAATCTACTTGCACCTTTACTCATTATTAGATTGTGTTATTTACTTAGTTTTTCTTTTTTTTTTTTAAACTTTTGTTGTTATTCTTTCTTTTAATGTTTTAATTTCTTTACTGATTATATTTATAATTTTGACTTTTTTTTTTAGAGAAATTACTGTCATAACGTGCAAGTTCAACTACTTGACCATTAAACATGGAATAGAGTCACTACCAATCTTTTTTATAAGGTGCGATTGGTCACCTATTAAATTTATTCTATTCGATAAAATCTTAAATTGATTTTAGGTCCATCTAAAGAATAGTGATCTGGCCCACGAATTTTAGAGTTGGGTTTAAGAGTATGGTTATGCATAAGGAAGGATTAACACCTATTGATTCTCATTCCATGAATAGTAGCATTTAATCATATGTTATCCTATTTTAACATTGATTCTTGTATTTCTTAATCATTGTTTATTATTCTATTTTTTATTTTATTTGCCACTTAAAGTACATTATCCGATTTATGTGTGTGACATGCACATAATGCAATTATATAATGCATTGCATAAATCTCAATAAATGTCAAATAAAAACATTTTATTAAGAATATTTCTTAAAACCGTCCATTATACTAATGGGACTCGAGAATATTCTGTCACCTAGAGAATTATTCAAGAAAACTTGCATTCACAAGCTTATCAAACAAATCCCGTCATCGAAATAATCATTTGTGAGTAAAGATAATATTTTCATGTAATACAAACCCTGATACAAGTGAAGGTTTTTTTATTAAGAACATACTCTAAGCCCTCCTATCATAGTAGTAGGGCTAAGAGATATTTTTTCACCTAGGAAATTTTTCAAGCGAACTCGCCTCGTAAGCTTTTTCGAAAAGTCTCATCATCAAAGCCTTGACTTGCATACAAAATATATCGAGAAGCTATAGCATTTAAATAATGCGATGATGGTGCATGAAGTGCCATAAATTTCAATGTTTATCGTCATTCATGTTCATTGTTGTTATTATCTTCCATTTTATTATTTCCTCTTTTTATTTCATTTTTATTTTATACTTTTTCTATTTTATTAATGTCTCTTTTTTATTAATATTTTAAAGAAATATTTATTCAGATTACAATATGGGACTTAAATGGTAGTGGACCTTCCTTTTCTCTCTTTTTTCTTTTACTTTTTATTATTATTATTATTATTATTATTATTGTGTGGGCTTGTTAGCCCATGGCCCTAAATGGCCTCTTTTGAACCCAATTGATAAATTGAGTCTCAAACCCATTAAATCTTTAAGCCCTATAAAAATGAATAAAGAAACAAAAATGAAATTAAAAAACAAAAGAATAAAATCATAAAATAAAATAAAATAAATCAAGTTCGGACAAAATAAGGTGTCTACAGCTGCTATGCAAGTAAAGAAGAAAATTCTCTTATCTTTATGGTGATTACATTGTTATTGATTTTTTTTTCTATGAATTTTTCTGTTTTATAAGTTGATGTGGTTTTTGGAATAATTTGTTGGAATGTGTTTGATTAATGTTGCTTTATTTTGTTATAAAATCTTGATTTTTGTAGGTTTAAGATGGTTTCCAAATATAATTATTTCAAGCATTTTAAATATCGTTTTTATTTTATTTCTTAATTTCATGATTTTCTATTTATTCAAGCTTTTATTATTTAGGTTCTTTATTATTTTTATTTTTATAATGTTATTGCTTTCATACAGAAACTAGAAGCCTTTCATGTAAGTTTTTTTTTTTTTTTCTTTTTATCTCATTTGATTAAGTGTGTGGTTATACTTTTACTATTGTAGACAATGATCTACTTACACCTTTGCTCATTGTGATATCGAATTCTTTGTTTAGTTTTCTCTCTTTTAATTTTTTGTTCTTCTTTGTAAAAATGTTTTTATTTCATTACTAATTACATTTACAATTTTGTCTTTGACTTTGTCTTTTTTTAGAAAAATTTCCATACAAGTAAAGAAAAAAATTTCTCTTATCTTCGTGGTAATTACCCCTTGTTATTGATTTTCTTTCATACATGAATTTTTTTATTTTATAAGTTGATGTGGTTTTTGGATTAATTTGTTGGAATGTAATTGATTTGTGTTGCTTTATTTTGTATCTTGTCTCATATGTATCATATAAGCTTCAATTTTCTTTTATTTCTTTATTCCAATTATCTTTTGTGTAAAGATACATCCATTACTGAAAATATATTCCTTAATTTACATATTTGTCATTATTATTTTTGTAATATATTTATATATAAACTCATTTAACATTTATATATATATATATATTTATATTTGTCATTATTATTTTTGTCATAGGAAAGTGTATTTGTACAAAATATAGTAGTCATGCTTCTTTTTTTATACTGGTTTGAAGTTTTTATGGTGTATTTGTTGGTATCTCTATCTTTTTAGCATAGTGTACAACTTCTATGGCATTTTTGCTTTATTTTTGCAATTTTGATATGTTTCTTTTATTTCATTGTCACAATTAGTTTGCATTGTGATATTTGATTTAACTTCTAAACCTCTATTTTCATACATCATCTTTGGAATTTGAGTTTGTTATTAATTAAAACTACTGACACCCTTATGAAAGTTTTATAAATTATGAGGGTATTTTCATCTTTTTAGTGTGGTCTACACTTTTTATGTTATTTTTGTTGTAAATATATCTGTTATTTGGTTTTTTACTTTGTAAACGTATTTTTGTCTTTTTACTATGATGTGCAATTTCCTTAATATTTTTGTTCAAATGCTATGTTTTAAACATAGTTTGCAACTTATATGACATTTCCAATGGGAATCATAAACTAAATGAACTTACAAAAAAAAAAATAGTTTGCTATTGATTGAAACTGTTAAGGTCCTTTTGAGATTTTTATAAAATTATGAAAGTATTTCTATCTTTTTTACTATGGTGTGCAATTTCTATGATATTTTTACTGAAATTGTGCGTTTTTAGTGTAGTCTGCAACTTCATGAAATTTTTTATGAGAATCATAAATTAAATGAACTTATAAAAAAAACTTATCTGTAGCAGCTTATTGTGGTCAATAGTTTTTATAGTATTTATGTTGGTACTTTTGTTTTTTTCACATGATATGAAACTTCTATGACATTGCTACTTCCTTTGTAGAAGTTTTGTTATGTTGCTTTTATTTTATTATCGTAATTGATTTATATTACTAGACTTAAATTTTCATTCATCAGTTTTTCAACTTGAGTTTTCTATTGATTATATTTTGTAATTAGGTTCTTTCTCTTAACAAGTCTAATGGAATTTTGTTAACTGCCAAGGCCCTTCTTTCAATTTGCTTTCTACATTCATAATAAAAAAATAGTTGACTTTGTTATTTGCTTTCTTGCCTTCAAACTTGATTGTTTGATAGTTTACATATAATCAAATTTAATGAAGTTAAAAGCTATTCGAATATTAGCTTATTTTTAACTTATTTTTAGCTTATTTACTTCTTAAAAGTATAAGTTAGGTCAAACAGTATTTTATGAAAAGCTCTTTAAAAAAGCTTTTTTTTTAAAAAAATAAAATTTTTATAAAAAAAACTTATAAAAAAGCTCCAAATATGAGCTTTTCTTTTTTTTTTTAAATTCTAGCTTCTTAAGAGAGTTATTTTTTTTTCCCAAAAGATCCTTTCTCAAAAAATACCCCATTCCTCTCTCCCTATTGATCTCCCTCTTCTCTCTCTCTTTCTGCAAATTATCTTACAGTTTTTTTTTGTTCTTACAAAAATTAAGGGAAAAGAAAACCTAAAATTCAAAACTGCATTCAAGTATTATTTCTTTTTTTTTTCTGTTTTCTTTTTCATTTTTTTTTGCTTTGAAAACTTTTTTTATTGTTTAATATTTCTCAGTTTATTATTTGATATGACAATCATATGATGTTTATTTGTTGTTAACTTCTTTATGGTGTATATAATATTTATTTATTATAATTGAAATAATTAGTCCAATAAGTCAATGGTTGTTAAAATAAATTAGATAAAAATTGAAAAATCAATATTTATACTCGTTTGTGGTAACTCAATTTTAAAGAATTTTTTCTTTTAGGTATAACAATAGGTTGTACTACAAGAAATTTGAAATAGACTTTAATTCCTTTAACAACAGAAATTGTAGAATCCTTAAATTTTTTAGCAGTGAAGTCTACATTTGAGCTAATAGTACCTAACAAATGATGTGACACTTCTTGACAAAATAAATAACCCATTAAAAATTGAGAAAAAAATATAAAAGCCAAAACCTTTTTGTTCATGGAGGGGAACTTTGTTGGTGAGGATATCAAGACCTTGATAGACTTGTATGAAATTAGTGTTAATGATTTCTATAGGAAAATTGGTTGCTAAATCAATGGCTAAACATGATTTTCCTGACCTAGTTGGATCCATTATTAATATTACCTTGGATTTTCTTCCTTAAATGTAATAACAATTTTGTTCAGTTCCAAAAGTCATAAATTTTAAGCCAATCTTTAAAAAATAACAACAAATATTTTTTTATATTCTTGTTCTATCTTTCAGTAATTCATAATATTATAAGAAAAATTATATTATTTTCACACTTATCTTTTTTTATATGATTCAAATTTTTTCTCTTGATTTATTAAACATCCTTTATAGTAATTTTAAAGTTGTTTTGCCATACAGCTTAGCTATAAAAAAGAGCTTATAAAAAGTAAATAATAGTTTTTTTCTAGCTTAAAAGATAGAAAAAAAGCTATTATAAAGCTCTTATGTTAATTTTATAGTCTATAAAATGTTTGGCCTAGTTTTTTTCTAACTTAAAAGCTATTATAAAACTCTTATAAAAAATAATAGCTTTTAAAATTAAGTTATAACTGTTTGATAAATTTACTTTTTATAAGTTCTTTTTTATAGACAAGTTATTTGGCAAAACAATTTATATAAATTCTAATTTTGGTTAAAATTACCATAAAGGGTATTTAATAAATAACTTTCTATTAATCACGAATTTTTTTGTTCAAAATAGAAAAAATTAACTTTATTTTTTATCTATTTAAAATAAATTTTTGAAAATATAAAAAGCATTTTTATATAACATAAAGTTTATAATTAATAATAAATCATAAAAAAAGAGTTTCACAAATAATTCATAGAGAACACATAATTCATAAATAACTCATAAATTAATGATTTCTATTTTCCATCAATGCAGTAACTATTTGGTTGCAAACATGTATGCAGAAGCTGGAATGTGGGATAGAGCAGCAAATGTACGAAAGGTTATGAGGGATGGAGGGTTGAAAAAGATGGCTGGTGAAAGCTGTCTTGAGTTAAATGGCTCCATTTATCAGTTTTTTTCAAGGTATGATTCTCAATTTGATTTTGATGGCATCTATCTATTGTTAGATACACTGACCTTACACATGAAAATGATTAACATTTTGTAGTTGTATTGCTTGATATGAACCCTTCTATATTCAGGAGTAGAGAAAATATTTAATTGTGCAAGCTGCAAATTTGCATTATCGGTACCCCATAGTTTCATTCTCCTTTACTATTCAAAAAAATCTTGATAGTTCAATAGCAATGACCACCTAGTAAAGAAAGATACCTACCTCCGGGTTTGCCCAAAAATCTGAATTACACAGAGAAATATTACAGGCTACAGCAATACTATTTTGAACACATATCCAATTGAAATTTGAGCCAATGGAATTCCAATAATAGATGTCAACAAGTTTTGAAATTATATCATCTAGAATTAGCAAACAAAATGTTGAGGAAATGTATCAATAATCTTTTATTGAAGGCAGAAAACATGCAGCATAAATGAAACTTTACAAACATACCTTTATCCAACGTCCTCTTACGTGAATCAGAAATATCTTGAACAGACTATAAAATTTCCAGATAGTTTGCTCTGAAAACAAAACGAAATTAGTAGCAAAAATTAATAAAGAGCCATAAACAGGAAAATAAAAGCAACAACAAAACAAAGGGAAACAAAATTTGAAACCCTCCCACCCCCTTCAATACACTTCACTTATAGTATATTGAAACACATCCACCAATGAAACTGTTAAGATAGTCTTGAATTGTGTAATTCTAATTAAATAGTATACCTTATTAAAATAGTCTTTAAATCTAGTTAGACTAGAATAACAATTCTTAATTATATTAGGATAAGATTCTTAATTATATTAGGATAAGGTTATTGTATTTGGCACTATAAAAGGACTCTATGGGTTAAAGAATAATTATCACATAAATTTAGAGAGAGTGATTTAGGTGTACGTGGGATAAGGGTTATGAGTTTGATACTGTTCTTGTAATCTCCTGATTTTTCTCTTAGTGGATTTTTCTCTGTTGCTGTGCCCGTGGACGTAGGTCATCAAAAGACCAAACTGCGTAAATTCTTGTGTTCTTGTGGGTGTGCTTGATTTCTTTCTTTCTTTATTCTATTGATTGGGTTAGATCTTGGGCAATTCTTTAAAGACAATTTCGTAATTTCCCAACAAACTAGTATTAGAGCTTCAAGGTCTTAGGTCAATTTGAATCTCATATGGCAACTTCTTCAACCAAGTATGAGATTGAAAAGTTTAATGGGAGAAACGATTTCAGCCTGTGGCGTGTTAAGATGCGCGCATTGCTAGTGCAACAAGGACTGTTGAAGGCACTGAAGGGAAAAGAGTATCTTCCTTCGAATTTATCTGATGGTGAGAAAGATGACCTTATGGAGAAAGCACATAGTGCTATTCTCCTAGCTTTGTCTGATGAGGTGCTAAGAGAAGTCACAGATGAAGAATCTGTTGCTGCAGTGTGGCTTAAACTTGAAAGTATTTATATGACTAAATCCCTGATGAATCGACTTTATATGAAGCAACGATTGTATACTCTCAAGATGAGTGAAGGTACGTCCGTTAATACCCATATTGATTAATTTAATAGAGTTATTCTTGATTTAAAGAATATCGATGTTAAAATTGAAGATGAAGACCTAGCCCTAATTCTTTTATGTTCTTTGCCTCATCGTATGAAAACTTCGTGGATACTATGTTATATAGCCGAGACACTCTTACTTTCGAAGATGTAAGAGCATCTTTAAATTCCAAGGAATTGAAGAAGAAAGTTGGTGGTATCCAGAATGAAAATCAAATAGAAGGTTTGGTTGTGAATAGAGGAAAAGATAGAGAGAAAGGTATAAACAGAAAAGGTAAATCTAAAGCAAAAGGGAAAACTTGTTGAAATTGTGGTCAAAAAGGGCACTTTCGTCAGGACTGTACCAAATTCAAGGATAATGAAAATATCAACAAATTTGTGAATACTGCAAATGTGGTTGGAGATGACTTTGATTTTTTTGAAGAAATTGATAACGTTCTTGCAATTACCAACGGTAACCTAATGGATACATTGATCTTGAATTCGGCTTGTTGCTTTCATATATGTCCTAGGCGTGATTGGTTTACAACTTATCAATCTGTTGATATGGGCACTGTACAATTAAGAGATGATTTCTTTCTCTCAATTGTTGTGATTGGCACAATTCAATTCAAGATGTTTGATGGCATGGTAAGAACACTTGAGGTAAAACATATCCCTGACATGAAAAAGAATTTGATATCCTTGAGTTTGTTAGATAAGAAGGGCTACAAATATAGTGACCAAGATGGTGTCTTGAATGTATCTAAAGGAGCCTTAACTATCATGAAGGGCAAGTTATCCGGTGACTTTTATTGTCTAGTGGGAAACACGGTCATTGAAACTGTTTCTGTGGTCTCATCTAATGATCCTGAAGATGATGTAACACATTTATGGCATATGAGATTGGGTCATATGAGCGAGAGAGGGATTAGGAAACTGAGTAAGCGTAGTTTGCTATGTGGTCAAAAGAGTGAAAAGCTAGATTTCTGTGAACAACATATAGTGAAATTTAACACTACAACTCATCGAACCAAGAGTGTAATAAACTACATCCATTCAGATTTGTGGGGTCCTTTGGTGGCATCAAAAGGTGGATCATTATACATGTGGATCTTTATTGATGATTTTTCAAGAAAGTTGTGGACGTATCTTCTGAAGGCTATGAGTGAAGTGTTAACCACCTTTTTGTATTGGAAGGTATTGATCGAGAAGCAGACTAAGAAAAGGATTAAGAGCTTTCGAACAAACAAAGGTTTGGAATTTTGCAAAGGTGAGTTTGGTCTATTCTACAAGAATGAAAAAATCATTAAACATTGCACTGTCGTCAAAACACCACATCAAAACGGTATTGTAGAATGGATGAAGAAAACACTTATGGAGAGAGCAAAATACGTGTTCTCTAATGTTGGCATAACCAAAGTATTCTGGCCAAAAGCTATCAACAAGGCTTGCTACTTGGTAAATCAGTCTCCATCAACTGCAATTGAATTTAAGACTCCCAAGGAAGTTTGTTCTGGTAAGCCTGCTGATTACTCTATATTGAGAGTATTTGGTTATCCTGTTCATGCTCATGTGAGTGATGGTAAACTTGAGTTGAAGGCGACGGAGTGCATATTTCTAGGCTATGCATATGAGGTTAAGGGTTATCGGTTGTGGTGTACTGATTGTAAGTTTCCCAAGTTTATGGTGAGTCGGGATGTTACCTTTGACAAGTTTGCATTACTTTGTGGGATAAAGTCTAGAATTGCAAACACATCAAACCAAGAAGTTGACAAGCAAGTGGAGCTTGAAATCAATGCTCTTGTGACAATGCGGGATGATAGTGAAATCTAGAAAGAATTGCAAGAGGTACAAGAATTGATATCTCAACGAAGCATTACTTGTATCGATGGTGATTCTGATTCTTATGTTTTATTTGTGGAAGTAGAGATTGATGAGCCTTACTTTTATCATGAGAAAATTACATATGCCGAGTCTTCTAAGAAGATTGAGTCTCTACACTGGGATCAAACATGGGAGCTTGTAAAAACACCTAAAGTTACTATTGAAGTTGGCTTAGTGTGTGAATGAGGTGCAAACATTAGTCGTAATGTGGTTGGCTTCTCCAAATCAGATTTTGCTGGTGATTTAGATAGTAAAAGATCTCGAATGAGGTATGTGTTAACTCTCTCAGGGTCTGCAATCAGTTGGAAAGTAGTAGCTGCTTTGTTTACAACTGAAGTTGAATATATGACTGTGACCGAGACTGTGAAGGAGGCCTTATGGCTTCGAGACTTGATTAGTGATCTTTGTTTTGGACAAGAATCTAGATGTGAGATTGTAGCAAAGAAAATAACTACATATAAAAATCCGGCAAATATGCTAACTAAGTCAGTTTCTAGGATAAAGCTCAAGCATTGCTTGGACTTGATCGATGTTCGTAGTGCTTGAGGCCCTTTGGGGCAGTGGCAGTGTCGACAGAGATTGGTTCGTAAGGTGGAGCTTGGTGAATTCAAGCCTAAGGTGGAGATTTGTTAGGATAGTCTTGAATTGTGATTTAATTTGGATTGTTTAATTCTAATTAAATTAGTATACCTTATTAAAATAGTCTTTAAATCTAGTTAGACTAGAATAACAATTCCTAATTATATTAGGATAAGATTCCTAATTATATTAGGATAAGGTTATTGTATTTGGCACTATAAAAGGACCCTATGGGTTAAAGAATAATTATCACCTAAATTTAGAGAGAGTGATTTAGGTGTACGTGGGATAAGGGTTATGAGTTTGAGACTGTTCTTGTAATCTCCTGATTTTTCTTTTAGTGGATTTTTCTCTGTTGCTGTGCCCGTGGACATAGGTCATCAAAAGATCGAACCACGTAAATTCTTGTGTTCTTGTGGGTGTGCTTGATTTCTTTCTTTCTTTATTCTATTGATTGTGTTAGATCTTGGGCAATTCTTTAAAGACAATTTCGCAATTTCCCAACAAACTCACATGCCAACATCTCGTTTTAATCAAATATTTAGCCAGTCACACTCATATTTAGGAAACTATAATTAGCTAGCAAGAAGAATATTTTCTATCCAAACAACAATGTTCGAAGAGCTTAAACTTAAACCACAACAGTTCCACTAAATTTTGGCATAAATTTTGCAACTTTTAATGAATTTCAGAAACCTTATAATTTTCT
Source organism: Theobroma cacao (assembly GCF_053813885.1). Classification (NCBI taxonomy): domain Eukaryota; kingdom Viridiplantae; phylum Streptophyta; class Magnoliopsida; order Malvales; family Malvaceae; genus Theobroma; species Theobroma cacao. Next base: position 15,266,212 of record NC_142647.1, read on the forward strand.
TTTTTTTTTTTCGAGGAAACCTCTCAAAAAATTTCTTCCATATTTATTCATAACAATTTTACTTCATTGGTGGCTAGCTGAATCCTTAACAAATTGCAATTTTTTTATGGAATACTAAAACCTGGCTTAAAACTAAAATAAAAAAAAATAAACATAAAATAATTTGAAAGAGATTAGAGATTTGGATCAAGCTATATGATCATGTCTAACAGTATCAACTTTGTGACAAAAAAGATTGAAAAAAATATCATCCAAGATTTGAAAGTCAATTTTCATCTAATTTATTTCAACAACTGTTAACCTATTTGACTTCAATCATAATCAATAAATATTATATACACCAAAAAAAGATAAGAACAAAAAAATATCACCTAATTGTCATATCAAATAATAAAGAAAGTTTCCAAAACCCAAGCAAAAAGAATGATAAAAAAAATGAAAAACAAAATAAAAAAAAAACCTGGATGCAGTTCTGATTTTTTTAGTTTTCATTTCTCTTAATTTTTGTAAACAAAAAAACCCCTGATTTGCAGAAAAGGAGAGAGGAGAGGGAGATCAATAGGGAGAAAGGGAAGGAGTATTTTTTGAGAGAGGATTTTTTTGAAAAAAAATAACTTTTCTGATAAGCTGACGTGTTTTTTTTTTTTTTAAAAAAAAGAAGAGAAAACTTCTAATTGGAGCTTTTTTAAGCTCTTTTTTTTAAGATTTTATTTTTAAAAAAAAAATTATTTTTTTAAAAGTTTTTCACAAAATTCTGTTTGGCCCAACTTTAATTTTTAAGCAGTAGATAAATTAAAAATAAGTCAAGTCAAACAGGTACTTACCAAACAGTTTTGATTTAATTTTAAAAATTATTATTTTTTATAAAAGTTTTATAATAGTTTTTAAACTAAAAAAAAAGTCAAGCCAAATATGTTCTTACCTTCAAACTTAATTATCTTAGAGTTTACGTGTAATCAAATTTAATGAAAGTAAAAATTATTTAAATACTACTTTAAAATTAATTAATGTTTTAATTTTTACTTTGTTTCCTTCCACCTTAATCATTGACTTCTACTTGCCTGCGTGGTGGTTTAAATAAATTCAAGTACAAAGGAACCGTTTCCACTCCAAGGAAAAGGATCACCCAAAAAAAACAAGAAAAACCAAGTATCAATGAGTAGTTTGCTTTTGTATCAAAAACCATATAAAAATTGAACGTTTCAGACAACATAAAAAAAAAAAAAATCACGTTAAGGAATCACCTCATTTGCTGAAATGTTTTTTTGTTGACTTTTGTTTATTAATATCTTTTTTGCTGTAAACAAACTGTGACTTGGATATTAAAACTGCCCTTTTAAAGTTTAATTTTTTTTTAACAAAGGCAATGGTGCGTAACAGAATAATTACCCAACGTGCACTCGCTGACAACACACTCTATTTACTACAATTCAATAGAATGTCGTGTACAAGCTTCCGATGTTAAGATACAATTATGCTATTTACTATCAAATCAAAATTTTACTATCACATCAAAATTTCACTATGCTATTTTTCTTGCCTTCCTGAAAGTGTCCATCCTCAATGAAATAACTGCGACATGTACAAGTAGTTTGATTAGTCAAAATATATTTATTTATTAATATTATAATAATCTCGAATCGGATCTGGACTCAGAAATCTGATCAAATACCCAACCCGATCCGCACTAGGCCCTCGGGCATCGTTCTAGTTGTAGTAATGAAAAAGGCGTACTATTGGTTGGCGTCGGGAAGGTGGGTTAACAAAGAGATAGCCTCTCTTCGAGTTAGGGTTAGGGTTAGGGTTTATTTATTCATCGGATATCCATTTTATCAAGAGTTTTTGGTGGTGCGTTTTCTCAATTCCTCTCCCTTGTTTTTGGCTTTTCCTTTTGTTGCATCCTTCTGTTGAATCTATCTACTGCTTCTCTTTACCTTCCTGATTAATTTGATCCTATAATTGATCGATTCTGCCTGAGTTTGTCATTTTAATAATTTTTAGTAATTCCTTATTCCTTTAAATTTTAGGTTGAATCGAAGAGATTCAGAAGCTCCCAAACCCCTATCGTGTAAACGTCTGCATTTCACCTCAAGCAATTTAGCGTCTGCAGCAGAAACTTTTGCAATACAAGGCTAGCAATCTCTGCTAGTTTCACCGATTCTTTCGCCACCTAGAGTTACGTTTGACTCTCTTCAATCCTTCTCTTGTTCGTTTTCGTTACTTTTTTTTTAAATCTTAGGAACTTTAGATTGGGATAGCATGTTTCTGCGAAATGGGATACATAATTTTATTAGTTTAATTGAATTTTAAACTCAATTAATATTTGGAAGCAAAGTTAAGCGTTGTGCTATTATCTCATGTAAACTTGAAAATTTGTAGTTTAATTGAATTATATCAAATTTATTTACTCGCTTGCTTGGAAGAGATCTAAATATTGGGACTCATGCCTTTACCAATGCAATCCTCATCTAAAGTTTTTATTTTGTATTAAAAATAAGACTAAGTTGATATAATGTTATTTATTGGTGGTATCATCTCGAGTCAATTTTTGTGACCTTTTGTCCTCTTGAGATACATTATTAGGTTGAAGCTGGATGTGCTTTTATGTGTTGGCTTGCCATTCTGTAAGTTATCGTAAATAGGTATTTTCTAGAAGATTGTCTTTGGTCTGTAATTTTTTTCCGCTAGCCAGTTAAGTTCCATTGTTTGTGTCATTTGTTTTTTAAAGTAATTTGTCATCAATATTTGTTTAGTGAATGTCATTCTTATAACATCATTATGTGACATTTCTTTGATTATATAGTTTCAGATGTTGTAGAAGAACTGTTGTAATTGTATCACTGCAGAAGAACAGGTGCTTGAATTAATTTAATAACTTTGTAATTGCCTTATTCACGGCATGGACAACGAGAACAATGACAATGATTTTACCTTTTGTCAGGCAAGTTAAAATTCTACATCTTGCATAAACTTAAACTATAGCTTTTTGATTGGCTGTATTGACTCAATTATCAAGAATCAGCTCTATTACTCTATCGTACTGTTAAAATAAACTTGAGTACTAGATACTTTTAATTTATTATCAGAAACTTACCTCAAATCTATGGTTTTTGATTTAGGTTGGCTTGCCTACTGATCAAAACGATGTGGACACAACGAATCTTGCAGCTGATATTGGTGGTATTACCATCAAAGATGAATTCTCAAATAGCATTGATAGCAGTCAAAATGGTGGTTTTCCCTGGAAAGATAAACAACCAAATAATGCATCCTTGGGAAAGCAGGCTACTGTTGGTTCTTTGACTTTCAATGTTATAGATGCATCATGTCTGAAACCATCTTGCGAATCATCAAGACAAGTAGCATCTGGAGATGCAGATGCTTCGGGAAAGAAAGCAGAAAAACCTAAAATTTCGACTAGAAAGCCTGCACCTCGGACCAAAGTTCCTTTCGAGAAAGGATATAGTCAAATGGACTGGCTTAAGCTTAGTCAAACGCATCCTGACCTCGCAGGTAAGTTGTGAAACAGTTTCTTCGTGAGATTGTTTTGCATTTGCCGTATTCCTTTGAAATTGTAATGCCAACTGCATGCTACTTCTATGTTTTTACCATAAATGATATGTTTCAGGATTGAAAGGGCAGTCAAATAGGAGGCTTATTTCAAGGAGTGAAGTTAAGCAAAATCAAACAGAAGGTTCCATGTGGACTGTTCTGAAAGGACGTGTGTACAATATATTTCCATATATGAAGTTTCACCCTGGAGGTAAGGGCATGATTTTCCACTGTGGGAGTTTTAACCTTCAGTAGGTTCAACTCCCTGTTCTTTGATAAATTTATGGTATTTTGAGATTTATCTGGCCCAATTATATTATCTGCATATCTCTCAAGTTGAAGTTGATGCGAATGCATATTGATTATTTTCTGGCAGTCTATTCTCTCTTTTAGTCAAGTGCTTATAGTTTTTGCAGGGTAGGAATGGGCATATAGTTGAACAGTTATCTGCCTCTTAACTCTATACTTAGAAAATTTTTTTTTTTCTTGCTTTGGTTTTCAATGAAGGTGCAAAACTTTTCAATCATCGTTTCTAAAACTGTTGATTTTTCATTTTAACTATTGTACCATGATCATTGTTTTCTTCAAGCTAAATTCCTCGATTTCTTTTTTTTCTCACAAATGAATAGACTCCAAAACTTTCACCTGCAGGGTAAGCACGTTTAAATGTGGTCAGGTGCATATGTTGTGGTTAGTTTAATTATACTTTTGGAGTTCTTCCCTAGAATTTGGTCGAAATTTGGGTTAAAGAACACCAAAGAAGCTAATTATGTGGTGGCAAAACCACTTTTTCTTTAGTAGAGTGATATATTCATTGTTGTTTTATTTTCGTCGGAGGAGCTGATTGAGGTATCCTGAGGTCTCTCTGCAATATCTTCTCTATATAAAGTTAAACATAGCTTTACAATTGGTCAAACTAGAGTTCTATCGAATTGTCTGTTTTTTTTTTTTCCAATTTTCTTGCTTAAGTATCTTCCTTTTTTGTTTTGGCCTTTTTTCTTTGAAGGTAACCACAGAGGAAACATGAAGAGGAGTTTTAAGTGGTGCCTAAGAGAATGAAAAACCAATCTAATTGAAATTGCTGTTGATTTTGGTGATATCTGTGTTAAACTCACTAGCCTTTATTCTGATTCATTGGGGTTAGCTCCATGATAGTTATCTAATGATGATGCTTATTTGATGCCAAGTTCCAGGAAAAGATTTAGGAAATTTCTTGTTGTTGAGGGTTCCTCTGATTGATCTTCTTTTCCCTTTAAATTCTAAGATGTTACTCTTGAAGGTTGTTATGTTTGAAGAATTCTATTAGTCATGGTAGCAGCATTTAGAATAGGGTGTTATTATGTTTTTTTTTTTAAATTATTTTGGCCATGAATTTTGTAGTTTTATAATAAATATATTGTCTAAATAGGCTTATTAACCTATTTTGACCAAATTACTTTTCTCAGGTGTTGATATGCTCATGAAGGCAGTGGGAAAAGACTGCACAGCTTTATTCAGTATCCTATATTTTTTCTTTTGGAAATTATTTGTTATTTTGGTTGGTCACCTAGATAATGACAAAACCTTATGCATGTTTTCAAGCTCAAATAAACGTAGACTAAGATTATAGTACTTATGTGCATTTCAATTTGACGTTTTCCATTTAGGGTTTTTTTTTTTTTTTCACAATTAGGTGCTGTACTAATTAGATGCTCATACTCATTTGAGATGGTTGTGCAAGCCACGCAGATATAGGGAGGTCTTATCATCATATCCAAAATGTTCAGATGACATGTCCAAATTTCTTGGTGAAAGTATAAACTGCTATTTCCTTGTCTTTTGAATGATGGAGGCAGTCCTTAACCTGTCTTTTAGACAAATACCATGCTTGGGTAAACGCAGAATGCTTACTGGAAAAATGTCTGGTGGGTACTTTGGATGATAGTGAAGGCAGTAACAGATAATAAAACTTCTTGGGACTCGGCTTCATCACTGCTGCCAAGGGACGTAGTGCAGGAAGAGAATGCAATAATATCCTCTTAAGTGATCAAAATCATATTATTCACATTTTATACATCTGATTATGTACAAGATAGTGAATGAAATAAAGTTGTACATACACATTGTGCAATAATATTCATTGGGTCTTATTAACCCCTTGATTTGGTGATGCGTTGGAGCTCAATTTTTAAGTTGAATGAAGAATTGATCTGTTTGATGTTGACCTCACCTTCTATGGATCTATGTATTCTTACATTCAGAAATGCTTGCTGGGTATGGTTGAGTATGCTATCTATTAGTCTCCGTTGTGAAGAGATCCTAAGTCGTCAATCCTTGTGTGGTAGTAAGAGCTAAGAAGATGTTGGTCCTGGCTGTAACAGCTATGAACTTTGAAGCTTGCATGCCTGAATTTTTACCCTTTGCTCGAGATGTGGAGGGATCTTTGACAGCATCTTTGGAGGCAAATGCCTCCACCATCATTTGTCCATGGCAACCATTCCGAGCATCTCCAATGATGAATATGAGGTTATATGACTTGTTCGGGACAATGCTGAGAAAGTGGGCAATGGCATTTTCTCTCCCTGCAATAAGAGCGACTGCGGCATTTCCAGCTGGGACTTTGGAGTGTTTTGAATCAATGAACTTCGCAGCTTTAAGTGATTGAATGATGCAGCCCGGGAGTGGGGATGTGAAATCCTCCTGGCGAAAGGAAGTAAGGCACCTTTGTAGAGTTCACTGGGTCCCTCGGCCAGACTATCTGAAATGTTTAATAATGATTTATACAAGTTGGGCTTACGAAAAGTTAACAGACAGTATGTTTGGGCTTTGGACTGAGTGAGAATTAGTAAGGGAAATCAGAATAAATGGGGACGGGGGGGTTTACGCACTCTTTTTTCTCTCTAATTTTCTCCTTAAAGTTTCCACACAAATTTAATCCATGACGAAGGGAGACAACATAAGGGCAGTGATGATTTTGGTAAAAAGACATTCTGCCTTAATTCCCAATCAAAATTCTCATTTTTTCAAGGAAAATTAGATTTACAGTTGCCCATTAAGGATGCAAAATTAGGCACATAGAATGCTACAATGAAAATTAGACAAAAGTGATTTTATTTAATGGGGAGATTGTAGTACTGAAAAAGCAAAATTAGATTGAAAAGTTTGGAACCTACAACATTTTTTATGAATGGTTGTGATCCCTCACATGTTAGCAGACAGACATGATGTTTGGGATAAAACAAAACTTATGAATTGTAGTGAACTCACAAAAAACTAGTTTTTAACCAACATGTCCTCTCAAATGCAACTATTGATTATCTACCAACACTCCACATCTTCATCATGAATGCATGATTTTTCTGATTCCAAAATTGATCCATTCTTAGTTTGGGCATTGGTGTTCTTTGGTTTTATCAAGTAGGAGCAAACAAACAGAACAAGAGTCGACAAAAAAGTTGAAGTAAAATATCTTAGTTTGTTTAACTTTTGAAGTCTTAAGTTTGGAACGCCTGTAAAAGCTTCTCCAACTTAACCAAAACAAAACAAAAAAAAAATCAAAATATGAATTTTTTAAAAATTGGATAAGATAAAGTTCACATAGTCTTTGATTAAATCTAACAAGATGAATCATATGTAATGTATCAATACATCGGCCATTTCCGATTCCACAATGAATCATTCGGAAATGATATAATGGGATTGGCATTAACCATTATCAGCCTTGATTCCCTAGCTACCAAGGTTGAAGAGTTAGAGAAAAATTACATGACATCTAGAAATATAACAAGACGAGGATGACCAGGCAATTAATATTTGATCTGCAAAGTCATGAAACAAATCAAATCATTTTTATTATTTAAAGAGCGAGCAACAATTATAAATTTGACATCAGTGCTATTTATGAGACTTAGAGATGTCGGTGATCTGGCCAATCACATGACAAAAGATAATGGAAATGACTTAAGATGGGCAGGACAAGGCTAAAGTGAAGGGAATTGAAGCAGTGAGAATTCTCTTTCCCTAGTTTGGTTGGGTGCAATCTCGTCGAATTTCACCTTGATTTCCTGTCAAAACCCCTGCACGGCCTAGCTTGGTAATGGCAGCCACAAAAGCATTTTGAAAAGCTCCATTGTTTGATGCGAAAAGTTTGACAGTGTTTCTTGATCTGCGATCAGTAAATAGTATCTGATCAGAGGTGAACAGACCCTTTCCTTGCTGAAGATTCTTGTAGTAGACATTGTCGAATGTTCGAGGTGTGGTTGGGTCCATGTTGATGGCAATTCTTGGGTCAACATTTCTGGGGCACATTTGCCTAAGCTGCAAAGCGTATGCAAAGTTGAGAGTAGGGTCAATCTCCCTCCTGGGGCTGAAGTTGTAGATTCGATTGGAGAAACGCCCACAATGGGAGAATCCTAGGGTGTGTGCACCTGTTCAAAACATCACAACCAATCCTAAGTATATGTTCAATGTTGGGGTGAATTAGAGATTGCATGGTATGACTAAGAAATGCCAGAGAAGGTGAATGGTTTACCTGACAATGCAATCATATCGGTCTGCGTGAGACCGTGCCTGGCGAACATAGAATTGAGCTGGTCTAAGTTAAAGTCAGGGTGAGGAAGCTGATTTTCAACACTGGCTTTTGTGGATATCCTCCCATCACGTCTTCCCAATTCCACTCTATAATTCGGTCCTCCGGTCTGAATGAAATTAATTCATTAATTTATTAATTATATATATATATATATATGAGGCAATCAAGGGCCTTTTGTCCACAACAAAAATAACACTTTAGATTAAAATCTGACAAGGAGATTTTTTTTTTTTGTAAATAATAACTAAATTCAAATGATATTTTCCTGTGATTTTATAAAAATATATACATAAATTTCTATTAATAAATTAAAAATATGTACAATTTTCAATATAATTCGATGTTTTAAAAGTCGAACCCATCGCTGAATTGAAAAGCAATCGAAAAGTCAAATGGTTATTGTATTTAACACTTATTTAATACCAGAATCCTATTTTAAAAAACACCCCCCTCTCCAATCCGATTTTAAAAACATTGGTATAATTCATATGGCATATATAAAGGATTGAATAAAAATTAAAGTCTTACTAATTTTAAAACAACAGAATACAAGTTACAAAACACTTTAAAAGAATTAGATAATTAGAAAAAAAAAAAAAAGGAAGAGGAGAGAAAATTACATGCATAATTCATTTTGTAATTCTCAAAAAGAAATTGATTTTGTGCAAAAAATATAACAACAAAATTTTCTTTCATTATATTCTAAAAATATATATTTTATAAGTATAGAAAGAATTTTCTTGCCGCAATAATTAGTATATGTTGATGATTAGGAAAAAGATAAATTCAAAATTTAAAGTGTTAAAAAATAGAATTTAATATTCAATATTAAAAAGAGTAAAAGAAGCAAATTATTAATCAAAATTAGAACTAAAAATGTGAGCAAAATTATAAAATTAGCGCGTCAATTATAAAGTTTTGTAAAGGTGGTCAACTTGTACTCCTTTTATCTCATAAACACAGTATTCTAATTTAATTTTTAACTATGGCTTCATATTATTTTAATATATTATTGACTAAAATATGAAAAAATACTTTCTAAAAATCTTGAAATGAAGAGTTTTTCATACATATTTATAAAAATTTAGTTTAATAAATACTTAAACAATCAAAGATCAAAATTTAAAGAAATTTGACCATAAAAAAAAAATCAAATTCAAACATTATTTATGAGAGGGAATTAGGAGTAAATGTGAAGAGGAGTGAAAAACAAAAATGCATGGCTTGTTGAAAAGTAAAGATAGAAATTAAGATTGCATGTATACCAAGGCTACGACATCTCTGGTGGCAAGAGCTAGAATGTCTGCACAAGAAACTTTGTTTCGGCACTGAGGATTACTATCAAGAGCCGCCTTTGCTTTGATCACTGTGTCGAATCCATCTCCTGCTAGGGATATGTCATCAGCATGATCCTTCTCCGCGTTCCCGTTACCGGTCAGCATCACCGAAGCGTCACATCCCTATATGTATAGATATACACGCACACACACGCAAGAGAGAGTGAGTGAGTAAGGACTGATACGGGGACGGCCAATAATAGATGCAAAGTCTTAAGCAATTAATTCCCTTCACTTACACGAACAAAGCAATCGTGGAAGAAGAGCCGAAGAGTTCCGGGAGCTGTGACAAAGGTTTGCTGGAACTTCGTTTGGACTGCGGAGCGGACAATAGACTCAACATTGGGGCATGTTGTTCTATAGAAGTCTGGTCTAAGCCGAGTCTGGGCAGAAGCGATTGTGAAGAGGAGAGGAAGAAGGATAAATGAGACAACAATTATGCTTTTGCTTTCCATGACTCAGCTTTTCTTGCTTCACATGGATTGAGTTGGTCCATTGCATTATGTATTTATAGAGAGACTTTAGAGCGGAACATGGCTCATGGCTGCATATACACACACCCTGTCTGGCGGTTGGAAAGTGCCAAGGCTTGAAAAATTACTATATATATTATTTTCACGTTCTCAAGCAACTTTATTACAAAATATTAACATGTTTTGGAGACTTGTGCAAATGATTGGGTCTTGGAAAGTTTCTGGGTCATTTATTTATTTATTTTATATTTTGGCTCTGGGTTGGGAGGGATAACATTAACATGCAATAAGTTTATGCAGAAGCACAAGGAGATGATCTAAGCCTTCAATTTGGATCTCTATTTTAATTTAGTTGTCTGAAATAATAATAATGTGAGAGCAAGGCCAGCGCGTGAACTATATGCCAACTCAACTGCATGTTAGTGCCCAACCACTCCCAAAACAAAGTCCAATCGAAATTCTTTAGAAAGGGCAACAGGCCAAGAAAAAATTCTGTCCTTTTGTTGCGGTAGGCTAGCTGTATATGAATAGTGGAGGTTGTTGATACCCTAGAATTTGCCAATTAACTAACCAGATTGGAATTAAGAGTCGACAGCATCACTATGATTCACGATATCATTTCATCCATCTAAGTCCCTCTCCCACGGATTACGGAAATCGTAATCCTATTTCCATTATTGTTTACTTCTTTAATCTATATATATACATACATATACATATTCTGCTGTGGCCTGTTTTGACCTTCGGCTTTTCCAAATCTGCGGCCTAAGATTCCAGATTGGCAAAGGGAGCAATCACAACAACATGCCTTTTTTTTTTTTTTTTTTTGAATAGCACAACAACATGCTTCTCTCACAGTGCAAATTGGGTATTGCATTTTTTCATCTATCCGATTTGGTTTCATTCATTTGACCAATTGTTAAACAAAATTTTTTTAATTATTCTTCTGTTACAATCAATCAAATCTTTTTATTTTGATTTTATTTGAAATAAACTCGTATAATTAATAATTAACTAAAATATTACTTGTTGTTTTATAACTACTTAACAATATTGACATGAAAAGTAAAAAATATTACATAATTACATTATCATGTCACGTTAACAAATTACACTATCATTTATTATAACATATCAATATCTAGTGACATTTAAATTAATAATTAATCAACCGTTAATCATAAATGTTTACTTAACTTTAAAAATATAAATATAAATCTAATTAAATATAATATAAAATTAATATTTTATTTAAATTTTTTTAAATAATTTAAAATATTTTATAAATTTTATTTGAGTGTTGCTAAGTACAATCAATCCCTTTATTTTTGGTTAAAAAAAAATACCTTTGACATGATCATGTGGTTTACTTGACTAATATCATCAGATTTTGGGGACCATACAAACTGAAATCCAGTTGTTACATTTCCTATATATAAGCTCCCTTTTCTTTAAGTTGATTAAAGATCCACTAGGAATTTTGTTCACGAACTTGTCTCCAAAAAAGAAGATAAGACAAATAATCCAACAGAATTCAATTAGTAGATTCTTACAAAGCCTGAGCTGCTGTTGAATTCACCACGCAGCCCATAGCTCATCCACAGCTGGAAAAACAGTCTTTAACATCAGCAACAAGAAGAAGAAGAAGAATAATAATTGCTCCCAAATATAATAGCAGCAAAGGAACAACGAACTTTTGCACAAGAGGAGACTCCATTGAAAAGATGCAATTTCACATCCACCATATATCAGTTTGTATTTTGGCTAAAAAACAGTCATCGCCGGAGCAACATTATTTGACAACGTCCTAGCTACCCATGAATCCATTCTTCAACCAACAAAAATCCAGGTCAATAGAATTGTACCGTCCGGATCCATCCACATGTTGCATCATAATACCTGCATGCGTGGTAGATTCCATTAGAAATGACTCCTGATTGCTTGATAACAAAGAGGTTCATCAACTTGACCGTTGTAAGCAAAACAAAATCAATTGTAGCTAATACAAAAACAGCACTATCCCTACTTACAAAACATGTTCAGGGTAGTTATAGCCAAAGACAAATACTGCACTGTTCTCTACTTTGAAATAATATAAGAGCACATACATGCAAAAGAACTAAAAGAAACTGATTGAAACCACTACAAAGCCAAAAATTATGGCCACTTAAGAACAGAGAAGTTAATGAACAGCTTGGGACAATCAAATATCTTACATATATTTAGGGTTTATATACACTGTCAATCAACCACAAAATGACACATCATTAATAACTTAAAACGCTTTACGTCCTTAAAAATAAATATCGATCATTTATAACATTTAATTATACAAAAAAATAAAATCATTTTTCCTTCTATTTGAACTCACTCTCACCAAATTTAGACCTAACAAATAGCATTTCAAGAACAGCAGTGGTCAGAGTTCCGAACACATGCCCATGAAACCACAAAGCACGTAATTGCACATGCCATTATCAACAGAGACCTTGGAGATTATGTTGTATCTTGCAAAGCAAACATCGCAGAATGTGCAGATTGCATATGGTTCTAACCCTTCAAAACTTGGCTTTCTCTTTCGCTTTATCCCTCCCACATTTCCATCTTGCTGATGTGCTTCCATTTTCATTGTTGTTAACACGCAGTTTCTTTCAAGTGATGATCTGCTTTTAACTAAACCAAGATGCTTAGTAATTCTGATATTTCACATCCTCTCAATAATCGAATCCACTTCATGTGGCAAAGTGGCTCATGACTCAGATGCGAAGGATGCAAAGACTTTCGCATTGTGGTTTATAGATATGTGTTCGGAACTCTGTTAAAATTTCATCAGATAAAATTTAAATTTAAATATTTTACCTCTACAAGCTTTATCATTAACTTTCTACAAATAAGAGGGAGGAAGACACAAGCAAGGGCTAGATGCTGAAGAGAATGACTAGCGAAAAGAAACAGAAGCAAAAAGATATTTAGTGTGAGAGCAAGCACCAAGCAATAGTTAAAAAAAATAGTGGCAACAGTGTCCTTTAACCAAGACTAGACAAAAGACTGAAAAAGTAAAGAAGAAAGGATTTGGACATCAAAGCTTTTCACATTAAGAATCTCCAAGCAAAGCAAGTCAGGGAGGTCAATGTACCACCAAGATAAACAGAAAGGAATTACCTTGTCCCATCCAATCACACATGGAAATATGCAGGTATCAAGGAAAGTAATATAAGTTGTATTCTTGTTCTTTATTTGCATTTTCGGATGTAATAAGTTTCTTTTTTAATTATTATCATTATTTTATCAAAGTTTAATAAAGTTTTTTGTTGCAAGTTCTTATATTTATTTATTAGTTTATATTTTTTATATACAGTGTTCTAAATCTGTATCAAGGATTTTCATTTAGAGGTTCATTTTATATGGTTGGAAGTAGTGCTTCATAGTAATTACAAGTTTATTTTTTTTTTAAGATAAAAAAGTCCCATTTACCATTTACTTCAATAAAATTAAAGTTCTGTGTCAAAGTTATTAAATTGAATTTTATCCTGTGCTAAAGAAGAAAAAAACCCCACAAACACTCATGTTATGTTTGCTTTCCATTTCCAAAAACACTTTCCAAACAAATTTATTGGCTGATTTGAAATAATAGACTACACCGTCTTTTACTACAATAATTAGAAGCCAAACTTCCACACATTCGCTAACAGGCAATACTCAATATATCAAGTAAATGTGGAGGGAAGGCCAATACTAACATGTGTCTGGACTAGAATGGGTGTTTAAACCACAGTAAAAGGTTTTGATGTGGTTACAGTTGCAGTTTGCAGATGTTTCAAGTGTTAGATAGATCTCACGCAACAGGGTTGAGCACTTTTTTTTCTTTTTATTAGATGCACATATTTACAGGGGAAACATGCAGATTCGACATTTTGAATTACAAGTCATATATTTCATCAGTTTTGAGTAATCTACATTTGTTCTTGGAGTAGTTTAATAACACCCCCCCTATTTATGTCCACTCAAAATTTTACTAATTTTTTTTAATTTGAATTCACGTTATTTTAGACAAAGTAGGTTAAACTCAAGTCAAACCAGTAGCTTATAATTACTTCTTTTTACACTAAGGCCCCCTTTTTTTTTTCACCAGTTTACACTAAGACTCCTATTCTAAGTAAACCATTCTCCTTTAAGCTTATAGAAGTATAAATAATCGGTCATAACAGTTCAATGCACCGATGGCAATGAATAGGACAATAAAACTAACTGCTTCCATTTAGGTTTGGTTGTTTTGCTCTTGCATTAGTGTCATTCGGTTGAGACTCCTTTCCTCATTCCTCATGCAACATCCAACATGCATGAGGATCTATGCTCCTAAAGCAGCAGCAACCTACTCTCATCCAACTTCAGAGAAGAGAGAGAAAGAGGGCAAATAGGTGTTGAACCAGAGAGAAGGAATATAAGGGGCATTGATACCAACATAATGCTCCTTCATCAAGTACACAGAGTCTACAAGCCACACACTTCCTTGGCCTCAATGTCACAACCAGATCAGAGAAAGATCTAAGTTGCATATAAGTTCACATTGCTTTTCACAATTTGAGGTTGGATTTCTACTTGGGCCTGAAAATAAAATTAGGGGGAAGAAGAAAAAGCATGGAGGTGGCATAACAGTTTTATTCTTCGTCAATGGCTAGTATGGCTCTTGCATAACTGTGCCAATAGGCACATGAATCAGGCCTTCACCAGAAATGCCAGAAAAAACACTAATGGACCAAACCTTTACATATTGGCATAAGTAACTTATCACCCGATGTTTAAAGAGAGAGAGAGAGAGAGAGAGATTAGAATTTAGAGTGCTGCTTTTGAACATTCAGCAAAAAATTACCTGTACATAATATTGACCACAGTAATGGATCTTTCAGCTGCCCAGGAGGACTTTCTGAGGATCAAGTTGCCCGCTACAATAACTAGAAGGAACAGCAGAAAGTTCTTGCCTTCCTCTCCATTCCTCGCCAGGTTTCAATGTGATAGGTTTCTCAATAGCAGCAGCCTCCACGCAGAGCATATGCTTGTATTCATCATCTCCAAAATCAGCCATAGCCTTTGCCTTTTTATCCCAAGGATTCCACACCACTGCATGCAAAAACAATAAAAACATTTGTGCAAAGAACAGCTTTGGGATATTAACGTGTGAAAGGCATTCCAAGCTACCCTTCACTGGACCCTTTTTCTGCATTTAATATATGCTGAGAGAAACTAGTGGCAACTAAAGTTCACGATATCTACAGGAACTGGAAAAAAACCCAAGCAGAAGTTCATGATACATATCAAGCATAGATCTGAAAAGAGAAAGAGACAGTAATTCCCACAACTAGTGGCAATCATCTAACAATAATCTACATATCAAGCATATAGATCTGAAAAAATAAAGAGAAAGTAATTCCCACAACTGGTGGCAATCATCTAACAATTATCTTCTCAAGTTCACAGTCATAACTCATGTTAAAGTATTCTTATGCCCAAGAAAAAAGACAAAGCAGTTCCTCTACTATTAAGTAGCAATCAAAAACATGATAAAGCTTGATTTTTAAGTTCTGACCATGTAAATATGAATTATACTTGTTTATGTGCTTGAGAGTATCAACAGAAACATTGCTTAAATATAATAAAAATCAGGCCCCATACACATAATAGCAAGGATATCAATAAAAAAGCAGGTGGACAAAATAAATCTCACCAGCATCAGGTAATCCGTCTTTGCGTATTACAAAGGTTCTCTTCTTTTCATGATCCAGAATAGCAATTTTTGTAGGAGTACTAAGGTATATCTTGTCCAACTGTTTAACCACAATTAGAATATGTAAACAGTAAACCAAATTTAAGTGCAAACAGATAAGAGAGAAAAAGTCATAATGAACTCACTTCTGTTTCAAACGTTATTGCATCTCCCTGTTCAGTAAAACGCTCCTTGTTCTGTAAGTTATCCAGATAATCAAGTGTCTCTAATCCTTCAACACGAACTTCACTGAACACAGGCAACTAAGATATTTTAAATACTAATAGTATGAGCTCAACCACTGCCCAAGAATAATGTACAATCATGAAATTAGACAATCATCAATTAACATGTTCTACCATGAATCAGTTTTACCAGTTGAGTTGCAATACCATGGTAAATGAGAAGAAACAAGCACCGACTCAATTAGTGCCCACACAATAATTAGTTAGATGAATTAATGAACTTCAAGAGGGTTAGAAGTTTGCCAGATTAATTTTTAAGAAGCCCATGAAAGGCCTAAACTTTTACAACAATAATGCTTAACAGATCATACAGTCATGATTCAAGAACCAAATTTTATCCTAAAACTCTAAAAGAGTCTGCTATCGGAATAACTCTATCCATAAATTTTATGTGACAGTTTTTTAATTTGTTTGTTTGGGATGGGATAATGTTACACAAGAGCAATAATAAGAAGAATCATGCAACAAACAGGACTTCAGCATTGCTTGAAAGTATTTTTAAGAACAGAAAACTAAATGAATGGCAAACGCAATAACCATATATTTTCACTACCTCGACCCTTCATGGATGAATCAACTTCTCAATCAAAACAAAGATGGGTTCCTAAAATGAGTTACCTTTCACAATAAATTTGACTCTTCCATTCAAAGACCAAGAGACTATTACAAATTAGATCCCAATTTATTTTGGAAAGCACTGGATAACTGAAAACCTTTTACTAATCAGCAATGCCGAAAAAGTTATTAAACAAATGAACTTTAAGGATCATCATAAACTCATTTGTTAAAACAGCTAAGCCTGCACCCAGTCTTTTAAGCTTTCAACACATCAGAGACCTACTTTATTGCCTCAAGAGTCTGGACTAGTCAAAAACCCCAATAAGACTAGTACTAACCAAAGCAGTTCCGACAAGAAAATCTGCCAATATATTAAACTACACCTTTAACACACACATTCTGTGCACGTTGAATAGTCAATACATTATTGCTCATTCTCTTGTTTTATTTATATATTCATCAACCGGTTTTCCATTTTGTATATTAAATCTTAACCCTACATGACCAAAGGTTGTATTTGTCATTATTAAAATATCCACCTTATAAAAGACTTGGAGAAACCTAAAAAGATTGATGGCTTTCTTTTGTAGTATGGATAAACCAAGCTTTGCCAGATTCATTGTACACCACAGCAAGTGTACGGCTATGTGTATGTAGTACGGTAACTTGACTGGCACGAGGTATGAAGGGATAGGCTTCTTCAAATAACTAATTCGGATCATGGTATGGTTGGAATTCTTGTTTGGGTCGTTTTAATAATATAGATGTAACAATATATAATTCTAACATTTATATAAATAAATCTAATACTAACAAATAAATACTTAAAGAAAAATATTAAATTTAAGAACAAATCCATGATTGTAATAATAGAGGTTCCAGAATACAAAGCAAGCAAATAAAACTAATATCGAATAATGAAAGAGAAACTACGAAAATAACACTTAAATTACATGATCTAAACCTAAGAATTGTATTTTCTTTTTTTGAGAAAACTAAGAATTATTGCTGTTACCTTAGTGTATATCTTATTAATTATGAATGACCAACAAGATCTTTTCTCTCTAAAATAATATAAAATTTTCAACAAGTAAAAACTTGGTTTCTTGTAAATACTAGGAGGATCAGGTAACTTTAACATTTAACATGTTTTAAGTTTTTAAACCCTTGAATTAATAGAAATGTCTATTTTCTTCTTGTCATAAGAACATTTGGTTGCTGCTGTCAAGGGACAAGAACAACAAGTGGATACCGGAGGTGGTCATCAAGGAAAGTAAGTGTGGCTTTAAATGAGCAGGCGGGAGAAAATCTGGTACTCCACTTTTCACAATCTGGATCACGAACACAACACAATTAGGATGGTCCGATCCAACAAGTGATTCAAAGGGGGATGGGGCAAATTAGTCAAAAAATAAACAAAGTTCCCCATCTCCCAACCTTCCACAAATAACAAGTCAAAGGAAACCCAAACCCTACCATTATTGCTCAATGTGTCAAACACAAAACAAGCTTGCAATTATGGAGAGAATTTTAGACCTTCCACAAATAGCCAGTCAAAGGAAACCCAAACCCTACCATTATTGCTCAATGCGTCAAACACAAAACAAGCTTGCAATAATGGAGAGAATTTTAGACCCTTTATCAACTAGAAGTCAGTAGCTCAGAACAGAAATTTCACTACTACTGATAGTTTAGCCATTAAAACTTAATGATAATGAACTAAAATACATAAACTGTGACAATGGGAGAACTAAATAGAAGCTACGAAGAGAAAATAAAACCAAATCATGCGAGTTTTATCTCGGAAAAGACAAGGTTGCGGTCATGGTGAGAATATTAGACTCTGGTATCAACTAGAAGCAGGTAGCATGAAAAGAGATTTAGCCACTTATGATAGTTAAACCTTGATGCTAATGAACTAGAATACACAAATGTGACAATGGAAGAAGATAGCGGAACCTATGAATGTAAGAAGATAGAGTCGAAGATATGCAAATATAAACCTGGAAGTAGTAATATCACTGAGCATCATATCGTAGACAAGATTAAATATGAAGCAAATCCTTTTATTTACCTGATGTCAGAAACAGAAAAATAAGTGTGATATGCAAATGTGAATGTAAATGGCTTCCCATCAGTATTTGTATTCCTGATGCGAGACGTTAACATTAGATCTCCTCCCGGCCCCAAAGCTACCCTCAGGCGGAACTCATAACTGAGATAGAAAATAAATCCATGAAGACAAGTTAATTTGTCCAACAGAATGAGGTTACAAAGATTCTACTAGGGATCTCTCTTCACAAATTGATGCTAAAAGATTATAAAAAAAAATCACAACCTGTGAGGCCAAATCTTCATATCTTCTTCAGAAGGCCTAAGGATCAAATCGATGTGAGCTTTACCGGATGAGTTTGTTGGAAAAGCAGGTGGATCAGTGTCAATGCTCCAAAATCTATTTCTAGCAAATCCATGCTGCTCAAGAGGACCATGATTTGAAAACTGCAAACGCAGAGCAGGTTTTCATGACCAGGATGATCATGGTCAAAAGAAGCAAGGACAATAGCAGATATGCACATACTTGAGGGAAGCATATTGGTATTCCTCCACGGATGGCTTTTGGAGGCTTGAATAATGCCTGCAGAAAATGAGTATCTGGTACATTAGATACAAAAATGCACATAACCTCTAAATGTTGTCTTCTAAAATGCTTGCATTTGTATATGCAAGTGTTCACTTTTAATGATTTTTTTTCTAAGAAGGTTCATCTGTAAAATTTTCAAGTCATATATCATTTTATACTTGATGAACCAAAAAATTTCTTCTTCTCCCTTATCTTCTATCACTACTGAATGGAACAAAATTGTCATAGAAGCTATGTTCAATGCAAGAATTCATTGGCTGAAGAACATTAAGTTACTGCACAGCTCTTTTTGCCTCAAAATATCTAAAGTATTTCATTCCATAATAGGGTACAGGGTTTCGAACAAATTTATACAAGTTTATTCAATTTTTCAAACATGTCATTATTTTAAGCGTACTTTTCTGAACAGTGAATCTGTGGGTTCAAATGATTGTAACACCTACAAATCTGCTCTTCATGTTTCAAATGTGGTTCAGAATGATTTACAACCTAGAAAGCCGCTAATCCATCAACTATTGCAATTGCTTACAGAATCGAGAGAAGGATCTGGATTAAACAGGACAACATGGGAAGCAAAAAGGCTTTCATTAAAAATGATGAAATACCATAAGGACTTCAGTAGCATAATAGTTTATCGCCGCAAAGGCCTTTACATAAATTAAGTACCCTTTAGACATCCAAACCTTAGAACCATTATAACGGCAAGCATAAATTGCATCTGTTTCCTAACTCACCTAAAACTACAGCCCTGAAACTAATATGATCCATACTTGCAAGCTTTCCATTGTTTTAAAATCTGGTAATGAATTAATAAAGAATAACTCACTACGAAAATTTGCTCATGCAATATCACTTATTTCATATTCCAACAATATATCTAAACATTACACTTCATATTTAATAAGGAAAAACTACTATCACTGAATAGCACCTTACTACTGACAAAAAGCAACTCCTCTCCATGGTCATTCTTCCAAGATGTCACATGGCCTCCATACAAATAAACCTGAAAAACCCGCAGCAATAAAAATAAATAAAAAATTAAAAGAAATTTGATTTCTTGAAACAAACAACCACCAAAACAAAGTAAAGAGAGAGATTCAAGAAACCAGAGAGAATAAAAATTAAATTGAAAGAAACGAAATAAGAAGAGCGCAGATCCAATTGAACAGATCCTGGAATAAAAAGAAACAAAGAAGAAAAACGGAAGTCTTAACAAAATTACCTCGGCGGAGCTGCCACGTGTCTCGCGGAGGATTATTTTGTCCAGGCCGTTAACGCCCTTGGACAACTCAACGAGGACTCTCTCGCTCGACATAGAATTAACTCACTGATGCTTTGAGATTTTATTTATTTCACTATTTAAACAAAAAAAAAAAAGAGGAGGAATAAAAAGTGCTTGATTCTAAATTGTTCTAAAGATATCAAAAATCAAAAGAAATTCGTAAAATCTGTAGCTCTGCCTTTTGTTTATACTTGAATTACTATAAGCAAATTTTCAAGTTCAACAGTGTCCGACTCTTTCTTTTCGCTTTCTTCTCTTGCTCTTGCACTTTCCTTTTCTCTCTCTTTCTTTTATTACTTTTCCCCCCTGATTTTACTCGATAAAGACGATGCGTTGAATCTACATCACCACCTCTGGACGGCTAAACGTTGCGCTAGAAAGCCCGAGAGACGCTTAGCTAAAAGGCTACATGGCCCAATATCGTAGTCCACCAACCCCACATGCCATGCACCTCTGCCCACGAAACTCAGGAATAAGTGGGGCGATGCACTGTTTGTTGAAGCAAAACCAAGTGAATCCGATTGGTTCATTTGGTTTGGATTGGTTTAGTTCAATCCTTGGAAAGCAGAATCTCATCCAATTCTATAACAATGTTCAGACCTCTTGTCTTATGTCCAGCACATGAAGCACATTTTGTATCACTAACTTCTTTGTGCAAGCACACATTAAAGTCACCATGGAACATCTGTTGCACTGCTATTTCCCATAAATAAATACCTGGCGTCCATTAGGAATTTCTTCATAATTTTTTATTTGTGACTTATCATGAATAGCCGCTCCAAAGGCCAAAATCATACCACCACTCATTGGATTTAGTACCAGTTAAGCATATTTCAGAAACCATATCAATCTGCAAATTTTAAATCATTGCAATAATTTCATCACGATCATTTTCAATCAGATTTTTAGTATTGGTATGTTTTAATTTCTTATTTTTCCTGAATTTGCATTCAAGTTTGAGATGACTTTTCTTTCAACCAAAGTAACAAAGTTCTGCCTTTATTTTTCTTCGTATCAAAATCGTTGGAATCATGCTATTTCCTTTTAGTTACACCAAAATTATTGCAAAGTGAAATCTTCTATGGTATGCAACAATTTCTTTCTATAATCATTCCAATTAGGACCTGATTTTCCTATTAAAACCACCACTTGTAATTATTATAAACTTTGACTTTTAATCTCTAAATGTAGAAATCATAACTAGTAAATCATTCCTTTGATCCATGGTAGATAAATTATCAATCATTTTACATTTTAACAAAATCATAATTAAAAACTTATTTGGTCCTTGTTTTTCACTGTTGTATTTATCTACAATACCTGCCATACTTCCCATAGAATCTGAACAAAAGTAAATAAATCATACAACCAATCTAATACTATGTTGAGAATATTACCTCTACAGAACACATTATCATGCATACTCCTCTTCCATTCTGCTTCCGATTCTTCAGAGTCATTGTCTTTTGGTTCAAGAATATCCTTCATATCATATTCGAGTCTAGAACATATGCAATCTTCAAAATAGTAAGCATAAACATTATCTTATCCTTCCATTAATTAAAATTTGTTCCATCAAATTGAACCAGTTTCACAACACTTCAATCCATCAATTTGGATGTACTTCAAGACACAGATTCCATCTTCAAAAACAATTATCTTAGGAGAGAATAAATTCAAATTCAGCTTGATTAACTAAGTACCAAAATAAAGGACACCTTGCCAGATGAAGAAGAAAAGAAAATTTGGAAATAAAGGAAGAACAAACGAGAAGCAAAACTCACCGTTTCGAAAATAAAGGAAGGGAAATTGGATACAAGAGTGAAAGCGCACTTTTCATTTATAGAAGAATTTTTTAAGCTTTCTTTAAATTTCGGCTATGTTAGTTAAATGTAATTATTGGGCACTTTCTCCTTATTACTTTACCTTTAAACACTGTACATATATAAGCTCGACAGAGCTTTTATCCAATGAGAAAACTTTGAGATATTTTCTCAATATGACGTCCCTTTGTTCTTTTCTTCATTGTACATTTCTAACATGGTGTTAGAGCAGGATGGAATTTAGCTGGCAGTCGTTGTTTTTCTTGCAATAGGCAAAGGCCATTGTATTAATTGTTGACTGTGTCGTTCCTTTTACAACAACTTTTCTTTGGACTTTTGCTATTGCTTTGTCACTCAAGTTCTTTTAATCCCTATATTATTGTTGTTTTTCACTAGTTACTCATAAGTGAGAATCACTCATTAAGTTGGTAAATCATGGCTGAATCAACACAACACATAGATCAACACTCAAATTACTGAAATCTCACCAATAACAGATCCCCAATCACCCTGTTATCTGCATCACACAGATAACCTTGGATCAATGGTCACTAACCCTAAGTTGAACAGCAGTAATTATATTGCATGGAGCAGATCTTTTTTGCTTGCTATGTCTATTAGAAACAAAACAAGTTGCATTAATGGTTCTATACCAAAGCCTACAATCACAGATCCTTTTTATTTGTCATGGATTCATTGCAACAATCTATTGGTAGCTTGGTTGCTTGACTCTATTTCCCAACAAATAGCATCAACAATATTTTTCATGAATTTAGTAGCAAAGATTTGGAGTACCTTCAAGCAAAACTTTGTCCAACCAAATGACATTAATGTATATAACCTACAATACACCTTGGGAAATGTTACTCAATGCACTAGGACAGTCGATTCATTCTTCATTGAGTTGAAGGGTGTATAGGAGGAATTAAGAAGCTATAGACCCTTGCCCTATTACCAATGTGGAAAATGTGATCCTAGTTGCTTCAAGAGATTTTCATACCAATATAAGAAATATATGGTTTTTAGATTTCTTAATGGATTGAACAGGTCATTCTCATCCGTTAGGTCTCAAATTATGCTGATGGATCCCATTCCAACTCTAGACAAGGTATACAATCTTGTTCTGAGGGGAAAAATGCAAAGAAACCTATTAATTCAAGCACAACCAGTGCTTGAGTCGTCTGCAATGATGATTGCAGTAGACACAAAGAATAAAGTGAAGAAAGAGTTTACTTGTAATCATTGTGGGAAGAAGGGGCACACTAAAGACAAGTGTTATAGACTCATTAGCTTTCCAAAAGACTTTAAATTTACTAAGGTGAAAGAAAACTTCAAGAAAGGAAAAGTTGTAGTTAACAATGTAGTTGTTATCACTGATATACAAGGGTCTGAGGACGGCAAAACTGATTAGGAGGAAGAAGCTGTTGGAACTGGTTCCATGTCTCATATTTCCATGATTAAGCAACAGGTTAGCAGGCGAATAGAGCTCTTAAATGAGAATGGCATATGCAACAACGATGGTAAGGGTAGTTCACAGAACACTCAACAGGGAAACCACTCTTTAGTTAACTTTGCCTTTGCAAGTATTGTCTCTGGCCATCTTTGCTTCAATACAACCAATAATTTATCTCTTAGTTTTAAAAATGCAAATGTTGATATGAGAAGACAAAGTAATTGGATTGTAGACTCTGGTGCCACTGATCATATATGTTAGTCCCTTAAAAATTTTATATATGTTGAACCAGTGAAAAACTGTTATGTCTAAAGACCAAATAATAAGAGAGCACATGTATCTAACATAGGAATAGTCAAACTGAATCCAAAATTAATCCTAGAGAAAGTCCTTTATGTGCCAAAATTCAAGTTCAACCTCATTTCTATACGTTAGCTTACCAGCTCTAAGAAAACCTTTGTACTTTTTACTGATATGCATTGTATTATTCAGAACATTCTCTCATAGACAATGATTAGGGTTTCTAAGGCTTACATAGGATTGTACTTGATGCAAGAAAGTTTAGAAAGTCAAGATCTTTCAAAGTTTCTTTTTGACAAACTCATCAAATTTCCCTTTGCTTTATCTATTAATGTTTATAAAACAATGGACAAATGTTTTGATCTTTGGTATTTTAGATTAGGACATGTGCCTTTGGAAAAGATAAATTTTATGCAAAGAAAACTTCCAAACATTAACTGTTCAAATGATTTAGTTTGTGAAATTTGTCCATTAGTTAAGCAAAGAAAATTGCCTTTTCCTGTGCATACTCAAAGTATAAGTGCTACTTTTGAACTGATACATGTAGACATTTGCGGTCCATATGAGACCCCTACCCTGTCTAACTGAAGGAATTTTCTCGCTATAGTGGATAACCATATGCATTTCACCTAGATTTATTCATGAGAAGTAAATCGGATGTGTTATCAATTATACCAGCTTTTAATAACGTAGTTTTAAAGCAATTTGAGTCTTTTGTCAAATCCATCAGATCAGACAATGGTCTAGAGTTTAGAATGATTGAATTTCTTGCTAAAACTGGAATTATACATCAATTGTCTTGTGTTGAAACTTCTCAATAAAATGGAATTGTTGAGTGTAATCATCAACATATTTTAATGCTAGCAAGGGCCCTACTGTTTCAGTCAAACATTCTTGTCCTTTTTATGAGAGATGTGATCTTAACTACAGTGCATATCATTGACAGGGTTCCCATAAAAACTATTACAAAATAGATCACCATTTGAGTTGGTATCCTACAACAAACTACCTACATATGACCATTTCAGGGTATTTAGGAGCTTATGCTTTATATCCATTCTATCACAAAATAGGAAGAAATTGAACAAAAGGGCCACAAAATGTGTGTTTTTAGGATATCCAAATAATATCAAGGTGTATAGAGTATATGATCTTTGTGCACATATGGTCATAACATCCAGAAATATAGTTTTTCATGGATCAATATTTCCATTTCAACATAAACAACATGATATGCAGACAGATCCCTTTCAAACACCTGGCATGCATATGAAATACACTAATGATTTAGTTCTAACTCCCTAAATTGTCCATTTCATGAGCATACACCTATTGAGTTTAATCAAAATGAAGCTATTCCAAATTCAAATACGCCTCAAACTTCAAGCTCTAGTGATTTCATACCTATATCGCCAAATTCTAATAGTATGCCGACTGCAGCTAATGATGAATATGACACACTTGACAATTAAGACAATCAAGACACACATGATTCATCTGCCAACTTACCAGTTAGGAGAAGTACAAGACTCAATCTAGATGCCTACCATGTTGATTTGCCATCACATTTCGGTGCTGTCACTGTACATCCAATCATAAAATACTTAGCTCCCAAACAACTTTCACTTGCACATAGAACATTTACCACATCATTATCACACTTATATGAACCTCACACTTATCATCAAGCTGCAAGCCATTCACTTTGAAGAAAAGTTATGGCTGTCGAATTTAAATCTTTGTAAGAAAATGAAACATAGAGCATAGTACCTAAGCCTTCAAACTCTCATGTCGTAAGCTATAAGTGGGTGTACAAGATTAAGTTGAATGCATATGGGAATATTAAAAGATATAAACCAAGACTTGTAACAAACTACTACAATCAAGTTCTAGGATTTGACTATCAAAAAACTTCCAATCTAGTTGCCAAGTAGACAACTGTTAGAGTATTTTTTCTTTAGCAACAATATTTAGCTGGAACTTGTCGCAGCTAAATGTGGATAATGCTCTTCTAAATGGTGACTTAGAAGAAGAGGTATATATGGAATTACCACAAGGGTATGAAGTCTAAAGGGAGTATCCAGAAGGATCTAAGTTGGTCGGTAAACTTCACAAGTCATTATATGGCTTGAAGTAGGCTTCTAGGTAATGGAATGCCAAAATTATTAAATTTATTCTGCAAGATGGTTTCAACCAATCAACTATTGACTACTTTTTATTTACTATCAAAGTAAAGGATAAGAATTTCATTGCCTTACTCCTTTATGTGGATGATATATTGATTGGAAGCACATCAATGCAAGTTATGGCAGATGTGAAGCAGTTTTTGAAATCACATTTCAAGCTCAAGGACTTGGGAAAGGTTAAATACTTCCAAGGATTAAAAATAGCAAGATCTTCTAATGGAATCTCAATATGTCAAAAGAAGTATGCATGGGAATTTCTAGAATAACATGGAATGTTGGGAGCTAAAGTAGTTTTCACTCCCATTGATTATAACCACAAATTACACAAAACTCAAAATGGAGAAAAGTTAGTCAATCTAATTGAATATAGGTATTTAGTTGGAATGTTATTGTATCTCACATTCAACAAACTATACATATCATATGCAATCCAAGTCTTGTCACAATTCATGGACAAACCTAGACTTAAGCATTTCATAGCTATTTATAGGGTATTGAAGTACATAAAGGGATCACCAGTAGAAGGTATTTTAATGCAATCAAGTTCAGATTTGAAAATTACAAATTATTATGATAGTGACTGAGCAGGTTGTCAATATTCAAGGAGATCAATCACGGGTTACAATGTTTTCATTGGAAATTCTTTGGTCACATGAAAGTCAAGGAAGTAGTCTGTTGCAGCCAAGAGTTCAACAGAAGCAGAATATTGCTCAATGGCATCCACATGTTGTGAAGTCATCTAGCTAAAACACTTGCTATCAAGCTTTGGGGTGGAACATAAAAATGCAATAAGAAAACTATGTCCCTGTTTTTGTCTTTAAAGTAAATATGTCCCTGTTTTTGTTGGAATTAATTATAATATACTAGGATTCAACTAAAGCATTAAGAAAACTAGAGACTACAAATCTAAAATTTTCTCATTAGAGATTAGAGCAAAGGAGTTTGGTTAAGAGAGAACGACAATGTAAGTATATGTCAAGCTCAGCTTTACAATATGTTTATTATGCCATTCTTACATAAGAATGCATGTTTGTTTAATTGGGTACCTTGAAAATCGTTAAGGACTGTATTGTACCAAATGGTACAATTAAGTTGAATTAAGCCTCGAACTAGTCCAAATAGAGATTTTAAGATGAAATTGAGAATTTTAAAACCCCAAAATAACTTAAAATGGTCATTCGAAGTTCGAGGACCGATTTGGAGTCAAATTGGAATTTTCATGACCTAGGAGTAAAATGGTCATTTTACCATTCGAGGTTAAGATGTGAGTGTTGGATGAAATTTTTGACTAAGATTGATCATTTGGAGTATAATTTGAGTTTGAGAAGTGAAAAATTTTAATTCCGACATTTTTTCGAGCATAGGGCAAAATAGTCATTTTGCCACCCCAGGGGCAAAATTGGAATTTTACACCACCCAACACTTGTCCAGCACATGGATTTTACCCAATATTATCATGGATAATTGAGAAAATTTAAGTGGTGGAGAGAGATTGCTTAATGGGTAAGTATGACCTATGGACCAATAGAATGGTGACATGTGTCAAATTTTCATCCATTTATTATTTGGCTTAAAACCAGCACAAAAATCAGCCCATTTCTCTTCATATGGCCAACCAAAGCAAGAACAAAGGAAGAAAAGAAAGAACAAGAACCCTAGGATGAAAATTCAAGAGAAAATTGGTGGATTTCAAGTAATCAAGCAATCAAAGGTAAAATTTCTTGATTTTGACTTGTGATCTACCTTTCGCATACATTCTTTTGCATTTTTCATGGTTGAATCACATGATTTCATGATGGGTATCTTGCTGACTGAACACTTAGAGAGATTTTGATGCTTGATTTGGTTAGATTTCAATGTATTTTAGTGTTTTTAGTTTATTGGTGATCTGTAGGATGAAAATCAAGTAAGAAAAATTCATGTTCTTCCATCACCCATCATTGGCCGAATTCTCCATGTGGAATATTGATGATGATTTTGATTTTATTTCGAGTAATTTGGTTAGGAATTAGTGATTTATGGTGTGAGAATCAAGTAGGAAAAATCATAGTGTTGTTGCACCCACCATGGCCGAATTTTTCAAGAGAAAATGTGAGGATGATTTTGCCATATTTCAAGTTATTTAATTTGTGTTTGATGATTTGAAGTATTGGGAGAGAAATGGAATTATTTGGAGTAAATTGGACATATTGGCCAATTAATCGGGTGATAGATCGAATTAGGCCAATACAGTTTTATTTAGGTACATAATTGAATTTATATTGAACACCGTATTTAGATAGTTACCCGAGTATTTACATCCCATTTCATGCATTACTATGAAGCTTGAATTGATTTTATAACAATTTAGCACAAATGTAGTAAATGGCTTATTGTGCATTATGTCTAGGTGGTGAGCATTCTGGCAAAAGTAAAGAGATAGTACCCGAGGATCAAGAATCGGAGTACTCGGAATTCGACTCCTGAAATAGTGAGTAACCTTACTATCGTCTTAATTATCTAAAATAGTTTTTATTCGTTTTTGTGATTTTATAGAAAAATGTGTTTAAATGGTAAATCTTTAGGTTTTATAAACAAAATGTGTTTAAATGAAATGATTTTATAAATTGTCTTGAAATTGAATGATGGTTTTGAAAATGGAGTAATTGGAGACTAATTGTTGTGTTATAAATCATAGTTTGAATGGAATGGCTTATGATAATATTGGCATGAATGGTTGAATTGGTATTTGTGTTGAAAATGTATAAACTGTTGTTTGCCTTGATAGGCTGGATAATGATAAAATTGCCATGTCATGCTGTTGAATTTTACTGAATTGGTGGGTTATTGATTAGTCGCTGTAGTAGACGGGTTCCGTGGACCAACCTATTAGACGGGGCACGGTAACCCTATTTTATTTATACCTTAATATGACAGGCGCGGTTGGATAACTCCTGAGGTTAAAACTTTAGAGTTCACTTTACGCCAAACCACCACGTGAGGGTGAACTCAGCCAATGCCAAGGAACGACTATGCTTTCAAAATAAAAACATGATTTATGCGTACATAACTTTTTAACAGCCTCGGCAGACTCGGTTGGGATAGCCTTCGGCCAAGGTATCCTTGATAACTGAGTATGAGAATGATTTGGCACGAGCCAAACTTTTCAGGAAATCATAAGCCTCGTTGTTTATTTGGGTGAGATGAATCTATTTTATCTTATTAAAATGAGTTCGAAATGTTGTGAATCATTTTTATGTTAAACTATTTTATCTGTCTCGATTTACTCAGTTTTAGATATTTTAGATGGTATTTGTTTACTCACTGAGATTATATAATCTCACTACCCTCCTTTCCACCCATTTTAGGCTCAGGATAGTCGGTAGATAGCTCACTTTGTTGAGGGCTACAATTAAACTTGCATCCTAAAAAACTGTAGGTTTACCATTTTTGATACTTTTGATCGTTTGTGGGCCCACGTGTCACTGTAAATTAAATTTTATACTTTGGTTAGCTGTATTACAATATGTATGAATTTATTTAATTTTTAAGCTATAAAATTTATTTACCGATAACTCTATAAATATTGTTTTATAAGCAAATAGAATATTTTATTGAATATTTTTATTATATTCAAATAGTTATAATTGCACTTTAAATGAATGTTTTAGAGATCTAAACTTATTTTTGATTATGAATTATGTGTTTTATACTAGCATACTACATTTTTAGCTAGTTTCGAAATTTTTGGAGAAAAATGACCAAAATGCCCCTATGAGAAAAAATTATTTTTCTATTGTTTTGATTTGAAAATAGTTTATAATATCTCAAAACATGAAACTTAACAACTGTTGCTCATTGGGGAGGTGCGAAAACTAATATTAAAGCCTTGCAGGGTTTCGGTTGACATTTCGAGTAATGAGTGTCGATCGGGACACCGCTGTGATTGTCATGGGCTCGAGGGGAGTATCGGGTCGTGACAGAATAATTATTTTTCAAATGAATTAATTCTAACTTTTATTGTCTACGTATAGATAAATTTAGGCTAAACACCCAAATAAGCTCTTGAATTATATTAAAAAATTTAATTAAACTCTTAAACTTTTATTTTTGGTCAAATAAGCATTTTTCATTAACTATTGACTAACTTTCGTTTGTCAATAGTATAGCTGGCACTTTTATGTCATGTCATCTACCACGTGGCAAGTTGACATGTCATTTTTGATGTCACTGTCACATGGTAGATGACATGGTATTAAATATTGCTAATTAGGAATTATGTGTTTATCTTTTTACTCATCCACATGCTTAAAGCTTATTAGCTTAAAGATCTAGAAGTAAAAAAAAAAAAAAACTAATTACTTTGTTCCCTGATTTGCTTGAGGATTTAAAAAAAAAAACCTAATTACTTTCTTCCCTAATCTTGTAGAAACTATATTTTGTGTCTCAACAAACTAAATCATTTGATTTAGGGTTTAAATCCAAAACTTACTAAATCATCTTAAAAACCTAAAATTCAAATAAATCTTAAAAACAAAAAAAAATCAATATTTATCAACTTTTGTCAGTTTTCTTTACTTGATCATATAGTAAATTTTATTAAGCATCAAAATGATACAAAACACTAAGTTATGAAGAGAATTAGTGAGAGACAAAGGGGTAGCCCCTGTCATTCCACTATGGAACACCCAAGTTGTTCACTGACTATCCCCTGCAACATAAGACATTACAAGAAAACACCAAGCCCTTACACCAGATTACAATGGCTTTACACATATAAAACAGAGTGTTCCGAGGACCATAAGTACAAAGGTTGCAGCCACTAGAGAATATAACAATTTTTTTTATCCTTTTAATTAATTGATGAATATCACGTGGTACACTGCTTCCAAAAAAAAAAATCATGTGGTATACTTATGGCTGAAATTTCTAAAAAAATTCTTGTTTACTCCAATTTTGGCAGCACCACTATCCATGGCCCAAATGGAATTGACATGTCCGACCATTATTTTACACAACAATAGATGAAAGATAAGGTATAGTAGTATTTGAAAACCCTTGTTGAGGGAATTAGACGACTCTTGTCTTTCTTACCAAAGTCAATAGCCTTTTGATGGAGGAAGGAAAAAATACATATAGTCATTTCGGTAATCCAACCCATCGTTGTCTTGTCCATGACCCAACTTGCTAGAATTTAACCGAATGCTTGTGTAAAAAGAATCTAACTTGTAAATATAGTGTTCGAACCCAAGGTCATCTAGAGACTTCCAAGAGGTCCAAATTCGATTTAAACAAGTACTCAGACTCAATCCAATCCCATAAATGGTATTGATAAAAGCTTATTAATATGGGTTGTTTTGTCTCTAAGATTTATTTGATTTTTTATCTCTATGATGATTTAATAAGTTTTAAATTTAAACCCTAAATTAAATTATTTTGCTTGTTTAGTCACAAAAATATTTGTTCTATCATATTAGGGAAGAAAGTAATTACGTTTTTTTTTTTATTTTGTTTTAAATCCTTAAGCAAATAGATTAAGAATGAAAGTAATTTTTTTTTTTAATTTAAATCTTTAAGTCAATATTTTTTGGATATATGAATGGGTAAAAAGATAAATACTTAATTTCTAATCAGCAACATTTAATGTCATTTCATTTGCCATGTGATAGTGACATCATTAAAATGATACGTCAACCTGCCACGTGACAAATGACGTGACATAAAAGTGTTAACTGTACTATTGACTAATGAAAATTAATTAATAGTTAGTAACAGGGTTTCATTAATTCAAAATAAAAATTCATGGATTTAATTGAACATAATAAAAAGATAAAGACTTAATAACTTTTTGATACAATTTAAAGATTTATTTAGATATTTAATCATAAAATTATTATTCATCAAAGTTATCACTATTTATGAAAAGATCATCATTATTCATAAAAAGTTATCAATTTTGAGTTTTAAACTGATAGACGCCTTTACAAAAATTATCACTATTCATCAAAAGTTATCACCTTTGAGTTTTGATTTGATAGGCACCTTTTTGGTTAATCTCTTTCTAAATAGTTTTGAAAAACAATTTGTTTTGTATAACTTAGATAAGTATCCTTTTACCTTCTAGCTTAGAATCTAATAAGACTCATTTCTCTAACAATCACATGGCTGAATTGCACCATTTATCTATACATCTAAGCATCTAGTTTAGACCATGCCATCTCGAACAAAAGTGCATATTCAGAGTCAATTATTATCCATATGTAATTTTGAAAATATAGACTTTAAAATGTCCTAATATTAAAATAAGAGATTAAATTAACATCTATCCTATACACACAAATAAATGAAAGTAAATTATAAGTAAGATAAGGGGCCACCATTGAAGTGTGATACAATATTCAAATCTTTATATTTTATGGTTTTCATTTTCAAGGTTTCCTTCTCTATGATTTCTAGGTTTCTCTCTCTAAAATGTTAGGTTTTCAATTGATTTCAACTACAAGCTCACCAAGGTAAGTTGAACAAGGGGTGAAGAATTAAGCAAGTTCAAACTCTCAAGGCAAGACTATGAGGCAAGTTCTTCAGCTTGTAAGCCTTGTTTACTCGCAGATCAAGAAGGGAAGGGAAAGTTCTTAACAAATGATAAATTTACTTATACTTTTGAAGAATTTGAATAAGCTTTCAATGACATGGTACATAAGTATGACAAAGTAAATTTGGAAAATGAAGAAAGGATTTCAAGTCTCAACATTGAAAATAACTTCTTGACAAATGTAAACCCTGAGCTAGAAGACGAAAATAAAAAATTGAAAACGAAATTCAAATTGTGTCAAAAGAATCTTAGGATCCATTTGGTATCAGGAAAATGACTTGTTGGAGGAAAATTTTTTTCTGTGTAAAATGTTTTATAGAAAAAATTTGATATTTTCTATTATTTGGATAAACTATTGAAAATATTTTATGTTGTTTGGATCATTTTATGAAAAATATTTTCCATTATGGTGGAGTTATTTAGGTGTTAAATTACAAAACAATTTCAATATTTGATTTTCATTAATTTGGGATCAAAATTAAGAATAGAAATGAAAATGGACAAAATTAATAATAATATTTTCCAAACCATTTAACCACATATCTGTACTTAAAATAAACTCTAATTTTCAAAAATTTTTCATCTTATCACTTATTATCATAACTATAAAAATATAAATATTTTTCAATTGTACAAGATATCCAAAACCTATACTTATCAATATGTATTTATTAAATGACGATAATTGAAATATTTTTTATTATAATTATTAGTAAAATTTAAACCTATTATAAATGTGTGTTCATCAAATGATGATTATTGAAATATTTTTTATTATAATTATTAGTAAGATTTATTCCATTTATAAATAAAAAATTTAATTGTACTGTATGATTTCATTAAAAAATATTTTTTAATTTTAATAGTGTTGTATAATTTAAATATTAATATTTTAAATTAATTTTTTTAAAGTTAAATATTAATATTTTTATTTTTTTAATATTTTAAGTTAAATATTAATATTCATCAAACTTATACTCATAAACTTAGTATAAAAGTGATTTTATTGTTCTTTGGAAAATGTCTTACGCCCTTCAAGGGCATAAGACATTTTTTGTGATTAACTCTGTTGACTCATAAAACGTTTTACATTTAGAATTAATTTTTCGTCTTCCAAACAAGCATAAGTCCTGAAAGCGTTTTTCGAAAAATATTTTATTGCAAAACAAATGGGCCCTTAATGACATAGAAAAGGAAGATAAAAAGCTACGAGATGCATTTGAAAATTGCAAAAAGAAAATTGATTAAATGGATCTCAATAGTGAAGAAATAATTTTTTTGTTTACTTTTTCTAAATTGTTTACTTGATAGAGATAAATAAATATGAGCTTAAAGAAAAATTATCTTTTCCTAGGACTAACAAAAGGATCCAAAGAAATTTGGATACCAAAAATCAAGTGAGAATTTGTCTTGTGGGTAAATCAAAGGCAAATAGAAGCAAAGTCTTGAAATTGGGCATATAATGAAAACAGGTGATTTCTGTACCAAAAGTTACTTATCAGTGAAAAATGATTGATTTCATTTTTATATTTGATTGATTCATCCTAGATTTAATAGTATATATCATGTCTTGAATATCATTGACTGTATTTGACTATACGAAGTTGATTCTTTAGTCATATTTTTTTTTAACATGATTTGAATAAATGACATCCTAATGAAATTCTTGTGTAATTGATTGATTGCATTCATACATCATTAGATACACATGCATTCTTTCAATTCAAAGAAAATTGTGTACTAAACAAATTTCTTCTATTAAGAGATTTCCTAAATTTGTTTTAAGTCAAAATTCACAATCTTTTGAAACTATGAATTACAAGAATCATCACCTTCATTTTGAAAAATCAATTCTCTAATGAGTTGCTTTTACCTGCTTGACATTCGAGAACTAACCTTGAGTATTCAAAGAATCGATTCCAATAGTTTAAGATTTTTTTAATAAGAAAAACCTTAAACTTCGAATTTCAAAATATATGTTTAAAATTTCAAAAGTTACTTTTGAAGGTCAGTTGATCTTGGGAAGGAAAATGGGAGAAATCTGTCAATTAGGGTCGACTACAAACTTCATATAGTCAACCCTAGGTTGCCAGATCAGCCAAGTTCGGGCTTAAAAGACCCAAAATCGAATCTTTTTCATTTTCTCTCCTTTTCTTTTCATTCCTTCACCATTCTCTCTCAAATTTTAACCTCTTCAAACCCATTCAAATCCAACAATCAATCTTGGATTCTAAGTGTTGGAGGTAAATGATTTCATCTCCAAAAGTTAGTTATATGATTTTTTACTTTCTCTCTCTAAAACTCAAAAACCCTAACTCCTAAATTGATTTTTGAAGAACTAGGAGTTCTTTGGAGTAAATGTGGAGCTTGAGAAATGCTTTTAGAGCTTTGAAGATATTGGCCTGTTTTAGTTGACTAGATATTTAGGGTAAACAATAGCATAATCCAATTTCTAAGGTATGGGTTTAGCTCATTGTTGAAAAATTTGAGTTTATGTGTTGGATTGCTAAAGATTTGATTATTTTTAAAAAAGCTGGCATTTTTCAAAAGCCAGCATTTAAATAGTTTTGTGATTTTTCAATGTGTTTAAGGAAAGATTAAGTCATTTAGGCACGTTTATGAGCTAAAACATAATTGGAAGCTAAGGATTGAAGCTTGATTGTGGAGTACCTTTCATTTGTCAAGGTGAGTGGGAAAACTTTTATCAATAGGAGCATAATGACTAAGGTGCATGTATGCTTCTATAATGAAAATGCATGATGCATGTTCTGTATAAGTCATAAGGATGTCTAGTGGTAAAATACCTAGACTAGAAAATAATTATGAATGATGTGATATGCCTAGAGATAGTGTGCCTAGGCCAATGTTGTTAGTACAAATGTGTACATGATGAGTACGTCTAGAAATGATATGTCTAGACTAGTGAATGTTATAAGAATTATCTGAATCGCCTAGAAGAATATGCTTAGGTTGAATGTAGAATGTGATATGATGATGATATAAGTAAGCTATAATGAAATAAATGTGATCATGAGTGACAAAGAATATTAATGATATGATGTATGTACTATCCGTGGATGATTCCGAACAATGTTATGATGTTAAATAAGCACATACTGTCCGTGGATGATTTCAGATGATGAATGAATGAAATGAGGTTAAGTGTGTCCATATCCTTGTGCCCATGTATGTTCCGCCAGTAGGGATGGTGGTTTCGTCCCACTTGTGATTCATGCTTACTGTACGATGATGATTTATGGTGCCTACAAGGATGGTGGTAAGTAGGGGTGGTGGTTTTGTCATACTTATGATTCCTACTTGTAATGCTATGATGCTATCCGTTGAGATTATTTTGGATAATGATTATAGACTTCGTCATTTATTGCAGCAATGAGGCACCACAAGACTTCGTTGTTTGCTTTAGCAATGGGACGTGACATGACTCCGTCGTTTGCTGCAACAATGGTGTGTGATACGATATTGTATGTTGTTTGTCGATTGGCCACCGTACATGACTATGCTACATCTAGGGATGATCACTCTATAATACGATGTGATGACTATGTAGTGGCATGCCTTAGCATTTGAAATGTGAATTATGTTACGTGATGTTTTAGAAATGATGATTAATGTAAGGGCTTGAGGTAAGAACCGTGAATATTTTATTGTAATGTATGATGGAATACAAGCTTATCGAGCTTTAAGGACTAACGCTCACATTGATCGCCTATGAGGTAAATGTATTATATACGTAAGTAGACGGTCATATGGTGGGCCGGTTCATACGATAGAGTAAGTTAATACTCGACTTTGATGAACAGATGTGGTAGGCATGATAAACAAAGATCACCCTACCCTTTTTATGCATAATGATGTTTATATGCAACAGCGTAGTACAACCAAGATGATGATGATGTGTTCATGACGGGTGATGTCCAACCTGTCTTGATATAAGTATGTTGAGTTTACTATTGTATATGCATGTTTAGAGGATACGCGTAACAACTATCCCTACACATTTACAATTGATATATGCTCCGCTCATTGAGTACTAGTGTAACTCACCCCTTTTGATTGTATTGTCCTAATAAATAGGCATTGAGGATCGGGTGGCTTAATGTTGTTGACATCAAACACGCAATTTTGGGAAAGTGGTATGTTATTAACTAGCGATATAGCTCCGCTAAGCCATAGACCAGTCTTATGCTTCTGCAATGTATAAATGGTTGTCTTAAACGGATTATGTGGGTATTGTGCTACCCTATATGATTCCATGTAATGAGATTATTAAAATGATAATTAGCCAACATATGGCTATGTGGATTTTTATGCTTAAGTCCAGTGTAAGAACATGAGCCGTAGGGTTATATTATGAACTATGCAAGTTCACTCTTTTAAATGATAATGGATATGATGTTAGCCAAGAGGCTTCATGTACATGATTTATGCTAATCAGGTTTATGAACAAAGGTCTCCTCGAGTCTCGTGGGCTTACTTGTCAAGCTCGTGAGTGCCGATCACAGACCCTCGAAATTGGGTCATGACATGATGCTTGATGGAATAGCTTGTACCAATGGAACAACATAGTCTTTCAATGAGCGATTTTCTTCCATTACTCTCTCTTGGACTTGTCATTTTGCCTATTGTTCAACCATTGTATTAAAAGAAGTAGAACCTTGTAAATTTTTCTTTCCAAGTCTTTGAAATGTCCTTTCAATTTTTGGGTCACAAGAGATAATTTTCATGTTTATTGTTCTTCTCAAACAATGCCCAATACGTACTTGAAAAACACAAAAAAAAAAGAAAAATATTGAAATAAAACAATTTTGTTTAATTTAATATCAGTAAAATAAATAGGAAATGCAAATCCCCAATAACAGTGTCAAAAACTTGTTGCAAAATTTTGTACACGCAAGTATAAGTATCACTCAAGTAATATAGAGGTAAGTCAAGTATCATTTCCTATAGAGATTTGCTCCTAAACTTATACTAAGTATTTAATTTTTAATAAAATTTGTCCTATCAAAGCACTCAATTTTTAATAAATGTAAAATTTACTACTAAAACTAAACTAAGGATATGAATTTGATTTTACTAAAGAAATTATTACTCTAAAAACATAGGATCATAGTGTCTTTCAATATTTTATTTGCATTAAATCTTTTCCTTTAAACTTAGATTAATAGGGTGAATGCTTAACCTAGGATCCGATTTTATGTATAAGTCTCTGTTGAGATTCTTGCACACATAATCTTCAAAATTAGTTCCATATGTTTATGCAATTTAGTTAAGAAAAGCTCATTACGTCTATGTTTTAATATGGCTGCCAATGACATTTAGGTATATGTCTATCCTAAATATGAATCCATTGCCTAACCTCTGAGTGAATCAAACATAAGCTATTTAAATCAATGGTCTACTCTAAACTCCCCTTATCAAGTTGCATTTGGAGACCTAATCATTTCAGCTGGTCATCAAGTAGTGAAAAGCATTAAACATATATTTGAACAAATCATACAATACCCATTAATACTAAGTAAAGAAAAATCATATATTCAAAATATATATTGAAATAAACCATAATCCTAGAAAAAGAATTTAGTTCATCATCATTTCTTCACCAAAAGGTTAAAAGAGTAAGGAAAAACTAGAATGAAGAACAAGGCTATAGTTGATTTGTTGATCTTCAATTGTCTTCATTTTCTTCTCATTTCTTCCTTTATAGAACCTTTTTCTTTCTCTCCAAATTGCCTTTTTGTTCCTCTACGACCTCCCTATTTCAACTTTTGAAAATCACATATTTTAACCACCAAAAAGCCTTAAAAAATAAAATCTCGAATAACTGTATTCTAGTAAAAAACATTAGAGCGTCGTGGCGCTCCTCCTTGGCCTCTACGGTGTTGAAGGCTTAGGTATTTGTATGGAAGCAATGTTACTCCTTTGGGCCCTACTGCCTTGAGTCCTTCGATGTCGCGGTGTTGCTTCATTATGCTACCTTGGTGTAAAAGCTATTGCAGTACCCATTTTTTAACATTATTTTCTCCTACCTCAAGGCTAATCTGGGCAAAATGATAAATATGAATTTGTAGTACTACCTCTTAGCTTTTCAATGGTCTAAGAATCATGTTGATTGAATCTCTATAGCTTGAGTTAAGCTAGAATTATTGTAGCATGTTCAGTACAAATTTGCACTTAGTCTCCATTCCATAGTTCATCACCATTTAACTTTATGCATTCGAAAACATACAAAGACAAGGACTAAATCAGTATTGGCTTAAAATAAGATTTTCAACATGAAATGAACTAGAATTACTTGGATTAAAATAAGTTAACATACTTTAAACTAATTAAGTAAAAACATAAAAAAAAATCTAAAATTGACTTAAAACGCAAGGAATTAGCTATTTTAACATCTAAAATGTGGCTAAATAACTCTCTATAATAGAGTTATCACTGGTTTAGGCCACAACGGAATTCATAAACTAAATCTCTCAACCATTCCACTTCTTGGGTGGCAAACGCTAAAGCTATAAATTCAGCTGCAATGATGGAGTCCATTTGACAAGATTGTTCTTAGAACCCCAAGAAATAGCACCCTCACTAATTATCAAAATCCAACTAATTGTAGGGATATAATTTGTTCTATTATAATTCCAATTAGCTTTTGTAAACTGTTCTAAAACCAAAACTTGAATAACAAATGCCATAGTTCATTGTACTCTTTAAGTACTTCAGAACTCTATGAACACCATACCTATGCATTTTACTTAGATTACTAGTGAATCGACTTAGCATCCCAACCACAAAAATAGTGTCTGCCTTGTATACACCATGGCATGCATTAGACATCCATCACCCTTGCATGCTAATTTTGTGTTATTGGCTTGTCTTTGTTGTGTACTAGCCTTAGATTAGAATCATAAGGTGTAACATACAATCTAATTTACCATACTTCATTACAATTTTTTGAATTTAATCTGATTGAGACTTGTTAGGCCCTTATTACCTCTCAATATTCTTATACCAAGAATAACACGTTTCACACCCATATTTTTCATGTCAAAATTCTTTAACAAGAACCTTTTTATGTCTTCCATTTGTTCCTTGTCGGTACCAAATATTAACATGTCATTCACGTACAGACAAATGATAACACCTTTACCATTATGGAACTTACTATAGACACACTTGTCAAATTGATTTATCATGTAGCCATTAGCTAGCACAACTTTTGATGCCATTATTTAGGTGCTTGTTTTAATACAAGAACTTTACAAGCTTACACACTTTTTTTTCTTGACCAAGAAAGACAAACCCTTCATGTTTTTTCATATACATCTTTTCATCTAATTCATCAATTATGAATGATATTTTAACATCCGCTTAGTGAATTACAATCTTATAGATAGATGCAAGTGCTATAAGCACTCTAATTGTAGCTATTTTTGCTACCAGTCCATATGCATCAAAATAATCAACACCTTTCTTTTGTTTAAAGCCTTTGGCCACTAGCCTTGCTTTAAATTTATCAGTGGTTCCATCAACTTTTATTTTCTTTTTGAAAATCCATTTACAGCCTATTGGTTTGAAACCTGGTGGAAGGCTTACCAATTTCCAAGTTTTATTACTCATTATAGAATCTATCTCATCTTATATTGCTTCATTCCAAAAAGAAGCATCTTGAGACCTCTTTGCCTTTTCATAAGTTTGAAGATTCCTTTCATCCTCTACTTTTAAGCATTAAGGTACATATTCACATGTTTCTTCTCTTATACCTTCTACTAAGTATATGAAGAAATCATATCCATATGTCTTTGCCTTTCTAATTCTTTTGCTTATTCGAAGGTCAATAGTTCTCCACCATTTTTCGAAAGTTTATCATTTTTCATTACTAGTTCTTTAGGCCTTGGAATTGAATTAAATCAAGTTTCATCAAAGATAGCATCCCTTGATTCTATGATCATATTAATAGAATATTAATCATTGGGCTTTATCACCATGAACCAATAAGCTTTACTATGTTCAATATATTGTTTGAATATGCATTCAATTTCTTTTTTTTGGTTCTAGAACTTTTACTATGGCTTGACATCCCCAAACTCTTAAATAGTTAAGGTTTGGCTTTCTTTTCTTTCATAGCTCATAAAGAGCAACCTTTTTCCTTTTGTTTGAGATTTTATTTAGTTTATGACAAGTTGTTAATAAAGCTTTACTCCAAAATATTTTTCCCAAACCAGAATAAAAAAGCAAAGCATTGACCATTTTCATAAAAACTCAATTCTTACACTTCACTACACCATTTTTGTTCAGGTACGTATAGAGCAGTAGTCTCATGAATAATACCAATAGACTTGAAATACTTGGGATCATAGTATTAACTTCCTTTATCACTTCGTAAACATTTAATAGGCAATTCACAATGCAATTCAACTTCATTTTTATGAATTCTAAATTTCTCCATAACTTCATCTAT
Organism: Theobroma cacao; assembly: GCF_053813885.1. Classification (NCBI taxonomy): domain Eukaryota; kingdom Viridiplantae; phylum Streptophyta; class Magnoliopsida; order Malvales; family Malvaceae; genus Theobroma; species Theobroma cacao. The sequence goes on from NC_142647.1 coordinate 15,307,440, forward strand.
AACTTGCAATAAATAAACATGGTAATATCTAGAAAAGTCATCTATAAATGTTACGACGTATTTCTTTTCACAAATAGATGGAGTACTATTCATATCACAAACATCATAATGTATCAATGCAAGCAATTTAAAGTTCTTTTCTACCTTAAGAAATGAGCTTCTTGTTATTTTAGTAACCATGAATGCTTTGCACATTTCATCATTTTTATCAATATTAAGCATCAACTCTAAATTAACCATGTCATGCTTTCTTCTACAATGAGCATCTATTACGCCATAGATTTGATGATGCTACTTTACTATCATAAACATTAAATAAGGCATCAATACAAGTTGAACTAATAGCATTTTTATTAACATTAAGGACATGAATCTATTATGCCATAGATTAGATGATGCTACTTTACTATCATAAACATTAAATGAGAAATCAATATAAGTAGAACTAATAGCATTCTTATTAATATTAAGCTTGAATATGTCTTCACATCAAAATTCACTTCCCACATTTTGTCTACTTTTTGTAAGGATGAATTTATCCGTTGCAAATACTAATTTGAAGTCATATTTGTACAACAAGCTACCCAACACAAGGTTTTTTCTAACCTCATATACCTAGTAGACATTATTTAGTACAAGTACATTTCTAAAAGTAAACATGAGTTTCACGGTGTCTTTTCCTTTCACTTGTGTAGTTGAAGAATCTCATGTACAACACAGTTCCATCATTAATTGCTTTCAAGGACTTAAAGAAACTCTAGCCATTTCATACATGCTTAGTTGCACTAGTTTCAATCCACCATGTTCTATCATCTTGGAGAAGATTGACCTCAAAAATTCTATCAACAAACTTGTTGTTGTTCACACCTTGTGTTTTGTATTTCAAAAGTCTACTTCCCACCTTGAAGTGTCCAAGTTTGTCACAATAGAAACATGGACCTTTTTTCTTCCTTTTGATATCATGACTTTTGCCATTCATACCAATGAAATGTTTTCTTTTGTTGTACGAAACTGGCTTGTTTATGATATCACATGGACCTTTGAAGTTTCTAGATTCTTTCCTTTAGGATCTTTTTCCTTCTTATATTGATTGACTCTATCTTGTTTATGATAATCTCCTTCTATTCAAAGATGATTACCAAGGTCCTCAAGAGACATTTTCTCTTTCTTATATTTTAAAGGTTTCTTAGTGTCTTTCCATGAAAGGGAAATTTTATTAATTATTGAAAACACCATAGCTTCATCCATGTTAAGATCATATTGCTTAAAGCTATTTAGAATGTGTTCAAGCTCATGAAATTGATCCATAATAGAATGATCATCAACCATTTTGAAGTTATTGAAATGACTAACCAAAAATTTCTCATTACTTGCATCTTCGACCATGTACCTTACCTCCAACTTGTCCCAAAGTTGTTTTGCACTAGCTTGATTTTGGTACATATCGAACAATGCATCTAACATTCCGTTAAGAATGTGTCCCATGCATATGTAGTCGTCATTATCCCATTTTTGCCTTAAGCAAGTTTGATTCACAAATTCTTCATCACTATCTTTATCTAGTCTTAGTGTATCTAGAACATAAGCAACCTTGAGAGTTGTAAAGAGGAAATGCATCTTTTTTTGCCATCAAATAAAGTTTCCTTTTTCAAAGCAATCTAGCTTAACAAATAGGGTTTAGTTAGAATTCAAAAGAAACTAGCAAAATTGACTTTAATGCATGCTTTAATAGACGTTATCTTTAAGACTTATTTTGCCCTACCACTCGATATGCAAAGGGGAATTATGGAAACAACCTTAGGGATACAATTAATCCAATGCCTAACTTTATCTTGTACTTTAAGAGAGTAGACCGCTAAATACACCCTAGGGTTGCAAAGTTGTTTGGCTTTAGAGCCTACTTTATGAAACAAGGGAATTATAAGGAATTTAGACTCCTTTGATAGATGATAGGAACTCAAGTGTTAATGTTTGTTTTCTAAATTTTATTCATAACATTGCTCTTGCATTTGATTTTCTGCTCTTGTTTTGCTTGTTTTTGTGTCTTAAAATGGTTAGCAGTAAGTTCTTTATATAAACTTGTAAGTGCTTTTTTTTAAGGACACAACTTTTTCATCAAAATACCTCTTAAAAACACCTATTCATCTTGCAAGACACAACCTTGGGATAAAGGTACTATTTCAACAATTACCTAATGAAAAGTCAACCATTCATTTTATAAGATATAACCTTTGAGCTATAATATGAAAAGATAGCTTTTCATATCCAACCTTTTGAGTTGTGGTGTTTTTTAATTGTCTCATAACCTTTGGATTTAGAGATCTTTGTCTAACATGTCACTTGACCAAGAGACATAACTCTTCACATAAAAAACCACCTATGATCTAATAGTCAAATTATGTCACACTATGTGACATAACCTTTTTAATGATGTGTTTTCAAATAGTCACAACTTTCATATGGAACAAACATAAGTTTTCATTTACAACTTTTCATATGAAAAGACATAATTTTTTATTTTGAAAATAGACCAATAAGAGCTAAGTGAATATGGTAGGAAATGATGTATTCCTCTTTATGTATTTCATTCTTGATGAATAAATTCAATTTAATTAGCAATAAAAAGTAAATTTGGATCATACAATTCGTAATGTAATTGAAAAAAATGAGAAGAATAAAGACCCAAAAATATAGTATGGCTAGTTCCAAATGATTTGGTCCTTTAGGTTGTAAGAATGGGACGAAGAAGATAAACAATGCTACGGATTATATCAACCCATATGCAACTTCTCCTTTCTCCTATTTATTCTATTCAGTTGCTTTTTTCTTCTTATACAAAAAAACTAATTAATTATTAGGTTCAATAGCTAATTTCATATATATAAATCAAAGGATGCAAGAAAAACCATTGTATAAAAGATAAATTTTGCTTTTCTTATTATAAATATTCCATTCTATAGATAATTTTAATTAGATTGTGTTGGCATTTACTGGATGAAGACATTTACACGCTAAGGCCATGTATTGTTAGCTTTAAAATTATTATAGCTTTGATTATGACAAATTTGCTTGAACATTATTTGAGCAATCCTTGACAATTTCTTCAAATGATTTAACTCACATACATTTGTTCTTACATAAACACAAGCTTGACTCTTGAAGTTATTGAACTATATCTATAAGCTTATATGACTTAGGAGTATGAGTGCTTATGATTCATATTCATTAAAGTCTAATTTAAATATTAAAAGAAAATCTAGATGCACTCATTAAGGGGGAGTATTGAATATCTTTTTTAGTGATGACAAAGAAAGAGAGAAGGAAAACTAAGTTAAATTGAGTGTGATAGGTTTTCATGTTTAATTTATGTGTGTGATGCTTAGTTATGGTTTTGTTGAATATTATGTAAAGAAAACTAGATGCATTGACTAAAGGGTAGCAACTCATTACGCACAAAGATTTAAAGTATTCATATTGAACATAGATTTTGCACTCTTAATCTAGGAGTATTTTGTCATCATAAAAAATAAGAGATAGAGAATGTTGACTCTATATGTTTTTTATGATAGCAAAATATTTCCATTCATTGGTGTCTAATTATATTGTTTAAGTGTGCAGGAGAAAGCTTAAATGCATTAATATATTTGGTATTAGAAAACAAGTTAAGATGCTTGTTCAGTTGCAAGATGAGTTAATTGGTTAAACAAGTAAAAAAGAAAGAGCTTTAATGAAAACAGATTAGTCTTAACCAACTAACACAAATCCTTAATCAATTAAAGCAATTTTAGACGCTACACTAAGGACAAATAGAAAGATCTTAATTGGTTAACACAAGATTTAATCAGTTAAGCAGGTGCTGGATACAAACAGAGGCCTCTTAGTCGGTTAACCAAGGGAGTTAGTTAGCTAAAATCCAAAAAGGAAGATCCAAAATAAAGGCAGTCAAATTTGTGAAAAAACAATTCAAGAAGTCTTAGATGACTAACATATCTCATGGCTGTTTAAGGGAAATGGAAGATCAGCGTTACCAAGCTAAGAAAAGAATTAATCAAACAAAGAAAAGTTGGTGAAGCTGGTTCTTCTAGAAACAGTAAGCTCCTAATTGGTCAAAGTCTTTCTTAACCGATTAACAGAGTAAAGCAGATTGCAAGATAGAGAATGCTTAATCAACTAAGAAGTATAGTTAGCCAGCTAAAAGCTCACCTTCAGATAATTTGATTGTGAGACAGAGAAGACTTAATCGACTAAGAAGTATGATTAGTCAGCTAAAAGCTCACTACCGAAAATTTGAAATTAAGCATAAAAGAACAAAATAACGGTCAGAAATGGCTAGTTTCTGTCTCCAATGGCCAGAAGTGATTTTGTAAGTATTTAAAGTCTCTTCAACAGTAAAAAATCAGAGAAAGAAGTTATCCAAAGTGATTTTGAGCTTAGATGACTAAAAACCTTCTTTTTACACTTGTATTTCACTCCCATCCTTTGAAAAAGTGTTTGAGCTTAACTTTGTACATTTTAGATCAGCTAGGTGATCAATTGTACTTCATCTTTTCTCTATTTGCTGTTTGCTTATAGTGTGAGAGACACTTTAAGGGGTTGATCAAGCTTAGGTTAGCTTAGTTGTTGTGGTAGGTTCTAACTAAGCCTTAAAAATGTTAGTTTTAGGTTTTGGTTGATCTTAAGAAAAACCATTGTTAAAGGTTTTGGTTAAGCCTGTGAAAAGCCATTTTGGGTTTTGGTTGATCCCTTGAAAAACCATTGTTAAAGGTTGTGGCTGATCTTGTGAAAAGCCATTGTTAAAGCTTGGTAGAAGCTTGGGAATTCCACTGATTTTAGTGAATTGGTTTGAAAAGCCATGATTGGGAGATCAATGTTGTAAATATAGGTCAAGGGGACCGAACCACTATAAATCATTGTGTTTTGTCTACCTTTTTTTATTTTTTTCTTATTCTTAGCACTTAAATCATTCCTCCAGCAGGCTTTAAACTTCCATTTTCAAATTTCGTTAATCAACTCTTTACTTGGAAGGAGTTTTAGTGTCGTTCCAAAAGTGCTATTCACCCTCTTCTAGCACATTCTTTGGGACCAACATATATATTACCATGTATGTAAATTTTCCTTAATTGTCTTACAAACCTATGTGAGAAAAGAAAATTTTACTATGATTTACTTGCAAATTTGCTAGATATGTTGCCATATATGCATATTCTTCCTAAATAATCTTATGAACCTTTATGAGAGAGAGAAAATCTACTATAAATTATGCAAAAATCTGGAATATATGTTACCATATATATACATTTTTCCTTAATCGTCTTATGAACCTCTATGAGAGAAGCAAATCTCACTATAAATTATGCCGGTTAACTCTCATCATCTCTGTCCCAGAGCTTTTTTACCAGTTTTTTCAACTCTTAATCTCGTTTCTTTGTTGCTCCTTAGCTATGTCTAGCTCTAGTTGGAGCTTTGGAAATGGTGGTTTCAACCAAAATTTACCAGCTCCCTTAAGCATAATGCAAATACCATGTGTATTATGTGATGAAGTCCTCTATGGCTTTGATGCTCTCGTAGACCATTATGTCTCTCACATGTTAGCTTATGAAGGGCTACCAATCAATATTCACCATAACGGGAGGAATTGTCCTTTAATTCCCCTTGTGCAAAATTTCATTTTGCCTCCACTTCGTTTAATTCCTTCATCCGTCCAGTTGAGAAACTATTTGCTAGCTCAAAACTGGGCATATCTAAGAAATTATGCTTTAAGATATCGTCAGACCTCACAATCTCGAGTTCGAGCACTCGAAAACCACGCCCCTCATGCTGTCCCTCTTGCTGCTCTGGTGAGGATCGGATCAAGCTCTACAATTGGTCCACAACGATGGTTGAGTAATCCAACTATGGAAATTCTGCAAAGGGAAAATCAACTCCCTACTTTTCTTTTCCAGCAAAGGAGATATCATAACCTACGAAGGAGAAACCTTAATCAAAGAGAGGAAAATCAAATCCTTGCTAACGGGGTCATGCTCGCTCCTCCTACTCAACAAAGGGATAATCGAGACCCTACTGATGATATTGTGATTGTTCCTCCTGCTCAACAAAGGGATAATCGAAATGGAAACCTTACAGATGGCATCGTGCTCACTCATCCTGCTCAACAAAGGGATAATCGAAACCTTATTGATGGCATCATGCTTTCTCATCTTGCTCAACAAAAGGATAACTAAAACCCTACTGACGGCATCATGTTGGTTTTTCTTGCTCTGGTGAACCAGCAACCTGCCCAAGATGTGATTGATCTATTTGTTGACAAAGACGATGGCAACTCAAGTCGTTCTGGTGATGACTTATACTTGGATTTGAATCTCTAAGAAAATCATTATCTTGATGAAGGGCATTAAAGACTTCAACTTTCAATTATAATAGGATTCCCAATTGCTGCTTTCTTTTTTTTACATCGCAATTTTCTTTTTATTAGTTAGTCTGTCTAGTCTATCTTATTTAATCGTTGTTTCTTTAATTTGTTGTTCTTGTTGGTCATGATTTGTATTTTTTCTGTTCCTTTGTTTCGTGGTCTCACATGGTGTGTAAACAAGTTCATTATGACCAGTGAATCCTTTTGTTCCCTAAATTTTGATTTTGACTTGTTAATTCTCTTATGAGACCTGACAAGGATATTCATTTCACACACGTACATATTGCATACATATAAATGGTAAGCATAACAACAAAATCCTGCTTTTTACAAAAGATTAACATAAAAGTGCATAGAAAAGGAAAGAAATGTTACATCTAACGTCCGAAGTGACCTTTTCCTCCCTCACTTTACAACATCCTGACTTAACCTTCCATTCACCTAATGAAATCGACTCAATGGCTCTTTCTTTTACCATGACTCGCCTACAACTCAGCTCTTCCTCCATTGATTAACAATTTAGTTCATAAATAAAGATAATAAAACAAATTTCCCCTATGTGAAATTCCACTTTTGTATTGATCCATCCAACATCAATCATGGAAATTCTCATAGCACATTGTATGTAAATGATGAAAGAAGACTAAGCATATATATGTTACCATATATGTAAATTTTTCTTAATCGTCTTAAGAACTTATGAGAGAAAAGAGAAATCTACGATAAATTATGTGGAAATTTGCTACATATGTTATCATGTATATATTTTCTTTCTTAACTATCTTATGAACCTAAGTGTGAAAGGAAAAATCTATTATAAAATCACACAAAAGCTACTATATATGTTACGTTCTATGTACATTCTTCCTTAATCATCTTATGAACCTATACGAGCGAGGAAAAAGTTACTATAAATTATTCAAAATCTACTATAAATTATGTTGATTAACTCTCTTTATTCTCGTCATACAGCCTTTCTACAAATTTCTTTCGATTTTATTCTCATTTTCATATTGCTCCTTAGCAATGCTTGAGGAATGGTGATTTCAACCAAATTTTACAGCCTCCTTTAAACAAAATACAAAGATCAATGTGTATTATGTGATGAAGTCCTCTATGGCTTTGATGCTTTCATAAACCACTATGTTTCTCACATGTTAGCTTATGAAGGGTTGTCAATTAGTAGTCCAAATGGAAGGAATTATTCTCTCATGCCCTTCGTTAATTCCTTCATCCTTCTTATTAGAAACTATTAGCAGCACCAGGCACATTCAAGAAACTATGCTTAGGGTGCTGTATAGCATCATAGTCTTGAGTCCTAACACTCAGAACTTATGCCCCCATGTTGCCTTGGTGAGGATTGGATCAAGCTATGCAACTAATCTATAACAATGGTTGCATATTCCAATGCAAATTCAGTGAATGAAAAATTAAATCACTACTTTTCTTGTCTAGCGAAAGAGAAATAATAGCCAACGAATGAGAAATCTTAATTAAAGAGAGAAAAATCAAATCCTTGCTAATGGTATAATATGAGCTTCTCCTGCTTTACATAGGGAAAATCGAAACCCTGTTGATGGCATTGTGTTGGCTGTTCCTGCTTTGAGAACCAACAACCTACCTTGGTTGTGATTGATCAGTCTATTAGTGAGGACAGCACACTGGCAACACAAATTGTTCTAAAGATAACTTGAACACTGATTTAAGTCTTTGAAAAACCCATTACCTTGATGATTTAAAGACTTCAACTTTCAATTTTTTTTTTGACTCAATCAAGATGATTTTATTAATAGCTATCAAGCATTACAGCTTACACACCTTGAATAAGGTGGTGATAAACATACATGACACAAGCAACGCCCCTGTCACCTTTTACAATTGGAAAATCAAAACTTGAAATGGTCCCTACAGTCAACACCATGCCTAGAAAAATTCAAAATTCTCCACACCCAAATTTGCCAACAAGTCTGCACATAAACAAGTTTGCAAATGATTTCCACAAATCATACTCCACCTCTCCTATCTTTGTATGAAGTCAATTGGTTTCCGTAAATGCACAAAAATAATCTCCACCTCGCCTTCTCTCAAGGTACGAGCATACTCAAAATCATGAATGACCCATCTCCCCCTGGCCATTAAAAACGTTTTCCTTGCAAGGCTCCAAAGATCTGTTGAAAGCAATCTTCTTCCCGACAACCAGTAGTCATCCTAATAAACCATTAGATGGACAGAATTGCCAATCAAAGCTATCAACTCTCCATAATCTCTCACTTCTCCTGACTTCAATATTTTTTAATATCGCTTCCTATACTAGAACCATCACCTATACACTGTGAATCACTCCTTTAATAGTCCTCAATTATATACCATTGCCCATCCCTCTTATGTTCCATGAGAGGATTCTCACGAGTGCCTACAATTATTCCTCCCCTATAGCCTAACAATACCCAACCTTCAATCTCCGAGCTTCAACATGTAACCATTAACACTCAAATCTTCCATACAAAGTGCAACCTCACACTTCACTAGAAATTAAAAAAAATGCCATTCAACAAGAATACAAATAACATGCTTACCCATTTAACAAAACACCACTCAATCTTTCAAACTTTGTGCAACCCAAGACTTCAACATAAATAACAGAAATGACATTCAGTATAATTACAAGTGCTATAACCATTTAACAAAGCTCCACTCCACCTTCCAACAAAGTGCAGCTCGAGACTTCATCCATAATTACAAAAATGCCATTCACTTGGACTACAAGTGTCATACTTCACCATTTAACAAAGCTTCACTCCATCTTCCAAACAAGGTGCAACCCGAGAATTCACCCATAATTAAAACAATGCCATTCAGTAGAAATTCACGTGACATATTTACCATTTGACAAACCACCACTCCATTATTCCAACTTAGTGCAACCCGATACTTCCTCACTAATTATAGGATTGCCACTCATCAAAAAATTCAATTATAATAGGATTTCTAGTTGTTTGTTGTTTTGTTCCTTTTTGCATCGCAATTGTCTTTTTGTTATTCAATCTGTCTAAGAATTGAATCAAGAAGATAAACCATGCTTATTTTGACCTACTATGTGACTTCTTCCTTCCCCTATTTATTCTGTTTAGTTACGTTTTTTTTTTCCTTTTACAAAAAGAAAATAATTAATTAATTATTAAGTTGAATATATAATTCCATATATTTAAATCAAAGCATGCATGAAAAAATCGTTAATTTTATATTTAATTTACTGAATGTTTAGATTAATATTGGTGATGAAAGTATACAAGCCCAAAAAGTTTTGTTATAATCAGGAATCCAAGCAAATTCTTTGAATTATTCAAATCATCAATGTTATTATAATTTCAATATCAGACATTCTTTTCATCAATGGAAAAATATCTTAAAATAGATAGTATGCATAAAAAATTAATGATATAAATACGGAAAGTAAAAATTGGGAAACTTAATAAAAATTTTTAGAACATAACAAACCAGAAATAATGGCTTTCCATAAGAATATTCAAACCTAACAATATATGAACCTTTTTCCTTTAGAAATACAAGTAATATCTTAGTGGACAGATTATTATCAATTTTCTTTTTAATGCCCTTGATGAAGATAATTCTTGAGCCTATAGATTAGATTATTAAATAAAAGCACCATTCCACATTCTAAATATGCAGCCAATGATTGGTTTTCTTCCCTTTTTGGCTTTCTCACATCAGCTAGAATTAATCAAAAAAAAAAGCATGAACTTAATGGAAACCTTAAATTGGTAACATGTTCTTTTTACCTATTTATAAATGGATTGAAACGTAGCCAAAATGCCATCCCTACTCATCCTACTCTTGATCTCTTTTCCCACCCCATTTCTCCCTTTTTTTTTTGAAAGGTTACAAGTTTTCTGCCAAACGCCATGGCTGGTTATGGTTGGAACTTGAGGCATGCAAACATGCATGGGCTTCACCATGAAACGCTAGAGCATAATGCTGACCTATTTGCTTGTCGGGTTTGCGGTGATATTCTCATGGGCAAGAAAGCTCTATTTGATCACATCGAGCTTCACCTATTACTTAATGAGAGTGCTACAACTAGGCAGATTTTACTGAGCCACTTGTCGTCTGCCCAAAGTGCCCTCTTTACCAACCATTTCAACCAAAACACTGTTCTACCTACTAAAACAGGCCCTTTTTCCATTGAAACCTATACCGAATATCCTGATCTGCAGTGGGTTACCACCCCATTGCCTATTGTTTTGGGTCTAGGAACAACCACATGCCGCTGATTCAGACACAACTGCCAACAACTTATGGTGGTGCAATTCAAATGTGGGTGCTAGAGCCTTAAAATCAATGCTTCACCAAACCCTTTCTGAACCAGTTAGAGACAACCTTGCTAGATGAAGGAATGGCAACTATCCTTGATAGGGAAATTGCTGCTAAATTTAGAGATCAACAAATGTTGGATGTGAACTTGAAACTAGGAAAGGAAGATCAGGACTAAGGATTTATTAGATTTCTTTATAGACTATACTATCTAGGCTATGATGTTTGTTCTTATTATGTTATTACTATTGCTATTTGTCGTGGTCACCACACACAGTTATGTAGTATGTTAATCTTTATTTTGATGTTGTACTTGGGTTGGCTTCAGGTATCTATAAAATTGCAATGAGAATTTATCATTTGTCATATTGGAGCATGACTTACGTAAGGTTCTTATATTATGTATATGTATTCACTCATAGATTTCGCACAAAAATTTAAATTGTTATCAACGATTCTTTTTTATAAATTTAAAATCATATTAATTATGACATTAAAAATTAATTACTTTTATTGTCTAAGTAATTTGTCAATTAAGTAGATGATGTTATTTACCTTATGATTATTTAGGATACATCAAAATTTGATGAGAAAATACAAAAAAAAAATTTAAAATAAAACTTTCTACCATATTCATGAATTATCCTATGGCATGCAAAATTAATTACCATCAATAGTTTTTTTATAATTTTAAAATGAAATTGATTATTTCACAAAAAATTAATTACTTATCTAATTATTTTTTCAATGAAGTGGTTAATTTTATTTGTTATATGATCATATCATCACTTTGTGAAAAGAGAGAGAGAGGGGATATTCATTAAATTTTATGTGAAAATATATGAATCTTTCTTTTGTTTTAAAGAAAAAAAAATTCAGCCATATGTATGGAATATCCTATCTCATTCAAGTTCATAGTTGTCAAGATTTTAAGGAGTATATATAATAAGAACCTGAATTACCACATTCATTTGCTATCCAATTGTATATAGATCCTTTAATAAATTTAGATGCAAAAAAAGAATTAACGGTGGTCAAATCAATATATTTCCAGAGATGATGTGTAGGGAAACAGATACTAGATTTACAATGCATTACGAATAATATTCTTAGTTGGCTCTTAAAACCAAATGAAAGTTCATGAAAATATAAGGCTTATATATATATAGTCTTTGCTTGTTTTTACTTTTTAAACCTTTTTTATAATAAAATTTTAAGTACTCATTTATTAAAAGTATAAATGGGCAGAAAAAAAACTACAATAGTTCTAATATGCTATTCACAAGAATGATCTCCCTTGTAAAATATATATGAATTTTTTTTATATATGAAATTTATATATATGTAATAAGTAGATGGTTAAATTATGCAATTAGTCCATAAACTCTATAAAAAATATAGATTTAATCTCTATATAATAATTTGTATAAATTGAATCCTTTTACTTTATCAATTTGTTAATTTCAGTTCCTAACTCAAACATAGTTAAATTTAACTGTTAACATTGGTGATTGTTAAGTTATTGTGTTAAGTTTTTGTGTGATTGTTGTTTGACTTGGGTTTTGATTGTTGGATGTTTTGGATTGGTGCTTTTGAACGATGGTTCTTCTTGGCTCTTATTTTGGTTCGACAAGGTGTGTTCTGTTCAGGGTCGACTTTTAGGTAAAACAACCCAAACAAAGGTTTTAGGCCTCAAATTTAAAAAGATCTCGTATTTTTATAATAATAATGTAGACACCTTTGAAATATAAAATATTAAATATTAAATAAAAAAATGAAATGATGAATGAACAAGAAAGGACTGAGCGTGTGCTTAGCCCCTTCCCCAGTCCATCATTACAAGATATGGAAGCCCCTGAAAGGTAGCCGAATTTGGGGAGGAATGGTCACCTCCAGCTACCAACCCCTCTTGCTTGCTAGAGCCTTGTGAAATCATGCTCAGAAGAGCATGATTTCACTTCTGGATTGTCCAAAATTTTGGACAATCCAGTTTCTTAAAAGGAGAGGTTTTAAACCGATGGGGGGAGATTTTTGGAAAAAAAAGAGAAAGCCAAAATTAGAGAGCAAGAACTAGAAACCGAAAAAGCCAAAGAAAGAAAAAAAAACGATTCAAAAAATAGAGAGCCAATCTGCAAACAAAAAAATTTTCAAACCAAAAAAGCCAAACTCAAAGGCAAATAAAAAATCCTAACTTTCTAGCAACCATTCTACCCTAGCCACATAAAAAAAAAAAAACCAAAAAAACGAAACCAAAAAGAAACAAAAATCAACAAAATGAGGAAGGGCAGTAGGCGGATCGGTTGATTTTTAGTTCATTTTTTTCTTTTCGTTATTTTTTTTGGGTGAAAAGGAATAGATCTACTGATCTGTGGTGGTAGAGAGAAGAGGAAGAGAGAAGAGGAGAGGGGTGCGATGCCGGCAAGGAGAAAGGAGAGAAAGAGAAGGAGAAAGAAAGAAGAAGCCAGCGGGGAGAGAGAAAGGAAAGGAGAAAGAGAAGAAAAAAAAAGAAAAAGAAAAAGAAAGAAGAAGCCGGCAGGGAGAGAGACAGGAAAGGGAGAACGAAAAAAGAGAGAGAAGGAAATAAAGAAAAAAGAAAAAGGAGAAAGGAGGTAGGGGGCTCTTCACGACATTTTTCGGAGAAATCTTTAATGTTGTTGTACTTTGGTGGCTTGCCTTGGCCCACATAATTTTGTCTTTTTTGAGCTAATCTAAGCTTACACAAGGCAAGATCTAACTTGCATACCTTTTTACTTTGACATTTTTTATTTTATTTTTTTATTCATTGTGGTGGCTCAATTATTTATGTTAAAAACATATTATTAGGAGCATAAGGATAATTTAATTAAGACAAAAAATATATTATGTAGAGATTATGTGATATTTTAAAGTAGAAAAATAACAACAAAATATAAAATGGTAAATGAAAATATGGGTAAATATTTGATAAAAAAATAGATATAAACGAATATTCGAACAAAAAAAATATAAAAAAATACTAAAAAGATGATAATGGTTGTAATAGTAAATATATATATAATTGGGATCAATATTCATATTTAGATACTTGTAAATATAATATATATATATAAACAAAAAAAACAAAAAATAACGACATGATACAAATATAAAAAATTATAAGAAAAATGAGATGATTGTTTGAGAAATTCCACTTAAGAAAGGCAAAGAGTTGCCTCTTTTAAGTGGATTTTTTCTAGGTGCAAAGTTTGAGACGAATTTTCATCGAAGCATCGGGATAAATCCGAACTCTAAACTCTAATACCCATTAAGTCAAATAGTCATTGTTAAAAAAATAAATTTACATAATGTTGCATCCAAACTTAAATTAGTTAATTAGCTTAAATAAATATTACCAAATAAAGTTAATTTAATCGTTTGAAAAAATTAATTAATTGTTTATTTGATAAGTTATATAATCAAGTTAAATATTAATCAACAATGTTAATTAAAAGGTATGGATCTAAATAGAAAATAGAAAAAACAAAAAAATAATAATAATAAAATAAATAAATAATCCATGAAAAAAAATGACAAAATAAATATATAAATAAGGTGATAAATTATTATACACATAATTGGATGAATTATTAACTGCTTAAGTTAATAAACACGTGCATGTAGATATCATCATTTTATACTGTCATCGCATGCCACATTTATTTCGCAAATGGTGCGGGAATTTCGATGATGGGATTTCGCCGAGGAGCTTGTAGAGATGAGTTCCTCTTAGGATATCTCTAGGTGAGGAAAATTTCGAGACTTCACCAAAGCATTGGGATGGTCTTCGAATGATTTTTCAATAAAAGATTACCGACTCCATTATTTAAAATAAACAAGTCATGACACCATTTTACGCTTGCATCATGTGCATACGTAAAACCGAATAAAAGATTCATTCAGCCAATTTAATAAAAAAAATTAGTTAATAAGTAGGGATTAAATTAAAAGTAGGCTATAATAGGATAACTTAAGATTAAATGGTACCATTCATGGAACGGGCGCCACGGAGGTGCTAACCCTTCTCCGTGTATAACCGCACTCCCGAACCCATCTCTAAAAAAGGACGTGGATCAGTTCTCGTTCTTTCGACGGACCTAAAATTAATTTAGGACTTCGTCGATTAGAATCGGATTAATAGGTGACCAATCACACCTAGATAAAAAAGATTGGTGGCGACTCCTAAACAATTTAATTTTCGTCGACGTTTGGCGGACGGGTTCCCGGACCTGCACATTACAACAGATGGCGACTCCATTGGGGACATCGAGAGTCAAGCCATTAATTAATCATAAGTTATCTTAAGCCTTAAATAATTTGTTGTTTTCCCTAGCATCAATTTTGCATATTTTTGTTTAATGCATTCAGTTATTTTGCTATTATTACTTCACTATTTTTAATAATTGTGGAAAATTTAGGATAAGGGGAATGTGAAATTATTGGTCCAAGGTCAGTATATTCCTTCTCACACACTACACATCTTGCATTCATGCGTAAGCCTTCCACCCAGGCTTTGTCCTTAATTAGGAGGGAGTTAAGTAGCTACGCTCTCGTGAGGTGATAACCTCCGCATGGGGTAGTGAAGACTCCCACTCAGATCGAACCTAGTCCGTTTGAAGCCTGTAATGGGTGAGGACCGGGGTGCCTTACTAGTCCGTGTGGACGACAATGAGGAACGATTTGAGAACCTTTAGCTCCATTTTCAACCCAAACTCAGCATGTAAAATACCGAGAGTCGCCTCTGCTTAAGTAGAACTTCACCTGTGAGAATATACCTTTTGACTAGGTACACATGAAGGAATTTTCATAATCCCCTTGTTCTAAATTCTTCTCCGTGAAGTAATAAAGGTATCATGTTATTAATTACTTTCATTCATCTTTTGAAATTCTTGTGCTAACTTGAACTTTTTGTCATATGCATATTTGCATCATAATAGGAAAAGTATTTGTCACCTGACAACCATTAACAGAGTAGATCCAATTGCATACATGGAGTCATCATGGCCATCCTCAAGTTACGATGGAATTTACGAAGTGGCTCAGCATATGGCGAGTGCCCAACAAAGTGAAGGAGATTGCTTGTCAAAGGATCACTTCTCATCACTACCTGGTAGGATCCACCTTGATCTTAAACAGAACGACTTCACCGATTTGCTCAACATATGGGATAAGTGGGGGGCTACCACTAGGGCAAATTTTGATAGGAAATATGGCCATATAGCTCGACTCCTTAAGGTCCAGATAGATGAACAGTTGTTGAAGGCCATTGTGCAATTTTGGGATCCGTCGTATAGATGCTTCGTGTTCAATAAGGTGGATATGGTCCCCACAATCGAAAAGTACTCGGCTCTCCTACAAATCGATCTTGGTAATCCAGACAAAATATATTAGAGAGGACAAAAGACCAGACACAGGCGAAAGTTAGCCAAGATGATAGGTATTACCCCGGCTGAAGTTGATCAAAACCTAAGGAAAAAATGGGACAATGAATGTATCCCATGGAGTTTTCTATGTAGCTATATCATGAAGCATCGGGACACCGAGCAAGGACAGCTTGTGATGGCCTTGGAAATTTACGGGCTAGTGATCTTTCCCAAAGTCTTGGGACATATAGAGGTCGAAATTATAGACTTTTTCGAGCAAGTCATCAACAAGGCCAATCCTTCACCCTCTATTCTAGCAGAAACTCTCAGATCATTGAATTATTTTCGAAGAAAGGGGGAATGACGATTTGTGGGATGTGCACAGCTTTTTTCCATATGGATGGTAAGTCATTTTGAATGCAAGGTCGAAAAGTTCAAGAAGCCATTTCATCCACAAACTGCCTCTATCAAAGAATTTTGTGAGAGTGAATGGCTAGAAAATAGGACTAATGAGCAATGGATCTCTAGACTTTGGGAACTCATGAGTGTGGAAGTAACATGGAGAGCTCCATGGATGCCGCATCACTCGGTCTTGTATAAATGCGAAAATGAACCTTGGGTGCTGTTAATGGGGTCATGGGGAGCAATTAGCTATGCCCCAATTATGGTGAGGAGACAATTTGGGTCAGAGCAGTTTATGCCGATGACACACCGACTTAATACTTTGGAGTTTGCTTATGGAGAATTGGGTTTTCTGAAAAGGATTGAGGAGATTGCACAAGCTTGGAAGAAAACCAGCCGAGTTGACCAAGGGAGGTACACCGATGAAATGACTACCGGATATCAGATATGGTATGACCAACGAGTTAAGAATGTGGTATATCCGAAAGAAGATGCACTGCGTGGCCCAGTTGATCTAGAACCACGAGACGCTTTGCTCGAAAGTGAGTTGGCTCGAAAGAAGTCTGAAGCTGAAAATGTCAGTTAGAAGCAACGGTATGAAGACCTCCAAAAAGAGTGTGAGAAAATGAAAAGAGAAGTAATTGAACAAACAAAGAAGGTCCAAAAAATAGAAGGGAAGTATGAGAGCCTGAATGATAAGTTTTCTACCACAACTAGTGAACTTCAAAGGGAAATACAAGTGAGAGAAAATTGAGGCAATGAACTTCAAGCGTACAATGATGGACTAAGAAATCAAGTGCGATTCCAACAAAAGTCCATCCAATTACTAAGACAGGAGTATGAAGAGCTCGAAGGGGTCATGACGACTTATCAACAGGAATATGAACGCCTCAAGTAACAGAGCACCAAAATTCAAGAGTGGGGTGAATCCTACAGACAAGCTTATACAGAGAAACACGACTAGATGGATTACTTGGTTTGGCAAATGAGAGAGGTGGCTTACAAGGCGAAAAGCATGGCTTGGAAGACGAACATATTAAGGAGCCATGTCTTTCCAGTTGAAAAACAAGAGCAACAGTTGATTAAGCATTTAGATGAGGTGTATAGCCATTATAATAAAATTGGCGAATATTTCTAGATGACTCCTGAGTTGTAATCAAAGACAATATCTTATGCAATGGATGACTTTGTTGTTGGGTGTCATGTGATGAATACTTTTAGTAGATAATCATTCATACATGCATAAATCATCATTTCATGACAATAAGTTATTTCATCTAAAAATAAAGATAATGGGTTCATTTTTTTCATTCATGCATTGAATACTCATCTAATTCATGTTTATGATTACAATAAGGTTCCAAAAATAGCTCGACCACCTAAGCCAAGTGACCAACATGTTCATAATACGGTTCAGCAAGCAAGGATCATGGAAGAAGAACAAAGAGAGCGAATGGACGGAATGGAAATAGCTCAAGAAGAAATGAGAGAACAGTTAGCAAAGATGATGGAATTGATGATAAGTTTCAGTAAAGGAAAAAGAGTGATCGAAGAGCCAACTCCGTCAGAAAACCCACCAGCTCAAGACAGTGGAAACCAAAGGGATGATCCACCTTATCCCCTAAGGCTCACTCCACCACATGCCCAAGCCTCTCAAAGGGTCCACCCTCAAGTGATGTCATCCGTTTATTATAATGCACCACCCCCGATAGGCCATCAACTAACTCATGGGCAATTTAAGCCATATTCTGGGATAAATCCTGCTGCACCAATACACGTCCCAGATTTAGACGACCCAAAAGAGTAAGAGAAACTAAGAAAAGACTCGTCACAAACAGGAGCAAATGAAAAAGACTAAAAAAAGTACAATTTGTTGGAAGAGCATCTTCGTGCTATCGAAAGAATTGATAGGTGTGGTACCATGGATGCAACTGAGCTATGCTTAGTGCCTGATGTATTGATCCTTGTCAAGTTCAAGGTTCCGAAATTTAAAAAATATGATGGAACAAAGTGTCCCATGGCACATATTACCATGTATTGTTGAAAGATGGCTACACAGTCTCATTATGATAAGTTACTGATCCATTTTTTTCAAGACAGCTTGACTGGGTCAGCTGCTCGGTGGTACGTACAGTTAGATTGAAATCGTATTAAGACTTGGAAAGACCTAGCAAGAGCCTTCATAGCCCAATACAAGCATGTGGCTGAATTAACCCCTGATCGGTTGTCATTGCAGACTATGGAAAAGAAGCAAAGCGAGAACTTCAAGGAATATGCCCAAAGGTGGAGAGATACAGCGATGCAAGTTCAGCCACCTCTCACTGATAAGGAGATGACTGTGTTGTTCATAAACACACTCCGAGCTCCATTATATGAGCGTTTGATCGACAATGCCACAAAAAACTTTACGGATTTGGTCTTATCGGGAGAAATAATAGAAGAAGCTATCAAAAGTGGAAAAATTGAAGGGCATGAAGTTGCCAGCTCAAAGAAAGGGAATACGTCCAAGAAAAAAGAAAGGGATATGCAAGTAGTCGTTCACGACAGCCAACAAGCCCATAACTTTAACCCATATTACCCGTACCCCCCGACCAACCCTTCTATACGAACATAGGCAACATCACATAAAACCCATATGTGTACCAACCTACCCCACAACCAACGTTTCAGACCAATGTCCTTCCACAAGCTCTACCACCAAGATCGGTAGCTTCAACCAATAATTTTGGTCATGGTCAAAGAGGACCTAAAACCACCCTAGAAAAACCAAAGTTTGATCCTATTCCAGTCCCTTACACTACATTGTTGCCACAACTCATAAAAAATTGACTCCTTGCTCGAACCCCTTTAGAACCCCTCCGACCACTTTTCCCGAAATGGTATGACCCGAATGCACATTGTGATTACCATTTTGGAATTCAAGGGCATTCCACCGAGAATTGTACTGCTTTAAAACATAAAGTTCAAGCGCTCATTAAGGCAGGACTTTTAAATTTTACCAAAAAAGACAGTTCAAGTGTTGATGGAAATCTTTTACTTAATCATGAAAGACCGACAGTGAACGCCATACATGAAGGAATGATTCGAAGGGTACAAAAGAGTATTGATGAGATTCAAACGCCAGTGGATAAAGTGTTTGAGGCATTGTCCAAAATAAATGGCATCACTCCAGAACCTATAGACACAAAGGAATTGGGGCATGATCTCGCTTATTCTTACAAATTTCATATGGGGGCAATTGGGCATTCCATTCAAAATTGTGATAGCTTTCGTTGTAAGTTGCAAGAATTGATGGATTCATCGATAATTGAGTTTTATGAAGAAGTCGAAGAGAATTTGGTCAGAACCATAAATGAAGATACCCCAGCTGAAGTGGCATCAAGTTCATTTGGGGCGAACAAACCTAAACCTCTCACCATCTTCTATGAAGAAAACAGGAGCCCGATGAATGATACATCCCATACTATGATCAGAAGTGGTATTACCATCGAAGTCCCCAACCCGTTCCCTTACAAGAGCGATAAGGTTGTCCCGTGGAATTATGAGTGTAATATTTTGGGCACAACTTCATCCGCCACCCAAGCATCTTTTGAAGACCTAACGGGTGTGGGGGGTATAACGCGAAGTGGGCGATGTTATTCCCCTGAGATAGCGAAAAGAGTTGGAAAAAGGAAACCCGCACAAGGAGAGAGAGGCCTGAAGGAAGCAGATACTTTTTTCAAGGACCAAGTTATCGAATCTGTGGTTGCTCCGAACAATGAGGTCAAAAGACCTGTTACCGAGAAAGAAACGGGTGAATTTTTCAAGTTTATCAAACACAGTGAATACAGTGTGGTAGAACAATTAACCAGAATGCTTGCTCGCATCTCACTGTTGTCCTTACTTTTGAATTCGGAAGCACACAGGAACGCGCTGCTCAAAGTCTTGAACCAAGCTTATGTGGCACAAGATATATCAGTGGAAAAGTTAGACCACATCGTGGGAAACATTACAGTAGGGAACTTCATTGCCTTTAATGATGAAGAAATTCCATCGGGTGGTCGGTGAAGTAACAAAGCTCTGCACATTACCATCAAATGCAAGGACCATGTCGTACCTAGGGTCTTGGTCGACAATGGTTCAACTTTAAATGTCATGCCTCGCTCTACCCTAACCAAGTTGCCAATAGATGTATCTTATATGAGAACTAGCCACATGGTTGTAAGGGCCTTCGACGGGACCACAAGGGAGGTGGTAGGGGACATTGAACTACCGATAAAAATTGACCCTTGCATTTTTTAGGTCCAATTTCAAGTTATGGACATTGTCCCGTCATATAATTGCTGGTTAGGGCATCCATGGATTCACATGGCGAGAGCCATACCATCTTCCCTTCATCAAAAAGTTAAATTCGTAGCTGAGGGCCAATTGATAAGTGTATCTGAGGAAGAAGACATACTGGCTATTCAACCATCATCTACTCCCTATGTAGAGGCGACAGAAGAAGTCCTAGAATGCTCTTTCAGATCTTTTAAATTTGTCAATGCTACTTATGTGGGGGAACGAGAAGTGATATCGACTCCTCGTTTGTCAGTAACAACTAAAATAGGGGTTAAGCAGACAGTGGGTAAAGGATGCCGTGTCGGTTTGGGGTTAGGAAAGAATTTACAAGGAATTAGTCGTCTTTTGACTCCAATCAAGAATGAAGAAAAGTTTGGTTTGGGGTATAAACCTACCAAAGAAGAGAAAAGGAAATTGACAGCTCAAAAGAAGATTAAAAGGATAGCTCAGCTTGGGGGAAAGGAAGAAGAATTTGGGAAACGAACAATTTCGCACTTATGTGAGACTTTTCGCTTTACAGGTTTCATTCATCTCGAAGCACCAACAAAGGTCAATCAGGTTCTGCAGATGTTTGATGAGTTGTCAGTCCATATGATCAAAGACGAAGAATTTAACGAGAAGGTCCCTATGGTGTATCAAGTACTGCCAGGAGAGGAGTTAACCAATTGGGCAGCCACGGAATTGCCCATCATTTTTAAGTCTTTGGAAATGTAATTAACAATTTTATCTAAATGCCTATGCCCAAGGGTGTTAAGAGTAATTTCTTGTTTGAGTAGGGCTTGCTGTTACCTTCATCATTTAAATAAATGACAATGCATAATGTGTTTCATAATTCATCAACCTTTTTGCATATTTACTTTCATCTATTCTTTTAGCCAATAAATACTTGCCCATACACATGTTCAATGTTACCTATTTGCAGGTCTTTAAATAATGAACACGAAGACAATCTGGAGAACAATTTGAATTTCGATTTCGAGATAATTCCAAACATTGATGAATTGAAAAATGAAGAGGAGGTGGATGACTATGGCTTACCCCCTGATTTGTCAAGAATGTTGGAACAGGAAGAAAGGGAGATTTTGCCTCATTAGGAACTCACAGAAATGATTAACCTTGAAAATGGGGAAGAAAAGAAAAAGGTTAAGATTGGCACCTCGCTATCATCTAATGAACGACAAAAGCTAGAAGAACTGCTCCGTGAATATGTGGATGTGTTCGCTTGGTCATATCAGGACATGCCGGGTCTCAATATTAACATTGTCGTCCATAAGTTACCTTTGAGATCAGACTGCAAGCTTGTTAAACAAAAATTGAGAAGAATGAAGCCAGAAATGTTGCTGAAGATTAAAGAAGAAGTAAAGAAGCAATTTGATGCCGGATTCTTAGAGGTGGCTAAGTATCCTGAATGGGTGGCTAACATAGTTCCAGTTCTTAAGAAGGATGGAAAAGTTAGAATGTACGTCGATTACAGGGATTTGAACAGAGCGAGTCCGAAGGATAGTTTCCTTTTGCCACATATGGATACTCTTGTGGATAACACAGCAAAGCATGCCTTGTTCTCATTTATGGATGGTTTTTCTGGTTACAATCAGATCAAGATGGCACCCGAAGATATGGAAAAAACAACATTTGTAACCATGTGGGGAACGTTTTGTTACAAAGTAATGCCATTTGGATTGAAGAATGCAGGTGCCACCTACCAAAGGGCAATGGTAGCTTTGTTTCACGATATGATGCATAAAGAGATAGAGGTATATGTGGATGACATGATTGCAAAATCTCATACAGAAAGGGATCATACTGTCAATCTCAAGAAGCTGTTCGAGAGGTTGCGAAAGTTTCAGCTCAAGTTGAATCTTGCAAAATGCACTTTTGGTGTAACTTCTAGGAAATTGTTGGGGTTCATAGTAAGTGAAAAAGGAATTGAAGTGGACCCAGATAAGATACGAGCTATTCAAGAGCTACCACCTCCCAAAACGTAAAAAGAAGTGAGAGGATTTTTAGGGAGGTTGAATTACATTGCTCGATTTATATCCCAACTCACCTGCAAATGTGATCCAATCTTCAAGCTGCTTCGAAAACGAAACCTAGGAGAGTGGAATGAAGAATGTCAAATAGCCTTTGATAAAATCAAATAATATCTCACAAATCCACCGGTGTTGGTGCCACAAACGGCTGAAAAACCTCTTATTTTGTATTTGACTGTGAACAAGAATTCTATGGGATGTGTACTGGGACAACATGATGAAACTGGGAAGAAAGAATAGGCCATATATTACTTGAGCAAGAAATTCATGGAGTATGAGTCTAAATACTCTGCGCTCGAAAAAATGTGTTGTGCGCTAGCATGGATCGCCCAGAGGCTCAGACAATATATGTTGTATCACACAACATGGTTGGTGGTAAAATTAGATCCCATCAAGTATATTTTTGAAAAACCCTTCCTGTCTGGAAGAATAGCTCGATGGCAAATGCTATTGTCTTAGTATGATGTTGTGTATGTGTCCCAAAAGTCAATCAAAGGGAGCGCCATCGCTGATTTCCTCGCAGATCGAGCTAATGAGGATTATGAATCTGTAAGTTTCGATTTTCCAGATGAAGATTTGATGGCCATCTTGCACATAGAAAAGGATGGTCCCAATGAATTTAATCCATGGAAGATGTATTTTGATGGAGCATCCAATGTTTTGGGGCACGAAATCGGGGCAGTGTTGATTTCTCCAAATGGAAAGTACTATCCAGTCACGGCGAGATTGAATTTCAATTGTACTAATAATATAGCTGAGTATGAGGTGTTGGTAATGGGATTACAAGTAGCAATCGAGATAAAGGCTGACATGATAGATGTTTACGGAGATTCGACTTTGGTGATATGTTAAATGAGAGGTGAATGAGAAACTAGAGATTCTAAACTAGTTTCATATAAAAAGCTGGTTACAGAATTAAGCAAACAGTTCAAAGAAATCAGTTTCAACCATTTACCTCGAGAAGAGAATCAGATTGCTGATGTTTTGGCCACTCTCGCAGCAATGTTCAAAATAAAAAAAATGGCTGATGTACGCCCTTTTGATTTAGAAGTCCGTGAAGTATCCGCACACTGCTTGAATGTTGAGGTAGAGGTTGATAGTAAGCTGTGGTATCATGATATCATGCAATACATCAAGCACCAGGTATATCCTGAGAATGTCACGGACAATGACAAGCGAACTCTTAGAAGATTAGCAATGGGTTTCTTCCTTAGCGAAGAAGTGCTATACAAAAGGAGTCGAGATCAAGTACTTTTGAGATGTGTGGATGTTACGAAAGCCAACAAAATAATGAAAGAAGTTCACGAAGGAACTTGTGGAGCTCATGCTAATGGACATATGTTGGCTAGACAAATTATGAGAGCTGGTTATTATTGGTTGACATTGGAATCAGACTGCATAAACTTTGCTCGAAAATGCCACAAGTGTCAAGTTTATGCAGATAGAATCCATGCTCCACTAGCCTCATTGCACGTTTTCATAGCACCTTGGCCATTTTCAATGTGGGGAATGGATGTGATTGGGCTTATTACGTCGAAAGCCCCTAATGGACATCGATTCATATTGGTGGCCATTGATTATTTCACAAAATGGGTGGAAGCAGCTTTCTATGCCAATGTGACACAAAAGGTGGTGTGCAAGTTCATCCAAAAGGAGATCATATGTCGGTATGGGCTGCCAGAAAGGATCATTACTGATAACGCAAGCAATTTGAATGGTGCGATGGTGAAGGAGGTTTGCACTAAATTCAAGATCAAGCATCATAACTCAACAACTTACCGTTCGAAGATGAACGGAGCGGTAGAGGTAGCCAACAAAAACATCAAAAAGATTGTTGAAAAGATGATTGAAGTTTATAAAGACTGACATGAGAAACTTCCTTTTGCCTTGCATGCATATCAAACTTCTGTGCGTACCTCCACCGGGGTAACTCCGTACTCATTAGTATATGGTACAGAAGCAGTTCTACCTATTGAAGTAGAAATCCCATCATTAAGGGTGTTGATGGAAACAGAATTGGAAGATGCTAAGTGGGTCAGCTCCCGTTACGAGCAATTGAATCTAATTGAGGAGAAAAGGCTTGCGACTCTTTGTCATGGCCAGATGTACCAACGAAGGATGATGCGAGCATACGAGAAAAAAGTTCGTCCCAGGAAGTTTCGAGAATGAGAGTTGGTTCTCAAGAGAATCCTCCCTAATCATATCGATTTTCGGGGAAAATGGATGCCAAATTGGGAAGGGCCATATGTGGTAAAGAAGGCTTTTTCAAGAGGAGCTTTGATTTTGGCTAACATGGATGGGGAGGATTTGCCTAATCCGATAAATGCGGATGCGGTGAAGAAATACTATGCTTAAAAAAAACAAAAAAAATGAAAGGGGTTCGTGCTGAAAACCCGAAAAGGGCAGCTCGTATCTAAAAGAGGAGGCTCATGCTGAAAACTCGAAAAGGGTGGCTTGAGGCCGAAAAGCAGGAAGTTGGAGTGAAATTTAAAGATGTCAGCCTATATGGAGCACAAAATTGAGGTAGAAATACACTATGAATGGAGCTCCACAATTTCGCAAAATAGGGGAAGCTAGGGAGTTTGCAACCTACAAATTTGCTCAAAGCATCAATCAAGGATAATTCTTGAAGTCGAATATCAAATTGTTTTCTCTGAGCGGTCTGGGTGTTCATTACTTAAAGATCTAATGTTTGCCCTGTAAATTCTTTTTGCCTTGAATTATCTGACTTCTCATATATGAAATTCTCCTTCGCCCCTTTATTTTAACCCTTTTGTTCTTTACTATCCCATGATTTCACATAATGGTTGTCATAGAAATGAATGATGACTGGTGAAAGAAATAAACTAATTAAGCGAGAAATTACACTCATTGTTCAACAAAAGACTTGATGATGAAAAAAAGGAATGGTAGAGTTTTTAAACTTGAGCAAAAAAAGGGTCAAATGTTAAAAAGAAGGGGGCACGCCTAAGGAAAATCAAGAATGTCAGCCAATGAAGAAAGGCACAAGATGAAGGTCATTGAAAGCTGTAGTGAAAAATTAGATGAAGCAAGAGAAGGGTCTTGGAACCTTAATGAATCATAAACATGAAAACATTTCATCATTTCAATCATGCATACATGCCTAGCCATGCACTCGATAAGAATCAAAATTAATTTAGGTCCCAAACTTCGAAGGTAGAAATTCACTCGACCTAAAGTGTTAAGGTTGTAAAACTTTGACGGAAGGATTTGAGTGTTTTCATTTCATGTTAATCCAATTAAGTTGGCATTAAAGATTTAAATTGAACCTGTTGTGAGATAGGTCGAGCCTAAATTAAGTTTAAGAATTTTAATTTTGTTTAAATTGAACCTGTTGTGAGATAGGTCGACCCTAAATTAAGTTTAGGAATTTCAATTTTGTTTAAATCGAACCTGTTGTGAAATAAGTCGAGCCTAGATTAAGTTTAGGAATTTCATTTTTAAATTGAACCAATTGTGAAATAGGTCAAATCTAGATTAAGTCTAGGAATTTCAATTTTTAAATTGAACTTGTTGTGAGATAGGTCGAGCCTAAATTAAGTTTAGGAATTTTAATTTTGTTTAAATCGAACCTGTTGTGAGATAGGTCGAGCCTAAATTAAGTCTAGAAATTTCAATTTTAAATTGAACCTGTTGTGAGATAGGTCGAGCCTAAATTAAGTTTAGGAATTTCAATTTTGTTTAAATCGAACCTGTTGTGAGATAGGTCGAGCCTAGATTAAGTCTATGAATTTTAATCAAAGTTGTTCTAATATGGGTCAAGCCTAGATCAAGTCTAGAAATTTCAATTTGGTTTAAATCAAACTTATTTTGAGATAAGTCGAGCCTAGATCGAATTGATTAAATCCACTGGCTTCGAGATAAGTCAAATGTGGTGTCTACATCTTTGCATTATTCTTGATTCTCAAGAATGTACAAAGAGGGGCAACTGTAGACACCTTTGAAATATAAAATATTAAATATTAAATAAACTAAATAAAAAAAATGAAATGATGAATGAACAGGAAAGGACTGAGCGTGTGCTCAGCCCCTTCCCCAGTCCATCATTGTAGGATATGGAAGCCCCTGAAAGGTAGCCGAATTTGGGGAGGAATGGTCACCTCCAACTACCAACCCCTCATGCTTGCCAAAGCCTTGTGAAATCATGCTCAGAAGAGCATGATTTCACTTCTGGATTGTCCAAATTTTTGGACAATCCAGTTTCTTAAAAGGAGAGGTTTTAAACCAATGGGGGGAGATTTTTGGAAAAAAAGAGAAAGCCAAAATCAGAGAGCAAGAACCAGAAACCGAAAAAGCCAAAGAAAGAAAAAAAACGATTCAAAAAATAGAGAGCCAATCTGCAAACAAAAAAATTTTCAAACCAAAAAAGCCAAACTCAAAGGCAAATCAAAAATCCTAACTTTCTAGCAACCATTCTACCCTAGCCACAATATAAAAAAAAAAAAAACTAAAAAAACGAAACCAAAAGAAACAAAAATCAACAAAATGAGGAAGGGCAGTAGGCAGATCGGTTGATTTTTAGTTCTTTTTTTTCTTTTCGTTGTTTTTTTGGGTGAAAAGGAATAGATCTGCTGATCTGTGGCGGTAGAGAGAAGAGGAGAAGGGTGCGATGCCGACAGGGAGAAAGGAGAGAAAGAGAAGGAGAAAGAAATAAAGAGGAAAAAGAAAGAAGAAGCCAGCGGGGAGAGAGAAAGGAAATGAGAGAAAGAGAAGAAAAAAAAAAGAGAAAAAGAAAAAGAAAGAAGAAGCCGGCAGGGAGAGAGAAAGGAAAGGGTGAACGAAAAAATAGAGAGAAGGAAATAAAGAAAAAAGAAAACGGAGAAAGGAGGTAGGGGGCTCTTCACGGCATTTTTTGGAGAAATCTTTGCATGTTGTTGTACTTTGGTGGCTTGCCTTGGCCCACATAGTTTTGTCTTTTTTGAGCTAATCTAAGCTTACACAAGGTAAGATCTAACTTGCATACCTTTTTACTTTGACATTTTTTATTTTATTTTTTTTATTCATTGTGGTGGCTCAATTATTTATGTTAAAAACATATTATTAGGAGCATAAGGATAATTTAATTAAGATAAAAAATATATTATGTAGAGATTATGTGATATTTTAAAGTAGAAAAATAACAACAAAATATAAAATGGTTAATGAAAATATGGGTAAATATTTGATAAAAAAATAGATATAAACGAATATTCGAACAAAAAAATATAAAAAAAATACTAAAAAGATGATAATGGTTGTAATAGTAAATATATATATATATAATTTGGATCAATATTCATATTTAGATACTTGTAAATATAATATATATATATATATATATATATATATATATAAACAAAAAATAACGACATGATACAAATATAAAAAATTATAAGAAAAATGAGATGATTGTTTGAGAAATTCCACTTAAGAAAGGCAAAGAGTTGCCTCTTTTAAGTGGATTTTTTTTTTGGTGCGAAGTTTGAGACGAATTTTCATCGAAGCGTCGGGATAAATCCGAACTCTAAAATCCAATACCCATTAAGTCAAATAGTCATTGTTAAAAAAATAAATTTACATAATGTTGCATCCAAACTTAAATTAGTTAATTAGCTTAAATAAATTACCAAATAAAGTTAATTTAATCGTTTGAAAAAATTAATTAATTGTTTATTTGATAAGTTATATAATCAAGTTAAATATTAATCAACAATGTTAATTAAAAGGTATGGATCTAAATAGAAAATAGAAAAAACAAAAAAAAATAATAATAATAAAATAAATAAATAATCTATGAAAAAAATGACAAAATAAATATATAAATAAGGTGATAAATTATTAAACACATAATTGGATGAATTATTAACCGCTTAAGTCAATAAAAGCGTGCATGTAGATATCATCATTTTATACTGTCATCGCATGCCACATTTATTTCGCAAATGGTGCGGGAATTTCGATGATGGGATTTTCCCGAGGAGCTTGTAGAGACGAGTTCCTCCGGGGATATCTCTAGGTGAGGAAAATTTCGAGACTTCACCAAAGCGTTGGGATGGTCTTCGAATGATTTTTCAATAAAAGATTACCGACTCCATTATTTAAAATAAACAAGTCATGACACCATTTTACTTTTGCATCATGTGCATACGTAAAATCGAATAAAAGATTCATTCAGCCAATTTAATAAAAAAAATTAGTTAATAAGCAGGAATTAAATTAAAAGTAGGCTATAATAGGATAACTTAAGATTAAATGGTACCGTTCATGGAACGGGCGTCACGGAGGTGCTAACCCTTCTCCGTGCGTAACCGCACTCCTGAACCCATCTTTAAAAAAGGACGTGGATCAGTTCTCGTTCTTTCGACAGACCTAAAATTAATTTAGGACTTCGTCGATTAGAATCCGATTAATAGGTGACCAATCACACCTAGATAAAAAAGATTGGTGGCGACTCCTAAACAATTTAATTTTCGTCGACGTTTGACGTACGGGTTCCCGGACCTGCACGTTACGACAAATAATATAATTAATTATATTAAAAATATATAAAAATTAAGATAATTAATAAAATATTTACCTATTCTCTCATACTTCATAAATATTTATTTTCTCTCACTTCCACAGCCTTATTAATTCTGAACTAATTATCTCATTTTTTATTAAAAAGATGCAAATGTCAAAAGTAATTAATAAAATGACATATTTTCTCACTTCTTTAATTATGTATCTAATAAATATTAATTTTATATCGTTCCCAACTATCTTTTTTTTTTTTCAATTTATAATATCTACTCTAGAATTTTTCTTCTGTCATTTGCTCTTTCTTCTTTTAACTTCATATTTCCTCCGAATAATACACAAGAAGTCTATTATATTATTATCTTCGTAAAGTTATGAGTCTCATTTACGATTTGCAATAAGTATTCAATAATTAGGTACTATTATTCTAATCTTTGCAGACTTTTTTACTTTAATTTAGAGTTTATATTATATTATTATATTATCTTTATTTTATGTGGTAGTTAATTTATTTGAATTAGAATTTTTATTGTTGATTTTATATTAAATATTTAAAAATATAAAATAATTATAATAGTTAAATATTTTTTGTACTTCATAATAAATATTTGAATATGTCAAATTGAAAATATGAATTTGGTTAGTCAAGCTTTAAAAAAAATTTCTTAATTTCAATAAAAAAGTCATATTTGAATATTTTGCTTTGGGCCCTTAAGGTTATTAAGCAGCCTATGATTCTATTGCTAAAATCCCTTAACAATCTTGGTGTTGACTTGATGCAACATTGCAATCTTCAATTGATGAAATCTCAAATTTTACCTTTAAAAAAAAAAGGTAAAATACCCTGACCATTTAAAATTTGACAATAATTCAACGCAGGTCGATTAGTTTTTAAAATAAACATTCTGCTCCAAATGTATAAACGACATTAATACTTAAATATAAAATATTTAAAATATCATTTTTTTCAATTTTTTTCAAGTCGATCGATGCTGAATCTGGCAATGGAATGCCAAAGAGAGCACTGATTTAGACTCCCCAAGAGAGCACTCCCTTAGGGAACACTAGACTGGTGCTCCTCTAGGGAGCATTGCTTGGCTTCTTAAGGGAGCACCAGTCGGATTTGGCATTCTCCAGCTAGATCCAGTCAAGAGATGACCGACCAATAGACAAATTTTTTTGAATAAAAAATTATAATTTATATAATGGTAATTTTTAAAATTTAAAAAAGGGTAAATTTGTTTAAAAAAATTATCATGTCTTCAAACTAACGAAAATGTTAACAATTGACTAACAGCTAGACTTATGTATTTAGAGAAAGAAATTTTTTGAGACAGATGCTCTATTTTCAATACTAATGAATTCGAGTGGAATTATGGTCAAAATTTAAAGTGGTGAAGGTATTTTACTTAAAAAAAAGTATGCTGTTATGATATTTTCACTAAGTTGACATAATGTTGACTATGTGTTGATGTAATGTGGTTATGCTAATGGAATCTAGTAAATGTTAATTACTATACAGTGTAGACAAAAAAAAAACTATTAATCACTGAATCACAGTGCCATAATCTTAAGATCAAAAGGAAAAAGAATCCCGCTTGATTAATCCTAGAGAAAAGTTGCCATAAACCATACCAGCAAACCGGCTAGCTAGTTCTGTCTCTCTAGTCTATACTTAATTGAGTCACTTTGTTCCTTTTCAGACAACTCAACCAAACCCAATCCTTTGCCTTTCTTTGTTTTTCTTTTGCAAAGAATCTGATTCATTAGCAATCTTAAAGCAAGTTTATGTTCTGATCTTCTACTACCTTTTCTTCTTCTGCTCTATCCCAACCAAGCTTTCGATTCGAAGGCACTGATATCTGTGCTATTGTTTGTTTAGGCATTGCAATCAAAGAACAAATAAAGTGGGCAGTTCTAAGGCAGGGTGTTGCTTCTTCTTCGGCTAGTTTTACCTATTTTCTTTCATTATTGAATTAATTATTATTAAGTATAGTAGTATTTAGTTAAAAATTGTGTCTTTTTCATTGTTGGGGTCAGGTTTTAGCCCAAACATTGCAGGATGCTCGATCTTGAGGATGTTACACTTCTACTTCAAATGAGGTATCGTCAATCCAAATAATTACAACGGATGATTGTTCATTTCACATTATCAAGTTTTTGCCATGTCCACTTTCCACCACGTCAGCATTTGTGTCACATTAGCACGTAATTAATTTCGTGTCAACAAAAAATGTCATATCAATTTAGTAAAAATTTAACCTACTTAACAATTAAATTTAATCGTATTAAAATTAATAAATTGATCAAATATAATATTTAATTTATTCAAATTATTATAAAAAATAAAATTCTTACTTTTTATAGAGTATAAATCTAATTATATAATTTAATCAGATCTTTTAAATAATTGAATAGTTTTCATGCATAATGCCAATAAACAACTTGCATCGTAAAGTGGCATCGCACTAGTTTTGTTATAATTGAGGCTAAACAGTGACAAGTGCATTTTTAACTGAAAAATGGAAAAGCTAAAGGAAAAAACTCTCGTTATTCAAGAAGTGCGCTCCAGAGTTGAGACTCGTTCATCGCCAGCAGCTCAGGCTCAGCCAAACCCACCCCTAAAAGTTGGAAACCGGAGCTGGCGACCCTCGGAAGGTTTCGTTCTTGTTGATTCTTCATTGCTATATCTGCATGCAGTCAACCAGGTATCCTTTTTCTCTTGCAATTTGATTTCAGAATCTGTCTTTTGACCTGTGTTTCCATCTTTTTTGTTTTTGCTCAGTATCTGTGTTTCCATTTCTCTTGTGACGTGGGATCGAATACGATTTTTTGGTCTAAATCTGATGACAAAAGGAACTCTCCTTGCTCATCTGATGGGTGTTTACTTTTTTCTTTCTTTCTTTTCTTCTGAGAATCATTTTTCAAAAATAAAATAAAATAGCAAGGAATTATTGTTTTTATAGGAAATCATTTTTAGTATAATAATACATTGATTTTTAATTCTTCTTTTTATTGTTTCAAATCCGTTTGATTCTTTTGTGCTACCTGCTCCCAGTTTGATTCATTTGGCAATCAGGTAAATAGATTCCAGGAGAATTTTGAGGAAGACAGTCAAAATCAGGCGGATTTCGCTTCTCACGGGGAAGAATTGAGTGCAAGTCATGAATAATCAGCAGAAGGAGATGAGGAGAGGTTACCTTTTCAAAAACTCAATTGCTTTTGTACTCTTGGTGGTGTCCCTTTGCTGTTTCTTGGTGGTGATCATTTCAATGCTTAACGTTCCGGATGCAGCACTAGGCAATGCAGCAATGCCCTTGTACAAGAACCTAAGCATCCTTAAAGTCTCTGATAATGACAAGCCACTCTCTACATTTGGGAACATGATGATTCAGATGTTACCCCAAGATCTTGCTTTCACTGTTTTTATCCCTTCCGAAACAGCTTTTACGCGCGATCTAAGGTTACGCAAGAATGAGAGTTTGGTTGGAGAAAAGATGAATGATGCATACGCAGTGATCTCTCGTGTGTTAGGTTTCTCAGCTATTCCTCGCATTCTGGATTCAGCTACGGTGCCTGCTGGTGGAGAGGTGTCTTATGATTCCTTGTCCGGGTTCACATTGTTCGTATCAAAGGATGTAGGAGGAGTGCTGATGGTGAATGGAGTGAAGTCAGAGAGGGTTGATATAAGGAGAGGGAAGCATGTTGTGCATGTTATGGATGGTGTGATTATGGATGCTGAGTTTGAGCAGTCAGTTGAGCCCGATTTTGATGTAGATGATTGACATTAGTTTGGATGGGAATAGCTATGATTGCAGTCTTCATTCTTATACACTTTCTCAACTGAAATTTCATATGATGTATAAAGAATTCAGGGGATGATGTCTTGAAGGGATATAGTTATGATTGTAGTCTTTTTCCCATTCTTTACCCTTTCAATCTGTAGTTTTGTGTAAGCATAGAAGAAAATGTAAGACTAAGAGCAGCAGTGACAAAGTTGCAAACCTTAAGAGCCAAGGCCATTAAAACCCTTTCCAGTAAGAAGACGAATGATCTTTTGCATGGATGATCCTTTGGAATCAATATACAAAGACTACTTCTTCTTTTGAAGCTTTTTATGTACGGATTCTTGCAATATGATTTCTTACCTTCAGGTGTATAAATGCAGAATGTTACCGTTTGTAAGCCTCGGCTGAAGCACACGACCGATCCCAAAATGGCCAAGGCAGGGAACAATAAGTTTAACAACAATTCACAAAACTCAATGTCTATCCTTTTTCTTTAAAAAATAAGTTAATTCTTTGGGGCTTAATAGTTAATATACAGAGCAAAATGTTAAACGAAAACAATATAAAGTCAAAACATTTTAGAAACAAATGTTTCCCACAGTCGCAAATTACCTTGTTCAAACAAATCTTAAAGCGCCTAGGCTCTTTTAAAGAAAAAAGATGAGACATGTAAAAGACTCCTAAAGGCTAAATTAAAAAATAAATCACACTTTTATTACCAAAAACAAATGAAGAGTGAACTAGATATTACACTCTGCTGTACACACTTTTCATCCTCGGTTGTACAATACAACCTAAATCGTCTGCATTTGCAAGCCCCTAATATTGCTCTATTTAAATCAATTTTTTAAACAAAGATTTGAAAACCAAAAACAAAAATGCAACCTCACAACAAACCTGTGACCATAAAAGAATACCAATTAGCTAACTCAACCAAAAATAGGAGGGAAAAAGGAAGAATTGCTAGACATTCAAACAACCAGATGAGAAAAAATTGGTTGAAATCCAGATATTTGTCTATCAATGAATAAACAAGCTTCTTGGGAGCAGAAGCAGCTAAAAATGCACTGACGCTGTCCCTTACACTCCTGAGAAAACGAGTTCTCCCACTGCAGCCGAAAGAAATAAGTGCAGTTAGAATTATTCACAAAGTGTAATTTAAGAAAAGCAAACTTGCTGATGGAAAGAATGTGTACAGATTTGCAAGCAAGTCTTCATCCACCTGCAGCCTCATTTGCAGGGGTCTAAAGAAAAGGCAGATCCGTCATGGAGACTTAGAACAGTTGAAGAGCCATTTTAAGCTTGTTCTGTTTCCACTTCGGCAACTTATAGAAGGCATCTTTCGTCATCCCAAACTTCTCCTTGAACTCCTCGGATGACAGGTAAGTCTACATGTGACAAACATAAAAATCTCAGAGAAGCAATCATCATATAAACCTACAAAAAACCTAATAAGCTTTAACTAATACAACACCCATCTTAAAATTATACCTCTCGCTTGGTCACGTCTATTTCGGAAACAGGATCTGTTGATGTTACTTTAAGACGTTCATAAGGGTATACTGGAAGGCCTTCCTCATCTTCAGCCTCACCCTCTTTCACATCTTCTTGTATAGTCAGGGATTCTAGTCTGCTGCTCATAGAGTTCTCCTTAAGGTTAGGCTCTGGTGTTGATTTCGGTGCAGGTGGGCTCACTTCACCATGAGGGATACATATTTCAATTTTGATAACAAATAAAAAATACAGAAATTTATCTCAAAACTCAAATAATAAAAAATGCATACCTTTCACAGATCTAGGTATGATAGTCTCTCGAGCTGATGGGGGTTGTTCGAAACTTGCAGTAAGAGCTGCTATAGCAGCAGACTTCGATGCCAGTTTCCCAGAATCTGGGGTCACAGATTTTGGGTAGAGTTTTCTAACCATTGGTGGTGGAGTAGAAAGGTTTCTAGCATTAGGGTTCTCAAATGTAGCTGCTAGTGCATTGAAAGCAGGAGACCTGCCCCTCACTCGAACTCGGTCAGGGCTGAAGGACATACTTCTGGAACGTTGTGATTTGTCTGGCACACTAGACCTTCCTCCATATGAAACAGGTGTTCTTCGCTTAGGTTTCTGACCATGCAATCAGATGTTAAATCAGAGAATTAACACTCAATAGGACAGTTGAAGTATTGACAAGAACAAAAAAGTTAAACACACATACATGAGTGTAGCTTATCCATGGGTAGCTTCTAGTTTGGTCATTTATTTTGTTTGAACCCCCAAAAGAATTTGAACCCACCCATTTGTTCAATGTTTAACTAAACTTATAGAAAACAAAATGTTACATCAAAATAACCATTAATTTTTTTATTTGAGAGAATGATTAGATTTTCTAAATTAATGAAACTATTATTATCTTTGTAAAAAACAAAAATTATCCTACACACAAGCGATGGCGTTTTTAAGCTCCACAAATGGGTTTAGAGTGTTGACACGTCCCATTAGGTATATTTATTATAATTAATAAATTAATTAATTATTAAATAGATATATGACAACCATTTAACCCGCTTGTGGAGTTTAAAAAGTCCATTGCCAGTATATAAAATAATAATCATTGCAAAAAAATATGATAAAATATCTAATTAGTTTTATGGATCTATTAATTATTTATTATTTTTTAAAATAGGTCAAACAAATCTGCACATAGCACTCATGAATTAACTAGTGTCAAGTAAAACAAAGTATTTTAAGGTTCCAACACCATAAACAGGGTTCAAAGAAAAATGTGGTTGAAAATCAAGCTTTGACAAATAGATTTGTGTACGAGTTTAACATCAGTATACCTCTAAACTGACAAACCAATTTCAGACTAGGTTTGGTTGTGAGGACTAAGAACTGCTTATGTTTCCCTCCCAGGCTAAAAACTAAAACCTAAGGCTGGCAATTCATGTTAGAGGGTTGTAATTTTGTCGTGTCAAGATAAGATATAACAGATAAATAAGTCAACAAGAACATGACATGATTAATTAATCATGTCAAGGGCCTTGACATGAACACAACACATTTATTACATGAGTTATATGACATGACACAGATGACACGTTTATATAATTTGATTAATTTGTTTAGACACAAAATAATTAACTTATTTAGCACCAGTAACTTGTTTAAACACAAATAATAAGTTATTTTATGTACTTTAATTAATAATTCAATAAATAGGTTTAAACAAGTTAGAAATGTTATGTGATTGACCTATCAATACTATTATTTAAATGTACCTAAATGGGTTAGGGGGGTCAACCTTCATTAGACACAAATTTTCATGGCATAAACAGGTTGACACAATTATAATATGAACATTATCATTTAAAACCCAAACCCGATGAACTCCTTGTCGTGTTAACGAGTTGTGTTCAAAATTAGGGGTCTACTAAAACTCTCTAACAACTTCTTTTTAAATAAAAAAAAAACATTGAACAACTATTCCACTTACTCATCCCTTTCAATTCAATGTCTTGTTCATTAAAATCCTGACCCAAATTTCTGACTCATATGCACCCTCATTAATAGTGAATGTTGAACCTTTTTTTGCTTCAGAGTATATTTAACCTTCTATCACCACTAAACGCAAAATAAGATCAATGAGTGTAAAAGCATCATATGAATCAAACCAATAGTTATTCGATTTCCGTCATTCTCGCTTCTAATTTTTAAGGATATAAGGATATGCACCAATCATTAACACCTTCAACTTTCTGTTCAATTAAACTTCATGACATTCAAATGAAAGCATTTTTCACATCAGAAAGCCAAACACCAAACTAAAAAAGAAACTATAGAGAATCATCCAAATTTTGAGATGAAAGGAATTTTAAGAATCACTACCAGATACCTCTTAGATTCTATGTTTCTTTTTTCTTTCTACTGACTATATTTTGGTTTGAGTAAGTGCCTGACCCTCTCTAATGATTATAAAGACATAGTTTCAGACATATCTATTGCACTCTATTGTACAGTGATGAATGAAGCAAAAACTCGAGGGGACCATAAGCTACACAAATCCCACCAAAATCTCACCATATCTGTCCACGCTACTTACAACGAAAGCTTCATTGTACTGGTCTCTCATTTTGCACTCAGATATTTGTATATCTAGGTTAATGATACAATGCTGCAAAAAAACAGTGATGGAAAAACGTATCTGGTAAAATATTGGAAATTTATCCTATCTGCTCATGATGCCACCACCACCACCACATAGCAGAATAATCACTTTCAAATATAGATCTTTATTCTTCAATTAATGTTCATGCTGCATTTGGACACGAGTATTTACTGAATCTGTTTCAATTACTATCATTTCTACTATTGTCTTTCCTAACAGGAAAAGCCTTGTTTCCTGCACTCCTACGTATAAACAAGCACACTCCTCACATTGTTTACTAAATACTACCAATACTGATTGCACTCATTTCTTTGTAAACACAAATCAGCCTGAGTTATCCAGATATCATGTCCATGCGATTGGCTATTAATTTAGAATGAAAACTTTGATCTAAGCCTGAGATGCAGGATGGCAATAAGCAGTTGTTATACTGGCAAGTATGACCACTTATGGTTAATCTCCATATCCCACCACTACTTTTCTAGCATGTCAGAGGAAAGAGCTCTTTTCTCCTTTTCCTCACACCCCCTTCTCCCTTTTTAACTCTTTTTAAATGTAGCAACTGTTGCAAAGTTGCAAAAACACCAAATCCCTTCTCCTTACCATTGCATACATCCTACAATGAGAAAAAGAAATTCCTCTACAAAACCCAAAGTACAAAGTTCGCTTTCATGGTTGCTTATAAACGAAGGGAATATAGTTGCTTAGTATTATTGGCACTCTCACTACCTAACAAAATACAGTTAAAACAATGATTTGGTCAATCTGAAGCAGAGAAAGAGAGAGAAGTGTAGAAGAGTGCATATAGCATTGCCAGTATATTTACCACAGCTACAGCTATTACATAGCAGAAAATGTCGAGAAGGCAATTAGAAGTAATAATTTCTAGAAGCTACTACTCTTGTGAACCCCCAATATCAGCATTTTAACTTCCACATGCAAGACAACTAACCTGACCACCCCTCTCTTATCCTTTGGAAATGAAAGTGGGAAGAAGGAATATTATCAAGAAAGAAGTATCTGCATTGTTTTTATAAAAGAATAATAAAAAGAACATCAAACATGTGCCAAACATATGACAGATAGACCTATTTAGTGGTGATCTTGCAATATTTATTCTTTCTGAACATGCCATGTTATGGACTGTTATTGTTTTACAGAGCATAATTTAAAGAAAGACTCCTCGTAACTTCCAATTCTTGACAAATGTTCCAAGTCTCTCTGATTATAGCTCTATGACCAAGGTGATGCACGGTTAATAGAACATAAGCAGTCATCTCAAGTGAGAAAAGTCCAAAGAGAACCGTTCCTTCTAAAGTAAAGAGGTGTAGTTCTTTGGCAGACATAACATGTAACCAAGAGTTCCTTTCCATGTTGAAAATTATCATATGTCAGACTTAAGGCAAAATACATTCAATATCAATAGCCAAGAAGTAATGATGCAGCATATGTACAGCTTAGGGCTTGGATAGTGATCGATCAATATCAAAAGCAGAGAAAATTCAACTAATCTGAAAAGAGTAAAAAGAAGTCTTACATCCATAACTGGTGTACCCCCATTTTTCACTATGGTAAGTTTCCTTTGAAATGAGTTTCCGTGCATCTGCATGCAAATAAAAACACTAAGAGCCCTGCAAAGATAAAACAACCATGATGACTATGCATGCAAGCAAAGACACTCACTGTAAACTTTGCAGAGTCCCATGTGAACAAACGTGTGAAGAAGGGAGGCTCACTCCCTTCCATGACTATGTATATTGGAGTTTCACGGGACAAATTTTCTAAGAGAAAATCCTGCTCAAGAAATTTCTGCGCAACAAGAGAAGGAAAGGTAAGAACACACCTAGCAAAACACACCAGAAACTATTACCAAGTCTTAGCATGTATTTTTCCTTCTAATTACAGGGGAGGAGTTGTATGACTTAAAGAAATGCAGTGGCACTCATCATCCATGATTTGTCTATGAGAGTAAAAATAATATCCTTGAAAAGGAGAGTGCAACTATAGTTTTCACCTTCCATGCAACCAGTTGATCTTACCTCACCAATAGTTAGGGCCTGCAATTTAGTCTTGATATCAACCTGTTGCCCAACCCAGACAAAGATATCTGAGTGACAATCTAGAATGAATATATCTTCAGTCATTAAATCATCCTGGGTGAAGTTATATATCTCCATCACCTGCAATGAAACTTCAGTTCAAAACCACGGTACAGATAAACAACAAGCAGGTACAATAATGTTTTTTTCTTATATTAGAAGTTTTCCTGCAGTATAATGTCAATAAATTCAAAGCAGCAGTATATTAAATAATGCTGCAATATAATAAGAATAAGTGCGCTTAACAAGAATGAGCTGTGCTAGCATGACTTGTAAATAGATGGAACATATAAGTAACAAAGAGATTTGATAAAATGGTTACATTACCAGAATCAACATACATGAAATTAAAAATTCAAACCACATCAGCCATTGTCTATACTATGGGATTGGAAAGTAGCTGAAAGATAGATACACACCTTCAGATTCCCTGCAATCGGGGTTGCAGTTTGCAAATAACCATGGAAATGAACAAAGAAAAGTAATTAGAAATTTACAATTACAAATTAACATTTTACATTTCTAGAATCAAGAGACCAGAAATAAGCTTTATAAACACCAGGGAGAGTTATCAATACCTTTTGCAAATGTGCAAGAGAATAGGTGAGGATCACCTTCGGGTTCCCTTGAAATCTTTTGGCTTGGGTATTCAGATTTTCCTCCCAGCAACTCCCAAAACAGTTCAGATTCTGATCCTTCCTTTTGTGGCTTGGATTGTAAATTAGGCTGGAGATCATCAAAAGGGAATTGTAAACAAAAAAAAAAGGGAGCACCAACCAATTAGACATAAACATGAATAGAAACTTAAAGATCCAAACTGAAAACTCAAATAACTAAATCTAAAGTGATTCACAATATTCAATACAAATAAATGCAACCAACATACTTAGCCATACTATTCTGTCAAGCCTAAATCAAGTTCTGAGAAGGAAGTTGCTTAAAAATAACATCAAACCTTTATGAGATCTAGCTGTCTCTCAACAAGCTCCTGATCATCTGGAGAAGTTAAGTTTCCAGCCCATGTAAAGACAGTGGAAGCACTATGTAATATGTAACAGTAGGATGAGTTCAAAGATGATCCGACCTGATAGGAGTTAAATAAAAACAAAGTGAAGAGAGCTTAAGTTCCAACCTGTACACAAAATAAATGTACTCCAGAACAAATTGAATTCATAATTAAAATTATAGATGCAACCAGTAAAACAAATAGGATTTGATCCCCAAGGAAAGGCTAAGGTTAATTCAAGGACTTCTATGGTAGTCTCATGTTTAAGTTAAACGAGTGTGAAAACCCTAAGGGAGGTCCAAGGAAAAGATTGAGTATTACACAACATTCATCAAAAACAACTGTAACCTTATTTGCAAGCAACAAAGTTTTTTGGTGGAGTTCAACTCTTTTTAAGCTAAACTTTAGCAGACTAATATAGCATTACCCGTAAGCAGTATCACATCACTATCTGACTCATACTAGCTTTTTCCTTCTACTTTTCACCTCAAGTACTCAAGTTCACCAGCAACTAATAAAATCACTTGGGGAATGGTTTGCTCAATTTAGCTCATCTACCCTTCGCATTATTTTGCCTTTTTTTTTCCCAGGTGAATTATGCATGTAAATCACATTGGAATGCCATAGATCAAAGACATGAAAATGGCAGATCATGGTCCAGTCACTTGTGCAAGTTCAAATGCAACAAAAATGAGTACCAGACCATAATCAAGATGAAATGTTACACCTTTTCCCACAAAACATTAGTTCTATCAGGATCATACTTGTTACTGAGTTCTGGAGGACACAAATATAGTAGATATAAACATGGGACATACTGCTTCAACTTGTATGGCTTGCATATTTTCAGGTCCAGAACCCTGTACTCGAAACAGTGCAACACCATCTTCTGTGTATGTCCCATTTGGGATTTCCTTCTCCGCAATATAATTCTTGTATCCATCACTATGACCACCCTGATGAATTTTACATAATTGAACCAGTCATCTACAGAAAACCTCATTATCTAAGTACGAGTATCCATTGAAGGAAATAAAGTTTATGAATTAAAATTCCTCAAACCTTGAACACAATAAAGCTCTGGAAGATTGAAAAGAATTGAATAGGTTCGCTTCCTTCATGGATGCAAGCCTGATAATCAGTCAAAAGATACAATCAGAAGCAAATTAAAAATGTATTTAATTCATAGCTTCAGCAATAGAATGACAGTGCCTGAGGCAAAAGAAAATTACTTGGGCAGCCAGGAACTTCATCGATTCAACCATTTTGCTTGCCAAAGAGACCGCAGAAACTCTTTCTTCCTGTTATGGGAAATTGCATAATTAGTAAAATAAGAACAGTAATACAAGCATTGTAAGAAAAGGTAGCACAATAAATACACAAGTATACACAGATATAATATAGGTATAGGAAAAAAATGCACATGCATGTTACATACATGATATACTGATACAGAATCACACAAGAAGATGCTTATAAAGAACACCACCCAATGAGAGACAAAAAGTTAGAAACAAATAACTTCACATGCACAAGGCTCAAGCAGAATGCTGAACATAAGGCAAATAAACAACTACAAATGGTTAACCTTCTTTTCTAATGCTAATTCCAATTAAAGCAACTTTTCTTCAT
The DNA here is from genome assembly GCF_053813885.1 of Theobroma cacao. Classification (NCBI taxonomy): domain Eukaryota; kingdom Viridiplantae; phylum Streptophyta; class Magnoliopsida; order Malvales; family Malvaceae; genus Theobroma; species Theobroma cacao. The sequence goes on from NC_142647.1 coordinate 15,349,508, forward strand.
GATTGTTCTACAAGTATAAAGGGACTCTCCCTTAAGAGAAAGTATACTGATCAAATTTAGCCAATATAAACAAGTTTCTCCATGAATACATCATGAATCACAGTCATATGCATGGAAAATGTTGTAATAGATGTTTATCACAATACCATAGTATAGAGATGGAAAACGTTCAACATATGAAAAAACCAACCCTACCCAACCCAAATTTACTCTAAAAGTTAGCCACCCAAACCTGGTCAATTCAAATAACACATATCTAAATGGCATAGAGAAAAACTCGATTGCTATGTAGCAAAGAAAATGTGGCAAAACCTAACCAACAAAACAACACAACCTACCCGTAAACCCAAACCTAATGAGTTAAAAAGTCAGCCTAAATTCTGAAATGACCCACAAAGTCAATACCTGAAACAACATAACCCCAAGCCTAACCAGCCCAATTGCCACCTTTACTATAGTACACATACTATTCAGCAGAATTGACAAGAACTGACTTGCAAAAGATTATATTCCAATGTGCAGATATTAGACTAATGATTTTACATATTTATAATTAAAAATATAAGACTCAAGATAATCGTGCAGACAAATGATTAAAATCCCAAACAGGGAACTAGCTCGATCATCTTCCATAAATTCGTGGTACTCAAATGTGGAAAGCAGCAGGTTTATATCATCTGAGGTGTTAATAATATAAAAATAAAGAGAGCCTTAAAGCTGATAAAACTCTAATACATAAGCACTTGGATTCAATTCTTTAAATAGAACTATTCTAAATTGCTAAAGAGTGTTTTTCTGGTCCATCATCATCTGTAGAGGCATGGACAGGTGAAAGTCATAATACAGGTAAAGGGAAATAAGGCAAGCAGTAGCCGAAACAGAATGGTGATCTCTAAAGTAATCTTCCAATATATCTCAAAGCAAAAGTTCAGTCATTTCCTATTCTCAATGGTAGTTCATGAAGATAGTTGGAGAAATTATGTTGAAAGCATTATGGCACTCAACAATTTTGGGAACTGAGGGACCAAAAAAAGGTTAAAGAATGCTTAATCACCTCAACACTCTGCTTTCCAAACCATGTTCCTATAAGATATTCTTCTTTGTCTTCTCCAGGATAGGAATACTGAAAAATATAGCAGTCTCCGCTGTAAAATTTTGACTGATCAGCAGCTGGAAGGAGAACTTTTTCCTGGCCATTCACAAGCGAAACCTGCACAGCCAGGACAATACTGTCATCAGTCAGCTGGTATCAAACTCATGGTAAATATGCTACATCTATATTATGTCCATAGGATGGAAGGAAGAGCAACATTACCGCTCAATCCAGTCATAGATAACATATTATTGCCCATTGAATGCATCTCCAAAATACTCATAGAGCATTGCAGCCAAAAACAAAACTGTAATTGTCCAGAAAATAATTGTAGGTACTATAGTTTTTCTTTTCCACATTTTTCTTTGGGTGTGTCTACATGTATGTATATGATGCTACCCAAGCTGTTCCTCTATTATGCTGGGTGAGGCTTGGCCATTGACTCTGCTTGCCTCAACTTTTCGTTTCACGCATACAAGTGTGTTCAGTGGGATTTACCTTTCATCTAGGTAAAACAGGGATTTTTAATCATCTGCCAAACTAAAAACTAGTATGTATAATTGCTGAGAGTTCGTATAAAATACTTTTTAAATGTAGTACGACATATATAAATATATTGTATGATCTAACATTTGAAATTTGAATACTTTTTACACATAAAAAGTAATTTATAATTTGCTATGTACTTACCTTACAATTCAAATTTAGTATTTTCAGTTCTATTTTTACTTTTACTTTAATTATATTAAAATACTATATTACTTTCATCTCAGCTGCCCCCCTCCCCCCCCAAGCCAAAATTTGTAGCTCCACCACCGTCTGTGGGAGCAAGGCTATAAGGGATCTAGAAAATACAAAGATTCAGCACACAGACAAATAGCCATACACAAGTAAGTACAAATATACCTGCAAATTTCCTGTGCAATCAATATATGGTTGAGGTTCTTCCTTCACTGGAGCAGCTTTTAAAAGACCCTTGACGTTCACCCCCTGGCGTTGTAAAAGAGCTGCAACACCATTGATTATATATGAATGATAGTTTTTCAAGTTAACAATGGCAATGATGATTATTTGATGGCTAAAACAGTAAAATCTCAAGCCAGTACAATTCATCCTGCAAAGACAACAGTACTGCAAGATATTTCAGTCACTGACCAGCAACTTTGCCTCTGCCATCCTCAGAGACAGCTACATTCGTGGCCAAAGGCCAGGACTCAAACTTCGACCGAAACATAACAGTCTCAAATCCCTCAATTACACGAATTATGTGGGATTTCACTCGATCAGAAGCACGGATTAATTCCTGTTCAGTGTCATCAAGAAAGATAAAAGAAGTAAATGAGAAATCCATATAAAAATAAATCTAGATCACATTAGAAAGGAATTGATATTACCTCAGCTGCTCCACTTGCACTCTTTCTTTCATCAAGAGGAGTACTTCTTCCCATCCATACAAAGACTTCTAACCCACAATCCAAAATATAGCATTTATTTGTTTCCAACAACTCTCTCGTCAGGGAATCAGCCTCAACAGGCACCGCCTGCCCCTTCTCAACACTTGAAAAGCAATCACAACCCAATGAGAACATTTTTCAAATTACAAATTACAGTACAAGAAAAGAATTTCTTTCACCAAACGCAAAAGCATTTTTGATTTCCACTCAGGTAAATTATTGGTCAATTTAGAGAAAGAAAAATTGCATTTGTGGAGGTAATCAACTCAACATTGATCGACCACCACCACAACCACCAAACCCAAGACAAAATTTTACCTTAGTAACTTGGTTGGATGAGAACCAACAGTCTTGTCCTCCTCACTAGCAGTCTTTCTTGGAAGTGGAGCAAAGCCACCAAAGAATCCCCAAAATTCTCCAGTTTCAGCATCAGCCATCAACTTTCCATCTTCTGCATAGTGTAATTAGACTGAAATCATTAGTTTATATTCAAATATTCAATTATCCACTTCTCACTCCATTCATCTTATTCTTTTCTTTCTTTGTGATCACAATCTGTTAGTTTACTCACCAATGGCAGCGACTTCGCATTTTCCATCATGATAAGTATCTTTAATATATTGGACAACTTCTAGAGCTTTTGCCCTCTCTTGAATGGATGAATTGGAACCATTAAATTGAAAAATTTTAGCCTTGGTATCCAGTATAAAGATGTCATCATGGTTGAGTGAGGATCGAGCAAAAGGAACCTGCCACAACACATGTTATGAAATTCACAAAGAAAAAGGATTAAATCATGCTCAAGAATGAGAATAATCAGTCCAAGAAGATCACTGAGGTCCAAAAACTTGCCTCTTTTACATGGACAACATGTTTTCCTCTACACACAAACAAACGTGTCTTATGTTCCTCTTCCTCAACATGTTTGAATCCAGATGCAACCCCACCTTCTTGGGGTATGATGCAAGGCTTAAAATAGGAAAGAAACTTCTCAGTTTCATGGCCCTGCACTTCACGATATTGAACAGCACGCCCTCCAAGAGCAGCATCAAGTTCAACAGTCTTGACTGCAGCAGCACCTGCTTCATCCTATGTTAAACGAGTTGTGGTCACAAAATCGGTCTAAAGTTTTTTAGTTCAAAATGTAATCTATTACTTGCTGAATCTTAGAGTTCAACAAGAAATAGAAATTTGTGGAAACAAGGTTTACCTGGGTTGTATTTTTACCAAGCCAATAGTGGATATCATGGCGTAAGGCACCACTTTTTAAGGTAGTTGTCTGCACCAAAAAATAGTATATTAAAGAACAATATTTGGAAAATGAAGACTTAAGTGCAAACCTTAAACCAGAAGTAGAATCTGGTAAATATTAGTAGTCAATATTTATGAATAACCCCAACGGAAATGACAAGACAGCATCAGCCAAATTCTAAAGACCTGGCAAAGTTTATCATTAAAGCCTCTAACAGACTCTTTTCTCCATTAACATGGCCTTTTAGCAGTCACAATACAAAGAAACATTTTTAAGTCTACAAGCTTCAAATTTTACCATCTTCACTGCCAAGTTTTGGTGCCAAGTGCCAACAAAAACATGCAACATGTAAGAAATACAATTTGATACCCCCAACAAAATAACTTGCCTTCAAAATAACATAGGAATCCCCCATGAAAAATTTTCCATAAGATGACTTTGGAACAGGAACAGGGAGGAAGTTTTCAATGCGCCAGATTTCAATTCCACTGCACACAGTTAAGGAGAATAATTCATGCAGAAGCACAACTAATAACCAGACATGCCCAAGATTAAAATGGCAGTAGATGAGATAGTTATTGGCTTTCTCTAAATTTTTCATCCTAGACTCAGTGTACAACCTAAATTTACTAGGAAGAATGATACTTTCAGACTATCGATCTAAAGAATGGTAAATAGTCATGCTGATGATCCATAAAGTGGCTCAAACTTTCCAAAAGTGAAGGATACGCTTTTTGCCCAGCTCCCTGGAAAGCTGAATCTAAATCTCTCATGGAAACGGACATACTGTTTATGCAGCTTTATTGTTTTGATCTTCTAGGTCTTAAGCTGGAGGAAACAATAGATTTAACCTGAGACATAATTGGCACCATTAAGTGAGTATGAAATAGATATATAAATTACAGCAGGAAGAGAATCTAAAGAAAAGAAGAAATGATGCTTGCTCAAAACACTTTTTTATGATATGCTGTTGAAAAGGTGATCCAATTTATTAATCAAAAATCATATAAGGAGATAATAACATCAAGATTAGACCTCGTTCCTGATGATTGTGGAAATGAAAATTTTAGTAACAAAATATCTCACCACATCCAATCTTGATACATATGACTCGAACATAATTTTCAAAGCAAAATTTGAGAACCACTTAAATTTGGAACTGTATTTATTGCTCATTAAGTACAAGAATCTCCTGTATTATACTATACAAAGCACATGCTTACTTCTAAGCAATCTATCATTGTTTTGCATTTTCACATCAAACACTTTATCAACATTAACAGAGACCCCCTGCATCTCTTATTTGGTTGCATTGTTCACTTCTTTCCAGGTGTGCTTGCCAGCTAAGGACGAGATTGTAGTTTGATTTTCATTTTCCATGTGATTAATAAGCAGGTATGCCCGTTTCTCTTAATCAGCTCTCTTTGAAATTAGTCCCATTTCAAACTGTAGAACAAATTTTAGCTGGCTATACAAAACCATCGACAAAAAGACAAAATTTTAAAACTGCATACAGGTCACCCAAATAGATCAGCTAAGACCAAGCTTAGGTTCCTAAGAGTTCCCACTTGACCACTATCTTATCTTTATCCTTTTCAGCTAATCCCATGAAAGCAAACTACTCGTTTGGATGTCCTACTAGTGCCATCTTCGAGAAAACCAAAAAAGATTTATCTAAATTGGAAATCCAACATTCTAACACTGTGTTTTAGATTTGAAGTTTCCCACATATCGAAATTCAATGTCATGAGGGTGAGAAAGAGACCATATGTTGTTGAAATTCATATCAGAGGAACAAAAACAAAGGAAAATCATGCTCCCTTAAAAACTGGTCTACTTAGCAAAAATCAGGCGAAAGTAAAATGAAGTTAATTCATCAAAGATGCGCTAAACTTTTAAATCCCAACACACCACTAACCAATCAGATCAAATCCTCACCAACCAAAAACAAAAGCATACCACAAAATAACCCACAAACATAAAAAAATGTCCAAACTTCACAAAGCTCAACAATCCAGAAAAGGCATTCTTTAAGCTATATGTCTTCTTGAATTTAGCAAATGGAACATTAATTCAAAATAACCCAGATACCAAAAATCCAAAAAAAAATAAAATAAAAATATGATAAAAAAAATACCTGGGTTTGAAGACGATAATCTGGAAACAAAGCAGAACCCAGATCCAAAAAATTGAAGAAAAAATAGAGAAAAATAATAGGAGAGTGTATTAAGAGCAAAAAGCTAAGAAGAAGAAAAAGCGAAACACAAAAAGAGAGAATTGGAATAGAAATTCTAGAGAGAGAGAGAAAGCATGAGTTGTAGAAAGAGAAAAGTTGGAGAGAGAAAGAGAGAAAGGGAAGGGCTGTAGGGAGTTGGAGGGAATGATGAGTGCCAGGCGTGCTTATCACTAACGGCAACAAAAAAAGGCCACACCCCACACCCAAAGAAACTCAAAATGAACTGTAAAATCTCATTAATAATTAATTAATAAACCTTATTTATACAGAACCCAAAAAAAAAAAGAGCATGATTATTAATAATGCAGGTAGAAATATTTAAAGATCAATCAAGCACAGTAAAAAAGAAAGTTGAAAATTTTGGGATGATGGGATTTGGTACTTGATTCCTTTTGTCATCAACAGGTAAAAACTTGTTGCTGCATTCCTGCTTCTTCTTCTTGGATCTTTCGTAATAATCCTTTTACCTGTTTTATTTAAGTTTTGGGGTGTGATTTGCTTTAGATAAAATTGGGAGGAGTTACAGTTACAGTCACAGTCATAATTATTACAAAAATGGGTTATCAATGGAAAGTATAATCAATAATTAACAGTAGAAAGCTGAATTAAAAAAAAATAAACATTGAAAATGGAAAGAAAGTGGTATAAAAAAGATTAAAAAGAGTAATTACCTTTCCTTATGGCTTTTTAATTGTTTTACAGATAGAATTTGTTGTTGTGGTCGACGATGACGATCTCAGAATCTTTGTGTTTTGCAAGAACATGGGTATATCTCTTCTTTCTTTTTTTTTTTCCTCTTGTAATTAGATGAATTTTTTTTTTATTTTGTATGTTAGTGCAGAATTTGATTGAATAAAACAATAATTAGAAAAAAAAAAATTGAAAGGGGAGGTCCGAGAAAGACTAAAGTTTAATGGTTAAGGTTGATGGAGAGAGAAAGGTGAGTTCCGCTTTGTTAGGATTGATAGTGGAAAAAAAGGAAAGGGTCGGTCACCGGCCATGATTCATGCATCGCCAATTTGCACATAAAAAGTTGAGGTGGGGCTTGATGTTAGGCCCTTCTTTTCTCCGTCGGCTTACGCCTTGCCCTTGCTGCTGCTCCTCTTCTCCTTTCCCCTTTTACGTACTAACTAGCTTGACAACTTCATTTTTCTTTTCTGTTAAATTTCGCAGACTATTTTATTTTACAATAATAATCAAATAATCGTCTATAAATTAGCTTACAGCTGAAAAATTCAACACAAATTTAGAATTGTATCTCCTTAAAATTAACTTCATTGATAAAAATGATATAATGTCATAATTATACTTTGAATGAGACATCCAGCGGTTATAATTTGATATTCTATTTTAGAGCTCTTAAATTCGAATTCTAAAATAGATAAAATGAAATTTATAAGATGAAGAATAATTTACTTTTTATTAAATGATTCAAATTATCATGCAAAAAAAATTAAATATGTTGGTAATGAGGTTGCCTTTTCTCTTACTTTTTTTTTAAGAGAAAAAATAATAATAAAACTTTATTTACGCTCTTTTTTTAAGATAAATTACAAGAATGGTTACAACATTTTTATAAAATTTTTGTTTTGGTTACTGAATTTTAATTTGTTCCAATTAAGTCACTTAGATTTGTCGATTATATCAAATCCGAAAAACATCTTAACAGACTTCAATCAGCCAAGTGATAGTCTAATGACATAAATTGCCATATCAATCAAAACTCATAGCTTTTTAATGTATCTTTTTCATCTAAAAACTAAAATTATATACTTGTAGGTGAGGAGGAAAAAATGGGAAAAGATGAGGGGAGAAGTGAAATAGAAAATAATGACATGGATTTTGATCGATGTGGCAATTTATGCGGTAAATATGTGACAGCCATGTCATTTTTGCATCCCTTGGTTGGATAAAATTTGTTAAGGTAATTGATATGGTAGTATAATGCAAAACTTAGTGACTTTTTTGCAACAAATTAAAGTTTAATGACCAAAATGGGAGTTTTGTAAAATCTTATTGAATGTTCATGTAATTTATTTTTTTATGCCCTTTTATTGAGGAATATTCTTTTTTATACTATTTAAGAGAACAGAAGGTCATTATAGTAATTAGGAGAGCTATTTTAGGAGTTTAAAATGTTGATGACGTCATAGTAAGATTCAACCGTGGACAAAAAAACAAGAAATGGTCTGATACATTCTATTCTTACCGCCGCCAACCTCAGCCAGGGTGGCTAAAGACTAAACTTGGTATTTAATTGTAATTAGTATTGTTGCTTTTCCACTAAGCAAATAGTTAGGATTTCTTTAGACCTCATTTACTTATTATATTTTCTATTCTTTGTTGTCTTAAATTAATTTAAAATTGTTAAAAATAAAAATAGATAATACTTAAAAAATGTTCATAAATTATTTTTAAAAAAATTATTCTTTAGTACATTCAATTAAATTTTTATATTTTTATTTTGAACTAAATAAATCTTTATATTTTTATTTTAAGCTTTTTTATAACTAATAATTGATTTGGTCAAAATGTCATTTATCATTTTATACCATATAATACTAATATGACATGTTGATATATCATAATTGATGATGACATAACATATTGACATATAATAATTGATAATGACATTACATATTAATGTAACACGATAATATGATCATATGATATTTTTCATATTCCATGTTACTGTCATGTAGATATAAAATGACAAGTGATATTTTAATTAATAACAATTAATCAACTATTATTTATAAGAACTTATTTGATCTAAAATAAAAAGTACAAGAGTTTAATTGAACACAATAAAAAATAAAATTTTATTTAAATTTTCTTCAATAAATCAAAAATTTTTTCAAACATTATATCAAATAAAATAGATAAAGCTTTGGACATATTGTTTTCCAAAAATGTGTCAATATTTGCTTTGTTTTGCTATCTTAAAAGTTGGGATCAATTTTCCACGCATTGATGGTTGAGTTTTTAATTTTACAAGCAAGATAAATTATTATCATATATTGATTTGATAATTAATTTAATTATTAATTTTTATAAATATACTAACGAAATACGTGTCAATCTTTTAAGTTTACTTGTAAAGTTTAAAAAATCTTACTGTCAATATATGAAATAATTTTTTTTAAAGTTGACACTCAAGTTCAAATTTCTTAGCATTTAAAAGTTTAAGAAATCTATTCTTACAACAATATATGTAGTGAAACAAGTTTCAAATGTTTTTGGTAACAAAATGTCTCAAGCTTTTAGTGAAAATATGCTTACTCTCTAGTAATTTGAAAACTCTTCTTTCTTTTACTAAGAAAAACAACAATCTAATTACTAAGTTAATTTTAAATAGAAAACAAATATACCCTTCATTAATTGTTAATTCACTTTTTTGTTTCTTTCCTTTCGTCCAAAGCGTTTTTTCCCTTAATAGTGAGATTTAGTTAGTTATAAATTAGGCTGCAACATTTAGTAAAAGATTAAATTTGAATTAAGTTAAATTATAATTGAATCAATAAAGCTTTCTTTATTAACTTATATAATTTTTTTAGTTAAAATAAATTATCTTAACTACTGTCAAAATTGTAAAAAACAAAGATTGTGTGATAAAGAAAATCATTGAAATAAAAAAGGAGAAAAATGGAAACAATAAAAAATAATAATATTTTTGGTATTTAAAGTAAATTTTGATTTGGTAAACAACAATTAATAATATTTTCATAAAAAAAAAAGAAAAACATATACATTTTCATGAGACAAGAGGGTATTTTTTTCAAACTAACGTGAGTAAGTGCATATTTAAATATTTTCAATAAAATCTCAAAATGGTGAAAATTATTTTTCCTTTTTTTGTCAAAAAATCTAGAATAGATTTCTCTAAATTCCAATTTAAGGTGTAGATATTGAAAATTATATCTTGCACTAAGTAATACCATATCAAACTACTAATAAGATTTGAATCTAAAATTATTTTGATACAAGAATTCTTACTTAGTTTTTTATTGGTTAAAATACTTCATAGGTCCCTGTACTATGAGGTTTTCATCAATTTAGTCCCTCTATTCCAAAACTAGTTAATTTAGTTCCTTTATTTTGAGATTTTGTGCAATTGGTTCTCTTTTCCTAATATTATCTAATTTCACCATTATTTTTATTGATGTATTAGAAAAATATTAATGTGACATTGACGTATCAAAAAATGCTGATATGACACTGATGTGTCAAATAAAAAAAAGGAAATTCGCCACATGGCCTTTCCTTTTGTTTCTTTTTTTTCTCTCCTTTATCCAAAACTACATAGTTTTAAGCCTACTATTTAAAGCACTTTAGTTTTTTTTTTTTTTTTTGCATTCCTTCTTTCCTTCTCTCTCTACCTTGCCCTCCTCTCCCAGATTTCAACTCTCGAACTTAGATTCCAGCATTGGTCGCCATTATCGTCGGTCACTGGTGGTCAAAAAATTCAACTAAAAATACAAAAAAAAATCATTTTTGGTCACTAGTGAGAAAAACATTGTAGATTTTAGAACCTAAAACGTTCAATTGAATCCTTTCTGTAATAAAAGAAAATCATATAATGAGAAAAACGTTATACAAATTGAAAAAGAAAAAAGAAAAATCAACAACGTGATTAGCATATCATGCCATAACAACATTGTAAGTCCAAGACATTTTGGATTATCTTAAATTTGTGCTTAAGCTTGTCAAATGGTATGATTACCAAACTAAAGGCCAAGTGATGAAGTGTTTGGTCAAGAGAAAGCATTTAATCAACATAACTTAACCAAACAAAAATTATAGAGTTGTTTCTTGAAAATTATTCAAATAAAAAAGGGATAACAATTCCATTTCTATCAAAGAAGAGCTATTACTTTTCTGCAATTTATTCTTTTGAAAGTTTTCACCAGCCCAAAAAATATTTGTCTCCAACAAAAGAAATTAGATTGCAACATCTTGAAGATCACAAAATACATAAGAAAATATAAAAAAGACACAGAAAAACCAATAAAATTTACAATACCAGCAACAAAGAAATATACAAGTTTGGAAAGTAAATAATAAATCCAAAAACTTAACAAAATCGAAGAGACAAAATATTAAGGCTCTACAATCTTTTGAACCAACCAACTCACAAGGCACACACCAGAAAACCAACTCCAACGTTGAGAATGTTCTCGTGCCTTTACTGTCCTTGCAAGTTCTGCACTTCTCAAACTCTGGGTGGCTACTAGAATGCTCAGAAGCATGAATGAGCCCTCTCGCGACCTAAATGCGCCTTATTGGCTCCAACCCTCCACCTTTCCATGGCTCCTCCACGCCTTTTGAGTTTTTTTTTTTTTGTAAGTTTATGATTTTAGATCTAGAACCGAGATAGATTTTTTTAAAAAAAATATCTCAATTAAAGGAAAGAGGGTGAAAAAAATGAATTTTTTGGTACTTTTTATTAAATTTTCTTACCATCAGTGACTAGCAACAATGGTGGTCAGAATTTGAGTTTTAGAGTAGAAATGTGGGAAGGAAAGGGCAAGGTAGAGAGAGAAAATAAATCTAGAGAAAGAAAGAAGGAAAATGAAAATAAAAACTAAACTGCTTTAAATAGTAGGCTTAAATATAAGGTTGTCAACAGGTAAAGTACCTACTAATTTTGAGGTACTTGAATCCTAATCTTATAGGAAATAAAGTACCTGAATCCCATTAACTATCCAAATATTTTTTAAAATTACTATTTTAATCGTAACCCTAATACATCTTTACTATCTTATAATTACTCTAACCCATTTAAAAATCTGATTATGTAAAAAAATTATCAAAATGCTATTCATAGATAACCAATTACCCGAACTCAAATCCGTACCTGTATCTATGTACAATAATATTTTTCTTACATATTTCATAGAATTTACTGATAATTAAATTAATAAAACACACAAATAATAAAATTTCAATTTAAATAATCACAAGTAAATATTTCAAACATAATTAATAATTTTATAAGTTATAATTTTTGTAATGTTAACACAAAATAGAAAGTAAATATACTTATATTTAAAATGTATATATATTAAAAGCATTTTAGTATATAAAATAGTAATTATATTTCTTATAAATGAACCCAATGTATATAAAGAATATATATTAAAAGACATTACAAGCAAATTAATAATCATAGTTTCATTAATTAATTTAATTAACTATAAGTGTTTGTCCTTAATTACATGAAATTAAAAAAAATAACTAGGTTTCAAAACTATTCTGATCTCACAACTTCTCTTTAGATTTATATATTATAAGTTTATATAAACAAAAGTATATATATTGTAATCAATAATTTTATAAGTTATAATTTTTATAATGTTAACTCAAAATAGATAGTAAATATGTTTATATTTAAAGTATATATATATATATATATATATATATATATATATATATACTAAAAGTATTTTAATACATATATAATAGTAATTATATTCCTCATAAATGAACTTAATATATATAAAATATATATTAAAAGATATTAGAAGTTAATTAATAATTATAGTTTCATGAATTAATTTAATTAATTATATTAGTTTGTCTTTAATTACATAAAATTAAAAAAAAAAACTAGGTTTGAAAACTGTTCTAATCTCACAACTTCTCTTTAAGTTCATATATTATAAGTTTATATAAACAAATGTATATATATTATAATTAATAATTTTATAAGTTATAATTTTTTTAATGTTAACACAAAATAGAAAGTAAATATTTTTATATATAAAGTATATATATACTAAAACTATTTTAGTATTTGTAAAATAGTAATTATATTTCTTATAAATTAACACTATATATAAACTATATATATATTAAAAGACATTACAAGTTAATTAATAATCATATTTTCATGAATTAATTTAATTAACTATATGAATTTATCCTTAATTTCATGAAATTAAAAAAAAATAATTAGGTTTCAAAACTATTCTAATATCAAAAGCTCTCTTTAAGTATATATATATTATAAGTTTATATAAATAATGGTATATATATTATGATTAATAATTTTATAAGTTATAATTTTTATAATGTTAACACAAAATAAAAAGTAAATATATTTATATTAAAAGTATATATATATAATAGTAATTATATTCCTTTATAATATGACATATTATTTAAACATAATTAATAATCTAATAATTTTTTAATTTAAATATAATAATGTCATCACATTAATAATTAGAGTAACCATACTTTTCATATATTTGTTAGTTTTAACAAAAAGAATTGCTTGTAAAGTTGGTAAAAATTGTATATGTTTAATATAATTATTGAAATAATAATAAAATATTTATAAATGGTAATCGAGGTCGAGTAGCGAGCACCTAAGGGGTAGTACCTGAACTCGATACGAGTAGTGAAATCACTACCCGAACCCATCTCAAACTTGATTATAGCGTACCCTAACCCTATATAATCGGAACAAGTATCCACGGTACCTTAGTAGCCATTGTTATTCCTACTTAAATCGACCTAGTTTTAGACAAAGGAAAAAGGAGAAAAAAAAACAAAAAGAAAAGCCATGTAATTAATTTCCTTTTTTAGTTTGACACATCATCGTCACATCAGCATTTTTTACACAAATAGCGCCATGTCAATAACGATAACGGTGAAATTAGAAGGCATTAAGAAGAGGGACTCGATTGCACAAAATTTCAAAGTAAAGGGATTAAATTAACCAGTTTTGAGGTAAAGGGACTAAATTGACGAAAATCCTATTGTAGGAGGACCTATGGGGTACTTTGACCATTTTTCATTTCTAGCTTATAAATGTTCTTTAGATTTGAAAATTGAAACTTTAAGTGTTTAGGGGTACATTAAAATTAATCTCTATTAATATCTATGCCTATATATTAAAATTGTCCCTAAACAGAGTTTGGTGATGACATTTGTCTAGTTAGAGTGTTAGCTTTTTAGTTTAAAATGGCAGTACCTCTTTAGCGTTTTGCTTGGGTCGTGCTTTTAGAATTTTCTATCCATTTTCTTGACTTTCTTTTTGTTTTTTTTATTTTCTCACCTTACCCAGATTTTTAAAGGATTGTAATGGATTTCTTCTTCAAGTTTTCTCCATCCTTTTCTTCCTCATTTTCTTGGTTTTCTTCTTCTATTTCTTTTTATCTTCTCAACTTGGGTCCATTTCTTCCTCTTTTTCTTGGTTTTCTATTTCATTTTTTCTTTATCCCTTTTGTTCCCCATTGCATGTAATTGATGTATCTATTTCTTCCTCATTGCATGTAACTAATTTATTTATTTCTTCCTCATTACATGTAATTCATTACAAAATTTAAGACTTTTACATTTCGATGGAATTTTTTGTCGATAAAGGTTAGTAATCTGTATATATTTTAAATTACCGACGAAATATTTCATCAATATTTAAACAGTTATTCTGCCGATAGATGAAAGTTTCGTCAATAAACTCTGATGGAATATTTCATTGGCATATTTGGTTGATAAAGCATTGACTCCATCATAATATTTTATGGTCGATATTAGGTGATGTCCAATGGTAAGTTTTATCAGCATTATTTCAACAGATTTTCTGACGAACTAAGAGTTTCATATTGTGTCAAATTCTTTGGGTAATGTGCTCTACTCCATCGACAATGAAGTTCATTCTGTCAGTGATCTTGAGTCCATTTCCATCAATGAAAGTTAATATTTTGTCAAAAATTCTATCGCTAATGATGTGAAATACGAACAAAATTTTTTCAAAAATTGAAACTAATTGGTTCCTTTTGTCGTTTTGAATGAAAAATAAAAATACTAATGATGAATCATTGTAAATATTACAAATATGTAAAAAAAAATTAATTAATAAAAACAAGAATACAAATTATATTATTCTTATTACATTCAATAAAAACTACAAATACAAAAAAAAAATAAAAGTTTATTAAGAATACAAATGAAAAAAAAAAATAAATCTATCTACTACCATCGTCCCTTGGTCATGCATCCTCATTATTAAAAAGGCTTGCCAACTACTCTAATGAAGATCCAACATGGGCAATTGACCGAATCATGCATTAGAGGATCTGCTAGGCGCTTTACTCTAAGTTCATTAAACGGTTCTCCATCCAATGCACCCTTTCCTTCAGTGCCTCATAAGCCTTGGGATTCTGTGAAGAATTGTCGCAACATTGACAAAAGGAGTCGCACCATGTGAAAGTGGAATTCCAAGCCCAATATTTCTCATGGTCCCAATATTTCTACATATGTGTTAAATTAAAAGCTTGTTGCAGAAAATTTTGATACAATTTTGTTAGAATTATTAACTCAATAATAATGTGAAAATATCTAAAAGGGAGGGTGAATTGGATTTATTAAAATTCTCTTCTTAAAATAAAATTTTCAATGAAGGCAAGCTAAAAACAAATTTCACAAACTTGTTTTGCTGTCAAAGTGTGCCAAAAGTAACTTGAAGAGTAAATTAAAGAATAAACAAGTGAAGAACAAATTTTCAATCCACTTTAAAGTAAAGTAAAATGCACAAGTATAAATAATGAAGAGTAAAGAGAAAATGGACAAAGAATTTATAGAAACTCGACTTCTCCTTGGTGCCTACGTCTTTTCCTTTAGTAAGATAAGGAGTTTAATCCACTATTAATTAAATCAAATACAATGCCTTTTAAAGGTTTAAGCATAGCCATTACTTTTCCAAGGATCAAGTATAACAATTGCCTTTTCAAGGTTCAAGCAAAACTTTTAAACACTAACTTTTGAAGGCTAAGGCATAACCTCTATGCCTTTCAAGAATCAAGCACAATATCTAAATACTACCTTTTGAAGGTTGTGGAATAACCATTTTCTCTCTTACAAGATTAAAGCAATTATACTTCTAGAAGGTGGGTTTTGCTAAGTACAAAGTTGGAAGAGTATGATTAGTAAATAGGTGTATACAATAAATAGGAATGAAGGCATTAAGAATTTGAAGCTCAAAGATAGGTTAAAAACTATATGGAAGAATGTGAATTGCTTCCTCTAGCTTGGTTTTTCTTCTCTTTTTCCTCATAGGATTTGATACTTGATGATTTGATACTTTTCTCCACTCTTCTAGCCTTCAAAATGTGTTGGAGAAGTCTTTTTATAGTTGGAGAAGCTTTAGAGCCATTGGAGAAGGTTTGGTAAAGAAAATAGAAATTTTCCCTTTGATTTTGTGTCTAACGATCAGTTCTGGACACTAAGTATTGATACTTCATTTATTGGTATCAATACCTTGACTTTTGAAAAGGTATCGATGCTTTTAAGGTATGTATTCATACCTTTGAGGCAAATATCCATACCTAGCATCTAGAAGTATTCTATGAAATGTATCGATATCCAGTATTAAGGTATCAATACTTGTAGCTTAAAATATAGAAAATGCTTCTTTTTTAACTCAGTTTGATGCCAAATACTTGGATATTTCAAAAGAAAATGTAAGGGAAGTTTAAAACTCATTTGAACAAGTTCAAAACTCAATCAAGTAATTATAAAACTCATTCAAACAATTTTGAAACTCATTCAAGCAATTTTGATCATTTTTGTTATTTCAAAACTACAATCACTTTAAAACTAAAGAAGCACACAAGTTTGTTAAAAAAATATGAAAGTGAAATTCCAAGCCTAATATTTCTAATAGTCCTCAGTGGAGTAGTTTGGCAAGTATAATTAACAAAGTCTAATGCTAAGATATGGGTGCAAGGTTGTTGGATTGAATACCCAATCATTTTCATGACATGATAATGGTGATTTTTCGTTTCTTTTCCTACTTGGTGGCATGTCATCCTAGATTTCAATAAAGGTATCATCATCATCTACTATTGTTGGCCTTTATGATTTTTCATTAAAATTGAGATATCCAGCTTAACTTTTATTGATTGGGTATTTTATCTCTAAAACTCCATTATAAAATATGATTACATTAAAAAGACCATTCCCTTCATTGTAATAAAATGATTGTTTATGAAGTATGATTACATTGAAGGGAAAAGTCTTCTCAATGTAATCATATTTGATAAAAATGCTTCAGAGATAGAATACTCAATAAATAGCAGTCAAGTTGAAAATCTCAATTTTAATGAAAAATCTCGAGGACCAACAATAGAATAAGATAGTGATATTTCTATTAAAATCTTGGATGACATGCCACCAAGCAAGAAAAAAAGAGAAAAACCCCCATTACTATGTCCTCAATCGACTAGGAAGATGAGAATACATACAAATACTAATAGAATTGAGAGTAATGAAGTTGAAGACTCATGCTAATCACTAGGTTAAACGTCAAATAAAATGGAGATACACTTACAATTATTCTATTTTAAAAAAGTTATCAAATATTAAAGTAATGCACTTACTTCAAACAACATAGAATAACATATATAAACAATCATTTTTTTTATTTTACTTGAATTTTTGCTCAGCCAAGCATTCAAGGTACATATTATAAAACTACAAATTTGTTTAGCTTTTATCATATCCATGTGCTAGATTGCAATATGAAAATGAAAGTGTTTAATAACACAATTTAAATGTGTTTATTTTAAATATGTTACATGTGAGTGTGTATATAAAAACACCTAAAAATTTGCTAAATAAAACATATTAATGAATTAATCTAACAACATTATCTATCACAACAACAACATAACCCAATTTTTCATAACAATAGCATAATCAATATCTCACATAATCTCAACCAAGCATAATCAACGGAAAAATCTCAACTTATCTAAAACATAATACATATTACCAAATCCTCAAAATAACAATCCATATACAATTCATATACAATCTTAAATATCATAAATCTTACCAAGTAGAAACATAACAAGCCATATACAACCTTAAAAAAAGTTGCATTCATGATATTGCTCAATCACACATATACATTAAGACTTGCATTTCCACTTTACTTTCGCAGCCTTTAAAGCAAACAAACACATAAATTTACAACTTTTCATTCAAAAATCAAAGATCATACACTCCTAAAATTGCAGCAAAAATTAAAGAGGTAAAAATGATCAAGAATCAGTATTTGAATGTCTTAACAGTGAACTTACAAAGAATTAATTAATACCAACATAAGCAAAAATTACAGCTTGTATGTCTTCAAAACCTAGTACTAGTAAAATTAAGAAAAATAAGACAAACAAAAAAATAAAAAAATTTATTAAAATAATAAATGAGCTTACTTTTTTATTTTTGAAAGAAGTAAAGTAAAACTAAATTTGAGAGAAAGTGAAGAAAAATTTGAAGGTGGGTGGTTTGGCAATGGGGGAAGGTGGGTCGACGAAGGGGGAGGGTGGGGGTCGATTTAGGGCCCAAATGGGGTTGACAATGCTAAAAGGGTATAGAAAAGAGATAAAAATGAAAGAAAACTCCCTTTATTTTTAAATTACCGATGAAAATTCTACTAGTAATTCAAAAATCCCTAGAAAGGCATTATTGATGAAATATTCCTTAGCAATTTCATCAGTAATGTTATTGTGTTACCAATCAAGCAAGTTATCGATGATCAACAACATCGATGGATGCAATTGTTTGGCATTCTTAGTTCTTTCCATTTTTATTGCGTGCTTGTAAAAACCTATTTTGTCCAGAGTGTCTTACTAATTGTTGAGAAAATAAAAAATTTAAAAATACATAAAAAATCACTAAAATATAAGAAAAAACAAGATAATGTTAAATAGCAAGGTTTTTTTTTTAAAAGTACATAGCTTTTATTGCTTTAGTTCCATAGCAAGAATAACCATGGATTATATTTACATGCAAATAAAAATTGAAAAGAACCCTTTATCTATACATTTAGACCTGTGAATATCTAGACTCATTAATTGTAACTCGTTAAGACCTCTCTAACAATACATTATCTGAACCCATCATATTTAGCTTCCACTTGCTCGAATTTGCCTCTTTAGTCCCTCTAACGTTTTTTGTCCAAATGGACTATTACGGCGCTGACGTCATTGTTAACGTGGCATGATGTGGCGTCAAATGCTAACGTGGCATATAAAGGGGGGGTTTTTGGGTGCTGATGTGGCATTACCACGCCCCATTTCAAGGTTGGGTCGATGACGTGGTAATGCCATGTCACCATATGGATATGGATTGCCATGTGGCACGTCAAGAGGTTGCCACGTGGCACACTTAGATGCTGACATGTGGTAATTTATTCTTCAAAAGAAGCACTTATTAAGATTTGAACCAAGACCTCTAGCAAATAAAGCAGTGTCTTTACCATTACACCTAAACTCTAACTTCTAATAATATCTTGATTGAATTTCTTTTGTTCTTTCTTCTTTCTTTTTCTTTTTTGTTTTTTTTGTTTTTCTTTCCATAAAATGACGTCGTTTTAGAGCTTTCTTATACTTTTAGAAACCATAACCATAAAAACTCTTTGAAACCTTCTTCTCAAATGACGTACTTTTATAGAAAAAAAGAAAAAGAAAAAGGTTCCAAAACGATGTAGTTTTATAGAAAAAAAGAAAAAAGTAAGAAAGAAGAAAAGAAATTCAAGCAAGATATTATTAAATATAAGAGTTTAGGTGTGATCGTAAAAACATTGGTTTATTTGTTAGAGGTCTTGAGTTCAAATCTTAACAAGTGCTTCTTTTGAAGAATAAATTGCCACGTGTCAGCAAATAAGAATGTCACGTGGCAGCCTCTTGACCTGCTACGTGGTAATCCATATCCATAGGGTGATGTGGCATCGCCATATCATCGACCCAACCTTGAAGTGTGATGTGGCATTGCCACATCAGCACCAAAAAACCCTTTATATGCCACGTCAGCATCTGACGCCACATTAGTTACGGCATCAGCACCGTAACGATGAATTTGGATGAAAAACGTTAAAGGGACTAAATTAAAATAATTCTCAAAATTAAGGAACTAAAATGTTACGATTTTGAGTAAAGGGACTAAATTAAAGAAAATACCTTAGTATAGGGACTTCCTAAGTATTCTGACCATTCATTACTCTTTAGATTTCTTGATCAATTTTCAAATCAGACTCCTTCCACTAACAACCGTCCTATGTTATAGCTATCTAACTCTATATAACTTTCCCACCTTTTAAACTTGACGTTTTGCGCCGCTGGAACACTTAATTAATTAACTTGGATAAATAAATCTATTGACCAACCTTCCTTTATCACACCTTAATAAATAGATCACGTACCGTTAATCCAAATTAAATCAATGTCCAACCATACCTTAAGCTCTCTTAATCCTAGCCAAATATTTGTAACATGTCCTCACAACTTTTTATACCATTTTTACCCAAAAGATCAACTTCCTCATTAGCTTTTCTAAACACATGCGTTACTTTGCATTGGAGATTTAAAATTTTCAATTCTTTTATTTCGACTAATAAATTCCTAAACCTTCAAGGTGCCTCTTGAGGATTATTAATCCATAACACTACCTTCTGAGAATCACTATTAGCATAGATGTGCAATGTCTCCTTTATGGCTAGGACCTTAGTAAGGTTTGAATCACCTTTACCAATTGACTTTGAGGACAAAATTTTGATTGAGCCACAATGATCTTGGAGAATTCCATCAATGCTTGCATCTCCTGTATTCCTTGATGACACTTTATATGTATTAAATTTAAACCACTCATTTTCTGAAGCCGTCTACACAATTGTTTTATGCACCACTACCTTTTTGTTCGCCATACTCACATAATTAGACCATTTCAATATATCGTCCATTTGTTTGGCCAACTTTGACGATCTAGCTTTCATCCATACTGCCGCACACATTTTGATTGAATCATACAGCCACACAGACCATATGACGACATAAAATGCTATTTTATGGTAAGAATAAAGATTTTGGATTGTTATGTGAAACCTAATTAATTTTCCACTCATCACACCACATATTCCAAAATTTCCACATTTTATAGCATGTACAGAAAAAATGTCTCACTGTTTTCGGGCTTTACTTACTTATCACGCACATCAATTGCTCATTTGCAATTAGTTTTTTCTTTTCCAGTTCTGACTTCATTATTATCTTCTCCTACATTAGTTACTAGACAAAGACTTCAACTCTATGAAGGGTAAAGCCCAACCAAATATTCTTTTATAATTAGCTATTGTGCTGGTCAGTATTTAATACAAGTTTGCAAAAGGATTTTGGAGAGTACTTTCCTCTAGTTGTAGCTTTCTAGATGACACCATTTTCCAATTCTCTACTTAGTTTATGCTTTTAAAGACATCTCCATAAATTTGACCAATTGTTGAGTTTCCATCCGAAAAGGTTTCTTCTGAGCTCAACTCGTCAGCACTATCTTGTATTTATCCATATACCAAACTCGTTATGTCACGACCTGGAACTCCCCATCGAGCCCGTGACAACCGCCGCGAAACCTCGACAAACATTCTTCACCCCGAATGTCGATCGAAACCTCGCAAGGCTCTCGTATCAGCTTTCGCACTTCCCCGGTGAGCAATAGTTATCAAATAATCAAAATACGAAGGATTACAAATCATTTCCAAATCATAACATAACATATTGTGTTTTTTTTTTTTTGCTCACAGGGGCATTTTCGTCATTTTTATCGAAAACCTCGAAACTTGCTAAAAATGTAGTAGGTAAGCCGAAAATATATATTTAATGATTAAAAAAAATTAAGTATCTAAAACGTTCATTTGAAGTGAAAATTTGAACATTTGAATATGATAAAAATATTCAATAAAATAAACTATTTTCTTGTAAAATAATTTTCATAAAACTATCGGTACATAATTCTTATAGCGTAAAAGATAATTATATTCATATATACTATAAAGCAAATAACCAAAGCATAAAATTTCTTTTACAGTGACACGTGGGCCCATATCTATCCAAAATACATCGGAAGCTGGAAACCTACAGCTTTTACCGATTCGAGTCCAAATGAAGGTCCTTGTTCAAGTCAGCTAACTACGAAATTCCCTGAGCCTGAAATGTGAGGAAATGAGGGTGGTGAGATTATAAAATCCCAGTGAGTAAACAGATACCATCTAAACTATCTAAAGTCGAGTAAATGGAGACAATTAAAATAAATCATCATACTGTAATTTCATTACCATTCAACTCATTTCAACCAAATAAAATCAATCCATAAAAATCGAGTAATCAACTTGGCTTATGAATTTCTTAAAACTTTGGCTCGTGCCAAAACTCATACTCGGTGATACCTTACGCAGGGCATCTAACCGAGTCCGCCAAGGCTGTTAAAATTTTGTGTACATTTAAAATATATTTTTGTTTGAAAAAAATACAGCCGTTCCTTGGTGTTGGCTGAGTTCCCCTTCACGTGGTGGTTTGGCGTGAAGTGAACCCTAAGCTATACCCCAGGAGATACCCTACGCGCCTCTCCGTTCGAGGTAATAATATAATGGAGTTTACCGTGCCCCTCTAATAGGCTGGTCCACGGAACCCCCTCTGCAGTAAATAATTAATATATAATCCACCAATCAATAAAATTCATTCTAGCATGTCATGGCAATTTATCGCAACCTAGCCTCTCAAGGCTGAATACACAGTATAAATAATTATAACACCAAAATCAGTTTAGCCATTCATGCTCATTTATTGTCATAAGCCATTCAATTCAAAACCATAAATTTGCAACACAAACTAGCAGTCTCCAATTACTCTATTTTCAAAACCAATATTCGATTTTTCAGAAAATTTATAAAATCATTTTATAAAATCACAATTTCCCTTAAAACATAACAATTTACCATTTAAACCCATTTTTCATAAAATCACATAGTTGTATAAAACTACTCTAGATAATTAAGACGATAATAAGTTTACTCACTGTGTCTAGAATGCAGACTTTCGAAGCACTCTGTCTACTGGTCCTCGGATGCAATTTCCTTGCCTTTATTGGAGGACTCACCACCTTGACACAATACAAAATCGAGAATTTCACTAAGTTGGTACTAAATCAAAATTAAACTAATTTGGACTACCAATGCATGATATGGAATGCAAAAATGCACTGGTAACTATCTAAATCCGGTATTAGCCTAATTCGTCTTATCACCCGATTAAATTCCTAACGGGTTCGTTTAAACTCCAATTTAATTCTTTTCAGTTTCTATACCTCAATTGCACCCAAATTAACTTAATGTCCCTCAGTGTGATGCAAATTATCAGTCTCAACAGCAAATTACGAAAATACCCCTAGTGGGTAAAAATTCGTATTTTTGCTCCGAAAATTCCCATTATTTTTCTAGGCTCATAATTCATTATTCCTTAACCAATTCTCCTAGAATAAAATCAAACTCATCCTCACTCACTACATGGTAAATTCAGCCATTAATGGTTGGGGGAGAAAATAAATTCTTTTCTTGTTGTTTTGTTTCTAAATATGCTAAACTAACTAAAAACACTAACATAAATTAAAATAAAAAAAATCCAACAACTTTCTCTCTCCTAACCCATTTTTTCAGAATTGAATTCATCATGAAAACATGTAATTTAATCATGGAAAATAAAGAGAAATGCTTGGGAATAAGAAAACTCAAGCTTAATAGAAAAAAATCTCACCTTTTTCACTTAATTTTCTTGAAAATTCACACTTTTTCTTTGATTTTCTCTCTCTAGGGTTTTGTTTTTGTTTTCTCTCTCTTCTTGCTGGTTTGGCCGGCCATGGGGTGGAAGATGGGCTGATTTTATGCCTTTTAAAAAGGAAAATAATAAATTAATAAAGGTATGACACATGGCATCATGTCATTGGCCCGTTTTTAAAATTTTAAAATTTTAATCCTTTTTATTTCCACCACACAATTAGTCAATGGTCAAAATGAGGATAAATGAAGACCATGTGCTAGAAAATGTCCTGGTGGTGGAAAATTACAATTTTGCCCCTGGGGTGGTAAAATTACCATTTTACCCTTTTACTCCAAATTATACCGTAATTAAAATTTTTCACTTTTAAACCTCAATTCTTACTCCAATGAGTCAAATTATACTCCAATAAGTCAAATGGGGCCAAAAAAATCTTTTCTAAAATTCTCATTTTGTCCCCAAGTGGCAAATGACCATTTTGCCCCTAGATAGCGAAAATTTCGGTTTGACTCCAAATTGATCATCGAACTCCGAATCACCATATTAAACCATTCTGAGACTTTAAAATTCTTAATTTCATCGTAAATTCTCTATTTGATCTAGTCGAGGCTTAAATCAACTTTATTGTACCTCTAGGTACAATACCGACTTTTGTAAATTTTTCGGAACTCTCCTAGCATGCAAACATGCTATCCATCACATGTATGTCATGATAAATATTTTTATAGAGTCAAGCTTGTCATCTTCTCCCCCACTTGGATCAACCATATGATCTTTCTTCTTGATTGACTTCGACATCCGGCTAAATATTAATATTTTAATAATATTTTATTAATAAAATATTATTTTATTCTAAAAATTTTATCTTGTCTCCTTGGTACCCAAAATACCTTATTATGCCTCACTTGACTTCCAAATCGCCTTTTATCTCACAAATTCTCCTCTGATAAAATTATTATTATTTTCTCACTTGCGAAACATTTTATCCTAAACTACTCATTTCGTCTTTTATCACTTCTAAACATTTTAATTGACCTCAATATGCATTCGATCAATTTTATTTATCACCATATCAAAGTATGAGGTATTTCACGTTAAGCTTCCCTCTTCATTAATTGCTAAAGCAAACAGTTTGGGAGTTCATCTTTCAAAATCATATCCCCAAGCCACAAGTCTGTCCAAAAATAGATTGATTTGTCATTACCTACAATTAACCCCAAATTAAATGATACTTGCAAGAAAAATTTGTTAGTAGGTAATAAGGTTGGTATAATATTTTGCCAAGTTTTAGAGCATTTACGAGACACCGAGTGTTAAGAAGTAGGGCACAAGGGTCATATTTGTTTTTTGCTGCCACAATTTCTCTCTAAAGACTACTTGCTTGCTTCCCATATCTCTACAACCATTTATTTAATAATGCTTTATTTCTAACTTCAAGATCCACTAACCCAATTCCTCCCTCTTCTTTGTAGGAACAATTATCATCCCATGGAATATAATGAATTCCATCCTTTTGCTTGTTACCTACCCATAAGAACCTTCTTTTTTGTAGCTTGTTCAGTTCCTCCTTGACACCTCTAAGTATTTGAAATAAAGACATAAAAAAAATCAGCTAGCTATTAACAACCAATTTCATGTGTCACATGCCTTCATTTTGAAATTAATTAGCCTGCCATCCTTCAAGTTTTCCCTTCACACGCTCAAGCACTGAATTCCCAATTTTCAAATAATCTTGGCACGCATCTAAAGGTAAATCCAGGTTCATTGTAGGTAAAGAACCTACCTTGTAGTGAATTTTGTTCGTCCATGACTCTAAATCTTCTGATTCAACTCCAATTCCAATAAGGTTGCTTTTTTGAAAGTTTATCTTTAAGCCAGACACAATCTAGAAACACCTTAATATTCTATTCATATTCAATTAACTTTTTAAATTCGATGGACAAAATAATAGTGTCGACATAATATTATAAAATGGACAAATTCATACCTCTATTTCACATTAGAATACCAATGCAAATATTTTCTTAATTAGCCTTCCTCATGAAACAACATAGAACCTCTTTAACCAAATTGAATAAGAACGGAGGCAATGGGCATCCTTGGCGAAGGCCTTTGTGAAGCTTAATTGGTTTTGTTGGAACACCATTCACAAGTATAAACATTGAAGCAGTTGTCACATACTCCATAACCCATATCCTCCATTTTTTTACCAAAACCCATCTTAGCCATTGTTAAATCAAGAAAATCCTAATACACACTATTATAAGCTTTTTCAAAATCCACTTGAAACATAAGGCCCCCATTCTTTCTTTTCTTCATCAAGTCAACCAATTCTTTGGCCATCAAACTTGCATCTAGCAATTGTATCCCTTGTACAAAAACAAACTGTTGTTCCTTAATCACATCCCCAATTACCTTCTTAATTCTATTTACTAGGACTCTTGGAACCATTTTATATACATTTTCTACCAAGCTAATGGGTTTGTACTCACCAATGGAATTAGTATTTGTAACTTTTGGATTAAGGTTATGAATCTTTCATTCACCCTATGTCCTAGCTTATCATTCTTATAAAAATCATTAATAAAATTCATCACATCACCTTTTCCTATTGACCACTAAGCTTTAAAAAAGTTCAAGTTAAAACCATCCAAACTTGGTGCTTTATTCCAATCACAATCTTTGATGACACCCCACACTTTATTCTCTGTAAAAGAAGCTCCAACTCCTTCATAGATGCCTCATTTATTCTTCTTAACTCACATTTCAAATCTGCTAGCTAGAAGGTCTTTTTATTCGAATATAACATGCAGAAATGCCTTACCACCTATTTCTTTATTTGTGTTGGATCATCTATTACCCTATTATTCACCATGATGCTCATCATTCTATTCACACGCTTTCTTATCAAGGCCATTGCACTAAAATACTTGATATTTCCATCACTTTCAATAACCCCCCTAGTCTTTGATTGTTGTTTCCACTTTCACTCTTCTATTTTATAAAAATCCCATAGATTAATGTTGGCTCCATTAGTTTTTGATGATAATAAAACATTCTCATTCATTTGTGTCTAATATTTCTACTTGGGTGTGCAGGATAAGAATTATATGCTAATGATAAATAAATTATTCAATGGGACATATTAAAAAGGCATATGAATAAAAAGCCACAACTAATCAACAAAACAGAAGCTCCTTAGTTGAATAATGAAGGGTTAGTCAGCTAAAATTCAAATCAAAAGTTGGCGGGCTCAAGAATATTGAAAAACAGAAAAGACTTAGTCGACCAAGAAGTGGGTTAGTCGACTAAGAAGCTACTGCTAGAAATCTAAACTTCAAAACAAAACCGACATAGTCGACCAAGAAGTAAGTTAGTTGACTAAGTACTCACTGCCAAAAAATTGAAAACAGAAAACAAAGACAACTTAGTCGACTAAGAATATTCTGCTAAAAAATTTAAATTGTGCACTATAAGACAGATTAACGGCCAGAACTGCTACCAAATTATTTTTAACAGTCAAAAACTGTCTAACCCACATCAAAGCTGATTTTTCAAGTGTAAAAAGGACTTCAAACGGCTAGAAAAGAAAATTGAAGGCTTCTAAGTCCAAAAGAGCTAGAAAAACCAACAAATACTCTCTGCTCATTTACTGCACTCAACTTGTCACGACCCGAAACTCCCCATCGGGCTCATGACAACCGTCGCGACGTCCCGATAGGCACTCATTACCCGAAATGCCGATTGGAACCCCGCAAGGCTTAGCATTAGCTTCCGCATCTCCTCGGTGAGCGACAGTTATTAAATCTCGCATTTCAAGAAATCATAAGTCGTTTCCAAATCAAAACAATATAATATTATTTTTTGGCTCACAGTGGCATTTTTGTCATCTTTCTTCAAAAAATACCAAAATTCGCCAAAAACATGGTGTGTGGGTGAAAAACACATGCTTCGTAATTAAAAGTAAATTTAGTTGTCTAAAGTAATTATTTGAAATAAAATTATAATTGTTTGAATAAAATAATAATATTTAATAAAATATTCTATTTTCTATAAAAAAAATAATATTTATAGAGAAATCTGTAATTTAATTTATGTAGTGTAAAAGTTAAATATATTCATACGTACTTTAAAGCAAATAACTGAAGTATAAAATTTTTTTTACAGTAACACGTAGGCTCCCAACTAACCAATAAGGTGCGAGTCTGTAAACCTACAATTTTGTTGATGCAAGGCTAACTGAAGTCCTTGATACAATCGGTTATCTACCAACTATCCTGAGCCTGAAATGTGGGGAAGTGAGGGTGGTGAGATTATAAAATCCCAATGAGTAAACAATTACCATCAAAAGCATCTAAAGCCGAGTATATGGAGACAATATAAAAATGTTATATCTCAATAATGTTCATAACACAAATTTCGTTTCAATCTATACCAAACAATTTCTTTTCATCAAAATTTCTCGACTTATGAATTTCTTAAACTTGGCCCCTGCCAATATCATTCTCGCAGGTACCCTCGTCAAGGTATCTCACTGAGACCGCAAAGGCTGTTAAATGACCCATACCCATAAACATGTTTTCACATCTGACACACAGCCGTTCCTTGACGTTGGCTGAGTCTCACTCTCACGTGGTGGCCCGAACGTGAGGTGCACTCAAATCTTACATCAGGAGATACTTCATCCAACATCTCCCCCTGGAGGTAATTATATAATTGGGTTACTGTACCCCTCTCATAGGCAGTCCACGAAAACCCCCACCACTGCAGTGATTGTTTAATATATCACTAGACCCATAAAATTTTCAGTATCATAATATGGTGAATAAAATTTAATCCAGTGTACCGAGACCAATCCAAAACTGTTCATATATTTCATGCTAACCCCAAAAATTTAGCCATCATGCTACCATAGTGTCATAAGCCCCAATTTCAATAACATATAAAATCATAAATTTCAATACAGTCTCCATATACTTAATTTTCCCAAAACAATATTTGATTTCAAAACCAGTATAAATCTCATTTTTATTAAAAAATATTTTAATTGGAAAACATAATATTTTATAATTTAAACTCACCATTCAATAAAAGCATCAAACAAGTATAATTACTCTAGATATTTAAGACGATAAATTGTCCACTCATTGTATTAGGAGTATAAACACTCCCATTTTCAGTCCGCGGGTACAGTCTTTTACCCGTATCCAATGGCTCACCGCCTAGTCATAATCCATTACACATATTCCAATTAAATTGTGTCTAACAGTCATAAGCTATTTCAGGCTCGATGTATATGCATGATATGATATGCAACTTATCCGACTACCGCTTAAATGCGGTGCTGACCTAATTCAGCCTATTATTCGATTAAATCGATATACGCGTCCATTTAAACTCCAAATTAATTTTTTTCAGTTTCTATACCTCAATTGCACCCAAATTGACTTAATGTCCCTCAGTGTGGTGCAATTTATCAGTCTCGATAGCAAATTACGAAAATACCCCTAGTGGGTAAAAATTCATATTTTTGCTTCGAAAATTCCCATTATTTTTCTAGGCCCATAATTCATCATTATTCATCATAATTTCTCAAATAAAAATCAAGATCAGCAGCCAATATTCTCCTAGAAAATTCAGCATAATGGGTTTCAATGGGAGAAAATTATTTCTCTAGCTTATTTTTGCTATATTTTAATATAACCTAACTAAATAACTTAATTCAATTAAAATCAACCAAAACTCAAGCTCAAAACTCATCCATGGAGGTTTGGCCAGCATGGGTGTCCATACCCACTTTCTAAGTTTGCATGAAAATGAGAAAAAAAATGCATGGGTAGTGAAAATCACAAGGAAAATCAATGAAATTTACCTTTTTAATGCTTGATTTCTTGATTTCTCTTGATTTTCCCCAAAATTTTCAGCTAGGGTTCTTATTTCTTTTCCCTCTTTTCTCTCCTGGTTTGGACAGCTTGAAGAAGATGAGAATTCTGAAAATTTTGGCCTTTTTAAAGGCTAAATAATATAATATTATTTTATTTATTTTTTTTGTTTTATTAATTTCTTAAATTCTAGCCATCCATTTGTTTCCAATTTTTCACCATACACTTGTCCCACATATCCATAGCTTAGATAAAATTCTCAGACTTATCCAAAGTTTTGGTGGAGTAATTTTTGAAATTTACACTTTAGCCCCGTAAAAGTAAAAAATTACATTTTTACCCCAAAAACTGAAAAATTGCTCATAGACATATTTTTCATCCCTTATACTCATACCATTCTCCAATTTTTCAAATGTGATCTAAATTCTCTCAAAATCTCAAATTTTGTCCGCGGGTGAAAAAATTACGATTATGCCCTTACACTCCAAAAATCACAGGAATTAAACTTTTTCACTGCCAAACCCTCAAATTATACTCCAATACTCAAATCATATTCCAATAAGTTAAATGGGGCCAAAAAATCTTTTTTAAAAATTTCCATTTTGTCCCCAAGTGGCAAATGACCATTTTACCCCTAGATAGTGAAAATTTCGGTTTGACTCCGAATTGATCCTCGAACTCCAAATTACCATTTTGAGTCATCCCTGAACTGTGAAACTCTTAATTTCACCTTAAAATTCCTATTTGAACTAGTTCGAGACTTAATCGAATTAATAGTACCATTATGAGCAATATCGTCTTTTAACGATTTTCTCAAACTTCCTAAATATGTAACCATTCTATTGAACATGTAAATGACGTCGTAATTATTTTATAGAATAAGGTTTGACACAACTCCTATTTTTGTAATTGTGATCTGCACTTCACTTTGTACCACTTAGATCAACATTGTGATCATAGGTATACTTTTATCATTTATCTTCTTGTATTCTTAGAGTGAGCAGGTCACTCTAAGGGATTGATTCAAGCTAAGATTGCTTGATTGAGTATAGGTTCTAACTTGGCCTTGAAAAGTTAAGTGTTGGGTTTTAGTTGATCCCGGTAAAAACTATTGTGAAAGGTTTTAGCTAAGCCTAGTAAAAGCCGTTGTAAATGCTTGGTGAAAGCTTGTGAATTTCACCGTTCTTAATGGATTGATTGGAAAATCCTTAGTTGAACAATCAAGGTAGTGGATATAGGTCTGGACCGAACCACTCTAAATTTTGCTGTGTTGTCTACTCTATTTTTATTTTTTATTTTCATTCCTTCTTTTATCTTGCATTTGTTTTCACTTAGAGCCAATTTTGATAAAGCCTAATTGTGCTATTCACCCCCTCTAGCACATTTACTTGGGACCAACAATTAGAACATTTTTACATAACACTATCCCTGTTATCAAAATATATTGCCATGGCTTGCCATTTCATGTTCAACACATGCAGTTCACTCTCCAAATCTTCTATCTACGATGCATTTGCCCATACTTTTGTGTATGCCAATGTTTGATAATTGGTCAAAGGCTTTTAAGACTCCACCACACCATAGGGCCTCTTTTATTCCCCACTTTAGTTGTCTCCCGTCCATCTTTGATAACCTTTTGGAATGAATTATCTTCTAACCAAAAGTTGAACACCTTAAAAGGTTTAGGACTCCAATTAAACTCCATCCTTTCAAAATGACCAGATTATGATCCGAAAGTGAGCAAGGCAAACATTTTTGCACCATGTTTGAATAGCCGTCCAACCAATCT
The DNA here is from genome assembly GCF_053813885.1 of Theobroma cacao. Lineage (NCBI taxonomy): Eukaryota > Viridiplantae > Streptophyta > Magnoliopsida > Malvales > Malvaceae > Theobroma > Theobroma cacao. The sequence goes on from NC_142647.1 coordinate 15,380,823, forward strand.
GCCTCAATAAAGAATCTGTCTAACCTATAAAAGATAGTTTCTTCCTTCCTATTGCACCATGTGAATTTTCCTCCAACCATTAGTAAATCTATCAACACCATTGCCACTTCTTGGAACTTGCAATGGTCGCTCACTATATTGGGAAGTTCTGCCCTCATTCTCATCAAAAGCTTTCTTAACCATCAGCCTTCTTCCTACCACAAACATACCATTACCATGCTGAATTGCTAACCTCATTTCTTCCTCCTTCCTAAATCTTTCGATTATCCACAAATACTAAATACGGTTATTTTTTCCATCAACCTAACTCTAATTGTCCACGAACCCTTGTGCACTGAAACCATTCCTATCTATAGTCCGTAGCCACTCCCTTTCTTCCATGCCTACTTGCAAAAAACATTCCATTTCTCTCTGTAAACCTTTCTCTCTTGAAGGCTACAATAAAGATCATGAAAAGAAATTTAAAAGAAACACAGCAACAATGGGTATAAAAAGACCCATTCATCAACAACCAAAAGGATCGAGCAATCAATAAGAAAAAATCGCAAGAAAAAAGAAAAAAATCAACAAAAGAAAATGGGATTTTTGGATTTTTAAGATTTTTGGGTGACTTTAATTTTTCTTAGATCCGGGGAAATCTAAGTTTTCTCTTTTAGAGAAAATGATTCCATTGGAGGCAACAGGATGTTGAAATAAGGAAACAAGGTTCTTATGTGATGGGTATTAAAACCCAATAAGGTAAGTATTTTATTTTTAGGTTATTTTAATTTTCTATTTTCCTATACTTTTATATTTATTTATTTAAAGTTATTTAATTATAAATTAATTCTTAATAGGTCTTATTTCTTTATTATCATCATTCTTTTTAGTTATCTTATTATAAACCAATTTTTATTTATTTAGTTTTTTTATTTGTTAGTTTAATTTACGCACATATTTATACAATAAGAAAGTAAAAAAAGAAAAGGGAATAGAGTCATAATATTCTTGCGTTTGTGTCATGAAAATTTAACTTAATTTAAAAAATTTATGAAAATCTACCAATGATGAAATCTCAAGAATGCTATAAGAGATAAGTTCTTAGGAATTTCTAAGTGAGGAAATCTTCCAAAATTATGCCATAAGAGTTGGAGATTTTGACAAATTTTCAATATCAAAGAATTCTTATTTGTTTCAAAGAAAAATAAAATAAAATAAACTTACAAAGACAATGAAAATAAGAAAATAGAAGATAGGTAAAGGAAATAAAATTGAATATGGAACTAAAATAAATTTAGTAAGGCTAAAAAATAGCACATGATTAATTAGGTACAAATTTAAATGGGTGTTGTGAGAGTGTTAATACCTTCCTCATATGTAACTGAACTCCCGAACTTAGTGTGTTTCGTAGATCAGAACCTATCATTTTTAATAAACCTAAGTTAAGCCTAGGATTTCATTAGAAAAAATAGATTCTCCTGTCAAATGCCAAGTGTGCTTTACAAAACTCTCAAGTTGTTCATTGGTAGGAAAGGCTATTTCAAAGCGAAAGGCTTTTTAGATATTGAGTCTGCAATTTGTGCTTTTGGCACAAAAATGATGTAGTTTTGTGCTTTTGGCAATTTTATTCTTCACCTTCTATACATCTCTCCCTTTATGACTTATTTTTGGTATTTCTTATGTAGAGTATTTCTTTCATTTCCGATCATCAATTCCATTCCTCTTTAGCATCTACAGTATAAATTTGGAATAGTATAACAAAATGACTTAATGCACGAATTATTTTAACTATATGCAGCATATATATAATCCCATAACTCTCAAATTGCTTCTTTTCGTTCTTTCGCCCTGAAATAATTGGGGGGCTATCAGTCCGGTTCTCTTTACTACCATGTTTTGTTTTATTGATCTTTGTTTTGTATTTGGAAGAGGCGAGGCAAAAGACCAAAAAAAAAAAAAAATCCTCGTTTTGTTTTATGTGTTACTATTTTATTTTTGGTATTTTTTATGTGGTCTATTTGTTTCATTTGCAATCATCAATTTCATTCCTCTTTAGCATTTGCATTATAAATTTGAAATATTATAACTAAATGACTTTAATGCATGAATCATTTAAATTATATGAACATGTTTTTTACTTAATTGTTTATGTAAATATTGAATTGGTTATGATTATACGATCTAATCACTTATTCTACTTACTTTCATGCTTTGAAGGTTCAATTATTTTAAGGTTTATGTTCTTAGGTTCTTGGTTGTTTTTAATTCTCAATCTGATAATACTTTAGCTTATGCTCTTGTTACAGTGATTAGTATTTTTTTATCAACTGATGGTTGTGAACCCAATATTAATTTGTTTTATAGTTTTCTTTTAATTTACTTAGAATATGACCTCATGCATTGCACACGAACCTCTTTGCACCTCTCTTTTTCTCTCTTTGCTTCAACATCTTTTCTCTTTCTCTTTCTACCTTGAAATAGAGGAAGTAGAATTACCAGAGAAGATGTGGATATCTCTCCATCTCTCTCTTTCTCCGAGACTAAGCTTTTGTTATTGTGTTTCACAAAAATTTTACCTTCTGTTCTAAAAGAAAGAGAAAAATTGAGACCAGTTCCATTTGTTTTTGCTCTCATTTTTTTTCTGTGTTAGAAAAGACCTAAAAAAAAGAACAAAGTCTAACCTTTTTGTGGGTACTTGTTGTAAATTCTTCTTCTTCTATTTTTTCTTCAGATCTAATTTTGTTTTGATTACCTGTATTCATTTGTAAGGTGCCTTAATCCTTTTTAACTGAATCATATAATATCTCATTTATATATTACTTATTGTCATCTTTAACATTTTTTGACTTTCACAAAATCTAACAAAAAACCTTTAATTTTATCATAAAAATATTAAAACATTTAAATTTTTACAAAAAAAAACTATATCAAAAGTTTTAAAGTCAAAAAATTGAAAATAATTTTAAATATAAAAAAATCTAGAGTACATATTTATTTGTTTTGGCTGTATGTCATGTATTTAATGACAGGCCATGATCATAGGGCACATGGAGATATTTTATTAGATTTTGTTGGGGGTCGGTGTTAACTGTCAGGTAGCTCCAATGTTTGCATCTTCCAAGCTTGCATCTTTCAAACTTTGTCTCAACTACTAGTATTCCTCCAACATGGGTACTTGCAGCCTTTGTCTATACCCACTTTCTTTTCTAACATATAACATAACAATATATGCACACAATAAGTAATTATTAGACATGCATATAAAAATTATAAATGTTTTCATAAGAAAGTTTATCTATGACACTTAATTATACGATTATATAATAATAAGAATATGTAGATAGTGTTTCTTAATTTCTTGATAAAGTAATAGGTTAATTAGAGTATGTATAAATTTTTTGCAAAATAAAAGTGTCTATCTTGTTTTTTTTTTTTTTTATTATTGAAAGTGAATTTTATATACTTTAACTCAAAGAAAATAATGGAACAATTACAAAATAATGAATTTTAAAAAAAATAAAAAGAAGATTAAAAAAAGTTTTTAAAAAATGTAATTAATTAGAATCTTAACTATAACAAAAATTCCCATACATCACATGGGTTGAGAGCTACTTATTAATTAAAGTCAATATAAATTGATTCTTTGAAAAATTTATATTATATGCAAGTATAATTAGGTTTCCAACTTAATATGAAAATAGAAATGGTTAATTAAGTTATAGCTAAATTGATTTTTTAAAAGAATAATTAATCTTGTTTTTTTTCCACTCAGATTATAATCTGAGTAAAAGTAGCAAAGAATAATAAATTTAGATGCAAAAATAATGTAATTGCATAACTAAATGTTTTCATGAGTTAAAATATTTTAAATATTAAATATTTTGAATATTGACGTAAAGGCAGACGAAATTAATTCGCATATGATTAACTTGAAAATAATATTAAATTTTATTTTATTCATATAAAATTGTTTAGAAGAGGGAGATATTGGAATCTTAAATTTCGATAATCAAAGGGGAATAAAGCAAATAAAGAAAAAGAAAAATATTTGTTGGGATCCATGCTTTATGCTTACGTAAATTCACAATTTGGATAGGAAAAATTGAAAATTATTGGCTTTGGAGAGCAAGTAGGGGGAACATGCAATTAGACGTGGAAAAGTAGTGGCGGACCAAAGGAAGTATTGCATGTAAAAGGAGAATGATGAACAAATCATTTCTTGTACAAAAATCTTATTATGAAGCATGGATGCCACCTTCTCTATCTTTGGACCGGAGATTTTTAGTTTATTCTTTTACAAATTTAAATAAGCATAATACTTGAAAAACTTTAAATGAATTTTTATTTTTTTTATTATATTTAATCAAGTTATTATATTTTTATTTTGAGTCAAATAAACTTTTGACTAATAGTTGACTAGTTGTCATGAATCAAAATATTACATGTTATTTTTATGTTAACTTAGCATTTACGTGATATTAACGTAGAGGTGAAAATATTAAATAATCATGTCATTGTGTTACATTAGTATATTATGTTATCATCTATTATAACATGTCAACGTGTCACGTCAAAACCATATGACATATAATGACAAATGATATTTTGAATAACAAAATTTAATCAATTATTAGTAATAAGAGTTTATTTGTTCAAAATAAAAGCATAAAAACTTAACAAGTGACTTCATTTGAATTTCATGACTAATTCAAAGATTTTTCAGATATTATGTTATTTAAATATTACTTTTTTTTTCTCTCCTTTATTTTTCCATTTTTATAAAATATATAGTTAGGTGAAATTAAGATTTCTACACCAATTAAACATCAATATGGTTGGCTTTGGTTGTCAAGGAATGAAAAGGTGGAACACAATTTAAGAGATGGTTTCCATCCTTATTGAAGAGGTACTAGAATACTAATTTTTCCAATTGCACTTTCTGGAAATTTCATTTGGTTTCAACAATGACTTGTCCTTAATCACTCAGCAAAATAATTGTAGAAGTTGTCAAGGAGGGCCCTCTATTAGTTCCTTTGCTCCATCATGGGCTTTTTCACAAAGTTTCTTCATTAAGGTAGACGCCTGACCTTTCGACCCCACTGCCGATGAATGCACAGCTGAGGAGGGAGGAAATCCTAATTAATCCATCAGTTTCAAAACAAAGAGATTGGTAGAGAAAAATTAGTACTAGCTTTTTTGTTCTCGGCTTAAATCAGAGCTAGCACTTCAAAAGAAAATGGTTTTGCACCGTATTATTGTGTCTGGACTAGACCCCCTACTAACTGAAATTTAGGATCATCAGTAACACAAAATTAATTAATGAAATTACGTGGATAATTAATTATATATTTGATTGATTTGTTGCAAAAACAGTATCTTTTAAAGTGGTCCTAACATTTCAAGGTTCTGGTGGTGGTGATCGAAGAGTTTTAGCAGCAGCGGGATATGGCAAATGTCCAGATATGTTGAATTTGTTTTTAGCTTTTTGGGTTCAAATTGTTGAAGAATTAAGCTAGGAGGTAAATTCTTGCAGGGTAAAGTTCCATATGTCTCTGCAAATGGCATTCACCAACTCCATATATGTATATATATCTTAGCAATTTCCCATGTGCTTTATTGTATAGCCACCCTGGCTTTAGGCAGAGCTAAGGTTTTATTCTCTCCCTGTCTATCTTGATATCTCTCTTCCAAGGCTGCTCCCTTGTCTCTGTTTGATTGAAATGATGGTGGGATTGTAGATGAGAAAATGGAAACTAAGATAGCCGACTATGAGTTCTCACATGGTAAGTTTATCATGTTAAGGCTAATGGCTAATACTAATGAAAATATAAGGCCATGAAAATAGCTATCAACTTGAACACTTTCTTCTTCATCTTATTGATTATGATCAAAGCAAAGTATTTGGGTCCATCCTACAGACCCTAACAAGTTTAGATTTGCAACTTTTGGTCGAAGCCACTTAAGTTTTTGGAGCCGCATAGGAGTTCCACTGTGGGTAGTAAGTGCAAATGAACTCCATTGATTCTCTATTTCCCTTGAGGCTTCAAGCAGAGCATCCTTCACCATGATTTTTCTATCTATTAGATTGTTTAAATTATGTCTAAATCATCATCTCTTATTGTTTCTTTATTTTCCGTTTCATGAAAAAGATAAAATGAGTATAATGGAGTGACTTCATTAACGGAAAAAGAAACGGTATCTTAACCACAGGATTTATGAAACCTACTAAGTTGATTATTTTGAAATTTATCAAACTTAAACTGAATTAAAACAAAATTTTAGGAATTTAAATGAATTTTATTCAAAATAAAAATAAGGAATTCTGTTGTACTGGGATAGAAATTATTTATTACTCTATATATTAAATTGAACCAGGGAATTAATTACTCAAACTAAGTCAATTTGAAGAATGGGTGCCCTCAGCCATACGTATCTTCCCCTTTGTCTCAGACAAAAAGGACTCTCATAGCCTCCTAACTAAACAGTGCATAAAAGTCTTTTACTAAAAGAGTACGGTTTGAGTTTAATGTATAAGTTAATGAAATTAATTCATTTTCATATATATATATATATATATATATATTCAATTTCCACCAAAGTCAAATGAATCCATTAATTACTTTTCTTTCAATTGCTTTATGTAAACGATGGTCTAATGGATATAATGAAAAGGAATGAATGAAAAAGGTTTTTAATGGCCAGACGGTAGGGAGCCAATTCTTCTTGGTTTTTAGCTCAATTTAAGACTGAGAAACTACCCATCGTTTTGTAATTGTAAGGTTTATGATGAAGCACAGGTCCGTTGTTATATACCAAATGAAGTCTTTATATAGAGATTTTAGTTGGCATAAGGCTTCTAGTGCTAATAAAATTTATTTTTTTTTAAAAAAATCAAACTCAATTAATGGAAATCGACTTGAAATCGTAATAAATCTGAGTTAAATTAATTTCATAGTTTATTAGTTAGTGTTCCAAATATGAAATGTATTCATAAAAATAATTTTACACAGTCTATACCAAACAACCAAACACACTGTAAACAAGATCGACTTTCTTTATTATCTTATTATATATATATATATATATATATATATATATATATATTTGATCATTATTCAAACCAGTGAGAATTACAATTTATGATTGAATGAAACAGTAATTATGGATATATTACAAAAAAAAAAAAAAGACAATTACAATCTTGTAAGTCTGAGACAAAACAAACAAGTAAAAGGGGTGAACTTGGAAGCAGCCACCTAGCATCTGTCTCTGATCATCACTTAATTTATAGTTACTAGAATGTGGCCCCGTCATATTGGGATAAATTATTTTTCTTTAAATTTTAGTAAATTCGCTCATTGGTAAAAGATATTTTAATTTAACTCACTTATGGACCGTTAGTTTTTTCTTTTGCAAATTCTGATACAAATTTAAAAATCTTAACTTGAAAACGTGTCTTTTTTCAAGCTGGCGCGTGGCAAAATGTGATGCTTCCATTTGAAAACGTGACCTTTCTTTAGACTAACACGTGACAAAAAGCGGGCTGGATGTCCTCCCCACATATCCAACCTACCGCGGGACTGACCTACAAATATGTTTTTATAACTAAAACTCCTTCGTGATTTCCCAATTAAAATATCTTATCCTTTTTAATTTTTCTCCCTTGTTTCCTTTCCTCCGTGGCATCTAAGCTTAAGCTATTTTGGCTGCTGCTTATTTCATTTTTGCTACTCTCAAATTGCTTGCACAACGGGGCAAATGCAGGACCTCAAGTGCCCTGCTACTTCATCTTCGGGGACTCTTTATCCGATAACGGGAACAATAATAACCTTAAAACGTTGGCCAAAGTAAACTATCGGCCGTACGGGATTGACTTCCCAGAAGGACCAACATGAAGGTTTAGCAATGGCCGGAACGTGCAGGATGTTATTGGTTTGCCTTCTCTTCCACCACGCATTCACAGTTTCTGTGTTTTTGAGGCTGTATTATTATATTCTGTCAACTATAGTAGAATTGACATTTTGACCAATCTTTTGATTGTGCTTGTTAATTTATACATGGCAGTTGAACTTCTGTGTTTCCAAAATTATATGCCTCCATTCGCCAGAGCAAAAGGGGGAAGCATTCTCAAAGGTGTCAATTATGCGTCTGGTTCCACAGGCATTCGCGACGAAAGTGGATCTCAACTGGTATATATATTTCAAAAGCATTCATCGTTGGCACAATGTGTTTTTATTTTTATCTTTGACTTTGACCAAAAAAGAAAGGAAAAGCTTCTTTATAAAGAAAGGTCAAACTCAATGATTAAATTCGCAGTTGCATCTCAATAATTTATTCAGAAACTTATAGTTAACATGTCAACTGATATTAAACTAAATCTTTTCAGTTATTTGGCTTCATATTACATCATATACACACAAGAATAACACTATAGAGTATTTTGATTTAATGGTCTAAGATAGTACATAGCCACCGACTTCTCCTCTCTTTTGCAGGGAGTTCGAATACCCTTGAAGGAGCAGGTAAAAAACCACCAAATTATAAGCTCAAGAGTTAATCGGATATTGAGGAATGATACATCTACAAGGAAGCTTCTAAATCAATGCATTTATTCCATTCGAATTGGTACAAGTTAATGACTACATTAACAATTATTTCTTGCTGGAGGTCTACAACACAAGCCGCCAATACACTCCACAGCAATACGCTGCGGCGCTCGTTGAACAATATTCACAGCAAATAAAGGTTCTTTTATATATGAATAATTAATTATAAATTATCATATATATATATATATATATATATATATTGTGATTGGAAAACTTACCAAGGAGTTTTCTTATTTCTTCCTGCTAGGTTTTGTACCGCCTTGGAGCAAGGAAGTTTGCCCTGTATGGACTGGGGCTATTAGGCTGCACTCCAATTGCAATATCAGTGTACGGAACCAATGGCGCTCGCTGCGTAGACAAAATAAAACATTGCTGTAACTCTTTCAATGAGAGACTGATGCCGCTTGTCAAGGAACCTAATACAAATCTAACTGATGCCAAATTTACCTATCTTTATCCTTATCCATCTCCGTAAGTTGTTTTATCATTCGGTAAATAGCCTTACCTTACCTCCTCCTTTTTGCCTTTTTATTGAATGGAAAACTTTAAAGTCTATTTTGTTTTTGGGGTCATGTTTCACAGTGACGAATGGTACATGCTGCAAAGTTGGGGGTAGTGGTGGAGAGCTTTGTATACGTAATTCAAAGCCATGCAGTGATCGAAGCCGGTACGTGTTTTGGGACGCAATCCATCCTAGTGATGCTTGGAATGAGCTCGTAGCCAAAATTGCTTACCGAACCAACTCTACTAAGGGAGCTCATCCATGTAACATTCAAACGCTAGCAAAACTCAAGTAGCTCAAATTTCCAGGAGGTTTTACGTGTAGAAGAAAAAGAATAAAAACTGTCAAAGGTACTTTTTACTTTGTTTACTCCATAGCAAAAACCAAGTACTAATAAAAGAAACAAATGAAGTCCTTTAGTAATAAAAAATAAATGATGTTTGCTTCTGTAAATAGCCATCAGCTTCAGGCCTAACCGCAGAGCACAGTTGTCACAAGTGGTACCAACTTGATCTTATAAACACACGTACGCATGCACACACACATATATATATATAACAAAAATATAATATAAAAATTATTATTTATAATCAAGTTTAGGTAGTGAGTACCCTAAGATCATTAGCTAAACCTATATGCATTGGTGGAATCAGGATTTCCAGTTTGAGGGAGTAAAAATAGAAAATTTAATATTTGAAGGGATAAAATTATAAAAATTTTTTAAAAAATAAGGGTAAAATTATAAAATTTTAAAACAAAACAAAGACAAAATTATAAATTTTTGAAACTTGGCAAGGCAAAAACAAAAAATTTAATATTTGAAGGGATGAAATTATAAATTTTTTTAAAAAATAAGAGTAAAATTATAAAATTTTAAAACAAAACAAAGACAAAATTATAAATTTTTGAAACTTTAGGGGTCTGGGGCCCCTAGTAGAGCTCCTTCCCTCTAACTTCGCCTATATGGATAAAATTTTACTAACCGGACTCATCAACTAAAAGTGCTCTAAATTTATTTGATTGAGTCGAGTAATGTAAGATATCCGATTATAAGGTATTTATTGACGTATCCTTACCCCTACTCTATTTTCTCTCTCTTCTTTGCTTGTCTCCACTCTCTTTCCTCTCTCTTACTCTAATATTTTAAGAGAATTTATACAATCAAAGAAAATCTAAAAAGTATAAAATGCTCTTAAAACTTAAAATTTTAGCCATTGTCAACTATGGCTAAGCCAAGTTTAGCCACCCTGCATGTTAAGTGTTTTGATTTCATTAAGTTATACAGACTCTCGACTTCATCGTATTAAGTTATCTTCTATATTCTCTAATAAAAGTGTATATTAATGGATTTTACAAATTAAATTCATTTAAGTTTATTATGTATGGTTTACTCTATACAAAAAATACACACAAACATGCTAACAATCAATAAAACAATTATTGATTGTTATACTAATTCAGTGTATATATATGTGTGTGTGTGTGTGTGTGTGTGTGCGCGCGCGCGAGTATGCACATGTGTGTATGCATGTATATAAAATTTAGAGAAAATTGTGAGAAATGACATTCGTAGTAAGATGACTTCAAAAATGACCGTCTCTATAATTTTAACTGTTTGTAGCCAATTTTTTGCACGACTTGACAAGAATACCCTTTAATCCAATTAATCCAAATGAAGGCGCGTCTCAGTTTCTTTCTTTCTGCTTTCCTGCCATTCAGCTTAAAATTTCAAAATTAAATCTCGATTTAGATTTAGCTATCCCTCCGTCCAACTCTCCAACGCCATCGAGGTCTATATCGGCAGCCAACTTTCTCACGATCCCAAAGTGCAGAGATGACATCAAGGTATTTGTTATGGGTTCTTGTGTTTATTTAGGGTTATTCATAGAACGAAAAAGTTGATGGGTAAATTATATGAGTTTGAAAACTTAAATCTGGTAGGGGGTAACGAAATCAATCAGTTTATAGGCGATGCGTGAATATTTCTTAGGCATTGAGTCACTGGATATTAGGGTGTGTGACTGGATATTAGGAATCGTTACCTGTTTATTTGGCATTAGGTGCTTGAATATTTGTTGAGCAATGCATGAGTTCTTTATAGGTATTACGTGACTGAATATATGTTGAGCGTTGTGTGACAGTTAAAACGTGACTGAATATTACCTGACTGAATATTTGTTGAGCATTGCGTGAGTTCTTTATAGGCATTACGTGACTGAATATTTGTTAGTGTTGCGTGACAAGCGTTACGTGACATAATATTATGTGATTGAATATTTGTTGAGCATTGCGTGACTTTAGCTACCTAATGCTGAAGGTGATTCTCTACTGATTATCTTTAATAACCTAATAAGCTCTAATGTAATTCTTGAAGTTTATATATATAATTTCAGACTTGTATAGTAGCAATAGTATTAGATTTTGGTTGGTCTACCATGATGCCTAAATTAAAAAAAAAAGAAGAAGAGAAAAGATGTAACATTAAAATTCTTGTTGATTAGTGAAAAAGAGAGAAAACCTTTAAGTTGCTTTTTATTAAGAATTTCTTGGAAAATGATGTTTGGCCTGACTTTTGCTTTGAAGAGGTAGATAAGATGAAAGGGCAGGCCAAACAGGTACTTAATAACCAATTCAACCCCCATTCATTACACTAATATGGCTGTAGAAAACGAAGAGTCAGCTTTCATGCCTAAAAATAAAAGGAACCATTAACCATTTGTGTCAAGCCCGGCTTTACAATATGTTTATTATGCCATTTCTACATAAAAATGCATGTTTGCTTACTTGGGTACCTTGAAAATCGTTAAAGGACGGCAATGTACCAAATGGTACAACTAAGTTGATTTAAGCCTTGAACTAGTCCAAATAGAGATTTTAAGATGAAATTGAGAATTTTAAAACCTCAAAATGACTTAAAATGATGATTCAGAGTTCGAGGACTGATTTGGAGTCAAATTAGAATTTTCATGACCCAAAGGCAAAATGGTCATTTTGCCACCTGAGGTTAAAATTGGAATGTTGGAAGAAGTTTTTGATCAAGATTGACTATTTAGAACATAATTTGAGTTTGAGAAGTGAAAAATTTTAATTTCGGTATTTTTTTCGAGCATAAGGGTATAATAGTCATTTTGCCTCCCAGGGGCAAAATTATAATTTTACACCACCCAACACTTGTCCAGCACATGGATTTTATCCAATATTATCATGGATAATTGAAGAAATTTAAGTGGTGGAGAGAGATTGCTTAATGGCTAAGTATAACACATGAACCAATGGAATGGTGACATGTGTCAAATTTATATCCATTTATTTTTTTGGCTTAAAAATCAGCCCATTTCTCTTCATATGGCCGGCCAAAACAAGAACAAAGGAAGAAAAGAAGAACACAAACCCTAGGTGGAAAAATTCAAGGGAAAAGTGAAAATTCAAGTAATCAAGCAATCAAAGGTAAAATTTCTTGATTTTGACTTGTGATCTACCTTTCCCGTGCATTATTTTGCATTTTCCATGGTTGAAGCACAAGATATCATGAAGGATTCATGGCTGACCGAATTTAGAGAGAGAAGATTTGATGATTTATTTGGTTAGATTTTGAGATATTTTAGTGTTTATAGTTGATTTATCATGTTTGGAAGGAAAACAAGTAAGAAAAATCACATGTTCTTCATGGATTCTTCATTGGTTGAATTTTCCATGTAGAGTGTGGATGATGATTTTGATTTTATTTCAAGTGAATTGGTTAGGAAATGATGAATTATGGTGAGAAAATCAAGTAGGAAAAATCATAGTATTGATGCACGCACCATGGCCGAATTTTTCAAGAGAAAATGTGAAAATGATTTTGTTAGATTTTATGCTACTTGACTTGTGTTTGATGATTTGGAGTATTGGGAGAAAAAGGGAATTTATTTGGAGTTAAATTGGACATATTGGCCAATTAATCGAAAGATAGATCGAATTAGGCCAATATCGTTTTATTTAGGTACACAATTGAATTTGTGTAGAACACCGTGTTTAGACGATAATCCGAACAATTTGCATCCCATTTCATACATTAGTATAAAGTCTTAGTTGGTTTTATAACAATTTAGCACAATGTAGTAAATGGCTTATTGTGCATTATGTCTAGGTGATAAGCATTCTGGCAAAAGTAAAGAGATAGTACCCGAGGATCAAGAATCGGAGTACTTGGAATTCGACTCCCGAAATAGTGAGTAACCTTACTATCGTCTTAATTATCTAAATTGGTTTTTATCCGATTTTGTGATTTTATGGAAAATGAGTTTAAATGGCAAATCTTTATGTTTTATAAGCAAAATGTGATTAAATGAAATGATTTTATAAAATTGTCTTGAAATTGAATGATGGTTTTGGAAAATGGAGTAATTGGAGACTAATTGCTGTGTTATAAATCATGGTTTGAATTGAATGGCTTATGATAATATTGGCATGAATGGTTGATTTGGTAAATGTGTTGAAAATGTATGAACTATTAATTTGACTTGAGAGACTGTAAAATAAAATAATTGCCATGTCATGCTATTGTAAATTTTATTGTATGGTGGGTTTAGTAGCTGCAGTGGATGGGTTTCGTGGATCAGCCTATTAGAGGGGCACGGTAATCCTATTATATTCATACCTTAGTGAGAGGCACGGATGGATAATTCCCGAGGTTAACATTTTAGAATTCACTTCACTCCCAACCACCACGTAAGGGTGAACTCAGCCAACGCCAATGAACGGTTATGTTTTCAAAATAAAAACACGATTTATGCGTACATAACTTTTTAACAGCCTTGGCGGTCTCGGTTGGGATAGCCCTCGACTAAGGTATCCCTAATAACTAAGTATGAGAATGATTTTGGCACGAGCCAAAGTTTTAAGAAATTCATAAGCCATGTTGATTACTCGATTTATATGAATTGATTTTATTTGGTTGAAATGAGTTGAAAGGTGATGAATTACAGTATGTTAAATTATTTTATCTGTCTCCATTTACTCAGCTTTAGATATTTTAGATGGTATTTGTTTACTCACTGGGATTATATAATCTCACCACCCTCATTTCTATCCCTTTCAGGCTCAGGATAGTCGGTAGATATCTCACTTTGTTGAGGGCTACAGTTGGACTTGCATCCTCAAAAACTGTAGGTTTATTGCTTTTAATACTTTTGGTCGTTCGTGGGCCCACGCGTCACTGTAAATTAAATTTTATATTTTGGCTATCTGTATTACAGTATGTATGAATTTATTTAGCTTTTACGCTGCAAAAATTATTTATCGGTAACTTTATAAATATTGTTTTATAAGAAAATATAATATTTTATTAAATATTTCTTTTATTTTTTTCATTATATCCAAATAATCATAATTTCATTTTAAATGAAGGTTTTAGATGTTTAAACTTATTTTTGATTATGAATTATGTGTTTTGTACTCGCATACTACATTTTTAGTGGATTTCAAGATTTTTGAGAAAAAATGATCAAAATGCCTCTGTGAGAAAAAATTATTTTTCTATTGTTTTGATTTGAAAATAGTTTATAATCTCTCAAAACATGATTTTAGTAACTAATACTCACAGGGGAAGCGAGAAAAACAGATGTTAAGCCTTGCGAGGTTTCGATTGACGTTCCTGGTAATGAATGTCTATCGGGACGTCGCGACGGTTGTCACGGGCTCGATGGAGTTCCGGATCGTGACAATTTGAATCAAATTCAATTATCTTAATCAATCTCAGATAATTGAAAAATGATGTCCAGAGATCCAAGAGTCGAGAAGGGGAAAGAGGTAGCCTCCAAAGAGGAGGAAGTGCCTTTGAGTGTGAGGAACTAGTTGCACATATTCTTGAGTGTGAGGGACCAGTTGCATATATTCCAGCAGGAGATGCAAGTCCTCATCGACAACCTGATGCAAAGGACTTTTGATCTGGAGGCTACCATCTTGAGCAACGAAAAGATTCTCGCCGAGATAGAGTTCAAAGTAGATGAACTTATGAAGAAATGAACTACGGTTCATTTTTTTTGTATCATCTCCTTGTATTTTGGGGGGGTCTTTTTAATAAAATTTGAATAAAATTTATAGCAATTTTTATTTTCATTGAGCACATATTTCGTTGAGTTATTTTGTTCGTTTAAGTTATATTATGCTGTATAATTTCATGAGTGGATGTTAGGCATTGGGTGACCTATTATTAGGTATTGGGAAAATGATTTATATACGGTGTGTGAATTGTGCAATGCATATCTTCTGTTGAGACAATGCGTGAGTGGTTTGTATGTATATGGAATAGAGTACCTATGGTGACGTGTTGTTATGTATTGCATGACGTTGGGCTAGTACGTGATTGTTTAAGTTGGCATAATGTGAGTGGATATTAGGCATCGATTGACTTATTATTAGGTATTGTGAGACTGGTGGTGCATGACTTGTGCAATTCACCTATTATTTAGAGGCTTATTATTCATTGGGTGACTTATTCTTTGGTGTTGCGAGCCTGACGGTGCTTGACTGACTTGTGTAATTCATGTGTTGCTTTGAGACTTTTGTTCAGTAGTTTTTAGGCAGTGCGTGACTGTTTTTATATATTACGTTACCTGTTATAGCGAGAGTGGTGGCGCATGACTTGTGCAATTCATGTGTTGTTTTGAGGCTTTTGTTCAGTAGTTTTTTAGGCTTATGTGACTGGTTTTTATATATTACGTTACTTGTTGTAGCGTGAGTGGTGGTGCGTGACTTGTGCAATTTATGTGTTATTTAGAGGCTTTTGTTCAGTAGTTTTTTAGGGTTGCGTGACTGATTTTTATATATTGCGTTACCTGTTGTTACGTATTGCGAGAGTGGTTGCACGTGACTTGTGTAATTCATGTGTTGTTTAGAGGCTTTTGTTCAATAGTTTTTTAGGATTATGTTACTGGTTTTTATGTATTACGTGACCTGTTGTTATATATTGCGAGAGCGATGACGCGTGACTTGTGTAATTCGCTTCTTGTTTAGGGGCGTTTGTTCACTAGTTATTAGGCATTGCATTAATGTGTATT
Organism: Theobroma cacao; assembly: GCF_053813885.1. Classification (NCBI taxonomy): domain Eukaryota; kingdom Viridiplantae; phylum Streptophyta; class Magnoliopsida; order Malvales; family Malvaceae; genus Theobroma; species Theobroma cacao. The sequence continues at coordinate 15,396,953 of NC_142647.1, forward strand.
AGACATTACGACACTTAATTTCTGTTAAATTTATGCGGCCGACCAAATGTGACTTAGGCATTGCATAAGTGGTTTCTATGCATTGAGGGGCTATTTTTGATAAATTGACTGATCTGACACTTATTTTTTGTTAAATTTCAGTGACTTGTCAAATGTGAAGCTTATGATTACATCCGGTGGTCATTGGGTCGATGACACTTACAAGGGTGGTGAGACATGAGTGAGGGGTGTTGGGAGTGATTTGTCATTTTTGGGACTAGTGAAGCTGGTTGAAGAGGTTGTTGCAACTCACATAATAATGAAATCAAGCTACATGCATCTCTCAGCCATGTCGCAGGGGTTTCGCGCGTAAGTATCAGGGATGATGAAGATGTAGCGAGTATTTTGTGAGATGAGAGGGTAGTTGTTGTGTTTGTGATAGTTAAGGTAGAAAATGCAAAAAATATTCCACATGAGCATGGTATCCAACATAGTAATCAACAAGAACAGAATGTTAATTATTCTGACATACCACACCATTCATTTCCTAACAAACAACCATGGCAATCACGTTTGATGTATCCTTATGAGTTTCAGCAGCTCGGCGCACACATTAGGTGTCTGTAAATGATGTCTGCACAATTTCGATCGGAATGTGCATCGAACGAAATACTCGGTACTTTGCAACTGTCGCTCGAAAATGCATTAAGTCCATTGTCATTAGCAAACAACATTGTGATGGTTGTGAGTGATGACGATGCATTTGATCAGATTGAAGATAATGTTAAATAAGACGACATGACGGATCAGAACCATGAGTTGTGTTATGACTATGAAGATGATTACATTGGCGGACATGAAGACCGTTCAGAGGACGATAGGGTTGAGTAAACCGATATTCCTGATTGCAATCATGCAGATGGTGGTAGAGGTCATACCACAATTGTTGTGTTAGAAAAGGTTGAGTTGGATGACCATTGCAGAACCATTGAATTAGAAGATGTTGAGGGTGTGGACCCTATTTACGAGAACGCCATTGCACTTGAGAACGACATTCGTTCCCCTGATGACAATGATCAAGAAAGGGTAAATACAGGGGTATCTCGTCAATGGATTATTCTCGGGCTAGATATGATATCCTTCTAAATAGTTGGGAGTGAGGAATCCAAATCAATGGATGACCACTTATATCATGGAAAAGTATTTTTATCGAAGGCTGAATTGAAACGAGCTTTGAGCATGTTGGCACTAAAAGAGAATTTTGAGTTTAGAGTCAAAAAGTCATGTCACGCTCGTTTTGAGGTTGGTTGTAAGGATAAGGCATGCAAGTTTGCTTTGCGTGCAACGAAGTTGCCTGAGGGAGAATATTGGCATATTCAGACGTTGCATAAGGTATACATGTGTGCTGTCGATGGTTTGCAATGTGGGTACCGAACTGCGAGCGCGAGGGTAATTAGTGAGCTTATCTCTAGTAGGGTGCAAGAAAATTGTGTAATCCCATTAAGACCAAAGGAAATAATGGAAGAGATGAATCGCAAGTGGGGATTACAATGCCTATATGGTACGGCCTGGCAAGCCAAGGAGTACGCAGAGAGTCTTGTGTTCGGTCCTTCAGAAGAGTCATTCTAACTCCTCCCCTCGTATTTCCATATGTTGGAACGTGAAAATCCTGGTACTCTGACGTGTGTCACTACTGATGGGGAACAACGATTCAAATATTATTTTTGGGCATTCGAGTCATGTATTTGGGATTTCAGTGCTGTAATTGGCCTGTAGTCGCTATCGATGCCACACATCTGAAAGGCAGATTCAAGAGTATTTTTTTTGTGGCGGTATGCAAAGATGCGAATGAACAGATATATCCACTTGCATTTGGCATTGACCACATCGAAGATGAAGAGTCTTGGTCATGGTTTCTTAACCAATTATGTCGTGTGATTAGTTGTCCTGAAAATGCAATCTTCATTTCTAATCAGCATCTTGGCATTAAGAATGCAATTGAGAAAGTGTATGAGGACGCTCATCACGATTTATGCAATTACCACTTAGGGAAAAACGTTAAAAACAGGTTCAAGTGCGAAGATGTTGCAGCGATTTTCACCATGGCCGCCAACTGCTATAGGGTCGTCGATTTTGACAGACATATGAATCAGTTGAAACAGCTTTGCAAACCTACTTATGACAGCCTTATGAGATTAGGCCCTGAGAGATGGGCATGTGCACAGTCACCAGTAAGGCAATACAAGTTAATGACATCCAACACTGCAGAGTGTATTAACTCCTGTCTGAGGCATGCAAGAAAAATGCCAATAACGGTCTTGATCGAGTGCATTAGAGGCATGTTTCAACGTTGGTTCCATGACCGGCACAATGAGGCATTGAATTTGACCATGCCCCTCAACCCTTGGGCTACCGATCTATTGAACAGACTGTTCAATGAAGCATGTCACTTTTCCATACAAGCAATCGATCAGGTGGAGTTTCAAGTTATAGGCGGGAGTAAGGACAGAGTCGTGAACCTCTCCACCAAGGAATGTTCATGCGGAGAGTTTCAATCCGATCTACTCCCCTGTACACATGCCATGACGGCAATAAGGTATGGGCAATCATGTTTTGTTATATTGTGCATGATGAATTGAATTTTTACATTGTTCGCTATCTGTGATTTCATTGCCTTGGTAGTAAGTGCAAACGTGCAGCCATTGAATACTGCTTGGACTATTACAAGATTCGGTCTTGGGCGGAGGGATATGCTATTCCTATTCGCCCAGTTGGGCATCCTAGTGAGTGGGACATCCCCGATGACATTCAACAAAATGTCGTTTTGCCACCAAGTTGGCGAGGTCAAGCAAAAAGACCTAGGAGGAAAAGGATTCCATTAGTTGGGGAAGGCAGCAGACGACGTAGATGTTCACAATGCAAGAGCTATGGTCATAATAGACAAAATTGTCGGACTTCGTTTGCATCTCTACCGACAAAATGGGAAACATCATCTGCTCAGCCGACAACTTGACGACGTCGACCCAAGGCATGTGCAATTTGCAAACAACCCAAGCACAGATGAAACTGTTGTCCAATGCGGACTACAAACTTTGATAACGTTATTGGTGTCGTACCTGAATATAGTGGCCCTTCAAACGTTAGTTGTTAGGGATTGTTTTGAAGTTGCCATTGATATTTGCATTGAATAATACTATTTCAACTTGAGTTTGACAGAGTTTGAATGAAAAGTAAGATACATAAGATGTCCATATGGAAGAGAAATACCTTATGCTAGTTATGGAGGTTTGAAAAAGTGTACCAAAGCATGAGAATTGAAGTTACTTTGAGAAAGTTATGGATGTTTCAAGGGATGGCTTCCACGTAATATGGAAAACGTTTATTGAGGAAGAATGATGGGAAGAAGAATAAGAAGCTACTGGAAGTGAGGAGAAAGTGCTGAAAAAAATTAGATATATTTTCTATAGTTGACTACAGTTCCCATTATTTACGAAAATGCCATTGCATAGTTGGATAATCAAATTCCAATTACAGTACTTAGCCCATTTGTTGGATCATCAAATTCATTGTACTCCTTAATAATTTGTATTTCATTGTAAACCATTGAATAAAGCACAAAATAGTTCATTTAATAATATTTGCGTGATTGATTACGCATCTTGCTTCATATTTTTGCCCAAAAAATGATGTATAATAATAGTAATAGTTGTTCTTGAGATGATGCAACTTCCATCTACAAGTATAAAACATAATATAGAAACGACATAATAACAAATATATAGTATACAATAGTTAATTAAAAATTAAAGAAGAAACATAACTTATCTAATTAAGAACAAATACAAATATGTCTCAATCAACAAAAATTTGAGTTATTACAAATATGTCTCAATCAACATAAATTTGAGTTATTACATCCATTGGTTGCAATGTGATTACATTACAATCTTACATTGCAGTGGGTTGTTACAAAACAAACACTGCAATGTAATTTAATTGGGCACATTGCAAGGAATGTGACTGTACATCCCTTATACCAAACGCACCCTTAATGTCAACTGTTGTAATAAAAAAACATAAAGGGCATAAGATAGCTTCCAACCGTTTCTTTCATATTCCAGTCTTTCTAATATCTATCGATAGCTGCCGTTTCATCTTCCAACCATTCCAAACTTAGTTTAAGGGTGAAGGGAAGTTGAACCACTAAAGCTGAACCGTCCTACACTGTCTTAAGTAATGGCCGCATCTTCTAGCAGACCCAATGTCCATGACAATGGCGACCAAAGTATAGGTGATGATGAATACTCTACCCTACGATCAAGGAAGAAATGGAAACTAGATCTTCAGTTGCCTGCCGCATCATTTGGTTTTTCAATTCAACCAGGTAATGATATGTGCTCTCCTTTACGATTTAACGACATATCACATAGTGGTAGGTATTGGATAATAGAGAATGCCATAGTATCGTGCGGGAAAGTGGTAGATTGGGAAAGCTTACAGGAAAACATATACCTTGAGGGTAACCTATCTTCGTTTTTCAACATGGGTAAACTTAAGGGTCTAAGTACCTTTCCATTTTTTTCATTCACCGGAGTGAAAATGAATTTAAAAATCCTATAGATTTTGACCCTAACGTTTTGAACGTGTTTTTGGGAGGAATAGAGTTTACAGTGACTCTTTTTGATATTGGAAAGCTCCTGAAAACAGAGTATAGACACGGACAATACAGACCTCCACCATCATATGACCCATCCTGCATGTGGGCCCAAGTGACAGGTAGAAGAGAACCGTACACCATAAAGTCATGTTCTGCTCGTCATTTGAATTCTGCACTAGATAGGCTGGTACATAATTTTCTAGCGTCCACATTATAGGGAAGGATCAGTCGTTTAAGACATGTTAGCGTTGAGGATCTATGGATGATGGAAACAATTGGAAGTGAGTTTGGAGTGAATATTACAGAATATATGATCACCAAAAGTTGCCATGCAGGAAGAGACGACCCTTCCATACGGGAACATCATATCGGCTCTAGTTAAGAAAAAAGGGACATGGAGCAATAGGTATCTAGCTGATTGAACCAATTGCAAGCCTGATAATCTCTCGTTTCGATGGCTCATGAAAAGGGGATATGACTTGAGTCTTGATGAGCCATCGAACTCTGTCGAAGGTAGCCTAGTTCATCCTGCCCATGATACTCCATCCAGACAACCGTCTAGAGTTCCTGTTTCCAATGATGTGATGTATAATATGCTTCTGAGGATTGATGAGAAACTCAGTAATCAAACTGCTACAATGCAGGCATTGGAATTGAGGATACAGAATGTTGAGAATCTTCTAATGTAAAGAACAGATATAACTGTTCGGGTAGCAGAAGCGCGGCAAAATTGATTGTCTTCAAATGAGTTTCTCCGACATTAACCTAAGAGAAAAAGGAAGTCAGTTGTCATATTTTCTGGCTGAGTCAACCATTCCAGATGAACATTCATATTTGATAGTTGTGGGTTAATTGGATTATGGATACTGTAGTTTGTATTTCATAATTCACTTGTGGTATTTTATTTTCTTTAACTTGATATTTTGTTATGATGGTGCTTGGGGTTGAGTTATGGTTTGATATTGTCCATGGTAATTGTCTTACCCTTATTCAAAGAACATGACACAAAATAGGTGAGTCACGCGATGCAAGATCATCTAGTCACGCGATCCCATATCATATAGTCACGCGATTCAATAAGAATTTGTAATGCCACTCCATACATACTACTCACGCGACTCCATATAAACTACTAATGTAATTCCATAATATCCAGTCACGCGAGTCAATATCAACTTGTCACGCGATTCTACAAAATAGTCATGTCACGCGCTTTCATATTAACTAATAACGCCACTCCATATTTACTATTAATGAGAGTAAATATCAAATACTCATGCGATTTTAAATCTTAACGGTTCACACGATCCATATTTACTATTCATACTATTCCAAGTGGATTAGTGACGTGATTCAATATTAACAACTGATGTGATTCAAAATTTAGTTATCGCGTGACTCCATAACAAATACTCCCGCGAATCAATATCAACTGGTGACGCGATTCCATCCACACCATTCAAGCCATTCAATAGCAACTATTTACAACCCTATGTCACGTAGTGCAATTCAACATGTCATATAGGCTATAAAGTAAAGAAGTAAAGGCGGGTTGGCATATGCAAACGAATGAACGCTGTCATGTAAATTGTGTAAAATACTAACAGAGTTTACGATATGAATAAGAAAAAAACAATGTTGTTCTTATTGGACCCGTATGCGTATCACATGAATGAATACAAAGAATAATATATAAATGATACAATAAAAAATAATATAAAAATGATATAGAATAATGTTAGCGTTAATTATAGAATGAAAAAGAATAAACAAATTCAAAAATTTAACAACTTGAGCTATTAGCAAAAATCTCAAGGGCAAACTTTGTTAGAATGCCTTCTATGGAGTTTGCCTTCAACATCTGATCCTCCAAGCCGATCAACCACTGCAACGAGGCTATAACCTAATCCCCGCAACTGTGCGAATCTTGTTGTATCGGGGTCTTCTCATTTAACTTATATTTCATCCGCATCAAACCTCACTTTTGACGGCGCGAGCTGACAAAGTACCCTGCCCGGTGGCATATAATGGGAAACAATGATGTTAGTGGACTCATCTGCTTATCATGCAAGCTGGAATTTAGTACTTCTTTCTGATCGTATGATGAGTCCACTAACATCATAGTCCATTTCAGCAAGTTAACGCGCACTACCACCCAATGGCCTTTGAAGAAGCACGGTACGAGAATTGCATCAACCTCATGCCATGGCAAACCCCACGGAGGTCTCCCACCCCTTGCATACTCAAGCAGCTCGTTTGGCATAACTACCTCACTCAACTTGAATGTCTTATCGGTGGGGGAAGGTTGCATTTCTTCGCTCAGATGGAGTAAAATAAGCTGTCAATTACGTTATGCATAATAGTTAGATGCAATTACGTAACCCTAAACCCCATACATTTGAATAATTACAACTCAGTAAAATATAATATACTTACATAGAATGTGGTGTCAACGATCAATATTCTTTGCTTGTAGTGTTGTGGATGGTGCTTGGGCGTCCGCTTACACAACACACTGATGCATGCATGAATCTGTTCGGTGTCCATAAACTCTGTTGGCATCTCCAATCGTAAAAAAAAATCAGGACCTTCTTGTCTTTCGATGCCCAGAATGTTAATCTTGCAAATTTAAAATGGAGTTATATTTAAATTATAACATTGCGGACTGTTTAATAAATATCTTAGAACCGTTAACCCTAATATGGTCTATTGTTTTCATTTTACCTGGCTTGGTCATTTTTCAGGAAGGACTCATATCTGTCCTTCAAATCGTCCTTCGCTTTGTGCTGGACTAATAGTGGGTTAACGTACGGGCTTCGAAGGTATTTGCTAGCCAAGACCACACGTGCATCTTCGGGCTTAGGTCGAGGTGGTCGCTCAGCAGAAGGTCTGATCTCACCATGCGGGGGGGGGGGGGGGGGGGGGGGCTCTGCTGGAGTTGGGAAGGAGTAGTACACGAGAAAGTTGTAGTTCCATTACTCGCAAGATGAGGTACCTCTTTGACCTCAAACGGAGGAGGTGGAGCCTCGAGACAAGATGTGGGCTGAGAATGTTGGGCTGCCTCTACCGAAGATGGGATAGGCGCATGATGATGTTTAATCGGGCTACCGAGACGTGAGCTTTGACCCTAAACGATCAACAAAATCAAACACATTAGAACAGTGTATACATCGTACATGTTATAACTAGCGCGATGAATAACGTAAAACCTCATACCTCAAAATGGTCGATCAGCCGATCGACAATTTGATCCTTCAGCCCTTGTAGTGAGTGCTAGATATGCTCATGTAGTGACTGTGTTTGCATCTGCATCGCCCGCTGGATCTCTAACTGCATTGACTGCTGGATCTTCAACTGCATTTACTGCATCTGCATCTACATATTCGTTTGCAAGGATTAGAGGTCTTTCTTCCACTATGTTCGCATCTTTTGCAGCTCTTTTTTAATGCTCGTAGTCATTTGCAGACACAGCACCCGGTTGTGTGGCTCAGCATGAGGGGCAACACTCGAAGCAGGAGGAGGGGCAACAGTAGAAGCAGGAGGAGCAGCAACAAGAGTAGTAGGAGATGCACCATGAAGAGCTACAGGAGGAGAATGAGGTGCCTCAGTAGTACCTCGCTCGGAATGGACCTCCTCGTCGGTGGTGCGTCTCTGTTTAACGGCTCGTCGTACTGAACTTTTCTCTTTACGGTCTATTATTTTCCTCCTTTGCTGGGGATCGAATTTTGGCCGACCCTCCAACTTCCATAATGGAATGTATTGCTGCTCTTCGGAGATATTGACCTCAATGTCCACCCAGTATGCGGTCAACATCTCTTCTGCCTTTGGCTCCAATGTCCTCACTGTTCACAACTGCACCAAAACATACATTGCCATTAGGTATAACCCTTGCTACCCTATGACAATCAAAATAAAAATTAATAAAATAAAAAAATAGTGTTTCTTTACTCACCTTGCCTTCTCTCTCCAAACTTGCAATATTAGCATGGAAGCCCGAAGGCCTCTCGTCACATTGCCATTTAAGCATTCTTGGCTAAACCTGTCCGGACTGTCGTTGCCTTCCGAACAAGTTTCTGATTTCAGGTATTGCTTCCAACGCCCAAAATTGCACATCAATTGTGTAACATTTTTACTCACCTCATAAATTTTTATGCTAAAAGAATAATGATAATGATAAACATTAGGCTATGGCAGACTACCTGAAATGCCCATATGAATTCATAGAGTTGGTAGCGCTTTTTCTCTGCTTCGCCTGTAGTAGGAGGTTCGGAACCCTTCAGTAGGTAATTCACGGTCAAACTCCACACATATGTGCCCCATGGGAATGCATTCCACTCGTCGATGTTCTCGACCAGTGACAACAACCATGGAACCACAGATCGTCTGTAGTCTTGATCGAATAAAACATTGGTTGCGATCAAGACGAGGGCCATCTTGCTCGCGTCTCCCTCATGCTGAAACTGCCCTCCTTTGAACGTATCTAAAATCTGTTGGATCTTCACCTCCTTCTTCGGTCCCCAATATCTTAAGTGAATTCCTCCAAGAAGGGCCTCGTACAGATTGACAATGAGGGCCGATGGGGGACCAAACTTCAGTCTTGTCACCAGACAGAACTCCCTCTTAGAAAAGCGGGCCTTCATTTTCCCTATTGCGAACCATAACTCTGCCTCAGTGGCGTCAGGTTCATTGATTCTGCACAGCATTAAATTGTGCACTAGACTGGCGCAGAATAAACCCTTGTCTGCTTCGACATCCAGCATGTGCCCGAAGCATGTTCTCTTAAAGTTTTCCAGCTCGTTCACTTGACACAGCATCTCACGTATCAAGTGCAGATGTGACCACTTACAGTGGATGTTAATGCCCTCATTGAACCCCCACCGGTGCCTTGGCACACAAAGCAAGGACTCCACGTTTACTGTTTTATTCCTGTGCTGGCCATCTGCAACATAAAACAGATAACATTCCCATTTTAGTCATGTCAATACCATCATTGTAGATTAACAAAAAAACTAGAGGAATTTTTGAGAAATGCCCTCCTCATAAGCTCACTCAAAAAATAACCCTAACAATATTTTTAACTGTTTTTAGACATCCCTGAAATAGAATAATTAATCCAAGTGTGGAGCATGGATTATTAAGTAAATCAACATATACACATTAAAGCATTATAGTTGACCCAAAATAATACAAAATGGACCCATGCAAGTAAATTTCATGTAGTTATGACACTCGTGCAATTTCCTACAACAATAGTCACGCAATGCCTACTCAATTAGTCATGCAATTACTAACATTAAATCACGCAATGATTTATAAACAAGTCACACAATTCTAAGAACAACTAATCGAATGACGCACACACTAACTGACGCCGTGCCTGAACAATATTCACACAATAACATAGAAACTAGTCACGCAATGGCCTATTAATCAGTCACGCTAAGTTGAACCCTTTTTCAATCACGCAACCTCAATGTGACCCCATGCCAAAATCCACTCACGCAAAAGGTGCCAACAACCTAAGCACGCCCTCACTCATGCAACATCTAAAGCCTCAACCGAATTCCTAACACATACATATCAACTAGTCACACATGGCCGATCACCTTTCCACCCTTAAACACCAACAATACCATCTTCATGTTTATATTCAAAAATTTCAAACAACAAAAATATCAATATGAACGTGCAACATGTATAGGTTTATGCTCAAAAACCTTAACCCTAAACATGAACAATAACCATTCTATCAAAAACCTCCACATGGTTCAAAATAAAATAAAAAAATTCATAAAAAAATATTATACCTTTCTCAGCGTAATGTCAACTTCCTCAAACTGCTCAATATGTGAACCACCTTTGTGCGAATAATAACCACTCCAAAAGGCTCCTACCACTTCCAAAATGCTCGAAAGTTGAACTGTCAAGGAATGCTTTTGTAGACTTACTTCTGAGGATATGTATGGTCTCTTGATGAAAACCAAAGAGTTGTGGTCCACATAAAGGACATACTTGACCCGTTAATAGGTTTCGAGTTGAGGTGCGGATCCTAGCGAATGGGTCGGTTTCATTAAGGACAATTTTGTCCATTTTTTTTCTCTTGGCTAAAAACAGTTAAAATTATAAAGAGGATCATTCTCAAAAACACCTTATGCTTGAGGCCCATTTATGAAAAGCATTCTAAAATTGACATTGTGTAATCCAAAAATTATATTTAATATTTCATTATTAATATAAATTATGCCCATCCAATTTTAAGATACTTAAATTTAACAATATATTGATAAAAAAAGCCTAAATATTTGGTTAACAAAATAAAAGTTTCAATTGTTACTGTATGTAATATATAAGACATTATTCTTGATCTATATGTTTTAAGTATTAGATATTTGGATTAGTTTAAAATTTATATGCATGACGAATATGAATAAAAATCTCCTGTCCAGTTTAGTGCCTTCATTGGTGTCCCATCTCTATTGTAATGACAAGTGTCCTACATCTTATTAGCATTAAATCATTGTGTTAAGCCCTAACGACAATAGGCTTGCTTTTCACACACACAAAAAAAAATCTTTAGGTTTCTCCGTTAAGAACTTGCAGTCTTCGATTTTCAATGAGTCGTGAAGTCGAAGAATGGCGTCATTGTGGAGGACAATTTTGCTCTTGAAGTGGTGGATTTGCCAGTTGTTAAAGGTTGTTAACATCAACTGCATTCTACATTTCTACTCATTTTCCTTATTCCCTGTTCACTCATTCTCAATTCAGTAGATTATAAATTCAAAAGTTAAGGGTTTGGCTTTTGGGGTAAAGTGTGGTGGCGTCTAAAAGAGGTTATGTGAAAAGATTAAAGATTTGAACTTCTCTGTAACAACATTTATTCTAAAAGACATAAAAGGCTAACAGTATAAGTTGGGAACATAAAGAATCTTATTCACAAAAGTTAAAACTAAAACTACCTTCATCAACTTGAAACAAACTACAAGAATATTTCTCACCTTTATCAACTTCTCATTCAGTCTATTCTAAAAACCAATATAAAAAGAAATTAAATATGAACAAAACATTTAAATGAAATTGTATATAAGTAAAATGAAGTAAGTACTAAATCTCTTCACATTCATTTACTTTCTCATACCCGATTCTAAAAGACAATATTAAAAAGAAATCAAATATGAACACAACATTTAAATGAAATTATATAAAGATTATTGCCCTCCCCTCTTTTTTTGGGGTTTTTGGTAATAATATGTTACAAATAACATATGAAAACTCAATAATTTTTTATCCTTTTTTTGGTTTTATGGTAATAATTTGTTACAAATAACATGTGAAAACCCAACAATTTCATTATATCAATTAAAATATGAATACACACACACACTCACACATATATGAAGCAAATTTATGTTTTTTGAAGATATAAAAAATTGAAATTCTTTTAAATTATTAAAATACAAATTATAATCACTTGAAAAGTCAATATCTTTTCTCTGACTTTTTCAAATATGGAGAGCCTACATTCACAAAAAGTGAATAATAAGCATAAATAGCTAGGATTACTATTTCTAACTCTAAAAGATAATAACAAAGAAAATTTTAAAGAAAATGTAATAATAGAAAACAAAAATATAGGAAATAAACAACCAATAACTAACATAAGGGAATCTATAACATTTCTTATTTACATCAATTACTTATGTCAATGTTTTTAAGCAAACAAATTAGAACATTTTTAGCCAAAGTCGTGTTTTCAACAACATTACTCCAATAACGAAGTAAGCCAAATAACTGTTAGAATTCAACATTGTAGAACACTCAAGAAAAATTTCAAGAATGCCATGCATATAATAGAATTGTTTAATAAACCCTTATAGGTACTACAAATTTAAAAATTACTAAGAAAATCTTATAATGAAAACCAAAGAATAATTAAATAAAAGAATGTTTTCCTAACTACAATTCACAATGTATTCTACAATAGTTCAGTATAATGAAAGAACAAATACAACACCTAAAAATCCAAAATTTGCAAGCTCTACTAGTGGGAGAATCCTTACCTTGTGAGCAAAAAGAACATCTTCTTTGGTGAATTGGAATTGAAGTAGAGATTTCCCCATTAGGCTTGTCTATTTGCAAAAGGAAACATAGAATAAATTATAAGAAACCCAAATTTATTAGTAATATATTGTAAGGAATGTATTCTACAATATTTCAATGTAATGACAGAACAAATATAGCACTTATCACTCAACCTCTATAACTTTTGTACAAAAATTCGAACCCATCCTTCAACCTAAATTTGATGTAAAGTTGACATCACCTACCTAGCTGCATTGCAAATTCTGCTTGCCAAACTAATTCAGAACCGAAGCAATTTGAATGCAAATTCAAAATATTTAAGAATTAAGGAAAAAATAAAGAGAAGTTAGAAAGTTAAAGCAATAACCTTTGAGTCTCGATGATAGGAAGACGTACAACAATAAGCTCACAAAATAGCTTAAGGATCTCTTATGCAGCCATCATATTCTCTTCACTTATTATATGCTCCACTTGAAATGCAAATCCAAGCATTGCTTTTTTATAACTATCAATTACTTTTTCAGTAAATATGAACTATCTTCTAAAAAAGGCAAAATTTAGATGATCAAAAACCTATATGCATTTCACTACATAATATTTAATAAACAAAAAAGAGGTAAGGATATACCTGAATTCAAGTAGTAGCTTCTTGACCAGTCTTAAGAAGCTTGTTAATGTCGTGACGCATTTGCTTTATCTAAATCTCTCTCCTATTTCTCAACAACATTATCCGTGAAATTGTTTAATTAAGTAAAGTTTTGTTGCATATTTTCCACCCAAAATTAATCAATCTTTAACATCAATTAAGCTAAATGTTCAAAATTTGATCAACTAATACATAAACAAATAATTGAACTGCTAAATTAAAGTTTAAGTTCAATAATTAAATGAAAAATTACCTTTTTGTAGCTTTAAAGCCTTTGCTAAAGAAGGAATCATAATGAAAATGATGAGATCATAACAAAATTGAACCCATTAACAACTTTTAAATAAAACAATTTACAAATAGGTAAGCATGCAAGTAAACTAAAAAGCTAACTTTTTTTAAGACAATGAAAAGCTATTTGACTAGAGAGATAAAATGCGCTAATCATAAGCATCACTTCAAGCTAAAATTACCACAACCAAAAACAATTTGCATTTTATGTCTTCTCACTCATTATGGTTCTCATATCTTTCAAACTTTCCTTCCTTATACTAACCATCCAAAAGTATTTAAACTTCCATTCCCACTTTAAATTGAAATTACCAGAACTCAAGAAGTAGGACAAGATTAAAAAATCTTACCTTACTTTTATTTTTAGAGTTAAGAGACATTATGTGCATTATGAAATGTCCAATAAAAAAGTTTATCACTGATTTTATCAAGTAAACGATAAACTAGCTAGTTCACACAAAATGTTTTATCATAAAGCATGCTATACAAAACTAGGTTTTCTTTTTTGTTTTTTCCTAAAATTCCATTAACTAGACAAGAAAAGCAGAAAAGTTCTCATATTTGCATTTTGTAATTATCTGTATTGTTAATATAAAAAACCAAGCTCAAGAAGAAGTTCAGATTTGACATGAACTGTACTTAATTTAACTTGAAAATTCATTTGTGTTCAACTTAATGGAGGTTTTAGATCAAGTAATAAAAGGGTTGAAAATTATTTTTTTTCTTGTGTTTTCCTAGAAAAGAATGGAAACAAATTATGGGCAATTAAAAGTTAAAGAACAACAGACAACAACTATTATTCAAAGAAAAAGAAAGAAAATTTCTAGAAGGATTTGTTCCTTAAGCAATTATGATCATTTTACTGTTATTTGATTTCATAGAAAATTTCTTTCATTGCTCTATTGATTGATGTCCACAATTCTTATTGATTTTCTCTAAAAGAAGGCCACGCATAATTGAAAAAAAAACCATGACTAACCTTGTTTTTCTAAGAGTTAATCTAGTAAAAACCTGGGGCAAATGAACAATTATGCAATGTGAAACTGATGATCCTTGAGACAACTTTGTACTAGCAGCAAATCCTAAAATCAGCTTACTTTTGATTTTGCACATGCAAGTGTACGTATCAAACAAGTAATATAGATAGTAAGTCTAGAATCTTATCCCACAAGGATTTGGTCTTAATTCTTCACTAAGTACTAAAATTATGACAAATTAATCTTATTCAAGTAACTCTATTTTGTAGACAATTAATTAAAACTAAATTCAATCAAAAACTAAATTAATTAACAAAACCAAAAATTCACTAGAGAATGGCAATAGATTAAAACTTAAGATTATGGGTTCATTCAACAATTCATTTGATACCAACTTCTCCTATTAGTTACATTCATGGGTGATTTTACTAACCTAGAATCCAAAGCTATGTACAAGTTTTTGTCAAGATGCTTGTACAAATACCTAACTTGATTGAGTCACTATATGTCTATAGTAATCAATTAAATAAGGTTCATTAAGCTAGTGTTATAATTTAACTATGTATGGCAATAGGCGTAGGTCTACCTAAATCGTGAATCAGATCACCTAAGTGACGTGACTATACACCAAACCTTAGTCTAATATAAAATCTCTTTGTCGAGTCTCAATTGGATTCACAAAACAGTTAATTTTTGGCTAGGTAATAAAAAGCATTAAGAGCATATTTGAATAAGCAAAATTAAACTCATTCATAATAATAAAAAATAATAATAGTTAAACTATATGTTGAAATCTAACATAATTCTAGAAAAATAGTTTAGCTCATAATATCTAATAAAAACTTAATCCAAAGAAAGTTAGCCATTAATCCAAGTCAAAGAAAATAAAAAAAAAACAAAAAAGTAGAGAGAGAAAACTAATAGTTGAAGCTTTGTGATATTGATTCTCCTTTAAATTCTCTAGCTTTCTCAGTTTGTTTTTGGATTTTTTTCTCTAGAGAAATTACTTGCTGCCTCCTCACAAAAACCTCTGAAAAAGTCCCTTAAATAACCTCCAAAAGCCTTAACCTTCAAAATCTTGTAAGATGCTTATTTTTGAAAAATTCCTCGAGAGCCGCGACTCTCATTTTTGAAAAACAGGTTGTGATGAACATGTATGATCATAATCATTACTCCACAAAAAATTTTGGTGATTCCACCTTGAGTTGTAATTGTTGGAGTACGAATTGCCTTGCTGCCCATTGCAACTTCCATCAAATTGCATTGATTCATAATAGGTTGGATAACAATCACTTAAATGCTCGTTTCCACAAAGCTCACTTGTCACAATAGGACTTTGAAAAACATTAACACCCCAAGTGTCAAATTTTTTAGACAAAGCATCTACTTAGACGGTCAAAACATTGATAGCCAATTCATAATCACTAGCAACCCTCCTAGGCACAAATTGTTCATGTTAGGTTTGTAGTATTCAAATCATCTCTATGTTTTGAAATGACAAAAAGAAATGACCAAAATTCATCTAAGTTTTGAAGTATCAAAAATTTCAAATCCCCAAACAATGTCAAATGAGTTTGAAAAAATAAAAAATAAAAAAGGCTCTAAAAAAAGCATTCTGATCCAAAATCTATCAATACATGTTCTTCATGCATCGATACATTTGGATAAGTATCGATTGATTTCAAAATCTATCGAATCATGTTCTTCAGCAGAGTCAAAATTCAAAAAGTTAAACTCAATCTATCGATACATATTCAAATGTATCGATAGAATTGAAACAGATCGCTCACTAACTCAAAAGTATCGATACATTTTCAATAAAAGTGCTTACTGTCTCAAAGTATCGATTCATAGACAAATGTATTGACACATCTCGGAGGGAATTTAAAAATAAAAGGTAATGTATAATGTACCGATACATCCATATATGTATCGATACAATATGACCATTGGAGCCTTGAATGAAAAGAAAACTGGCTATTTTCATAATAAATGCACTCCCAACTACCCTTGAAGCTTCCATAACTATAAATTCAATCTTCTTCAGCATTTATGGAGGTTAGAAGACTTGAAAACACAGATCAAGAGAGAAGAATCAGTTAATAATTCATTCAAAACCCATTGTACTTTTCTTGAATTTTTAAAGTCCTCTAGTCAAGCATTTATTGAACTCTAATCTCTTCATTAAACATTGTACCAAATTCTCTATTGAACCTTTAGTAATCATATTAGCTACACTTATATTTATCTCATTGTATTTGCTTAAGTGGTTATACTTTAACTAATAGAAAAGGTACAGTGGTTGTGCTTTAACCATAAAAAGGCATTGTATTGAAAGGTTATGCTTGATCCATAAAAGGCATTGTATTGAACCTTGATCAAATAGTGGATTTTAAACTCCTTAGTGAATTTAAAGGAGAGGACGTAGGGAAAGAGGCTAAACCTTTATAAAATACTTGTGTCGATTTTTCTATTCTTACTTTTACTTGGAATTTAAATTTCTTTCATTGATTAAGAGGTCAACTAATTTGTTTATCTTCCAATTAAGCATTAGACTTAAAGAGGGGACTTTACCTTCTTAAAAATTAAATGGTTCTTCAAAATTTCAAAACTATCCAATTCACCCCCTCTTAGATTTATTCATATTAAGCTTATTAATCTAATAGTTTAAATGGCCATTGTGCTAGGAACGACATGATTAGAGCATCAACACAGCGGAATAAAAAAGGGTTGAAATAAAAATAAAATCATGCCTCTTACCTTTGGATCACCTTGGTTGTTTAATGCAAAGTTATGTACCACATAAAATCAGAAAAAGAATGTACCTTTCCAAGTGATATCGTAATCAAATGGATTTCTTTTGGTGACAAAATATGAACACCTTTGGTGTGAAAGAATCCTAGCCACTCAATTGCTTGGCCTCCAATGATGCACACACGATTGCAACGAATCCTTCTCAATGAGAGAGCTTTATGCCATGGGCTTGTGCTGGCAAGTGGACAACGATTTGTCTTCTTTTCTTCTTTGATTTCCAGCAAAGAATCAAAGGAGAAGTTTTCAAAAGAAAATAAACGTCTCAAGAGTGGCAGCACTCAAGAGAAAAATCCTTCTCCATAAAAAAGAGTGGCTATAATGTGATATTTATATCTAGGTTTAACTTATTAAAATTTATAAAATAAGTCCTTAATATTATAACAATTATAATATTTAACCAATACCTAATTAAACTATTTTAATTAGGTCCTTAATAGTTAAAACCTAGAATTTGATTTAAGTCTAACTTAAATCATTAGACTCTTAATTTAATCCAAATTGTAACTTTTGTGTGACCCATTAGGTTCCTAACATGTTGGCAATGGAATTAAATTGTAATATTATTAATTAATTAATTTAAATGAATCATATTCAATTTTAAATTAACTAATTCAATTCCATAGACCAGGATTGGCATCTAGCAATGCATCATGGCCACCCAATTGTTAGGAAAGTCAAAGGATTCTTTGATAACCTTTCAATGTACAGTTTTTCAGTGTAATTCATTCCCTCATCATATATTCCGAAGATGATAAAAGCTTGGTGCAGTGCCTACTCTTATTGATCTCCATATTTGTTCTTGCAGTTAGATCATTAGCTTTATGGAGACTTATGAAATTCATTTCATAATCTCCTAATCTCCTAATCACCTTGGCCAAGGATTTGATTAAGCTAATATCAACCAAGAACTAATGAGATATTTCCCCTTGAATCACTTAGGGTGATGATTCCTATCTTGACCACTTATCTGCCTTCAAATGCTTCATGCTATACCCAAAAGCATCTTGTTTTGGCATCCTTGGTTAGGCACTCATAGAAATGAAATCAAAGCATAGCACTCCACACATAAGACAACCTAGTGTCTCAAGTCTATGAAGTATTTACACAATTGACACATGAGAAGTATTGCATAGACACTTGAGTGAAATGCCAAATGCACTTCTCATGCCGGGTCATGTTTAGTGAACTCGCTGGCAAGTACCCACATGCTAGTTCCAAGTATCTTTAGACTTCAACCTATGAGAACAATTGCTCACTTCACAAGTAAGGAACATAATATGTGCCAATATTTGAGCATTATTGATGCTTTGTCTCAATAATACAATGATCAGGAACTTTTAAGAACGATGCTTTAATGCATAAGGATCTCATAATTGTATCCCAATACAATTCATTTGCAAGGCATATATAGTTCCATGGGCTTTATCTGCATAAGTACAAAAAAGTAATTAAATTACAAACTTATGGATAAAGAACTACCTCAATGTTATTATGAATAACAAAATGTCATACATGAATATCTCAAAATTGTAATTCCCATACAACCACAGATTGGTTTGTAGGGCTTATACTAACACATTGTTAGTTATAATAATTCATCACCTCAACTGGAAGTACCTAAAAAACAAAGAAAGAAAAACTCGAATTAAGATTAATATGTGAATATTAATATTAGCAAAAATAAATAAGAAAAACAAATCTCTAACAATGGTGTCAAAAACTTGTTGTCAATTTTACATGCACAAGTATATGTATCAAACAAATAATATAGACAGTAAATCCAGAATTGTATCTCATAGAGATTTGCTTCTAATTCTTCACTAAATACTAAAATTATGACAAATTAATCTCATTCAAGTAACTCAATTTTGTAGACAATTAATTAAAACTAAATTCAATAAAAAACTAAACTATCTAATAAAAACTAAAAATTCACTAGAAAAAGGTAATAAATTTGAACCTAGGATTATGGGTTCATTCAATAATTCATCTGGCACCAGCTTCTCCTATTATTTACATTTATGGGTGGTTTAACTAATTTAGAATCCAAAACTATGTACAAGTCTCCGTTGAGATGCTTGCACAAATACTTAACTTAATTGGGTCACTATATGTCTATAGTAATTAATTAAATAAAGTTAATTAAGCTAGTGTTATAATTTGGCTATGTATGGCAATTAGTGTATGTCTACCTGAATTGCGAATCAAATCACCTAAGTGAATTGAACATACACTATTCAAACCTTAGTCCAATCTAAAATCTCTCTGTCAAGTTTTAATTAGATGCACAAATTAGTTAATTGTTGGCCACACAATCACAGCCATTAAGAGCAAATTTGAATAAGCAGAACTATACTCAATCATAATAATAAAAAAACTAATATTAAAACTATATGTTGAAATTCACCATAATCCTAGAAAAATAGTTTAGCTCATAATATCTAATAAAAACTTCATCCAAAGAAAATTAGCCATTAATCCAAGTCAAAGAAAATAAGAAAAACAAAAAAGAAGAGAGAGAGATATTTAATAGTTGAAGCTTTGTAATCTTAATTCTCCCTCAAATTCTCTTGCCTTCTTGCTTTGTTTTTTGCTTCTTTTTTTTTTCGAAAATTGCTTGTTGCCTCAGATAAACCTTTTGAAAAAGTCCCTTAAAGAGCCTCTAAAAGCGCTAACTTCCAAAATCACTTAAGATGCTTATTTTTGGGAAATTCCTCGAGAGCCATGGCTCTCAAAGGTTCTGTGTTAAAATCTAGCTTAAAAGTCTTCTCAATGTCATAACACTGGTTTCTTGATAATTTTTCTCTATTCTTCCATCCAAACTAGGCAAAGTGGTAAACATGAAAGTTGTAGCCCTATCTCTTATATTTCCAATGCTTTAAGAATAATGTCAATTGGACTCTTGTAGCGAATGATATGTTCAAAATATTGCATCATGTTCAGTCTAGGCAGATTGTTGCAGTGTTTGGACATAGAAAAGGATTTTTACCATAATCCTATCTGAACTAGGTAAAATGATAAACATTACAGTTGTAGACCTTCATCTCAGATTTCCATTGGTCCAAGAATCACCTTATTTGGAGTTATGTAGAGAGGGTTATGATCAAAATACCACAATATGTTTAGAAAATTCTACACTTAATCATCTTTGCTAGGATCACCTCCATGAAGTTTTATGCACTTGCACACCTTTAAAACAAGAACTAAATCGGTGATGGCTTAAATTAGGAATTTTAACATAAAAAACCTAAAATTACTAAAATTAAAGTATTCCAACATGTATTAAACAAAATAATGAAAAACATAAAAAAAAACTAAAATTACTTAAAAACACAAGGACTTAGCTATTTTTAAAATTAAAATATGGTAAAATAACTTTATATCATAGAGCTATCACAATTGTTAACAAAAAATCAATTCAAATGAAAAAGAAAAAAAAAATTTCACAACCTCTACAAATAAAACAATTTTATGTGACATAGTCTTGTTACCTAAGGATTTTAGTCCTTAGGAAGGTTCATATTTTCTATTGAAGAGACCTTCTTGTCGTCATATCTCTAACAAAAGAAACAAACAACAATAGGTACAACTGGTCAAAAGGGAAGAAAATGATGGCGTACGAGGAAGAGAAAGGGGAGGAAAAAAGAGGTTTGAATAAGGATGGTGGGGCAGCAAAGTGAGCAAGTGGATTGAACTAGTTGTGCCATGAAATGTAACTGCAGAAGGAAACATCACTGGTTTAGAGACCAATCGATTTAAGAATGAGATAAGAAGCATGGGCGGAAGTAATGAGTTGAGGAAGATGGGAGAATAGAGAACTAAAAACGTAAAAAAGTCCCTAAAAAAACTAAAAAATGATAAATCCACATGTCGCATTTTAAAGGGAATATAGATCAAATTCATTATATTTAGATTGTTCTTTGATATTAAAATTCATAAAATTATATATTATTAAATTTATTCTTGTCTGATTCAAATTTACGGATTAGGAGTGTCGAATATGCTTTTACTTTTTGAGCAATTTCACAGTTGCATTTGTTTGCAATGAATTACTATATCTTTATTTCGATGTTGGTTTCTAACCTATTTACTTTACCTAATTTGGTAGAAAGTTTTACACATTGAATTAAGGCTTAGTGTCCACTACTACTTTATTCTTGAATGCTTATTAACATAGTAGGTTCTAGATTAAAAGTGACATTTTCCATTTGAGAGTTGAATTTGTTGGATCTTTGACATGTTTTTTTTTTTTTATAATTGGGGAGGAGGGATTCAAACCCTGCACTTTAGGCAGGGGGATTATGCACCAACCAATGAGCCAAATGCTTGGGTGTTGGATCTTTGACATGCTTCTTTCTTTACATTTCTTTATGTTCTTCATGGAGTGGAAAGTAGTTTGTTGGTCCAAATGTAGTGTTAGAAGAGGGGTGAATAGCACTTAAAAGATATTTTGAAATCAGCTTTTAGCTTTGAAATTTTTGGATAATTTAAAATGGAAGGTTCAAAACTTACTTGAAGCTAAAAGGCACTAAGTAAACAGGAAGTAAAGAGAAATGGATAAAACACAAATATTTGTAATGGTTCAGTTTTCTTGACCTACATTTATTACCTTAATCTCCCGATCAGAGATATTTAATCCTATCTCATTAAACCAGTGGAATTAATAGCTTCCACCAAGCTTTTACAAGGTGAGCTTCTAACTCCAAGCTTAAATCCTTACAACAACCCTTAGAGTGCCTTACACACTTTAATCAATCAAGAAATAAAGAAACTATAAGAAACAAAGAAACTATGAAGTACAATTGATCAGTTAGCTGATCTAAGAAGTACAAATTCAAAGCTCAAACAAGTTTACAAAGGATAGGAGTGGAATACACTTGCAAAAAGAAGGTTTTTTGCTATTTTTGGCTCTTTCTCTCTCATTATAGCTTATCTACTTCATTTTGATAGTTGAATATGCCTTTTATTCTTGAAAAGTCACTCTTGACTATTGAAGATAGAATCGAGTCATTAGAAACAGTTGTGGTACCATTCTAGCCATTATTTTGTCTTCTGATGCTTAAATTCAACTGTGTAGGCAGTGTTTTGTTAACTAGTTAAAAATTGGCTTTCACCGATTAAGCCTTTTCCACCGCTATACTGTTTTCCTGCGTTAACCAATTAACTGCAGCTCTAACTAGTTAAAAACTTTCTGTTTTAAAGTAGAATTCTTCACCAACCTTTTTTCAACAAATTTGACTTTCCTTTAACTGATTAAGGTTTCTCTCTTTTCAACCTTAATTGATTGAAATAGGCTCCAACCAATTAAAAAAATCTTCAATTTTGAATTTCTTAGCTTGACACCTTGGTCGGTTATTAATTTTTGAATTTGAGTTTTGACGCTTCTTGACAATTAACTTTAACCTTTAACCAATTAACTCTTCTACCTTAACAGATTAAAGACCTTTTATTTTATACTCATGTAGTACCATGAATTGCCTTAACTAATTAATGCCACATTCTAACCTAATAATAGTTTTCTGTTATCACTTAGTCCTTTGTTCTTTATTCCTTTAATTGGTTAAGCATTCTTGTATCATGGCAAGCCTCTTAACTTGCTTTCAAACAACATTTTCATTAAGGATTCAATGTTAAACTTGCTCACTTAAATAATATAGTTAGACATCAAAGAATGAGGAATGTTTTGTTATCATTAAAAACATATCAACATTCTCTCTTTTTTGATGATGACAAAATACTCCTTGATTAAGAGTGCAATGACTATGCTTATTTTATATTAATGTGCAGGTGAAGGATTGTTCCCCCTAAATATGTGCATGATACAAACATGATAAAGAATGTAATTCTTTTCCCCGCATATTTATTTTATATCTATATACACATTTCTCATTACAGCTATTCAATTTCACATCAACCACAGATATATAATATTCATGAGCCACCATTAATATACCAACAAAATAAACCCATAGATATACTAGTAATTGTTCATAGATATTAGAAATTCCACATGAAACATCTCACAGAACAATAATTGTTCAAATAAACTACCAATAAACACTAGGAAAATACACTAGCAGTCAGTAAATAAACTAGTAATCAATCAATCCTATTATCTGTTTTCTCTTTTTTTTTGTCATCAATCAAAAGAGGGATTTTCCTAGAAGTTTCTCAATAATCTAGATCCATTGAGGATTCATCTGTGCTTAAATCTATGACTAAGGGTTGAACATAGAGAGGTTCAAGAGCCTCAGGTTCATATGAAGATGAGGATATAGGTTTTGGAGAAGGAGCTATAGGTTTAAGAGTTAACTTGGAAAGGGATGCAGTCGGTCTAGCAAATTTCCTTTTTTTGAAGATTTTGGTTTTTGTGGCCATTGTCTTATTTCTTTTTCCCAAAGGTTTTGTTTGTAACGATTCAGCCTTTATTGCTTTACCTTTATCTAGGTTCTTTCGTGCTTCACTGTCCTCTTATTTTTTTAGCTTAGCTTCTAGTTTAACCTTAGCTTTGGCTCTTGCTTGCTGTTCTTGGCTTTCCTTTACTAATTGAACAATGACATCAATCATAAGAATTTCTTCAAATGAGCTTGGTGCCTCTACTGTTCCTGGCTTTGCAATTTCAAGAGGGATGTCATTCTTCTTCTTTTGTCCTATTTCTGTTTCACTCTCATTTTCTTGTTCAGTTTCTATTTCCCTTTCTTATTCTAGATCCTGATCATTATTTTTTGCCATTTTTATCACAGTTTAGTTATCATTTGCTCAACGTTCTTTCTTTCTTAATTACCATTTTTGCTTCTATTTCAAGTGCCACCTCATCATTTTGAGTTTCTTTTTCAGTTTCAGTAGTTTCCTTGCCAGTTTCAACTTTAGGGTCAGAGGTATGAGCTTCAAGCTGTTATATTGCAATTCTTTCATTTGAAGAACCTTGAACTTTTGCTTGATCATTTGATGTAGAGGATTCAACTCCTTTTCGTTTAAAATAGGAGTTTAGTTTTTGCTCAATTTTTGTGGACATCTTTACCATTTGCCTTTCTCTCTCTACTTATTTAGTCAACTTTTTATCAATTATCATTAATAGATCAAGTATCATGGCATTGGGAATAGGTGGTTGACTTGCTCTTTAAAAGGGTGTTGTAAGTTTTCATCTCTATGGGTTGTAAGTGCACCCTTGAGGAATTTAATGCATTCTTTTCTTGCTAACTTATACCCCATCTTAGGTAAGCTTCCTAGATAAGTTCCTTTATCTTTACTCTTAGTTAGATCAACCTGATATCTAATAATCTAGCACCTTTTTTTTTCTATAAAGAGAAGAAATAATGTTCCCAAAAAGGTAGATTATCATTGGTGCTAGCTTTTTTCATTTTCTCAATCATGTACCTCCCAATGTTAAATGAAATTTCATTTACAGCAAATTCTATAAGCCAAAGATCCTGTGAGTTTAGATAGCTAAAGCTACTACTCTTGCCATAAAGTGTAGAGGCTAGAAAATAATGAAATATTCTTATTTAGGCATTCTTGATTTCATTGGTGTAGCTTTTAGAAGGATACTTTGTTTTCTTGCCAATAATCAGTTGCCAAATGGGAGTAGGATCAAATATTTTTGGAATTTTAAATTTCCCAACTTGCGATTTTGTGCTAAGGAGATTCCCTAAATCAACGACTATAATTTTAAATTCTTTACCTCCTAGATACACATTTAATCCATCTTCATCAAAGCTACTAGGATTAATTAATTCATCCTTGTTAAGCGTAATTCCATAATTGAACTCTCTTACTAAAGTAGGATTATAGAATATATCACCAAATGTATTCAGCCTCTTTAATTTCAGGTCATCTACATATCATATCATGGATTCCTTAATTGAAGGAATGTCGTCAAAACTAGCCCAATCAACATAATTACCACATGAAATTGTTGCATTTTCGATTTTCTTGTATTTATTTGTGTGAGTCTTATTTTTAAATCAAGAATTTTGGGTGTTACCTTTTTTAATGGAAATTCCTTTTGTTGTTAATACCTTTGACCTCAACACCTTTTTCTTCTAGCTCAATTCTTTCTTTTTAGCTAGGAAATCAAAAGCCATTTTACTCATTTTCTTAGGCAGTGGAATATAAGGATCTTCAATTGGCCTCTTTCTTTTCCCCTTGTCAGTTACTTGGCTATTTGATAAGGTTTTTGCCATTAATTCTATGGGTATTTGAAACTTAGGGTTTCTCGGGTTGGCTAAGAATTGAGAAAGAAGGGTCAAATCCTAAAAGATATACGAGTTTTTGGATTTTAATTTTTAGAATGTTGGTTTTTTAGGAATTAAAGTGTTTTGAGTTATAGGTTTATAACTGGTTAACCCACGTTTTAAATAGGTGGTTTTCTCATTCCCTTTCCTCCTCATTTTTTTAATTTTTAATTTAAAAAAATCCAATGTGACAGTTTTATTTTCATCTAAGGTGTTTTCATTGATTAGATCAGGCTTTAACCATTTAAAGTATTACTAACTTAGAAGGCTTCTAATGACCATAACTGCTTTGACTAGTTAAGGGAAATTTTAACTAATTAAAACCTTACTGACTCAGGCTTATCATTTTAACACAGAATTACTCTAATTGGTTAAAGGTCTTAACTGATCAAGATACGTTCTTTCTGTTGGTCCCAATAATATGTGCTAGAGGGGGGGTGCATAGCATAAATCGGCTCTTGATAAGATGAAGAACTAATTTTCAGCATAAAAAAAAATAAAAAATAGAGTAGACAATGCACAACAATTTAGAATGGTTCGGTCCAAGACCTACATCCACTACCTTGATTGTTCAACCAAGGATTTTCCCACAAATTCACTAAGAATCGGTGAAATTCACAAACTTCCACCAAGCTTTTACAATGGCTTTTCACAAGCTCAGCCACAACCTTTAGCAATGGTTTTTCACGGGATCAACAAAAACCCAAAGTGGTTTTTCAAAGGCTCAACCACAACCTTTCACAATGGTTTTTCACGGGCTCAACCAAAACCCAAAGTGGTTTTTCAAAGGCTCAACCACAACCTACAACAATGGTTTTTACTGAGATCAACCAAAACCCAATAACCAACTTTTCTAAGCTAAGTTGGAACCTTTACACTCAATCAAGCAATCCAAACTTGAATAAATCCCTTAGAGTGACTCGCTCACCCTAAGTGTACAAGAAGATAAGAAATAAAGAAGTACCTATGATCACTTACTTGATCTAGATGATACAAGATGAAGTGCTGAGCTCTATTACAAATATTGGCGTTTAAGAGCAATAAGGTGTAGAAAAGATTTTCTGGTTTTTCAGCTCTATATCTCTTGGAAGCCTTCAATTCTCTCCAAAAACTTATTTCTAACCATTGGAAGACCCTTTTATGCTTGGAGAAACAATTCTGATGGCAATTTGATAGTTTATGGCTGTTGGAAATAGTTAAGAGTTGGTTCTAGTCGTTATTCTGTCTTTTAGTGCTCTGGTTCAATTTGCAGACAGAGAGCTCTTAGTCGACTAACTTGGTTGACTAAGTTGGTTCTGTTTCTGGTTTGCCTCAAACTCTTCAACCTGTCATTTCTCCAATTGGAAACTTTGATCAACCAACATTCTTCCTTGTTTCACCAATAAGCTTCCTCTTTGTTAGAAAGTTACATCTTATTGATTTTATCCTTCTTTTTCTTTCAAGAATACTCTTTGAAGAGTTAATAAATTAATTTTATATATTAATTTCCTGCACACTCAAGCAAAGGTATTAGACATCAATGTATGAGAATATTTTGCTATCATGAAAAATATATAGAGTCAACATTCTCTATCTCTTATTTTTGATGATGACAAAACACTCTTAGATTAAAAGTGCAATGTCTATGTTCAATATGAATGCTTCCAATCTTTAAGC
This sequence comes from Theobroma cacao, assembly GCF_053813885.1. Classification (NCBI taxonomy): domain Eukaryota; kingdom Viridiplantae; phylum Streptophyta; class Magnoliopsida; order Malvales; family Malvaceae; genus Theobroma; species Theobroma cacao. Next base: position 15,424,286 of record NC_142647.1, read on the forward strand.
ATAATGAGTTGCTCCCCCTTAGTCAATGCATCTAGTTTTCTTTAAAGATTTGCAATAAACTATTTATCATATCCATAACAGCTAAACAAGATATACAATGCCCACAGTAGCTAAGCAAGATATATTGAATATCTATAATAACTAGCACATAATATTCAATAAAATCCTAACTAAGCATCACACACATAAATTAAACGTGAAGACCTATTTAACTCTATTTGATTTAGTCTTCCTTCTCTCCTTTTTCTTTTTCATCATTAAACAAGATATTAAAAACTCCCCCTTAATGAGTGCATTAAGATTTTCCTTTAATCTTTAAATCAAACTTTAATGAATGAGAATCATAAGCACTCATACACCTAAGTCATACAAGCTTATAGATATAGTTCAATAACTTCAAGAGTCAAGCTTGTGTCAATGTAAGAACAAGTGTATGGGAGTTAAATCATTTCAAGAATTTGTCAAATATTACTCAAATAATGTTCAAGCAAATTTGATCATTTTGTCATAATCAAAACTATAATAATTTTAAACCTAACACTTTCTTCTTTCTAAGGTCCTATATCCAATCAAAATCAACCTTTAACTAATTAAGATATGAAATTAAAGCATATTTTGAACCAAGTATCATCAAAAACATAATTCAATCAAAGTTCATTCACATCAAGCGTTCTTAACTCTTTCCTAATTTTACAAAATTTGTCTTCACTTAAAGGTTTGATGAAAATATCAACTAATCGATGCAAGGTATTTACAAACTCAATTTTAATATCTCATTTAAGCACATGATCTCTAATAAAATGATGTCTAATCTTAATATGCTTAGTTCTAGAGTGTTGAACAGGATTTTTTTAAGTGTTTATGGCACTTGTGTTGTCATAAAAGATAGGAATGTTATGCATGGACATGCCAAAGTCATTTAATTGTTGCTTAATCCATAATATCGGTGCACAACAATGACCATGTGAAATATATTCAGCTTTCATAGTTGAAAGAGCAACTAAGTTTTGTTTATCGCAAGACTAAGACACAAGCATTTTTCCAAGGAATTGACAAGTACCGCTAGTGATTTTTGATAAGTTTTGCTACTAGCAAAATCAACATTGGAATAACCAAAAAGATCAAAAGATGACCTTTTTGGATACCATTAGCTTAAGCTTAGGGTATTCAAAAGGTATCTAAAGATTCTCTTTGCAACAATCAAATGTGATTCTTTGGGGTATCATTGGAATCTTGCACATAAGCATATATTAAACAACATGTTAAGTCTACTTGCAGTCAATTAAAGAAGTGAGCCAATCATACATAGAGTTTTTGGTCCATATCATTTCCTTTCTCATTTTTTTAAGCTTTGTTGAGGAGCCCATTAGTGTTCCAATTGACTTCACATTCATCATACCAAACTTCTTTAATATCTCCTTAGTGTATTTAGCTTGATTAATGAATATCCCTTCCTCACATTGCTTGATTTATAGACCAAGGAAAAAACTCAATTCTCCCATCATGCAAATTTCAAATTCACCCGACATCTCTTTAGCAAAATTCTCACACAATTTCTCATTTGTAACACCAAAGACTATGTCATCAACATAAATTTGAACAACAAGTAAATTATTTGTGCTTTTTTTTATAAAGAGTGTAGCATCTACATCCCTCTAGAAATTTTTTTTTCCATCAAGAACTTTGAAAGTCTTTCATACCAATCTCTAGGAGCTTACTTTAATCCATACAAGGCTTTATGTAATTTATAAACATGATCTATCTTTCAAAATCTTCAAAACCAAGGGGTTGTTCAGCATAAACCTCTTTTTGAAGAAAACCATTTAGAATTTCACTTTTAACATCCATTTGAAACAATTTAAAATTCATATAACATGCATATGCAAGCAAGAGTCTAATTACTTCTAGTCGCTACAAGAGTAAAGGTTTCATCATAATCAATACCTTCTCCTTGATTGTAGCATCGAGTAACTAACCTTGATTTGTTTCTTACCACATTTCCCAACTTATCCAATTTGTCCTAAATACCCATTTGATACCAACAATCGGAGGGATCACTAATTATTTGCTCTTGAGAATGTTTTCTTACAAATCTCTAGCTTTTAGAAAGATTGTTGTGCTAATTTTCTTCTCCTTGCAAGTCCTCTAATGGTGGTTTTTCTTCATTTTTCTCTTTTGAGTTGTCTTTATCATCTTCTTTGTCATCCAAGTTCATCTTTTCCGTTTTCTTTTCAACATCATATGCATCATCATCATCAAGCGTTAACTTTCTTTGTGCCTTATTAGTTTCATCAAAAGCAACATGAATAGATTCTTCTATAACTAGACTTCTTTTATTAAACACTCTATAAGCCTTATAATTTAATGCATAGCCTAAGAAAATAGCTTTATCATTCCTAGTATCAAACTTTCCCATGGTGTGTTTTCAATTATTTAAAACAAAACATTTGCATCCAAAATTCCTTAAATGTTTGGTTTTCTACTTTTGTAAAGCTCATAAGGGGTTTTTGAAATCAAAGGTCTAATGGAAACTTTATTCAAAATATAAGTTGTTGTGTTCACAACTTTCGCCAAGAAATTTTTTGGCAAATTATTTTCACAAAACATTGCTTTTGCCATGTCTTTTGAAGTCCTATTCTTTCTCCTTACAACTCCATTTTACTGTGGAGTTCTAGAAGCTGAAAATTATGGTCAAAACCATTTTCAATGCAAAATATTTCAAACTCATGTCCTTCAAACTCATCACCATGGTCACTTCTAACATTAACAAGGGTAAGCCTCTTTTCATTTTGTATCTTTTTACAATGATTAACAAAAGTAGGCAATGCATCATCTTTATGAGCAAGAAAGTATACCCAAGTATACTTAGAATAATCATCAACAATAACAAAGCCATATAACTTGCCTTTCATACTAACAACATTTATAGGTCCAAAGAAGTCAATATGTAATAATGCAAGTGGTCTAGAAGTTGAAATCACTTTCTTTGATTTGATAGATGTTCTAACTTGTTTTCCAAATTGGCATACATCACATATTTTATCATTATCAAAAGAAATCCTTGGAAGTCGAACAACCAAGTCTTTTCATAAGAGTTTTAAGATAGTATGCATGCTAGCATGTCCAAGTCTTCTCTGCCATAATCAATTATCACATACATCATTAGCCATGAGATAACATTCCTATATCATTCCCAATGAGTATAATGTCATCAACATAAAGGACTAGGAAAATAACCTTTTTATCTTGTATCCTTTTCTAGACACAAGGTTTGTCAACATTTTGCTGGAAACCGTATGATTTGATAGCAGTATCAAATCTTATGTTCCAAGACCTAGATGCTTGCTTAAGTCCATAGATTGACCTATGCAATTCATAAACCTTATGCTCGTGGCCCTTTTTAATGAAACCTTCTGGTTGAGCCATATAAATGTGATCTTCAACATCTCCATTTAAAAATGCAGTCTTGACATCCATTTGCCATATCTCATAATCAAGATGTGCGGCTACAAATAGAAGGATCTTGATGGATTTAAGCATAGCAATCGGTGAGAAGGTTTCCTCATAGTCAATCCCTTCTCTTTGGGTAAAACCCTTGGCCACTAGTCTAGCCTTAAATATCTCTACCTTCCTATCATTTCCTCTTTTTTTCTTGTAAATTCATTTGCACCCTATAGGTTTTATCCCTTCAAGTGGATCTATTAGAGTCTAGTCCAACTCAGATTTCATTACCTTATGCCATTCTTCAGCATCAACATCGTTAATAGCTTCCTTATATGTAATAGGATCATATTCACGTTCGTTTGAGAGTGCAATCATGTGTTCTCCCAGACCCATGTATCTTTCTAGTTGTCTCACAACCCTTCCACTACATCATGGCACCACTATTTGATGTTTAGGTTGTGCTTTCAACCCTTGAATCAGACTGTGTTGTGACATCTTCAGAATTAACTCTTAAATCTGAAAGATCAAACAATTCTTCTAAGACAATTTCACTTCTAGGTTTACGATTTCTCATAAACTCTTCCTCTAAGAAAGTGGCATTCATACTAACGAAAACTTTCTTATCTTGAGAACTATAGAGGTAATAACCTCTTGTTCCCTTTGGATATCCTACAAACAAGCACACCTCAGTCTTTGGCTCCATCTTTGTGGACTCAGGCTTTAAAACATGTGTTGGACACCCCCAAGTTCGTAGATGACGTAGAGATGACTTACGCCCTGTCCACAGCTCCCTTGGTGTCTTAGGCACAACCTTAGATGGAGCAAAATTAAGCAAGTACTGAGCAATTTGCATACAATATCCCCAGAATGAGATTGGAAGGTTAGCATAGGACATCATTGATCTAACTATTTCTAAAAGAGTCCTATTTCTTCTTTCAGCTACACCATTATGTTGAGGTGTTCTTGGCGCTGACAAATTGGAAATTATCCCATTGTCAGTGAGATATTGCTGAAATTCATCTGATAAATACTCACCTCCCCGATCTGATCGAAGTTTTTTCAATGGCTTGCCTAGTTGCTTTTCAACTTCAGCTTTGAATTCTTTGAACTTTTCAAAGGATTCACTTTTTTTGTGCATTAAATACACAAAGCCATGTCTCGAGTAATCATCAATAAAAGTTATGAAATATTCATAACCTCCTCTAGCTTCTACATTCATTGGTCCACACACATCTGCGTGCACCAAGTCTATAACGTTTGGCATTTTGTTACCTTTCGCCTTGAAAGGCCCTTTAGTCATTTTAGCTTCAATACAAGACTCACATACTGGCAAAGGACACTCAACCATGTCTGGTAGAGTACCATCCTTTATAAGCCTATTGAGTCTATTTTGATTTATATGACCTAAACGCAGATGCCAAAGATAATTTTGATTTATACTAAATTCTTTGACTCTTTTAGTTTCAAATAGTATTGCTTCTATAGCATTTGTAGAATAAGTTATAGGCTCAAGGAAATAAAGATTATATCTTACAATTCCAATACAAATAAAATCTTTATACAAATAAACTGAATATCCAGACTTTATTAGACAAAAGACAGAAATCAAATTTTTGTAAGTCTTTGGAATGTAATAAACATTTTCCAAAACAAAGCTACGACCATAAGGAAATTGAAGAATAATGGCTCCCACTGCTAATGCTGATACGAATGTGCCATTTGCCATCCTCATCCAAAACTGCCCTTTGCTCAGTTTTCTCCTTTATTGAAACCCTTGTAAAGAATTGCAAACATGGTTAGTGGCTCCAGAATCTACTATCCAAGTATCTGTAGAATCAACCACAAAACAGGCTTCTAACATATTTAGAAAACCCATACCTTCTTTATTCTTTTGGATTTCTTCAAGGTAAACCTTGCAATTTCGCTTCCAATGTCCTTTCACACCACAATGGAAACATTTTCCTTTGGTGTTGTCTTTTGAAGCAGTCTTTTTCTTCATTGGCTTTTTCTTTGCTCCCACTGAGCCCTTAGAAATCTTTTTATTTCCAACTATCTTCTTTTTACCCTTGGGTTTGGGCTTAGAAGTGGAAATTGCATGTGCTTCAGGCTTCTTTTTCAAATCAAGAACCTCCTCCACATTTTGAAGATCATTCGTTAGCCCACTTAGGGTGTAATCCCTAGTGTGCAGTTCATAATCAAATTTGAACTGTGAAAATGACGAACTCAAGCTATGAACAATCATTGATATTTGCGTTTCCGCATCTATCTCAGCACCATTTAGTTTTACCTCATTGAGACAAGAGATCAGTTTCAGCATGTAATCTCTAACTGTCTCCCCAGGTTTCTACTTAAGGTCCTTAAAAGCATTGATTGCTTTCACCTTAGCAGATTTAGTTTTCGTACCAAACATCTCATGTAGGTGCAACATTATGTCAACAGCATTACCCACGCCTTCGTGCTACTTTTGCAATATACTGTTCATAAAGGTCGATATATAGCATTTAGCTAGCTCGTTTGCATCATGCCACTTCTTATGATATTCAATATCTTGTGGAGTTGATTGGGAAGTCAGTGCTTCAGGCTCATGGTTAGAAAGAACCCATGTGATCTTGTCATAATTAAGGACAGTATTAAGGTTTCTTTTCCATTCAGAGTAGTGGTCACCATTTAGAGTGCATTTGTTCAACAAAATTGCAAGTGGATTAATATTTGTGATGCAGATATGTTTTTGAAAGTACGTTTGAAATTATTTAAGCATACTAGTTATTCATAGACTTTGAACATTTCATGATGCATGTATGCATGATGACAATATATAAAATCCTATAAATTATATTATTAGTTCAACGATCATCTACCTTTCTGTAATAAATTAACCGACTATGGGATGTGAGAATTTACTATTAGGTAAACTTGGACCCTCCCACTTAATTATGTTGCCCAGTATCTTCATACTTAACATGGTTAAAGAGCGCCTTCATTTAGTCCACAAAGTTTACTAACAGAGCTACTGTAGGCAGGTTAATAGTAAATTCATGTTGAGTGTAACAACCATTGTTTCATTCTTTTAAGCTCTTTACTTAGTGAGCTTCTACGGGAGGTCTCATTTCATTATCCACCTAAAAGGATTTATCCTTTCGGAGACCCAGTCCGTCATGATCTAGATTCATGTCCGCCTGTAGGGAGTAACATGTTTCACATGCCAATGGGCCAACAATGGAAACCGTGGACTCTAGGATTACTAGCATCCTCTCCCACTCAATATTTTTATACTTAGGGTTTTGATTGACTTTTTTTACTGGATTTTCTAGATGCATATTTAGAATATCCTAAGTCAAATTATGGGCTTGGTTATGTTTCCAACTAAACGCTTTTAGTATATAACTAAGTCCATATCACCATCTTGTCTAGATGTGATTTATTTTCCTATATTTATTATGTATCTCATAGTATAAAACTCCTTTTAAACTAAAATACATAATGTGTGCATGGCATTCCTTAAGAGATGTTGGCACCTTAATTCTAGATGACATGTTTTCAAGCATACAAATAATATCTAATATCATTCATATAAATACATATATATATATATATATAATAAGCCACATTAAAGTCCATCCTAGAAAAAATAAAATAAAATTACAACTTGTAATTCTCTTCAATCTTGCTTGCTTCTGTTACTTGTTAGGATCACATCCATTTGGTACTCTTTTGAATTTTATGACTATTTAAAAATCCTCAATTTTAATTTTAATTTTAACCCAATTTGAGAAAATAATTATATTTTGTCCAATTAATTAATCTCATTAATTAATATCAAAATAATATATATATTTTAATCCAAAGCTAAAATTAATTTTCCAAAAATAAAAAGAATTTTGAAAATTTTTTTAAGAATATATATAATAATATTTAAAAATATATATTTTTAAAATAATTTTATTAAAAAAAATTGAAAGGTGGCCCACCCTAATGGGTTGTTGCCCAAGAGCCCAAGGGTGGGTTGCTGCCTTGTGGCAGCACTTGCTGCTGCACCTGACAGCAGCCTGTGCTATTGAACAGCACACAGTAGAGGCTCTATGCTGTCTAACAGCACACCCACCCCTATTTTCCCCTCTCCTTATTTTTTTTTAATAAAAAAATATTTTAATAGCAAAAAATATATATTTTTATAACAACAGAATTTTAACATAAGAAAAATTCTTTTTCTTTAAAAAAAGATAAATTTTAGAAAAACTCCTTTTTCGAAAAAAATTAATAGTCATAAAAAAATAGAGAGACCAAATATTACCTAATTATCTTTTTCCTTTTGGCTTTGAACTTCTTTCTCTATGGATACACCAAATACATCAAGAAATATTAAAATTACATGGGTTTTCCTAGTTACATAAATCTAAGAAAAAATAATAAAAAAATCAAGAAGGAAACATGACAATGATAGGCCATCCTTCTTATTACATAACCAAAAGAAAAATGTTACATGTAAAATTTTCTAGGACAATTAATGTGGCAAAAACCTTGAATCATGCATCATAACATACAACCATATATTGATCACATCAAAATAGTTAAACATATGCAAATGTGCCAACTATGCAAAATAAATATAGGAAACAAACTTGCAATAATTCTTGCTCTGATACCAATTGTTGGAGTAGGATCTTAGTGAATTAATGTGATCGTGTAAAGCATGGATTTAAAAAAAAAAATCTTTTTATAAAGGAAGCAAGCAATCCAATTACACAAGCGGAAACACACATTATTATTATTACAAGCAATATGACCACATCAAAAAATAAAATATGAATCTATGAAGTAAGAAAAACCATACCTTTAGTTTGAGATTCTTATTTTCGGACACCACCAAACCAATGAATGATTTCTCGACCAAATAAGTTTACCACTTATTCTTCAAGAATACTTTCAACTTGAACCTTGAGTGGACAAGGTGTGGAATGCAAGGCTACAAGATGGCAACCAATTTTATTCTCTTTTCTTTGGAAAAGCTTGGAGGAGGAAAAGAGAAGAAATAGCTGAAACTTTTTTTTTTTTAAGAAAAAGTATGTTTTTCAATCTTCTTCCAATCTCTTCTCTTTTTATTAAAACTCTTGCTTCAAAGGTTTAATCAAAATGAAACACCTTTGAATCAATTTTGTCCATCCATTCAGAGTTATGGAAGCATCAAACATACTCCATAATTATCAAAATAAAAATTAAAGAATAAATAATTTAATTCTTTAATTATCATTTAGAATTCTTGATAAAATAAAACTCCTTATTGAATAATAACTCTTATTTCATTATTTTCCATCTTTATTTTAAAAAAATTAATAATAAATAAAAGAGTAATAGTCAAACATGGAGTCTCCTTTTATCAACATGGATGTCTAGACTCATTTTGCAAGAATCATCCTAAAATTATCCTAATTTAAGATAACTCTTGTCTGTAATTAAGACAAAAAAAAATATCTTATCTTGTCTAAATTGAGACAATATGTTTTCTTATCTAAATTAAGACAAAAATGTTAAAGCTGCCATTTTTGTACACAATTTAATGAAACAAATTAAAACATGCATTCCAACTTAAACAAGTTGAATTCTACGAAGCTAAGTGGGAAATCTATTTGGACATAGATATTCCATGCTCCAATAAACTTAGAATTACTCTTAATCTCATTAAAAATAATTCAAACTTATTAACCATGAAATCAGTCCACCATAGATTCATGGTTGCACTCTTGGATTAACTATAATTACAAGAAACAATTCAATACTTGATATTAATTGTTAGTTGTCCAATTGCAAACCTTATATTGTGAACCCTCATAACCATCCAATGACAAAAGGTGAAATTACCATTTTACCCTTTATGTCAATTTTGTCCCTTAGTCTCAAATTTCATCCAATTAGTGATTCAATACTCTAGATCTAATCTTTTAAGTATCTAGATGTGATGAGTAGCTAATTCATCAATCCACTAGGCCCAGATTAATCGCCAATCTTCTTGAAATCACTAGAAGTAATGTTAATGCTATGAACTCTATTATCTAGATATGTTCCCAAATGTTCATCTCAATTATAATCCCAAAATACGGAGTCTAGATCAACGCTTTATGATGATCATGCTCATGGTAAATTAAAGATTATAAGGAGATTAAACACGAGTCCACTATCCATCAGGATTTCGGTTCTACTATAAGCAAATGCATAAGTGTGAGATCAAGATTTAGGTAACGGTAAAACTTAAATTTGATTCTCACATGATTCTAATTCATGTTATAGTGTCATTACTCAAAGTCAACCATTTCAATGATTTAAGACTCATCATTCCCTTGAAATGAATCATATTCGTTTCGTTGGAAGTCATTTGGACACTACAGCCTTAACATAATAAAGTGACCAACTTTATTATATGGCTGTGAACAATTTTTTAGATTCAATTAAAATACATGTCTCCTATGTATGACTCTTCATACAAATGTATTTTAATATCTTAATAGAATCTTGGTATCTTAATAACTAGATAATGAATGCTTACTAAAACAAACTCTTTGTCTTATTATCAAAATGTACTTTCATTACAAATAAATTTAATGAATTTAAGCATGAGAATATACTTGCTTTCCAAGGCACCATATTCTCAAAATTCCTAACATACTCATCTAGGTGTAACATAATTATTCAACATGCCATGGCAATGCATAACATTATGCATAATGTATCCATATGCATTTGATCATAAGCCTTCACTCACCTCGACAATTGGGCACTCCCACAGCTCAATTCGATATTTGTTGCTCATTGGTGCCTTAACTCCAATTCACTCAATTTCGCCACTTAACAAATGGACAGAATTCTCACTCCCATTATAATCTAGCATTCAATAAATACACATTCATCATTATTCATGCAATCATTAACAATTTTTAAACCAAATCCTGGCTTTCAGAGCATTTCCATCTATCAAAATATCACAAATTCTACACCACAATTCCAAATCTTCACAATTCTTCCACAAAAGGTTTAAACCTTATCTTACTTGCTAATTTTGGCCCATTTGGATCCCAAATTTCCAGCAGCTTTCAACCATAACTTCCACTAAATCTAATACATAAGATTTCTAAGTATTAAACCGTTTAAATTGAAAACTAATCGGTGAAAAGCTTTAACCTTACCTCTGCATTGGTTTTTCGAGCTTAAAATGCCTTCCTTCAAGCTTCAAATCCAAGTATAGGGTGTGGCTTTCAAGAGCAAGGGGAGAAGGATTTGTTTATTGGTGTTTTGGTTAATGGGCGAACTACCCAAGGTCCTTTTTAGTTTTGCTAATCTGCATGCATATATCGATACATTTGGCAATGTATCGATACATCTCCACAGGTTTCCTTTAATTCTATCGATACATTTCTTTACATTACCCTCAAATCTATCAATACATTTGGACAATATATCGATAGAAATCACATTCATTGTTGTGTTCTTCATATCTATCTATACATCAGGTGATGTATCGATACATATTTTCTAAAATGCCCTTTGTGGTGTTCTTCTTGCCTTCAATGTATCGATACATAGAGCCCATGTGTCGATATGTCTTGCCCAGAATGCATTTCTTCAACACTTAGAGCTTTCTTAGCTCAAATTCCAAACTCCCTTTTCCTTTCCAACTTACTTCCTGATCTAAATCCATAAAATCCACCCAATAATCAACATACATACTAATCATATAGTTCAATTTCTCAATCATGCTCTATGTCAAATCGTATATCAATCACACTGCCATAATTTACTCAAACGTCATGTTCATTTAAGTGCCAAACAATGCACCATATCATTCATGTGCCAAATATATGCACAACATCATTTTTGAGCTTTCACATGCTTATATATTACATAATCATACTCTATGGACATGGACATACCTTTAATCTCATTTACACATAAACACATTATATATATATATATCGACCTCTTAGGGTTCAAATTATCCCCGTCTATCAGCTTAACCATCAGACACATTTATTGTCGAAAGAGCGGGATATTACATTTCTCTATCTATTAAATTGTCTAGATTTTGTCTAAATCATCATCTTTCATTCTTTCTTTGTTTTCTGTTTCATGAAAGACAAAATGAGTATAATGCAATGACTTCATTAAAGGAAAAAGAAACGGCATCTTAACGACAGGACTTATGAAACCTACTAAGTTGATTATTTTGAAACAAGATATCCATTTTGAAATTTACCAAACCTGAACTGAATTAAGACAGAACTTTAAGAATTTAAATGAACTTTATTCAAAATAAAAATAAGGAATTCAGTTATACTGGTATAGAAATTGTTTATTACTTTATATATTAAATAGAGCACGAGTCGCCATTGAACCACGAAATTAATTACTCAAACTAAGTCAATTTGAAGAATGGGTGCCCTGAGTCATACGTATCTTCCCCTTTGTATCAGACAAAAAGGACTCTCACAGCCTCCTAAATAAACAGTGCATAAAAGTCTTTTACTAGGAGAGTACGGTTTGAGTTTACTGCATACGTCCAGAAATTAAAAAACGTCTTAATTTCGAGTTAATGAAATTTGTTCATTTTCAGACATATATATATATATATATATATACATATATATATTCAATTTCCAGCAAAGTCGAGCTCTCGTCCATTAATTACTTTTCTTTCAATTGCTTTACAATAATATTTTTAATCACAAGATCACAGACACGTAAATCTTGGTCTAATCGATATAATGAAAAGTACTGAATGAAAATGGTTTTTAATGGATAGAGGAAAATAGTATAGGGAGTGACAGAGGCTTAGGCATAGTGCTGAGTTTCTTTTTTATTAAATTCGGGTTCCTTTGGGGTAGAGGGTTGGAAGCTAATTCATTTTTGTTTTTGAGCTCAACTTAAGATTGAGAAATTACCATAAAAATTAAAGTTGTAGTTATTTTATAATTGTAAGATTTATGATGAAACACGGACCAGTTACCATATGCTAAAAGAAGTCTTTGTATAAAGACTTCAGTTGGCATAAACTCTAGTTCTAATACAATTTATTTCTCAAAAAAAAAAAAAAAGTCCAACCCAATTAATAGAAATTGACTTGACCTCGGGATAAATTTGAGTTAAATTAATTTCATAGTTTATTATTTAGTGTTCCAAATATGGAATGTATTTATAGGAGTAATTGAATACAATGCACACCCAAGCAACCCAACACCTTGTAAATAAGGTTCGGCGCCCTCAATTATTTTTTTGTCTATTACTTTTTTTTATTTATATTTTTTATCATTATTCATACCAGTAAGAATTACAATGTATGGTTGAATGAAACAATAATTATGGATATATTACAAAAAAAATTAGACAATTACAATCTTGTAAGTATGAACCTAAACGATCAAGTAAAAGGGGTGAACTTGAAAGCAGCCACCTAGCATTTATGTCTCTCATCACTTAATTTATTTATAGTTATTATTAGTGCAAAATAGCGGGCTGGATCTCCTCCCTACATATCTAACCTACAGCCGGACAGACTTACAATTTCTGTTTTTATAACTAAAACTCGTTATCAGTTCCCAAATGAAAAATCTGGCACACGTTCCTTACACAAATTTCTTTTCCTCCCCTCCGCTCCCCTATATATAGTTTCGTTTGCTTTATATTCTCCAAGCCAAGCCATCCCCCTCTTTGCTGTCGTACCTTATCCTTTTTAATTTTTCTCCCTTGTTTCCTTTCCTCCATGGCATCTAAGCTTAAGCTATTTTGGATGCTGCCTGTTTCGTTTTTGTTACTGTCAAATTGCTTGCACAACGGGGCCAATGCAGCCCCTCAAGTGCCCTGCTACTTCATTTTTGGGGACTCTTTGTCCGATAACGGGAACAATAATAACCTTAAAACGTTGGCCAAAGTAAACTATCTGCCGTACGGAATTGACTTCCCAGAAGGACCAACAGGAAGGTTTAGCAATGACCGGAACATGCAGGATGTTATTGGTTTGCCTTGCCTTCCACCATGCATTCTCAGTTTCTGTGTTTTTGAGGCTGTATTATTATATTCTTTTAAGTATAGTAGAATTGACATTTTGACCAATCTTTTGATTGTATTTGTTAATTTATTTATACATGGCAGTTGAATATCTGGGTTTCCAAAATTATATGCCTCCCTTCGCCAGAGCACAAGGGAGAAGCATTCTCAAAGGTGTCAATTATGCGTCTGGTTCCGCAGGCATTCGTGACGAAAGTGGAAAGCAACTGGTATGTGTGTGTATGTATATATATGTATATATTTCAAAAGCATTCATTGTTGGCACAAAGCGTTTCTATTTTTTTATCTTTTACTTTGACAAAAGAGACAAGTTTCCTGAGGTTAAGCTTCTAAATAAAGAAAGGTCAAAAATTAAATTGGCTGTTGCATCTCAATAATTTATTCAGAACGTATCCACCTTCCTACTTTGTGTCAGATCTTAACACACGCCAACTGATATTAAATTAGATCTTTTCAGTTATTTGGCTTCTTACTACATATTATACAAACAAAGAATAACATGTATTTAAAGCTTTAACAAATTACCAAAGCATTTGCTTTAATGGTCCAAGATATTACATAGCCACAAACTTTTCTTTTCTTTTGCAAGCAGAGCCAAGGTGATGGTGGGCAGCCGCCGTCTCTCAGTTTTTAATTTCTTTTATTATATGTATAAAATTTGATATATATATATATAAATTAATAATATTATATGATTACATTTTAATCATTTTTTATATAAAATTCTGAATTCTTCATTATTACAGGGTGATCGAATACCCCTGAACGAGCAATTAAAAAACCACAAAATTATAATCTCAAGAATTAGGCAGATATTGAGAAATGATACATCTACAAGGAAGCTTCTAAATCAATGCATTTATTCCATTCAAATTGGTAGCAATGACTACATTAACAATTATTTCGTACCGGAGTTCTACAACACAAGCCGCCAATACACTCCAGAGCAATACGCTGCGGTGCTCGTTGAACAATATTCGCATCAAATAAAGGTTCTTTTATATATGAATAATTAATTATAAATTATCATATATTGTCATAGGAAAACTTACCGAGGAGTTTTCTTATTAATTTCTTCCTTCTAGGTTTTGTACGGCCATGGAGCAAGGAAGTTTGCCCTGTATGGAATAGGGCTCATAGGCTGCACTCCATATGCAATATCAGTGTACGGAACCAATGGCTCACCGTGCGTAGACAAATTAAACACTAATGCAACTCTTTTCAATGAGAGACTTATGCCGCTTGTCAAGGAACTTAATACAAATCTAACCGATGCCAAATTTACCTATCTTAACCCTTCTCCATCTCCACAAGATGTTTTATCATTCGGTAAATAACCTTACCTCTCCCTTTTTGCCTTTTTTATTGAATCAAAAACTTTAAAGTCTATCTTGTTTCACAGTGACGAATAGTACATGCTGCGAAGTTGGGGGCGGTGGTGGAGAGCTTTGTGTTCGTAATTCAAAGCCATGCAGTGATCGAAGTCGGTTCGTGTTTTGGGACGCAGTCCATCCTACTGATGCTTGGAATGAGCTCTTAGCCGAAAGTGCTTACCGAACCAACTCTACTAGCGAAGCTCATCCATTTAACATTCAAACACTAGCAAAACTCAAGTAGCTCAAATTTCCAGGAGGTTTTACATGTAGAATAAAAACTATCAAATGTGCTTTTTACTTTGTTTACTCCAAAACAGAAACCAAATACTAATAAAAGAAACAAATGAAGTCCTTTAGTAATAAAACAAATGATGCCTGCTTGTGTAAATAGCCATCAGCAGCTTGTGGCCTAACCACAGAGCACAGTTGTCGCAAGTGGTACCAACTTGCCTGCTTCTTTTCGAAGAAAAACAAAACAAATCTAATGCTAATGATCTGCCTGCGCGCTGTCCTCACGTGAGTCGATCGGCGATGTAGTGTCCAGCCCAGGCTTTGCTTGCCCTGCTGTTGAGTGTTGACTCAATTAATTGATGGCCCAGTCGTCAAGCTCTGCCCTCACCCAATAATCCAGGGGACAACCTCCTCACCTTCTCATTCTACACCTATCACTATATTAATCCGTCTCTGTCACCGTTTCCTCTGGGCCCCAATTTCACCTTAGTCTAGAGATTGGAGTATCCTACTCTGTCCAATGTTTAACGTTGTGTATTGAGATTCAACTTTGGTTCTTTTTTATATTTAAAAACGATTTAATTTACTTGAATAAGTCCGAATCATAAAGGACCCTGCCCATAAGAGCAGTCAAGGAGTTGACAGGGCCGCCTAATGTCCCCGTGTGCCATGTTGGGCCGCCTAGACAAAACCTTTTTTTATTTGTTTTCTTTTCAATAATGTAATTACTAATCATCAATAAATTGGAACAAAAAAATAATTATTCAGAAAAAAAAAGTTTCAGGGACTTTTATGTAATAAAAAATTAATTTCTAAGGTCAAGCTGTAATTAGCAGAACCTTTAGGATGATTTTGAAAAAATAGAAAATAGTGTGGTAACTTTTCAATTCTAGAAATTTATGGGGTCAAAATGTAATTAATAGAACCTTTGCAGCTATTCGGGAAAAAAATAGTGTGGCAACTTTACAATTCTAAAAACATATGGGATCAAACTGTAATTAATAGAATCTTTTTTCCTTAGATTTTCATGATTGGATTCAACAAAAACAAATTCAAATTTTCAAGCTTTATATCCCATAATATATGCATGGAAAACCACTTATAATTTTTGGTTAAAAAGTCAATGCAACATAGAATATATCTATTGAAAACTTATTCATAATAACCATGCATCGTAATCATGTGTCGGTAGTCAAAATTAAGTGCAATCATGTTGGGTTCTCATCAAAATATATTTTCAAAATATTAAAACTCATCTTAGGATTCATCAAATTATACCAAACTTTAAAAGCATGTTCTAAGCATCTTAAGGAATAATTTAACATAAATTTTGTGAAGCAAAATTTACAAATAAAAAATACACCATTGAAGACCCACCAAGAACAATTAAGCACACATTTATACACACTACAAAAAAACTGACTCTTTCCAACGGAATTTTTCGTAGGAAATAGTTAAGTTTCCGTTGGAAATACTTTTTTTTGGCAGATTTTCGATGGAATTTTTCGTTAAAAATTCCATCTCCAAAAGTGTTGTTGGAAATACTTTTCGTCGAAAATACGTCAGAACTTCGTCAAAAAATTTTAGACGAAAATTCCATTAGAAATATACATAAATCCGTTGGAATAGAGCTTAATTTCGATATATTATTTTTCACAAAATTCGTTGAAAAACACAAAAATTCCAACGAAAGTTTTCGTTGGAAAATTCCAACTGATTCATTGATGGAATTTTTTGTTGGAAATTTCTAATGGACGTCCAGCGGAAGCTTCTATTGGAAATTACCAATAGATTTCCAACGAAAAATTTCGTTGAAATTTACCAATAGAGTTTCCAACGAAATTTTTCGTTAAAATTTACCAACGGAGTTTGCAAAGGAAATTTTCGTTGAAAATTTGCAACAGAAATTTTCGTTAGAAAATCTGTCGAGAATTTCCAATAGAAAATTCCGTTGAAAACGCTCTACTAACAAAAAAATTCCATAAAAATCCCCAAAATCGTAAATTTTGTTATTAAAATAAATATAATTACCAATTAATAAAAATAATCTACACAACGTACAATTAATATACAATTAAAATACTTAATTCAAAGTTGAGTTAGCAAGATTAAAAATCATTACAAACACACAATATGCAAATATAAAAATAAAGATAATTGTGCTATTGTATGCCATATTAAAAAAATTATCTAAGTCAAATTTAGAAAATAGGCTATTACATGAAATGCACCTTACTCGTCAGAATCTTAACTTGAAGTAATCACATGGCCTTTTTTTGAATGCTTCTTTATCATCATTACTTTTGTACTTGCCATAAATTCATTCATGGCTCCAAAATGTTGCATCATTTGCTCACATATCTGACTCATGTCATTTGATAGATTTTTCACTTTTTCTTTCAACCTAATGTCAAGACCGGTGAAAGGGTTAGCTACTGACTCACATGTTGCTACATCATTAAGTATAGTTGTAGTAGGCCTCCTAGAACCAAACTTATACACATGAGTGCATGTAGTTATCTTCCCTCTAATTGCTTCAGTCCAAGGATGCGAATCAAATTCTGACTATGAGGATGAATCTTTATCGTACTTCTGTGATAATGTAGCAGTATATGTTTCCTACAAATAAAAAAAGTAAAAGAATTAGTATATAATTTTATTGTTAACTTTGGAGTAAAAATCAATCAATTTTTGATGTACACTAATGGTTTTTGACTTATTGTCTATGAAATCACCATGACCCCTTAAATGTCTATGGATGCGGTTGAATACTTCCACAAAACTAACATCTCGATTCATCTCATTTGCCTGCATTCATTTACAACTATACTCAATTATATTGCGTATATTTTACATAACATGTAAAGCATATTAAAATATGGGAAGCAGTAGTATGTAAAACATAACAAATAAATATTAATTCATACCATCCATTTTGCATGAACAAGGAATGGAACTGAACCACCAGTGTGCTTTGTAATGCTTCCTTCTTTTAGCATTAAACGATTCCTCTTTGCTTGTTTCGATTTGTTTTTCCATTCTTCTGTACCCCATACTGTATTGATAAAGGCATCCCAAACTTCATTTGTGATCCATTACCTTCACATGCCTTTACAGTCCATGATGTTTTTTGTGTTTGCTTCTTTCTTTGCTTGTGTCCTCTCTTCTGAAAACATGTCTTTTAGTTGATCAGAACAAATATTATTCCATATTCGTTGAACCAAAAGATTTTCAATTTAAAGCCCAAACAAATTTTTCCTACAATAAAATAATATAGTAAATAAAAAATTTAACACATAATTAAAAACAAGAACTTATAATTTAATTGAATATTAAACATATACCTTAAATTTCTTAAACATTAAATCTTTAACATTATTAGGGATTTCTTCCAATCGGCCATGGACTGTGGAAGTTATTTTTTATGATCCTCGTTATTGTTGTGATTATTGTTGTGGTGACCCCTATCTCAAAAAAAGTACTACAACAAGATAAAAGAAAATTATTGCTTAGTAAAAGATATAAGAAATATAACTATTTCATTACTATATAACAGAATATACTTATCTCCAAGAGGAGTTATATGCAATCATTGAGTTAGATCTGTAGGTGTATGTATTCCTACACCAAGCCTTCTACCCCTCGACCTTGAGGATGTACCATCTTCACTTACACTTAAATTAACGGATGTGGATCCATGAGAATCGTGGGCAAATGTCACATTGATTACTGGCTCTACAGATGCAACAAATGAAAAAGATGGCTTTGAAGGCGAATCATTGGCCTGCTGTCTCTGTGGATGAGTGGATGGATTAAAAAATGCACCAGCATTTGTAAGTGACAACATAGATCCAGAGGTGTTTGTTGCTCGAAGTCTTAGTTTTCCATGCTTTCCTTTAACCATCATTCCTGCAATGTAACAAAATATTCATACATAAGCTAAAAGAAATTGAAACAAACTATCAAAATTATCATCAAAATATAAAAATTAAGATTAATTCTCATTCATGTTAACAATAAAAAATGTTAACAAAAACATGACATATAACCTAAAATAAATTGAAACAAATTATCAAAATCATCATCAAAATGTAATAATCAAGACTAATTCCCATACATGTTTACAATAAAAATTGTTAACAAAAACATACCATTCTAACATACATTTAAATATTTTAAAATATAAATTAAAATAATATAATAACATATCAAGATTTTTCAATAATAATAATAATAATTATTATGTTAAACAATTATGTACGAAAATATACAAAACCAATAATGTATATTTCTAACATCATTAATCACTTTCAAAATAAGCAAACTCATATTTTTCATGGAATTCATTCTCATCGTTATCACTAAAAGTTTCTTCATCTTGGTCCTTAAGTTCTTCTCCATCATTGCTTCTTCATCTTCTTCCATGTCATCTTCTTCGTCCTCAATCAAGACATTAACCTCTTCCTAATCACCACGTGTTAATACTGCAGGGATATCAAGGTCTTCAGAAAGAGTAATATTAATTAGAATAGACACATCATCTTCTTGGTACACTTCTTCATTCAAATCAAAAATATTTTCTTTGTCTCTATTACATGGAAGGTGGAATCTACTTTTAGCTTTTGTTTTAAATACTGTCCACCAATCACATCGATCTCTTTTGGTTGACGAATAACTACTGCAGTAAACTTGGTGAGCTTGTGCAGCTGAAACAAATAGTTCATTCGTAGTAAGCATCAATTTGTGTTTAATTTCAGTAAGACCATGAAAAGGGTCTACCCTAACACATTTTTCAGTGTCAAACTAATGACACTTAAATAGCACAACTCTATTTCCAATACCAAAATATTCTAACTCAATTATATCCATCAAGATACCATAAAAGTCACACTCATAATCATTGTAAAAACTCCCTTTGACACATACCCCACTATTCATTATCTTACGATTTTGCCCATAATCTAAAGTGTGGAACTTGAAACCATTTACGAAGTATCCTTTGTAACACCTTGCCATCCATCCTAGACCATGATAAATTTCAAGTATACATGGGTCAGTTTGATCCTTACGTTCTGCGACCTACCAAAATGTAATACAAGAGCATTAATTATTAATGCACATCAATAATGCCTATTTATATTAAGTGGCAACTAATAGATTGCACATAAACTTACATATTCTTGGAACCATTTTACAAATCTCGCATCACGTATTTTCTCCAATTCATCTTCTGATATATGGATAACATCTTTTTCACCATTTCATCAAATATCCTAACATTACATCCACATTACACACATTACAAATCAAGACTATCTTATATTAATCATTAAGGTTTAAGGTATAATGGTACTTACTCAATATAAGGAAGAATCTCCTTACAATTCATTAAAACAAATAGTTTGGCAACATATAACTCATCTTTTTCTAAAAATCGAGATTTATCTAGTTGACCAAAAGCTCGTCGAGGATGAGTAAAAATTGAAAGACAACCATTAGAGTCCATGTCTCCCCCATCATCATTACATGGCACTTGATTTAATCTAGTCGGCATAATAGATTCAAAATACAAAGATCAAAACGAGGAGACTTCTTCAATAACATATGCCTCGCATATAAATTCCTCCACGAAGGCTCAATTTTTCACTTTCTTCTTCAAATTATGTAAAAACCTAAACATCATAATAATCAAACAATTTAATAAGTACCTTAAACTCTTCTAATGAAATAATTAAAATATAAAAACAGATATAGTACCTCTCAAATGGATACATCCATCGATACTGGACAGGTCCACCAACCCTAGCCTCGTAAGGTAAGTGAATCGGCAAATACTCCATAAAGTCAAAAAAACTAGGAGGAAAGATTTTTCTAGTTTCATACAGTTTCAATAATTTTTCTTCCCAAAGCTTTCATGTGTTCTACAAGTATTTCGGTTGAGCATAAATCTCTAAAAAAAATGAGATATCTCAGTAATTGCATCCAAAATTGAGTTAGGCACCATATCACGAAAAGCAATTGGGAACAATCATTGCAAAACAACATGACAATCATGACTTTCATCCCATAAAATTTGCATTCGATTTTCATTAATACACTGAGATATGTTTGACGCAAAACCACTAGGTAATCTCAATTGTCTCACCCAATGACAAATAATTTTTCTTTCCTCCTTATTTAAAGTGTACGAGGCTTTAGACTTGAAAATTTTTTCATTATTTTCCACTAATTCCAATTCTGGACCCCTGCAATATACCTTCAAATCTTATATTACCTTTAAATTGTCTTTTGTTTTCCCCTTAACATCCATCATAGTGTTGAAGATATTTTCAAAGACATTACATTCAACATGTATCACATCTAAATTGTGATGAATAAGAAGCGTATGTCAACAAAGTAAATCTCAAAATATACTCTTTTTCACTCAATTATGACTTTGACCGAAACCAAGAATCTTCTGTTCACCACATTTTGTTCCAATGGGGATATCAAGAAGTGAGTTCAACTATGATAACATTTCTTCACCTAAGATTCGAGGAATTGGGAAGTCGCGCTCAACTCTTTTTTTAAGAAATTTATCTCTCTACCTCCTAAAAGCATGATTAGGTGGCAAGAATTGTCAATGACAATAAAAAAAACAAGGTTTTTGCCATGCTCTAATATAAAAGACTTGGATTGTTCCATACAATAAGGACATGATAACTGTCCATGAATGCTCCAACCCAACAACATACCATAAGCAAGGAAATCATCAATTGTCCATAGCAACGCTACCCTCGATTGGAAATTTTGTTTTCGATAAGCATAATACTTTAGAACACCCTCATTCCGCATAATACTTTAGAACACCGTCGTTCCACAATACTTTCAACTTATCTATCAAAGGCCTCGAAAAAACATCAATGTTTTGGCTCGAACTTTTCCTACCTAGAATAACCAAATTAAAAAATATATATTATTTTTTCAAACACATCCATGGAGGTAAATTGTAGACAATGAGCATTACTGGCCAAACAAAATAAAATTTCGTAGTTTGTCCAAAAGGATTGAAACCATTTGCACATAATCCCAATATGATATTTCTAGATTCCATTGCAAATAATTCATGTATGCGGTTGAAATGTTGCCAAGCCTTACCATTAACAAGGTGTCTAAGCACTCCATCATCACTTCAGTTATACACATGCCATGTCATATGTTTAGCAGTTTTTCTTGACATATAAAGTCTTTGAAGTCTTGGTATAAGTGGCAAGTAATGTAAAATTTTGTAAGGAATTTTCTTCTGCCTTTCCACACCTGATTTCCTTGGTTTATATCGAGGATGGCCACATATCATACAATACTCCAAATTAGCAGTTTCCTTATAAAATAAGATGCAATTGTTTTTACATGCATGAATTTTGTCATATTCAAGTCCAAGTGTTGCTCTAATCAATGCTAGGATAAATCAGGCTTTGACTAATTGACAAGTTTTACACAAAAATTATGTATATAAAATTTAAAATCGAGAATGAATATGAAATATTGCCAAAAATTTACAAATTAAAGATTCAATTTTCATACTATAGTAATAACATTATGACAAAAATTTGACATACCTGGAAATATATTTTGATATATGACAGATATAGATCAAAGAAAAAGTAAATCTCCAAGATTATTGGATTGCTGGACTTGACAAAAAGGAAGGAAAGTAAGTAAAGCTTAAAATTTTTCAAATCTGCTTTCTAATATACTATCTAATATTCCAACCAAAGATAACAATTCATTAATAAACTAGGAGAGAAATCTTTTCTTGGGAATCAATACAAAATAGGGGAAGACCACCAAATGGTAAAAAAAAAACAGAAGAGAGAATATAAAATAAAGACACTAAAACAAAGTTACAGAAAACATAACACAATGAAAGAAAGCACTATAAAAGAAAGCCAAAATAGGGCCTCTTGAAGATGAAAGAGATCAATCAACCAATGGCAGCTCAACATCAATAGAACATCGGCACAAAAGAGAAAAAAAACCAAGACAACAGCAGCAAAGCCAAGAAGTAGCAAAAACAAAAAGCAAAACAACCAAAAGTCCTCCAAATCAACATCTTAAAAACAACACACCAAAGTAGAAAACATAGCACAAAATCCAGTAAAAAGGTAAAAGCAGTTGGAACAACAGAAACTCAACAGGAACATGGCAGCAAGGAGAAAAGACAGGACATGGAAAGGCTCAAGCAAACAGAACCCGAAAAAGACCTTAAGCTTTGGATATTAAGATCGAAATTGTAGAAGAAATGGAGACTTTGGAGAAAAGCTTCAATCAACACAATAGTAGAGCAAAGCAAGCTTCAGCCGGCAAAGAAGCTTCAGTCATCATTCAGCATGGAAAGGGGAGCAATGATCAAGGGTTTCCCATGGGTTTCAAATGAGAAGGGGATCTAGCTAAAAATTAGGGATTTGGGATTTGGCGATATACCTGGCTTTAGCAATATATAGTCTTAAGTAATAGGGAATGTTTAATTTTGCTAAGTATAGTCTTAAAGTATAAGCAAACTTTTAGAAAATGTTGAATGGGTGGTAGAGTTGGTAAAAGCACACTTAATTTTTCATCACACACAACAAAATTTAAACATTTTATATTTTATTAATAATAATAAACTTTTATTATATTCATATTAAACTTAACTACATAAACTATAAAGATTACAAAAACAATATTTTTAGATAATCATAATATATTATACATTAATGTATAATATAATATATTTAATATTATTAAGTTGTAAACAAACCCAATATTATTTTATTGTGTATATATGAAATAATGCAAATTATATGTAACATAAAATGTTATATATTACACAGTTTGTATAAATAATAACTAATTATAACTAATATGTTATAAAATTAAGGTGATAATTAATAAAATTAATTATTAACTGTAATTATTTAACTTGAAGTTTATTATAAGTTAAGTAATGCTTATATATAAATTAAATATATGTGTATTATAAGTTTAACCCTAAACATTACTATATATAATTTTAATAATTATAACATATTAATACGTAAGATATTTATTATCACATATTAATATTAACATTAAGTTATATCATTTAAAATTTATATCATCTATAATTTCATATTATATAGGTTTATAAATATATATATAGTTAAATTTAAATTGCTATGATTATGATTTGTATATGTACATATAACAAACTAATTAATATATTTAATTAATATATTTTAAGTATATTATTAATTAATTAGTTTACTATCATTCTTCTTAATAATTTATATTAACTAATATTAGTACATCAAATATTATTATTTTTGTATAACTTATATATACAGTTATATATTTATAAATACCCATGATTTCAATTTTTAAAATTATAATATGAAATTAATCACAAAGGATGACATACTCAAAGTAGCATTAGAATTAGCCAATAAGAATATATGGTCAATTTAAAGCATAATGTTATAATGTTATATATAATTACAAATTTTGTATAATTAATAACTAATTGTAAACAATATATATGTTATAAAAACTAAAGTAATAACTTTATTGTAAAATTATTAAATATAATCATATAAAATTTATTATAAGTCATATTAATGCTTACATATAAATTAGATATATGTATATTATATTTAACTAATACATATATAATTATACAGTGATATATATTTACATAATATTATCTATTACAAAATATTATTATTATATATATAGGTCTAATAATTATAACATATTAATATGTATATATATAAAATGTTAATATATTATGTTACTAAGATTCTAATTTATATACATATAATAAACTATATATTTTAAATATATTATATATCAATAAGTTTACTATATATATAATAGTCTTCTTAATTTATATTAACCATAGTATTAGACCCTAAATTATTATTATTTTTTTGTTTAATTATATATTAGATTTTATAATCTCTTTTTATAAAATTAAAATATTTATTATGTTTTTTTTAAACATTGTATAAATAATATTACTAAATTTGGAACTGTTATATAATATTCATGATTCTATTATAATTTTTTGAAATATATAAAAAATAATAACTAAAGGAAAACATATTTAAATATTTAAAGCCACCAAACTCACTATGTATATATTTAATTTTCTTATTGTAAACCATTAATAAATTTTAAAATAATTATTAATATATTTAGAATTAAAAATTTTTAAAAATAATAATACCGACGGAATTGTCCAACGGAATATTCCGTTGGAAGTTCGGGTCCCAAAACTTTCTGACGGATTTCAATCGGAAGTTCCATTGGAAATTTTGACAGGATTAATTTTTTTCCCCAAAACTATTTTGACGTATTTTCAACGAAAATTATTTTGTTGAAAATTTTCGTCCAAAATCCATAAAAAGTTCTATTAGAACATTGACGAGATTAATTTTTTTTTACACCAAAACTATTTTTGACGAATTTCCAACGAAAATAATTTCATTGAAAAATTTCATCAAAAATTCGTTGAAAATCCGTCGGTATAAGTAAAATAAATTTTCATCCAAAATTCGTCAAAAATCCGTTGAAAAAAATCAGCTTTTTTGTAGTGGCATAGCAAAGCATACAAATATATTATACACGAAATGATGAAAACAAGCAAAATGTTGCTCCAATACCACTGTTGGAAAATGAGCCTATCATTTGGATGAATTTACTACTCTCTTTCTAACCGAAAACTTGCTTTATGAATTTTTTCCATATTCCAAACGTGCATGCAACACCTACACAACGATCTCTTTGTTTTTATTGTTATGGAGTGACTATCAAAGTTCTCCATGTTTAATTACACGTTTCAAAATCTTTATGCTTTATTGATGGTATCTCAAAAATGCAAAAAATGAGAGAAAATATATTTTTGTTTTCAAACTTAAAGAAAAACTGACTTACTTGATTAGGAAAAAATGTTGTTAGTAATTTTATTATACAAAAACAATATCTCTATTCTGTTGGAATACATCTATGATTGACCCGAGAAATTTATCACTTATTGTTAAGATATGAATTATCACAAAGATAATCATGATTCAAATTTATTATATCTTATCATGTTATGAATATTTTTGTGAATATCCATTTATTCATCTATATCTAGATTTGATGTAAATTAGATTGGATTAGGATTTAATCCATCTAATCTCTAAGTGTTATCTTCATCTTGTAAATTTTATCAAAATAAGGGGGTTATTTGCCTATAAATAGGCCCCCTCAGTTCATTTGTAAACATACACTTCAATAAAATCTTTTTTCTCCCCCTAAATACTTTCTTTCTTCTCTTTAATTATTCTTTCAGTTACCTTTATTTGTTCTTTTAAGTTATTTTTCACAACACGTTATCAGTACGATTCTCTAATCTCTCACACTTAAGCTTCACAAAGTCAAAGTTCAATTTTTCTTCAGGTAATTTTTGTTTATTATCACTTTATTGTTTTGCCCAAATTTTACCAATTTATAATAAGTTACTTGCTAATTTTATATTAATTATTTTTTATCAGTCAATTTATTGTTTTGCTTACCAATTACGATATATTGTGTAATACTAACATTTATGTTTTTCTTTTAAGCTATCACAATGTTAAATCTTACAAAGCTTGAATTTGTGGCTCTTGATATTACTGGTAAGAACTATCTATCTTGGATTCTAGATGCTGAAATCCATTTAGATGCTATAACTCTTGGAGACACAATCAAAGAAAAAAATAAAGCATCCAATTAAAATAAAGCAAAAGTGATGATTTTCCTTCACCACTATCTTCATGAAGGATTAAAAATTGAGTATCTCACAATAAAAGATCTAGTCGATCTTTGGAAAGGTCTAAAGGAGAGATATGATCACTAGAAAACAGTAATTCTGCTAAAAGCTCGTTATGATTGGATGCATCTGCGATTGCAAGATTTTAAAACTATAAGTGAGTATAGCTCAACATTATACAGAATTAGTTCTAAACTAAAATTGTGTGGAGAAAAGGTGACTGATCTTGATTTGTTAGGAAAAACATTCTCTACTTTTCACACCTCAAACGTGCTCCTACAGCAGCAATATCGTGAAAAAGGCTTTAAGAAATACTCTGAACTGATTTCATGTCTCCTTGTGACTGAGGAAATAACGAGCTATTGATGAAAAATCGTGAATCTTGCCCAACTGGTTCTGCTCCATTCCCTGAAGTGAATGCGACATCATTTAGAAATTTTGACCGTGGCCATGGTTGTAATCGTGGAAGTGAAAAAGGTCGTCATAATTGTCACAATCGTGGTGGTTACACAAATTATTATTCTGATAAAAAGAATACCCATCAGAAATGGATGAATAGTGAAGAGATACAAGAAAAAGACAAAGGTGGACAAAGTAAAAGGAATATAGAAAATGTTTGTTATTGATGTGGCATGAAAGGTCATTGGTCACATACTTGTCGTACACCAAAACATCTTATTGAACTTTATCAAGCATCACTAAAAGATAAAGGAAAAAATATTGAAACAAATTTTGTTGAAGATGATAGCCAAGTTGATATCACACACTTGGATGTTGCTGATTGTTTTGCTCACCCTGAAGGACGGATTGATCATTTGATTAATGATGAAAATCCTAATAATGAAATTTCTTAAATTATTTGTTGATGTGTTTTAGTACAACTCTATTAGAAACTTGGTATGTTTTATATAATTCTATTAAAAAGTTAATGTATTTTAATATGTTTATTAGGAAGATTTTTTTTGTATTTTAATAACAAAGTTTATATTTAATGTTCTCTTATATAAGTTGCTTACTATATATGTTTTATTTTCTTGAAGAAAATATGGATATTCATATGGTTAGATCCAAGATCAATGATGAAGATATATGTTTAATAGATAGTGCTACAATGTACACTATATTTAAAGACAAGAAATATTTTTCCCACTTGACAATAGAAGAAGTTAATGTCAATACAATATCTGGTAGTACAAGATTAATTGAAGACTCTAGAAGAGCCAATATTTCACTACCTAGAGGAACAAAGTTTATAATAAAAAATGTATTATTTTCTACTAGGTCTCAAAGAAACTTATTAAGTTTTAAAGATATTCGTTTGAATGAATATCATATTGAGACAACGAATGAAAGAGACACTAAATATCTTTATATTACATCTATTATATTGGGTACAAGATGTGTATTGAAAAAATTACCCGCTTTGTCCTCTGGAATGTACTACATAAAAATTAAAATGATTGAAACTTATGTAAACCAAAAGTTTACTGATAATTTTGATGTTTGGCATGACCGGTTAGGCCATCCCAGATCAATAATGATGCGAAAATTATTGAAAATCCATGTGGTCATCCATTGAAAAACCAGAAGATTTTTCAATCTAATGAATTCTCATGTGCTACATGCTCTCAAGGTAAATTAATTATAAGACCATCACCAGCTAAAGTTGGGATTGAATCTCCAATGTTTTTGGAACGTGTTCAGGGTAATATATGTGGACCCATACATCCATCATGTGGACCATTTAGATATTTTAAGGTTTTAATCGATGCATAAACAAGATGGTCACATGTGTGCTTGTTATCAACTCGCAATTTAACATTTGCAAGATTGCTTACACAAATAATTCGTTTGCAAGCACATTTTTCTGATTATGCAATCAAGACAATTCGTCTTGACAATGCTGGTGAATTTACGTCTCAAGCTTTTAATGAATATTGCACGTCTATTGGAATAAATGTTGAACAATCTGTTAGTTATGTTCATACACAAAATGGTCTAGCAGAATCATTTATCAAATGCCTTAAACTAATTGCAAGGCCATTACTTATGAAATTCAAACTCTCAATTTCTGCTTGGGCACATGCCATTTTGCATGCAGCAACACTTGTATGCATCAGGCCAATAAGTTATCATAAATTCTCTCCTATATAATTGGTTTATGGTCAAGAACCAAATATTTTCCATCTACGAATTTTTGGAAGTGCGGTATATGTTTCAATTGTTCCACCACAATGTACAAAGATGGGTCCTCAAAGGAGGTTAGGAATATATGTTGGATATGAATCTCCATCTATAATTAAATATCTAGAACCCTCAACAGGAGATTTATTCACTGCAAGGTTTGCTGATTGTCATTTTGATGAAATAATTTTACTAACATTAAGGGGAGAAAATAAGCAGCTGGAAAAGGAAATATCTTGGAATACATTATCATTATCTAGTTTTGATCCTCGCACAAATCAATGTGAACAAGAAGTTCAAAAGATAATTCATTTGCAAAATATAGCAAATCAGTTGCTAGACACATTTACTGACCTACAAAGAGTAACTAAATCTTATATACCAGCTGCAAATGCTCCAATTAGAATTGATGTAGGATAATCTGTTGTTGCTAATGAGTCTAAGACACGCAAGAAGCGTGGAAAACCAATCGGTTCCAAAGATAAAAATCCTCAAAAAAGAAAAAGAGCAAATATTCAAGATGGTCAAGAAGAGGAAACAAAAACTCTAGAAAAGACCCCTAACATAATCTCAGAAGAAATTCAACTACCTAAAATTAGTGAAAATGAAGAGATCTCAATAAATTATGTCATAACGGGAAAAAGATGGAATCGAAATGAAATAAACGTCGACAATATTTTTGCATACAATGTAGCGCTCAATATTATGAAAGAAAATGAGGATCTTGAATCTACATCTGTTGAAGAATGTAGATATAGAAATGATTGGCCAATGTGGAAAGATGTAATCAAAGTGGAATTAAATTTACTTGCAAAACGTGAAGTTTTTGGACCTGTAATCCGTACGCCAAATGGCGTAAAACTAGTGGGATATAATTGGGTATTTGTGCGAAAACGAGATGAGAATGATGAGATTGTGAGATATAAAGCACAGCTTGTCGCACAAGGTTTTACCCAAAAGCCCGATATTGAGTATGATGAAACATATTTTCTTGTGGTGGATGCAATTACATTTCAATATTTAATTAGTCTGGCAATACATGAAAAACTTGAAATGCGTTTGATGGATGTAGTTACAGCCTTTTATACGGCTCATGTCAAACCCTGCTTTGTAAAATAATTATAATATCATTCACATGCTCGATAGAATGTTTGTATATTTAGGAAGTTCGAGAAATCGTTAAAAGACGATATTGCCCCTAATGGTATCATTAAGTCGATTAAGCCTCGAACTAGTTCAAATAGGAATTTTAAGGTGAAATTAAGAGTTTCACAGTTCAGGGATGACTCAAAATGGTAATTAGGAGTTCGAGGATCAATTCGGAGTCAAATCGAAATTTTCACTATCTAGGTGTAAAATTGTAATTTTTCCATCCGCGGACAAAATTTGAGATTTTGAGAGAATTTAGATCACATTTGACAAATTGGAGAATGGTATGAGTATAAGGGATGAAAAATATGTCTATGGGCAATTTTTCATTTTTTGGGGTAAAAATGTAATTTTTCACTTTACGGGGGCAAAAGTGTAATTTTTAAAAATTTACTCCACCAAAACTTTGAAAAAGTCTAGAAATTTCATGGAGGACATGGATAAGTGAAGAGGATTGAGTGGTAGAAAAAGAAAGTAAAAAAGATGGCTAGAAAAAAATAAAATAATAAAATATTCAAAAGGTAAATAAAATAATAATATTTTATTAAGCCTATTAAAAGGCTTGAAAGTTCCAGAATTCTTCATTGGGATGGTCAGCCAAAACCAGCAGGAGAGAGAGAGAAATAAGAACAAACCCTAGAGTGAGAAAATTCAAAGAAAAAGTGTGATTTTTCAAGGAATCAAGTGTTTAAAGGTATGATTTTTCAAGCTTAGCTTAAGATTTATCATTTCCATGCATTTCCCATCATTTTCCATGGTTGAATCATGTGATTTGAGGATGAATTCAATTATGAAAAAATGGGTTAGGAGAGAGAAACTTGTTAGATTAATTTGATTCTAAGTTATGTTAGTGTTTTAAGTTAGTTTAGCATATTTAGGAACAAAACAACAAGAAAAGAATTTATTTTCCTCCATTACCATTATTGGCTGAATTTTCTAGGAGAATATTGGCTGCTGATCTTGATGTTTATTTGAGGAATTATGATGAATAATGATAAATTATGAGCCTAGAAAAATAATGGGAATTTTCGGAGCAAAAATACGAATTTTTACCCACTAGGGGTATTTTCGTAATTTCCTATCGAGACTGATAATTTGCACCACACTGAGGAACATTAAGTCAATTTGGGTGCAATTGAGGTATAGAAACTGAAAAAAATTAATTTGAGATTAAATTGGACGCGTTAGTAATTTAATCGGGTAATAGGCCGAATTAGGTCAGCATCACATTTAAGCGGTAGTCGGATAAGTTGTATGTCATATCATGCATATATACCGAGCCTGAATTGATTTTATAATGGTCAAGCATTGATGTGGTGAATTATGTATTGTACATTGTGGATAGGTGGTGAGCAAATTACATTGGTAAAAGTACCAAAATTGTGCTTGAAGACTGGGATTAGGAGTACATCGACTCCTAGAACTGTGAGTGGACAATTTATCGTCTTAAATATCTAGAGTAATTATACTTGTTTGATGCTTTTATTGAATGGTGAGTTTAAATTATAAAATATTATGTTTTCCAATTAAAATGTTTTTAATAAAAATGAGATCTATACTGATTTTGAAATCAAATATTGTTTTGAAAAAATTAAGTATATGGAGAATGTGTTGAAATTTATGATTTTATATGTTATTGAAATTGTGGCTTATGACACTATGGTAGCATGATGGCTAAATTTTTGAGGTTGGCATGAAATATATGAACTGTTTTGGATTGGTCTCGATAGATTGGATTAAATTTTATTCGCCATATTATGCTACTGGAAATTTTATGGGTCTGGTGGTATATTAAACGGTCACTGCAGTGGTGGGGGTTTCCGTGGACTACCTATGAGAGGGGCACGATAACTCAATTATATACTTACCTCCGGGGGGAGATGTTGGGTGAGTATCTCCTGAGGTATGATTTGAGTGCACCTCACGTTCGGGCCACCACGTGAGAGTGAGATTCAGCCAACGTCAAGGAACTGTTGTGTGTCAGATGTAAAAACATGTTTATGGGTATGGGTCATTGAATAGCCTTGGCGGTCTCAGTGGGATACCTTGACGAAGGTACCCGCGAGAATGATTCTGGCAGCGGCCAAGTTTAAAAAATTCATAAGCCGGGAAATTTTGATGAAAAGAAATTATTTGGTATCGATTGAAACGAATTTTGTGTTATGAACATTATTGAGATATAATGTTTTTATATTGTCTCCATCTACTCGGCTTTAGATGCTTTTGATGGTAATTGTTTACTCACTGGGATTATTTAATCTCACCCCTCTTCCTATCCATTTTTCAGGCTTAGGACAGTTTGTGGATAGTTGATTAAGACGAGAATTAATCTCGAAGTTGCATCATAGGAAGTAAGGGTTCGTAGCTCTACACTTTCTTGGTTAGTTGGGGGCCCACGTGTCACTGTAAACGAAATTTCATACTTTAATTATCTTTATTACTATATGAATAAATTTATTTTACTCTTACGCTAAAAAAGTTATTTTCGGAAGACTTTGAAAATATTATGTTTTAAGAAAATAGAATATTTTATTTAATGTTTTTATTATATTCAAATAGCTATAATTTTACTTTAAACGAATGTTTTAGACTTCAAAATTTAATTTAAATCATGAAATATGTGTTTCCACTTACATATTACATTTTTTCGGATTTCGAAATTTCAAAAAAAAAATTGACGAAAATGCCCCTGTGAGCTAGAAAATAATATTTTATTGTTTTGAGTTGGAACCAACTTATGTTTTCTTGAAATGCGAGATTTAATAACTGTCATTCACCGGGGAGATGCGGAAGTTGATGCTAAGCCTTGCGAGGTTTCGATCGGCATTCGGGGTAATGAGTGCTTATCGGGATGTCGCGGCAGTTGTCACTGGCTCGATGGGAGTTCCGGGTCGTGACAGCTCACTTGATAATGATATTTATATGAAAATCCCTAAAGGATTTAAGTTGCCTAAAGCACAAAATTTGAAATCTTGGAAAATTTATTCGATCAAATTAAATAAATCTTTATACGGATTAAAACAATCCGGATGCATGTGGTATAATCGCTTTAGTGAATATATGTCGAAAGAAGGCTATAAAAATGATCCTATATGCTCATGTGTTTTTATAAAAAGATTCATATCTAAATTTGTGATAATTGTTGTTTATGTTGATGATATAAACATTATTGGTACTCTTGTAGAGTTATCAAAAGCCGTAGATTATTTAAAGAAAGAATTTGAGATGAAAGACCTTGGAAAAATAAAGTTTTGTTTAGGTCTTCAGATTGAACACTTGACAAATAGAATTTTTGTCCATCAGTCTAATTATATAGCAAAAATGCTAAAACGATTTTATATAGCACATCCATTGAGTTCACTAATGGTTGTAAGATCATTAGATGTAAAAAAAGACCCTTTTCGATCTCGTGAGGATAATGAAGAACTTTTTGGTCCTGAAGTACCATATCTTAGTGCAATTGGAGTATTAATGTATCTTGCTAGCAATACACGACCTAATATTTTATTTGCTGTAAATTTATTAGCAAGATATAGTTCTTCTCCAACTCGAAGAAATTGTAATGGAATTAAACATATACTTCGATATCTTCGAGGAATAATGAATATGGGCTTATATTATTCAAATGCATTAAAATCAGATTTAATTGGTTATGCAGATGCAGGATATTTATCATATCCACATAAAGCTCAATTCCAAACAAGTTACTTATTCACATATGGAGGTACGGCTATTTCATGGCATTCTGTAAACCAAACTATAGTTGCTACTTCTTCTAACCATGCAAAAATTTTAGCAATTAATGAGGCAAGTCATAAATGTGTCTGGTTAAGATCTGTAACTCAACATATTCGAGAAATGTGTGGTTTGTCAACCAAGAAAGAAATTCCAACAACATTATACGAGGATAATACTACTTGCATAGCATAGTTAAAGGAAGGATACATTAAAGATGATCGAATAAAACATATTTTGCCAAAATTCTTTTTCACTCATGGCCTCCAAGAAAAGGGTGATATTAGTATTCAACAAATTCGTTCAAGTGACAATCTAGCATATTTGTTTATTAAAGCCCTTCTTACTGCAACATTCGAAAAGTTGGTACAAAAGATTGAGATGTGCCGTTTTAAAGATCTTAAATAATGCAGTTGTCAGGGAGAGTAAAATACGCACTGTACTCTTTTCCTTCATCAAGGTTTTTCCCACTAGGTTTTTCTTGATAAGGTTTTTACTGAGACAGTATTTCATAAGCGTATTCTTAAAAAGAATGATGTACTCTTTTTCCTTCACTCGGATTTTTTTCCATGAGATTTTTTCCTTGTAAGATTTTAACGAGGCATATTCTTAATACAATAGATATTCAAGAGGGAGTGTTATGAATATTTTTGTGAATATTCATTTATTCTATTTATATCTAGATTTGATGTAAATTAGGTTGGATTAGGATTTAATCCATATAATCTCTAAGTGTTATCTTCATCTTGTAAATTCTATCAATAAAAGGGGATTATTTACCTAGAAATAGCCCTCTCAACTCATTTGTAAACACACACTTCAATAAAATCTCTTTTCTCCCCCTAAATACCTTCTTTCTTATCTTTAATTATTCTTTCAGTTATTTTTATTTGTTATTTTAAGTTATTTTTCATAACATATCCCAATTATTAAAATGATAATTTAATAAATATATTTTTCAATTATAATTAAAAATAACAAAACAATATTAAATATTAATTAAATTAAGTATTTATTAATTATTCATAAATAATTAACATAGTTACACCACATTTAAATGCAACACAAATAGTATAATATTGATCATCTATTAATATCAAAAGGATCACAAAAACTTTAGGTCTGCAAACTTTGCTCACAAAGCTAGAGGAGAAGGTATCCAGACAAATACAAAAAGTGTAGGTAGATGGAGTAATTAATACAATGACTGGTCAGATATTAATATATATATATATATATATAGATCAGTCACGTTTTATAATTCAACGCTTTCGTCTTCCTTGTGCTTATGTACGTTGTTCCTGTTGATTATTGCTGACTGTTACCAACCAAACCATCTCCCTCACTTGCTGGCCTCAACCTAC
Organism: Theobroma cacao; assembly: GCF_053813885.1. Lineage (NCBI taxonomy): Eukaryota > Viridiplantae > Streptophyta > Magnoliopsida > Malvales > Malvaceae > Theobroma > Theobroma cacao. Next base: position 15,459,613 of record NC_142647.1, read on the forward strand.
CTCTCCTCTTTGGTCCTACCTTTCATCTCTCTCACCATTTATATTTCCTTTTTTCTGCTTCACTTGTTCTATAATTCTACCTTCCATCTCATTTTGCTGCCCTCTTCAGTTTAGTACTCAATGGCATTGGCATCTAAGTTTCAGCCATGGTGGCTGCTGCCTGTTTCCTTTTTGTTAGCGACAAACTTTCACGACTGCGCTAATGCAGAGCCGCAGGTGCCCTGCTACTTCATCTTCGGGGACTCATTGTCGGATGACGGAAACAACAACAACCTTGCGACGACAGCCAAAGTAAATTATGCGCCTTATGGGATCGATTTTCCTCGAGGACCCACCGGAAGGTTTACTAATGGCCGAACCATGCAGGATATCATTGGTTTGACTTTTCTTCCCTATATATACAAGATACTATATAACAACTGTTTGTGATATATAGAACTATTTGCTTGTGTCTTTTAATGTAATACAAAGCTTTCTGTATTAATATAATACAATGACAGTTCAACTACTGGATTTCGAAGAATTTATCCCTCCGTTTGCCACTGCAAGAGGCATAGAGATTCTCAAAGGTGTGAATTATGCATCTGGTTCGGCAGGAATTCTTAATGAAACTGGAGAACAACTGGTAATCATATGCGGTATTCATGGGGTCACAATGACAATAAATTTGCACCTCATCATCTTGCAACGCCCTTGTTCACTTAATTATTTTTCTTTTTAAAATAAATAAAAAAAAAAAAAGTCGGTAGCTTAATGGAGTCAACATCTAAAAATGCTATTCCTGTCTTTATACTGGGCAGGGTGATCGAATAAGCATGAACAAGCAGCTAAGCAACCACCAAATTATAATCTCAACAATGGGTGAGATATTGGGAAAATGTTCAGCTTCAAAGCTTCTTAGCAAATGCATATATGCGGTCCAAATCGGCAGCAATGACTACCTCAACAATTATTTCATACCGGAGTTCTACAACACAAGCCGGTTATACACTCCAGACCAATATGCTGCATACCTCATTGAACAATATTCACAGCAAATAAAGGTTTCAATAGTAGAAAAAAAAGGGGAGGGGGGGGCTTAGGTTACTATATTGATATAAGAATTCTCACGCCTGATTACTGTTTTTTTGCTGACCACTAGACTCTGTATAATGATGGAGCAAGGATGCTTGCCCTGTTTGGAATTGGTTCGATAGGCTGTACTCCAAATGCAATGGCGGTGTACGGAACGAATGGCTCTCTCTGCGTAGAAAAATTGGACAATGCTGCCCAACTTTTCAATGAGAGGCTTATATCACTTGTTGATGAACTCAATAGCAACCTAACCGATGCTACATTTACCTATCTAAATCCTTCTGGAACTGACACTGCAAACTCACTCGGTAATGTTGCCCTTTTTCTTTTCTCTTCTTGTTGCAGCAATACAACAGAATATTGGAACTTTCATCATACAATGAACAACTTAAAAAGTTTTCTTCCATTGTTCTTTTTTATCTTTTTCCAGGTTTTACAGTGACGAATGCTAGCTGCTGCCAAGTAGGGAGTGATGGAGAGCTTTGTATCCCTGATTCAGAGCCATGTGCTGATCGAAGTCAGTATGTCTTTTGGGATGCAGTCCATCCTTCGGACGCTTGGAATTTGCTCATTGCAACAGAGGCTTACACTAGTCAATCTAGTACCCAAGCTTATCCCCTCAATATTCAGAAGCTGGCACAGCTGCAGAGCGACGATGAAGGAGATGATGACTGTCCATGGAGTGTAGTGGGAGAAAGTTCTCGTATCGTCTTGTAATCTTATCTGTTAGTTTGAATGGTTGTAATATTTAGTCCCTCGTCTAAGAAATAAAGAACCATGCTTCAGACAATTGCCTCATTTTATCTGAATGAAACTGAAAGTCATGGATTTACATGATGTGCATGATGCTTAATTTTGAACAGATATTTAAAACTAGGGTCAAGCAACCTCCGGTGACAACCTCTAATGACAGACAATGTTGTTTTTGTTTTGGAAATTTCCTTAAGATTATCAAAGTTACAGTGTAGAGCCTATCGGTAACGGTGTGGCACATTTTAGAATCTAGGGGCGAATACTTCCTGGCGAAGCAACAAAGTAATTTCCTCAATAGTCCTGCAGGAATTGTAAGATCAAAAATCCATAACTAGAACCTTCTCTCAGCATACAGGGAAGTTGCAACTTTTCCCAAACTTGAATTATTTATCCTCTAAAATGATGAGAAGGAAACAACACGTGTTCATGTTTCACCTAGTCCTTGAAAGGAAAGGTAGAGAACTTTTCAAACAGATAATTGGGAATTGAAAGTTTGCTGCAATCACATCCTGCTCCTCCACCAGGAACTACTTCTGGCGTTTAAACCTATATTATGACCATTCCACAAGCATTCCACAAGAAAAGAAAGTGATAGTTAGAATTCATAACAGCATTCTCATCCGTTAGAACAGAACCGTCTGAACAAATGATCAATCTAAAGGACAGCATTTTACACTTAAGAGGAACATGAGAGCACATCAACAGAGTCTAACGCAAACTTGCTTACAACAAAATCCACAGTTTGAGACTAGAATTGGCAAGATATAGTCGCGCTCCGTTCATTTCCATCTAGGACAAATCTAGAAAGTTAATAGAGGGATGCTTCAGCCTTGGTTTTAGGTAGGTAATAGCCAATTTCCCCGGACTTGAGCTAGCCATTAAATTCAAATACCAACCACACATGCTGTTAATTTCAGTGACTTTATAACTGTCCTGTAAGATCATTAAGCATCTTTAGGATACAACAAATATGGAACCTGCTTTTCTCAAAAACTACCAAATAGATTTTACAACCGAATGTCTTAACATCAGAGAGGTTCCATATAGTAAGTCTTCTAGATCCCATACAGAATGAAAAAAGCTCATGTATATTACAAGTCTTCTACATCACACACAAGATGAGAAACTTCATGCCTACCCGCACCACCACAGATCAAGTATCAAAACCAGAATAGATGCCACGGTCCCTTAGCAACCTCTTCTCTTCTTCAACATAATTCTTCCTCCTACTAGCTTGACCAAGTTCTCTTTTCCGCTTCTCCTTCTGTGAAAAAGAAACATTCTGCTTCTCTTTTCGAGTTTGTACATTAGCCAGCTCCTCTGCATCCAATATTGCAGCTCTTGTTTTCTGTCTGTCTTCAAAAGATTCTTTAACCTCCCTGGTTTCACGACCTTCTTTGCCATTAGACCAAGACCAGTCTGGCTTCTCTTTTGGAGGAGGCACATTGAGGACAGATAGCCCTCCCTTATAGCCATGCCGCTTCAATGCTTCAAAATGCAAAGCAGCACTCTTTTGTTTCCCAGGCTTTGCTGTACATATACAGCTAATAAAGGTAAACCAGGTATCTTTTTTCTTAGGTCAGAAATACATAAAAATATATTTCAAAGGATAAAATACCAAAGAAATTTGCAATTGACAGGCACAATTTCAGTTGATATAACTCAAACCTTATCAGTACAATATTCATGCCATTGTACGGAAAAAATTTATAATGCTCAGACTTAGGTGTGGGTGTTAGGTGTGGATATGTGTTGGAGCATTAGGTAAGATTTTTGCTTAGTAGGCACGAGTGAGAAGATTAGTGAACTTTCAGATTTCTTTGTCTTGTTACTACTGATAACATTAATATGAGTAGACATCCTTGGGTCCCTTCGTTGTACAAACTAGTAAGCAAAATTATGATACTGCTACCTAACAACAAATGTGGTTCCTAAACGGAAGATAGAGATATTCCAATATACATACACACACACACACACAGAAGCATTGCTCATTTTTATCGTGATTTAAGTACCTACGAGTCGAGGCAGATATCAATTCCATTGAATTCAATTATAAAACGGAAAAAGAAGGAAAAGCCGAAAAAAATTCAAGACAAAAAAGAGAAAAAGAGAGTAAGATACCAGATTGAGATGATTTCTTAGACTTGGTGTTGGGAGGTCCATCTTCAGCTTCAGAGTCTGAATTTGAAGATGATGATTCATCAGAAGATGATGAATCATTTTCCTCATCATCGTTCCAAGGCATTGCCCTCTTCATCACATCAAACTTTAATCTAAAAAGAAATAAAAAAAAAAACTGTTAAACCAGGATAAAATTTATTAAGATTACAAATTCAAAATCACCAATTAAAAAATTGAAGGAAGAGAGAGAATTAGCAAAACCTGATTATCCCTTGATTGGGGGGGCTGTCGACTGTTTAGGGTTTTGGGAGGAAGGGGATAACAGAAATTAGATGTTTATCGTTTTAAAAGCCCACACCAGTAACACACTGATTCACGTCTTATAAGTCACGTGGGCAAGGCCACATCCAACAACATTTTTCGTAATTTATAAATCGATACTGCATTTTATTTAAAAATAGAAAGAAAAAGAAATACATACAAAATTTGAGGGGGGAAGGCAAACTACACGTGGCCAACAACTCAAGTTTTGGACCTTTAGATTGCCTTATATCAATTATTTACTATTTTTTTATATATTTAACAAAAAAATCTTTTTAGAAATAAAATTTGATAAAAGTATCCAATTTTAATAATGGAAATTAATGATAATCTATATAAAAATAAATGTAAGGTCTCAAATTAGCATATTAATATATACATTCTAAATAGCACAAAATTTTATGTTTGAGCTTTTAAATTTGATTCTATTTGTATTTGAATTTACCCTTTTGATTCAATTAGAATTAAAGATGCATGTAATGTATCCATAATATGTTTAATAGGATGATGTGATGAACAACTTCGTATGATTATATAATAATATGCCTAATCTTAACACTTGAAAATTATAAACAACCTTGACATTTATTATTACGTAATTGATAATTAATTTGATCTAATGTTAATGTAAAGATGATAATGAATATGAAAAAGTTAATCTAAGCTTTTAAAACTCAAATTTCAATTTTAGATAAGTTAATTTGATTTGTTTTTACAAAAAAAAAATAATAATAGTAAGTAGTAGAGGTGTCATGAATCAAATTCTTGTTCGGTCCATCTTTTAAATTAAATATTTTATTAGTATTAAAAAATTATATTATTAATAATTAAATGTTTATAAATATATTTAAAAATTAAAATTAATTAAAAACTAATATTTTGTTAATAAGATAATATCCGAAGCCGACTTGAGTTGGACCAAGCCGACAAGCTAGAGGGGTAGCTCAGTCCATAGACAAGTCTCTTAAGTAATAATATAATATACATTACCATTTGTTAAAAATAAGATAACAAGTGTCATTATTAACTGTAAGTGTTTCACTGATATATGATAATTTATTGACAGAATTTTCATTGGTAAATTTAGAGTATCCTAAACTAACATTACCTTTCGAATATTCTGTCAATAAAATTATCACTCAAATATTCTACCAATAAAGTAAATTATCGACATGATATTTAATCATTAATGTTGATGATTTTTTATTTGCTTAACGTTAATTCATTACTAACTAAATATCGACAGCTCCAATCCTGTCGATATAATTTCATCTACCAAATAGTTGTCGTTCGATCTGCAATTCGTCTATAAATATTGACGGATCGATGAGATCATTTTTTTTAAACATAGTGCAACTAAATGGAACCCTAATAAGTATCTGAGCATTTAGTTCATTGATTGGTACATTATTTTCTGTTTAAAAGAATAAGGTTCGAATCACACTTAGAATATTTCACTTAATTAATTTATTTATTTTTATAATTTTATGGTCACACATTAATTCAAAATTTTTTAGCAAACAAATGAAACGTTTTATTATCTCGTTTCATCATAAGGCATTCTGCAACTATCACAATGAAAATCAAATTTTAAAAGGAGTTCAGCAAGATTTTTCAAAATAAAAAAGCAAGCCGCAAAGACGAATTCTCTGGAGAATTTCAAGCTTAATTTGGAGCCTTAACTCTCTTCATTATTGTTTGATGGTATTGAATTCAATTCATTGCTAATTTATGCTAAAGTCAGTTATACATATTCATTATGATTTTTTTTAAATATTATGTCAATTTAGAATTTCAATTTGTAAAATTCTAATTCAAATTTAAGAAGTGAGTTGAGATGTACAAAGATAAAATTATTCTCACTGGATAATCCATGGTTTTGCGGACCTACTGTTGACCAAAAAAATAAAAATAAAATAAAATTCTTCATTTTATTCAAGAAATTATGCCAGGTCAACATTATCCATAATTAGTTTGCAATATTAGTGATAACAGTTCATTTTTCTTTATGATTATAGATACCAACTAATAGAGATTTGATGCTTAACAGAAAATTCCAAACAATATTAATTACATGCATTTGATGCAGTGGACCACCCCATTCCTCCTTTCTTTTCTTTTCGTTTCTCTATAAGTTCATCAAAATTCTGGAAACCACAAAGCCTCAAGGCATTGAAAGTTGAAGCAAAATGGTCAAGTTGTTCCAACTTTTTTGCATTTTCCTCATCCTCCTTGTATTCATCTCAGGTATTTTTCTACTTTAACTACATGCATCAAGTGGATTCGATTGCATCGATTCTTAATCAGACTGAAACGAAAAATATATGATTCAATTGAATTTTTCTCCAATAATTTTCATACTCAATGGAGTAATATTCAAAAAAATTTTGTTTATAGTATTTTAAGTACTGTTTTCATTATGATGCGTTGAATAGGAGAAACGTTACCAGTACTGGTGAATGGTGCACAATGTGAAGAAGATATGGGCCCTTGTAATGACCGTTGCAATTCAAAGCATTCGAATGGGAAAGGATGTTCAAGTGACATGTCTTCAAATGTGGCAAGATGCAAATCTATGTATGAAAGCGATGGTTTATCACCACTGAAACAGAAAAGATGCAATGTGGGGATTGGACCCTGCAGTGCTGCTTGCAATGATCAATGCTGTGAGCAACATTGTGCATATTTATTCGGGGGGCTTCAAGATGGTCATGGCGTTTGCAGTGGGCCTGGACCAATAGTTTATAATCAGTGTATTTGCTATTTTAATTGTTAGAAATATATAAAGATTTGTATTGAGAATTTATAATAAAAATAAAACGGCAAGTAAGGCTGGTGGTGTCAAAACTTGGTGAGTTGTCTCTTTGTGTTGGGTCTTGAATGTCCCAACCTGGATGCTGTGGCATGACGGGATTCATTGTTGAGATATAAATAGGCAGAGTTTTGGTTGTTATGGATGCCAAATCTGGGCTGTCTTGTGATGATCTTTCTGCAGGATATGTTGTATTGTATGGCTTCTTACTTGTCTCCTCCTGTCCAAGTTTTTTCGGGTTGATGTCGGTTATGACTACGCCGGTAGATTGCCGATGTGGACCTTGTTCTGTTAATGCTCCTCTGTGTGGGTATACATACCCCCCTTTCCATCTTCAGGTCGTAACAAAGTTTGGTTTATTATTCTGCTATATCTACATTATAGTTTTATGAAACTTTTAAGTGAAGTTTTCCAATTGAGTTACTTTTGAGGTTTATAGGAAACTTAAGTAGTATCCAACAAAGTGGTTTGAAAAAGGAATTTATAGTCTACTTCAGCTGCATTTTGAGTCAAGTCATATTGTCCTTTTCATATCCATCTAATATCTACATCAAAGTGAAATAAAACAATATGATTAAGATTAGATGTCATTATTAGCTTTATTATTAATTATCTTTCTAGTTTATGGACTATTTTGGGTTATTAAAATTGCCTCAAGATTCATTGTAAATTTTTCTTTTTAAATACAAAATCGACAATATTTCCTTAATTTATGTATCAAAATGCAAATAACCCCGAAATTTATTTGAAAAAACATATTCAAAGATGAATAGATACGTGTCTTCAAGATGTTACTGTCTCCTATCATCAATATTTTCTTGTGTAAACATTCCAATAGATAGAACTTGAGAATATGGCTTGGAAATATTGAGTTCAAGTCTTAAGATTAGAAATGTAAAATTAATGAGATGAGAGAAAATGGTCCTTTATTATATTAATGATAACTCAGGACCCAATTAGTCTCCTCATGCAACCAAAGAGAAAAAAGCAGAGGTTTCTTGAAACATATAGTTTAGATCACATGGTCAAGGTGACCACAGTACTTTGATAAACCTACGACATGATGTAGCAGATTTTTAACTTTAATTTCATTCAAGCAGTGAAGCCAAAAACACAGCCTTAAGCTGGAATGTTTCAAAAATGTTCCAACATAAAAGGCTGGAATCTTCAAAGTTTGCATTTCAATAGGCTATCTTTAGAGGAACATTTATTTCACGTCAACTGCTATACAAATAACTTCCTTGCCTAAGTAGACAAAAAACGAAAAAATGCATATCAGATCAACATGCTTAAATTTATATCCTACTCAATCTGCCATGCCATCTAATCCAAGATGAAGCAAGCAAGCAGCATCAGTTAGTCACAAAACTTTGAATCATAATTGATTATTGAAAAGGTTGGACCAAAACTTGTACGCCTTCAAATTTTTAAACCAGAGTGAATGGCAACCACTCCCCCAACCAGATTTTCATACTCAACCTTCTGAAATCCTGCTTCCGCAATCATTGAAGCAAATTTCTCCTGCATTCATAATTATTTATGAAAAATTAGATTGAAACAGGAATTAGCATCATGTCAATAACGAACTGGAAATAAGTAACTCACTTGTAATGAGATTTCTAGATTTTTCACATTTTATGTTCAAGTTGGTTTCCTAAGCTGTGTTAACAGGAAGTTATTTTGTCTTCAAGAACTAGAAAGCTTAATTTTTGTAGAGATGTCTGTCTATCTAGATGCCCATTAGCTGACTTTCAATAGAAACTATTTGTCTGCAGTCATAACACTCTATTTCCCTCACGACGAAAGTTTTCAAAGAAGCAGTGCAGGAGTTACCAAATACTTCCAATGAATGAATTAACTTTCTAAACATACTCTTTTTCTAGGGGTTGGTTGGCAAGGAAAGGTACAAAAAATGTTGAAGGACATAACAAAGAAAAATTCAGAACCATAGGAGGTAACAATTTTAAACTATTGATTAAAGGAACAAAATATTCATAAATGCGTTGATAAAGGCCCAAAGAAACTATGAACACTTATAATTTTAAGTCATGCTCTTTTCTATCACTTCCATTCTTTATTTCCCTCGACAAGATTTGAATCTAAAACTTCCAACTAACCTCTTAAACCAATTTCCAGCCATGTACCGTTCAAGATGAGTCATCTACTTTGATCATTATCTTCAATATATATATACTGTCTTACATCATGTTTTCTAGTAATACAACAAGCCCACCTTGATGCAATAACCCCATTTTATAGCTAAAATTATGGGGCCCAAACATTTTTTTTTTAAAAAGCCATCTTTACAAAGCAACTCATTTTTTCAGGTAACAAAATCCTTTGACTAATTGCATACTCAGAAGTCGTAATAAGGTATAAAGGACAAAATTATGACCTGTGGTGGAAAACGGCGGATACTCTCAACCAGGTACTGGTAAGATTCTCGATCACCTGCGACAAGCTCTCCCAGTTGTGGAATAACAGAGAAAGAATAAAAATCATACCTGCACAAGGGGAGAATAAAAACCAAGCCTTAAATAAGGCTAAAGTTACTCTTGACTGATAAAACTCCGAAAAGTATACAGAAAAAAAAAATAGAGTTGAAAGAAAGCTCCATTAAGACTAGTTGTGAAATAGTTTGTCACATGAATGGTGAAACCAAACAAGATTGATCATTGCCAGTTGTAACTTGAAATAAAATTCTTACTATTTTTCTGAAGCTTGTTAGCATGTGCACTAGTTGAGTCTAAAGAAAATAAACACCGATCAAGAGACATGACATCCGAACTTCAAGTGGTTCTGAGTTACCACTTCAAAATTCACAGAGAGGCGTACCATTGATTAAGTGGTTTGAAAAAAAAGGAGTAACCACTTTGGTAAAAATGAAGGATATCAGACGACTCTAAGAAATTAGATAAATTTCCAAGCTGTCAATTCACCTTATTTTTTTGTTGGGTGGGGGGGAGGGGGGGTCGGAGAATAAGAGATAGCCATCTCGAGCCACCAAATCATGGACATCAAGAAATGCGATCAACCATGTGACTAAGAGAATAAAAAGGCATTGCTTATAAACTATGATATCTTTATATTAATTCCAATTATCTACTAGGTTTTTAATATGACTAGCTTCTATTTGACGTGCAATTTTAGGTTAATCATACCATTTACTTCTATAACAACTAATCTACAAATTGCAATCAACAATTATTTTCAACTTCAGTTATCTAACCGATCTTTTTTTCTGTTCAAGTTTAATTTTCAAGATTCTCAAGCTTTGCTTGTCCAAAAGAGAACAAGAAAGATTCTCAAGCTTTTAGTTTCTAGGTTTCACACCGCCTAAGCCACTTTTACTCATGGTATATGTTTAAAATCTTCTTATCAAAATAGCTCTGATCTAAATGAAAACTGTGAAGGATACTCACAATTCCTTAAATACAGGAACTTCAACATGGCTCAGTTCAAGACAAAGAAATCTGCCCCCCCGTTTCAAAACCCTGAGTGACAGAAAGAAGCTAGCATTATATAAATTATAACACAAACCATATTCAGTTATGCAAAAGAACCAATTTTTATTTGTAAAATAACCAGGAAAGCAATGCTAGCAACGAAACAGTATCACATTGCATACAAGTGGGTTCACAAGTATGACACCAAGTATTGTTAAATTTAAATTCACGGTCAGTCATCCAATTAAAAGAAAAGAACGAAAAGTTTATTGCTGAAACCATTATGACTACATCTACAAAAATCAGCAGTGAGTTCTCAGAATTATGAGGTCAAGAACAAAGAAAAAGGAGCTGGCAGTGGAACAATATATCTCTTTGCATGCAAGCAGCTTCACGAGTATGACACAGAACATAATTAATTTCAATTCAGAGTCTACTGGATGATATAAAAGTTAAAAGAGATAATTTATAGCTGAATCATGGACCTAGAATTACACCTGCACCAAAACTGCAGCAAGTTCTAATGATCAAGTCAACTTCATACTTCAATTACAATATTTTGTAGTTATCTTCATAATTCATATAACACTTAAACTGGTTTGGAGCAAACAACAAACTCTAGGGCATACACATGGATGCTCCTGGGCAATTTGTTAGCCCCATGAATTCATGCCACAATCTGGCAGTTACATCCTTCCTTCTTCAAGCATTGGTTGAACAGCTAAGTATGTATTTCTAAAGTTTACTTCACCAAAAGTGAGAAATTTATATATACATATGCATATATGTTCAACAGGGCTTAAAAGGTAAAACATGTATTCAATTTCAGACTCTCTTGCCCATAGACATACCTAAACTCATGATTGATGTTGATCACAAGGATGAAAATGTCCCCTTTGTATCCAAGTTATAAAACAGGTTTCTCTAACTACTTTACATTGGTTTAATTTCTTAGAGGAAATTAAAATATATCAGATCCACGGATCAAATGCTACTGTGAACCATGGAAAAAGGAGGCCAAAAATGTTGTAATGTTACCTATTAGCTTCATCAAGAACTTTCTCTATGTGAGTAACGTTCCTAATTCCAAATGCAATGGTGTAACCATCCATTGAATTATCCCCAAAACTTAACACTTCTGCATCGCCTTGCACCCATGTGAGAGATTTGTCTTCTCCAAGACCTATAAGCACAAAGTAATGGGGAAAACAGAAATAAAGAAAAGAATTAGGGCATCCAGGAAAAGTGGGGTGAAATTTCCCCTCCTCAATAATTCTTCACCTCTAGGTAATTCATTCAATGGCAAGCTTATTCATTTATTCACCTCTCTCTACAGCGCGCTTTTTTCCAACATTTAACATGTTTGGATTGATGTCACATACATATATTTGAGTTTCTTCCTGTAAGCCATCATTGAGTGGATCTTGCAATGCTCTGCGTCTAATGCTGCTAATACTTTCCAGAATCCTGAAAGCAACATCACCTGCAAATTAAGCATTTTTAACCAGAGCTCAAAATGTGCATTTCAATATAGATCATGGAAATAGAATGAAGCCAAATGACACCCCGAAACGTGCCCCGTTTTGGTTTTATCAGAGAAAAGGACAGATAAATTTCTTATAAAGGAGCTTAGTTTCACATTAATGATTAGCTTAAATATTAACCAACTTCAAACTCCCCTGGACACCCTACTAGAAGTATTATTTAATGTACTTAAGCTGTCCAAATTAATCATCCATGTCTTAAAATTATACCATTTAGCTTCTTTTTTTTTTTCAATTTTGAGTTCTTAGATATTTCAGTTTTCCATAAAATATTTCTTGTTTCCAACGGCTACACTTTCTCCACTGCAACAAATGCAATACATATTTTATTTCAGAATGCGAGCCTACCTGTTCCACCAGCTACATCAAGATGTTTCATTCCTGGAAATGGGCTCAGTTTGGAGACCAGTCTGGTAAATTAAGCAGTAGTCACAAAACGATGCAGAAAAAGCAAAGCAGATGACTAAAAGGAAATCCTAATAAGTAGAAAGAGCCATAGAAGATCTAACCTATCCTTCCATAGTCTATGTAACCCGGCACTCATCAAGTCATTCATGATATCATAGTTTGAAGCAACATTGCTAAAGACTTTACCAACCATTTGGCTTTTCTCTTCTTCTCGAACTTCTTTAAATCCTGAAAATATAACACTAATAAGCTTCATTCCATAGAAGCCAATGATAATGAAAAAAGGTAATTCAAGGAACCCCAAAACATGTATAAGGTGAAGTGTTTGAGAATTAAGAGCAAATATGACTGTGGTTTATGGATATGGAATGTGTAGCAGATATGTAATAGGAACAATTGTTCACCTTTGGGTTATAACACATAACTACTTCCCAAACCCAAATTTTCATGGACCCATCTTTGGATATCCTATTAAGCATCAAACCCTCTAATTCAGGGTTGGTGTGCTACAAAATATAGCTCTCTGTCACATTTCCATCTAAAGTTAAAGTTGCCTGCAGTAATTCAGATTTCCACATTCCACAGCACAAACAAAAGAATAAAAAAAAGAAAAGAAAAAGAAGCACCTACAAAAGCAAAAAATCTCAGGCAGCAGTGTTAAGGCATCTATTCAGACTTAGAAAAATATATAGAGATATTCTAAGCTGTTCAATTCAATTGATTGAAAAAAATGAATAGTAAAAATTACATAAAATATATATATATTTTCTGTAGAGAAAGAAAGTGGTAGAGAGATACCAAAACTTGTGGCATGTGAATGTAGTAGAGAAGCAGAAGATAGCATGGATGAAATTTTACTCCTGAAATTGTTAGTGACCAGCCTGAGCGCCATTCTTCTACAGGGACTGCCTGGTTAAAGAAGAAAACTCACATTCACTTTCTAATTAAAGCTGCATGAGTTCTCTATATTCAACAAGATGGAACAAATAAAATTCGTACGGCTTTTAGCCAATGAATATCAAAAGGGCACGTTTCGTATGAGAAATATTGAAAAATAACTAATAAATTTGGAGAAAACATATCATCTATCCCTTGTTGTTTGGCTTAACTAAAACCCTCAATATTCAAAAGAATAATACCATTTCCAAGCTGTGGGTGTGTTATATAAGATTCCCAGTTGGTACAAATTTAAGTTAACTGAAGAAACATAACCTTATTAACCCAGAAAAAGGACCAAATAAATCATTCAAAAAAATACCAAAAATCTTGTGTCCTCACTGAAATGGGATCCCATTCCTAAATTCTATTCTTGAATATATGAAATCAAATAAAACATACAACATCGCCACAAACCCAGAGTACAGAATAGGCAAAATATATAAACAAATAAATAAAAGGAAAAGAGACCCATAAAGGAAAAACATGAAATCAAAGTTACAACTTCAAAAGAAAAACCCATTGAAAGAAAAATAAGAAGCAGAGTAAAGAAAAGACCTTTGCCTCAACGATGGTGCAGCGGGTGAGTGAGTTGGTCTGATGTGAAATGTCCTTTTTTTTTTTTTTCTTTTTTGGCTGATTTCCTCTGAAATAATAAAAAAATTCGCGTACTTAAATGGCTAATTAGGCCCAGACAAACACATGTCGAGCGTCCAGCTCTATTCTTTTTTAAACCACTAAATAGACTTTAATACCCTCCGTCCCTCCAGTCTAAAGCCCCAACTCTGTAGGGTTTATCTGTGGCTTTGAGTTGGAGAAACTTTGTCCGAGTCTCCGAAGGAGAAAAGCTAACCAAAGCGACTATTAAAAGCATTATCATGGGAAAACAATTCGGTGCAAAACGTGGTACTCTCTTCTTTCCTCGCCATCCCTTTCTCTTTTCATTCTTCTTTTCCTTTTATATATAAAATATATTTCTGGAGTTATATAATGCAAACGAGCTGCTAGATTTTGGGAATGTCTGTTATAATTTTGTTCTGCTACATTGCATTATAAGAATCGTTCTATTTTCTTTCTTTTATTATTTTGTAAAAAAAAATATGTGTTTTCCTTTTATAAGCAGGATTGAAAAGGCACAGGACAACGGATAAGTTTGAGAGAAGTGCAGTGGCAAGAAACAGAAAGCGTGTCAAACATGAGGTTACTCGTAGCTCCTCGCCTACTTTGCCAGGCATGTTGAACTTTTGGCCCCTCTATATGCATAGTTTTGTTTAATTTTATCTTTCCTTGACTATTTCTTGTATTCAAATTGATTGATAACAGAATTTTCATTAGAATTACTTGTCAAAAATCATGTTTTTTAGTTTCAGTTTGATCATTACAGTGCATCAGTTTCTGAATTTTTGATCTGATATTTAGACTTAGGGACTTTCGCCTCTCGAGTTCATGCCCTGTTGATGAAAAATAGTGATTTTTACCATCCAGCCTGTTCATTGGAATTAATATTCTAAATTTCATTTAATTAATGAATTCAGCGGAATCATCTGGGGAAGAATCTAGTGGTGGTGCTTATGAGGAAATGAGTTATAAGGAGCCAACAATGTATGATAAGTTGTTGACAAAACTCAGGTCAAGTAACAAATCTGTTGTTGATGCCTATCAAAGGAGGTATTTTTGTTGTTCACTTTTATAGTTAAGCAGAGAGTTCATGTTGATTTTGGATTCTTAAACTATCGTGCTATTTATGATCTATTTCTTTCTGCAAGCTCACTTGAAATTGGACCTTTGTAGGCATTACTGATACCAATTGCATGATGCATTTTAGTATTGTTATGTTTCTTGGTCTTTGTATCAAACTGATTACATAGTTGAGCACGATTGTTCTATTTATTTATTTTTTTTGTTTTTCTAAACTAGATTTTCCTCCCACATGAAATTGGTATGTAAATTATGTAATCAGTCAATTATGAAACATAAAGCTCAAATAAATTAATAAATTCAAACATTTACTAAACCCTTCCTTTGGAAAATGTTTACATTAAATTAAGAAAATTGAAAACCATACAACTAATTGATATAAACTTTCAACCACTTGGAACTTGAAAATTTTGGTTGGTAGAAAATCCGATATGAGGTAATTATTCTTACTAAATGTGATGCGATAAAATAATATATTTTATGCATACTGACATGAAAATGAGAAATTACGTCAAACTTTTTTAACTATATTTTGTTAGTATGAAAGTGCAATACACTGAAACATTGTAAAGAATCTATGAATAACTTGTTTTTGTAGGACACAATGAAATTTCAACTATACCTAAACACTAACTAAAAAATTCTTTTGTGAAAATTAGCAGCCCGAAATCATTTTGTTACGAATATAATATATGTAAGTCAAAGTATATGAAATGACATACACGTTTGGTTAGATAGAGATTATTGTTCTTTTTTATGTAAGGATTACTGTTATTTTAATTATAATCAAATAAAATGACATAGCTGAGATTTAAGTATTTTCCTCAAAAAAGTTTCATATCCCTTAAGCTCCTTTTATATAGATTATGGATATATTTGTTTAGTCATCCCTTGGTGGACTATATACAATTTGTTGATAATATCTTTTTCTTTTATACACACAAACACACATATTATATGTCAAGAAAAGGAAAAAAAAAAAAGAAATTTATGATTCATGTGAGGAAATGAAGCCTAATAGTTTATTATATTATTCTGTTATGAACAAAGACAAGTTGCAGAAGATGATGAAACTGATGGCACTGAATCATTTAGCATATCAGAGCAGGAGAATAGTGATGAGGGTAAGAAACATCTTACTATTTCTTCATACAATTAATATAAGTCTATAGTTTTTAACCTAATTGAGTGCAAGTATGTTCTGCCCCTTTCTGTATTGCTAATTTTTACACTTTGAACAACCTTTCATGCTAGCTTGGTGGTTTTATGACTGCTGTTTTGGGTTTTGGTTCAATTATTTTTGGGCTATGTATGATAAGAATTTAGGTGCATGCTACCTTGCTCCTTTAGGTGATGCCCACTATCGTTTCAGGGATAGAGGCATGTTGGAAGCAGGAGTGGGGATCCATTCCCTTTCTAAACCCTTCATCTTCCTGCTTCCAAGGTAGACTTGTTAAATTAGCAATCTCATAGGAATGGTGGTCTTGGCCAAAAGAAAAATCAATATTATCTGTGAAGATTTGACTGATACGGTAGCCTCCTATTAAAAAGAAAAAAAAGGAAACAAAGGGAAGTCTAGAGTTTGTGAACGATATCAAATGATGATCTAAGAATGAATATATATGGAAGACTATCTGTATTTATCAGATTAAGAATGACTATAGTGCTATAAGTTTGCAAGTCTGGCATGATGCCTTGGATATCATCTTTGCAGGAAGTTCTTCACAAGGGAACCGCATTGTTAATACCATAGTAAAAATCATATAAGAAGACTTCTAAGTAGCACCAAGTGCAAGTGAATCGATCAATTTGTCAGCATTAGTTGACTGCATCAGTTATTTGATCATTAATTACTTTGCATTATAGTTGGCTTAGGTGTGCCTTATTTGTATTGTGGTCTGCAAAATTATGAGCACTTTAATTTTGCATGGAGGGAATATGGTGCAGTAGTTTAAGTGGACATCAATGCTTAAGCCCTTAAGATATATTTTGGAGCCATATATTTTTGTAAGGGGTTCTAAGAGATAGAGATAAATGGTTGAAGGACAAGATCTGATCAATGAAATGGCTAGAGTGCATGTTTAGAGGCAGAAGTCTCTTTGAGTCTTTTCGTGGATGCAATTTCTAGCCTATAAAAAAGATCACAAGGTTTAAATTTTTATGTTGGAACTTGGTATTACAAAAGATCTTCTATACTTTCTCATCAAATTAATACATTTCGTTTTCATTGATTTTCTTTCTTAAACACACATGCATATTTTTTTTATTTTAATAAACAAAGGTTTCTTCTTGCTGACCCATTTTTTTCTTTTTTCTTTTTTCTTTTTCTTACATAGAAACTGATAATGACTCACTTAGAATGCAAGAACCTGACATGGTTGGTACTGAAGAACAGACTGAAGATGCTGAAACTGAAGATGACTTGGAAGCCTCTGACACAGATCAAGATGATGACTTGAGTGTCTGTGGTCCATCAGCTGTTGCCGCCAGGTCTGATTGAATGCTGTGACATTTTTTGTAATTTCAAGTAGTTTCTATCTTCTTAAAGTTGTTGGTTGTATGAATTAGAATTGACCACTTAAATTTAATTTCAAGAGGACTTAAAGGAAAGTAGTAAATATGTAGACTTGTTAACTCAGGCTTGATCAGTGCTTTTATCTGTTACCTTGTGACTTGCTGTGAAAATACGCTTGTGGTATGTTGTGAGAAGTTTAACTTGAGAAAAAGGTCCTTTCATTGAGTAGAATAAACTATGCACTTAGTAACCAATTTTCATCTAAATGACTTGCATTTTATTTGTAGAGGGATTTAGTTTAAGTATGTGAAGCACAATATAATACATATAGTACCCTTTTGAACTTTCAAAAGCTTGCTTTCCAGATTGTATGAGTATTAGTTTTTATTTTTGGAGCAATCAATATTCTTGACTTTTATAAATTAATGCATAGAGAGTTTTGACTCTTTATGTGAAGTTTATAATGATGTTTGGCATGCCATCATTTGTGATTATTTATGGGGTTGTCATTTTGAAGTTTGTGTATCATTTCTTTTTGCAGTTCATTTAGTAAACATGTTGAGTACAACTTGTCAAAAACGGAGGCTGAAGATTTGTCAAAGAAGAAATGGAAGTATACATGGGAGGTGTCTGCTGCTGACGTATCGAATTGCAAGTGGGTAGGAACAGGAGAGTGTTTTCTAAAGGTATGTCTGGTTGATATAACTTTTTGCTTTCTAATATTGTTTAACCAACCATCTAGCAGAATAATCTGCTTACCATGATTGGTTATTATTAAGTTGTGACAGTTTCATCTACCCTCCCTATACTTAAGTTTAATATCTGAGCTTTCTTGATTTGAGGCCCACAGGTTAGCGTGTCTTGTCTCTGCTGGTCCCGCCTTTAATTTGCCTTGTTTTTCGTAGATTACTTGGCTTATTTTAGGAAGACTTCTTTGCATTAGGAACTCTGTAATGAAGTTGGGGTATAGACTGCTTTTTATGGCTTTAAAATTTTGAAAGACAAGAAGGAAAAAGAAGCAAGAAGAAAACAGCATGATTTTCTGTAGACTGGGTTCTGAGATGCTGCTGGATGTTGATGTAGTTTCATGCTGAAATTTTAAATTGGTTTTGTTCCTGTTTCAGTTCAAATATAGGACTGCATCTATCATGCTTGGGATGAAAGGCATTGAATATTACTTTAAAGTGACTACTATAGTAATTTGAATCTTACTGTTTATTACAGTAATTGTCTTTGTTCTGTTTACATTTTGGAGATAAGAGGATGTCAGTGATGAGACCTTGAGCAGTGAATCCTAAACTCATTAGACAAAATGTTGTTCTTTGAACCCATAAAAGCAGCCCTTTCTCCTTGGCTGCTTCATGCTGAAGGTTTATTCCAGCAGCTCATAGAAGGAAGATGCAAAATTTGTTCTTCTAGTCCTGCTAATTATTAGGTTGCTTCAGCTACTAGAGGCAATGTTCTGGGTCAAAGCTGAATCCTATCTAAAGTAGAATATACTCATTTTTTTTCCATTTTTTCTTTTTTTTGAAGTACATCTTAGAGCATGCTGTATGATTAAAGAATTTGATTCTGCATTTTCACCTTTTGTTTTAATCTATTTCAACATTTATTTTGCAGGATGCTGACATGAATTCCAATTATGGTCTCAAGCAAAAGTTGTATAAACACTGGTTGGATGTCTACAAGACATCTGGAGGAAATGACTTCCATTCGTCTAGGCTGAGATGGTTCTTCTCTCTTTGTAAGTCCTCTTCATATGGTCGTCCATTGCTAATTGATTTCATAGCTGAGAGAATCAGCAGTATTACTTGTTACTGTTCTTATTTGGATTTTTTTAGTAACTCTTCTTTGTAGTCTTCATTCTTCAACATGCATCTATTATGAGTGAGATTTGTTCTTGACCACATATGTCTTATTGAAAAAATGGTGTTATGATAATAGTTATACTTGGGGATCAAGTTTTCAATAATCTTTGACACATATCGTAGTAGCATGTAGACATTTAAATTATAGAGCTCTTGCTGCTTTGTTGCTTTGATTATTGTAATTTTTCTCCTATTGTGAATGATAACCCTTTTTAAGGTGTGAAGCCTAAAGTAGCAAATGTTGGCCCCTCTCACGTGAAGCCTTACTTAACTGTATTTAAGCTTAATTGTCTCTGAAGAGACAATATGTTATCAAATCCACTTATCCTATTGTTAGAGATTAGGAGTATACACATCAATAGAGGGCAACCTGTTTTCTTGCAAACCATCCAAGTAAATTTTAGCAAATTTTGGTTTCATTTACTTTTAGTTGAGCAGGATTGATTCTCATACTGTTGTTATTGGGTATATAGATGATTTATGCATGACCAATGACCTTGGAAAATGCAAATAGTTATGCAAGTTTAAATTTGACTTTAGGTGAGAAGGGTGGTGTAATGATAATGAAAATGATAATGTTATTAGGCAGAACTTTATATCATACTTTACAAATAGTAAAACGTGCATAAATATATGAATAAATATATCCCAATGTTTGATTTGAATTTCCAACCTTTACTATGAATATCTGTCATCTTTTCCCCGATTAATATTGCTATTTTTATATTTGTTGATATATATTTCGGTATGCCCACATTTTGGAGGTCGCAATATTTCCATTGATATAGATATTTAACATTTTGGTCTCAAAAGAAGTAATTTATCACCTAATAGCCAAGGTAATCTGCTGTATTACAGATTTTTTACATGATGTACCATTATTAAAGTAAAAAAAAAAAAATAAGCATTTCATCTTTGGAGACGGTTGCTTGATTTTATTCAAAATTTACTTTACTGTTCTGGTATATTGTACGACTAGTTTTTGTGCATTTATACTTTTATTAATTTGTCCTTAATGTTGTTGAGTCTTAGTTTCAATCAGAAAAAGTTGTGTGTCGTTTGGTATTGATTAATTACATATTTTTGTTTGATTTTAAGGTGCATCTGGTATTTATGTTTTGGTTATGTGAGTGATACTGTGACTGGTTGTCCTCAGGCGACAGTTATCGCGATATATTGCACTGTGAGAAGAAACCTTTCTATCACAAAGGCCTCGAAGAAGACTCAAATATCATGGATGCCTATATTATGCATTCTGTGTGTACTTGTCTTGCCCTTTGCTGCTGTGTGATTGCTTTTACGCTTTATGTTAGATTTTTGAGTAAGTTTGCAATGATAAAATAATATATCATGCAGCTCAATCACATTTTCAGAACTAGAGATCTTGTGAGAAAGAATGATGGAAAAATCAGCAAGCATCAAGAGAGTACAAAGGAGGAGATACTTCCAGGTGATAGTTTCCTTGATCAAGGGTTTACTCGTCCTAAGGTATTGGCCAGCATCTGATTGATGAAGATAAAATTTTTTTGTCAAAAAATTGGCAAATTGGCCAGCATATGATTGATAAGGTCTTGCAAGATGTTTATCTATTTATCCTAAGCATGACATTGGGCATATATGTATACCAGAACATAAGTTCTGGAGAAAGGGAAACTCATTCCAAATTTATCCCATGTGAGGCTGACTAACATTCATCTTAGACCTTGGCAACTGCTTATTATAATAAATTAAGACTAAGTGGCTGTGCAACTCATGGGAAGAAAGTCAATCTGAAATTGTGGAAATAAAATTAACCTCCAAAAAATGCAGAGACCAAAACTAGTTTTGTTGATTTGGATCATAGTTTTCTAAATAATTAATCTTAATCAATGGCTAACCAGCATAATTCCTGATATTTAATGTGTTTTATGTTCTCTGGACCAATAGTTGACACGCTCCTTTTTGTTTTTTGGAACTGTTTTCTGTGATGATTTATGTTTTATATGACTAGCATGTGAAATGCGACACTGTTTACATGGCTGTGATTTTGTTCTGCAGGAGCCTGCCTGACAGAACTTTTCAAAATTTGTCTTCAATATCATCTAATCTGTTTCTGCTCAACAAAACACTTGGTTGTGCTTAATCTGTCAGATTTGTTTATTTAATGATGCAGGTTCTGATTTTATTGCCACTGAGAAGCACTGCACTTCGTGTCATTGAGAGGTTAATAAAACTAACCCCTGCAACTTCAAAGGTACTTATTTCTTGGATTAGCTCTTTGCAAGTCATTCTTTATTGACAGTATAGAGATCCTCTGAATATCTATGTAATATGAATTAGTAGAGCCAGAACTAGCTCGTTACACTTTGCTTTAACTGACAACTTGATTTGCATGCATTGATTTAGCTGATTTATCTCCCTTGATAAGTCTCTAGAAGTCAAGATCTGTCTCCTGTGATAAGTTTTAAGCCAATAAAACCTGGTGGTTTGCCTTGGTATAATTAAGACATAAGTGTCAGATATTTTATGGGATGAATTACCATTTAAATTCCAAGTTTTGAACCTTTCTTTCAGACTTAAATATTCCAAAATTCTCTTGTCAGAAAAAAAAAAGAAGCGTAAAATACACCTATCTCCCTAAGTTTTGCCTATAATTCCACTTTGGTCCATTAGTATTTGACATAGACAGTCTGTCCCAAAAGAATATCTTTCGTTGGACACATAAATCTTGTCGTTAGTCAGCCGTTAGTGTTTTCATTACTTTAATGATGTGGCAGCATTTTTAGGACAATTTTGCCCTTCCTTCATCTCTAAACCAACCAGTAGCTAAAACTCTCTCTAAATCCAAATTTCATTGCTGAAATGCTCCAGATTTGTTGTTGATATTTGGCACTGCGACTCAAAATCAACTTGTGAAGAGAAACTATAAACCCATGTTTGGATTTTTGGTGGGTGATTCAAAGTGAGGTTGAAAGGTGGGAAGAGAAAATGAAGGTTGAGTTGTTGAGTTGATTTTACTTATTTGTTTATGGGTTTAGAAACCTCAAACCCATGTTTGATCTAAGTTTTGAGTTTCAAAGCTTGTTGTGAGAACTCGACATTTTTTACTTGTGAGATTTGAAGGTGTTTGATAAAATTCCCCGAAGAGCTATTGACACAATACTGTTCATATTTTTTATGCAATGGGCATTTTAGACATTTCATGTTTGCCGTTAATGCTGTTTACATATTTGGGCAGACATTGTCTATTTCGAATACTAATGGACCCACGTGTAATTATGGGCAAAACATAGGGAGGTAGGGGTATTTTACTCAGAAAAGAAATCTAGAATGCGTGATTAAGCTTAATCACTTGCTTGCTCATCCCTCTTATGTTATAGTTTGTCAAGCAATGGAAACGATTTTTTTACAAGGAGCACCTCCCTTCTCTTTCTCCTTGTGTAAAGAAATTCAAAATGTACTTAAAATATGTATGGTTTCTTTACTTAGATATGCTTCACATAGCTTTTGTACACCTATTTGTGAATTTGGTTTTATTAATAAGTACATTATATCCTATTAAAGCAACAACCAAACTTAGTACTATTAAGTGAAACTTATGACCTACTCTTCTTCAGCAACAATGCAGGCACTCATTATTTTATAACTGGTCTTGCAAGCCTGTTTTCTGTAAATATCTGTATGAGTACTTTGGTGATTCATACTTTATTAATGTTTGCAATCAGTTCTTGCATATAAAAGTCGCTGTTTAATTTGGTTGTTAATTAAATAAAGGAGAGTTTTTGAAGGTTTTATTGTCCATATTTATAATATTTATTCTTTCCAGGTTAATGTGGAGCACATTGACCGTTTCTATCAAGACTTTGGATCAGAAGAGGTTGAAGGTGATGAGGAAATGGAGGAGCAATCAAAGAATGCTAAGCCTCAGAAGCCTTCCAAACCTTCTGATCATCAATCACTTTTTAAGGGCGACACAAGGGATGACTTCATGATAGGCATTAAATTTACTAGGTAAAGTACTATGAATGACCAGTGGTCCACAAGATTAAGAAGTTTTCTTGTATATTTTTTAGAAACTATCTGATTATTATATTTAGTTATGGATTTTATCAAGTTAACTTCTATTTTAATCTTTTCTCCCAGACTTGCTAAGCAGTTTTAATGTTAATATTACTATTATTATTATTATTATTATTGGTGTCCTCTAATCTCATTATTTTTTTTTAATATTTTATCTCCCTGCAGGAAGACCATAAAGTTATATGGTGATTTCTATTCCTCAGACATTATTGTTGCTTCTCCTCTAGAATTAATGACAGTAAGCATTAAGCCTTCTTTAAACTTTGTTGAGCCTTTGTATTCTGATTAGACTCGTGTAAAATATAAATATAGTTCTCTTCACTCCTCAGGTTACTGTACAAAGCAAATATTGAAGAAACAATAATATTGTCTGCTTGCAATTATTGTATAAGACTCTCACCAGATACTTTATTTTCAATTGATGAAATTAAATGTATGACTTGATGCATGACACCAACTCACTAACCTTAAGTTATCTGGCAGAAAAAGTGTAGTCTATGCTTACAGATATAGAAAGAAAAATGAAATAGCAAGAGGAAGAGGAAGAAGAATATGAACTAACAACTGCAAGAAGTGGTCTTTTATTTTACTGGCTCTAGATTCTTTTCTATCCAAGTTACATCAGGAAGACAGTTTGATAAATTTTATATGAAATTCAAGCTTTTTATATGTTACTAAGGTCTATGTTATGAAACAATCTTAGTTTTATCGGCTAACTACTTGTATCATATCACAAAGAGGATGTGAAGGATCAACAGTGAGGAATATCAATCATATTCAGCCTAGACTTATCTCCCAGCTTTTGAAGAAGTTCAAGATACATGTTGCTCCTCTTCCTTCCCCTCCCCCCCCTCTTAGTTTCAATTATCTCAAGGACCAAATTTTTAGTGAGCATGATTGCTATCTGACATGTAGGAAAAGGCTTAGTTTGTTGTTATTGTTGTACAGTTATCTCAAGGTGTTGATTATGTTTAATTCAATAAGTTGATTTTCTATCCAGATTGTGAACCAAGGCTTTTCTGTTGATCATAAACCATGAATAAAACACAATCACCTTCCATTTCTGAGACATTGGTCTTTGTTAATATGAGTTGGCCTATGAAAAACTCTTCTTAGTCCAAGGCATTTGCCGCTTTGTAAATACATTCATATTTATAAATTATGATCTAGGAAAAAGAGAGAGAGAGAGGGAGGGGGGGTGGGAGATGGGTTCTTTTGTTTTCTACTGTTCTTCCCTTTAATTCAATATTGGAAAGAGCTCTTCTACAGATTGTTAAGAACCTTGCACAGTCTAAAACTTGACCATAACTACGGCCTTTTCTGTTTTTTTTAATAAGTGGGCTATACAATGGAAGGTAGCCCTCTCCCATCCCATTACCCCAATCCCTAGTGAAGATGAGAATTTATGCAGGACAACCACCTATGGATGTTGCTAGCTGAGTTAGCTAGCAACTGTTGCTATGGCCAATTTAACCACAAATAATTTGTCTTGGTTAATAGTTAACATCACTTGTTCAAAATTTGACATTGTCAAGTCAGGCAACCTACTTTGACATAGAGGGAAATTACATATAGTATATATTTTCTCATTTACATTCACTAAGTCACCCAACATAATCAAGATACAAAACTAGAATAAAAGCGAATGAACTTAAAGTAAGAGAAAGCTGCAGTGTTTCCTGTAAAATTTATATTACTGTATCATCTCTTTTTAGATATGTAATGTTATATTTATTGATCTAAACGCCTCAATGTTGCTTTCCTCATACTATTCATTTTTCAGTTTGATTTGAAGCACATCGACCATTGCATGCATAAATGCATATCATTTTAAAACACTCAGTTGATGACATTTAATTTTTGCTAGAAATTTGGGAAGGCGGCAAAAAATAAGGACTCAGACACTGACTATTTGTCTTCTATAGAGGTAGTTTTTCGTGCATAGTAATCTACTTTTTGGAGTGTGCATTTCTTCATTTATGGGTGCATCCCTATTTTTTATTGAACTTAAACGACGAGAAAATGAGCATGTTTTATTGTATGAACAGGTTGTTATTATTGATCATGCGGATGTAATATCATTACAGGTACTTTGCATGATCAAATTTATCTTTTTGGGTCCTTTTTTTTCCTTTTTATTATATTGAGTAGAATGCCTAACTTTTCCCCCCTTTCTTAATGAATGAAATCTAGAATTGGAGTTTTCTGACTTCTGTTGTTGAGCGTCTGAACCATATACCATCCAAGCAGCATGGAACTAATGTTATGCGCATTAGACAGTGGCATGTTTCAAGAAATTTCTCAAGTTGATATTTTCTATCTTCTTTTTTTCCTCTTTCTATATGGAAATAATTTGACTCCTATAAGTTGTTTTCTTCTTTAGGTATTTGGATGGATTTGCCAGATTTTATCGGCAGACGATTATTTTAGGTTATTATTTAAATCCAGGTAATGGAGTTTCTGCTTTTGATGAACTATTTCTATGTTTGTAATTACTTGCTACAGTGCAAAGCTAGCATTTGTCAGCTCCAGTGCATTTACCTTCTCCCATCTTCTTTCTTTACTCCCCTGTTGAACTGTGTAACTGAGTGTAGAAAGCTTGTAGCCTAGTAGCTTGCCTGATCCAAGAATTTAATTTCAGTCATGCAGGCATAGTTTTTTATCATTTTTGGAATTCCAGAATGACTTTTACTAATACTAATCTTTCACAAAGGTATCAGTCTGTCATGTATTAGGCTAGACTTGAATTAAGAATTTTTAAAATCATATACCTTCATGTTATTGTGCCTATGCTTTTGTAATTAATTTTGTGTGGTTAAGTACATCAGTGATGTGTGTAAAAATTTAAAATGAAAAATAAGCCCCTTGAGTGTCTCTTGATGCATATGGCTATTGCACAAATATTGCTAATCTCTTCGACACATTCTTATTCCAGACATGAATGCTCTTTTCAATCACCAGTGTGTTAACTATCAAGGAAAGGTATGACCATCTCGTTTTGTTCTTTTTCTATATATCTCACATTACTCAGAGGGAAATATTGTTTGGGTTGCTTTTGGAAATTTGAGAATTTGGATTATAATATAAATTGTGTAATAAAACTCATGTAAACTTGACTTTCAGGATTATTTCTAATTCATGGAATTGTTGCATCTTCATTTAGTGGTAAATTTGTGAATTTTAAATCCATCTTCTCCTACCTATATGTATATATTGAATCTTAACTAGTTTTTATGTAGTGTGTGCATTTCATCCTCACAATATATATAACAAGCCAAATCCAAATCCACTCTCTCTAATGCATGTTCCCAAACGTAGCATTAAAGTATTTCTACACTTTGTTGCATAGGCATTTCTATGTCTCTGCAAGCCTTAAGAAATAAGAATTATATCTTTGTTTGAATGGTTACAGAGCAAAGAATAGGAAAGCAAATGTTGTTGATTTCTCATAGTGGATGTATAGTTAACAAGTAATATAGAAATGAAGTAGAGTATCGTTCTTACAGAGAATTGTTTAATTCTTACTATTAACTACTAAAATTATAACACCTTAATTTTATCCAAACAATTAAAATAGAAAAGAAAAATTAAAACTAATAAACTGAAACTACAATTAAATAGTAAATAAAACTCACTTGGCTACTAGACCTAAGATTATGATATCCCTCAATACTTCATTTGATTATTGTTTCGCTTTCTTAACTCAATTTAATGGATTAAGTTGTTAACCTAGAGTCCTAAATTATTTACAAGTCACTGTCGAGTTTCTCATAAAAATACCTCTCCTAATTAATTTATTATATGTTTATGCAAATTAAATTGAAGAAAGATTCATTAAATTTGTGCTCTAATCCTGGTTACGTATAGTTTATAGGTGTATGTCTAATCTATATGAAAATCAAATCACCTAATGAACCAAGTGTATTCGATCATACGCTATTCTATTCAAGGTCTACTTAAATCTCTTTCGTCAAAGTTTAACTTAGGTTTTCAATTCAATCTAATTGGTGGTCAGTCAACTAGAAGCATTAAGAACAGAATAAAATAAACAACTTAAATCTATCAAACATAAGTAAAAGAGAGGTAAATAATTAAGACTACATATTAAGTTTAATTATAATCTTAGATTAACAATTTATCAAGTCGCATATTTTTATCCAATAAAATTTAAATATTAAAAACAAAACCAAGAAAATAAGAGAATAAAAAAAATATAAAAAAACTCAAGAATTGTATTCTTGATCTCCAAATCTCCTTGAATCTTGTAAATTTTTCTTAACTTCAATGACTCTGTGGCTTGACTCTCAGTTGTTAATCTGGTGTTTCTTCGTTCTTTTTAAGTCCCCCGAAAGGTTGTTTTTATAGGCTTTGAAGTTAGGCTAAGTTGGTTAGAGAAAGAAGTCAATTTTAGTTGGAATTTCCTCACCGGGCTACCTGAGTTGCAACTTTACCCAATTAATTAATAGAAATTGTAATTGCTCTAGGACTGCTACAGTATGTCAACTTCGACAAGATTTTTGACCATCTTACAAGCCGAATTGGGTGAAGTGGTAAACGTGAAAGTTGTAGCTTTTTCTCTTATCTTTCCAATGATCGAAGAATCACTTCATTTGGAGCTCTGTAGAGAGAGTTATGGCTAAAATATTGAAACAAGTGCATTAGAAGTCTGTACCTTGAAATTGTTCTCCTTTTTCCATTAAAATTCTTCTTTCATCAAACACTTACAAAAACACAAATAAATTAATAACAATCTATCTTAGTCACATTAACACCAAATTAAGCATAAAATTAACTAAGATTAGATTGACTCACCTACAATAACTAATTTAAAATAATTAAATAAAATCTACTAATTTTTATACATTACTACGAGAATTAGGCTAAATTACTATCAAAATTAAGCTCAAATAACTCTTATATCATAGAGTTATCAGCAAACTTTTGTTTTGTTTGTTTTATTTGATAGGGAGAGAGAGAATGCATGAGATGATTAAAGAGTAGAACTTTGCTCATTAGTTTACCTAGCTATTCTACATACCCTCCTTTCTAAACATTCTTTTAACCCTTTAGTTGGCCAACTGATTAGAATGTGTGTGCACAAGGCTTTTGCATATTGTTGCTATGACCTTTAAATGGGGGAAAAGATAAAGAACTTGAAAGTAATTGCAGTTTCTTAAACTTTGTTGGAAATAGAAAACCCACTATTGGGGCTCTAATCTATAAGCTCTAGCTTTAGAACCATTTAGCAAACAAAAATGAAAAAGGAAAAAGAAATGCTACGAAGTAATAGTTAATTACTTGTCTCTACAGGTGAAGTCAGTGCGTGAGCATAATGGTGTTCTTCCTAAAGTTTTATCCCAAGCGCGGCAGGTAAGCCTGGCTAGATTTGCATTTTTATTAGATCACACATTTTCTTATGCTCTGCCTTGTTCAGATGCCATTAACATACTTTCTTGGGCAATGTCCTCAATGGATGTTGACCTTCCAAGCAAAATGTAAATTGAGATTTTAATATACTACTCATTTATGTCCTCATTTGATGCATGTACTAGGATACGCCACATGCAGTTGCTATGTTATATTAGTTGATAAGAGAAGAATTTTTTATTTTTGTTGTATACTATTATTCATTTTTTTTATTTTCTTTTAACTGATTTTACCTTTGGTGAGTATATTTAGCGATTAAATAACAGGAAAAGAGGGTAAAACTTTTAGGAGTGATAGTAAATAAACATCATTTTGGTGATAGCCTTTAAGGCAAGAATGTAATTGCCTAGGGAAGGATACAGCCTTTGAAGAACCTGTATACTTGTATTATTTAGGTTATTTTCATGTACATGACAATGTAATTTTTGCAAATCCTGCACCCTATAGTTAATTAGTTATGTTGCTGTCATTTTTATATTACCCTAGGAGTTTTGTTGAAGGTATGACATAGGTCAGGTGGCCCACAACCTAATATATTAGATGACAATGGGCAAGATGCAGATAGAGTTGTGTCGGGATGCATGTCCCAGGGGACATCATACCAGCATGGTACCCCCACAAATGGGCCTACGTGGCACAACCTTTTTTAGAGGCTGGCCTGACCCAAGTTGACTCGTTGTGAGGGTATTTTGGTCAAAGAAATAAAATGCTAGTTTATAGTGGGTATTTTGGTCAAAGGGATTGAAGTAATACTTCCAAAGAAAACTAATTTACTGGGTACTAGGTTTGTGCTTGGGGCTTTGTCTTTGGACAATGAAATTCAGGAAATTGATTCTGATTCAGTACACCCTGTGACAAACAAGCATTTTCTACCTTGCTAAAGCCAGTAAACTTCACCAATTTCCTCCAAAAGCTACATAAGCATTATTCTCAACTTGCCCATTCCAGAATGCATGAGTCTTATTACAGACTTGTCTAATCTGGATGGTTGATCATGGTGTACTGGAGACACACAAAATGAACCAAAAATGGCTGTTGGAGCAGGACAGAAAGCAGTATTGCTGTTGCACTCTTGCACCCTTCAATTGCCACCCACCCACTTGTTTTCAATGAACTAATAGGATAAGTGATTGATAATGTTGTCTTTAATTTTGAATTAAGAATTAAATTTAATATTATTTAAATTTGCAATCAGATTTTTTTGGCTTTGAATATTCCATGAATGAGAGTAGAACAGTAACTTACAACTGGTCATTGGAAGCAAATAACATAGATGTTATTTCTTATATTCTTATAAAGCATTTAAAGCCTTCTCTTGTTGTTTGTTCCTTGTGGCTAGAAAACTTATACTCTTTCGGTACTGGAAATGCATCTCAATCAATTAGGTTTAAGCAATATTATTAAATAAGGGCTTGTTATCCAATTCTTTTTTTTATCTTTTTATTACTCTAAAATTTGTGTGCAAGTATAAGAATTATTTGTTTCCGTATCAAAATCTACCAAATATCCTGAGTGGGGGATGTTACCATGAGTACCATAACCCATATAGTGACACAACAAAGCTTACCCCTTGTATTGCATGTTGATTCATACATGCCCTTGTGTCCATGCTGCAAACAAAAACGTACCACAATCTTGTAAATCTTGAGCTACATGCCTTAAAGATGGCAAGATTAAGCTAGCAGATGTCAGACTTCTAATATGATTGATCAACATGAAAGACTGTGTTGTCTGCCTCACACTTAGAAGAGGTGCCACTTTGAACCCTTTTGACACCTCTTCTTGTTTAGGTTAGAACCTAGGATTTAAAAAAGGATCCCATTTGTTGTTAACCAAAATGTTTAGGTTTGTTCTTCCATAATTCTCCTAGTTCTCCAATTGGGAGTTTCTCATCCGCTATTTCTATTTCATTTTTTAATTTTATTTCCATCATAAGAAACAAGACTGGACTGATACTACTTTATTCAGATTTTACATCTCCCACATATGGATCTTTGGAGCTGTTTGGTTATTAAATCAAGCACTGCCAAGTTGCAAAAATGTCCTTTTACTCTTTTTCTTTCCCCATGTAATGTGAATAATAAACAATTTCCCTTATTGTAATTGTAGGTCAGATATTGTTGTTTGTAATTGTCTTCTTATCGCCTGATATGTGAATTTAGCTCATCTATGTCACTTATGTTTCCTTGAGAGGTAGGCATTAATTTTAGGTTATCCTGATATTTTTGTGCTCTTTGACTTCGACAGATATATGAAAGATTTGATGCAGACTCAATAGCTGCGGTTGATGATGCTCGTCTTGAATATTTTGCTAAGAAGGTTCATTCTCTCCAAAGTTATTTTGTTGTTTCAATGTGTCTTCTTTTGGAAAACCTGCAAATATTTGATTGCACTCATTAATGGTGCCTAGTCATAGGAGGGTCTTGCAGCTTCTTTTGGTAAAAGTAACACTCCAACAACAAAGAAATCATGAAAATAGAATTTAAATAATGATTTTTTGCATGATCAAAAAATTAAACAATGAGATCTTATTTTATCTCCTTTCTCATTAGGAAAATATTGGAGTCCATGTTCCTAGTAAAAAACATAACAATATTTTGAAGCAGAAATCCTAAAGTTTATGTTGCCAGGCTATGGCAATTTACAGTAACTCGGTTCAGTAATAGGGTGCAAATGTAAGAAAGATCTTCCTTCACTTCCTTCACCAACTCTAATAATGACATCATAGTGTTTCTTATCCACAGGATAGAAATGTGTGAAGTAATTTTAGAGAGGTATATATGCATTGGAACAGATGTATATAATCCATTTAGTTGTTATTTATCAAGAAGCAGAATTGTTCTGACAATACCAGAAGAAAGCTAATATTTTATTGTTTTACCTTATACACATGATTATTGGTTGTTAGGATGTTAATTTTTTGGAAGCTCAACTACACGGGCACCTCAACTTCTTATCTTTGAGATGTGCCTGCATGCATTTAACTAGACACTAAGGCTCCATTTGATTGATCCTTTTGTTATTTGTCTTTTGTTTTCTACTATTCATTTTTCGTTTTTTGCTTTTTCCTTTCTAATCATTTTTTGCTGAAAAAGCAAAAAGCAAAAGCATCAACCAAATGGAGCCTAAGAAATTGAATAGGAATGCTTCCTTGATCTAATTATATAGTTGCAGCAAACTTTGAAGAAGACCATATTGATTTTTGCATAGTGTATTTACTTAAAAGTGTAGGATAGGATGTAGGGATGCATCATTAGAGGTGTCCAGGGCTGGGCAGACCACGTAAGCCTGCAAGTCTTCCACAACAATTTGGGTGGGCTTGGACATCTCTTTCTGATATATTGGGCCAGACCTGGACAAAATAAGTTAAGCTTAATAAAATCCTAGGATTGGGCCTGGACAAAGTTAAAGGCCGAAGCCCAGACTGGATAATTGAGTTTGTGTTTCTATAAATGTTTTTCATTATACATACTAGGAAGTGATGTTACTTATTTTATACTTACATTTTAAATATTCTAATAAATAAGACATATAATCGTCTGGGTTATGGGCAAGCTTGGATTTGGAATTCCAAGCCCAGCCCAACTTCTACTTTTATTCGGCCCAACTAGGTGTTGGCAAAGGCTTTTTTCGTTAAAGGGTGCAAAAGTCCTGCTTGGGAGATGGATACCTCTAATTATCATGTAGGAAACTGCACATTCTCTGAGCATCCATGGAATAAAAACTGGAGGAAGATATTTTATTTTCCTTTTCTACATTTCCTTGTTAATAAAATTAGGTTAAGTTTTGTTCAGTCTCTCATACTTATGTCCTGAATAGATTAGTAGTGTTTTGTGTAAGTTCTGCATAGCATGAATTGTATATTTTGGAGTGTGTTGTGTTTATTGGGACAAATATGCTTTTGGCTCCATCCTATGGGTGAGCGAATACTGGGTTGGGGGATCCTATATGCTCTTTGAAATTTGTATGGGATTTGTTAGAAACTCATCCACAGAGAATCATATTGTAAACTCCCTATTGGATAAGCACCCTACGAGCTTGTTGTAGTTTTCTCTTTCAGTTTGGAGGTGCCTATGTAAATACATATTCACCTCAATGAAAAGGCACCGAGAAGGATTGGGCTTGCTGTTGAAGAATACAACTTGCTTTTATCTTATCTTTGTCAAATATCAACTTATACATTGATGATTTTCCTGATCCAGGTGTTTCCTAAGATAAAAGATTCTGAACAGGTACTTGTGCTTAAGCCTTCTTTGAAAAAATGCTGTAGTTCTATTAATTTCAAAGTCTTACTATATTTTTCATTCATTGAGCTCTTTTATAGGGTGGGATTATGCTATTTGCGAGTTCTTACTTTGAATTTGTTCGACTTCGAAATTTCTTGAAGTCTCAGAATGCATCATTCTGTTTGCTCGGGGAGTAAGATACTATATTTCTACTTTCGTTCTGTGTGTTATCAGTTCATTTTATGCTGCATGCTGGTAGCCTTCTGTCTTTGTTTTAAAACTTTACTTTCCCTTACTGGTTAGTCATAAGTTTTCTCTTTTTTTTAGTTACACAGATCAGAGAGATATATCTCGCGCACGAGTTTGGTTTTTTGAAGGGAAGCGAAAGATCATGCTTTACACTGAGAGAATTCATTTTTATCGCAGATATAAGGTTCTTTAAACTGCTTTTGTCTCTGTATTCATAGCACAATGGCATTTCCTTATTTAGACACCCTACACTGGCTTTTATTTTTGTGACATCTTGTAAATTGTGATTTGAATGAATATGAAAAGTAAAATGAGTTGTGTCGATAAATGGTGTTAATGCCTCTTAATTTTCCTGGTGCCTAGATTCGTGGTATTCGAAATTTGATTATCTATTCTCTGCCAGAGAGGAAGGAGTTTTACCCTGAGGTGAGTGTGATTACCATAAACTTGATTACCCTTTTCTCTGTTGCTCAGCTTTCTTTCTAAATCTAATTAGCACATGCCTCTTTTATTCCAGATTGTCAATATGCTTGAAGGGTCAGATGACATGGCATGCACCATATTATTTTCTCTGTTTGATAAGCTACGGGTAATGTCTTACGATCTTGTTACGTAGGTTAGTCATATGCAATCCAAGCATCCCAGCGTATCTCCTCCATTGCTGGATGGCAGTGGATAGAGTTGTGATGATAGTATTGGAGGGTGATAATTGTGTAGGGGCCTTCTAGCCTTCACCTTGGTAAAAAGCAGCAGTATTTGCTGTGATAGTATTGTTTTAGTTTTTGTCGAAGATGTTTTGAGGTGGTTGAAACAGCAAATCTGCTCTGACCTTTAATTAAGCTTAATATTGCAGCAGAAACTGAGCAAAAGATTGGAAAATAATTAAGAAAGATTAGGCTGAAAACTGAAAGCATGCATATTTGGTTATTTTTTCCCTGATCATCATTGGCATGCGTGAATCTCTGTACTACAGTATTCTTGAATTGTCCGAGTTTCTTTTCCTATGTAATATTTTGTCTGCTGACATGAGTATTTGCTTTCTTCTGACTTCTGCCTTGCTAGCTTGAGAGAATCGTTGGATCTGCTCCGGCAAAAAGAATGATCAAATCAGAGAAGGGGGTCTTTGTTTTCTGCTGAAACTCAATTTTCTTCCCAGGAGATCATAGCTGGTGGCCAGGGAAGAATGATGGAAAGCAACTTCCCACAGGGAACAATGACTGTCATGAGGTTGTATGAGGATTGCTAACAAAAATTAGCAATATCATCATATGCTTATAGAAACCGTTAGTTGTTATTGTTAAAAGGCAAAGCCACCATAGATTAGTTGTTTTTTAGGCCTCAGCAGGTGATTGGAAATCTGGTTTGATTGTTGTAGTCTTGTTGAACATCTTCCTTCCTATATAGAAAATTGAACTCTTGCCTCCACAATGCTGTTTTTCCCATGAGTTTTCTCAATGTATAACTAAAAGGATGTAATGTAACTTGTATGATGGAATGCATTCTATTTGGTTGTCAGTTTTATATAGTAACTAGCAAAACTAAATGTAAAACGGAGCAATATCTTTACACATATAAACTATTAATATTATAGTGCAACTGAATTACCAATTAGCAGATTAGAATTTTAATTATGTATAATTGTGTTGTCTTGATATTTAAGTGCAAACATTAGGAAACCAAAGTAGAATATTAACTGCAAAATAGTATGCCTATGAAACGTCCAAAAAATGTACATGTATTTGTATAAAACCTTTCCCAAAAAAAAAGAAGGAAAAAAGAGCTTATTAGTTATGAAATAGTCCGGAGTTGAGTTTTAAGAGCTTGTTTGATTTAATATTTTTTTAATTTAAAACCTATTATGAAGTTTTTATAAAAAAATAATAAATTTTAAAATTAAGTTAAAATTATTTGATAGGCTGTTTGGTAAAAAAAAATATATTAGTTTTAATTTTGGTTAAAATTACCTATTCATATTATCTTCAATCTCTTAATAAATCTAAACGAAATAAATCTACTTCAAATAAAAAATTTATAAAAAATCAGAATAACTCTGAAACTTGTATAGCAATTATAGTATTAAAATTTTTGGTGAAAAGAGCAAATCTTTAAGTAGTATTTCGATGAAACTTTGAATTTTGGATTTTCGTTTTCTTTTCTCTTAATTTTTGTAGGAACAAAAAAATTTAAAATTTTGTTATTCTGATGTTGTGTTTGATGTTTTTTTTTTTTAATCTTTGTAGAGAGACGTAAAGGAAAATGAGATCACGATTTTTGTTGGAAAATGATGATTTGTAAAGGGAGGGAAAGGAGAAGGAGATTAATTGAGAGAAGGGGTATTTCTTGAAAAGTTTTTGTGTTTTTAAAAGAAGAAAAGAGAAAGTTTCCCTCTAAAACATTTCTTTAAATTTTTTTTAAAAATTTTATTTTTTAAAAAAAAATTTTGAATTTCTAAAAAATCTTGTTTCACTCTACTTTTAAGAAGTAGATTAGTTGAAAAAAATCAAACCAAATCGGTGCTAACCCTACTAATAATAACCATTAATATTATTTTTCTTATTAATATGACTTTCCAAATTTCTTGTTAATACCCATCCTCTTAGAAGCAATAATTCAATTTTATTAAGAATGTTATTAAAATGTCATTCTCATATGTTATTTTGACATAAATATTATTTTTATTTCCTTCTAAATAAAAACATAGCAAAGAAAACAAATTTAGACTTCAATCTAATTCTTTTTTTTTTTCTCAGTTTTCGTTGAATGGGCTTGGGCTACCTAATCAAATAATCCGTTGGTTAGTAAATCGGGCCGGGCTAAAAGGAGGACATAACAGGTATTAAGAAAATAGTGAAGGGAGGAAGGAGTCATTTAGGATTGAGAAATCTAGGGTTTTGCTTATATACGACGATATGATATATAAATAACAGACAAATCTAGCAGATCGTGTCTCTGCGTTTCCGTCTCTGTGTGCAAATTTGCGATTCGCGGTGCGTGAGACAGACAAGAAAAACAATGGGAGTTTTCACCTTTGTGTGCAAGGGCAGCGCCGGGGAATGGACTGCCAAGCAGTTGGAGGGAGAACTTGAAGGTTCTGCTGCTTCTGCTTACGAGCTGCAGAGGAAACTCGTTCAGTGCGCCACCGCCGTCGACTCCTCTGGCGGCGTTTCCTCTTCTTTCTCTCTCATCACTCCTAAGTCTGCTGTTTTCCAGGTTTTTCTTTTTCATCTTTCCTCTTTCATTATTTGCATCATCTTCGCGTCCCAACCGTCCTTGTTTGTCTACCTCAATCTATTTACCAAACCGTTTGATCGCTTGTGGGTCGGAAACTTTAATTGCTGAAAAAAATTAAAAACCAGAATCTTCACGAGGAAAAAAAAGGGGTCTTGGCGAAGTATTTGTGCAGTGTTTTGTCAATGATTGGATGGATATTAGTATTACACGTTGCAGCTCTTGAGCAGTTTGGTGTATGGTACAGGTGATTATTGGAGGTGGCGGAGGCGGAGGTTTCTTAGGAGGAGGAGGAGCTGCAGCTCCTGCTGGAGGCGCTGCCCCAGCCGCAGAAGCACCGGCGGCTGAGGAGAAAAAGAAGGAAGAGAAAGTGGAGGAGAGTGACGATGAAGATATGGGATTCTCACTCTTCGATTAAGTGCCTTTCTGTCTATTACTTAGCAAGTTATTGGTTACATTTACATGTTTCTTTAGTTGGTTTATGATACCCCAACTGGCATTGGGTTTTTTGAGTTAGGAATTTGACAATTTTATAAGTATGTGCTTTATCATGAGCTTCTTGTTGTGTTTCATTTTGCCTTTTCCTCTCGATTTTATGGTTTTGGTATAGCAATGTTGCTCCCCTGGGGATGAGCAAAGTCATTTAAACCGATTGGAGTGGTTCGACCAAGTATTGATAGTTGGGTTTGGTTTTTTGAAATTTTAACATTGAATCGATCAGCACATCCTTACCATTCACAATTGCAACAAGCTTTTTGGGATTTTAGTAGTAGAGTTGGAAGTCTTGAATTCAAATCTTAGAGAAACCTTACCTCACCCCTTCTCCCTATTTTCTTCACTTGCTATCTTCCTATCCATTAAATTTTTTCCCACACTTGAGTGTACATGCAAGTCCATGTATCACTCCTTTGGTTTATATTCTTTTATTTTTATTTTTTTGGATAATTAAACTTAACAGTTAGGCCATTGAATTGAATACCCCTGCTTTGAAT
The DNA here is from genome assembly GCF_053813885.1 of Theobroma cacao. Classification (NCBI taxonomy): domain Eukaryota; kingdom Viridiplantae; phylum Streptophyta; class Magnoliopsida; order Malvales; family Malvaceae; genus Theobroma; species Theobroma cacao. Next base: position 15,497,293 of record NC_142647.1, read on the forward strand.
TAGAAGTTGAAATGAAAGTATATTTACAGGTTACAAAGGTGAAAGGAGAGGTGAATATGTGAGATAAAATGACTAATGCCTAAACTTTTGATTTTCTGATTCTCCATTATAACAGTATACATACCTTATATTGTTGTATATATATATATATTCAAAAAAAATTTATATTTTAAATTGATGCTTTTAAAAGTTATTGTCATCTTAAATTCGTTTCCTATCTAAAAAAATTTGATACATTTTAAAATGATATCATTTCAAAACTTTTCAAAACTCCCTCAAGAGCATATAAACTAAAAGAGGTATCCGTTCACAACTATGAATCATCTGGAATTTATCAGAAATTTATGTTATACATAACAATGATGGATGAATAAGATATATAAATAAAATTGAATTTTAACTTTAATTTTTTATATTATATTTAATGATTTTATTAAAATATTGATAAATTATTAGGTTTTTTAACATCCACAAGTAAAAAGTTATATATTAAAAATTAATATAATATAAAAAGGTACAAGTTGCAAGCGTCCTCAAGTCTAGCGGTTAGAACTTGAAATTCGAGTGTCCATAAACTTGCCTTGTGTAATTCAAAATCTCTGCCCTTGCTGTGTAGCTCAAAATTCTTGCAAAAATAATTTTCGAAGAATGTTTTCAGGATTTTTACTTGTTTTAAAGATGAAGAAAAATTTATTTTAAATTTAAAATATTTTACGGGGTCAATAAGAAAAATATCCATTGATAACATGAAATGTCTTACATACTTTAAAAAAAGTAAGACATTTTTTGAAGAACTAGAAAAACACTCTTATACTAAATTTAATAGTATAAATTTGATGAATCTTAATATTTAATTAAAAATTATTAATATTTAAATTATTTAATAGTATTAAAATATTAAAATATAATTTTTATTAATGAAATAACTCAATGCAAATAAATCTTTTATTTATAAATTGAATAACTCTTACTAATAATTATAATAAAAAATATTTTAATGATCGTCACGTAATGAATATACATTTATAAATATAAGTTTTGAATATTTTACACAATTGATAAATATTGATATTTTTATAATATTACAGTTAAAAAATGATGAGGTGGAAATTTTTTTGAAAATTAGAGTTTACATTCATTATAGATATGTGGTTAAATGCTTTGAAAAATATTATTATTTATTTTGTCCATTTTCATTTTCTTTCTTAATTTTGATCCAAAATTAGTGAGAACATTTTTGTAATCGATCTTTTTAATACCCAACTAACATTAGATGGTGGAAAATATTTTTCACAGAATAATTCAAATAATAAAAAATATTTTCCACAATTTATCTAAACAATGAAAAACATTAAATTTTCCTATGAAATAGAAAAAAAATTTCCTCAATAAGTTATTTTCTGGTTACCAAACAGAAACAAACTCTTGCTTGGTAACCGAAAAATAACTTAGAGAAAATTTTATGTGTAAAAGATTTTACAGAAAAATTTATTTATTTTTATTATTCAGATAAACTTTCAAAAACATTTTCCATTATTTAAATCATTTTGTGAAAAATAGTTTTCACCATCCCTCAAAATTTAAAAATGGAATAAATATCTAATTCTCTAACATAAAATATCAATATTCATACATTGTGCAAGACATTCATAACTTAATTTTTAATATTAAAAATATTATATTATAATAGAGTAACCAAAAACATACAATATTATAATAGAGAAATAGAAGTCTGGTCTAATAATTGGCATTGATGGGCATTAATCACCGTTGTTCTTAGCAATAAGCAGCAAGCAATAGTAAAATGGAGATTATACCTATATATATATATATATATATATATGGGGTATCTTTCTCCTACCTTGTTAAGACAACTGTGACAGCCAAAATAGCTTGCTAAAACATCAGTTATTTCTAAACAGGATGACTTCTGATCATGTTAAACAACAGTCACTGTTCAATTAAGTGGGGGCCATTCTCAATCACGGATGCTTGTTGAACAATTAGGATCGGTTGTAGGGTTAGATTTCAGTTCATGAACAAATCTTGTTTCTGCATAAATGCTTCTCCATTGTCAGGTTCATTTGCAAAGGCAGGTTCAATAGAGCTGCTGCTCCCTTTAGGGCCCTAAGACAAATCAATACAGCATCAGTCATAAGAGGAAAATCAAGGTAGAAACCATAGCAAAAATAATGGATGGATGGTATTTTCTTTCTGTCGGTTTCATGGGGCAAAGTCTGAAATATCTCGTTCAAAAGAAAACTTGCTTGCTATTATTATCATGTCAATAGCCACAATGCCATGCCGCTGATTTTGATGTACCAAGAGAAGTGATTTTACTTTCTGCAGTGATGTTGAAGACAAGACTGTGCAATGAGTTTGGATATAAACAATGAGCAAATAGACTTTTGCTGTGATGTTTTGAACTGTTGTTGAGGTGGAAAACATTGCCTGAATGCACATAATACTAATCATTCTTCTTTCTATGTGAAGTAGCAGGTGATTGGTAAAGAAAAGTCTCATTGTCAAAACAAAAAGAAAAAGGAAGAAACAACTTGGAGGACATAAAGAAATTAGCCTTTGTCGCTTTGGTGGTTTGGTTCTAACATCCACCATCTTAACAAGCTCATCATAGTTAAGACAAAAAATTTTCATATAAAAATCGAGAGAAGAAATTTGCTCAAGTAGAAAGAGAACGAGCACACAACAACTCATTAATGGTTTTGCTCTTCATACATAATATTAACAATAAAAAACTGAATAAAACAAAGTGAGCACGTTGCACTATTGTTTCCAGTGTAATACCTTACATGACCATCCTTAGCATGACACGTAACTTATCCTAGGAAATGAAATAGAAAACTAGACATCTACAAAAATCGGCTCTATATCGAGTCACATGCAACATAAACCTGGGTCTTCTTCTTCTCCAACTTGAAACTTTATTTAGCGCCATCAACAAATATAGCAGAACTGTCTCTAAGGTTGGTCTCATTTTTGATATCAACCTTAGAGACTCCTAATTTGGTTTTGAGAATTTCAAACTTGTCCTTGAGATCAACTAGAGCTTTGTCTTCTCCATCATCCTTTACAAGCTTACAATGGAATGCTAAAGGAGTCAAAACAACATTACAAGATTCCAAACTAAACTTTTTCAACAACTCTCTGGCATACTTACTCTAGTGCACAAGTATAAAGCTTAAACCTTGAAAAAACTCCAAATCAAGGAAATAGGACATCTCCCCCAGGTCTAACATATCGAATTCAGATTTCATTTACACTCTGAACTCCTCCAACAGTTCATCATCAGATCCTATGATCAAGAGTTTATCAACATAATATGATGAGTTTGATATCTTCCTTGGTGATTTTAAAATATAAAGTAGGTTCATTGTCACCATGGTTGAACCCCTTGGCTCTCAAATAACCATCAATCCTTTTGTACCAGGCTCTAGAAGCCTATTTGAGACCATAAAGGAATTTGAGGAGTTCGCAAACCTTGTCGTAATTGCATTCTTCTAAGAACCCCTATGGCTGCTTTATACAAATATCCTCTGATGTAGTTCTGCTCTTTTATTTAGCTACAAGCGCAACCAAAAGTCTTATAGTATCACACTTGGCCACTGAAGTGAATGTCTTTTAGCGCTCTACATCATATGTTTGTGCATACCCCTTCACCCCGAGCCTTGCTTTAAGCTTGTTCAATGAGCCATCAACATTTAACTTGGTTTAGACACCCATTTTACTCCAATCACCTTTTTATTAGTTTGTTTTTCAACTAGGACCCAAGAATGGTTTTTCCTTATCATATCGATTTCTATCTGCATTTATTGTCTCCACTACTCACCAGAAATGGCTTTTGAAAAAGAGCTTGGTTCCATGAAAGCCGAATTGCACATGTGGTAAATGTCTTGAAGAGACCCGGTCCTTCTAACAGCAAGACTCTCATCATTTTCATCTTCATTCTTTGTTTCTTTTTGGCGTACCATAGTTGTTACAACATTCTTATTTTCAAAACTTTTAACAAAGGTTGTTTCCCAGTTCCACTTCATATTCTCATCAAATATAACATCCTTGCTCACAAACAATTTTTTGGCTTTAATAGTAAACAAACGATATCCCTTGGATACCTCACTATAACCGAGATGGATGGCTAAGTCAAATTTTGCATCAAGTTTGGTTCTCCTCTCATCAAGCACCTTTGCATAACATACACAACCAAAAATGTTCAATGAGATATAGAGGATTTAGAGTCATACCAGACTTCATGTGGGATTTTGCTTCCTAGGGCTTTAGTTTGAGAAAAGTTTAAAAGGTAGTTTGCTACGTTGACAACCTTTGCCCAAAAAATCTTTGTCAAACTCTTCTTTAATAATTACACCAACCTTTCTTCATCAAAGTTCTTTTTCTTCTTGCTGAAACTCCATTTTGTCAGGGACTATAAGACACAATGAGTTGATGTTTCATTCCAAATTGAGTCAAGTACTTCTCAAACTCAAGAGCAGTAAACTCATTGCCGTTGTCACTTAGAAGAATTTTGATTGTCATGCTCACTTGACTCTCAATTCGAGCCTTGAATTTCATAAAGTTACTTAAAGCCTCAAATGTATGCTTGAGAAAGTAAACCCATCCATTCCTTGACAAGTCATCAATAAATAGGAGATAAACCTACTTCCATTTAGTGACAATGTTCTCATACGCCCTCTAATGTCGATATGCACTAGTTGAATAGCTCTCCATTTACTCATCTTTGAAAATAGAGTGCGGCCTTGCTTACCGTATTACCATGTATCATATACACGACAGGTTTGTGCTATGCTTGGAAGACCTTCAATAAAGTTAAAAGAAGCCATTTATTTCAATGACTCATAATCCACATGGCTGAGTCATCTATGCCACAATTCGGCATCAACAAAGGTGCACTTATAGGCTTTGTGTTCAACTTTCATGTAATTATGTAATTAAAAGGGAAACATTTATTTCTCATTCCCATAGTCAACAACTCTTTACCAATGGGATCAAGAATACCAAAACAAACTCCTATTCAAGTAATTGACCCATACTTAGGAGATTTTGACTCACATCAAGTGCCAAAAAACAAAAAACATCAGAGATTGTTTGAACCGCCACAATTCCTACTCCATAAATATGCAAGAAATCTCTATTGGCAATCTCCATTTTTGATCTAAAGTTGTTGTCCATCGTGATAAAATTTTCTTTGTTCCCTGTTATATGGTTTGAACATCCATTATCTATAAGCCAAGTGTCATTATTCTTCAAGCTATCAGAGTTTTTTGCCATGAATAAAACCTTATCTTCAAAATCCTTATATTGTTCAAAAGTCATCGTTTCGTCAACTTGAGCCTCTTTAGCTTTACATACTTTCTTAGTGTGACCCATCTGGTTGCAAAACCTACACTTCACGTTAGGTCGATACTAGCAAAACTTCTCAGTTTGTTTTTTTTTTTCTTATAGTATGGACAATGTGGAAACTTGGCTCTCATTTTTCCTTGCCTCTCATGACTCGGTTTCTTCTCTTTACCTTTCTTCTTAGAATTAGATTGCTTAAAATTCTTGCCACTGGTTCTTACTACCAAAGCTCCCTCAACTGAACCTTCATATCTAGGGGCTCTTTTTGCTCTTGTGCCTAGAGAGCATTTACTAAATAAATAAGAGTAAGTTGATAAATGTCCTTTGAATCCTCTAGAGAAGATATCTTTGCTTCAAACTTCCTAGGTGGATTAACAAGGACTTTGTTGACAATCTTCCTTTAAGGGAGTTTTAAGTAACTGAAGCTGGTTCACAATTTTCATCCCCTTGTTTGAGTATTCTTTAATACCTTTATTATCCCTCATTTTTAAAAACTCAAATTCCCTCAAGAAGGTTTAAGACTTGCATTTTCTTAGTTTTATCACTATCATGAAACTCATTCTTCAACTTATTCTAATCTATTTTAGGGGTTTGATAAGCCATTATCTTGGTAAAAATGGAATATGATACAGTTGAGTGAATACAAAAGAGAGCTTTGAACATTTTTGCAACCTCTTCATTGTGTGGTTTCATCTGTGCTATTATTGGATTTGGTTGTCTCAACTCTAGTGGATCACTTCCTACCTCCACAACCTCCCACAAATAAAAAGCATGCAAATATGTTTTTATCTTCACTGTCCAAATAGGGTAGTTCTCTCCTATAAATACTGGTGGAGTGGTGGCGTTAAAACCAACTTAAGCCATGGAGTCTCTTGAACAAGAAAAGTATGAGGGGAAAAAGAGAAAAGGATAAAAGATAGAGACTTTCAGGTAAAAAAAAAAAAAGCAAGTCTTTTTTTGAAAAAATAGGAGTCTTTGAGACCATGAAAGACTTCATACAAAAGGAAAGAACTTTCATACAAAAATCAAGAGAAGAATTTTTCTCAAAGAATAATAAGAGAGAGCACACAACTTAATGGTTTTGCTCTTCATACATAACATTAACAATAAAAAACTGAATAAAACTAAATAAAATAAGGTCAAAGTGGGCATGTTGCAATGATGTCTCCAGTGTAGTACCTTATATGACCATCCTTTGCATGACATGTAACATATCTTAGAAAATGAAGTAGAAAATAAGACAGCTACAAAACTAGCTCTATGTTGAGTCACATGCAATTTATAATGCAATGAAAACTTGGGTTTTCTTTTTCTCCAACTTAAAACTTTATTTGGCGCCATCAGGAAATATAATAGAAAGATCTTTGAAGTTGGTCTCATCTTTAACACCCCACAACTAAAATCAATTTTTTTCCACTTAAACATTGATTATAAACATGCTTTACCTTTCTCAGCTTTTCAGCTAAGATTAAGTGTAAAACTATATATAGCGTTAAATTATATATGTTTGAAAATTGAATTCTTAATTGTGAAAAAATAGCCTCAAAACCCTAGGTAGTGAAGAAACAAAAATCTCAACATTAGCAATGAGGTAGTGGTGGTGGTTTGCTTGGTGATCATTATGTTTAAAATCAACAACTTTATCACAATGTTTAGGGAACAAAACCTAATTCCAGATTATCCTAGTCTCTCAACAAAACAAAAAACAAACATACCAAATACCCCTTCCCTTTATATGCAACTAATTTAAGAACCAAGCCATGAAACAAAGTAAAATCAAACATCTTTACACATTTATACTTCAAAATAACCAAAACTGAAACAAAATCTAAACCAAGCCATGAAACAAAGTAATCAAACACCTCAAAAATCACATGTAGCCATGGAAAGTAGAAGAACTTTGAAGACTATGAAAAATATCCAAGCAATAACGAAAGAGAAAGCAACGAGAAAGCGTGTGGGTAAATGGGAATGGTTTGTCAAACATTAAACCCATGAAGGAAATTTCAAATTTGAGGGAATAAGGACAATAGAGTACACCTGGTAGAAGGATGAGAGATTTGACATCCTTTCCTCGTCCCTTGAGTTCCTCCATTAATATAGTGGTAAAGCTTCATGCTATGTCATATAGGAAAATTTTTAGCTTTGATCTTGACCAAAATACTTTTGTGAACCGCATCTCATATATGATATAAGTATGATTGTTAAGACTCATATAAGTGTTAAAGTTAATCATTACTAGAATTTTAGCTTAAAATTTTCAAGCTTATGTGATTTAGATTCAAAAAGTTATTAGGCTAATGGTGCTTGAGCTTGGATCCTTAAAATTGGTATCAGAGATGTGCTAGCCCAATATGAGCTTCCACATTGCACTAGTGCGATCTTGGTGTTGTGGAGCTGGTTTTAATCGTGATTGTGTGGCACTTGACAAAGACAGCAAGGATTTGTAAATAGATGAAATTGTATTATGATCTCGCATTTGATGTGAATATGATTATTAAAACTCATATAAGGATTTAGGTTAATCACTACTAGTAATTTGAGCTTTAAGTTTTGGAAAGCTACGTGATTTAAACTTGAAAAGTTTTTGAATTAGTGGTACTTGAGCCCAAGTCATTGTAATGTGGAGACTCTCAACCAACTTGCAATGTATTATTTATTTTAAGTACAAGTGGCTCTAACAGGATTAGGACCCACTGCATGCATGCAATGTAGTAATTTGCCCCATGTAGTGCTAAGCTTCAAAAATTTTGGTTGATGAGTGCTTTGATACTAGCTTTGGAGACTCACATCTAATTTATAAGGTATTGTCTACTTTGACTTGAATGGTCCACATTTTATTCATAGAAGGTGTCTTGAGAGTATAAATTCAAGTCTTTAACATATATATCATAATGGATTCTCACATATTTCCAATGTGAGATTTAGAGTATCACAACTTGATAAAAAAACTAAAGAAAATATGAGAGAGAGAAACCACATAAGTAAAATGATAATTTAGATCTAGCCATATTTTATCAATTTTTATTAAGTTATTGAAAATCACATTTTCATCAACTTATAGCATTCCTCTAATTTTGATTTTTGATATCATAAAAATAAATATTTGAAAAATAATTAAATCATATAAAAAGGAAAAAAACAAGTTAATTAAAAGTCATTTACTAATTTAGAAATATTTTTCTATAAAAAATTAACAAATTCATTTCCATTATATTGATTATTACAAGTGCTTCAACATAATTATAGTTAAGAATTAGAACACAGAAGTGATGTTAATAAGTTTCTCAAATATTAGAATTCTCTACTAAGAGATTAAAAATAAAATTAATTGAAATCTTGAATATAAATAATATCTTATTCTCTCTTTAGCTACTTTTAAAAGTTAAAATTTACTGTATAAAATTTAAGTGATATGTAATGATGACAATTTATGAAGCAACTATAAGAGCACTTGTGCTACAGGATAGATGTATAAAATTTTATAAACAATTGTATAAGAAATTGAATAGGAAAATTGAAGTTAGTGATCATTTTTATGGATTGTTTAAAGAAATTAAAATGAAGTTATTTATTTATAAGGAAGTTATTATTCAATCTACAAAAATAAAGTTATTTATAATAATTTAGACACAATAATATTGTTAATATCGCTATTTTTGTAGATTCAATAATAAATTCTTGTTGACTTGAAGGAAAAGATTTCAATACCTTTGCTTGAACCAAGACAAATCTTAAACAAACAAAATAAAAACAATTAACACAAAGTTTGTATCATAAAAATTTAAGAAAAAGAAGCTTTCAAAGTATAACTTGAAATTTGTGGGAATGTATGAACTCAATAAGTCATTTTGAGCACAAAACCAAAACCAATAATTGAACAAGATGAGAAATCAACTGATATTTGAAAAAGCAAATTTGAAAATAAAAAAAAAAATTGTCAAGAAGTGTGGGCTCATCTTCTAAGTTTGGGTTAATTTTGACCCTCCATTTCAAATAACTAACAGTATAAAACAAAAATTACCTCCATCAACTTGAAACAAACTGTAAGAATATTTCTTATCTTTATCAATTTCTCCTTTAGTCGATTCTAAAAAACAATATAAAAAGAAATCAAATATAAACAAAACATTTAAATAAAATTGTGTATAGGTAAAATGTAATAAGTACTAAATCCCTCCACCTTCATTACTTTCTCATACCTTATCCTAAAAGACAATATTAGAAAGAAATCAAATATGAACTCAACATTTAAATGAAATTGCATAGAGGTTATTATCCCCATGTGCGTTTTATAAGTTATACCCTCTTTTTTTGGGATTTAGAGTAATGATATGTTACAAATAACATATGAAATCCCAACAATTTTTTATCTTTTTTTGAGTTTATAATAATAATATGTTACACATAACATAAGAAAATTCACAATTTCATTATATCAATTAAAATATGAATATATATGAATATTCATCCACACACACACACACACACATAAAGCAAATTTATGTTTTTTGAAGATATAAAATATTGAAATTCTTTTAAATTATTAAAATACAGATAATAATCACTTGAAAAGTCAATCTCTTTTTTCTTTGACTTTTTCAATTATGGAGAGCATATACTCACAAAAAGCAAATAATAAGCACAAGTAGCTATAATGCCTACTTCTAACTTTAACAGATAATAACAAAGAAAATTTTAAAGAAAATGTGATAATAGAAAACAAAAATACAGAGAATAAAATATATGAAACAAAACAACCATTAACTAATGCAAGTGAATCTATGACATTTCTTATTTACATCAATTACTTATTGCAATGTTTTCAACAACATTTTTAGCCAAAGTCATGTTTTCAACAATATTACTTCAATAATGAAGTAAGCCAAATAATTGTTAGAATTTAACATTATAAAACACTCAAGGAAAATTCTACGAATGCCACACATATAATAGAATTGTTTAATAAACCTTGACAGGTACTACAGATTTAGAAATTACAAAGAAAATCTTATACTGAAAACGAAAGAATAATTAAATAAAAAATGCTTTCTTAACTACAATTCACAATGTATTCTACAATAGTTTAGTATAATGGAAGAACAAATACAGCACCTAAAAACCCAAAATTTGCAAGCTCTACTACTCGAGGCATCCTTGTGAGAAAGAAGAACATCTCCTTTGATGAATTGGAAGTAAAGTAAAGATTTCCTTATTAGTCCTGTCTATTTGCAAAATGAAAACAAAATAAATTATAAAAAATCCAAAGTAAATAGTAATATTGTGAGGAATATATTCTATAACATTTCAATGTAATGGAAGAACAAATATAACACCTATCACTCAATCTCCAAACCTCTTGTACAAAATTCGACCCCATCCTTCAACCTAAATTTGATGTGAAGTTGACATCACCCACATAGTTGCATTTCAAAATTCTACGTGCCAAACTGATTTAGAACCAAAGCAATTGGAATGCAAATTCAAAATATTTAAGAATTAAGGAAAAATAAAAAGAAGGCAGAAAGTTAAAGCAATAACCTTTAGGTCTCGATGATAGGAAAATGAACAACAATAAGCTTACAAAATGGCTCAAGTATCTCCTGTGCAGCAATCATATTCTCTTCCCTTATTATATGCTCCATCTGAAATGTAAATTCAAGCATTGCCTTTTTATAACTATCAATTACATTTTCAGTAAATATGCACTATCTTCTAAAAAAGGCAAAATTCAGATGATCAAAAACCTATATGCACTTCACTAAGTAATATTTATTAAACAAAAAAAAGTAAGGATACACCTGAATTTAAGTAGTAGCTACTTAACCAATCTCAAGAAGCTTGGCAATGTTGTGGTGCACTTGCTTTATCTGAATCTCTCTCTTATTTGTCAACAACTTTATCCGTCAAATTGTTAAATTGAGTAAAGTTTTGTTGCATATGTTTCACCTAAAATTAATCAATCTTTAACATCAATTAAGCTAAATCTTCAAAATTTAATCAACTAATAATCACATTAGCAAATAATTGAATTGCTAAATTAAAGTTTATGTTCAATAATTAAATGAAAAATTACCCTTTAGCAACTTTAAAGCCTTTGCTAAGAAGGAATTAAGCAATAATTAAATGAAAAATTACCCTTTAATAGCTTTAAAGCCTTTGCTAAGAAGGAATTAAGCATGGACATGATGAAAATGATGACATTATAAAATATTTATTATGCAATTTATCCTATAAGATCCATCAACATCAATAAAGGGAATTATTAGGCTTGTTATTTATTATTCTCTATAATTTGACAATAGATTTAGCAATTAAGAATACAAACTTTGTTAAAACCATAAAATTCAAAATGTTTTAAAACCATGTCAAGCCTCAATTACAAAAGTTGAACAGAGAAGAAAAGGTAAGTCAACAATCTGCATAATAAAATAGAAAATAAATGGTCAATGTTATTGATCAAATTATCTGTATTATCACAATAACAACAAGAATAATAGGTGGACCAAGCACAATAACAAGACACATTCTTTTGGTAAGCTTTTAGATAGAATGAGGCAATAATACATAGTAGAATACTTTAAATTAAAAAAAAAAGAGTAAAATAGAGATCAAGATGACAATGTATCATGTCATGAAGGTTCTAAGCCTATTTACTTGGCATCAATAATATGAAGCAATTTGCTTTGGTACTTGTTTCCAATAACTTTAAGTCCATCCAAAGCATATGTACATAATTATAAATCACCAACAGCAAAAGGTAAGAGAAGTCAAAAGCTAAGAAAAGTGTGAAACCCCATTTCTTAAATTAGGTTAGATTTGTAACCTAACTTGGTGAGCTATTATTGTCATGTTTTTTAACTTAAATTCTGAACTATTTTAACCTAAATATTCCATGTTTTGGTAACTAAAGGTGTTTATTTGGAAGTTAAGGTCTTAGGGGCCAAATGGAAATGTTTTGAACTTTCAATATACATTCTGGACCACATTTATCGATAGATGTTATTCATTTATCAATAAATCAAACCCAAAAAAGGTTTCTGAAGAACATCTATTGATAGATCAAACTATACTATTGATAGATAACAACTTGAGCCAATATTAGATGTGGATCTTTGTGCATGTATATGTTTGTGTAAACGTTTGATTTCAAAAACTTTCTAATCACGGAAGCAATCAATACAAATACATCATGCATTTAAGAATCATAATAGATTAGAAATCATCTATTTCTCTTGTGAGAATTTTGATTCTTGACTCCTAGTGAATTGTAGTAAATTCACCACCACACCAAAACTTCGATTTCTTGACCAAATCAACTTGTCATTTATTCTTCAATGATTTTTTCAACTTGAACCTTGAGTGGACAAGGTTGTTGACTCCATGAGTTTTTGATGATAACAAAACATTCTCATTCATTAATGTCGAACTATATTACTTGAGTGTGCAAGATAAAAATATAAGTTACTAAATAGAATAATCATTTGAAAGCAACTAGCAAAGCTCATCAGGATAAGGGGTCATAAATTGAATTATAAACAGAAGCCTCTTAATCAATTAACCAAGGGAGTTAATTGGCTAAAATTCAAAAGTAAAGGTCTTAAAAAAGCTCTGCAAGTCAATTTTCTAAACAATAATTAAATAAGTCTTAGGCGGCTAAACAAATTTTATGACTAATTAAGACCGGAGGAAGATCAACATAAATAAATTAAAGAAGAATCAATCAAACAAAGAAAAGTTTGTGAAGTTGCTTGCTAGAAAACAGTAAGCTCTTAATCAGTTAAAGCCTTTCTTAACCGGTTAACATAGTGAAGTAGACAGCAAAACAAAGAAGACTTAATCGACTAAAGCCTATAGTTAACCATTTAAAGACTCACTATTAGGAAAATAAAATTTGAATACTAGAAGACAAAATAACAGTTAGACTGGTTCCTGAACTATTTTTAATGATTAGAAGTTATCCAAATCCATCAGAGCTATTTTTTTCAAGTATAAAAGACATCCCCAACACCTAAAAAGAGTATGAGATGCTTTCAAGAGCTTGAAAGAAACAAGATTAGCAAAAATCCTTTAACTTCCACTTGTGTTTCACTCCAACCTTTGTAATTGAGTTCTGCACCTCATCTTATACCATTTAGATCAGCTTAATGATCATAAGTACAACGTCATATTTGTATTCATTACTGACTTAAAGTGCGTGAGTCACTCTAAGGGGTAAATCAAGCTTAGGATAACTTGGCTAATATTGAAGGTTCTAATTTAGCCTAAGAAAAGTTAATTTTGGGTTTTAGTTGATCTTAGGAAAAACCATTGTTAAAGGTTGTGGTTGAGCCGGTGAAAAGCCATTGTAAAAGCTTGGTGGAAGCTTGAAAATTTCATTGATTTTAGTGAATTAGTTTGAAAATCCTTGATCGAAAGATCAATGATTGTGGATGTAAGTTAAGGAGATCGAGCCACCATAAATTATTGAGCATTATCTGCTTTCCTTCACTTCTTTGTTATACTTACTCCTAAATTACTCGTCTAACAAGTTTCAAACTTTTCTTATCAACTTCCTTTCGCAAGCTTTCAACTCGGAAACAATTTTAGTGACATTTGAAAAATGCCATTCACCCCCTAGCACACTCTTTGGGATCAAAAAGTGGTATTAGAGCTTAACTTTCATTGTTTAAGGCTTAATATTTTTAGGGGAGATTCCAATGGCCTTACAAAAATCTATAATTGCTAAAGGTCAATCCACAAACAGACCACTTCTGTTTGATGGATCAAAATATCCTTATTGGAGTACTAAAATGTATATTTACATATGAGCTATTGATTATGAAATGTGGGATGGAATCACTGATAGACTTATATTCCTTCAACCACTAATGTTGTGACAAGTGAAAATATTCCTAAGTCGAAAGCTAAATGGATTGAAACTGAACCAAAAAAGGTCAAATTGTCAAGCTACATTGTGCCTTGACTCCCACTGAATTTAATAAAGTGTCAAGCTGCACCACTGCCAAACAAGTTTAGGATAAACTTAAAATCATTCATAAAAGGAATTTACAAGTCAAGGAGTCCAAAATTGCTCTTCTCACCTACAACTATGAAATATTCAAAATAGAACCTGGTGAAGATATCACTAGCATGTTTGATAGATTTGCCAATATTACCAACAAGTTTAGTCAATTAGATAAGTCAATCTCTGAACATGAACTTGTCAAAAAACTTCTTAGAAGTTTACCTAAGAATTAGAAGCCAAAAGTGTTTGCTATTCGAGAGGCTAAGGACTTAAATGTTATCACTCTTGATGAGATTTGTGACTCATTTCTCACTCAAGAGCTAAAGCTTGAAGAAAAGAAAGAAGAAGACAAGAGAGGAAGAAAAACATTGCCTTGAAAGTAAGCACTCCTAAAAAAGAGCTAGAAAATCTATCATGCAACAACGATGAAGAGTTGACCATTATAGCCAGAAGATTTAGAAAGCTTATGGGACAAAGAGATAGAGGACTTGCTAGGAAAAGTTATCGAAGAGATCAAGGTTCTTCACGGAAATCAAAAACAAAAATGAACCTAACAAAAAGGATGATGTAATACATTTTGAATGCAAGAAACTTCGTCACTTTAAATTAGAATGCCCACTACTCAAGGAGGAAACTCCCAAAAAGAACAAAAAATCAAAAAGATCTATGGTAGCAGCAACCTAGTCTGATAGTGACACATCCAGTTCGAATGTTGATAAAAAAAAGTGGAAGAAAGAGCTAAACCTCTGCCTAATGGCTAAAGATAGTGAATTAGAGATATCTTCTGATCTTTGTGATATTTTAATTGGTGAATTTTAGGAAAAATATGAATGCTTATATGCTAAATTTGAAAAACTTGCAATTAAGTATAAGGTTTTAGAAAGAAAGACTATATCTCTTAAGGATGAATTAGAAAAGTTAAGACATAACTTTAACTTTGTTTTCGAATAGAGAAATATTTTTCAAATTGAACTTCAGCATTCAAAAACAGATTCTGAACTTTTGAAGTTGAAAGTTGAAAACAGAGATGGGGCCGTACAAAAACCAACTGATGAAAATATTGCTCTGAAGTCTTAACAAAAGAGACACCAAGAAGAAACATAAAATTCAAAAGAAATACTAATGATATCTTATTTAGGTGCTATATATGTGGCAAACAAGGTCTTCTTTCTTATGAATGATATCATAAAAGAAAAAGCCTTCATAAAACAAAAATGATTTGGGTACCAAAAGGCTCTCATGTATCAAATAACCTTCAAGGACCCATTAAGGTAAAGGTACTTATAAAGAAAGATTGAAAATTTGTTTTGTAGGTTGAGCTAAACCAAAATGACAAATGTTTAAAGGCTTAGCTAAAGGAGAAGCAACTATGGTACGTGGATAGTGATTGCTCAAGGCATATGACAGGAAATGAAATGTTGTTTGCTCAACTTGACAAGAAAAAAAGTGGTATAGTATCTTTCAGAGATGACTCAAAAGGTAGAATTCATGGAATAAGAACAATTGGTAAAAACTCTCAAGCTCAAATCAATCATTAACTCTTTGTTAAAGGCTTAAAGCATAATATATTAAGTATTAGTTAACTTTGTGACAAAGGTTTTAAAGTATATTTAAATGTGAAGTTATAGATATTAGTACTAACAAAATTGCATTCTTCGGAAAAGGAATTGAAAACATGTATGTAATTTTTCTTGAAGATCTTGAACTAGAATGTGAAACATGTCTCATGGTAAATGATGAGAATGATAGCTGGTTATGGCATTGAAGACTTGGACATGCAAGTATGCACACCATTTCAAAATTAATAAGAAAAAAATCTAGTTTTGGACTTTCTAAGATTAGTTTTGAAAATTGTAATGAATGCCAGTTTGGAAAACAAGTTAGAACTTCATTCAAAGATAAGAAGGTCATATCAACCTCAATACCACTTGAATTGTTGCATGTAGACTTGTTTGATCCAATTGACATAACTAGTTTAGGACGCAAATCATATGGTTTCGTTATAGTTGATGATTATTCTAGATACACATGGACTTATTTCTTTGCTTACAAAAATCATGCATTACCTACATTTACTAATCATTGTAAGAAAGTTTAAAATGAAAAAGGACTTCTCATTGTCAGCATTAGAAGTGATCATGGTGGTGAGTTTAAAGGAGATGAATTTGAAATCTTTTGCAATGAAATGGCTTTGATCACAACTTTTTTGCACCTAGAACATCCTAACAAAATAGAGTTGTTGAGAGAAAAAATCAAACTTTAAAGGAAATAGCAAAATCCATGCTTTGTGAAAACAACTTGCCAAGGTATTTTTGGACAGACGCTGTCAACACAACAACCGACATCCTAAACAAAGTTTTAATAAAAGCCATGATATCTAAAACTCCTTATGAATTGTACTAAGGTAAAAAACCAAATATTTCTCACTTAAGAAGTTTTGGAAGCAAATGTTTTTTATTGAATAATGGAAACCACACTCTTGGAAAGTTTGATGCTAAGAGTGATGAGGCCATCGTTCTAGAATATGCATTAAATTCTAAAGCATATAGAGTATTTAATAAAAGAACTCTAGTTATTAAAAAATCTATTCATGTCATTTTTGATGGAACTAATACTATGTAAAAGAAAGCTTTAAGTGATGATGATGATGTAGAAGATCTTGAAAAACAAATGGAAAATATGAGCTTGGAAAATAAGAAAAATAAGAGAGAAAACTCTCAAGAAAGAGCAGCAGAAGTTCCACCTCTTGAAAATCTGCAAAGAGTTGAAAACCAACACAATGATGTTCCAAAAAGCTGAAAATATGTCAAAGACCATCCACAAGAGTAGATTATTGGTAACCTTTAAGAAGGTATAAGAACAAGAAGAGGAGTTAGAGATACTTGTGAATACTTAGCTTTCAACTCTCAAATGGAGCCCAAAAATTTCGAAGAAGTAGAAAAAAAAGGAAAGTTGGATGTTAGAAATGTAATAAGAACTTGGAGAATTAGAAAGATACAAAGTTTAGACCTTAGTCCCAAGGCCAACTAACTACCCAATTGTTGTTACAAAATGGGTGTTTAGGAACAAGTTAGATGAACAAGGCAATGTGATAAGAAACGAAGCAAGATTAGTTGCTTAAGGCTACAAAATGAAACTTTTGCTCCTACTGCCAGGTTAGAAGCTATAACATTATTGCTTGCTTATGCATGTTTCATAAATTTCAAATGGTTTCAAATGGATGTGAAAAGTGCTTTTTTAAATGGTGTTATTTAAGAATAAGTTTATGTCAAACAACTTCCTGGTTTTGAAAACTTTGAGAAATTTGATTATGTTTTTAAATTACACAAAGCTTTTTATGGACTAACGTAAGCTCCTAGAGCTTGGCACGAAAGACTTTCAAAATTTCTGGTTGAAAAAGGTTACATTAGAGGAAGTGTTGATACAACATTATTTATTAAAAAAATTATTGAATGATTTTATTGTAGTTCAAAATTATGCGAATGATATTGTATCTGGTGGTACTAATGAAGTTTTGTGTGAGAATTTCGTTAAAGAAATACAAGGTGAGTTTGAAATAAGTATAATGGGCGAACTAAAATTTTTTCTTGTCCTTCAAATCAAACAATCTAAGGATGGCATCTTCATTAATCAAGAAAAATACACAAAAGAAATGCTAAAGAAGTTTAATGTGATGAAGTTAAAATCAATTGGTACTCCAATGAGTCTTTCCACCAAGCTTGGTAAAGATGACAAAGGAAAGAATTTGGACTAAAAGCTGTACAGAGGTATGATCAGCTCATTACTCTACTTGTCAATTCCTTGAAAATATGCTTATATCTCGATCATGCAAAAAACAAAATTTTGTTGCACTCTCTACTGCTGAAGCTGAATATATATTCTTAGGTAGTTGTTGTGCACAAATTCTATAGATTAAACAACAATTAAATAATTTTGAAATAACCATGCATAATATACCCATATTTTGTGATAACATAAGTGCTATAAACATCTCTAGAAATCTAGTTCAGCACTTTAGAACCAAACACTTTGAAATCAGATACCATTTTATTATATATCATATGCTTAAAGGAGATATTAAGATCGAATTTGTTGACTCCGAGCACCAATTATCTGATATCTTCAAAAAAACCCCTAAGTGAGGAACAATTTTACAAAATTAGAAGAGAACTAAGGATACTTGATGTAAATGAGCTTTTGATAAATCTTTTGGATTAATCTTAAAAGAATTAAATGCTCTGTGGGTAATGTTTCAGTGAAATAAAAGCATGTATTGAATGATATAATTGTTGCATGATCAAATGAATTAAACAAGTTAGTAGAGACTTAATTGGTTAAGAAATCCATCTAATTGATTAAGACATTTTGTTTTAGTAAAGATACTCAAGTAAGCAAGTCTTAGTTGGTTAAAAGTGTGAGACCTTGTCAAGCTCGATTAAAAGCCGGTATTGTACCGAGTGGTACAACTAAGTTAAATTGAGCTTTGAACTAGTTCAAATAGAAATTTTAAGAGAAATTTAAAAATTTTAAAACCCACAGAATGACTTAGAATAGTGATTCAGAGTTCAAGGTCCAGTTTGGAGTCCATCGGAAAATTGACTAATTAGGGACAAAACGGTCATTTTACCATTTGATGATAAAATGGAGATTTTTAGCCAAGATTTGATCACATTTGACCAAGAATAATTATATGAAATATAATTATGATTATTGGAGTATAAAATGATGTTTAGCAGTGAAAAATTGTGATTCTCGATATTTTTGGAGCACAAGGGCAAAATGGTAATGTTACCATTAGAGGATTAAACGAAAATTTTTATTAAACGATTTTTGCCCCATTTGGTTAATATTGATCAATATTAGTTTTATTTGAGATTAAAAAGTAGAAATAATGTGATTCTGGTACATTTCGGAGTATAGGGGCAAAATCATAATTTTTTCGCTCAGAGGCCAAATCGATAAATTTTTGGCCCCAGTACTTGTCAAGACCAAGGGATTTTAATTGTGGTAGGATTGGATAAATACCAGAATATTTGTGGTGGAAAATTAAGAAGAAAAAGTCAAAAAGTTAAAAAAAATTGGGCCAATAAGCATGTGACACGTGGCATGCTTGATTGTTTTATTATTTTCTATAGAAATCAGCCCATTAAATCCCCAATTCTCTCACCATATTCGGCCTAGGCAACCAGCAACAAGAACAAAGGAAAAACAAAGGGAAAAATAAGAAAACCTAGGTGGAAATTCGAAGAAAAAGTGAAAAAATCAAGGAAACAGGCTAGGTAAGTTAGAATTTCTTTAATTCTCCTTGATACCTAGCTTACCCATTCTTTTGTTCTTGATTTTCATGGTTGAATATTGAGTTATCATGATGAATTCAATTCTGAAAAATGGGTATGGAAGAGGAATTGTTGTTGGAATAATTTGATTTTAGACTATGTTAGTGTTTAGGGATAGTTAAGCATGGTTATGAAAAAAAACACAAAAGAAATATTCAATTTCTCTAGGGTTCCTTGTTGGTCGAACCATGAGGTCTGAATATCAATGGGAGATTTTTTTATTTCAAGGAAAATGGCTTGGAAAATGATGAATTAAGGTAAAACGGTTATGTAGAAAAATTTTGGTGTTAGTGCACCAAATGACTGAATTTTTCTATAAGGAACTGTGAGGGTTCTAATGCTGAATTTGGCTTTATTTAAATGGTAAGTGGTAAATTAAGGTATTAGAGGAGAAATGGATTAATTTGGAGGTGATTTGGACACAATCGCCAATTAATCGGGTGATCGGTCGAATTTAATCGATACCGCGATTAAGCAGTAATCGGACGTATTTTTGCATTTACATATCAAGCATTAGTAATTTAAATTAATTTATATCAATTTAGGGACAATATAGTAAATTCTTCAACTTTGTTATTTGTCAAGGTAGTGAGACGTCCGGAAAAGGCAAAGGAATTGCGCTTGAGGACTATTAGTCTGAGTGCACTCGAAATTCAGATTTTTGACACCTGTGAGTGGACTACCTTCAAAACTTGTTTTGGGAAATATAATGTAATTGTCACCCATTTGAATGAATTATCAAGTTTTTCATGAAAATAAATGCCTCGGGAACAAGCTTTTGAAAAATGATTTTATGTTGTAATATGTGATTGCTATGGATTCATGCACTATTGTATTATGATGATATATATATATATATATATATATGTGTGTGTGTGTGTGTGTGTGTGTGTGTGTGTGTGTGTGTGTTGTGCATGATGAATGATATTGTATATAATGACTGTAACCATGTGTGTGCACGATGTGGAGAATGCACATGCCGGTGATGATGGTGGCGTGAGAGATAGATGATGATAGTGCCCGTGTGCACGATGTGGGGGAATGTATACGATGACACTGATTGTGCACGATGTGGGGGGATGCACTCGATGGTGCTGGCTATGTGCACGATGTGGGGGGATGTACATGAGTCGGGTGTGATTATGATGATGTTCATGTATATCTATGTAATTATGCACATCTAGACTTATGAAATGAAAACTTATGAATGCGATATATGATTGACATATATGAGAAATTTGATACATTGCACTTTGAGAATTTTCATGTGTTGTATGTTTATTTTGTTGGTTTAGCAAGATGGCCTTTTTGTTGAGTGAGGGAAAACTTTTCTCTTGTTGCTCTGTTTTCGCTGCAGCGAGAAATTCATTCTCGCTGCAGCGAGAAACTCTCGGGTTGGAGGGGTAGACTGGCCAGAAACTCGCTGCAGCGAAATTCATTCTCGCTGCAGCGAAAAACTTTCTATTTTGTCTCTTATCTTGTCTAATTGCTGCCTTATTTTTCACTTCTTTGCTACCATATCTGAGCATGGACTTTCAACATTTAGGACTAAATGAGTTAAGTTTAAAATTAGGGGTTTTTAATATGAATGGAACTAAATTGCATTGTTTTGAAACAAGTGCATCATGATTTTAAATTCTCCCTTGTTGTTGTTGCTTGTTCCCTTCCTTGTTCACTCACTGGGTTTATACTCACCATTTTCAAATTCATGTTTTCAGATCACGAGGCAGCCGGTAACTAGGACGAGGTGTCCTTGTAGACCTATGTCCATCTTTTGGTAGGTGTCTCGGCATTCGGTAGCTGTATATTCATCCGAGTCACTTCGCTGGAAGTCGAGTGTTATATTGTTTTGTATAGATGAACTTAATGTAAATTATTAGAATTCATGTTGTAGACATTGTGTGTAAATTTCTAAGGAGTAGTGTCAGTACAAGTTGGCAATGTATATCACTATTTTGATTCAAAGTTATGAAATATGACTTAGTGATATTAGATGGAATTATAAGTAAGACAAATAATAGGCTTGCTTGGGTTTAGTGGATTACGTCCATTGGACCCTTGCGTCGGTCATGGCCCGGAATTTGGGTCGTGACAAAAAGTCTTACTTGGTTAGAGACTAAAGTCAAGAAAAATAAAAGTTGTCAGATATTGAAAATTGAAACATTAAAAATAAAGGCGTTGAAATTTCGAAATTCAAAAAAAGGGAGAATTTATACTTTATTTAAGGGGGAAAATTAATAACTACCCACAACACCTATCTTTCCTTCACATTCTCTCACTCACTGAACTGTCTCTTCAAAATTCAAACTCAGCCTTCTCAAACTCTCCAATCGTCAGAAAACTAACTTCAAACCTTGAGTCCCAAAAAAAAAACGATGGCTAGAACTACCTTTCCAAGTGACACTCATGAGAGAAGGAAAAGAAAATGTCTCGTAGAAAAGAGTCCACCTTTTCGTGTTCATAAAAAGGGGAAAAGGAGTGACTTATAATCAATAGCTGAAAAGAAAGGAAAAAACTAAAAGAGAAACCATTAGGGTAAAAAAAAGTCGTTGAAAAAGAGAGCTCCGATAGAAAAGGTAATTCTTTATCCTCAAAGTTTAGAAATAAAGTTCATAAGGAAAGATTTACAAAGATTGAAAATGCTCCCATATCTTGTGGAAAGCTCATCGATTGGGATAGTTTTGATGAGGTTCCTAAGATCAAGAAGGGTTTGTTTGAATATTTTGATGAACTTAAGTTGAATAATTAAGTGTCTTTGAAAATAGAACTTACAGTCCAAGTTTTGTTAAAAAATTCTATTCTAGTATTACTTTAGATAAAACAGAGCTCGATGATCTAGACGAATTTGTTGATGATGGAATTAATATTTTTAGAAATGGAAAATTATTTATTGTCATTGCTGTTGATTTGGGGGACTTGCTAAAAATTGAGTGTGAAGTAGGAAAGTATGAGATTTTAGAATCTTATGATCCTTCATCTCTCTAAGAAGTCATTACTAGAAAAAATGAGAGATACTTATCCATAAGCTATGTAAGCTTCATTAAAATTCCTCAAATTAGAATTCTCCACTACTTTGTTGCTTCAACAGTTCATGAGAGGAGTAGTAGTTTCAATTATGTAAGCTTACAAAATATATGGCTAATAAAATTTGCATTCAACATAATCCATCTTAACCTTGGAAGATTCATGATTGAGAGGATGAAGGGAAACTGTTGAACTTGCCCTATGGAAACATTATTACCTCTCTAATAAGAAAAAAAGGGATCTGGAGTTGAAGATACCAAGTGGACAAGGTCAAGAGCAAAGACCAAGCAATTTATTTGGGAAGTCTACAAAAAATGAGATACAAACTAGGAAAATTCATCAAGAATCCCAAAACATCCCAAGAAATGAAGACTTTGCCACTACTCATACCAAAACAGCCTCTCCTCCAATCTCAGATAAAATGATCTTCAATTTGCTAATAAGGATAGATGAAAAGTTAAATGATTAGTCAGTAAGGATTTTGAAAATTGAAAAATAGTTTCAAAGCCTAGTTGTTATCCTTAAAGAGAAAGGAAAAACACCATCTGGACTTGAGCTTAAAGGCATTCTAGCAACTTAGAATCCTACACCAGAAGAACAAACTGCTGAGAATCCTAAGCTGCACACATTTGATACTCAAATTGAAAGTGTTAGAACGGAACCTAATACAACAAAGAAACAAGATACTTTTAAACATGAAGAAGAAAATAAAGGCAATGATGATATTGGAGCATTTGATTCTCTTGACAACATCATTGACAATTTCAATATTCAAAAACATGGTGAAGTTGAAGAAAGGGCTCGACTGAATCCAGAAGCTAAATCTTTCATAAGGAAATCTAAGGAAAAAGAAACTGAAACTAAGCCAAAAAAACCTTGACGATTAGTAGGGAGAGTCAGAGAAAACTAATAACTCTCCAACAAATTCTGAGAAAACTTTAATCATGGATGTGTTTCATCATATGGTAAGAGAAGAGAAAGCTGAAAAAGTAATAGTAAAGGGAAAAGTACAAATGCTTGCATTTAGTAAAACTTCAATTGGCTCAACTACCACCACAAGAAGAAGTAAAGCTACTGACAAAGAAAAGGGGAAAGGATTTACATCTTCACAAGATCCAATCAAACTTACTGGAAAAGGGAAGAAAATCATGGCAACCAAAACCAAGTTCCTCAAAAGAAGACTGTCTGCTAGGTTAATTGTAAATAAATCCCCTACCAAAGCTAGAACCTTAACTAAACCCTCTAGTCAAAAGCCTTTCCAAGTCTCTGATTCCTCATCCTTTGGTTCCTTATCCATTCAATCATCACCCTCATCATCTTTCAAGCCTATTAATATTTACTTTGGTACTGATGAATCCACCCATTCCTTTGACTCTTATTGAATTTAGCTTTTTGAAAAGTCACTCTGTTTTACTGATCACAAAAATGGGGAGAAAGTAGGAGTAGGTAGGAGTAACAATGTAGTGCTTTAGACCTAATGTAGTGTTTTAAAGTTTTGTTAATGCTTGGTTTGTTTAAAAGTAAGGATGATAATTTGTTATTTTATTTTGTTAATCCTTTGTTGAAGACCTTAAATATTGTATGCTTGATGATCCTTTGTTACTCACTTAATGATCTTTTGTTATTAAATTACTGACAGTCATGAATGTCTATATGTGCTTAAGAAACTCATGGATATTTCTTATTGAAAGTCACATATTACTGAATTGTTATTTACTGTATACATTGATTCTACTATTTCTGTTTAACTGAATAATAGATAGAAATTATTTGATATGCAGAGATGGACAATAAGATGATTTGAAACATCATGCACATATTAAGGGGAAGCACACACTTAGGGGGAGCAATCCCTCAACATCTACAACATAATATAAAAAAAAAACCCAAAGGAGTTTCCAAGTTGAACCACGTTGTGGCCTTCTTTAGATGACACATGGCTAAATATTATTTTAAGTATTATGATTTTTACTTATAAAGGACTTTTAGGGGATGACATATGGCATTGTAATTTGTCTTTATATGGAGGGCATTTTAGGGTTTTAGTCAAAAGACTAGTATCATTCCGAAATTTATGTATAAATTGAGGGTAATTTTGATTTTTTATGTGTCAAGGAAATGTTTCTTGGGTTTTTGATCGAAAGGGAAGGGCATTTCAAGTTTTTCCCTACCATTTAGAAGCTTCCATTCTTCTTTCTATCTCTTTGGTTTTATCGCCTATTTCATACATATCTTTCTTTCTCCCATTCTTATTTTTCATTCTCACGTTTCTCTCATCTGTTTTTCTTTTCTTTCTACTCGCCTCTGCCTCTCTCATGTTTGGTTTTCTACAATTTTTTCCTTTTTCTTTCTCTCTACCTTTTTGGTTTGCTTCACTATGGTATTTTGGTTTCTTCTCTTCGATTGTGGCACCTCTTCTGTTCTTTCATCCGTTGTTTTCTACTGGTTTAGATTTGTTACATTTTTCGGGTTGTGTAGCTTTTTTGCTTCTTCAACCGGTTGAGATTTGCAGACCTTTTGGTTTGGATGTGTTTTTCCTATATTTGTGTTAGTTTCAATTCCTTGCATTTTTTTGGGTTTTTGTATTTGTTTTATGCATTTTGGGTTCTTCAAGTGGTTGAAGTTTTGAGATTATTTGATTTTGGTTTCTTTCTTTAATGCCTCTTTGGTTTTGTCGCCTCTTTCGTTCTTACAGTACTCCGACACTGTTTGGTTAGGGTTTTAAGCCTCGCTAATGTTTTACATTTGTGGATTTGCTTTTTTTTGGATATTTTAGTTTTATTAGTCATAAATTTTTTAGTGAATTTCTATTAGCAGGTGTGGGTCAGATTCGATGCATTTTGGTTGCTATTATCGGACTTTAATGCCTTCTTTAGTAGTGACAAGTTTTAGTATATTCCTATTTTGTCTTTTCATTTCTCAATATTTTGATTTTTTCATAATGATGTAAATGGTTTCATGTTTCTCTGATTTTTTTTCTCTGTTTTTACGTTCATTCTGATTTATAGTTACTGATTATGTTTACATTCTTTGTAGCATGTAGGTGAATGATTTTAGTATCTATAGTTTTATGCATTTTTTTTACCTGTATATTTTATTTGAGTTTTTTCATTTTATCATCTTCATGCATGTGTATCTACAGAGTTTTACTCTTCACGGTGATTTCATAAATGAAATCAAGACTCAATCATTAAAGCCACCGGTTATAGTGTCTGCAAGTAAGCATTAATACATTTACTTGATAAATGTTTTATTAAATGCTTAAATTTAAAACTAAGGTAAGATGAATTAGTTCGGTTGTGGAGTATTCATACTGAAATACGCATTTTGATATTCATTGGAGTTGGGGTTCACTGAAATGAAATTTTGGGTATGGTAGCTGCAAACGATACTTAAGTTGTTTATAAAAATTTTACTTTTGATTTATTAGTTTGTTATTTCAATTAGATAAAAAATTATCTTGGTTATAATCAATGTATCACTTTTTTTTGAAATATTTCAGCTCTTTTTCTATTTCATGTGTGCTTATAAACATGGAGGAAGAACAGGGGGAAGTTATTGAAAGGACGACAAATGTTGCAATCTCAAGCTATCGCTTGGGTTTATTTCATTAAGACTTTGTTGAACATTCTCTGAGGATGATGGGAAATCGTTGTGATTAAAGTTGAAGCAGGGGTGATGTGATTCATTTTGCATTATTTTACTTTTTTGTTGTCTAATGTTTTTAACACTTGTAGTAAAGTTTGTGAGTAATTGGTGATGAATTTCTTCACCTTTTCCTTCCTCTCTTTTTGTAACTGGCATTTGCTAATGTAATTCAGATTTGAAAATTTTTTTGTCGTGATAATTATCATTGTTTGTCTCATTGAGAGATTAAATTTGTTGGTGTGATTTGTTTGTTCTTTTTTTTTTTTGCAGTTTCATATTATATATGTTATGAACATACTATTTGTTATATTTTATAAGATATTGACGAGACCAAGACCATTCTCAATCAAAAGGGGTTGATATTTATTTTGCATCATGGTTGGATCACAGTAATGTAGTTCATGGTGTGAAAAAAAAAGATTAATTATTTTTTTTTCTTTTTATTGATGCAATAAACTCAATCTTAAGTTTCAAGATTGAATTTTCATACCTTTTTCGTTATGACAAAGCCAACTTAGCTTATGTACAACAACTAATAATGTTGTGAAATCAATCACAACCTACAATGATGCAATAATTAGGACAGAATTAGAATTTAATATGATTTTACATTATCATTAATTTCCTTGCAAAAGAAAAGGCAATAACGACGAAAACTTGATTTTTTATAAATATAATTTTCTTATTATTTTTTAGAATAATATTAAGTTTATTATAAGATTTTTCTTTTTATTTTGACTAAAAATTAAATATTAAAACAGTTTGTGTTGTATTTTTCTTTTTGACAAAATTTTTTACACCAATTATTTAAACAATATTTATAGATCTGTAGTAAAGTGCGGGGTTTTTTCTAGTGTTCATTAAAAGATAAGCATATAGACATTGCATTATTAATCAATGAATGTTTTGTCATCATCGAAAAAAGGGGAGATTGTTGACTCCATTAGTTTTTAATGATAACAAAACATTCTCATTCATTAATGTCTAACTACAAGTGTAAGATAAAAATATAAGTTACTAAATAGAATAATCATTCGAAAGCAACCATCAAAGCTCATCAGGATAAGTGGCCATAAAATGAATCATAAACAAAAGCCTCTTAATCGATTAACCAAGCAAGTTAATACCCTAAAATTCAAAAGTGAAGGTCTAAAGGAAGCTCTATAGTCAAATTTCTAAACAACAATTAAAAAAATCTTGGGTGGCCAAACAAATTTTATGATTGATTAAGAATAGAGGAAGATCAACATAAATAAATTTTTTAAAAAAAAGAATCAATCAAACAAAGAAAGGTTAGTGAAGTTGGTTTCTTGAAAATAGTAAGCTTTTAATCGATTAAAACCCTTCTTAACTGGTTAATACAGTGAAGCAAACTGCAAGACAAAGAAGACTTAATCGACTAAAGCCTATAATTAACTAGTTAAAGGCAAACTATTAGGAAAAATTAAATTTGAATACTAAAAGACAAAATAATGACTAGACTAGTTCCTAAATTGTTTCTAACGATCAGAAGCTGTTCAAATCCATTAGAGCTGATTTTTTCAAGTATAAAAGACATCTCCAATGGCTAAAAAGTGTGTGAGATGCTTCCAAGAGCTTGAAAGAAACAAGATTAGCAAAAATCCTCTCATTTCCACTTGTGTTTCACTCCAATCATTGTAATTGATTTTTGCGTCTCATCTTGTACCATTTAGATCAGCTTAGTGATCATAGGTACAACCTCATATTTGTAATCCTTACTGACTTGGAGTGTGCTAGTCACTTTAAGAGGTAGATCAAGCTTAGGATAGCTTGTTTAATGTTGAAGTTCTTAACTTAGCCTAAAAAAAGTTAGTTTTGGGTTTTGGTTGATCCCTGAAAAAACCATCATTAAAGGTTATGGTTGATCTTGTGAAAAGTCATTTTAAAAACTTTGTGGAAGCTTGGGAATTTCACTGGTTTTAGTGAATTAGTTTTAACATTATTGATTGGAAGATCAAGGTAATAGATGTAGGTCAAGAGACCGAACCACTATAAATTGTTGAGCATTGTTCGCTTTCCTTCATTTCTTTGTTCTACTTACTCCTATATTACTCTTCTAACAAGTTTCAAAATTTTCTTATCAACTTCCTTTCACAAGCTTTCAACTAGCAACCAATTTTAGTGATATTCGAAAAGTGCTATTCACCCCCCCTTAGCACACTCTTTGGGACCAACAAAGGTGTGGAATGCTTAACCAATATGGTATCTATTGAATTTCTTTCTTTTTCTTCTTTGAAACTATAGCTATTTTTCTTATGAAAGGTGTCTGGAAAAATACCAAAAATTTACTTTGAATAAGCAGATAATTAATAGATTCAGATAATTAATGGTTAGTGCTATTCTAATAGGGTTCGACTTTGGATAGTATTTTTTAATTTTATCTGAGTTTTTATAGGGTATGAGTACTTCAGTATTTAAACGATTTCAGGATCGGATACCTCAAAAATAATGGGTACCTTATTGTTTACATCTATATTAAAAAAAATGTAATTAAGACAATTTTTATCTTAAAACAACGCATATACTCTTGTCTAAATTAAGACAACTCTTATCTTAATTTGTCTTAATTAAAACAACATTTATACTGTCTAAATTAAGATAATTCTTGTCTTAATTAAGACAACATCTAAAGTTACCATTTTGAACATTAATTTAATCAATTAAAAATACATGCATTTCAACTTAAATAAGTTGAATTTTACAAAGCAAAGTGGGGAATATATTTGAACGTAAATATTCCAAGCTCCAATAAGTTTAGAATTATTCTTAATCTCATTAAGATAATTCAAATTTATTAACCATGAAATCATTTCACCATAAATTCATGGTTGCACTCTTGGATTATCTACAATTACAAGAAATAGTCCAATATTAATATTTAATATTGGTTGTCCAATTGCAAACCTTATGTTGCGAATCCTCATAACCATCCAATGATAAAATGTGAAATTATTATTTTACCCTTCATGTCAATTTTGTCCTTTAGTCTCAAATTTCATCCAATACTCTAGATCTAAGCTTTTGAGTATCAAGATGCGATAAGTAGCTAATTCATCAGTTCACTAACCCTAGATTAATAACCAATCTTTTTGAAATTACTAGAATTGATGTTAACGCTACAAACTCCATATATTGTATATATGTTCCCTAATACTCTCTTCAATTATAACCCCAACATTCAAAGTCTAGATAAACGCAATACAATGATTATGCCCATGACATATCAAAGATT
Organism: Theobroma cacao; assembly: GCF_053813885.1. Classification (NCBI taxonomy): domain Eukaryota; kingdom Viridiplantae; phylum Streptophyta; class Magnoliopsida; order Malvales; family Malvaceae; genus Theobroma; species Theobroma cacao. Next base: position 15,526,931 of record NC_142647.1, read on the forward strand.
ATAAAGAGATAAAACACAAGTCAATTATCCATCAAGATTTCGGTTCTACCATAAGCGAATGCTAATGTGTGAGATCAAGTTTTAGGTAACATTCAAACTTAAACTTGATTCTCACGTAATTCCAATTCACATTATAGTATCATTACTCGAAGTTAACTACTTCGATGATTTGAGATTCCTCATTCCCTTGAAGTGAATCACATTCCTTATTTTGGAAGTAATCTAGACACTATAGTCTTAACATAATAAAGTGACTAGCTTTATTATATGACTATAAACAATTTTAGATTCAAATAAAATACATGTTTCTTATGTATAACTCTTTATACAAATATATTTTGATACTTCAATAGAATCTTGGTACCTTTATAACTAGATAATAAATCTATAACATACGTAAAAGGAAGCCCCAAATGGGCTTCCTCCTCTAGCGAGGTGGAGGGTATAGAAAAAAAGAGAAAAAGGAAAGAAAAAGAGAGGTAGAAAGAGAAAGAAAAAAACAGATAGAAAGAGGCCAGTGTGCAACGCACGGGCCATAGTTTAGTACTTACTTAAAACAAACTTTTCGTCTTATTATCAAAATATACTTTCATCACAAATAAAATAAATGAAAATAAAGATGAGAATATACTTAATTTCTAAAATATTCTTAAATTCCTAACAGCCAAATCTATCGATAGATTGGCCTAATCTATCGATAAATTAGGCATAGATTTGAAAAAAATGGATTATTTTGGTTTTTTTTACCTTCATTAAAAGCCTTAAAACCGTGGACTTTTCCTCTTTTGACAAAAACGTAGTTTTTCCTTAAAAACCTAGCCACCCTCTTCCTCTTTTCTCTCAACTCTCATTTTCAACAAATCCATGGATTTCAAGCATTAAAAAGTTATTTAAAGCTTGGATTTTGATTCTAAAGATTTTGGAAGGTAAAGTTTTTTAGTTATAAATCTTAAACTCAATGTTTGATTTCTATAAATTTATGGATTTTCAAAAAATCGTTTTGTTCATGAAAAACTTAGGTTTCGAGTTGGTTTTGGAATTCTCAAGCTCACCAAGGTAAAGTTGTTCTTAACTCTAGCTAGTGATAGCTAGAGTTAGATTGGTTGTTGATTTATGGATTAAAAGATTGGTGGAAAATATTTATGGAATAATAAGATCATTATTAGTCTAAATCTTGTTAGAGAACCAAATATTAATGATGGAAACTTTGTAATATGTGTTGTGGAAGAAGTTTGAGTTTTTGAAAAATTGAGTGTTCGACAAAAGGTGCAAGAGAGCTAGGCATTCTTCATCGAGGTGGATAGATGGGGCTTTTTTAATTATTTTAATATAATTAAGCATGCCTATTCTATAACCTTACATATAAATGAATATCAATGAGTTTGTGATGTGAACAATGGTTTGCAAATATGTTTTGATGAAAGCTATATACTATGTATGTATGTCTACTATGAATTAGTTTTGAGTATAGAAAACAAGCCTTTCAAACCTTTACATCTCATTTGTCTATGATTGATGTATAATTGATGGTTCTAATGTTGATATAAGAAATGATTTATCCTTGATGAGGCCATGGTATTTATGGTCATTTATTTATGAGATTATTGATATGGTTGATTGACTCCGGTTTTGTTATGTTTCAACCTCCATGATATGTTGGCGATTGGATTCAACCTTGTGATTGAACTGAATTTTGAACAATGAATTATTTATATTGTGATTGGTGGAGCTTATTGGGATAAGGACTTGTAGCTAGTGATAGTAGATGCTAGCCATTGTGCATAATGATTTACAGCTAAAGTTGGTAGAGAGGTAATTTCCTAGGACTCAATGGGTATTTGTAGTTAACAGAGTTCTACTTTTTCTTTTGTGGTCAGTGACTATATGTATTGGACCTTTCTAGTGAGATGACATTAGGTGATTTATTTGTCCTAGGCTAGTGCTCCATGGTTTTATTGAGTTGATGTTTAATGTGGATTTAAATTATGCATATTGTTGTTTTGATGATTGAACTTTGATTACTTGACTATGAATGAAAGTTAGTATTGGATGAGGTCCTAGTGTTGGGTTATAGGTTGAAATATTGCATTCTATGTTATATCTATCGATACTTTTAAGCAAATATTGATAGATTTGCTTCAGAAAGGTTGAATTTACATTATGTGTAAAATCTATTGATAGATTGGACCAATCTATTGATAGACGAGACAATTTATCGATACATGGAACCTATGTATTGATCGATCAAGCTTATTTTGAAACTTGAATATTTTCAAAAAGTTTTCTAAAAAGGAAAATGAATTTGTTTTATAACCAAATATTTGAAAACCTTGATTTATGTTCCAAACGCTACATGATTGATGTTTAACTCAATTTTTAACCGAACTTCTTGAATTCGTTTCCAAACAATAAATATTGCTTTAAAGGTTTATGAACCATTTTACAAATTATGTTTTATAAAACATTTAGCTATCTTTGTACCTTTAAAAAGATAACGAACTTGGAGTTATTATAGACTTATGTTTTTTGACTTGTTTGAGAGACAACGAACTCGGAAACTATGGGATTAGTTGGTTCTTGATTCATTTAAAACATAATGGACATTGAGACCATGTGGATACTTGATACACTTGATAAAGCAGGATTGTTATATGATGATGCTTGAAAAAGCATATTCATATTTAAGGTTACGCTTGAAAAGGCAGGGTTTGCAAACATGTGATAAATGTTTATTTGCATATTTCTAAAAGTGTATTTTGATAAATACTCTTATCTATTAACTTGTTCCCTTTCCCTGTATTTGCTCACAGAGTTATTTATAACTCACACATGTAAGATGCACTTGTTATTTTAAATCAGTAGATTGCTTGGCTCGTTGTCTTTTAGGAAAAGCTATCTTTATAGTCAGTATTGGTAGGTGATCATCATGGCATCCAGTAGTCATCAGCCTTTTTTCTTGAGTCATACTTCGCTGGGTTTGGTCTGGTCTAGGCCAATCGTTCATACTTGACTATTATGGATTTTGACTTTGATTATGATATGGAATAATTGATATTATGGATGATTGCCATGAGATGACTCATGCTTGTATTTGCCATAGGATGGCTTATATTTGGATTATTATGTATGTTGCTTCTGCCTTATGAGCACATTCACGTGCAAATTGATATGATATTTTCTTATATACAATGTAATCATGTTTATACCTGTTTTATATATGATTCCATCATGATAAGTCCCATGAATCACATACGAGTATTTAGATAATTTATTATCTTAGGTTTGGATGGATTAAAAGAGTCACTCCCATAGACACTATTGCACGCGATCATAACTTTAAATTTGGATCATGACAAAAAGAAAGTTAGACTATTTGAAAATATTGTAGAAAAGTATTAACATACATAAATCTTGGAAGTTGTTTTGGGATGTAGAAATATTTTTACATTATTCCTCAGCATCCTGAATCCATGTCCGACATTGATAATAAACATTTAGTAAGGAGTTTGCAAAAATTAAAAAGCCATAATATAGAATTTCAACTTAATATAAAAAGTAATATAGAAGTATTCATCCAATAACAAACACCCAAACTTTCAAAACTTTATCCAAAATTACAAAAACAAAAAGAGCTCATTTTCACAATGCATGTTTTAATCAACATGCAAAGTGTAAAAAGGAGACTTGAATAATCTGCAAAAGGGAAAAAAAGCATGGCCAATGGAGTTATAGACCAAATCATTAATAACCATGTTCAAACAACTTTTAGTGAAGGTGAAACTTAAATCATGCTTAAAATATAAAAACTGAAAGAGAGGTACCTTTGTTGTAACAGCCAAATGACTCTTATGTCTAATTTTTTTTCCTAAAAGCTTCATCTGAGATGGGCAAAAGAAGGAGGATTCAAAAACCACAAGAAAACAAATTATTAAATGAAGAAAAACAAAGGAAAGATAACCAAAAATGGAAATCACGAAACAAATTGAAATTTCACAAAAAAAAAGTAAGAGTAAAAAGACTAAACACAAATTTCTTTTCCTTTATCTCTTTTTTTTCTTCCCCTTTTTAGCCAACAAGGAACTACGCTCTGACGTAGACCTGGTAATTTTAAACATGACACGTTAACACAATATGAAAAGACACGGGTTAAACAGGTTTTGGGTTTACCCTTAACGTGTTTTGTATCTAATCGTGTTTGACACGTTAAGACACGACAAACACGTTAAGACACGACAAACACGTTTAAACACGTTTACTTAATCGTGTTATCGTGTTTAAACGTGTATACGTGTTTAAACGTATATACATGACACGTTTATTAACCTATTAAACATTAATAGTTAAAGACTATTTTAACCTTATATAAATAATTTTTAATAATTAGTTGATGTGTATTTTAACTTTATATATGATAATGAATTTTATGTATGTTATTTATATTAAATTTTATTATATTTGATGTTATTATTACTATTTTTTTGTTATAATTATTTTTGTAATTATATATTTTAAATTTAAATAATAAAATTATATTTAATTATAAATATTTTTATTTAATCGTGTTAAACGTGTTAACCGTGTTAAATGTGTTAATCGTGTTAAACGTATTATTAATCGTGTCGTGTCGTATATTGACACGTTTAATAAATGTGTAAAACGTGGTAATCATGTCATGTCGTGTTACACGTGTATTAAACGTATACGTATACGTGTTTTAAATTTAAGACACGAATATTAAACGTGTCGTGTTCGTGTCTAAACGTGTCTGACACGTTTAAGACACGAATACACGAATTGCTAGGTCTACTCTGACATACTTCCCTGTCCTCTTCTCCTCTACTCTTCCTTTTTGTCCACCCTCTCCACCTTCTCTCTTTTTCTCTTTCTTCCTCTGTCTCTATTAGGAAACAACGATGGTTTAAACAACATGGATAATGAAGAAAGAAAGCCCTAGGCGACAGAAGTGGGGGAGAAAAAAAGAAAGAAAGACAAGAACAAAAATAACAAAAGAGAAAAAGTACTTGGGAAGCTTTCACATACAAACCCAAAATACTCCTATGAAAACATCAAAAGATCAACAAAAGTGTCAAACTCTAGAGCTATCAGTACATGAGACTTATTATATACTAGACAGTAGATAGTAAAATATTAAGAAATATTCTATAATCTAGTGCTCTTCCAATTGCATTTTAGGTCATTATTTTTTAGAGCTATCTACTATCTACTTATAGTGAAATGCAGTAAAATGTTTAAAATAAGATGGGAAAATAAATTTGATTGAATTATATCAATTATTTTTTTAGTTTATGAATAGTTTTTTGTTTTCAAAGTTATTATAATCTATTATAATTATTTATTTTAAAATAAATTTAAAATAAAAAAAGAAATTCTATTGAAGAAATGCATTCTAATAGTTCTAAGCCTATATATATATATATATATATTTCCTTGGACTATGATTAAATTCAAAAAGAAAAGATAAACTAATAAATGTTTGAATTCAAAATTTTATGAAAAAAATCTATATGTTTGGTAATTTTTGATATTTGAATTTAAATAATGTATCGAATAAATTATAACAAAAAATAGATTTTATTGAATAAAATTCCACGTCAGTATTCCTTATTTGGCAACCCTGTCAATGAAAATTTGTTCAAGAAATTCAATTTTCTTTTGGGGCTTTCTTCCTTAGTCTTTTGGATCATTGGGCCAACACAGAGTTTAAAGGTTCAAGCCCTCGAAAAGGGCCGTTCTCATCTTCTTCGTGTTTTAACCTCCAAAACTCCAGCCGCCTTTTCACACTCTCGGCTTCCCTCACGCTGCTGTCACCGGTTTTCCTACCGCCACCGTCTCCTTCTCTCTTACCCCTTTTGCCTTTCTTTTCCCTCCTTTTTCACCGAAACTTACTCTTACAAAAAGAAAAGAAAAGTAAGAAACGGGTGAGTGAAGTGAGTGAAGGAGATGTCGAGTCGGCCCGAGTTGCAAGCCCCGCCCGAGATTTTCTACGACGATACTGAGGCTCGAAAATACACTTCCTCTTCTCGTATTGCCGAAATTCAGGTTCACTTGAAATTTAATAATTTTCTTTAAATTTTGGTAGCAATTTATTACCTGTTGAAATTACAAAGTTTTAAAAAATCGGGTTCTTGAAAAATAGACGAAGCTTTCTGAGAGAGCGCTGGAGCTTCTCGCTTTGCCTGATGATGGAGTCCCCAGATTGCTCCTTGATATCGGTACATATTTAGTCTCTCTCCATATAAATATTAATATTAAACAATAAATTATGCATAAGTTTTGACTTTTAATTTTGAGTAATTTGTTTTTATTTTAGGGTGTGGATCAGGGCTTAGTGGGGAAACAATAACTGAGAATGGACACCAATGGATTGGTTTAGATATTTCTCAGTCGATGCTGAGTAAGTTAAATTTTAAATTTGTGGAAACTTACTTTTATGGCGCTCATTTATTTTCTAAAAGGAAATGAATGTAAGAGTTTTTTTTTCTTTTTCTATTTCCAGATGTTGCGTTGGAAAAAGAGGTAGAGGGTGACTTATTGCTTGGTGATATGGGTCAGGTATTTGCCAACAATTTCAAGCTTTTCAAATTAAAATGATGATATGAATATATCTTTCTGAAAATAAACACTTTATTATAATATTTTTTTTTCAGGGTTTAGGACTTCGTCCTGGAGTTATCGATGGGGCTATAAGTATCTCCGCTGTTCAGGTATGCTTTTGGTTCATATTTTGCTTCACCCTTTTATATAATTTGTTGTCAAATCTATTGAATTATATAAAATTATAACTTTAAACATTTTTGTTGAGTTCTTGACTAAGTTCATTGTTGTCTTCTTTGTCTTATTTTATTCTTAGTCCTTAACTTTAGAATTTTACTTGTTTTAATTAAGCAGGAGTTTTCCTTGTATATATCTAGTAGATTGATTTACACTTGAAACTTTTTCATACGTTTGGGAAGAGAAAAAAGTGTACAAATTAGCTATGCCTTTAATGTGGCTTTGACAACTAGATAATTTTGGTTTCCTTAAGAGAAATTTTTAGCAATGGTGTTATACCTGTAGTTAACACTCCAACGCCTCTTTATGTTATTATCTCCTTATTGCTTTTTATATGTTTAAAGATCTCAAATGTTGCTTTTTTTTGTTGTCATATTTTGAAACATTGCTTTAATTTTTGTGCACGAATTTGTTCATTGAAGTAATCATTTCTAGGTGAATGGCACTTTCACACTTGTTTTGCTTTTGCCTAAAAGTTACTTGTGATTCTATTTTAAATATTTATTTATGAGATTTCCTTTGTTAGTAGTGTGCATTATAAGGTTATCCTTTTAACGAAAGAGAAAAACACCCAGGCTATTGTTTTCCCTTATCATAAAAATTCAAGGCTATTTTACTATTGTTGTTAAAGAGGTTAACTTCGTAACGCCTGTCGGAATAACCTTGAGGGTCCATGTATGGTCAACAAATAAAACATAGGGATAGGGTGAGAGTGCAGATTACGATTTGTTTGTTTTTGTGTCTTAAATTTATGAATGATGAGAGGAGCAATTAAGTTTGGATTATTATCAAGTAAAGTATTTACTCTAGTATTAAATTTGATTACATCCCTGCGATTAAGTGTATAATTTCTCCTCATGGTTTTGCAGTAAAAGTCTTTGAAATGTAGTTCGGTGATTTGTGAAGAAAGAAATAATTATTTTTCTTGAACTTTTAATGAGTTGGAATATTGATATTTTTTTGTGCAAAATTTCCCTTCAATATTTGTAGAAATGAATGGAGGAATAAATGTGACTTAAGCCTGCAACTTATGATCACCAATGGTTTCAACTTTTCAGAACCTTCATAAGCTGTTTTCTTCGAATTGGTTTTGTATACACATAGGTTACAAGCAAAGTAGATGAAGCATTTTTGGCTTGCTCATTTTTTTTCCCTATGTTGCTCTGCCATGCAGTGGTTATGCAATGCTGACAAGTCCTCTCATGAGCCAAGATTGAGATTAAAGTATGTTGTGGTTCTTATCTTCTTAATTTTCATGAACAAAAAAAGACATACCATCGATACATGCAAATTGAATATGCATTTTGGCCATGTTATTGTGTTTTGATAATTCTCATGATTTTTTAGGGCTTTTTTCGGATCATTATATAGATGCTTAGCGAGGGGAGCAAGAGCAGTGCTCCAAGTATATCCTGAAAATCTAGCCCAACGTGAGCTGATTTTGAGTTATGCAATGCGTGCTGGATTTGCTGGTGGTGTGGTTGTTGATTTCCCACACAGGTATGACGTAATTCTATGTGAGTAATTTTATGATGGGCTCTAAAATTGCCTTCTTTTTATTGTGTCTGTGTGCATGCTTAGGGGGAGGGATACTTGGAGTTAAAGGCAGTTATCATAGGTACTAAGGGATGTCTTTATTCCATGAAAGCATACGCTTCCTTCTGTGCCTTTGCTCACTGTCAATGAACTTGTTTTAGATTGACATGTTTATGTATCTCAGTGGACCATTTGATTTGCGTCATTTGTTTAAATGAATTAAGATTTTCATTCCCCATTTGTTTGGCTTCCTGTAAGGCGAAGGAATGTATTGCATGAAATAACATCTCATTATTACTGGTTATATTTTATGCTATATTGTCCTTTTGTGCATATTTATGTTAGTATTCTGCTTCTTTTTATCTTATATATTTCCCATACTTTGCATTTTCATTTTTCTTTATATTACATTCGACCATCTATTAAAATCTATCTTCTTTGGTGGTGTAGGGAAGCTTCTATTTCTCCTAATGAATGGAATGTAATTTTAGTGAAACTATGCATTTATGAGTTTTAGTAAATATTCTAAATCCACATAGGAAAGCTCCAATACAACATCCTGTTTGTTAAATAGATTGAAAGGTTGGTATTTTCATGATGTCTTTTTTGCCACTCTAACGTGACGATAATTTTCTGCCAGTACCAAAAGTAGAAAAGAATACCTTGTCCTCACTTGTGGTCCACCATCCCTCAGCACAACCATTCCTAATGGAAAAGGTGAAGATGGAGAAAGTTGCTCTGATGATGAGAGCAGCGGAGATGAAGAAAATCGGACGGTGAGTTATCATATCACACACTCTAATACCCTTTTTCTGGTCAAGGCTTTCCCTTTCTCTAGAAAAGACAGCAATAAATAAATAGATAAATGGCATGCACTATGATTATTATTTTGTGCTTATTCATGAGTGTTGTGGTATTTTTGGGGTTCTTGCAGGTTTGCATTTCAGACAGGCACAGACCGAGGAAAAAGCAGAAAATAAACAAGAGAGGCAAGGGCAGAGAATGGGTGTTGAGGAAGAAGGAACAGATGAGAAGGAAAGGTAATGTTGTGCCCCCAGACACCAAATACACAGCTCGGAAACGGAAGTCTCGCTTCTGATGGCTACATTATTATTAGTATTATATCTAAAGCCTTTGTGATGGGGAGGGGTTCTATAAGTTTTGCCGTCTACTTGTTGACATGTTACTTAAGATGATGTTTGTTTGTTTAAATATTTAAGGGAATATGGTATAAAAAGCCAAAAGCTTTGGTTGCATTTACCTTTTCATGTAGTCAGTATCCAATATGTAGCATTGTTGTTTTAATGTAAAGCTAGGAACCAAATATATGGAAATTCATCTTCTCTACCGACGAAAATTTTATTTGTTGCAAGAGGATTTCAGATTTTGGTTCAGGCATGTTCTGCCTATCCTGTTGTGTTTTTTCTAATCTTTACCAATTGAATATTGCAATTCGTAATTTTTTGATCATTAATTTTAATTTGCAAATGTATAAAAAAATTTTAGTTCATTGGAAAAATGTATTTATTAATTTTGTAGTGTTGAATTAATAATATTCACTTTTAATTAATAAATAATTAAAATAAGTAATTGTATGTTTTCAATTTTATAAAAATTATTTTATATTTTTTAGAAATTTAATAATTTATACATAATAATTATTATTTAAAAAATAAAAAAATCAATGGTAACATACAATGCACTTGAGTAAAACAAAATTATATGGAAAGTAATAAAAGTAACCCTTCATATAAACCACTAAGAGAATGAAAATTACAAATTTGTCCTTTTGAAAATTCAGTTTTAGGAGAGAGTATGGAGAAGTGGGAGTGAGAGAGAGGAGGCCGCCAGCAGCAGCAAAAACATCATTGGATGGCTGGATCAGGACTGCTGAGACCGGAGACAGCCAAGCTCGCGTCGAATTAGGCGCGGCAACTTGTCGACACCTCCCTCACCTTCTCTACCTTCTCGCCTGCAACTGGAGGTATCTGACCTAAACTAACCACTGATGGTTGGCCAGATGGAGGGTTTCCTACACCCTTTTTTTCCAGGTTGCCCGTTGTCGGTGCTTTTGTATATAAAAAAAAAAGACAACTTAATTAAGGGTAAAATAGGAAAAACAAACATTTTCAGTAATTATTCCGTTTTGAACACTAGCAGGTAGGTTTACCTTGTCTTGGCCCATTAACCTTACACGCCGATGATTCCCCTTGTCGAAACGCTAACTTGTTGTACGCATCAAAGCTAAAGCATCAAAAACTCTCTTTGAGCAGACTAAAACCCTTGTCGGCGCCGTTCTCTCTCGCTCTCTTACCTTCGCATCGCAGCCATGGTTACTACTCAATAAATCTCGTTACCTTTTTTTTTCCTTTGCTTTTGATTAATCGCAAAAATCTCTTGTTTCATTGATTTTCTTTTTTTGTTGAATTTGCAGTCTCAGCAACCCGATAAGAAGCCTGAGACTGAAGAAGACCTTGAACGCAAGAAGAAGAAAGAAGAAAAAGTCTTTTTTTTTTTTATTTTTACTTTTCCATTTTACTTCATTTTCTACTATGAAATGTTCAATTTAAGTTTATAATCATACCAATCTGGATTGGTCTCAAGTGTCCTTCTTTAATCCTACTTCATTTTTGTACGATAGGCGAGGGAGAAGGAACTGAAGAAACTCAAGGCCCTTGAAAAAGCTGAGTTGGCCAAACTTAAGGTAGCAGCAAGAAACTCTGCTTACTAACTTGTGAAACTTTGTTGTATATGCGGTTAGTTTTGGTTTTAGCAATTTTAAAATCATTTGTTGTATTTTTGTCCAAGGCACAACAAGGATCGAATGCTCCAAAAAAGAGTGCAAAGAAAAATGTCAAGCGAGAAGCCGATGAGGAGAATCCACAGGATTTTGTGGATCCAGATACTCCTTTGGGTGAGAAAAAGAGACTCTCTTCTCAGATGGCCAAACAATACAGTCCAGCTGCTGTGGAGAAGTCGTAAGTGTGGAAGTTCACTTGATAGATGATTGTTAGTTTGGTTTCAAAGTTAATTTTTTTTTTTTAACTTATGCATTCTTTGTCTCTGTTTGTTTAGATGGTATGCGTGGTGGGAGAAATCAGGGTTTTTTCAGGCTGATGCAGGCAGCTCAAAACCACCATTTGTGATTGTATGAGTCTAATTGGAATTTACCATTTTTTAAACCTAAATCTGTGGTTCTTTAATAACTGGACTCATTTTGTAGGTTCTTCCTCCTCCAAATGTGACTGGGGCCCTACACATTGGCCATGCCCTCACAAGTGCCATACAGGTTGCACAGTAGAATGCTCCTACTGTATTTTTGCTTCGTGCCTTTTACATTTTATTTCATTTATGTGTGAATTTTATTGCATGCAGGACACAATGATTCGCTGGAGAAGAATGTCTGGATATAATGCATTGTGGGTACCTGGTGTGGACCATGCTGGGATAGCTACACAGGTTGAGTTCCTTTAGTATTTAATTGGATCAGTTGAAACTTAAGATTCATTTCTTTTTAATTTTGCATTGTACTTAATTACTCCCTTTTCCCCTTTGCTTGTCATATACAAGGGTGACTTGAAGTTACTCTAATGTAAAATATTTCAGGTGGTTGTGGAGAAAAAGCTAATGCGTGAAAGATGCTTAACGAGGCATGATGTTGGTCGTGAGGAATTTGTAAATGAAGTGAGTTTAGCTCTGAACCCATGCCTTTTAAAAAGTGTTAGCTCTGAAAGTTTTACTGAGTTTGAACCCTGAAATCAAGTTGGAGCTTATTAATTTTCCTATCCAAATGTAAAATTCTTGTGGTTTTGTTGATCTCATAATCATTAGGTTTGGAAGTGGAAGACTGAGTACGGTGGTACCATTCTGAGACAGCAAAGGCGAATGGGTGCCTCCCTTGATTGGTCTCGTGAGGTAAAACATAATGACATGCTTAAGTGTAAAACTTGTTTCTTTATATTGGCTATTGGCTATTGGCTATATGGTTAAATTCATCTTTGGTTGTTTTATTGATATGCTTCTCGTGTTTCTTGCTGCTTTTCATTCTTATATTCTTATTTACTTTTCTCAGTGCTTTACAATGGATGAGAAGAGGTCGAAGGCTGTGACGGAAGCCTTTTGTCGTCTTTATGAGGAGGGTCTTATTTATAGGTATGCTTTACATGGGAACATACTTTATTATAAGACTTCATAACTTAGAGCTTCTTAGCTGCAACTTATAGGTTAATACAACAAACAATTGCGGTAAATCTTGAATTTACTTAGGTACCCTGTATAACTCAAAGTGTTAAGAAAAATAGAATCCCAACAGCATAAACATTACCCAGGGGGGAGTGGGGGGGGGGGGGGGGGGGGTGGCATGGTAATAGGCAGTAGAAGGGAAAGAAAAGAAATTTTAGGATCTTTTCTCTTTTGCTAGTTTATTATATCACTTTCTTTACGTAACCTGACAACAGATAACCAAAATAAAAAAAGATTTCTTTCATCCTCTTCTATCTTTTGTGCTTTTTTCCCCTTTCTAGTGAAAATAAATCAAACAGACAAGATTCAAATATGTTTATGAAACAATCATATTACATCAAAAAGCTAACCCAGAACTCTGGATTTCTTTGTCATGGTTTTTTAATATATTTCCATGGTACTCATGGTGCTGAGTTTCTGAAGAAAACTCTTTTAAGAAATTGTTTCCGGTTGATTTCATTTTTCTGATGAATGGCAAGTGTTATGCAAGTCTTTTCTCATCGAAGGGAATTGCTGTACGATATCTTCATGCTTTAACTGGTTATATCTTTTTCACTGTACTAAATCTTATATATTGTTATTCCAAAAACAAAAATTCTTATATTTTATGATTGTTCATAAGCTTTTGTCTTTATCATTACATTGCCTCTTAAATTTCTCTATGCCTTCTACAGGGATCTAAGGTTAGTGAATTGGGATTGTGGCTTGCGAACTGCTATTTCTGATATTGAGGTAAGTCATTTTCTTTAGGTTATTTTTGTTTCCGCATCTTCTGCTGCATATCTTGAATTTGCTTGGTGTTTGTAGGTAGATTATACAGACATCAAAGAAAGGACTTTGTTAAAGGTCCCTGGTTACGAAAAGCCAGTGGAGTTTGGTGTATTGACATCATTTGCTTACCCTTTGGAGGGAGAGCTGGGTGAAATTGTTGTTGCTACTACAAGAGTGGAAACAATGCTTGGTGATACAGCTATAGCTATTCATCCGCATGACAAGAGGTACAGTCATCTGCATGGTAAATTTGCAGTTCATCCTTTCAATGGGAGAAAACTCCCAATAATCTGTGATGCAATTCTAGTTGATCCGAGTTTTGGAACTGGTGCAGTTAAGGTAAAAGTTCAATTGTTGACTTTGAAATGCAATAGTTATATGTTTTTCAATTCTTGTTTTGTTTGCTTTTGGTTTTCACTGTCTTCATGTTTTGTTTGATTTTTGTTTTCATTGTCTTCAATGTTGTACAGATAACTCCAGCTCATGATCCAAATGATTTTGAGGTTGGGAAGCGCCATAATATTGAATTTATTAACATTTTTACTGATGACGGGAAAATAAATAGCAATGGTGGACCAGAATTTGCTGGAATGCCACGGTTTAAGGCTCGTGAGGCTGTGATTGAAGCATTGCAGAAGAAGGTATGTTTGATATCATTGATCTGTATCTGGGAAGACTTGTCTTTCAGTTTGAGATCATGCAATTTTTATACATATCTTTTTCTCTGCTGCAGTGGTATGGATAGTTATATTTCTTGATTATGGGTGTGCTACCCTCCTTACACCCCACTGTGGGGGCCAAACATAAAAAGAATAGAGCCTTTTCATACTGTGCTGGATGTGCTAGATGATCATGTTTTACATTTGCTCTCTACTTAGGATCACATATTTGGTAAACCCCAGCGCCAGCAAAAATAAATAATTAAATAAGAATAACTAACATGCCTAGAAGGAAGTTGCTAGAAGGGAGGGTTATGTTGATTGCATCTGGATTTATGGCTCCTATTCTGAACCGTTGGGATTTCAGCATTACTTCTGATGTAGACATTTTGCTATTGAAGAGTTGCAAATTGAGAAGTAGAATTATTGCTTAATTTTATTTAAACTGTAAATTGTGGTTTGAGTTGTCTTTAGCCCCAAGAAAAGAAAATGTCGTCAGTCTTTGGATGAAAATAAGACATTGATGGTTCTATGGGATTAAAGAAGGCTTGATTTGTTATTGCATGATTAAAAAAACCCTGAAACAAGGAAAAGCAATCTAAAATCCAGTCAATGTTGTGCATCATGGCATCATGTATGCTGTAAATCACATACATTCTTTTTGGTCGGGTGGGTGTTTAATATGAATCATGTAAAATCTTTAAGCTGTAAGCCAGTGCAATTTGTCACCTTATTCTATGCACGTATATGCATCATTTTTGGCCTTAAATAATTTCTTATTTCACACGTGCTAGATCTCAAATTCATTACTATATTTCTTATCATTAGAAATTGTATAGAGGAGCTCAAAATAATGAGATGCGACTTGGCCTTTGTTCAAGAAGTAATGATGTTGTGGAGCCAATGATAAAGGCCCAGTGGTATGTTAACTGCAGTAGCATGGCGAAGCAGGCTCTTGATGCAGCCATGGATGATCAAAACAGGAAGCTTGAGTTCATTCCAAAGCAGTATACTGCTGAATGGAAAAGGTACCCATTTAGTATTTTTTTTTTCACTTGCTGCCAATGTGTCATAGGATACATAAATCTTGCCCAGAGTATTGTGACTTTTTGTGTTGGACGTTGTCAGATTCTCATATTTGATCTAGACTGCAGCATTTGATTAAGCAAAGCCTAAAAAAAATGATGAAGGAAACTACAGATTCTACAAATTTTAGATTAATAACTCTTGTTGCTTTCTATGGAAATGGCTCAATGGCAGGGGTTAAATTTCTATTATAATTCGGTTATATAATCTTATTATATTGGCCGCATAGCATGAGTAATAGGTTCCAATCATTGCAGATGGCTTGAGAACATACGTGATTGGTGTATTTCAAGGCAGCTTTGGTGGGGTCACCGTATTCCTGCATGGTATGTGACACTGGAAGATGATGAAATGAAGGAACTTGGTGCATATAATGATCACTGGATGGTTGCTAGAAATGAGGAACAGGCTCTAGCGGAAGTTAAGAAGAAATTTCCTGGGAAGAAATTTGAGATGTTGCAAGATCCTGATGTACTTGACACTTGGTTTTCTTCTGGTCTATTCCCATTATCTGTGTTGGGATGGCCGGATGATACAGATGATCTAAAAGCATTTTATCCAACTTCAGTCCTTGAAACTGGGCATGACATTCTCTTTTTTTGGGTTGCTCGAATGGTTATGTTGGGAATTACGTTGGGAGGTGACATACCATTCAGGAAGGTGAGTGCAATATTTGTCCTAAATTATATACAGCACTCTTTCGATGGTGCTTCTGGTTCTTTATTGATTCCTTGATTATTTTCATTTTTTCAGGTTTACTTGCATCCTATGATCCGAGATGCACATGGGCGTAAGATGTCGAAGTCTTTCGGAAATGTAATAGATCCTCTTGAAGTAATAAATGGAGTATCACTTGAAGGTCTTCACAAGAGGCTGGAGGAGGGTAACTTGGATCCTAATGAGCTGGCCACCGCCAAAGCAGGGCAGGTGAAAGATTTTCCCAATGGTATTGCTGAATGTGGTGCAGATGCTCTCCGGTTTGCTCTTGTTTCTTACACTGCTCAGGTTCATGCTTCTGTGTGCTTATTCCATTATGATTTATTTCCACTCACATGAAAATTTATATTCATCCTGAATTTTTCTCAAGTGAGCCTGCATCTGGCAGCTAACTTTTTTTTTTTTGGTTATTTTCTCATTTTAGTCAGATAAAATAAATTTGGATATCCAAAGAGTGGTTGGCTATCGTCAATGGTGTAACAAATTATGGAATGCTGTTCGTTTTGCTATGAGTAAACTTCCAGATGACTATACTCCTCCACCAACCATAAATCTGGGGACAATGCCTTTCAGTTGTGGTTGGATACTCTCAGTGTTGAACAAGGCTATATCAAAAACCGTAATGTCATTAAATGCATACGAATTCTCAGATGCTGCGACCAGTGTGTATTCATGGTGGCAGTATCAATTCTGCGATGTTTTCATTGAAGCAATCAAGCCTTACTTTGCTGGTGATAATCCAGCCTTTTCCTCTGAAAGGAGTTCTGCACGAGATGCTCTTTGGGTTTGTTTGGAAAGCGGCCTGCGATTGCTTCATCCATTTATGCCACATGTTACAGAAGAACTGTGGCAACGTCTTCCAGGAGTCAAGAGCCACACAAGGAAAGAATCTATAATGATATGTGAATTCCCATCACCAATGGAGGTAAGCCAAGATTCATTTAGCTAATACTTCTCTTGGCTTTGGTTAACCTGACAACTGAAAATCATGCTGACTGGGAACAAAGTATTTGTAAAAGTTTTATGTTTAATTTCAGTTTTTGTGAAATGGGTGGTATTTTTTCCCCTTTGCAGAGTTGGACAAATGAAAGGGTGGAATATGAAATGGACCTGGTGGAGTCCACTGTAAGGTGTTTTAGGTCACTTAGAGCAGAGCTGCTTGCTAAGCAGAAGAATGAAAGGTAAATATGTGATGCTTCTTTCTTTTAGTTTTAATTTTTACAGAAGCATCTTTTGATTGCCTTGATATAAATTACAGCATCTATATGTCCATTTCTTATTTTAAGTCACATGATCAATAACAGCTAAATTTGATTAATATATTTGATTCAGGTTACCTGCCTTTGCATTCTGTCAAAGTGAGGAAGTGGCAGAAATCATTAGATCTTGTGAATTAGAGATCTTAACCCTTGCCACGTTATCATCATTAAAGGTATTTTAAACAATCTTTCTATTATGGGTTACTGTTTTTTATGCTTGTTATATATTGCAGCATATTGAATAATGGATATCATTAGTGGACCTAGCAATTCGTGTTTTTATGTCTTAAACATGTCAGACACGATTAGACACAAAACACATTAAGGTTAAACACGAAGACGACACGAATACTATTCGTATTTTAAATTTAAAACATGTACACGTATATGTTTAATAACCGTACAACACGACATGACACGACACGATTAATAACACGATTAACATGTTTAACACGTTTAACACGATTAAATAAAAATATTTATAATTAAATATAATTTTAGCATTTAAATTTAAAATCAATAATTATAAAAATAATTATAACAAAACAAAATAACAAGAACATCAAATATAGCAAAACAAAATTTAAAATTAAGATTTGGACATGACATAATTGTATTATTATCTTTATAAAATTTAAAAATCTTATTAAAATAATTGTTTAAAATTATATAAGTAAGGCTAAAACAGCCTTTGACTATTAATTTTTAACAAGTTGATAAATGTGTCGTGTATATACATTTAAAAGTGATAACAAAATTAAAACACGATAACACGATTAAAACACGATAACACGATTAACACGATTTATTAAACGTGTTATTCGTGTCTAACATGTTAAGACAAGAAAATTTTCGTGTCTTAAACGTGTCAGACACGATTAGATACGAAACACGTAAGGCTAAACTCAAATGTGTTTAATCCCGTGTATTCTCGTGTTGTGTTAACGTGTTGTGTCTAAAATTGCCAGGTCTAATCATCAGTTTCAATTCAGAATTTCAGATGATCTTGTGGTTAATGTTTAGAGTGATTTTTAAGTTTTGCAAATGACAATTCTGCAGGTTCTACTGAGTGGTGTAGATGAGGCTCCAGCTGGATGTGCATTTGAGAATGTCAATGAACACCTTAAAGTTTATCTGAAGGTTCACGGAGCTCTAAACGCAGAAGCAGAACGTGAGAAGATCAAGAGCAAGATGGATGAAATACTGAAGTAAGTGCTATCTATTTAAGAATGATATATGCATGTATACTTGAGTTCATCTTTGATTTGATAGATGTCAACATAGCAAGAGAGTTGCCAGAATTTACTGTTTCAGTGGTCTTTACTTGTGTGGTGGTGCAATAAGTAAATGGTTTAAAGGATGAAATTTGATGATTGTAACAGGCAGCAGGAGAAGTTGATGAAGATAATGAATGCATCTGTGTATCAAGAAAAGGTTCCAACTCATATCCAAGAAGAGAATGCTACAAAGCTGGCAAAACTTCTCCAAGAATTTGAATTTTTCAAAAAAGAAAGTGAACGAATGGAATTTGAAGCGGAGCAGCGAAAGTGAGGATGACCTCTTGAGTTTCTCCGTTATACATCGTTTTTCTATGCAACGATTGTTACATTCTAAACCTCATCAATACATTGTCGATTTTGAGCAGTTAGTGGGTTTTTCCTGATGCACGCCACGTTTGTCATGCAAGATTTCTCAGTTAGGTGTATTAAGAGGTTTTTTTTAATGAAAGTTTCATTCAGAATCTATGGTTAGAAATGTGCTTAGGATTTCAAGTTCTTGGTAACATCTCTATAGAAAATTTTGGTCAAAGTACTCCGAAAGACTCTGTATTATAGGTTTTTGTCAATTTAGTCCTTTTATCTCAAAAATGGTTAATTTAGTCTCTATTTTAAAATTTTGTGCAATCCAAGTCCTTTTGTTGAACTCTGGTCAAATTGATTGTTGAAATTGACCATTAATGGCGTGCACTGATATGTTAGATAATGATGTGGCGTTGATGTGTTAGGTTAAAAAATTGTTTTTTGAAATTTTGTTTGAAAAAAAAAATTGCTACGAGGTCAAATTAATAAAAATTATAAAATATAAAAGATTAAATTAAATAAAATTGTAAAGTATGGGAATTGAATTGAATAAAATTTTATAATACAGGGATTAAATTGAATAAAATTTTATCGTATAAAGATTAAATTAAACACTTTTATTATTGTTTGTTCAACATTACATTTGTACAAAAAAATTATATTTTACACAATTTTTTTAATAATTAATAATGATTTAATTTTTCATTTGTACAAAAATTGTATAAATTAATTATATTGCTTAATTACAAAAAAACAAGGCTAGTCACAACAAAAATACCTTTTGTAACCGATAATTGTCAAAATTTGTAATTAATAATAAATGAATTCCTTTCTAGAACCAAGTAGGGTAACATAGATGAAGTTACAAAATCAAGGAGGGCAACATAAAGACATTCAAAAATCATTTCAATATTTTTCAAAAAAAATAAACTCAATACAAACATACGATATGATATAAAGTTATGCAATGAGAGCTAACTCTTTGTCATCTCATCAATAATTCAATTTAGTCATACACAATTGTCATTTTACGTATGAAAATGATTGTCAATCGCCTATCAATTTCTCTAGGTTAGAATTATGAAAATGATTGTCAATCACCTATTAATTTCTCTAGCTTACAATATGAATTAAAAAGGTCAAAACTCGTACAAATAAGGTTAAAGATTTATATTTGATGCATTAACGTCGTTTTTTTTTTAATTTAGAGGAAGGAGATTTAAATCTTACTCTTTAAGTAGGAAATCAGACACCAATCAATGAATCAAATGCTTATGTGCATTAACACTGTATAATTTTCATACATTATCAAATCATCAGATGATGTCAATTCATTATAAAAGTGAACTTAAAATTTGTAAGAATTTGAAATTATAATATTAATAATTTTTTAAAACAATACTACAAATATAAAAATAATTTCTTTTCTCTCCAACTTCCTCTTAAATGTTATTTTTTTTAATCTCTCCAACAATGAAGAAACCTTGCATGTCTATACCAATCAGATGCATCGCTTTCAAAGTATCCAAGGTGTGATTTATCTGTCTTTTAGGTTCTAGTTTCTGGCTTATTGTAATATCTTAAAAACACTAATATACTTGTCTACAACCATAACTCAAGAATAAGGGGTGTATGACAGGGTAGACAAATAATAAGATTATGAATTATGGGAGAAAAAAGTTGATGAAAGGGTGATGTGCTTGGTGATCTAAGGCTTTCCTTCATGATTTTCATAAGAAAAGACACCAAACAATAACCAAAAGAGCCTTGAGTAACCTTTGAGAGAGAACTAACAAGAGTCAAGAATCTATATATGTTGATATGCAGATATTGTACAAGAAGTCTTTTAGAGAGAAAAAGAATTTAAAAGTTCTTGTACTCTCACATTTTGTCCAAATTAGTTCCTGTACTTAAAATCAAAGTAATTTAATTTTTTTAATTTTAGGAATTACTTTAATTTAATTTCTTTCTTAATGACATTCAATTTTGGCGTTAAAAGAGATGACATCAGCGTTGACATGGTTGCGAAATGTGATTGACACGCTAATGTGGGACTATCACGTCAACATGTTAGGGTGTCACATCACCCAACCATATTTAAAACGGTTATGCCACGTGTCAAACCAAGAAAAAAATTTTCGTCCAAAAAAATCAAAAGGATTAAATTGAAGAAAAAATTTAGAGTATAGGGATTAAATTAGATAAAAATTCAGTATACGAGGACTAAATTGAATAAAAAATGGTAATTAAAGAAATGCCACGTGGCTTTTTTAGTCAAATGGCATTAGAGGGGACTATCAGGCTTTTGGATTTCATTTCTCCCTAACCTTGATAATTAATCCTAAACAATGGCTAAACCCTAAACCCACCACTATCCTCACCAGAGCCATTAACCCCTAAAATTTTGACCATCTGAAATCGAGGGACAATGATACACCGAGAGTGAAACCTAACCTAAACCTTAAACTAAGAGTCAAAAGTCGAGAAGCTTTAAAACCGACAAATCGACTTGAAAGCTTGAAACTGACAAACCTTGAAAGCTTGAAAGCTTGAATTCAAGGGTGCTTGAAAGCTGAAACTAAGAAAGTTGATAAGTGAAAGCTCGAGAGAATGAAGGAAATTGAGAGAAGGAATGGGAAAGGAAAAGGAAAAGGTAGTTGGTTTGGAAGAGCAAGGTACAGATTTATCTTGTTGCTGATGAATAATATTAGGTTGTGTTTTTAATGTTGGCCAAGATTGTGTTTTGTTTTTTTCATTTTTTATTGTTTATAACATTAGGTTGTGTTTTTAATGTATGTTGATTTGGCTTTGTTTTTTTAATTTGTTATTGTTGTTGATGTATTAATGTATGTTGATGTATTAGATAAGACAAAAAACATAGGAAAACAGTAATGCACAAAGATTCTCGTTGATTCAATTTCCAACTTTGACAGATTAGATGATTTATGTGGGTACTTTGACCAATTAATGATAGAACTAATAAAACATTAAGAGGAAGAAGATACTTATATGAGAAATTTCTTTTCTCCCTAAAATTCAAAAAACTCCTAAAAATTGCAAAACAATAGAACCCTAAACCCTTTCAGAAGCAGAACGTCATATCTACTAGCATCAGTTATTCAAGAAACTCATGAAAATTATGAATAAGAGTATTTAGGTTGCATAAGCATTCACCAGATTTGCATAAGCCTTATACTTGATACACTTTTTATTGTATATATTTTATATATTATTAGTGAACTAAATATTACCTTATAATTAATAAATAAATTTAAATTTAAAATATATTTTAAAAAATATACATAAGTTTATGTATGAAATTGTAAAGTATGCATTATTATATAATGTTATCAATAAAAGTTGTATCCATATCTACACTTTTATAAATTATATAATAGATATAGATAATATAGTATAAATCATATACTTCAGCCATTTTCATTATGCTAGTGCATATTTAAAATGTTTTTCAAATTTTCATCGTAGCAATATGTTTTTGGTGGATTGGTAGAGTGTAATTGAGTTTTGATTCATCTTTTTGGGGTTTTGTATAATATATTAATTACATGCAATATTAGATTAGTTTGATTAGTATAAGAAACGTTTAAGGTGGTTAGGGCACATAAAGAAGAGTATGATGTTGTTGCTATTATCCATTTTGAAAACATATCTAATAGCAACACCTCAAAGTGTGTATGGAACATTATAGTATGACCCTCCAAAAATAGGGAAAAACTTAAGAAAATTGAAAGCACCCATGTCAAGAACATATTGATAAATGAAATTGACATGTGATGATGTGATTGGAGCAAAATTGATTTAATTCACTGAATCAACTAGTTTAAACTTCAGTTTAACTAAGTTTTGTTCAATTAAGTTGGGTATAAAAACAAGATAATATGGAGCCTCAATCATTTAGTTAAGATTTAGATATTTCTCAATAACACATTTAAATTCTCATAGACCTTTGTTGATATGTGACAATACTTTCTATGCCAGGTTAAAACAAAGTTGTTAGTTTTAGAGCTATGCTTTCTAGATTTATAGCTTGCATGCCAAGTTGGTTCTCATCTTTGTATTTTCTTGTGAGATGATACTTATAGTTAGTGTTACTAATATGATGAATTAAGAGAACTTTTAGTTAATGTGATGTTTGTAACACATCAATTGTTTTTTTCCTAGACTTCACAGTACTCACATGTGTAGTATTTGTTTAGATCTGTTAAATTGTGGCTTTTAATTTGCCATGCCTAAGTCTAGAGATTATTGAGTTGTAGTATATTCCTGCGTCTATTATTTTGATTCATTTTTTTCTGCATTCATCACACAACAATTTATTCAATAAGTTATATAAGAAATAAATGAAAGAAATGCTTGCAAATTATGGTAAAATACACTTGAACCATGTGAAATGATTACCTTTCATGGTTTAATAATAAGTTGAGCTTGCTTAATCCATGCTTGGACCAAGAATGTTGGTTATCTATATGAAATTGAAGCTTCTTCATTAACAATTTTAATGTTCAATCCATGCTCAGATAGTGGATTTGTATTTGTTAGTATGTTGATTGAGTCTTTAAATTTTATCATGCAGATAACAATTGCTTTCGAATATGCTTTCATCATAGGAGGGACCTTAGTTCCTGAACCCAAATTTGTATATAGAAGTAGGACGAGGAAGATGGTAGTTACACTGAATATCAATACCATCTGACTTTAATGCAGATGGTAAAGGTTTTAAAATATCATTTAAGATTGATTAGAAGCTTATATTATGAAGATGGGAGTGGTTTGAGAGCAATTTTAGATGACAAAAGTGTCTTTGATATGTGGAGATTGCTTAAGAAGAATGGTGTTCTTTCTATTTATGTTAAGCATGGGGACAATGCTCAACAGGGTACTCTAATGCCTAAAGCACTAAATGAGGATGTGAAGTTTCTATCATCAGATGATGAATTTGGAAATGGTGATAGTCAAACAAATGAGAATGAAGAAAAAGGTTTAATGATAATGAAAAAGGTTTAAATGAAGATTATTTTGATACAACATGGTTAAGTGATGAAGGGGAGGATGGGTTGGCAATGACTTAGGAGAAAGTAAGAGAATTTAAGGCAAGTAGAGATAGGTTGCTAACTGCCATATCAGAAGAATTAGATAGGGAAAGGCCATCTTAATCAATAGTTGCAGGCCTATTTGAAGTTACTGGAGGCCCCTTTGAAGCTACTGGAGGTTGATATGAAGCTATTGGAAATGTTGGAGGCCCAACTGCCAAGCCTTCAAGGACAGAACAACATGGTGATTATATTGACTCTAGTGACCTAAAGAGTTATATTTCTACAAGCTTTAGGTCTGAAGCTGATATGGCACAAAGGGTCAGGTTGAGTGAGAGATTCTGTACTTTAGATCGACCGATATCGAACTTCTTTATCGGTCAATCTTTCAAAGATCCAGGACATTTCAAAGTTGTTCTATCTGAGTATAGTATGGCTAAGTAGTTTGCTTTCGTCTACAAGAAAAATGACAAGGTCAGAGATAGAGCTCAATGTGCTACAATTGTCTATAGGTGGGAGAGACTAGCTTCGAAGCATAGGAATGGTAACTCGTTTAGAGTGAAAACCTATCTTGGAACCTACAATTAAGAATAAACGAGTGACAACAAAGGTTTTAGCTAGGAAGTTAAAAGACAAAATCTTCAAGATACCATTCATAAGGGCAAGACAAATTAGAGTGTTATTGAGAAAATAGTTAAGTGTGGCATTTAGTTTGACAAAGGCTAAAAGGGCCAAGTTGAGAGTGATAAAAGAAGTGCTAGATAATTATGTAAAGGAGTTTGAGGATTAAGATAGTATGCTGATGAGCTTTTGGAGACAAATGAAGGATCAACCATTAAAATAGAGGTGGATAGGTCTACACTAAATGAGGCAACAATGTTCCATCAATGGTATATCTGCTTTGGGGTACTGAAGAAATTTTTTTTCAAAGCTTACAGAGTTATATTTGGATTGGATGGCTGTTTCTTGAAGGGTTTAGTTAATAGACAACTTCTGGTTATCGTTAGTCGAGATAGGAACAACCAAATGTTCCCCCTTGCATGGGCAGTGGTTAATGGTATCGAGAACAAAGACCATTGAAAATGATTTTTGGAGTTATTATATGCTAATTTGGGCTTTGAAGATGGAATGTGGTGGACCATCAAGAGTGGCATATAAAAGGTGTTTTTTAAATATAAAATAGTAAATAAGACTATTAGAATTTTTTTAATATAATTTGATGTTATGTACTATATGTATATTTTATATCTTTTGTATGAATCTTTTTAGTAATCACATGCTAGAAATTCTAATATGAATTTAGTGTTTAGCTTTTACATTAAAATAAATACGCATGTTGCAAATTATCTAAGCATCTTTTACCACCATCAAGATTGTAAGTTTTATCTCTTAAACTTATGCATAGGTTGCCATCTATGCATGATCTTTCAAAACATTCCCAATTGTTCACAAATTTAAAAGAGGAACAGTAAGATTGCAAAGCAAAATAACAGTTTATAAATAACTCAAACTATTTTTATTTTCTGTTTATAAAAGTCACTTTTTCTAGTATTTATTTTACTCAAAAATTTATCTATTTTGTCTACTCTAGTTTGAGTTATTAATGTCTTCGTATAAATGAGATACATATGAAATATATGTCCACCCTACTTCTTTGGAATCTTTTATAGGCAGACAAAGATACAGATGAAATATATGCCCAAATGAGCCTGTAACTAGTGAACTCTATAAGCTTCTGTAGTATGAAATATGTTTGAAATTTCCTAGATATTTAACATTGACAAAAAGAACCCCTTTCTGCTAGCCTTGTATAGTTATTAGGACTATTAATAAGGCATTTGGCACTGTCTACCAAAAGTAAGTCTGAATCTTTTAATTGTCTTAACTTTTAAGGTCACCAAAAATATCTCACTTAGTGCTTGTTTGACTTGGCCTTTTTTCAGCTTATCTACCTCTTAAAAGCAGAAGCTAGGCCAAATAGGAATTTTGAGAAGCTCTTTAAAAAAAAAAACAGTTTTTTTTTATGGAACAAATTTTTTTTTGTAAAAACAGAGCTTAAGAAAAAGCTCTAGAGAGGAGTTTTCTTTTCTTTGTTTTTTAAAAACATGTAAGCTTATCAAGAAATACCCCTCTCTCTCAATCAATTTCCCTCTCCTCTCCCTCTTTTTGTAAATCACCTTTCTCCAACACAAAATCGTGATCTCTCCTTCCTCTACCTCTCTATACAATACTATTAAAAAAAAAAAAAAAGGTCCAGTAACAGAATAACAAAATCTAAGATTTTTTTGTTCTTACAAAGATTAAAAGAAAAGAAGACTCAAAATTCAAAGTTGCATTCAGGTACCACTTAAAGGTTTTTTTCTCTTCTTCACCATAAAATCTAATACTTTTGCTATTATACAAGTTTGAGGGTTATTTCGTATTTTTATGAATTTTTGTATTTTAACATCTAAAATTGTATATAAACTTGAAGTAGATTTGTTATACTTTGGTTTATTAGGTGATTGAAGATGGCATGCTCTTTATGGTAATTTTAACCAAAATTAGAGCTTATATAATTTATTTTATCAAACAGCTTATCAAATATCTTTAGCTTAATTTTAAAAGCTATTATTTTTCATAAGAGCTTCAAAATAGCTTTTAAGCTAAAAAAAAAAAGGGCAGGCTAAATAAGCTTTTAATGTTTGAGCAAAACAAAATTAAATTGCTTTAATTAGTTATAAAGATTAGGATTTAGAATGTGGCTTTAGGATTACATATAATGGGTTCATGCTATTTGATCCCACCCTCACCTGACAAAAAACCACATCAACTGCTTGAGATGCCTCAACCCCTTGAATAAATTCATATTCCAACAATATCTTGCTTTTTCCTTTCACTTTTGAACTTTTTCTAAGTGAGTTCTTTTTACGATTTGACTATTATTGTAAATTCATGTTGATATTGCCACATCTAATTGGTAAAACTTCTATATTATGATATATGCACTTTTCTTCTATAGTATGATATTTAAGATTGAAAAACTTGTAAATAAGACGTGCAATAGATTTATTCTTTAATATATATTATCTTATTATCTACCTTATTTATTTTCTTGTTGCAGGGGCTTTCAAGTGCTATCAATGAGTTACTTCCTTTTATTGAACAATAAAAGTGTGCATGACACATCTGCACGAGGTGGGGGAAGAGGTTCAGAGATGAAGACTTAAAGTTTCAATTTTGGTGATGCATTTGATCTCCAAACCAACTAGAGTTCAAAAAGCAAATGGAATTTCTGTGCTCCATCAATGAGGCTGCACACAACCACTTGATTGAGAACTGGTATGTTGTGCACTGGTGTCAAGCATTCTTCTCTAATTTCTCCAAGTGCGATGTCATTGACAACAACATGTGCAAGACATTTAATGGAGTTATAATAGAAGCAAGATACAAAGCAATCATCAACATGTTCGAGGATATTAGGCTTTATGTGATAAGGAGATTGGTTCAAAATAGGGAATACGAGGATGAAGTGAAAAATTGAGTATGGGCCTTGTATACTTAACAAATTAGAGAAGTTTAAAGGGTTGGAAGCTAAATGGGAGGTGGATTGGAATAGGGCCATTTGTATGAAGTATTTTGGGAAAATCTTGAAAAGTAAGTGAGGGAGAGTTACATGATGTCTTTCTAGCATGCAACATGTAACTGTCAAGCTTGGGACATTAGTGGAGTGTCATGCAAACATGCCATCAGTGCTATCTATTATGAGGGAAAGAACCTTACAAAGTATTTGGTAGACTATTTTAAAAAGAGTGAATACCTTAAGGCTTATGAACAACTGTTCCATCTTGTCAGAGGGCCAATGTTTTGGTGTTCACAGAATGTGGAGGTTGTCTTACATCTATATGTGAAAAGATCTGCTTGACGACCTAAGAAAGAGAAAAGAACAAGGTGAAGGGCCAAAGAAAAGGATGTCGAAGGTCTGAAGGATAATGAAATGCTTTGTTTTCCATTAAGAAGGACATAATAAGTCAAATTGTCCAATGCTCTAGGTAAGTGTTATCTATTATGTATCTTGTTGCTTGATTTATTTATTATTTATTTTGCTAGTTACTTATTTTTTCTAATTCACATGTCTAGGTCAGACAAGCACACAAAAAAGTCATAGTCAAAAAAAGAAATCTTTTGCTAGTAGAGCAAATGAAGCTGCTGCTGGTGCACCAAGTGAACCTGCTACTAATGCACCAAATGAACCTACTACTAGTGGAAGTCAACTAGCTACTGGTGTAAGTCAAGGTGCTGCTAGGTCTATTGTATCTATTGCTGTTAAGAGGGAAAAAAAAAGGTTGTTAAAAGAACCCAATCTATTGCTACAACTATGGAAGGCTTCAATTCAAAAGATGTTGTTGTCCCAAGACTAAAATTAAAGCATGCAAACCTTAAAAGAAAGGGGATAACAGCCTATAGACACTAAACCCAATTTGCCTAAACACTTACAGCTCCTTTAAGATAGATTTCTGTTATATATGTGAGTAAAAATTTAGTCCTTATTCATGTCATGTTGTTTTATGATTTTGTTGGTTGGATGTTTGATGATCTAATGTGTATGCATCTTTCAATAAGCTCGAAGGCCAAATCAATTTGGTTGCTGTAACTGGCCATGGGAATTCAAGGTTATTCATATCTAGGAGGTAGCTATTGGTGAGAAAAATTGTGACTTACATTATGATCATATTGCTCTAGCATTATTTTTGCGATTCTAACACTGATTTTGTTAATATTGCCATAGGAAATTTCAAAATAGAAGCGATCAGTAGATCGGATTCGGTTGCTAATTTGCCCACTCAAGAAAGCATTAAAAAAGGTAAAATACCTCAATCCCCCTAAGTTTTAATCGAAATTTCAAAGGGTCCATTAGTTTTCGAAATAGATACTCTGTCCTAAAAGTGTAAACACCATTAATAAGAATAAGAAATGACTAAAATACTTTTTTTCTTTATTAATTAAAAAATTATTATTATATTTTTTTGAAAAAAAAAAGCATTGATCAGTGCTCTCTTACTTTTTTAAGTAATCAAAAAAATAATAAAAACTATATAATAGTAATTTTTAAAAGTAATAAAAGGTCAAATTGTCATTTCGATATTATCATGTCATCAAACTAATGGAAACACTAACAGTTGACTAACGACTGGACCTATGTGTCCAGTGAAAAATATTTTTTTGGGCATAGTGTTTATTTTGAAAACTAATTGATCTTTTGGAATTTCGATTAAAACTTCTGGGCATGGGGGTATTTTATTCCATTTAAAATGACTAGAATTTGTTGTGGTTTATTGTATGGTTTATATGTTGTCTTGGCATAATTAGATGATGTACTTGTTTTTGTTACTAAGTACTTAAATGTTGTGTAAATGTTGCTGCCATGTTTTTGTCAATATTATATGTATATAGGTGGCTTTCTTTTGTAATTGGTATATATTGTACAAGGCCTTTATTTGATTTAGGTCAAAGTACTGTTAGCTTACAAACCTCTTGTAAAGGTTATATATATATATATAGAGAGAGAGAAAGAGAGAGAGAGAGAGAGAGAGAGGTGCTTTTCTTTCCTAAGAAGATAAGTGTTCTTGCCGTCTCTTCTTTCATATTTAATTATATTTATAATTGTCAAAGTACCTTTGAAAGCAACGACCATAATGCTAATATATGACTCCATTACTTTTATTTTTAGTCTAATATATGTATTATTGAAATGATACCAACAAGAAAAGACACTTAATAATCTAAAAAGTGTTTTAGCTATATTTTTTAATTCAATTTAATTTCTAAATTTTAATCAATTTAGTCCTTGTACATTGAATTTTTATTTAATTTAGTCTCTGTATCCGAAATTATTTCTTCAATTTAGTCTTTTTGATTTTTTTTTGAAGGGAATTTTTTTTCTTGGCGTGCCACATGGCACTGCCATTTTAAGTATGGTTGGATGACGTGGCAATGCCACATCAACTTCTTAGTCACATCTCCACTGCCATGTTTGCATTGACGTCTTCCCTTTTAACGGCCAAATTGGATGCCATGAGGGACAGGAACTAAATTAGAGAAATTCTCAAAATTTAAAAATAAATTGCTTGAATTTTTAGTATAGGAACTAAATTGGACAAAATGCGAGAGTACAAGTACTGGGTGGGTATTGTTACAAAAAAAAAATTGTTTTAATCTTTAATGTATTTATTAAAAAAAATATTAATATTTAGTTTTCAATCTCGAAAATTTTTAAATTTATTTTATAATCAGATGTCATCATTTGATAGCATGATAGTGTGCATAAAATATAAACTTATTTTTATTTTTAAAATTTGTAACATTTACACACATTATTATTATTATTATTATTATTATTATTATTATTGTATTCACTATTAGGGTTTTTGAGCACTTAATGCAACATAGGGATGAAAATGGATCACACATATTAGCATGTTTAGAGTGAAATATAAGGTTTGCAAGATAATTCATTGTGACAACTCGGTGCCTCATCTGGGGTGGTTTAGAAAAGAAAACGGAGAATAACTTCAAGAGGCTTATGTTGCTTAAAATTTTACTCACGCAAGTATATATATCACAAGGATAATAACAAATAGAGTATCGATCTTATAGAGAATTATCTTAAAACTTTTACCAAGTATTAAAATTAACACAATTTAATTTTATCTAAATAGTTAGCAAGCAAATAATTATTTAAACTAAAATTAACAAAACTAATTAACAAGAATAAAAATCAAAGTAGAAATAAAATCTGATAAAAATCAATAGAAATAAGCTTAGAATTATAATATCCCTCACAATTCATATAAATCTTATCTCTCTTCCTTAATTTATTTCAATGGGTTGAATTGCTAACGTAGAGTCCTCAATTATTTATAAGGGTCTCCAACTCATCTTATAAAAATATCTATTTTAACCAAATCACTATATCTTTATGTGAATTAAAATTAAAACTGTCACGACCTGAAACTCCCATCGAGCCCGTGGCAACCGCCGCGACGTCCCCGATAAGCACTCATTACTCGGAATACCGATCGAAACCCCGCAAGGCTTAGCATCAGCTTTCGCATCTCCCCGATAAGCGACAGTTATTAAATTACACATTTCAAGAAATTATAAATCATTTCCAAATCAAAACAATAAAATATTACTTTCTGGCTCACCGAGGCATTTTCGTCATTTTTCTTCAAAAATACCGAAACTCGCCAAAAATATGGTGTAAAAGCTAAATATATTCATACATACTTTAAATCAAATAATTGAAGAATAAAATTACTTTTACAGTGACACGTGGGCCCCCAACTGACTAAGAAGATGTAGGGCCACGAACCTTTACTTTTTAGGATGCAACTTTGAGATTAATTCTCGTCTTAATCAACTATTAATAAACTGTCCTGAGCCTGAAAATGGATAGGAAGAGGGGTGAGATTATGATTACATAATCCCAGTGAGTAAACAATTACCATCAAAAGCATCTAAAGCCGAGTAGATAAAGACAATATAAAAACATTATATCTCAATAATGTTCATAACGTAAAATTTGTTTCAATCTATACCAAACAATTTATTTTCATCAAAATTTCTCGACTTATGAATTTCTTGAACTTGGCCCCTGCCAGAATCATTCTCGAGAGTACCTTCGTCAAGGTATCCCACTAAAATCGCCAAGGCTGTTCAATGGCCCATACCCTTAAACATGTTTTCACATCTGACACACAGCCGTTCCTTGGCGTTGGCTGAGTCTCACTCTCACGTGGTGGCCCAAACGTGAGGTGCACTCAAATCATACCTTAGGAGATACTTCATCCAACATCTCCCCCCGGAGGTAGTTATATAATTGGGTTACCGTGCCCCTCTCATAGGCAGTCCACAAAAATCCCCACCATTGCAGTGACTGTTTAATATACCACCAGACCTATAAAATTTTCAGTAGCATAATATGACGAATAAAATTTAATCCAGTCTACCAAGACCAATCCAAAACTGTTCATATATTTCATACCAATCCCAAAAATTTAGCCATTATGCTACCATAGTGTCATAAGCCCCAATTTCAATAACATATAAAATCATAAATTTAACACAGTCTCCATATACTCAATTTTCTCAAAACAATATTTGATTTCAAAACCAGTATAAATCTCATTTTTATTAAAAAAAAACATTTGAATCGGAAAACATAATATTTTATAATTTAAACTCACCATTCAATAAAAGCATCAAACAAGTATAATTACTCTAGATATTTAAGACGATAAATTGTCCACTCACAGTTCTAGGAGTTGATGAACTCCTAATCTCAGTCTTCAAGCACAATCTCTGTACTTTTACCAGTGAAATTTGCTCACCACCTATCCATAATGTACAATACATAATTCGCCACATCAATGCTTGACCATTATAAAATCAATTCAGGCTCGGTATATATGCATGATATGATATACAACTTATCCGACTACTGCTTAAATACGGTGCTGACCTAATTCAGCCTATTACCCGATTAAATCGATACACGAGTCCGTTTAAACTCCAAATTAATTTTTTTTAGTTTCTATACCTCAATTGCACCCAAATTGACTTAATGTCCCTCAATGTGGTGCAAATTATCAGTCCCGATAGCAAATTACGAAAATACCCATAATGGGTAAAAATTCATATTTTTGCTCCGAAAATTCTCATTATTTTTGTAGACTCATAATTCATCATTATTCATCATAATTCCTCAAATAAACATCAAGATCATTAGCCAATATTCCCCTAGAAAATTTGGCCAATAATGGTAATGGAGAAAAATAAATTCTTTTCTTGTTGTTTTGTTCCTAAATATGCTAAACTAACTAAAAACACTAACATAACTTAAAATCAAATTAATCTAACAACTTTCTCTCTCCTAACCCATTTTGATCAGCCATTAATTCATCATGAAAACATGTAATTTAAGCATGGAAAATGAGGAGAAATGCATGGGAAAGGTAGATCACAAGTCAAAATCAGGAAATTTTACCTTTTGTCACTTGTTTCCTTGAATTTTCACCAATTTTTCCTTGAATTTCTTTCCACCTAGGGTTTGTTCTTCCTTTCCCCTTTGTTTTCTTGCTATGGCCGGCCATAATGAAGAGAACATGATGGTGTGGGCTGATTTTTATAGTTAAATAATATAATAATCTAAACTTACCACATGTCACTACATTATTGGTCTATTTTTTAAATTCTTATCTTGTAAGCTTTAAATCTCCACCACATATTATTCAAGGGTCAAAAATGATGATGGGTGAAGAACTTGTGCTGGAAAAATATTCTGGGGGTGCAAAATTACCGTTTTACCCCCGGGGTGGTAAAATTACCATTTCACCCCTACACTCCAAATTATACTGAAATTAAAATTTTTCAATTCTAAGCCTTAAATCATACTCCAATAAGTCAAATGGGCCCCAAAAAAAATCTTTTCTAAAAATTTCCATTTTGTCCCCAAGTGGCAAATGACCATTTTGCCCCTGGATAGTGAAAATTTCGATTTGACTCCAAATTGATCTTCGAACTCCGAATCACCATTTTGAGTCATCCCTGAACTGTGAAACTTTTAATTTCACCTTAAAATTTCTATTTGAACTAGTTCGAGGCTTAATCGACATAATAATACCATTAGGGGCAATATCGTCTTTTAACGATTTCTCGAACTTCCTAAATATGCAAACATTCTATTGAGCATGTAAATGACGTCGTAATTATTTTATAGAATAGGGTTTGACAACACTACCCCCCTTAAAATAAAATTTTGTCCTCAAAATTTCACTTATCAAACTCAAAGAAAATGTGGGGTATTTTCTTCCATTATTTCCACATACTTCCTATTTATCTCACAGGTATAAAATATCAATCTTCTTAATCATGTTAATCCATCTCGTACAACTTAACCATGCTATAGATCATATTTCCTTGATATTATCTCCTTGACTATTTCCCAGAGTCTCTTATGTTCACATAGTTCAATTTTTGATAAAATTTCTTATCATTGTACTACCTACATCACTCCTCATATATTAAGTTTGAATGTTAATTCACTAAAAATCATTCTTCATTTTAGTTGATCACAACATCAACCCCACATATGTGTATATGCCTTATAATCCCATTTATGCTTCCAAGATCTACCTTGATTTGATCATTGAATACGATGCAATATCATAATTCCTCAGAGTCATCCTTTTGTCCTCAATCATCTTTCATGCCTCTATATTGCTTTGTATCCCATCCTCATACTTATGTGACATGTCAGTCATGAGTCTAACTTGACTGTATAGCCATTCGCTCCTTAAGCTTTAATGTTTTCTCATTGCGAAAAGCCTTTCGAATTTATCACATCAGAATATTCATAAGGTGGATACATATCCATATTTTATAGATCAAGGTCTAACGCAGAGAACACTGTCTCATCATTAAAGTTCTACCCTTATCTATCGATCATAGCTCCCTTGCACACTTACCTATACATTCCTGGGTTACTTACAAGCCACTCATGGCCATCCAACTTTTGCCCTCTTACAGTAAGTCAAACCAATATATTCTCTTATACTTTTCCATACGCTTCCTTTTTATAATCACATAACTTAGTGCTTGCTTTTACAAGATCCACGGCATAACTTCTCTTGAATATTTTCTTAGGGATATCTATCTTAAACTTATGTCTCACAACATGTGATCACTTAACCCGTAACTTAGCCATTTTTGTGGCATTTTCTTCGAGGCCCACTCCAAGGTATTGTTATATCTGTATCGATCCCCTTGGCTTTTCGGCCCTGCAGAACCGCATACACCAAGTATCGAACCCCATACCTTTTACTTCCCCCGAAGGGAACGCCTTTAACCATTTCAGCTTTAACTCATTCATATCAATACCTTCCTAAACCTTAAAACTCCAATTACCAAAACTTAGAATCAAGTTCAATGACCTTAGGTCAACTTGTGAATTCAACTTCACATCTGTCTCATTTTATTCACGCGTCCTAGACAGGAAGTGTTCTTAGCACCGCGTCATGATGGCTATTGGAGTTTACTTGATCAATGTTATTCATCTATATTTAAGGTTACTACACTAATCATTCTCAACCGTTTGGTTTCCCTTCAAGCTTACATCACAATTTCCATAACCATTTATATCCTCTTGTGCTTATCACATATAATAAGTAAAATAGATACTTTCAAATTCATCTCATCCTATTCAATATAACCTAACTTAACCTAATTAGGGGCCACGCAGTGTTAGTGTGGATTTCTTAAAATAATTTTTTAAAACCAAAAGCTTTAAAATCTAAAGCTTTAAAATCAAAATCTTTGATCTTTAAACCATGCTCTGATACCAATAAAATTGTCACGACTCGGAACTCCCATAAGGCCCATGACAACCGTCGCGACGTCTCGATAAGCACTCATTACCCCGAATGTCGATTGAAACCCCGCAAGGCTTAGTATCAACTTCCACATCTCCACGTTGAGCAACAGTTATTAAATCTCGCATTTCAAGAAATCATAAGTCATTTTCAAATCAAAATAATAAAATATTATTTTCTGGCTCACATGGGCATTTTCGTCATTTTTTGTCAAAAATCTCAAAACTTGCTAAAAATGTAATAGGTAAGCAAAATATATATATATTGATTTAAAAACAAATTAAGTATCTAAAACATTCATTTGAAGTGAAAATTTGACCATTTGAATATAATAAAAATATTCAATAAAATAAACTATTTTCTTGTAAGATAATTTTTATAAAGCTATCGGTAAATAATTCTTATAGCGTAAAAGTTAATTATATTCATATATACTATAAAGCAAATAACCAAAGCATAAAATTACTTTTACAGCGACACGTGGGTCCCCAGTTAACCAAGAAGGTGTAGAACTACGAACCCTTACTTCCTAGGATGCAACTTCGAGATTAATTCTCATCTTAATCAACTATCAACAAACTGTCCCGAGCCTAAAAAATGGATAGGAAGAGGGGTGAGATTATATAATCCTAGTGAGTAAACAATTACCATCAAAAGCATCTAAAGCTGAGTAGATGGAGATAATATAAAAACGTTATATCTCAATAATGTTCATAATACAAAATTCGTTTCAATCTATACCAAACAATTTCTTTTCATCAAAATTTTTCAGCTTATGAATTTCTTAAACTTGGCCCCTACCAATATCATTCTCGCGGGTACCTTCGTCAAGATATCCCACTGAGACCGCTAAGGCTGTTAAATGTCTCACACCCATAAACATGTTTTCGCATCTGACACACAACCGTTCATTGGCGTTGGCTGAGTCTCACTCTCACGTGGTGGTCCGAACATGAGGCGCACTCAAATCTTTCCTCAGGAGATACTTCATCCAACATCTCCCATCGGAGGTAATTATATAATTGGGTTACCGTACCCCTCTCATAGGCAGTCCACGGAAACCCCCACCACTGCAGTGACCTTTTAATATACCACTAGACCCATAAAATTTTCAATAGCATAATATGACAATTAAAATTAATCCAGTCTACCGAGACCAATCCAAAGCTGTTCACATATTTCATGCCAACCCGAAAAATTTAGCCATCATGCTACCATAGTGTCATAAGTCACAATTTCAATAACATATAAAATCATAAATTCAACACAGTCTCCATGTACTTAATTTTTCCAAAACAATATTTGATTTCAAAACCAGTATAAATCTCATTTTTATTAAAAAAAAAACATTTGAATTGGAAAGCATAATATTTTATAATTTAAACTCACCATTCAATAAAAACATCAAACAAGTATAATACTCTAGATATTTAAGACGATAAATTGTCCACTCATAGTTCTAGGAGTCGATGTACTCCTAATCCCAGTCTTCAAGCATAATCTCTGTACTTTTATTGAATTAGGCTCCACTGTAATTTCTCTATACTTTCAATAGAGCTACCTTTAACACTTTTTTCGCCCCCACCACTCGGTATGCAAAAGGGAATAATACAAATAGCTTTAGGGATACAATGAAGCCAATGTCTAACTTCATCTTGTACTTTACGAGAGTCGACCGCTAGATACACTCAAGGATTTGCAAAGTAGTTCGGCCTTAGAGTCTACTTTCTGCAACAAGTAGACTATAAGGAATTTGGACGCTTTTGTAGTTGATTGAAACTTAAGTATTTATGTTAATAGAGCACAACACTTTTCTTGCTCTTGATTTTTTTGCTCTTATTTTGTTTTTGATTGATGTGTCAAAATGGTTGGCAATAAGCCCTTTATATAGGTTTGCAAGTATCTATTCTTCAAGGACACAACCCTTTCATTAAGGCATCATTTTGTCTAAAAGACATCTTTACATTTTGTCAGACACAACTTTTGGATAAAGTATTGTTTCAATAATCATCTTATGAAATGACAATTATTCATTCCATAAAACATAATCTTTGAGTTATAATTTGAAAGAATAACTTTTCATATTTAAACTTTTAAGCTATAGTGTTTTTTTCAATAACTTTTGGATGTCATTTTATCAAGAGACATAACCATTCACATGAAAACCTTCCTACAATCCAATAGTCACACTATGTCACTTTATGTGACATAACCTTTGAGCTAAGATAAGTACAACTTTACAATCTAAAAAAAAAAAAAAATGAAAATTGCTCTTAACTCCGATGCCATCCCCCATCCCAAACACTCACAATTTGGTGGCTGACAAGCCGTCGAACCCACCCCAAGGACATCCATCGACAGCCACTGCCTCCCTATACCTTACGGGGTCCACCCATAACCCATAAGGAAGAGAAAACCTTTAGCTGCCATTCATTCTTGACCAGCCGTAAGGCTTTCATGGCTTCCCGCAAGCCATAGGCGACAAAACTTAGCTGCCATCCTCACCCCGTGCTCTTAAAAAATCATTCCTTTCAATCGCAGTAGGAGACAAGCCATCTATAATCCCTTCCTCACGAGATCCAATCACTTACAAGGATCGACCGACTACAACATTCTTTGAGGATGAGATCTAGAAGCTTGCCCAGCCATTCGCTCACTCCATTATCAGGAAGTTTAGCAGCATGCCAAAACTGTAGGAGATTCGTGAAGCTTTCAAGGGGATCGAGCTCATCGATGCATATGCAATACGCTGGTTAGATTACAAACACGTATTAATTCACTTATCAAACAAGCAAGATTTCAATCAAATCTGGACCAAGCAGCAATGGTTCATAGCAAATCAGAATATGCGGGTATTCAAATGGAGCCCAGATTTTGAAACAGAAAAAGAATCGTCAATCGTCCCGATTTGGATTTCTTTTCTCAATTTAAAAGCCCATATTTATGAGAAATCGGCATTGCTGTTAATTACTAAAACTGTGGGTAAACCCTTGTTTATTGATGAGGCGACCATTAATGGTTCTCGACCAAGTGTGGCTCGAGTTTGTGTGGAATATGATTGCAGGAATGCTCTGATTGAAGAGGTTTGGATTGTGATCAAAGATCGAGTCACTAGGGCTATTACTGGAGGCTACGCACAGAGAGTTGAGTTGTAAAAAATGCTCGACTATTGTGAGCATTGTTGTCATGTGGGACACTCGGTTTCAATGTGTTTGGTGTTAAGCAATCGGTTAGAAAATCCAAGGAAGCCATCGGGAATAAGACTTTGAGAGATGATGGAAGAAAGCTGCAAAAGAGAGATACAAATTTGCTGTAAAAAGAAGCAAAAAGAGCAGAACTGATGATGGCAGTCCAGTTGAAACAGAGCAAGAAGTGGCAACCGGTTGGTAAGGCCAGAACGACCGGAGTTAAGGACATCAAGGGTTCGAGAATTGATTTACAAGACCAGAGGAAGGAATCGGCGCCACTGGCGAACATTTTTGGAGCGTTAGAATTATGTGAAGGAAACGATCAGAAGGAACACGTAAAATAAGGGCAAACAAAGCACGTGAACAGTGCCATGCTAGCCCAAAACACTGCAGCAGCAACCAACCAAGCCGCAACTGACCTTACCGCTGTTGCAACTCTGCCATCGACTAAAGGAGGAGAAATTAATGGGTCAGAAAGCGGTAAAGCAGTACAGAATAAGGACCCCGATAACACTCCACGGGCCACTGAAAATGCTTAGTATATAATTGTTCGGAGATAAAACCCGAGGAAGAAGACCAAGTTGATTTTAGCTAACTTGGTTCTTAGGCTGGATGTTGATAATGGTGAGGGACTCTTGATGTAAGAATCTATAGAAAAGAACCCAGAAATGAAACTTGCAGTAAAAAAGGATGGAAGTCGATTATCGACAGCAGAAATAATGGGTGCCGAGGGAAGCAGTGAAGGATATTTGAGTATCCCAAGTCCAAGCCAAGTATTTGTGTTGTTAATATGGAAAATGATTATGTGCCTTCCATTGTAGATATTTACAACAACCCTGAGCAAGCTAAGGACCTGGCCGATCACATGCATGGGTCCATGCACTCCCATGCAAAACCCGAATGTGAAAATTTGGCATTTCATCCGCGAGTTTCCAGAATGAGAAAATCGGATAGTTCTCTTATTTCCTCTGATAATTGGAATTCTATGAATGCAACAGATCCCTCGGAGGTAAAAGATGGAGCAGAAAAAGAAAAATCCATCTCCATGAACCTTTCATTTAAAACTTATCCATGATTAGTTGTTTAATCTGGAACGTGAGAGGAGTGGCAGGTGTTGCGGTTCAAAGACGCTTGAAAAAGCTGAAAATGATGCACAACATAAAACTAATGGTGATCCTGGAACCCATGGTAAATATAAGTAGAGCAGAATATATTAAAAGGAAACTTGGTTTTGATAAGGTAGTTAGCAACTGTTCTAAAAAAATATGGGTTTTTTCTTCTGTGGAAGTTTGTTGTGAAGTTC
This sequence comes from Theobroma cacao, assembly GCF_053813885.1. NCBI lineage: Eukaryota > Viridiplantae > Streptophyta > Magnoliopsida > Malvales > Malvaceae > Theobroma > Theobroma cacao. The sequence continues at coordinate 15,566,526 of NC_142647.1, forward strand.
TGCTAGATCATATTCAATGGTTGCATGTGAAATTATCCTTGCCTTGGTTGTCTCACCCTTTATTTACTTCCTTTGTTTGTGTGAAGTGCACTAGACAAGAGAGATTGGAGCTGTGGAATAGTCTGCGATTATTGTCTATGGATATGTAGGGACCATGGATGGTGGGTGGTGATTTTCACTTTATTGTGAGCTGTGCTAAACGTTTGAATGGTGCCCCTCCCCATGGCGGCTCAATGGAGGACTTTGTCGCAACGTTGCTTGATTGTGGTTTACTAGATGCTGGTTTTGAAAGGAACGATTTTACTTGGACCAACAATCATATGTTCCAAAGGCTAGACAGGGTGGTTTACAACCCGAGATGAGAAAAATGCTTTTCTCATACTCGAGTGCAGCATTTGAATCGCAATAGGTCCGATCATTGCCCCCTTTTAATTTCCTGTTCTACTACACGTCCAAAGGGTCCATCTACATTTCGCTTCCTACATGCTTGGACAAAACACCATGATTTTCTGCCTTTTATTGAAAGAAGTTGGCAAGCCTCTTTACAAGGTTTAGGTTTAATGGCTTTTTGGTTCAAACAACAGTGGTTGAAACGAGATTTAAAGTGACGGAATAAGTAGATTTTTGGAGACATTTTTGAAAAGCTAAAGTTGGTGGAAATAGAGGCAGAAATGAGAGAAATAATTTTTCAACAGGATCCATCATCATTGAATAGAAATCTCATGCACAAAGCTTATGGTAAACTCAACTGTCAGTTAAGTATTGAGGAGCTTTTTTGGCAACAAAAATCTGGAATGAAATGGTTGGTTAAAGGGGAGCGTAATACTAAATTCTTTGATATGAGGATGCGAAAAAAGAGAGTGAGAAGTAATATATTCTGGATCCAAGACTTGGATGGAAATGTATTTGAAGACCCACACTTAATCCAACATTCTGCCAATGATTTTTTCCAAAATCTGTTAAAGGCAGAACCTGGCGATATTTCTAGGTTCGACTCATTTCTCATTCCTTGAATGGTCTCCACCACTGATAATGAGTTCTTGTATGTAGTTCCATCTCTCCAGGAAGTCAAGAATGTACTATTTAGTATTAATAAGGACAGTGTTGCTGGTCTAGGTGGTTTTTCGTCATTATTTTATCAACATTGTTAGGATGTAATCAAGCAAGATCTTCTTGACGCAACGCTGGATTTTTTCAATAGTCCTTCCTTTCCACGTGGTGTTACTTCAACAACCTTAGTTCTACTGCTGAAAAAGCCAAATGCTTATCAATGGAGTGATTTTCATCCCATTAGTTTATGTACTGCCTTAAATAAGATAGTAACTAAACTTTTGGGGAATCGACTGGCCAAAATTCTCCCATCCATCATTGCAGAAAATCAGAGTGGTTTCATCAATGGCCGGCTTATAAGTGACAATATCTTGCTTGCACAAGAACTAATCGGCAGGATTGATGCTAAATCAAGGAGAGGTAATGTGGTCTTAAAATTGGATATGGCCAAGGCATATGATCATTTGAATTGGGACTTTTTTTACTTAATGATGGAACATTTTGGTTTTAATGCACATTGGATAAGTATGATTAAGGCATGCATTTCTAACTGTTGGTTCTCCTTACTTATTAATGGTAATCTGGTGGGTTATTTCAAGTCCGAGAGGAGGCTAAGGCAAAGTGATTCTATTTCCCCTTTTTCTATTTATTTTGGCTGTAGATTATCTATCCAGGGGACTTAATCATTTATTCAGTTGATAATATTCATTGCATTATTTATCGGGATGCTTGATGCCCATTACTCACCCTGCGTTTGCTGATGATATTGTGATTTTCACTAATGGATGTCGTTCAGCTTTGCAAAAAGTTTTGAGGTTCTTACAGGAATATGAATAGGTATCTGGGCAGCAAATTAATCATCAGAAAAGCTGCTTTATCACAACTAATAGTTGTCCACTCTCCAAGAGGCAAATCATATCTCATACGACTGATTTTCAGCATAAAACACTCCCTGTTACTTATCTCAGAGCTCCTTTGTACAAAGGATCGAAAAAGGTAATTCTTTTTTATTCTTTAATTACTAAGATTCGAGATTGTATTTCAGGTAGGGAGAATAAGGTTCTATCATCAGGAGGCCGTATCACATTGCTTAGAAGCGTTCTTTCTTCGCTTCTGATGTATTTACTACAAGTCCTCAAACCACCGGCAACAGTGATTGAGAAAATAGAGCGACTTTTCAATAACTTCTTATGGGGTGATTCTACTGAGAGTAAGAAAATGCACTGGGCGGCTTGGTCTAAAACTACTTTTCCATGTTCTGAAGGGGGACTTGATATCCGAAATCTGAATTATGTATGTGAGGCTTTTACATTAAAATTATTGTGGAGATTCCAAACAAGTAATAGCCTATGGACGCAGTTTTTAAGAACAAAATATTGTAAAGGCCGAATACCTCACTATGTACAACTGAAGTTACGTGACTCTCAAGTGTGGAAGCGGATGGTCGGGGGTCAAACTGTGACATTGCAAAATATTAAATGGAGATTAGGAAAAGAGGAGCTTTTTTTCTGGCACGATTGTTAGATGGGAGACCATCCCTTGGTAACATCTTTCCCTTCATTCCAGAAGATATGTCCTATGTTAATAAATTTTATATGGGTGATACTTGGGATGTGGATAAATTGAAATTATATCTGTCTATGAATTTAATTGATGAGATTTTGCAGATTCCATTCGATAGATCACAGGAGGATGTTGCTTACTGGGCTCTTACTTCGAATGGAGAATTCTCTACCTGGAGTGCTTGGGAGGCAGTAAGGTAGTGCAAATCCCCTAATGTGGTGGGATCCTTAATTGAAACAGAAGCATTCCACTATCTATTTCCTTTTTTCTATGGAGAGGATTAAACAATTGGATCCCGGTTGAACTTCAGATGAAGGAAAAAGGTTTTCATTTGGCTTCTAGATGCATATGTTGTAATTCTGAGGAATCACTAATTCAAGTTCTTTGGGATAATCTAGTAGCGAAACAGGTTTAGAATTTTTTTACAAATTTTTTTCAAATCTATGTTTTGACTCCTCATCATATTTCTTAGATTATATGGGCATGGTATTATTCTGGTGATTATGTAAAAAAGGGTCATATCTGCATCATAATTCCTTTATTCATATGCTGGTTTTTATAGTTGGAAAGAAATGATGCTAAGCACAGGCATTTGGGCATGTATCCAGACAGAGTGGTGTGGAAGACTATGAAATTGTTAAGGCAGTTGTATGACGATTCCCTTTTGAAACAGTGGCAGTGGAAAGGAGACAAAGATATAGTAGCTATGTGGGGTTTCCTGTTTCCCCCTAAACATGGTACAACTCCTGAAATTATTCATTGCGTAAAACCATTTATATGTGAATATAAATTGAATGTAGATGGTAGTTCCCAGAATCGTCAGAGTGCAGCAAGTGGGGGATTGCTCCGAGATCATACAGGTAAGCTTGTTTTTGGTTTCTCAAAGAATATAGGTCGTTGTAATTCTTTGCAGGCAGAACTACGTGCATTGCTCTGAGAATTACTCATATGTAAAGAATGGCATATTGAGAGGATGTGGATAGAAATGGATGCATTGGTGGTGATTCAAATGATCCAGCAATATCAAAAAGGGTCTCACGATATACGATATTTGTTGGCGTCCATTAGAAAGTGCTTGAGTAGTATTTCTTATAGAATCTCGCACATTTTTCAAGAAGGTAACCAAGCTGCAGATTTCCTGTCAAACCAAAGATACACACATCAGAATCTTTGTGTTGTTACTGAAGCACAAGGTGCACTGCATGGTATGCTTAAATTAGATAGACTAAATTTACCTTATGTTTGATTTAGATAGTTGTAAAGGAGTAGTACTCCTTATTCATTTTTCTTGTTATTTTAATTCCTTATTTTATTATAATAGTGGGTGATCTCTGTTTTACTGTAGCATCACTAGTTATGCACGTAAATTAGATTTCCCTACTTTTAGTGTTTTTTCGATTCTGTCATATGCTCATGTAATTTTTGAGGTAAGGTTTTGGTCCCCTTCTCCTTTGTGCTTAACTTTTTGATTATTAATAAAATAATTACAGGGTAGCTAGGCCTTACAAGAACTTTCAACATAAAAAAAAAAAACCTTTGAGCTAGATAGCTTTTCATTATGTGACATAACCTTTGATTTTGAAAATACACCAACAATCCCCCTCCATTTTCAAAATTTTCAAATACCAACAACTTTGGGAACCTTCTGCATACATGAAGGTATCCCCGTAAATTTGAACTTTCACTTAGTGAGTGTGGTTGGTTCTAGTCTAAATTGAGTGGTTGACTAAGCATTGAACCATTGATTCTTCATTTGACTAGTCGGGCCACTAAACACACATAAGCTTCATTGCTCACTTTGTATCTAGTTTTGCAACACGTTTTATGGCCTTATGTTTTGCATCCATTCATGAGTGCTATTAAAGCCAAGCCTTTAGCTTCTAGAAGTGACCACACTTCCACTCACATAGGTAGTGCCCATCAAAAGTACTCCGTAGTTATAATACTTCAACATATACATGTTATGGGTCTATTAAGAACTTTCGTTCAACCTTACCTTTCACATTACGGGAACCAAGCACTACACACCTTGGAATGGAAAATATAAATTAGTGCTTGCAATCATCCAGGTGGTAGAATGGTCAGTACCCAAGACTTGCAAGTCGACCATAAGTGTCAAGGTGACCTCCCACCATTGGAGATTTAGTTGATAGGCGTGAGACCCATCCCTCTTAAGGTCTTTATTACCAAGTCCTTTTTTAGACCTTTAGTAAATGGATCCGCTAAATCTTCGCAAAACCTCATATAACTTATAGTGACTATACCATCACTAATTCTTTGTCTTACAATGCTATGTCAAAGTCCAATATATCGACTCTTTCCATTGTATGCTTGATTATATGCCTTTGATACAGTTGTTTCATTGTCACAATGTATCAAGATTTGTGCCATTAGTTTAAGCCACAATAAAATTTCATAGAGTAAATTTCTCAACCATTTTAGTTCTTGGGTGGTAGATGCTAAAACTATAAATTCAGCTGCCATAGTGGAGTCTATTGTTCCCAAGTAAATGTGCTAGAGGGGGAGTGAATAATACAATTTGGCTCTTTCAAAAATTGGCTCTAAGTGGGAACAAATGCAAGTGAAAAGAAAGAATGAAAATAAGAATAAAGACAGAGTAGACAATACAACAGAATTTAGAGTGGCTCGGTCTAAGACCTACATCCATTACTTTGATTATTCAACCAAGGATTTTCCAAATCAATCCACTATAAAAGGTGAAATTCACAAGCTTTCACCAAGCTTTACAATGGCGTTTACCAGGCTTAGCCAAAACCTTTCACAATAGTTTTTACCGAGATCAACTAAAACACAACATCTAACTTTTCAAGGCTAAGTTAGAACCTATACCCAATCAAGCAATCCTAGCCTGAATCAATCCCTTATACTTGGAAGTTCCTTTATACTAGGAAAATCAACTCTGAAGTGAGTTAGATAGTTTTTGACCATTGGAAACAATTTGGGTAGCAATTCTGGTCATTAATTTCTCTTTTAGTGCAAGATTCAAATTTTTTGGCAGAATGCTCTTAGTTGACTAACCGATATCTTAGTCGACAAAGTCATCTCTGTCTTCTAAATCCAGTTTTTGGCAGTGTGCACTTAGTCGATTAACTTACTTCTTGGTCAACTAAGTTGGTTCTGTCTCTCAATACTCTTCAGCTTGCCAACTTATGATTTAAATTTTAGCTGACTAACTCCTTATTAATCGACTAAGGGGCTTTTATCTTGTTGATCAATTGTGACTTCCTTATTCCTTTGCTCTTTGGTATGTGCATTTGAATGATTTATTAATTACTTGTATACAATTTTTGTCCTGCACACTTAAGTAGAGATATTAGACACAAATGAATGAGAATGTTTTATTATCATAAAAAACTAATGGAGCAAACAATATCCTTTTTTTTTATGATGACAAAACATTCCTTGGTTAACAGCAAAGTGTCCTTATATTCTTTTCAGTTTCACACAAAATGGAGGTTTTCCTCCCCCTAAGTGTGTACTCCCCCTTAATGTGTGCATAGTTTTATTATTCATCTCTGCATGTTTCTATTCTTGTCATACAGAAAATGACACATAAGGGTTCAAATTTTTTACAGAATATATGTATACAGGCTTATGGAATAATAACCAGTAAGTGATAGGATGACAGAACATTATTACTACTTCAGCTTGTTGTCTGTCATATTGTTTCCAGACTTAATTCATTCCAAAGCTAAATGCCATAAACCATCCAGTCAAAAATATCAACATTCATATTTATTTTCATCCAAATTTCACTCACAATATCACATTAATAATTAATTATTAGCATAACAGTCCAATATTAGCACCAAAGCATCAGCAGAAACTCAATGGTAGATATAAATATTTAATCATCAACTTTTCAGCATTGCATATATTCACAATCCAACCAAAATATCATGAGAATAAGTTTTCAGTATATTATCAGAATAAGTTCTCAACACACTTTCAGCATTAGTCATCAACAGAGGAACAAAATAAATAAGCAGTGTCTCAGCACAATGATTAGTATTCAATTTCCAACAAACTACCATAGACCATCTATCATAGACAACCTAGTCAGATTCAACGCCCTAAATTTCTCCTAGATTTCTAGTACCTCTACCTTAACAATTTTTTTTAATTTATTATCCTTTTCCCTTAGCTTTCCACTTATCCCCTTTTTTGGCATCATCAAATTTAAGGGGGGTTAATCCTCTGAAGAGGTTAAAGGAGTGGACTAATCAGTACCATAGAAAACATTCAAAGGTTCGGGTGAGGGTTTTGGTGGTGATTTTTATGGAGATTGTTCAGGTAAGGATTTGTCAGAAACTTTTAAGGGTTCTTGAGGATAAGAGATGGTTGCTGGTCTAGCCTTTCCAGCAATTCTGGTGGATTTTCTTCTTTTGAGGAACTTGGTCTTGGTTGCCATTCTCTTGATGCCTTTACCAGGTGGTTTCGATTTAGTTTGTGGAGCTGCAATAGCTTTTTTTTTTCTTTCCCAGTCTGTTTCTCTGTTGTTTGTGCTGGAGTAAATGTGGCTTGTTGTGTTTTTGCTTTAGCTACTTTTTCCTCAGCTTGCTCTTCATGAACCATTTGATGAAAAAGACCCATGATTGAAACCTCTTCAGAATGTGGAGGAGATGGTTGAGGTTCTGGTTATGGATCTTGAATAGATGGAGGGCTGCTATCAAGAAATCCAAGAACTTCAGTCCCCTTATCTAATCTTTTTTCCTTTTCAAGCTTAGCTTCAGGGTCAATCATTAGTTTAGCATCTTTATCTTAAGGAACAGGGCCTGCAGAACTCTCAGCTTAGAAGGCAGGGCCTTTAGCAGCTTACCTTGTTGGTGCTGGACTTGGAGTTGCTGAGGTGTCCTCAACTGTAGGCTCAACAGTAGATTTCCCTTTTTCCTTCACATATTTTCAAGCTCTGCAAGTCTTTCTTCCATTTTCACCATTTTTGAAGATTGCTCTGTAAGCTTCCCATCCATTCTCATCAACAGATTGAAAATCATTTCACTGGAAAATGGTGAGGGTGTTGCCTCTGTTTGTGTTGGTATTGCAGAAACCTTGGGCGTTTTAGTAAATTTTTCTCTATCTATCTTGTAACCCATCTTTAGCAGACTACCTAGGTTGATAGCCCGGTCTCCACTTTTTACCAAGTCCATTTCATACTGTTGAGCCCAAATACCTTTCTTTTGTACTAGTGAAGTAATGATATTTTCATATGACAGATTTATCTTGTCCCTTATACAGGCTCTTCTCATCCTTTCAACCTTAAATCAACCTAGATTTAGGGGAGTACCATTGAATGCATGCTCCATTAGCCATAAGTCCTGAAGGCTAATGTAGCTAAAACTGCCACTTCTGTCATGAATGTTTGCTGTTATAAAGTAATACAGAATCCTAATTTGAGGACTAGTGATCAAACCGACATTAATTTTTTGAAGAGTATTTTTCTTTCTTCCTTGTAATTATTTCCTACAAGGAGGATGGGTCATAATTTTCAGGGAATTCAAACCTTACCTTCCTCACATTCGATTTTAAGTAAACTCCCTAGATCAGCAGCCATTACAACAAATTCCTTACCATTCATAAACACATTTAGACCATGATCAATATAATCATCAGAATCTTCAAGTTCCTCCTTTCCTAATGCAATACTTGCATAAAACTCTTTAACCAAATAGGCACTGTAAGATCGATTCTTAAAGGTACTATACTTCTTCAATTTTAATTCCTCAAAATAATTAGATATACTTGTCTGAATTTTTGGGGTTTCATTGAAACTATCCCAGTCTATGAATTTACAATAGGAAATTGGGGCATTTTCTATTTTCTTGTATCTATCCTCATGGGCCTTATTCCTAAACTTGGAGGATGAGGAGTTACCTTTCTTAGATGATTTTCCCTTCTCTTTCTTCTTTTCTATTTTGTGACCCTTCATGATCAGCGTTTTTCCAGATTTTTTGATTCTAGATGCATGTAAAATCTTTTTCTTCTTCTTCTGCATTTCGGTTTGTGAGCTTTCCTCTAGTGGCCTCTTCACCTTTTTCTTTTTCGGGTTTCTTTAGATTGCCCTGATTTTGCCATTTGATTTGAGAGGTTTTCTGACTGAAGGTTTCAAGAATTTAAAAGGAAAGGGTTTCAATTTTAGGTGGATCGGTTTCAGAGGAGAGAAAATGTAGAGGAAATGAGTTAATGCGAAGTTTGATTTTCCTAAAAATCGTATGTCTCCCCCTTAAATACTGTCAGTTTTTCTCCTGTTCAAAATTCAAACTTTGCCTCCTATTTTATTTTTCATCTAGATAGTATTTTCTACCCATTCTCTTCACCTTGTATACTGCTCCTGTTCACTATTTTATTCTTTTTCTCTCTAACTCACTGAGTCTTATTATTTAAAGTAACAGAATGCTCTTAGTTGACTAAGTGCCTCTCTTAGTCGACTAAGTGCCTATTGTCTTTTGAGAAAATTTCAAAATGTTTCTTAAAGCTCCTGCATACTAACCATTCCTAAATTTCTTTTAATCTCACAAAATCTATCCTCATTTAAGGGTTTTGTGAAGATGTTAGGTAATTGATGTAAAGTATTTACAAACTCAATTTTAATGTCACCTTTAACTACATGATCTCTAACAAAGTGGTGCTTAATCTCAATATGCTTAGTCTTAGAATGTTGCACAGGATTTTTTGAAATGTTGATTGCACTTGTATTGTCACAATATATTGGTATGTTATGCATTGAAATTTCATAATCTTTTAGTTGTTGTTTAATCCATAATATTTGAGCATAGCAGCTACCTAGAGATACATATTGGGCTTCAGCTATAGAGAAAGCTACTAAATTCTACTTTTTGCTTGACCATGACATAAGCATACTACTTAGAAACTAGCAAGTTCCACTAGTGCTCTTTCTATTTATTTTGCTACCAACAAAATCAGCATCCGAATATCCAACTAAGTTAAAGGATGATTCTTTAGGGTACCATATGCCTAAAGTTTGTGTGTCTATGAGGTATCTAAAAATTCTTTTAACAGCAGTCATGTGTGATTCTTTAGGTTGAGATTGAAAACGAGCACACAACACACACTAAATTGGATATCAGGCCTGCTGGTTGTTAAATAAAGAAGTGATTCGATCATACCTCTATAGAGCTTTTGATCAACATCCTTCACTTTTTCATCTAAATCAAGTCTGATGGATGGACTCATTAGTGTATAAATTGATATCAGCTTTAGCATATCAAACCTTTTGAGCATGTCTTGAGTGTATCTTTCTTGGTTGATGAAGATTCTTTTCTCACTTTGTTTGATTTAAAGCCCAAGAAAATACTTCAACCCACCCATCATGCTCATTTTAAATTCACCCTGCATTTCTTTAGCAAAGTTCCTGCATAAAGCCTCATTAGTTGCACCAAACACAATGTCATCCACATAAATTTGAACAACAATTAAATCATTTAAGTATCTTTTGATAAACAATGTTGTGTCAATACTACCTCTAACATAACCCTTTTCAACTAGAAATTTTGAAAGCCTCTCATACCAAGCTCTAGGAGCTTGTTTCAATCCATACAAGGCTTTATGAAGTTTTAAAACATGATCTTGTTTTTCAAAGTCCTCAAAACCGAGTGGTTGCTCAACATAAACTTCTCATTGGAAGAAACCATTTAAGAATGCACTCTTTACCTTCATTTGGAATAACTACAAGTTCATAAAGCAAGCAAATGCAAGCAACAATCTTATAGCTTTTATCTTGGCCACTGGAGCAAAGGTTTTATCATAGGCAATTCCTTCCTCTTGGTTGTATCCTTGGGCTACCAACCTAGCTTTATTTCTAACTACATTCCCTTGCTCATCTACCTTATTTCTAAACACCCATTTTGTTCCAACAATAGGGTGATTTTTAGGCCTAGAGACTATGACCATACATGGTTTCTTTTGAATTGATCAAGTTCCTCTTGCAGGGCCAATATCTAGCTTTCCTCAAATATTTTAGGCTCAATTTGAGATATGAAAGCTTAAAACTCACAAGTCTCTTTAGTTGCACTCTTAGTTTTGACACCTTGTGAGATATCGCCTATGATTAGTTCTTGTGGGTGGTTTTTTGCATATCTCTAACTCCTTGGAAGGTCATTATGCTGATTTTCAATTCTTTGTAGGGTTTCTATGGGTGGAGGTTCTGTTTCTCTTTCTAGGAAATTTTCTTTATTGTTTTTCTTATCATCTAAACTCATCTCTTCCATTTGTTTTTCAAGATCATCCATATCATGCTCATCATTAGAAATTTCCTTTTGTAAGGTATTGGATTCATCAAAAACTAAATGGATAGATTCTTTAACCGTTAAAGATCTTTTGTTGAAGACTCTATAGGCTTTTGAGTTTAATGCATATCCTAAAGATATAGCTTCATCACTCTTTGCATCAAACTTCTCTAAAGGTTGTTTACCATTGTTCAATACAAAACACTTACAGCCAAAGCTCCTAAGGTGAGAGATATTTGGTTCCTACCCTTGTAAAGTTCATACGAATCTTTGATACCATGGCTCTTATGAACACTTTATTAAGAATATAACATGCTGTGTTAACAGCTTCTGCCCAAAAGTACTTAGGCAGATTGTTCTCACATAGCATAGTTTGAGCCATTTCTTTCAATGCTTGGTTTTTCCTCTCTACAACTCCATTTTTTAGGGTGTTCTAGGTGTAGAAAAGTTATGATCTAGCCCCTTTTCATTACAGAAGTTCTCAAATTCATCTCCTTCAAACTCACCTCCACGATCACTTTTAATTCTAACTATAACTAGTCCTTTTTCATTTTCAACCTTCCTACAATGACTTATGAATGCTAGTAGAGTATCATTTTTATGAGCAAGGAAATATACCCAAGTGTACTTAGAGCAGTCATCAAATATTACAAAGCCATAAGATTTTTCTCCTAGATTAATTGTATTTATTGGGCTAAATAGATCAATGTGCAGCAATTCAAGAGGTCTAGATGTGGAGAAAACTTTCTTGGTCTTAAAAGATGTTCTAACTTGTTTTCCTAGCTGGCAAACATTACATATCTTATCATTTTCAAACTTAAGATCCGATAGTCTAACAAAAAAAATTTTTCTAATAAACTTTAACATGGTATGCATGTTCACATGTCCTAATCTCCTATGCCATAACCAACTATCATTTTTAGCATTTACCGCAAGACATATTTCACAACCCATTTCAAGATCCTCAAGAAATATAACATAAATATTCTTTAATCTTTTTCTTATAAATGAGACTTTGTTAGTGCTTATGTCTATCACTTCACATTTGGTTGAGTCAAAACATACCTTAAATCCTTTATCACACAATTGACTAATGCTCAATAAATTATGTTTCAAACCTTGAACCAAGAACACATGACTAATTTGAGTTTGAGTGTTCTTACCAACCGTTCCTATGCCATGAATTCTACCTTTTGAATCATCACCAAAGGTTACGGTTCCTCTCTTTTTCTTGTCTAGCTATGCAAATAGCATTTCATTTCTTGTCATGTGCCTTGAGCAGCCACTGTCCATATACCAAGGCTGCTTCTTCTTGAGTTGAGCACTTGAACATGTATATTTTGAATGCCGCTCAACCTATAAAACAAATATTCAGTTTTTCTTTATAGGTACCCATACCTTGATGGGTCCTTGATTATTAGTAGCAACATAGGATCCTTTTGAAACCCATATTTTTCTTATTTTTTGCACATTTCTTTTTTTATTACAATCATAGGATAAATGGCTAATTTTATCACAAATATAACACCTAGATGATGCATTAGCAGAATTTTTCTTGTGGTATGCATTTCTTTTTGAAGTTTAATTTTTCAAACCTTTGAATGCAGTATTTTCTTCACTAATCTTTTGTAAGGCTTCTGTTTTCCTTTCCAATTCTAATTTTAGAGTTTTAAAATCTATTTTTGAATGTTCCAATTGTTGGTCTCTATAATATGTGCTAGAGGGGGGGTGAATAGCACAATTTGGCTCTTAACAATATTGAAAACTAATTTTCAGAACTTAAGAAAACAAGAACAGAGTATAAAATGCATAGCAATTTAAAGTGGTTCGGTCCAAGACCTACATCCACTACCTTGATTATCCAACCAAAGATTTTTTCAAATATTCACTAACAATCGGTGAAATTCACAAGCTTCCACCAAACTTTTACAATGGCTTTTACCAGGCTCAGCCAAAACCTTTTACACTCATTTTTTACGGGCTCAACTAAAACCCTAAAGTGGTTTTCTAAGGCTCAATCACAAACTACAATAATCAAGTTATCCCAACTTTGAATAACCCCATAGAGTGACTTTCTCACTCTAAGAATACAAGAGAGGGAGTAAAAGAAAGTACCTATGATCACTAGTTGATTTGAGTGACCACTGATTGATCTGAGTGGTACAAGATTGAGTGCTAAATACAAATGCAAAGAGTAGGCGTTTAAGTGCAGACAAGTACAGTGAAGCTTTTCTGGTTTTTCTACTTTCTATAGCTCAAATCTCATTCAAGGCTTCTCAAAATTGTTTTTAATTGTTGGAAGACCCTTTTATACTTAGAGATGCAACTCTGATGGCAGTTTGCAGTTTATATCCGTTGGAAACAGTTGAGGATGAGTTCTAGCCGTTAATCTGTCTTGTAGTGCTCTGGTTCAAATTACAGACAGAGAGCTCTTAATCGACTGACTTGGTCGACTAAGTTGATTCTGTTTCTAGTTTACAGATCTTGGCGGGAAGCACTTAGTCAACTATCTTGGTCGACTAAGTTGATTCTATTTTTCAAACTCTTCAGCCCGCCATTTCTCCAATTTGAAACTTTGATCAACCAACATTCTTCCTTATTTCACCAATAAACTTCCTCTTTGTTATTCAGTTACATCTTATTGATTTTATTCCTCTTTTTCCTTCAAAAATACTCTTTAAAGAGTTAATAAATTAATTTCATATATTAATTTCCCGCACACTCAAGTAAAGGTATTAGACACAAAGAAATGGGAATGTTTTATTATCATCAAAAACTAATGGAGCCAACAATCTCCCCCTTTTTGATGATGACAAAACATTCCTTAATTAACAGCATAGTGTCTTTTTATTTTTTTGAGTTTTCTGCAGAAAATGAGGATTGCTCCCCCTAAGTATAAGCTCCCCCTTAATGTGTGCATATTTCGCTTATTTTATTTCAGCCAATTTTATTCTCGTCATATAGAAAATGATATTGTACATTTAGAGTATTCATATTTTCAACAACATAAAGTGATTTGCAACAAGTAAGTATTAGCAGATCATCATTAAACTTTCAACTTTAAATGTTGACAGATTTTCATTAATGTTTCAACAGCTGTCAACAATTTATTGATTTCAGATTTTGTTCACATCAATGTTGATTTCAGTTTGTTGATTTCAAATACTGCTGAATCAATATCAGCATAGCACCAGCAGATTTTGTTCATGACAGTCAAAATACCAAAATAGCAAAATATTAGCAGACTTCAATTTTTAACAATTAAGCAACATAGTCATATTGGCATTCATTATTCACATACAACCACATAAATAACAGAATTAAAACTGAGTGTTTAAGTGCCACCATGGCACAAATAACAGTTAATCAACAAGTATTTCGAAACTGCCCCTGAACTATTTTTGCTTCCTATCTCCTATTTTTCTAAGTTCATTCACCGCTGATTTTGCCTTCTTTCCTTTCCTTGGTTCCTTTCTGGTTCCTCTACCTTAACATTTTTTTTTGAGTTTATTCTCTGGTTTCTGCAATTTTATTTTCTGGTTCATGCACCCATTCTACTCCACCTTTTGTCAACATTAAAGGAAGGGGCTTTTATTCATATGATGTGTCAGAGGGTGCGGATTCAGTGTTGTAAAAAGGGTTGAGAGGAAAATGAAAGGGCTCTCGGAGAGGTCATACTGTCTTGGGGAAGGTTCTGGTGAGGGCTTGTCTAAGATAGGGATTAGAGAGAAGGCTGAAACTGGTCTGGATTTTTCTGCCAACCTATAAGACTTTCTTCTCTTAAGAAAAGTTGTTTTGGTTGCCATAGTCTTCCTGCCTTTGGTTGGTAGTTTTGCCTCAGTTGGTGGTGCTGCAGTGGCTTTGGCTTTCCCTACTTTTGTCTTTACTCTGGTAACTGATGCATATTTCTTTCCTTTTCCTACACCTTCACCATCCTTTTGAGTTTCTGTCCTGGTAGTGTCTTTTTTAGCTTGTCCCTCCTTAACCATTTGGTAGAAGATATCTATGATGGAAACTTCCTCTGAATTTAAAGGAGAGGCTTGGTGTTTCTCTATCTCTGAATCATTTTTGCTTTGAGGTTCAAGGGAAGGTGTCTTGGCAGGTTGATCAACCTCTTAGGGAGAGTCTTCAGTCTGTAGAGCAAGACTAGCAGATTTATGGGTGGAACCTTCAGTCTGAATGCCACAACTTTCAACATGAGGAGTAGATTTTTCTGCTGACTTAGCTGAACTTTCAGCACCTTGTTATGCAGGTGCAGTGCTGGATGTGGTAGAATTGTCTGCAGTCACAAGTTCAAATGGCATGTTTTCCTTCTCTTTCAAGTTGTTTTCTAACTTAATGATTTTATCTTCCATTTTTTGTAGCTTCACTCCTTGGTCAGTCAGCTTACCATCAATCCTCATGAGAATATTAAAAATCACTTTATTTGAAAATCTGGAGGAAGCTTATTTAGGTTGAGCAAGCAGACTGTGTTCTTTTCTTGGGCCAGTTTTAAAGGTTTTAATGAACTTTTCTCCATCGAGCACATACCCCATTTTAACTAAGCTACCATAATGAATAGCTTGATCTCTGGTTTTTACCAAGTCCATATCATATCGCTTTGCCCATATTCCTTTCTTCTGCACAAGGGATGTAATCACATTCCCATATGGTAGATTGACCTTATCAAGTCTGCAGGCACTTCTCATTTTCTCAATCATAAATCTTTCCAAATTCAGAGATACTCCATTAAAAGTATGCTCCATCAGCTAGAGGTCTTGGAGGCTGATGTAGCTAACGCTTCCACTTCTACCCTGTATATTGGCTGTTATAAAATAATGCAAAATCCAAATCTGAGGACGGGTTATCAAACCAAAATTACTTTTTGAAGAATATTTTTCTTTCTTTCCAGTGATGATCTCCCATAATGAGGACGGATCATATTTTTCAAGCAGTTCAAATTCACCTTCTTTACATTTTATTTTCAGCAAGTTCCCTAAATCCTCAGTAGTCATAACAAACTCTTTTCCATTCCGATAAACATTCAAACCATCTTCTACATAATCATTGGAATCTATTAATTCCTTTCCTTTCAAAGCAATTCCAAAATAAAACTCTTTGACCAATCTTGGACTATAAGACCTATTCTTAAAGGTGCTATAATCTTTTAGTTTCAGTTCATGAAAGTACTCAGATAGACTGGTCTGGATTTCTACATTTTCCTCAAAACTCTTTCAATCAATGAATTTTCCATAAGAGATTGGTGCATTCTAGATATTTTTGAATCTATACTCATGCAACTTATTCTTAAATTTCGAAGAAGAATAACTGGTAACTTTGTGGAGTGAGGGCTCTGTTTCTCTCTTCTTGTTAGTTTTATGCTTCTTTTCTCTTAGTGTCTCGGATATATCTTTCACTGAACCAGAAATGATTTTTAGTTTCTTTTTCAGACTTGTTGTTCCTATTCTTTCCTCCATTTGTTTTTCTAGAACTTCTACATCATCATTATCATCATGAACTTCTTTTCGCAAATGCATTTGACTCATCAAAAACTACATGAATTGATTCTTCAACGGTCAAGGTCCTTTTGTTAAAAACTCTATAGGCCTTTGAGTTTAATGCATATCCTAAAAATATTGCTTCATCACTCTTTGCATCAAACTTCCCTAAGGGTTGTTTTCCATTATTTAATACGAAGCATTTACAGCCAAAACTCCTAAGGTGAGAAATATTTAGTTTCCTACCTTTATAAAGTTCATATGGAGTCTTTGAAATCAAGGGCCTTATTGAGACTCTATTAAGAACATAAGTTGCTGTATTTACTACCTCAGCCAAAGATATTTAGATAGGTCGTTCTCACATAGCATGGTCTTAGCCATTTCTTTTAAGGTTCGATTTTTCCTTTCTACAACTCCATTTTGCTGGGGTGTTCTAGGTGTAGAAAAATTGTGATTCAACCCCTTTTCATTGCAAAATTTTTCAAACTCATCATTTTCAAATTCTCCTCCATGATCACTCCTTATGCTAACTATGGCTAGTCCTTTTTCATTTTCTACTTTCTTACAATGACTTAAGAATGCTTGTAGAGCATCATTCTTATGAGCAAGAAAATACACCCAAGTATATCTAGAGTAGTCATCAACTATTACAAAGCCATAAGATTTTCCTCCTAAACTAGTGCTTATTGAACCAAATAGATCAATATGAAGCAATTCAAGAGGTCTAGATGTTGACACAATTTTCTTAGACTTGAAAGATGTCCTAACCTGTTTTCCTAGTTGGCAAGCATCACATATCCTATCATTTTCAAATTTTAACTCAGGTAGTCCAGCAACAAGATTTTTCTTAATTAATTTTGACATAGTATTCATGCTCACATGTCCTAATCTCCTATGCCATAGCCAACTATCATTTTCAATATTTACAACAAGACATACTTCACTATTTACTTTAACATCTTCAAGAAAAATTACATACATATTCTTCAATCTATTTCCTATAAACGAGATTTTATTTGTACTCATATCTATCACTTCACACTTAGTTGAATCAAAGCACACTCTAAATCCTTTATCACATAATTGACTAATACTTAGAAAATTATGCTTCAAGCTTTTAACCAACAACACATGGCTAATTTTAGTTTGGGAATTCTTACCAATCGTACTTATACCATGGATTCTTCTTTTTAAATCATCTCCAAAGGATACGGTTCCTCTCTTTCTCTTATCCAGCTGAGCAAATAGCATTTCATGTCCTATCATGTGCCGTGAACAACCACTGTCCAAGTACCAAGGCTGTTTCTTCTTGAGTTGAGCTTTTAAACATGTCTCCTTTAAGTCCAGCTCGACGTACAAAACAAAATTTCAGTTTTTCTTTATAGATACCCATACTTTGATGGGTCCTTGAGTGTTAGTTGCAACAAATGATCCTTTAGGAACCTAGATTTTCTTAACTTTTTGCACTATTCTTTTCTTAAAATAGTCATATGATAAATGACCATGTTTACCACAATTATAACATTTAGGTAATGCTTTAGCTGAATTTTTATTGTGGTATGTATCTTTTTTTGAAGATTCATTTTTCAAACATTAAGAGCTGTATTTTCATCAAGAGTTATTTGCAAAGCTTCAGACTTGTTTTTCAGCTCTTGTTTTAAAACCTCAAAGTCTGTTTTTGAGTGTTCTAACTCAATTTGTAAAATATTTCTTTGCTCAAAAATAAAAGCGAATTCTCGTTTGATTTGTTCCAAATCATTTTCAAGTAATGCAACCTTTTTCTTTAATGATTTGTATTTTGAAAAAAGTTTTTCAAATTCATCATACAAGCACTCATACTCATATTCTAAATCATCATAAGAATTAATGCAGAAGGATGAGGGTACCTCTATTTCATCCTCTTGTGCCATTAAACAAATGTTTGCTCTTTCTTCATATTTTTCATCATCAATTTCAGAGCTTGAAGTGTCACTATCTGACCATGAAGTAGCCACCATTGCTTTCTTGGATTTCTTACTTTTCTTCGGAGTTTCATCTTTCAACAATGAGCATTCAGACTTGAAGTGACCAGGTTTCTTGCACTCGTAGCAGATGAGCTGCTCCTTTTTGTTGGAGTCAATTTTGTTTCTGTTTTTCCATGAGGCACCTTGGTCTTTCTTGAAATCTCTTCTAGTTAGCCTTTGATTTTTTCTGCTCATTAGCTTTCAGAATTTTCTTGCAACTAAAGCTAATTTTTCATCATCATCATAGGAAAGCTTTTCCAGCTCTTCTTCAAGGATGTTGGCTTTAAGTGCAATACTCTCTTTCTTTTCCTTTGCTTCTTTTCGATCTTCTTCTTTTTCTTCCTTAAGCTCTAGCTCATTAGTAAGAAGAGAAATACAAATCTCATCGAGTGTGATGATGTTCAAATCTTTAGCCTCTCTAATGGCAGTCACTTTTGGCTTCCAAGATTTTAGTAGGCTTCTAAGTAGTCTCTTAACTAATTCATGGTCAGGGACAAGCTTGACTAGTTGACTCAATTTATTTGTGATGTTTGTAAACCTATCAAACATGCTGGTGATGTCTTCACCAAACTCCATTTTGAACATTTCATAACTATGTGTTAAAAGAGCAATTTTGGACTTCTTTACTTAAGAAGTCCTTTCATAGATTATTCTAAGTTTTTCCCACAATTGTTTAGCTGTTGTACAGCTTGAGACTTTGTTAAATTTAATAGGGGTTAATGCACAATGCAATGTGTTGATAGCCTTAAAGTTTATTTGAACTTTCTTAGTTTCAGCCTCAGTCCATTCAGACCTTGGCTTGGGCATCAACTCATTTGTCACAACATTCACAGTTGAGGGCATAAAGGGTCCATTAGTTATGACGTCCCACATTTCATAATCTATAGTCATAATATAAATTAACATTTTAGTGCTCCAATAAGGGTAATTAGAGCCATCAAACAGAGGTGGTCTGTTTGTTGATTATCCCTCAGAAACTATTATTTTTTGTTGAGCCATTTGGATCATCCCAAAGGATGTTAAGCCTTAAAAATAGGGAACTAGCTCTGATACTAATTGTTGGTCCCTATAATATGTGCTAGAGGGGGTGAATAGTATAATTTGACTCTTAACAATATTGGAAACTAATTTTTAAAACTTAGAAAAACAAAAACAGAGTATAAAATGCACAGCAATTTAGAGTGGTTCGGTCCAAGACCTAAATCCACTACCTTGATTATCCAACCAAGGATTTTCCCACAAATTCACTAACAACCAATGAAATTCACAAGCTTTTACCAAGCTTTTACAATGACTTTTACCAGGCTCAGCCAAAACCTTTTACACTCATTTTTCATGGGCTCAACTAAAACTCCAAAGTGGTTTTCCAAGACTCAACCACAACCTATAACAATCAAGCTATCCCAAGCTTGAATAACCCCATAGAGTGACTTCTTCACTCTAAGAATACAAGATAGGTAGTAAAAGAAAGTACGTATGATCACTAGTTGATCTGAGTGATCACTGGTTAATCTGAGTGGTACAAGATTGAGTGCTAAACACAAATACAAAGAGTAGGCGTTTAAGTGCAGACAAGTGCAGTGAAGCTTTTCTGGTTTTTCTATTTTCTATAGTTTAAATCTCATTCAAGGCTTCTCAAAATTGTTTCTAATTGTTGGAAAACCCATTTATACTTGGAGATGCAACTTTAATGGCAGTTTATATCCGTTGGAAATAGTTGAGGATGAGTTCTAGCCGTTAATCTGTCTTGTAGTGCTCTGGTTCAAATTGCAAACAGAGAGCTCTTAGTCGACTGACTTGGTCGACTAAGTTGATTCTGTTTTTGATTTGTAGATCTTGGCATGGAGCACTTAGTCGATTGTCTTGGTCGACTAAGTTGATTCTGTTTCTCAAACTCTTCAACCCGTTATTTCTTTAATTTAAAACTTTGATCAACCAACATTCTTCTTTATTTCACCAATAAGCTTCCTCCTTGTTATTCAGTTACATCTTGTTGATTTTATTGCTCTTTTTCTTTCAAAAATACTCTTTGAAGAGTTAATAAATTAATTTCATATATTAATTTCCTACACACTCAAGTAAAAGTATTAGACACAAATAAATGGAAATGTTTTATTATCATCAAAAACTAATGGAGCCAACACCAATTCAATTTGCAGAAAGTTTCTTTATTCAAAAATAGAATTAAAGTCAAGTTTAATCTTTTCCAAATCTGATTCTAGAGATGCAGACTTTTTTTTTAAAGTCTTGTATTTCAAAACAAGTTTCTCAAATTCATCATATAAACATTCATATTCATCTTGAAGCTCATCAATAGAAATATTGCAGGGGGATGAAGATACCTCGGATTCATCATCCGTGCCATCAAACACAAGTTTGCTCTTTCTTCAGGCTTTTTTTCCTCAGCTTCAGAACTTAAAGTATCATTGTCTGACCAAATAGCTGCCACCATTACCTTCGTTGATTTCTTATTTCTTTTTGGAGTTTCTTCTTTCAGCAAGGGGCAGTCGGACTTGAAATGTCCAAGCTTCTTACATTCAAAGCATGTAAGCTCTTCCTTTTTGTTGGAGTCGTTTTTGTTTCTAGTTCTCCATGAAGAACCTTGATCTTTTCTAAACCCTCTTCTAGCTAGTCTCTGATTTTTTTTGCCCATCAGCTTTCTGAATTTTCTTGCCACCAGTGCCAATTCTTCATCATCATCACAGGATAGCTCGTCTAGTTCCTCTTCAAGAATGCTGGCTTTTAGGGCAATGCTTTTTTTCTTTTCTTTAGCTTCCCACCTATCTTCTTCTTCCTCTTCCTTGAGTTCTAGCTCATGAGTAAAGAGATAACCACAAATTTCATCCAAAGTTATGACATTTAAGTCCTTGACTTCTCGAATGGTTGTCACTTTAGGCTTCCAATTTTTAGGTAGGCTTTTAAGAAGTCTTTTTACAATTTCATGCTCGAGAATTGGTTTGTCTAGTTGACTTAATTTGTTTGTGATGTTTGTAAATCTATCTAACATGCTGGTGATATCTTCACCAGGCTCCATCTTAAACATAGGTAGCTCCTATCAAAAGTACTCCGTAGTTATAATACTTAAACATATACATGTTATGGGTCTATTAAGAACTTTCGTTCAACCTTACCTTTCACATTACGCGAACCAAGCACTATACACCTTAGGATGGAAAATATAAATTAGTGTTTGCAATCATCCATGTGGTAGAATGGTCAGTACCCAAGACTTGCAAGTTGACCACAAGTGTCAAGGTGACCTCCCACCATTGGAGATTTAGTTGATAGGCTTGAGATCCATCCCTCCTGAGGTCTTTATTACCAAGTTCTTTTTTAAACCTTTAGTAAACGGATCTGCTAAATCTTCGTAAGACCTCATATAACTTATAGTGACTATACCATCACTAATTATTTGTCTTACAATGCTATGTCAAAGTCTAATATATCAACTCTTTCCGTTGTATGCTTGATTATATGCCTTTGATACAGTTGTTTCATTGTCACAATGTATCAAGATTGGTGCCATTAGTCTAGGCCACAACAGAATTTCATAAAGTAAATCTCTCAACCATTCCGCTTCTTGGGTGGCAGATGCTAAAACTATAAATTCAGCAGCCATAGTGGAGTCTGTTGCTCCCAAGTAAATGTGCTAGAGGGGTGGTGAATAGCACAATTTGGCTCTTTCAAAAATTAGCTCTAAGTGGGAACAAATGCAAGTGAAAAAAAAGAATAAAAATAAGAACAAAAACAGAGTAGACAACACAGTAGAATTTAGAGTGGTTTGGTCTAAGACCTACATCCACTATCTTGATTATTCAACCAAGGATTTTCCAAATCAATCCACTATAAAAGGTGAAATTCACAAGCTTTCACCAAGCTTTACAATGGCTTTTACCAGGCTTAGCCAAAACCTTTCACAATAGTTTTTACCGGGATCAACTAAAATCCAACACCTAACTTTTCAAGGTTAAGTTAGAACCTATAGCCAATCAAGCAATCCTAGCTTGAATCAATCCCTTAGAGTGACTTGCTCACTCTAAGAATACAAATAGAGAAGTGATGAAAGTGTACCTATGATCACAAGGTTGATCTAAATGGTACAAAGTGAAGTACAGATCACAATTATAAAGATAGGAGTTTGAGTGCAGTAAATGAGCAGAGAGTATTTGCAAGCTTTTCAGCTCTTTTATGTACTTGGAAGTCTTCATTGGCATTTCTAGCCGTTGGAAGTCCCTTTTATACTTAGAAAATTATCTTTGAAGTGAGTTAGACAGTTTTTGACCGTTAGAAATAGTTTGGGTAGCAATTCTGACTGTTAATTTGTCTTCTAGTGTAAGATTCAAATTTTTTGACAGAATGCTCTTAGTTGACTAACCAATATCTTAGTCGACTAAGTCGTCTCTGTCTTCTGATCCCAGTTTCTGGCAGTGTGCACTTAGTCGATTAACTTACTTCTTGATCAACTAAGTTGGTTCTCTCAATACTCTTTAGCCCGCTAACTTCTTATTTAAATTTTAGCTGATTAACTCCTTATTAATTGACTAAAGGGCTTCTGTCTTGTTGATCAATAGTGACTTCCTTATTCCTTTGCTCTTTGATATGTGCATTTGAATGATTTATTAATTACTTGCATACAATTTTTGTCCTGTACACTCAAGTAGAGATATTAGACACAAATGATGGGAATATTTTATTATCACCAAAAACTAATGGAGCCAACAGAGTTCGTTTGACAAGATTGTTTTTTAGATTCCTAAGAAATAGCACCCCACAATTCTAAAAATCCAACCAGTCGTAGAAGTATGATCCATTCTATTTGAGTTCCAACTAGCATCTGTAGACCCTTATAAAACTGAAGGAAAAACCTGAATAACAAATGTCATAATTCTTTGTACTCTTTAAGTATGTTAGAATTCTATGAATAGCATACCAATGTTTTTTACTTGGATTACTTGTAAATCGACTTGGCATCTTAACCGCAAAAGCAATACCCAACCTTGTATAGACCATAGCATACATTAGGCATCCAATTACTTTTGCATATTTATTTTGTGTTATTGGCTTGTCTTTGTTAGGTACAAGCTTTAAATTAGAATCATAAGGTGTAGACATTGGCATACCATCTGACTTATCGTATTTCATTACAATCTTTTCAATGTAATGAGATTGAGACAATGTTAGGCCATTATTGTCTCTCGTTATTCTTATACCAAGAATAATATATGCCACACCCATATCTTTCATGTCAAAATTCTGTGACAATAACCTTTTTGTGTTCTCTACTTGTTCTAAATCAGTACTAAAGATTAACATGTATTTTACATATAAACAAATGATGACACCTCTACCATTATGGAACTTACTACAGACACATTTGTCAAATTGATTGATTTTATAACCGTTAGCTTGCACAACTTCATCAAACTTTTGATACCATTGTTTAGGTGCTTGTTTGAATCTATACAAGAATTTTACAAGCTTACATACTTTTCTTTCTTGACCAAGAAAGACAAACCCTTCAAGTTGTTCCATATACACCTCTTCATCTAACTCACCATTTAGAAATGTTGTTTTAACATCCATCTAGTGAATTACCATCTTATGTATATATGCAAGTGCTATAAGCACTCTAATTGTAGCTACTCTCGCTACGATGCATATGTATCAAAATAATCAACACCTTCTTTTTGTTTAAAGACTTTTGCCACTAGCCTTGCTTTAAACTTTTCTACGGTTCCATCAGCTTTCATTTTCTTTTTAAAAATCTACTTACAGCCTATTGGCTTGGAACCGTGTGGAAGGTCTACCAACTTCCATGTTTTGTTTCTCATTATCGAGTTCATCTCATCTTGTATTGCTTCTCTCTAAAAGGAAGCATCTCGATTTCATTGCCTCCTTATAAGTTTGAGGATCACTTTCACCTTCTACATTGAAGCAATAAGGTAAGTATTCACTTATTTCTTCTCTTGTACCTTCTACTAAGTACATAAGGAAATTGGATCCATATGTCTTGGCTTTTTTAATTCTTTTACTTTTTTGAAGCTCAATAGTTTTCTCGCCATTTTCTAAAAGTTTATCGCTTTTTGTTATTAGTTCTTTGGGTCTTGGAATTGAATTGAACGTTGTTTCATCAAAGATAGTGTTTCTTGATTCTATGACTATATTAATGGAATATGAATCATTGGGCTTTATCACCATGAAACGATAGACTTTGCTGTGTTTAGCATATCCTATAAATATACATTCAATTCCTCTTTCACCTAATTTCCTTTTCTTTGGTTCCGGAACTCTTACTATGACTCAACATCCCCAAACTCTTAAATAATTAAGGTTTGGCTTTCTTCCTTTACATAGCTCATAAGGAGTAGTTTTACTCCTCTTGTTTAGGATTCTATTTAGTATATGGCAAGCCGTTAATAAGGCTTTGCCCCAAAATCCTTTTCCCAAACCTAAATTAGAAAGCAAAGCATTGACCATTTTCGTAAGAACTCGATTCTTAGGTTCCATTCACCATTTTGTTCTAGTTTGTATGGAGTGGTAATCTTATGAATAATACCAGTGGACTCAAAATACATGGGATCATAATATTCACCTCCTCTATCACTTCATAAACATTTAATAAGTAATGCATAATACAATTCAATTTCATTTTTATAAATTCTAAATTTCTCCATTGCTTCATCTTTAGTATGCAATAAGTAAACATAGCAATATCTAGAAAAGTCATCTATAAATGTTATGAAGTATTTCTTTCCACCACTAAATGGAGTACTATACATGTCACAAACATCAGAATGTATTAATGCAAGTAATTTGGAGTTTCTTTCTACCTTAGGATATGAACTTCTTGTGATTTTAGTAACCATGCATGTCTTGCACATATCATTATTTACATCAATGTTGGGTATTAAAGCTAATTTAGCTATATCATGCATTTTTCTATAATGAACATGACCTAATCTATTATGCCATAAATTAGATAAAGTTGCTTTATTATCATGAATATTAAACGAGGCATCAATATAAGTAGAACTAGTAATATTCTTATTAATATTAAGTTTGAACATGTTTTCACAAAAAATCCACTTCCCACATATTGTCCACTTTTTGTAAGGATGAACTTATCTGTTTCAAATACTAATTTGAAACCATACTTATTCAACAAAGCACCTGACACAAGATTCATTTTAACTTCCAATACATAATAAATATTGTTTAGTACAAGTATTTTTCTAGAAGTAAACATAAGTTCAACAGTGCCTTTTCCTTTCACTTGTGTAGTGGAGGAGTTTCCTATGTATAGCACAGTTCCATCATTAACTGCTTCTAAAGTCTTGAAGAAACTCTTGTCATTGCATACATGATTAGTTGCACCAGTGTCAATCCACCATGCTCCATCATCTTGGAGAAGATTAACCTCAGAAACCATAGCCACAAAATTGTTGTTGTTCACGTCTTGTGTCTTATTTTTCAAAAGTTTACATTCCACCTTAAAGTGTCCAAGTTTGTTACATGGAGACATGGCCCCTTTTTGTTCTTTTTAATCTTATGACTTTTGTCATTCATACCCACGAAATGTTTTCTTTTGTTGTGTGAGATCGGCTTATTTGATAATTGGTGTTCCATCACATGGACCTTCGAAGTCTCAAGATTCTTTTCATTAGAATCTTTTTATTTTTCATCTTGCTTGACTTTTTCTTATTTGCGATAATCTTCTTCTATACGAAGATGATTACCAAGGTCCTCGAAAGATATTTCTTCTTTTTAATGTTTTAGAGTTTTCTTAATGTCTCTCCATAAAGGAGGAAGCTTATTAATTATTGAAGATACCACAATAGCTTCGTCCATGTTAAGACCATATTGCTTAAAGCTATTTAGAATGCATTCAAGCTCATGCAATTGCTCCATAACAAAATGATTATCAACCATTTTGTAATTATTGAAACGACTAACCATAAATTTTTTGCTACTTGCATCTTTAGCCATGTATCTTGCTTCCAATTTGTCCCAAAGTTGTTGTGCACTAGCTTCATTCTAGTGCGCATCGAACAATGCATCTGACATTCCATTAAGAATGTGTCCCATGCATATGTAGTCATCATTATCCCATTTTTACCTCTAACAAGTTTTATCCACGAATTTTTCACCACCTTCTTCATTTGGTCTTAGTGTATCTAGAACATAAGCGACTTGCAAGGAGAAAGTGCATCTTTTTCTTTCATCGAATAAAGTTTCCTTCTTCAAAGCGATCTAACTTGATAATGTTGGTAGATATCTCTTTAAGTGAAGCCATTTTAAATACCACAAAAATAAGTCTTAAAATTGTTGGTGCAAATGGGGTTTAGATGGAATTTATGAACTGACAAAATTAACTTCAAGACAAGCCTTTCAATAGACACTATCTTTAAGACTTATTTCGGCCCCACCACTCGATATGCAAAGAGGAATAATGTGAATAGCCTTAGGGATACAATGAAGCCAACGTCTAACTTAGTCTTGCATTTTACGAAAGTAGACCGCTAGATACACCTATGGGTTTGCAAAGTAGTTCGGCCTTAGAACCTACTTTTTGCAGCAAGTAAATTATAAGAAATTTGGACGTTTTTGTAGTTGATGGGAACTTAAGTATTTATGTTAATAAAACACAATACATTTCTTGCTCTTGTTTTGTTTTTGATTTGATGTGTCAAAATGGTTGGCAACAAGCCCTTTATATAAGCTTGCAAGTGTCTTTTCTTCAAGGACACAACCCTTTTATTAAGGCACCATTTTGTCTAAAAGACATCTTTACATTTTGCCAGACACAACTTTTTGATAAAGGTATTGTTTCAATAATCATCTTATAAAAGAACAATTATTCATTCCATAAAACATAATCTTTGAGTTATAATTTGAAACAATAAGTTTTCATATTTAAACTTTTGAGTTATGATGTTTTTTATAATAACTTTTGAATATCATTTTATCAAGAGGCATAACCATTCACATGAAAACCTACCTACAATCCAATAGTCACACTATGTCACTTTATGTGACATAACCTTTGAGCTAAAATAGCTTTTTATTATGTGACATAACCTTTGAGCTAAAATAGCTTTTGATTATGTGACATAACCTTTGATTTTGAAAATACACCGACATACAAAAGCAACACCATCAACATACTCAAATACATTTGCATAAAACTCCCTTACCACTGGCACAACTACAACTTCAGGTGGGTCACAAAAGCGTTGCTAATGTCATTCTTCAATCATATGATGCATCTCTTGATAATGGATTAGAGGAATATTTACACCTTGTTTAGGGATGGGCACCTTGTTAATCAGCAAAGTACAATATCTTATTGAAGCATAAGTAAAGACGAACTTCGTTTGATCAAACACGCCACTTGAACTTGTTTTTGAACGCTTAGGTGCCATTACTGCAAAATTTCCAAAAATAACCAACCAAGACAAAAGCCAACAAAAATAACAAGAGGTCAATTTTATCCAAAAAAAAATTTTGAGCACTAAATATAATAAGTGTGTAAAAGACATCAAACCAAATAATTTTAGCACAATTTATTTCCAAAATCACCAAATATGTGAATGCCATAGTCTAATTGTTTCCCAAACCAAATTTACAATTACTGCTATAAGCCTATCATCCACCAAGCAAATTTCTACCAACTCACACCATAAACAATAAGACTTTTAACAAATGCATTAGCAAGCACATAAAATTATATGAACCTAACCCATAAGCAACAAAAAATTTGCTATAATCATCCTCAATTAAACAAACCTTTGCCTAACCCAAAGCATAGATAAGAAGAATAATCTGCATACCCATCATCAACCATGTACAAGTTACCCATTTAATATATAAAATCTATGGACTCTAACAATGGCAATGACTATCAGCAAAATAAAAATCTCAAAACAAATAAAAATTGTTGAAGAACACTTACTTGATTGAATATGTGGAGAGTGGAATGGTGAATCATTTTTTTGTGAATGGAATGAATGGAAAAACTTAGACTTTAAAAACACTAGTGGCAGAGTGAAGTGGATGCAAGAATATGGAAAAATGAAGGAGGAGAGGTTGGGAGGTGTTAGTCGGCTAGAGAATGAAAGAAAAAGAATAAAAAAAAAACCAATTTAACAAAGTTAGGTTTAGGCCTCGACCCAATGCCGCGACAATCCTTTTTAACATCGAAACTAAACAAAAACTTATTATCTCTAATTTCTTTAACCATTAATCATCCATTTAGCCTTTACAGAGAGCTTAACATTTGATCATAGCATCCAAATTGACTTTCCTTTTGTCCCATATGGTTCCCAACAAGCAGAATTCTTTATGATTGTTCAAAAGGCCCAAATCTCCACTGGTATCTAACCTAACAAAGTTTGCTTCTTCATTAGAAACTTGAATTACTTCTACCTATCGTTAATCTCCTCAATGAATTTAGAGTTGACAACTTATTCAAAATAAACAAACCAAGCAACAAAAAACTAAAGACCAATGACTAATGAAATTAACCCTAACCAACACTTTGCCTAAAAACAGGACACCATTCTCATAAACTTTAGTTTAGAGAGACTCTAATAATGAGTTACATTGATATTTTATATAAAATAAATTATATTTAACCCAAGATTCACCATAGTAGAAATTCAAAACACAAAATCATACTCGATTTTTTGATTCATGATTTTCACAACAAAAATAGTACAATCCAGATTAATTGTTGGGATTCAGTGCGTTAGGATCTTTCTTCTCCTTAATCTATAACTCTCTGATGGGTGAATTCTTAATGTGTTAGAAGAGAAGAACTAGACTTATCTTTATATAATGAATTCTGAATCCTTTCCATTATTTAAGGTTTCCTACACAAGCACACAATATCAAACCCGTATATAATATTGAAGCTTAAGCCACATTATTAGATCATATTATGGATTATAATATTGGCTCATTATGAATACCAAATTAATTTAGTCTAATTTTGATAAAAAGATAAAATAAATTAAATAATGTAAGTCTACACTTCAATTATTTGAGAAAATCTAACAATCTTCCCCTTCGACTGCATTATTTAGATTCAAATTTTGAAAACAAATTTTCTTAAAAACGACTTATAAGTTAAAACAACTGAAAACTCAATAAACTTAATTGAAAATAAATTGGTTTTAAAACTACTCCAAATATCTTTTTCATTAGAAGTACTCCAAATATCTTTATGTTTAATAAAATTTGTGATATTAGAAGATAAGAATAATTATATCTATAAAGATACAACACCAACTATTATCACATATATCATGCAATCTTACAACATAAATTCAATGTCACGGTGTAGCAATGAATAAAATTTTTTTTCTGATGATCTATTTCCATGTGTTATATTCATTTATCAATCACTTTAATGTTTTAAAAGAGTTTTTGCAAAATTATGCTTTGCATCTGGGTTTGATCCACTCATATTATAATGTTAAAAAATATATTAGATAATTATTTTAATGTTTTAAAATATTTTTTGAAGCTTAAGAATAAATAAATATTTTTATTAATATAATAATATACTGTTTTTTGTTCCAAAAAAAAATAATATACTGATTTGGACCGGGTCAAGAAAAACCTATATCCAAGTCCTCGGGCCCGAGGCCACAGGCTTTGGGTCTTGAAACCTCCAGTTGATTGTAGATCATTGCCCCTCTGCGTCCTCCGTCGGTCGAAGGTTTCTCTGCTTCAACCTCCACCTCCATAACTATTGCTATTGGGTCTTTCTCGTGGCTGCCGACGGCCGGCCGCAGGCCCAAACCCCAGCTCTCTACCTTTATCTCCTCTTCGTTTCCCCTTCTTGTCCGGTTTCTCTGTCTCCGTCCTTCGCTTCCGTTCCTTTTTCCCTTCCCTCCATTTTCCTTCCTCACTACCAAACAGAGCGTCAGGAAACGATGTCAGTTCTAATAGTGACAAGCTTAGGCGATATTGTGATAGATTTGTACACAGACAAATGCCCCTTGACCTCCAAAAATTTCTTAAAGCTTTGCAGGCAACTTCTTTTCCTAAAACTCAATTCTCCACATTTTCTTTTTTAATTCCTAAAGTTTAGTACTATCATAATGGTTTCTGTAGCTCATTCGTAGTAAAAGTTTTTGGCTTTTTCCATTTTACTTAAATGCTTTTGGGTGCAGGATTAAGTATTATAATGGGTGTCTGTTTCACACGGTTCAAAAGGATTTTACCGCCCAAACAGGGGACCCAACTGGGACGGGGTCTGGTGGAGACTCGGTGTATAAGTAAGAAACAAGAAATGCCCTCATTGGTTGTTGATTTTGCTCTCTTTTCGATTTTCCCTTGAACATGCCAGAATTTACTAGTTTGATATCTTGTATTTTGTACTGGATTACTATGACTGTCAGTTCTTTGGCTTTCTTGTTCAGTAGTTTCCATTGAGAGATAATGAGTCTTTTCCTTTTTCGTTCAGATTCCTATATGGGGATCAGGCTCGATTTTTCGGTGATGAGATTCATCTTGATTTGAAGCATGCTAAGAAAGGCACTGTTGCAATGGCTAGTGCTGGGGAGAACCTTAATGCTTCCCAGGTATGAGGTTCTTTTGCTTGATTCATGATTACTCAATAGCTCTCTTATTTTAGATTTTTATGATAAGAAATTTGTTTCATGTTCTACAAAGAATAAGGCTTCAGTAAGATGAGTTGTTGGTTTGTTTGTAGCTCTAGGCATTATGTGAAGCAGCTTGCAATTGTTAACTCACAATTTTGCTTATAACACTACTTTTTCTTTTCAGTTCTATTTCACACTTCGTGACGATCTAGACTATCTTGACGGGAAGCACACAGTAAGTTTCTTGATCGTTTTACTTACTTTCAGTTTTTTATGAAACAAAGCAATTATAACTTTCTAGATATCATGTCCCAATCCAGTTCACTTCTTGTAGTTCAATATGAAATATGAAAACTCTTGTAAACTGCAGCTTATGCAGTATTTTTTGGGAGGCTTTCTAACAATTTCATTTGACTCCCTAGTATAAATCCTTTATGTGTATTTCCATGTAGGTTAACCATAGCTGAGGTATTGAGATAGGTGGTTGAAAGAGTTCAATGTGGTATTTCTGTATTGATTCCTGTGTTGATTGGAAGTAGGCGTTTGTTTGTTAGAAACTTAAAAGTTTCTTATAAGTTTACCCTAGGTATATGACAAATCTGTTCATTTGCTTCTGTGGCGCACAAGAAGAATATTCTGTGCTGTCTAGCTAGTGTATTCCTTCATACGTCCCATGTTTGTGTTTCTAAGAGTTTGTGCTGAAATGATTTTGAGATTTGAGAACTTTTTTTTGGATTTTATGAGTTGCCGGTGGTTCCTTTCAGAGTGGTTATTTGCTTTGCTGTTTTGACTCTTCATTTTTCCTGAGGTACTTATGTTAGACGCATATCTCAGCCTGAAATTGGACATTGATATGTGGTCTTGACCCTCCAAATATAAGGAAAAACTTGGGAAAAAAAATTGAATGCACCTGTTTCTGGTACATGCCAGGGAAACTCACACTTGTTTCAGAGCAACATATGTCATTTGTCCCTAGAACCTGAGTTACCAAAGGAAATATGCAAGTCATTATGTTTATGAGTGATAAGGAATGGTTTGATTGAATGCATATGATCATTAATTTTTAATGTTTATACGGTCGAGGTTCATTTTCTGACGTTGTATGCCTTTTTTTTATAATATCCTACATTCCTTAAGAGAGAGCTATCATTGTAGGTGTTTGGGGAGGTTGCTGAAGGGTTTGCAACTTTGACCAGGATAAATGAAGCTTATGTGGATGAGAAGAACAGGCCATATAAGAATATCAGGTAGAATCTTGTTCCATTCTGTATATCTTCTTTTTGCAAAATCTGGGCTGTGGACCATATGTGTTGTTCTCTGGTAGTAGTTCATTTGAATTTATTTTGTTACCATATTTGATTAGTTGTCTCTATTAAACATTGACCAGAATCAAACACACATATATATTAGAGGATCCCTTTGATGATCCTCCCCAATTGTCTGAGTTGATTCCCGATGCTTCCCCTGAAGGAAAACCAAAGGATGAGGTAAGGACTCTTTCAGATGTTAGTTATTTGTATTTTAAAAGGTTCAAAATAGTTGGATGAATGGCAAGTAATCTGCATATCACTTTTGAAATTATGAGTTCCGCATTTGAGATGCTTACTCATTTTCTAAAGTAAGATGTTGCACAGACATAGTCTCTTGAAATGTTCTTATCTTTAACAATTTGAAGCAGAAAAAGTCTCATACTATATGTTATGAAAATCTTAGAAGCATATGTGATGATGCTTAATAAACTGAAATTGAATTGTCTCACATTGCCTCTTGTGAGCTTATGGATGCCAGGAATTCTAATGGTTTTGAATGTGTTGATATATATGTTTTTCTTACCTTTTGCTTAACTTGCTTTTTGGCTGACATAATACCAGATTCCCACTTGATACTTCTAAACTAGAAATTGCTAACTTTTCAGTGACAAATTAAACAGGCAGCTGCTTTAGGGGCATCGTTCTTTTTTTTTTCTGTTCAAAGCTCATTTTTTGTTATATTTGATTTATAATAGTTCTCAATATAAACAGGCTGATTGCATCCAAACATCAGTAATTTTGCCTCTAGGAATTTTAAAGAGGACCGAAAGGCTCCCCCTGCCCGCCAAGAAAAAAAATTAAAAAAGCTTTCAATGGGAGGTTGAGTTTTCAATGGTTTGTTTTGTACCTAGAGTACTCAGCCTGCGAACAGTCAATTTCAGAATATGCCTTCATTTTTTTTCTTTAAATGGGTGGTTGGTTTAATGATTTTTACTGTTGTAGCAGATAATTTGTATCTTCAAGTCAATATCTAAAAGTATTTGAGCTCAGCGAGTTGAGTTTATCTGTACTTAAATATATATCTTGCTAGCTTTCTCTGGGCTGATTGAACATTGGCTGTATTACAGCAGAAAAATTGGCCCCTTTCTTTGATCCTTTTCAACTCTCTTTCTGCTGCCCTTCTCAACTCTATATCAAAAAGAGAGAAAAGAGGAAAAAAACATGAAGGTATTGATTTTGGGATGTGAGTGGTTGAGAATGGAAATGAGTGAAGGTATAAAGATAGAAGAAGTAATTTATCTGAGTTGGATGTATGTGGAAGTTGATGATGCTTTTTCCTTGCATGCTTAAAAGTGACTGGGGACTTGGACAAGGCTCATTCTGTGTTTCCCAAAATACTGTGTACATGCATACTCACACACTGTTAACTATATTTTAAACTAGCATATGACTCACTTGAGTAAATTTTGCAACAGGTTGGTTATTTGACATTTTTTATTTTTTTTTCTTCTATTTGATTATGTAATTCTTGTTTTCCCTACTACCATTTGTAGTATTTTTATGTAGTAGTAGAATAGTAGAATATAGGAGAGAATATTGAAGTTGGTACTTTGTGGGTACTTCATTATGCACCTGTGAGGGATCCAGATTGTGATTCTGTAGAAAAATGGGGATGTCTGACCTCTTCAATTTGATGCTCAGCTGCAATTGATACTAGTGTTTTTGTACTCAAAAACTGATGTTAGGTATTAAGAATGAGTAAACATGGTCAAATTTCATGTCATATTTGTAATTTATATCAGGCCAATGAATATACTGCTGCTGTTGTTAAGTATTTTCTATTCATAGTCACAACTAGTTTCTCATCACTTGCTTCTAGGTTGATGATGATGTTCGACTTGAAGATGATTGGGTTCCCATGGATGAACAATTAGGTACTGCAGAACTTGAGGAGGTTCTCCGTGCAAAGGATGCCCATTCAAGAGCAGTTGTACTTGAAAGTGTAGGTTCCTACATCCATGATGATTGTGGTTTTTTTGTTTGAATGTGACCTTCTATTCAAGTTATTTAATGTCTTATCTCCATTGCAGATTGGGGATATTCCTGATGCTGAGATTAAGCCTCCTGAGAATGTTCTATTTGTTTGTAAACTGAATCCAGTCACTGAAGTGAGTGCTTATTTTGTATTCAGTGGTGGTGATAAATAATATATATATATATATATATTTATATCATTTCGGTAGTTATTTTATTTATTTGGACTTTGATTAGGTAAGTTTGTCAGAGGGAAGGACTGACAAGGAAGGAAAAGTTGGCTGTGAACATGAGGGGTTCTTTTATTGTTCTAAACATTTTGCTCTCTTCAACCTGATAATTTGCATCCTATGCTACTTGTTCCTTTGTCTTAATCAGAGGAAAAGACCTATTTGCTAATTTATCCGTGACAACTTTTCCTTCCTACAAGACAGAATGTTAAAACCAAAGTACCAACACTTACTGTTTGCATTTGAAGACACTTTTTGATTGGCTCTTCTAACTGCAGGATGAGGACTTGCATACTATCTTTTCACGTTTTGGAACTGTACTATCGTAAGTATAAATATTCTTAATATTTGGTGATATTGGGATGCTTGTGACTTTGGATGTATTTTTCACTGCAATTAAATGACAGGGCTGAGGTAATCCGTGATTATAAGACTGGAGACAGCTTATGCTATGCTTTCATTGGTGAGTGGAATCTTGATTTTATTTATTTATATTTATCGAAGAACATCTATAACTTGTTATTTGTAGTGTAGAAAACAATGATGTTCAGGTCTACTTTAGTTTGGTTTAAATAATGGTATTCTCGCTGTACTCTTTAATTTATGACAACTTTGAACTTGCCTACAGAATGTGTTGGAACCTTTTTCTAGCTCTGATCCAAATCTTAAGTGAAAGTTATACATTGTTTTTGATTGACAGTTACTGTTTTGAATACTGAAGATGAAACAAAGTATAATATGCTGGCAAAATAGATTACAGTGAGCCTATCAAAGTATTTGGTTTGGGTTCTGTTTCTCTATTCTTATCGAATTTGTAAATAGTAGTTGACTCATGGATGCTGTATAAGACAATGTTTTACATCAAGTTCTTAGGTGCCGCCTTAAGCTTTCATGATTACACATCCACCTGATCTTTATGGGTATGTGTAATTGTTAATTAATGTTAGTTCATATTGAGGCATTGCTTCAGCCATGTGTCTTTTATGAGTGGTCACCATTGAGATCAAGTGGTCAAAGGCTAGAAGAAAAAGGTTAAACATAGGCTAAAAGGTGTGCAGTTGATTCTGTGCTAAAGATTAGGTCTCTTTGAACAAAGAGGTAGGTGGGAAAATTGAAAGAGTAAATAAAAACCATTTGAAGCTTGGTATACACTTAAGGTGTACAAGATTGTTCCAAAAATTATTAGAAAGTGACTACTTGACAGTCATATCCTTCTTTAGGGCCTTTTATACTGTGTCACTGTGTCTTAGGGCAATTGATGAATAAGACACTTGGATACAGACCGACATGCTATTCCCATACTTGAGTCTGAGTGTAATAGATTATTACCTGCTTTGTTAGGCACTTATGAAACAAGATTATTGTGGTGACTGATAAGCAATTTGAGCTATTGAAGGGTAAACACAACCCCTGCATCGGCTTCACATGTTAGTGCAATGATTATATTTTACTAAGGTGCTATTCGATAAACCTTTAACTTTTAAAATCATTGAAAACTAAATTTACGAAGATTATATATGTTTTTTGAAAGCGTTTGATAACTTATTTCAAAAACTCACTATCTTATTGAATGAAATTTTTATCATTTAGTTACATTTTATATTCTTTCTTCTTTAACTTTTATTATTGTAAACCTAATAAATTCATATCTCTTTTACAAAAATAAAAAAATAAAGATCTACTCAATTCTATAATTTTCAGCAGCATATCAAACGATTTATATTGTCAAGGTTCAGTACTTAAATTTTCCTTAAGTAAAACTTCAGCACTTTATTTTCCAATGTTGAATTTTTTAGTTTATCAAGCTACAGCTAAATCTAAGTTTGTTTTGTTATTATTTTGAGAATGGGTTGGCAAATTATTCAGCTAGTGAATTCAGGGGAAGTAAGTCAAGAACTATGTTGCTCTGACACTTCATTTCCTTGAAGTACTCTGTCAGGTACATATCCAACGGACATGGGTGTGGAGGTTTGACCCTCCAAATATAGGGAAAAACTTAAGAAAAAAAATTGAATGTACCCATATCCAACATTCACTCTCAAGTCTGAGTAACATAGTTCAAGAAAGGTATGGAAAAGAACAAGGAGTAGTTCAAGGTATGGAAAAGAACAAAGAGGTCAAAAATGTTCTTGTAGAACTACTTTTATGAACCATGGGCCTTGATATGTATTTGTGGAAAAAAAATTGCAAACCATAGGTACCATCAAGGTTTTTTCCTTCTTGTTTTCATTTGCACTTATAACCTGATTATTATTATGTTATTTTCTCTTGGATAGAGAATCTTATCAAGCATATTTTATTATTACAGAATTTGAGACCAAAGAGGCATGTGAACAAGCATATTTCAAGGTAAAATATAAGACAAAAAGTTTACTTGCTTTTCTTTAGTATTGCATGTTTCTTACTTTCTGGATATTTGAAGATACATCTATGTGAATTGAGCACATGAGAAACTATTCATCTTTTGTTGTTTAATTTAGCATCTATGTGAATTGAGCACACAAGTAACTATTTATCTTTTGTTGTTCAACAAATTATGGCGTTTTCCTAGGAATTATAATTATTATTGTTGTTTTCATTGTAAAGTCTCAGGTTTCCAGGATTTAATTGGGAAGAAAACTATTTTTTCTTTGTTTCAACTACCTGATTTGTCAATCAGGATTGTAGTAGTCCTTGAGGATGCACCCAAAATGGTTGTTACTTGAGACTGCAATTTGGAGGTCTCAAGTTCCACCTTGGGGATAGGGGAGGGGGTTCTTTGGCATAGGAGAGAGTTCAACATACTTTTATGTAGCTCTTCTAGAGCTCTGATAGAATTCCGTCTTTTCAGCATTTTGTCAAAATTTTTAACACTTACCATTAGGAAGTAGAGGAAGGGGAAAATCTCAATGCTCAGATCTAGTTACTTAATTCATCAACAAAAGTTGCTTAAATCAAAAATAATATCAGCATTTATTGCCTACTTTCTAAACCTAGTACTTGCTAAATAAGCAAAACTAATATGAATATAACTTGAAATGCCCTAAATATATTAAATTTACAATCAAGCTGATAAAAAATATACAATGCAAATAAAACTCATTCCTAAGTTATTTAGCACTTCAATGGGCATGATTCTTGTCCTTGGGAATAAGCGATGCAACATCTTTCTTATGGACATGATAATGATGGCAGTGGTCCTAACATCAGGCTCTTGGGAAAACTTGCTGAGAAGTGTTTTAAACGTCAAGGGTTCTAGAACAGCTGCTAACATGTGTTTTTTTTTTTTTAATCAGATATTTTTTCTGCAATTTGTTTTATCCTGGGCATGGAAATTTGGTTGACCTAATTTTTCATGGCAGATGGATAATGCCTTGATTGATGATAGAAGGATACATGTGGATTTTAGTCAAAGTGTTGCAAAACTTTGGTCCCAGTACAGGCGCAAGGATCACCAAAAGGGTCAAGGTAAATTTACTGCCAGAGTATATACATGGCTTACACTGGTGTCAGTTTACATACAAATCTGTGTTGGTTACATTCCCATGCATGGCATTAGACAACATGCTTGAGGCCCTAGGCATGCTTTTTAAGTACCCTGCACATCCTCAGTGCTTTGGCACTGGTTGATACATAGATAATGATAATTTGTTACAAACAAATATAAACAGGAGATATAAACACCTAATATCCAGCTTATGTCAAGTTGCTTTGACATTTCTCTGTCCAATTAGTTAGCGAACCTGTGCAGATCAACTCTAGTGCAGAGTAGGCTCCTGAGCATTTTTGCAGTTGCATGACTAGAGAATGTTTAGAGTGAGTATATGGAATTTCTTGCAACTTAGATGATCAAGTTCTGAATAGATGGATTCTATTGATCTAAGAATGGAAAAGTTGAAGACAAAAGATGACATCTGCAAAGTGTTTAAATACCTAAAATAGGAAGGCTTAAAACCAAGTAGAAAACCCTTAAACTTGTGCAGAATATGCAGTTAAGAATTTATACTAAGTTTCCTGCTCAATTAATCCCACATTCTATTATTAATCTGAGCCAATTAAAATAAATGGAAACTCTAACATGAGCAGCAACTATGCTGGAGTATACGGTAAAAATTGGGTCCTTGTTATCATGTGCAACATACTTGCAATTTGAAAAATATTTAACCAAACCTGAGCCCAATTTCATAATCAATAATAATGAACTTGCATGAATAAAAATAAATCTAGTCTAAGAACAAGAATATGAGAAATATCTGAACACCTGTGCTCCTCTGTTCCCTCTTTGCTAATGTTCACCATCACTGGTTTGCCATCTTCCTTTCTCTTTCTCTCCCTCTCTCATTGCTATGGCTATGCTTCCACCACCAACAACATTAAGATTTTTCATGGCCACAGTTATTGCTCCTCATAAAATACCAAATAAACCAACTTGACTGCCATTACATAACCTAGAAATAGCAACAAACATGACCCACAGAAAAAATTTATCATTGAACTTATCTCTTTTTCTCTCCTCTCTTAGCTTCCAATGGTGTTAAAAAGAATTAATATTGGTTTTTGTTCTCTAACAATAATATGTGACAATCTCTCCTCATTTTTTTGGTCTCGTAATCCTTTATGCTAGAAGTTAACAGCCTAAAACTGCCATTTGTGGTGACAAAAGACCTATACTATGTGACAAAGATTAATATTTGATAACCGGTCATAAACCAGCTTGGGTACCTTAAAGTGAGAGAGGGCAAGTGGAAGGTGATTGAAAAAAGCATGAAGAAAGGTGGTTGCAATAGCAGCAGAGGTTGGGAGGAGAATGAGAGAGATTTCAAGGATTGGAGTTTTATTTTCTTTTATATTTTATTGAATTTAGGTAAGATTTTGGTTTTTTCTTCTATACCTTAGTTGGATTTATATAAGATTTCATTTTTAATTTATTATGAATATTCTAGGATGAGATTATAATTAGTCCAAGATTTTTTTTGTAAACTTGGTAAACCTGGCACATCAAGAAAAGGGCCTAATTTTTTTTACTTGTGTGCTGACATAAAAGAGCTTAAATTGGGTAGGTCATGTGTGGTCATGAGAATTTTCCATCTGAATTATGTTTAATTGGCCAAAAGTAACTGTACATGGACTTAATTGCACCAAATTAGTGCATGTGGGTTCAATTGCACGTCTTGCACATCTAGAAGGGAATCTTTCTGGCTGTATACCAAACTAGAGAACCTTGGCAAAAATGAATTTCACAATGATGTAAAGATGGGAGGATAGGAAACTTGTGTAAGATAAGTTGGGTGAGGAGTCTTTGTGCTAGATGAGTTGTCCTCTCTCTTTTCGTTTGAGAAATCAACAAATTTGAGTAAAGATTGCTTCATATATTGGTTCCATGATAATTGATTTTTGATAAATTAATAGAACGTTGGTAAACACATCTCTTTAAAGTTTGGTTCATTGCAAGCAACGATTATCCTCCCAAAGGGAATAATTTGGAGCCTGCAGAAAGGAAATTCCCAAGGTCCATTATAATTCCTTCTTTACATGTTATCTAATTCCTTTCTGTCAATCTTTGTTTGTCTCGAGTGTCATGTACCTTTTTACAGGCAATTTCCACAATTGCAGAAGTTACCATGTTTGATTGTATGTTTGGATGTAGGAGGTTGCTTCAAATGTGGTGCTCTTGATCACATTGCCAAGGACTGTACTGGGGGACCTTCCACCAAGCTGCAGCCTTCAAAATATATATTAAAGGATGAAAACATACAGCATGGTGGAGCCAGTAGCTCAAGGTTTGTAAAGTTGAATTGTATTATGTGCATCCTCGCTCCTTCCACACCCTCTTTACTTTTCTCTTTTGACATTATGTTGTGTCATAGGTATGAGATGGTATTTGATGGAGACACTCCACAGAGTCCCAGGCAAGGAAAAAGACATCGAGCCCGTGATCCTGATGACCATGAATACAGATATAAAGTGAACAAGTATAGTTCTGATGCTATTGAGGGGAAAGACTTCAATGATAAGGATAGGCAGAGAATCAGAAGAAGAGATAACAGAGTGGATGTGGGTCAATCTGGTGGGAGGAGAGATGAAAAGTATCTTAAAGACGACATTAAGGGAGAAATGCATATGGACAGACAAAGAGGGAGAGATGAGCACAGTCGCAGAAAAAGCAGTTCAGATATTTGTGGTGATGACCGGAGAGATGATGGAGATCACAGAAAGAGATATGCTGACAACGATAGTCCTCCAAATAGAAGGCACAATGGAGATCATAAAAAGAGTGGTGATCGTAATATCTATGTGGACAAGAGGGATGAGAGAGATTATTGGAAGAAAAATGCAGATAGCAACAAACGAGACACAAGGAATGACCCAAGTTACAGAAAAAGTGGTTCAAATGACCATGGCCATAAACATCGAAGGGCAGAACGAACAGATAGGCATCAACGCATGGAAAAAGATGATTATGATAGAGATGGAAGACACCGAGGTGATAGGAAGAGATAGAATGATACATGATGTAACCTTATTTTCCTGGTGTACAAATGAAATCAAATTTCCTGATTTACAGATAAATGGACCAAACTAAGTTACTGTTCTGAGAAAGTGAACAACCAATCACTATATTCATATGAATCAACTAAATCCG
Organism: Theobroma cacao; assembly: GCF_053813885.1. NCBI lineage: Eukaryota > Viridiplantae > Streptophyta > Magnoliopsida > Malvales > Malvaceae > Theobroma > Theobroma cacao. The sequence continues at coordinate 15,607,630 of NC_142647.1, forward strand.
TTTAGGATGCAATCTTTGTTGACTTAAATGCATATGGCTTGAACTTGCGATCTTTGCCAGTGGCTGGTCACTGATCTTTAAAATTGTTTAGCTTCTTTGAGTTCTGCTAGTTTTCGTTTTACATTTTTAGGATGGTGGGATAGGATTGGGATTGGGATTGCCCCACTGTAATCTGCATTAGCATCCCTATGGTGACCAATCCTGCTGGGTTTGGTTGTGATTGTGAGCTGCCTAATTGTGTCGATGGGAAATTATACACAAGAAAAGTTATCTACATAATTACTTGTCCAGAGAACATAACAAGAAAATATTCTATACCTTTTTAATCTTATCAGGTAGAGATGAAATCTGAGGAAAATTAATACTAAATTCATAGTTGTTTATTAATCCTTTTATAATCTATTGACAACAGCATGAGATATATTACCACAAACATAAAAACTAACACAAATTCAAATAATCCAAATGTTACACTTGGAAATGATTCAGATTTAAAACCACCTACTATCCACAAATGAACCAAACCAAACTCGAAACAACTCGACCCAATCTGACCCATCCAATTACCAGCTCCGTAATGATACAGTTACCAACCCAGCATCTGCCCTTTGATGCATTAGGTATAATAGTTTCTGGGATGCCATGAATTCTCTTGTCCCCATTTATAGTTACCATCTGTCAATGTCATGGCAGCTTCAACTTCTGTGCAAAGTCACAAAGAAGGATGTAAATTCCAGATCCCATACTTTTTTTCTTTTCCATTAAAACCACGCATGCATAACGGTTGCAGTAAATAATTTTACAGCATCAGGAAGGGCTTCCTTCCGAGTTCCGAGTTCCAAGTAATTCCCCTTTAAAATATATTGCAATCTCCTACATAGAATCCCATAATTCTATTTTTCCTTTTTCATTTTCTTTTTTGGGTAGAATAATTATGCTACACAAACATAAACACAGACAGATATACATATATTTACTGGTTGAACAGTATAAACCCTGTCACTGTCACTAATGATTGAAACTTCCTGTAGCAGGGGCCATCATAGGGCTTAGCCATCAGACGCCCATCGTTAAATCCACCCGCCCAGGAACCCATGTCAAGACTTTGAACCGTTCAATGAACAGGCCTTCACTGCAATGCTTTCCCAGCCTCAACAGCACTTGGAGGACATCCCAGAAACTCCCTTCATGTCTGTATCAAGACCCTGTAGTCTGATTTTCTGTATGCAGGAGAATAACATACTCTAAATGGTTAACATCAACTATGGTCAAGCATCTCATCCTCCAAGAAATATAGCATGGAATATAACCACTTTTTTACTATTATTATTTCATGAAATGGGAAATGACAGCTTTATATGTCAAGTATCCAACATAAAACCAATAAACAATAAACCTAAATCTTCAACTCTGACCAAGTCTTATGACACATCATGACTACGCAATCAACTTGTAAAATTCATTTTAGGTATCAAGTTGCTCCTCACATACTTATTACAAGTGTTTGTCAGAATATTATCAGCAGCAAGAATGCTACCATCATGACCACCATGCACACCCTGTCACCACCTCACTCTACCCCTACAACCATCAGTAAGACCATTAGCACCATCATCACAATATTATAAGCAGCAAGAATGCTACCCATCACGACCACCATACCACACCATCTGTCACCACCTTACTCTAACCCTACAACCATCAGAATATTATGGCTCCAATACTATAAATACTAACAACACCCATGCAGCCTCACCAATACCAACGCCGCTGAAATACAACTGCCACCATTATTCCCTTTGACACTTTTCACCACCTTAACCATCAGCAAAATTACAAACATCAATATCATGATTATTATCAGCATCAATACCAGAGTATAATCGTAATCATTACAACCACAGCCAATATCACTATGCATTATTTCATCTAATTTTCCTAAAATATATGTTCAACGTGGTGTATTGTAGCTTCACAATTGTTAATAACATTTATTCAACCTTCAGTAGCTTTAGCTATCCAACATTTCAATTAAATGTTTCAGCTAAAATTTCAGCTCTTGAAATATTCAATTCTTTCAACTTTCGGTTTTACCAAACAACATTCAGTCTTCTGATGCCTTAGCCAACCAACAAATACAAAACGAAAGAAAGAGTATACAGAAAGGAAACCATAATTCTATCTCAAACACCTTACAGTATAACTGATTCATTCACATGCAAATGATTATTTGCATCAGCAAGTCATGCCTCATCAGAAACTCGTATCCTACCCTCTTAAGTGTTCTAACCACCCAAAACTTCATCTGAGGGCTCCTAAGTTCATTTCTCTCAACCATTTTTGTTGTCCCCCATCAAACCCCCATGGTTTCCCTCTCAGAGGCTTCAATACCCTTAAAATGGAACACCCTATGCTTTTGAGAACTCCTTGTTTTAACTGGATTAATATGGTTTTGTTTCTTGAAAACTGATTTTGAAGATTCAAACATACACTCACCCAAAAAAAGAAAAACAAAAAACCATTCTTATTGCTCTTGTCAAGTGTCATAAAAAATTGTGTTCAAAGGAGGCAAACTGTCCCCAAACAACCCCCCCCGAAAAAAAAATATCATTATGTTTGTTCTTATCATCAAGGGAAAAACAACCACAGAAAAAGAAAAGATGCCCTTCGGTTCCTGATCAGCTGTGTCTGACCACCTCTACCCATTTTTCCACTCCACCCTGGCTGGCAAATAGTTATAGATTTAGCCAGTGAAACAAAACCACCTTCCAACAATTAGATAATCCACAAGCCTTTAAGTCATTAATTTTGACAGATAATCCAATATTTTATTGGCATTTTTCAAGATGCAGTCTTTTAAGACCTTTATCTACTAATGTGCTACCTAGTCTTTTAACACCTTTATGTACTAATGTGCTACTCATCATTTTCCGTCCACTCAAATATCATGTTCTTGCACCCTCACCACTCACTTATATTTGTTATTGTTCCCATTCTTCATGGTGACTTTAGAAGCTTTACTTCAAGACAAGTAGACAACATCAATGCATTAGAAGATGCGAACAGATTTGAAAATATTAATAAAGTAATTGGCCTTCAAAGGGAGAAGCAAACCCATGGAGCTAAAATGGTTCACCAAAACACAACTTCATGGCATGATAGAGATAATTAACAATGGCATCAAGCTAGAAAAAAAACTTATGACCACAAAGAAATATACCACAAAATTTTTTAAAAATTTAGGAAGCATAAGTCAAAGCAAGAGTACAAGCAAGTCAGTGAATCTACTAGCACATACCTTCTCCAAATAGCTGCTCAAACCGAGCAACAATGTGTTTTCCATAAGTATATTTTTTCAAAGCATGAGCATGCAATCTGATGCGACTAAGCAGTACTGCTCGTTGATTATCTGTACATGTTTCAAAAATCTTCTGGACAACATAATTTGCAAATTGGTCCTTCATCATTATCTGGAACATTAAACAATTGAACACATTAACTAAGTGCAATAGAACTTCATATTCAAAATTCTCACATCAGATGCAGTAAGTGCTATCAATCTATAAACAATTATGATTTAATTGGATGATTGAATAATGACTTCAAGAAAAACAAAAATCTGAACCTTCACAAGTAGGATGGAGTTGGAAAAGTAAGACAAGGCACAAAAATGTTAGGAGGAGCATTTTCTTATTCAAGATCAGCAAACATTCAATTTCTATAAGTCATGAACCCTTAGCTAGCATGTCTAAAACAAAACAATTGTAAAGCCCAAAAAAAAAAATAACCAACCAAACAACATATTTCCACAAAGATCACTCCATAGGAGTAGAGTGAAATCAAGCATTTAAGAACATGACACCCATCAAGTTTATTATATTTAAGACTAATAAAAGAGAAAAGGTAAAAAACACAAAAAATTCATCTTATACACATAATTTACTTCCAAGAGAAAATTGATAAGGGGTTGGCAGAATGTGCTCAAATCAGATGCTAAATAAAAGCCATTCTCTTTCAAAGTCTTTTCTGTTGCTTTAATTTATCACAAATATGATGAAAAATAAATTAATATATACATATATATACACTTACATACTTAAGTAAGACTTCATTTTCCTTTTTAACAGACAAACTGGTGTTTTGACATGCACCATGAAGGTGTAGTAAGAGAGAATTAAGATATTAACAAAGAAAGAAACAACTAGTTTTTTTTTAATGCCAATCTCCGATTTCCAGGTGATGGAGCAGTCATTGGTTCTCTACCTCTCCTCAAACAACAGACACATATTGAGCTCAATTCTTCTCAATTCTTACTCTTTTTCTTTAATATCTTAAATTAAGCAGTAAAGTCATATGTACAGCCCAGCTCATTCAAGTTCACAAAGGTATCAATTGTTAAATATGAATAGGAAATAAAATTCATAGTAGAAATCTTGCACATAATCCAATCTGTTTCCTTCAGGCTAGAGAACATTGCTGCAATTTATACAACCGTTATTTATCATAAGCACTATAAGGACGTACCAATAAATTATCATTTCCCTCAGTATGTCCAACAATCTCCTCAACTATTACTTCTCGTTCAGAGGGACTACCATACTCCAAGCATTTCTCAATAACATTTGATGCAAATTTATGCTGGCTCAGTTGCACAATATACCCAGACAACTTGCTAATAATTTTGCTTCTTTCTTGATGCTTTCCCCTCTCCAATACGTGCTGCAAATGATATGGCATTTAGATTGACATCAACAATGGAAAGAGGAAATTATAACAGAAAAGATATCTCATTCATGCAGTTGGAGAAGGTACACACAGAATTTGAAAAAACCTTCATTCTTCAAATCAAGAACATTAAAGAAAAATGAGAATCAACTAAGACAAAAAATCAGAGCATGAACACACATGCACAGGCACAAAACACACACATGTAGAACAACAGTAATAGGATTGAACGGTGCTTGTGTCATGGTGTGTCAGTGTGCTGGGTCCCATATTGGATACATACTAAGGTTATCTTCAGCATATATAAAGGGATGGTCATTTCATCCAATAGGCTAGTCTTTTGGTTTGAGGCCCAAGCCCATGACAATGGCCCTAGGGGTACTATCATGTGGACTTGGAGGCAGTACAATGCAAGACTATGCAAGCAGGAGTGAACTGAGTCCCACATTGGATGTGCTAGAGTGATCTTGGGCATGTTCAGAGGGATGCTCACTTCACCTAATAGGCTGCTCTTTTGGGTTCAGGCCTAGGCCTGTGACACTTGCATCCTCCCAAAACAAGCAAAATTATGAAGTATCAGACTCATTTCCAAACAGCTTCCCCGGTCTACATGCCCTAAGTTCATTCAAGTCTAGAAATTAAGAATCATATGAAAAGGGTAAAAACTACTACAAAAAAAGCAACATAAGTACCTCAGATTCATGAACAGCCATCACAGCCTAAGATTTCTACAAAAAATAATGCACTCTCCAGTCGCAGTCAATAGACAAAAACTGCAATTTATTACTGACTGGACCTTAAAACATAAAAATAAAAACTGGTAATCCTCTTTTTCCTGATGGCTTAAGGTTAGCACCAAACCAGGTAAGATCTTTTTCAGGTCTGGCACTGATCTCTGTTGTTCCCACAAGACTATTTCAGCAGAAGCACAAAACTAAGTAATAAGATGAAACTAAAACAACCAACTACTAATTAGTGGCTGATAAAGGATAACTAGAATACTTAAGCATATGATCTATAATAAGGTTAGTTTGGGAATTCGCTCTTCATCATGGACTAGGGTTACATGTTGTAACTGTAAATACTTTATTTTGTTATATTATTTGGCATTTTGATGTTTGAATATTGAAATTCTCTCTCCCTCTTCTAAGTTCTTTCTTTCTCTTTCTTCTTCCATTTCTCCATCTTTCTCTCTACTTTCTATCTCTATCCTATCTTCTCTCCCCTCTAACCTTATTGCTCCGTCTCCTACTCTTTATTCTCCCGTGCTGCATCAATGGACCGTCAGGTTTGCTAACTAACCCTAACTAAAATAAACTAAGATTGTACTAGGAAGATACAGCTTTATGATTTGAAGCATTAACTACATTGAACAGTAAAAATAATAAACCAAACTGAAACGAAGTCAAAGTTTCCTGAACACAGTATCATGGTTAAAGAAAAAAGATTTAAGTGCCATTAGAGCATCTAATCCTGATTAGAATTCTTTATTTGGTGATGAAAGAATCATGTCCATATCGCGTCAAATATTTTGGTAACTGATGTAACAAAACACATTTTGGAAGATATTAATAAGAACCCAAGCTGTATTTCTTGTTGCAAACAGGTATAAACTATCAAAATAACATTACTTTGTAATGAATGGAGTGCCTTAGCTATCTGGGTATATCAAACGCATAAATAATTACTGGAAGAATCAGAAGCAATCACAAATTCCAAAATTGACAAGCTTTGCACCAGACAGATATTAAAATTGCAACCAACCGCCATAAAGAAACACTAACCTGGGTAACATAATTCCCATATTGGTCCTGAGCAAGAGCACAAACAGATTCCAAGATTTCATCCACTATAAATTGGCATTGCTGCTCGTCTGTGCAATGTTCTAAAACCCTCTACAAGAAACAAAAAACAGCTCCATAGTGTTCTATGGTCAAGAAAAGGATGAAAAAGGAGAAGGAAAGAAGGAAAGCTCCAATAGTCCACCTAAGTGTAATCTTACCTGTATGACACGGCAACCATAAGGATGAGTAGAAAGTGTGGCAACTTGACCATGAAAAGCAGAAATTATAAACCCAATTTTGTCAGTAGGAACACTCTCAATGCACTTCTGTATGACATGATTTCCATTTTGATCACGTACACATCTCATAACATGTCCATCCAGTTCACGAACAAGCTGAGCTTTTTGTTCAAGATCAATAACTTCAAGTGCCTAAATGCGCATATAAAGTCAAAACTAATTTCGTTCTCAGAATGGAAAGCGACAAGTATCAATTCTTAAAAGAAGCAAATACTTGATATCTGCCAAACAAGATAGTTTTATGTTCTACAATGACAATTATCTCAGAATCTAGCACGCAAAGCAACCTATATTATTCAAAACATTAACTAAAAGCCTCCTGGAAAAGAAAACAGATGAAAAAACTGAAAAGAATCACCTCCTTATATCGGCAAAAAAAGTGTGTTTCCAGAAATTATGATATTTGTTAACATCATCTTCAATAGATGAAGCAAAACACAAGCATAATAAACAAACATCCACACGATTAAGTTCAGAATGTAACTATATAAGCAATGTAAAGCTATGCTACCAATCAGCCCAAGCCAACAAATTACTAAATGTATTTGCATCCATGCTAATGAACAACGGCAACCAACCCTTGCCACCAAAACAACAGGAAAACAAAACCTGCTAAAGGTCAAGAAGGAAGCAGATATAGATATACAGCAGTTGCTTTTACACATGGCAGATGCACAGAAATTGTGAACTTTTGCATGTACCACAAAATAGAAGAACACAGAAACTTTATATCCAAGGTAATTTACGTATTTAATCAAATTATGCACAATAATCCAAGACAAATAAGTTAGGCAATTTAACTGTTAATAATACAGTAAAAACTAGTTCATTGGGTCAATTTATTAACCAAAGTATAAAAGAACTACCCATATATCCATGGATTTTACAAATATACCAAAAGTTCAACTTCCAACTTTAATAGAAGCAGTAGCATACTCTAAATTGCCCTCAATAACTGTCTGTTTTTCTATGAAAAACGCATCTGCATATGAGTAATGTTATGACTTGGCCTAAGGCCGAACCATCTAAGAAGCCCATAAAACACATATGGCAAGGCGCCTATGTGGCTATCAATAGACACCACCTGTCCCTGAAAGGACAGTCATCTAAGTAGCCCATGAAACCCACATATGGCGAGGTGCCTATGTGGCTGTATCAAAAGACACCACCTGTACCTAAAAGGGAAGGCTAAATATGACAGCTATGCACATTAGACTTGGCAATTTTGCACACAACATGTTAACAAGTCACGAAGTTAAGCAAGTTTATGGTAATTGTGTTCTGTGTATTAATCGTTTCGACACATTTAAGACAACAATTGCATGTCTTATATGTATCAAACCTGCTTAACCAGTTTAACTCATTTAGTTAATCATGTTATCAGCCCATATAACTTGTTTACCCATTTATGACCCATATAAGTAACCTGCATAAATTTTATCTAATTCTATTAATATATTGTTTCTATTTTATAAATAGGTTTTGTGGCATGAGAATGATATGTGGCAGTGACAAGAGTCTTCAATCTTGGCTTTTGATGTTTTATTATGCGGATGGATTATGAATATTATTTGGATTTTATTATGGTACTCTTATGTTGATGTTGATGTTTTTGTTGGATTTTTATTATGCTTATGTTGATGCTGATGGATTTTTCACATAATGGATATTATTGTTTTGTTATGGATGTTTTATGATTATTTGTTTTAAATTTGAATAATAGAGTAATATTTTCTTTGTATATATATTATAATTAAATTATTAACAAAATATGTTTTAATTTAACCATGTTAATAGTTTAAACAAGTTAGCAATCATGTCGTATCGTAATAAATTTAATCCGATCCATTTAATAAACGTGTTAAGCATATCATGTCGTGTTACACTTTTAACAAACATATCCATGTATGTGTTTATGACCTTGACACATTCAACTAATCATGTTGTATTCGTGTTTACCCATATAACTATTAATACCTTATGTTTACACAACACAATTAAGTCATGCGAACACAAATTGCCAAGTCTAATGCACATGATCCCAAGTACAATTTCCACTCCTCACTCTCATGCTCCCTCTTTTCTCTCTCATCTCATCTTCTCCTTCCCTCTCCTCTCTCTTCTTGACACCTACTGACTTAAGCATTGGAGAGGGAATCACCAGAAAATCCCCAACCTACCTGATGTGGGATTGAAGCACCCTGCCTACTTCTCTAAAGCACTTGGTGTGACACAAACACCAAGCTTTAGTCCAGAATGATCCAGTTCAGATCCAACCCCTCAAAGACATCAACAAGTAACAAATACATCTGCCAAGATGTAGATTACTACAAAAAGATTCCTATGGCTCTAATATGAAGACAGAATTAGTTATGAAATAGAAAAGTTGGGGCCCATTATTGATCCTCATTGCTACAAAATTTCAACAAATGAATCTAAGAAACATTTTAGGTATACGAAAATCAGCATCCAGTACACTTCTGAAAAGCACAATCATACATATTACCAGTAAAAAAAAGATTCATTGGGAAGAAATTCTTCAGCATATATTGAAAAGAGCATATGAATCTTCTTAATCAGGAATAGACTTAAACATGATAGGAACATCTATCCACAGAATCTAGCAGAGAAGCACTATATTATGTACATATAATTCTATTTCCTGTACCTAGTAAAATATATGTCAAGATTCTAAGCATTCTCCTTAGAATGGAATTTTCTTCTACATAAAGAATAAGTGGCATGTTGTATCATAGTAGAATATGTATACAAAACAAAAGTAAATAATAAAAGAACGACCATCAGAACACATTTCGGGAAAGCTAACACAGACTCCTACCTTATTGACATGCAAGAAAAGCAGAAAATGAAAGGTTAAAACAAGCAGCCAAGACAATTCAGATTTACAAGTTTAAAGATGCACAAAAATGGGATAAAACGTATGCTTGGCACCCATTAGTATGGTGTAGAGATCAGAAATACCTTTTGTATTACACGACAGCCATACATTTGCAGACTAAAATTCAAAATCTGACCAGAAAGCTTATAGGCAAGTTCCTTTCTCTGCTCAGGGCTTCCATACTCAAAAAACTGCAAATAGACAATGTAAAAAGATTAACTCAGAAAACCCAGATAACCAGAAGTTACAAACTATACAAAATGTGGTAGTTTATATATATATAAAGTTTGGTAGGTATTTTGGAACACACCTTCTGAATAACATAGTTACCAAAGACATCAGTCATCAGTTTGGAAGCATGTGGAAGAACTTCTTTGAACACAGACGCCTTCTCCTCAATGCTACAATTTTCTAACTTTTGCTGAATAAATCGACTCCCATGTTGATCAGCACTATATTTGAAACTTCCCGCTGTTATTTAATGTTCCAGTGCCAAAAATAATAAGGGTAAACTACACAAAATACCCTGTGGTTAAGGGTGAAAATTTTGCCCCTTCAGATTCAAAAAGGGAGAATTAAGTACCTGAGGATTTTTCCTTTAGCCACCAGATTAACACTGTTAACTAATCCCACTCACTTTCAGCCATGTAGCCAACTTTTTTCTTTTCTCCATCCGTTTTCTCATTTGCCAGAAACTTTCAACTCTCTCTCTAAGCCTATGTAATTTCTCTCTCTTTAATCATCCAAGGTTTCTAGCCAAAAGAAGAAAAATCCTTCCGAAGCAAAGGCTGGAGCATGGCTCCAAGTTTCAGCTGTGCACCCTCCCTCCTCCCACCCCTAATTTGTTCCTTCTTTTTTTTTTTTTCTCTTTCATCCTTATCCAAGCCTTTCTCTCTTAAAAATTTTATCTCCATACCTTAATTTGACAAACTAGTCTAAAAGGCTCTGATCAATTTCATGCAAATGAAGGTTTTGAAAAAGTTAATCATTTTGGAAAGCACAAAGTCGCTATCATGATTGTTGCCTTCTGTGTATACAGACTTGTAGAATGATGGGTATGTGTTCAATTTTGAATTTGGGAGTGGCAGCATTGGATGGCTATTTTGTTTCACTTGTTCTTAGGATTTTGATTCTGTGCGGATATCTTCTGATATTTGGGCCGGAAGAATATAAGTCTAGAGTGAGAAAGTCAGATACAGTAAAAGGGAACAAAAGAGAAGTCCAATTTTCTTGTATTAGCTTTTCTTTTGATATGGTAGAATTGAAATCAGCATAAACAAGAAGAAGTTTCCAGTAAGAGGCAAAACATGTGACCCTCGCATGTCTATAGAGTTAACATGTCAAGCAAATTGCAAATGCTAAATGACAAATACACAGGGTGGCTAAGTGTTAGAATTTAAACCGTAGGCAGCAATTGTCTTTCATGTCAAACCACAAGGTATTTTTTGTAATTTACCCAATAAATAAACAAAATGAATATTAATTGCAGTCTAGAACTTGCCTGAATTCAACAATATGTCCTACAATATCAGATAGCTCAAATCTTCGGCCTTTCCCAGATTTCAACTCTTCAAGAAAATTATATATCTGGGGGTCATTAGAACTCTCAAATCCTCTTTGAGGTTGCCATCCAGAATGTATACCAGAACTAGCTGCAAATCTAATGTCATTCTTCCCAACAGGAACACCTGTCCCCGCTACTTGAGATCCAGGCATAACTGGACTAGCAAACGATGCAGACGGATATTGTATCATGTTTTGAGGGTTTCCAACGTAATGAGGGCTCATCAACCCTCCTCTACCTGTATGCAGATTACTTGATCCTCCACCTCGCTGATGTTGTAGTTTCTGATCCTCCGTGCAAGCAGCAAGGTTTGACCCTTTATGAGAGTCAAAAGCACTATTCTGGCTCCCAACAATGCCACCCCTAGCCATAGGGTCATACTGACCAGAAATACCATACGCTTCCCCAAATGGCTGTTGGTAACATTGCATATAAAGGGGGTCACCAAAGGAAGATTGGGCTGCATATCCAAACTGCCCATAGAACTTGTTAAGGTGTTGCATATCAGCTCCATTTGCAATGCTTCCACCAGATGAAACAGCAGGCATTTGAGCATTGAAGTTTGGGCCCATAGGGCCATCAAAAACAAATGGAATAGCACCATTGGGTGGGTAAGTGATAAATGGGGGAACAGCAGAAGAATTAAAACCATATCCACCTACACCATACTGAGGAGAATGTAAACCTGGAGCTTGAACGTTTGTATAAAATGGATTTGGTGTAGGCATGTATCCTGCAGTTGCATAAAATGGTGGTGTGAACCCAGATGACTGGAGTACCGGCTGTACCTCAGCTGCAAACTTGGAGGGGGCTTGCATAAACTGATCCATGCCAATGTATGCACCATTTACTCCCTGAGGAGTTGATTGGGACTTGGCAGTTTGAACCTGAAATGGGTTGCTTGGTTGTTGGAATGGTCCTTGGTGTTGGACCAAACTATTCTGATAGTTACGTCGCTTCTGTTCTTGATTCTTATGATTTTCAGAATTTTGCAGGCGCAGGGTAGATATATTAAGACCTTTCATCTCAGACTCAATGACAGAAACATCTGAACTACTAGCATCGCCAACAATAGCTTCATCCTTCAGATGGATATCTCTATTATGTAGAACTCCTTTTTGAAGATAAGGCACGGACGATGCGGTTGCTGTACAAGGGTGGGACAATGAGCTTGAACTAGGTATAGTCTTTTGATCAGCTCTTGATGATAGCCCAATATCTGCGTCCAAAGTTGATGTAATAGTACTTGCAGCACTAATAGAGAGGTCATGCAGGGAATTGGAATCACCGTCACAATAATCCATTTCTGTTATTCCATAACTTAGAGGTTGAGACTGATTATATACAGGTGATGAAGTGCAGGGGAAGTTTTCCTGTAAGTTTATAATCAAAAACTTATCAGTTACAAACACGCAACCCAAACAAAACAACGTGAGAACTTGTGAGGGATTTCAACAAACTTCAGGCTTCACAACCACCTCCACTCCCCCCCCCCCCCCCCCCCTCCCCCACCCCCCCACTGCAGCTCTCCCAAGAAGTAAATAAAAAACTTCCTGTATGGTTACTGTCAATTGAAGCTGGAGTGTTTCCAATCTCAACAAAAGAATGACAAATGCACCCAAGCATGCTAATTAACAATTAGGGAATTTGACATGTTGCAACAAATAAAATTGTTACCAAGATCTTTACCTGTACTAAATTGACAGATTCTTTCTGTTGGCCAACCAGTGAAGCTGCATCCTGTCCAAACAAAAACCCATTAGCGCTTTCTATCAAATCATCAGAAGATTGTCGGGGTGACTGATCATCCTCTGGCACTTCCTTGTGTGTAGAAAGGGAGCCTTTTGAGAAATGCAAAAAAGTATTACCACTGTCATCTATAGAACTCAAAACCTGATTATTGCCAAACCTACCAATTTGACACTTGAGATGCTGATTCCTCCATGAGATGAGTGGAGGAGGAAGTCTAGGGTTAAGATTGACATTTGAACAGTAATATGCTATGTAAGCTGGATGAGCACATAACTGTTCTTCAGACTGGCATTTTTCTAGTGCACTGTTCAAACTAGCTGAGTTCAAATTAACAGTGGGGTTTTGCTGGGATATAAGGTTATCTATGGCCAAATAAGAACCCTCCATGCTTGGAGGAGCACTTCCACTACGATTAGGGACTGCCTCTGTTCCACTCGGAAGATACCTATGACCCCTTTGAAGCAGTCTTAATTCTTCTGCTGCGACATTAGTAGATGATGCTGAAAATGCTGCAGCCTCCTGATGGGTGGGCCATTTTCCACTCATTTCTGAAATTCTAATTGGACTCTCAGTGGCCATGAGAAATTTGCACCGCTCCTTCCTTATGGTGAATGATAAGAGATCTCACATGGTCCTTTGAATGGCAGCCAAATGATATCCTATTTCGATCTAGAAGAGATGAAAACATTGCAAAAATTCTTAGACTAAACACTGGGACAAGTAATGTTTTGATAATTTTCAGAAACAAGAAAAAAAAGTACTAAACAAGGTGAATTCACAATACAATAATCGACTTAATATTTGCAACCTCAATAACTAAACTCATATCAGAACAAAGTATTATTTAGCATATTTCCAGTAACTAATAAACAGGATTGCCCACAAACTCATAGCCAATTCCTTATCTGCAAATTTAGAAGATCAAAGAAGTATTATAATAAATATATATATGTATATAAATATATATATATATATTTCCAGTAACTAATAAACAAGATAGCCCACACACTTAAAAGGTCAATTGCCAATAATTAATCAACTTAATATTTGCAGCCTCAATAACTAAACTTATACCAGAGCAAAGTATCATTTAGCGTATTTCCAGCACTATTAAACAGGACTGCCAACAAACTATAACAACTTCCTTATCTGCAAACTTCAGAAAGATCAAGAAGAGTATTATATATATGTATGAGGTAATAAACAGGATAGCCCACAAACTTATAACATAAATTGACAATAATTAATCAACTTAATATTTGCATACTTCAATAACTAAACTTATACCAGAGCAAAGCATCATTTAGCATATTTCCAGTAACTAATAAACTGGACTGCCAACAAACTATAACCACTTCATTATCTGCCAACTTTAGAAGATCAAGAAGAGTATTATATATATATATATATTACTCAAAGAGTGTTATATGTCAGATTGACACAAAAACACAAACACAAGGATGAGTATGCATTGCATACTTTAAATATGAATATCTAATTCTACTAGGTGAAGATCAATCAGAAATAACTCCATTCTAACATTACTTTTACTAACAGAAAAATACTCCTGATGGCAACACTAACACTTTGCAAACCCTGAAGATGGAATTCCCAGAAATTTAGGCATAAAAACAAAACCACAAGATTATGAATATTGGCAGTTCCCTCATTGACATTGTTCATATATACAAGTAAAAGTAAGTGTTAATTAAAACAACCTCACCACAAACATCAAGAGACCAACAAAGCTGATAAGAGTTAGCACATATATTGGTTGCAAAGAAAAGCTGCAAATCATGAATTCATCAATTTGATATTGGGAAAAAAATAATGATGAGTACAAGTCATGTTTAAATGGGTGGAGAACAGTACAAAAGACATGAGTTATTAAACAATTAGACTCATTAATGACTAAAGTCATCTAATAAAATAAACTTGGAAATATTTAGAATATTCAATTCATTCAAGATGCAACAAGAAGAACTTTGCTTTGACTTAAATTTCTATCTTAAAAGGGCAGCCATGAATCAGACAGATATCATTGTGCATGTCAAAGTAATGAAGACGACAATAGCTTTTAGATTAACAAAAATATAATAAAAACACTTTTTTTGAACGATTACCAGACAAAATCATGCAACCTTCATTCTCTAGTACACTGAACCAATCCCAATAATAAAAAACCGCAAACAAAAACAACACCAGCCATGACCCAAATTACAGACCACAAGAAAATAGTAAAAGCTCTAAACAGGAGAATATCGATGCCCTGTTTCCAATTCTTTCAGAATCTTGTAATCCTGGTAATTATTACCTCTAATTACAGTGAAACTTCCAGCGGCAAAGAATATATGACCAGCAATTTCATTAACACAGATTACACAGAGCTAATTTGATTTGAAACAGCTAAAAACAGAATTAGCTATATCATACTTAAATACCAAATAAATACTTATATGCACAGTCCATTGATAAAAACTAAAAACAAAATTTGAGAAGAAAAATGCTTGAAGAGCTAATTGAAAGTCAAAAGAAATGAAAGAAATGAAAAACCCGTGAAGAAAAATCAAGCAAATAATAGAAAGAAATGAAAATATGAGCAATAGTTAGTGAAGACAAAAACTAACTTTTGAAACCCTAAGTGAACTTTTAAAAAGGAAAAACAAGAGAAAGACTTAGCAAAAACAGAGGAAGATTCTCTTACCCAGATACACTGATGCCGCAAAGATTAACTGTTCAAAACCCCAAGATTCCTTCTTTCCAGTTTCCACAGAGAGAGAAACAAAAAAGACTTTGAGAGAGAGAGAGAGAGAGTTCAAAGCGACAGAAAGAGTGAAGGAGTTGGCTCTAAAATGACAAAATTAGTTTTAGTCAAGGGAAATTTTCTTTTTTTTTAAAAAAAAAAAGTTGCTATAAACAGGAGAAAAGCGCTAATGCCAGAGCACGACTTTGGCTAAGTTTGAGCTTCTGTTTGTTGGTTCGGAAATGTACAAAACAGCAAGCCCTTGCAAAACCGCGATTCGCACCATTGTCATATTGCATACAAGTGACACGTAATAATTATAATTTTATTTTTATTCAAATTATTCGTAATAATTTGATTATATTCAAGTCATAATACAATTCTTTTATTGTTTTAAATTAAATTTTTAAATTTTAAATTTTTAAATTAAATAAATTTTTATAAATAATAATCGATTGTCTATTATTAATCAAAATATCATTTATTATTTTATATTATATATAGATAATAATCATATAAACATCACGTGGATATAAAATGATAATTGACGTTTTATTAATATCAATTAACCAACCATTAATTATAAAAATTTATTTGATTCAACTTAAAAGTACAAGAACTTTTCACTTTAATAAATTATCAATGAGATGATTAAATTATGGATTGTAATTTACAAATAAGATATTGGGAATTGGTCAAAATTAAATTATTTTTCCATTGATGTGAATGCTAAGGAGAGGTGGAGCTGGAAATCAATAGTGTGATTTTTCTATAGAAGAATAATATGGAGTGCGCTTACTTTATGCTACAACTGTTGCGTATTAATTGTAGGAACTATATAGTAGATTAAATGAGCATCGTATATGCAAATAAATTATATTTCAGTGAGCAAGAGGCAAGAGGTAATGAAAAAGCCAAAATTGAAACATCTGTTTACTAATTTTGAGTTATGTCATCAATCATGTTTTCACAGCACAACAGTGCCAACATTCACAGCGTGTATGAAGACTTGTTAATTGGAAATCACTTTCTAAATCGTCATCGCTTGATTGTTCACATTGAAAAAGAAGTTGCCTTTTTGTAACAAAGCACAACTTGGAGTCCCTTTTTGTCTACTTGATTTGAAATGTTTAATATGGATGTCTTCTCTCTTATTATAATTTAGATAAAATCAAAAGAAACCGTACAGCCCAAGAACGGGGAATTTTGTCAACTACTGTTAGAATATATATATATATAAGATCCATTACTTTATTCTTTACGTTGGATTTAACAATGTACATTCATATACGCATAACGTTTGAAAAATATCTTTAAATTATTTAAAAATTTTAAATAAATTATTATTTTTCTATTACATTCAATCAATTTTTTTATTTTAAATCAAATAAACTCTTAATAAGTAATGATTGACTAATTGTCATTAATCAAAATGTTATTTATCTTTTTATTACACGTGATATTAACATGACATTAACTCTGAAAGGTCAAAATATTGTCACATGATCATGCCATTATGTCATGTCATCATTTATTATGATATGACAACATATCACGTTAATATCACGTGACATAAGATGATAAGTGATATTTTGACAAATAATAATTAGTCAATTATTAAGGATTTACTAGAGTTACGACCCGTGCATTGTACACGGAGCAAGAATCCACCTATCAAAAGATGAAAAACCCAATATAATAAAACCTTGCTGGCTCCCAACTCGTCACATGTCGGGCCCCAGCTCAATCTCTAAGAGTTTATAACTTTTTCTTTAAGTCTCAACGTGGATACCCTTTTAACTGACACGTGGTAAAATGAGTTAAGTAAGTTATAGATTTGATTCAAAATAAAAGTATAAGAACTTGATTATACAAAATTTCATATATACAAAATATTTTCTTACAAAAGATATAGCAATATATCAATAGCTATCTTAGTGGCATTGGTAGTTCTACTTCCTTCATACAAAAATGAGAAGGCTTTCTACTGTACAATTGCCAATAAACTTTTTTGCAATTTGTTATATACATAGGCTGGATGAAAAACTTGCATTTGAATGACAGATGTTTAACAGGGTCTACCTAAGGTTACTGCCTTCATACAAAAAAGAGAAGGCATTTGATTTACTATTACTGAATTAACAAAAAGTGAACAAAAGGCTTGTAGTAGGTCATTTGGTTGTAAATGCTAACTTGTCAAAAGTTAATAGTGAGATACAAAGACTTTAAAATGTGAAATTCTTAGAGATTATTGTCACAGTCCAAATCTCGGGCCATGACCGACGCAAGGGCCCAATAAGCACAGCCCACTAAGCCCAAGCAAGCCTTGCTATATGAACCTATAAATTAGCCCATCTATCATCCATATTTCTTTAAAATCTATAATTCATAATATTCAAATATAATTTCTTTGAAAACAATTCATAAACCCTAAGTATTTACTCATAATGGCATCATCAATCATTATATACATAGATAGTTTGACAAATGAATCTTAGCAATTCACATTAAGTATACATATACACATACAATGACCCTAACCGTCAACAGAGTGACTCTGGGCGTGGGTACTAACATTTAATTGTATGGTGAACCTATTGAAAGTTGAATAGGAGGGAGCACCTCGACCTAGGATCCAACTACCTTCGATCCTGAAACTAAAACATGAATTTGAAAAGAATGAGTATAAACTCAGTGAGTGAACATAAAAAAGGAACAAGCAACCAATACGGAAAGGTTTTGAAAACATGATGCACTCGTTTTGAAAACAATGAAATTTTGTATGCCATAAACAAAACTCGATTCCATGTTGTTTTTTAACTCGTTTAAAACATTTAAGAAAATCAGCTTTCAACATTCAATACAATCACATAATATTTCCTTAACCTTTTCATAGCATATATAAACATTTCTAAAGCATATATAAACATCTCTATAGCGTATAAATATATAAACATACATGCAACCACCAGTCATCAACTCTTGTGCACTCCCTACACGCACAAGGTAATATCATCATGTGCACTCCCTACATGCACATTTCAATATCATCATGTGCACTCCCTACACACATATTTCAATACCATCACACGCACTCCTACCCACACCATTACCGGCACCGTCATGTGCACTCCCACACCACACACGCACGGTTATATTAATCAACAACATTACATTTCAAAGAATAACACACATATCAACACATAACAAAAATCTTTGCATAGTACTATATCTCACATAATTCATTATTTTACTGGTCATAAACATAATTGCACTATCCAACACTCAAAAAGAATAACATTATTCATTTTGCCAATAATGTAGGACATTTCTAGATTTCTAATACACACATGCCACAAATCAATTGGCAAATCAACATAACATTCCAAGTACATAACTCAACACATTATTTATTCAACCACGTAAAAGAATTACTTGTGAAAAGCTTGTTCCTATGCAAAATTTTAAAAGAAATCAACCAAGGATATTTAAATATTTTATTCAAACACATATGCATTTGTTCAAAGCATTTTAAATGTAAGTTCACTCACCTTGCGATAGCGGGATGTTATATCGTTATTAGTTCGGAAGCGTATCTAGCTATTGCTACTTGTCGGTCACTCATTATTTCCTCCGACACGCTACCACAGTACACTACCTTTACTTTTGTACTTCCTAGCAACAATCCAAATTCAATATCTTTAGTGTACCTCATTTCTACTTCTCTTTTTCCTTCAATCATGAATCCTTATTCAACTAACTTATATCTTGACACATTCTTTACCAAAGTGGCCTTTATCTTTTAATTGCGTAATTCTTTAGATTATGGATACCGACAACTTATTTATGACTCTAACACATATAAATCTTGTCTAAAGATATTTATCAAGTTTATCCATCATTTCCACAATAATTACCTAGCACATGGCAGCAACAATAAATTTACTTCCATCAAACATTTTCTGTCACGACCTGGTACTCCCCTCGAGCCCGTGACAATAGCCGCGGTGTCCCGGTAGACACTTATTGTCCGAGATGTCAACCCGAAACCCCGCAAGGCTTTACTATCAGTTTCTTTGTTTCCTTGTGAGAAACCATTGTCAAATATCATGTTCTAAAAGATTTTAAGCTGTTTCCAACTTTAAACAAATAAAATATTATTTTTCGTCTCACAAGGGTATTTTGGTCATTTTTCTCAAAAATTTCGAAACTGGCTAAAACGTAATATACAAGTACAAAACACATAATTCATATTCAAAATGAGTTTAAAAGTCTAAAATCTTCATTTAAAATAAAATTATGGTTATTTGAATATAATAAGAAAATAAAAGAAATATTAAGTAAAATATTCTATTTTCTTATAAAACAATATTTATAGAGTTATACGTGAATAATTTTTATAGCGTAAAAGCTAAATAAATTTATACATACTTAAATACAGTAAGCCAAAATATTTAATTTAATTTACAATAATAAGAGTGCCCCCGAATAAACAAAAGTAAAGAGGACTGTGAACCTACAGTTTGGAAAATGCAGATCCCACTATAGTCCTCGATGAGATTAGCTATCTACAGTCTATACTGAACCTGAAATGGGTGGAAAGAAGAGTGGTGAGATTATAAAATCCCAATGAGTAAACAGACATCATCATAAACATCTAGAGTTGAGTACATGGAGATAATAAAGTAAATCATCATAAGCTGGGTTATACAATTAGAACACATCTCGTTCAAAATACGTAAAAAGGCTTATGAATCTCACAAAATCTAGGCTTGTGCCATAAATCTATTCTCGGGGACACCTTGGCTGAGGCATCCTACCGAGACCGCCAAGACTATTAAAATTCACATTTCACATAACTCATATTTTTGTTTTGAAAACATAGCCGTTCCTTGGCGTTGGCTGAGTTCCCTTTCACGTGGTGGTTTGGCGTGAAGTGAACCCTAAGCTTTACCCCAGGAGATACCCTACGCGTCTCTCCGTTCAAGGTAAGAATATAATGGGGTTTACCGTGCCCCTCTAAAAGCTGGTCCACATAAACCCCCTACTGCAGTGATTAATTAATATATAATCCACCATATAATAAAACTCAATAACATGATATGGTAATTTTGTAATTCGCAGTTTTTCAAGGCAACCAAACAATTCGCATTTCAATACAATTGCCAACTAGCCAATCATGCTCTATTTATCATAAGCCAGTCAATTTAAATAATCAAATTGTCACAATTAACAATCTCCGTGTACTCTATTTTTCAAAATCATTATTAATTCCAAAACAATTTATAAATTAATTTCATTAAAACTCATTTATTCATAAAACATGAAAATTTACCTTTTTAAATTCCTTTTTCCATAGAATTCATGAAAGCATTTAAAAACCACCCTATATAATTAAAATGACAGTAAGTTTACTCACAATGTCTAGAATGCAGACTTTCGAAGCACTCTGTCTACTGGTCCTCGGATGCAATTTCCTTGCCTTTATCGGAGGACTCACCACCTTGACACAATACAAAATCAAGAATTTCACCAAGTTGGTACTAAATCAAAATTAAACTAATTTAGACTGCCAATGCATGATATGGAATGCAAAAATGCACTGGTAACTATCTAAACTCAGTATTGGCCTAATTCGTCTTATCACCCGATTAAATTCCTAACGCGTCCGTTTAAACTCCAATTTAATTCTTTTCAGTTTCTATACCTCAATTGCACCCAAATTAACTTAATGTCCCTCAGTGTGGTGCAAATTATCAGTCTCGATAGTAAATTACGAAAATACCCCTAGTGGGTAAAAATTCATATTTTTGCTCCGAAAATTCCCATTATTTTTCTAGGCTCATAATTCATTATTCCTTAACCAATTCTCCTAGAATAAAATCAAACTCATCCTCACTCACTACATGGTAAATTCAGCCATTAATGGTTGGGGGAGAAAATAAATTCTTTTCTTGTTGTTTTGTTTCTAAATATGCTAAACTAACTAAAAACACTAACATAAATTAAAATCAAATAAATCCAACAACTTTCTCTCTCCTAACCCATTTTTTCAGAATTGAATTCATCATGAAAACATGTAATTTAATCATGAAAAATAAAGAGAAATGCTTGGGAATAAGAAAACTCAAGCTTAATAGAAAAATCTCACCTTTTTCACTTAATTTTCTTGAAAATTCACACTTTTTCTTTGATTTTCTCTCTCTAGGGTTTTGTTTTTGTTTTCTCTCTCTTCTTGCTGGTTTGGCTGGCCATGGGGTGGAAGATGAGCTGATTTTTGTGCCTTTAAAAAAGAAAATAATAAATTAATAAAGGCAGGACACGTGGCATCATGTCATTGGTCCGTTTTTAAAATTTTAAAAATTTAAACAATTTATCTCCACCACATGATTAGTCAAGGGTCAAAGATGAACATAAAGGAAGACCATGTGCTGGAAAAATATCCTGGTGGTGGAAAATTACAATTTTGCCCCTGAGGTGGCAAAATTACTATTTTACCCTTTTACTCCAAATTATACCGAAATTAAAATTTTTCACTTATAAACCTCAAATCATACTCCAATAAGTCAAATTATACTCCAATAAGTCAAATGGGGTCAAAAAAATCTTTTCTAAAATTCTCATTTTGTCCCTAAGTGGCAAATGACCATTTTGCCCCTAGTTAGTGAAAATTCGGATTTGACTCCAAATTGATCCTCAAACTCCAAATTACCATTTTAAGTCATCCATGAACTGTGAAACTCTTAATCTCACCTTAAAATTCCTATTTGATCTAGTTCGAAGATTAAATAAACTTTGTTGTACTTCTAGGTACAATATCGACTTTTGTAAATTTTTCGGGACTCTTCTAGCATGCAATCATGCTATCATCACATGTATGTCATGAATAGTATTTTATAAGGTCGGGCTTTACAGCACTTACCCCCTTAAAATAAAATTTTGACCTCAAAATTTCACTTACCTGATTCGAAGAAAAGATGTGGATATTGGTTTCTCATCTGGCTCTCGACTTCCCACGTCATCTCCTCCATTCTAGTATTCTTCCACAATACTTTCACCATTGGAATGCTCTTGTTCCTTAGCACTCGATCCTTTCGATCTAGAATACATACAGGCTGCACCTCGAACTTCAAATCCTCATGCAACTTAATTGGAGGTGTCTTTAAAATGTGAGAGGGATCGGGAACATACTTTTTCAACATCGAGACGTGGAAGACATTATGAATCCGATCTAACTCTAGGGGTAATTCAAGTCTGTAAGCCACTGGCCCAATCCTTTCAATGATACGAAAGGGTCCAATGTATCTTGGATTGAGCTTTCCCCTCTTCGCGAATCGAATCACACCTTTCATCATCCAATAAATACCACAAATTATCACAATAGTATAATCAAATAAGATTTAATACTTGAAAATTTCAAATTATTACCTTTCCAAGGAGAAACCTTAAGAAAAACTTTATCGTCGACTTCAAACTCCAAATCTTTCCTTCGTTTATCCGAATAATTCTTCTGCTTATCTTGAGCTGTCTTTAATCGCTCTCGGATAACTTTGACCTTATCGTTTGTCAAATCAATCAATTCCACATTCACCAATTTTCTCTCACCCACTTCATCCCAACAGAGCGGAGTTCGGCATTTCCTTCCATACAGAGCCTCGTATGGTGCCATCCCAATACTAGACTAAAAACTGTTATTATAAGCAAACTCCACCAATGGCAAGTGTCTGTCCCAACTCCCAATAAAGTCAATGACACAAGCCCGTAACATATCCTCTAATGTCTGAATAGTTCTCTCAGATTGACCATCTGTCTGTGGATGAAAGGTAGTACTAAATCTCAATTTAGTTCCAAGAGCTTCCTGAAATTTCGGCTAAAATTGAGAAGTAAATCGAGGGTCTCGATCTGACACAATAGAAACTAGAACTCCATGTAATCTCACAACCTCATCTATATAAAGTCTTGCCAGCCTCTCAATAAAATACGTGCTATGGATAGCCAAGAAATGGGCGGACTTAGTCAATCTATCCACAATCACCCAAATAGCATCCTTCCCACTTTGTGTCTGCGGTAACCCAATACAAAGTCCATAGTCACGTGTTCCCACTTCCATTCAGGAATCGGTAAAGGCTGAAGAGTACCTGACGATTTTTTATGCTCCGCCTTGATCTGTTGGCATGTGAGACATTTCGCTACAAACTCTGCTATGTCTCGTTTCATACCCGGCCACCAATAACTTTCTTTAACAGTCCGATACATCTTGGTGCTTTCGAGATGTAAAGCGTAGGCGGAAGAATGAGCTTCCTCCAAAATAGCTCGTCTCAACTGATCATCCTTAGGAACACAAATTCGGTCTTTAAGCATCAAAGTACCATCATCGCTGAGTCTAAACTCACTAACTTCTCCATCTTGCAGCTTTTGAACTTTTTGTTTCAACCAATCATCAGATTTCTGCAATTCTCTTATCTGATTCAACAATGAAGGTCTCACGACGAAACTAGCAAGTAGAGTTCCATCCTCACCATTATTCAACTGGATCCCTAGAGATTTCATCTCAAGTAACATCGAAAAATAAGAACTCTGAAGTGTTACTAACGACGATGAGGATTTAAGACTTAAGGCATCCGCTACAACATTTGCTTTTCCCGGATGATAATCAATCACTAAGTCATAATCCTTAATCAACTCCAACCATCGTCTCTGTCTCAAGTTAAGCTCTTTCTGGGTGAGCAAATACTTCAAACTCTTATGATTAGTAAAAATTCGGCAACGCTCACCATATAAATAATGTCACCAAATCTTCAATGCAAAGACTACTGCTGTTAACTCCAAGTCGTGAGTAGGGTAATTAGTCTCGTACTTCTTCAACTGCTGGGAAGTATAAGCTATTACCTTCTCGTCCTGCATCAACACACACCCTAATCCCAACTTAGATGCATCGCTATATACCACAAATTCTTTTCCACTAACAGGAAGTGTTAAAACAGGAGCGGAGGTTAACCGGTTCTTTAGCTTCTGAAATCGATTCTCACAAACATCATCCCACTCAAACTTAACTCATTTACGAGTCAAACGAGTCAGAGGAGCTGCTATCACAGAAAATCCCTGAACAAATCTCCGATAATAACCGGCTAAGCCAAGAAAACTACGAATCTCTATAACCGTTCTTGGTTGCTCCCATTGTAAGATTGCCTCTATCTTCTTAGGATCGACATAAATTCCAGCTCCGAACACCACATGTCCCAAGAAAACCACTTCCTTCAACCAGAATTCACATTTAGAGAACTTGGCATAGAGTTGTCTCTCGCGCAAAGTTTGCAACACAATGCGCAAATGGGCAGCATGTTCATCATCATTCTTCGAATAAACCAGGATGTCATCGATGAATACTATCACAAACTTATCCAAGTATGGATGGAATACCCTGTTCATAAGATCCATAAAAACTGCCGGGACATTAGTCAAACCAAACGGCATCACCAGAAACTCATAATGCCCATAACGCGTCCTGAAAGCAGTCTTGGGTACATCCTGTTCCTTAATCCTCAACTGATAGTACCCAGATCTCAAATCAATCTTAGAGAATACCATAGCACCTCGTAATTGATCAAAAAGATCATCTATCCGGGGTAAAAAGTATTTATTCTTGATGGTCACTCGATTCAACTGACGGTAATCGATACACAATCGAATAGTGCCATCTTTCTTCTTTACAAATAGGACTGGTGCTCCCCAAGGAGAAATGCTGGGGCGAATGAAACCTTTATCCACCAAATCTTGCAACTGGACTTTCAGTTCCTTCAACTCTGCTGGAGCCATTCTATGGAGGAATAGAAATAGGTGAGGTACTCGAAAGTAAATCAATAGGGAACTCAAGCTCTCGATCAGGAGGTAGTCTTGGTAAATCATCAGGAAATACATCAAGAAACTCACTTACTATTGGGACATCCTCTAACTTAGGTTCCCCCTTTGAAGTATCGATCACGTATGCCAAATAAGCCGGATACCCTTTTTACACTAATTTCGAAGCTTTGATGGCCGAGATTACACAAGATGGTAATACTCGACGTTCCCCTACAAACACAATCTTTGCTCCCTCCGAATTTCGAAGAACAGCTTCTTTTCGGAAACAATCCACGTTCGCCCGATGTGCAGTTAACCAGTCCATACCCAATATTAAATCAAAATCTAAGATCTCTAGAGGAATTAAATCACCCCTAAATTCTTCCTCACCTACCCTTACCCCACAGTCTCTATAACAAGTATTTCTAATCAACTGTTCTCCTAGAGGGGTATGCACTACAATTTCTCCCTCTAATGGTGACAGGTTTCTATAAGCAATTGATGCAAATGTCGTACTCACATAAGATCTATCTGAGCCAGAATCTATCAAAACATAAGCATCTTTATCAAATAAAGACATAGTACTTGTCACTGCTCCAGGTCGAAATCGTGCCTCATCTTCTGTCACAGCAAAAACTCTTGTGGCGGTACGAGTCGGTGGTCTCGAAGGTGGATGTGACGGGGTATTACTCTCCACACCGGACCGTATGGCTACTCCCTATCCCGGTGGTAACCCAGAAAAATCTCTCTTCTACATATCAGTGCGAGCTGGTGGAGATGATGCAGCTACAGTGGCTTGTCCTAATTGTGGGCAATTACTCCTAATATGACCCATCTGTCCACATTGGAAACATCTTGTTGGCCCTCTACATAGCCCACTATGATAATTTCCACAATTTTTGCATCTGTCAGAACCTCCGAAACTCTTTCCAGAACCAGTCATAGCAGATCTGCTAAACCTCGAAGGTCTCTGTTGTGATGGTGGAAATGGAGGTCGAGGAGATGTCACGAAAACAGAAGTAGTGCTCCCTGAAGTCGCTAAGTCCTTGCCTCTTTTTACTGGCTGACTAGAAAACATACCAAGATTCCTCCTTTTTGCAAACTCAATCCGAATCCTCCTATTCTCATTCGCGAGCTTCTCAGCCCATAAAGCCATTTGTACCACCTCCTTATGTGGCTCCTTACCAGTCACTGTCATTTGCTCTCTAATCTCATTACGGAGCCCTTCCTCGAAATAGCTGGCCTGATCCTGCTCAGATTTCACCAGATCCGGCACATATAACATCAACTCGTTAAAACGAGTCTCGTACTCCTCTACAGTTAGATTTCCCTATTTCAAACTAAAAAATTCTCTCTTCTTTTCTTTCTGATGGAAATAAGTGAAATACTGACCATCGAATTCCCTGAGAAAATCAGACCATGTTTGAGGAATCTCGGAACGGGACTTCACCGAATTCCACCAAGTACGAGCTCTTCTCTAATAATCTCGTAGCCACCATCAACTTCATGTAGTCGTCTAATCCCATATTAGAGAGAGTCTCTGAAACTTGATTAATCCAGTCCTTGGCCATAGTGGCATCCAACTCACCCGTGAAAGATACACAACCCAATTGCCTAGCCTCCTTCAGCTTCTTGGAAATGGATACATCCTGTACTGGTGGTGGAACTAAAGGAGTAGTTGGAGGCACTACAGGTGGAACTTGACCGATCTGAGCTTGACCAGCCATTGCGGCAAAGAAAACTGCCAATGCTTGTGCTACCTCAGTAGGCATGGCGGGAATACCCGTAGGTGGCTGAGGAGATGGAGGATGTGGAGGACTATCGGCCTGCTCAGCAGCAGGTGCTGTCCGAATGGTAGATGCAGCTGATTCCTCCTTTACTGTATCTGGCTGATGACGTTGGGAACGACTTCTTCCACTCCTAACCGATCTAGTGAGAGGTGGGCGTCCGCGTTGAGGAGGCATTGTAATCTATAAAAAAATACGAGCAAGTTTAGGTAACCTTAGGCTCTATATGCAGATGCATGCATTCTATTCAACCTAACCTAACTTAACTTAATCCGGGGCCACACTGATATTATAAATTTTTAAAACAACTTTAAAACTAAAAACTTTGATCTTTAAAACCAAAAGCTCTGATACCAATCGAATTGTCACGACCCGGTACTCCCCTCGAGCCCGTGACAACCGCCGCGGTGTCCCGATAGACACTTATTGCCCAGGATGTCAACCCGAAACCCCGCAAGGCTTTACTATCAGTTTCTTTGTTCCCTTGTGAGCAACCATTGTCAAATATCGTGTTCTAAAAGATTTTAAGCTGTTTCTAACTTTAAACAAATAAAATATTATTTTTCGTCTCACAAGGGTATTTTGGTCATTTTTCTCAAAAATTTCGAAACTGGCTAAAACGTAATATGCAAGTACAAAACACATAATTCATATTCAAAACGAGTTTAAAAGTCTAAAATCTTCATTTAAAACGAAATTATGGTTATTTGAATATAATAAGAAAATAAAAGAAATATTAAGTAAAATATTCTATTTTCTTATAAAACAATATTTATAGAGTTATACGTGAATAATTTTTATAGCGTAAAAGCTAAATAAATTTATACATACTTAAATACAGTAAGCCAAAATATTTAATTTAATTTACAATAACAAGAGTGCCCTCGAATAAACAAAAGTAAAGAGGACTGTGAACCTACGGTTTGGAAAATGCAAATCCCACTGTAGTCCTCGATGAGATCAGCTATCTACAGTCTATACTGAACCTGAAATTGGTGGAAAGGAGGGTGGTGAGATTATAAAATCCCAATGAGTAAACAGACATCATCATAAACATCTAAAGTTGAGTACATGGAGACAATAAAGTAAATCATCATAAACTGGGTTATATAATTAGAACACATCTCGTTCAAAATACGTAAAAAGGCTTATGAATCTCACAAAAATCTAGGCTTGTGCCATAAATCTATTCTCGGGGACACCTTGGCTGAGGCATCCTACTGAGACCGCCAAGGCTATTAAAATTCACATTTCACATAAC
Organism: Theobroma cacao; assembly: GCF_053813885.1. NCBI lineage: Eukaryota > Viridiplantae > Streptophyta > Magnoliopsida > Malvales > Malvaceae > Theobroma > Theobroma cacao. The sequence goes on from NC_142647.1 coordinate 15,636,284, forward strand.
TCATATTTTTGTTTTGAAAACATAGCCGTTCCTTGGCGTTGGCTGAGTTCCCCTTCATGTGGTGGTTTGGCGTGAAGTGAACCCTAAACTTTATCCCAGGAGATACCCTACGCGCCTCTCCGTTCAAGGTAAGAATATAATGGGGTTTACCGTGCCTCTCTAAAAGTCTGATTCACATAAACCCCCTACTGCAGTGATTAATTAATATATAATCCACCATATAATAAAACTCAATAACATGATATGGCAATTTTGTAATTCGCAGTTTTTCAAGGCAACCAAACAATTCGCATTTCAATACAATTGCCAACTAGCCAATCATGCTCGATTTATCATAGGCCAGTCAATTTAAATAATCAAATTGTCACAATTAATAATCTCCGTGCACTGTATTTTTCAAAATCATTATTAATTCCAAAACAATTTATAAATTAATTTCATTAAAACTCATTTATTCATAAAACATGAAAATTTACCTTTTTAAATTCCTTTTTCCATAGAATTCATGAAAGCATCTAAAAACCACCATAGATAATTAAAATGACAGTAAGTTTACTCACAATGTCTAGAATCCAGACTTTTGAAGCACTCTGTCTACTGGTCCTCGGATGCAATTTCCTTGCCTTTATCGGAGGACTCACCACCTTGACACAGTACAAAGTCAAGAATTTCACCAAGTTGGTACTAAATCAAAATTAAACTAATTTAGACTACCAATGCACAATATGGAATGCAAAAATGCACTGGTAACTATCTAAACTCAGTATTGACCTAATTCGTCTTATCACCCGATTAAATTCCTAACGCGTCCGTTTAAACTCCAATTTAATTCTTTTCAGTTTCTATACCTCAATTGCACCCAAATTAACTTAATGTCCCTTAGTGTGGTGCAAATTATCAGTCTCAATAGTAAATTACGAAAATACCCCTAGTGGGTAAAAATTCATATTTTTGCTCCGAAAATTCTCATTATTTTTCTAGGCTCATAATTCATTATTCCTTAACCAATTCTCCTAGAATAAAATCAAACTCATCCTCACTCACTACATGGTAAATTCAGCCATTAATGGTTGGGGGAGAAAATAAATTCTTTTCTTGTTGTTTTGTTTCTAAATATGCTAAACTAACTAAAAACACTAACATAAATTAAAATCAAATAAATCCAACAACTTTCTCTCTCCTAACCTATTTTTTCAGAATTGAATTCATCATGAAAACATGTAATTTAATCATGGAAAATAAAGAGAAATGCTTGGGAATAAGAAAACTCAAGCTTAATAGAAAAATCTCACCTTTTTCACTTAATTTTCTTGAAAATTCACACTTTTTCTTTGATTTTCTCTCTCTTCTTGCTGGTTTGGCCGGCCATGGGGTGGAAGATGAGCTGATTTTTGTGCCTTTTAAAAAGGAAAATAATAAATTAATAAAGGCAAGACACGTGGCATCATGTCATTGGTCCGTTTTTAAAATTTTAAAAATTTAAACAATTTATCTCCACCACATGATTAGTCAAGGGTCAAAGATGAAGATAAAGGAAGACCATGCGCTGGAAAAATATCCTGGTGGTGGAAAATTACAATTTTGCCCATGAGGTGGTAAAATTACCATTTTACCTTTTTACTCCAAATTATACCGAAATTAAAATTTTTCACTTCTAAACCTCAAATCATACTCCAATAAGTCAAATTATACTCCAATAAGTCAAATGGGGTCAAAAACATCTTTTCTAAAATTCCCATTTTGTCCCTAGGTGGCAAATGACCATTTTGCCCCTGGTTAGTGAAAATTCGGATTTGACTCCAAATTGATCCTCAAACTCCAAATTACCATTTTAAGTCATCCATGAACCGTGAAACTCTTAATCTCACCTTAAAATTCCTATTTGATCTAGTTCGAGGATTAAATAAACTTTGTTGTACTTCTAGGTACAATATCGACTTTTGTAAATTTTTCGGGACTCTTCTAGCATGCAATCATGCTATCATCGCATGTATATCATGAATAGTATTTTATAAGGTCGGGCTTTACATTTTCTAAGTCTACATGTACCACCATCCTCATTTACATGTTGCCACCAAGCATTACATTAATATTCATTCATGCACACCAACATCCATAACCTTTTAAACCTTTCCTAACAACACATATCTACACACCAAACTTCCAATTAATATACTTGCGTTCCAACCATACCCATGACATCACAATAGCACTACATATGCATACGATCATTCTCACAATATTAAACCAATCATAAGCTTCAAATTGTAGCATTAAGCTTATCACTTGGTTTTAACTTGGATTTCACCCAACAAAATTCATAATTTCCTCACACCCATGGTCACCATAATTGCCACAAAATGATTCACACATCATTTTTCCAAAGATTTAACCAACCATGAGCTTAAAACACAAAAACCCTTACCTTATGTCTCTTGAATCTTGAGACCCACTTGATATTTCTTCAATTACTCTTGAATCACTTACTACCCAAGCCTTCCACATTTCTCTCCTTTCTTTCCTTAGCTGATTCTTTCTATTTTTCTCTTCATTTGCATGGGAGTAAAGTGAATATGGGGTGGAAGTATGGAAATGGCGTGGGAGGAAGGAGATGGAGAAGAAAAAATGCCATCTCGAAGAGATAAGGATCAACCAAGGATAAGGATGAAGAGTCAAAGCTTCCACTTTAATGGCAAAATTATCATTTTATCCTCCAAGGTTTTTACCTTTTTTAATTGTATCCTCCCGTAATCTTTTAATTCCAATTTCTTTCCATTATCTTCTTTTACACATGTACAAATGAAATATAAAGTTTGTACTCCAACGTGGTGTCCCCATAATATTTAAAATATTTATCTACCCGTGCTATCTTTATTTAATACATGCACGCGGGCTCCATTAACTTCATTTTTCTTCAAAATTTCCTCGTTTGTCTTCTCCCCCACTTAGATTGACCATATATTCCTTTTTCATGAAAAATTTTGACACTGAATAAAATATTAATATTTTAATATTATTTTATTTTAAAAATTTTCACTTGTCTCATTGGCACCTAAAATACCTTATTATACTTCAATTCACTTTTGAATCACTTTTTATCTCGTAAATTTCTCCGATAAAAATATTATTATTTTATTATTATTTCTTCACGTGCAAAATATTTTATCTTAAAATACTCTTTTCACCTTTCATCACTTTTAAATATTCCAATTAACCTCAATTAGCATTCGATAAGCTTTATTAGCCACCATATCATAGTACGGGATATTACAATTATGAAAAAATAGATGTGCATAATAAGAATATATTATATTCAAAATGAAATTTTAATAATAGTTGTACATAGGAAAACAATAGTATCACTTAACTTGTTTGTGAAATTGCAATTAAAATAATATTCAACATCTAAATGATTATAGTTTTGTCTATAGGTTCAAAATTTGAAATTGAAGAACAACAAATGCATTTGACAACTCAAGTGAATTGTGAATTTGCAATTAAACAATTGTAGTCTACAAGTGAAAGTAAGCAATAAATTGATTTGTGAAAAAAAAATGACGTATCAATATAAAACGTATATTATATTTTGCAAAAAAAAAAATAGAACAATGAGACCAACAATCAAAAAGGAAAATCTATAAAAGACAAAAACATGATAACAAAGTAAAACAGAAGGTGTCAAACATTTATGAATTAATAGAAGAAAGTAAATATCAAATCAAAATCAAAATGTGATTACCAGCAAATCTATAAACCATAAATAAAAAATATAAACGTCAAAGTGGTAAGGAAGACAAATTTAATTAAAATGCTATACAGGTATTCAAAGGATATTGATAAATAAATTTATTGATAGTTAAAGCAATTAAATAAATAAGAATAAGAAATTATTCAATCATAGCACCAAATCTTCAATACAGTCAAACTGATTTCTTATAAGTTTGTTAAATTCCCAAAAAACTATTATAGTAAATAAGAAATAGTACATATGCAGGTATAATCTATACTATCAATAAAGTAGTAAAGTATTTCATAAAAAATATATACACTATAGTGAACAACCACCTAACAAAATGTTAGAACCAACCAAGGGATATTCAACCATTTTTAGTGCCCCAAAGCAACTTAAGCACATAAACAAATGCTAAAAAAAAAGATAGAGCAACTTACAATAGTATTTCTAAATATAAAGAATGAAGCTTACATAAATTTCGATCACATGTATAGAGTCATTCCTAAAAATAATTCGATCCACATTAATAAAAATAAATACTTTGTAAATTCTTAAAAAAATGAGTAGAAAATGAAACATGCAGTGACAAATGTGAAAAGAAAGAAAAATTGTCTTTATTATAACTAATTCAAATAGACAACCAAACAAATTGATCCCAAATTCTCAAACCTTCATAATAGTAGCATTTTAATAAACCAAATTAATCATTAATCACACCATTCTATTATGACTCTAATTTTAATTTTGATAATTACTATCTCATTCTGCCTTCATACCAAACATGACATAAGGAATTGTCGTGTACTCACTATAATACTAAAAATTTTAATAATACTATTAAATGCATCATCAAATTGGCATGTGCTTTGGTAAATTGAGTAGCTCCATTTAGGTCTTCTGTATGCTCAATGAAATATCTAGAAAACCAATCAATAGTAAGATTTTAGGTGACATTGCACTCAATCTATGAAGAAAGTATTTAGCTAAGAAAATGGAATTAATTTAGACATAAAGGATAGTATTTAGCTAAAAGTCATAGAAAAGGAAATCTAATGTATATTATAGTAAAATTGACTAAGAAATCATTGTTTATTTATATGTTAAATACTATAGTTTAGTTAATGTAATCCATAACATTCAAATAATATTATGTTATTAAACCTTCAACAACTCAACAATATTATATCACTTAGAAAATAATATTATGTTATCCATAACTACTTTTTATATTATTTTAAAGAACAAACCTTCTTGTGCTTAGCAAAAGAAGTACTCTATTTACGTTATATCAAGATGAATGATAAAACATATTATAAATAAGTAAAAATAATTAAAATAAATAAAAATAACAAATAAAAACAACTTACTGTGAAAGTTATGTTGCATGATTAATACAAAATTTATGTGTTTTGATAAATAAAGGGTTGTCTATGCGATGCACTTGAGCTAGCATGATTTTATGTTTCATGAACATAAAAATAGCATAATTTAGTAATAACTCTATAAAAAAATAAAAATGTTTTATGCATGGACAAATGTAATCCACCAATATATTATTTGAAATAAACTATAAAGTTTTATTTGTTTGATTGAAAAGTTTCTAAACCATAATTAATCATAATATTGTCAATTTAAGAGTTCTCTTAAAGAAAACATAAGATATAATAGAATTTAAAATTTATTCAATTTATCTCAATTTGTGCTTAAAAAGAGCATAATATATAATGAGCACCCGAGCATTTGACTCATTGATTGGTACATGATCCCCTTACCTAAAGAGCAGAGTTCGAATCTCTTTTCTCCAAATCCAAAAAAAAAAGGTATAATATATAATAATCTCATTTCTACTTGGACAATTTCATAATTATAGCAAGATAGCTATCAAGAGAAAATGTACATATATTAATTTCCTACAAAACCATATTAGGAAAACCAAAAGTATTAGCAAAGAACTAAAACAAGTATTAAGAAAAAATTAGCAGCATTAACCAAAAAATTGAAGTATAATGCAATAATCCAAATATAAGAAGTCATAAAAGAAAAATAGTTAAAAAAAAATAAAAAGTATACTTAAACTATGAAATATTAGTTTTCTCCTACTTACTCTTATTGATGATTTATAGCCTTCATTGTAACACCAAAATGAAGCAACAAAAGAACAGAAGAAGTAAACTCTTGGTAATAACAACTATGGTTTTTAAATGATAAAATGACAGATAACAAAATAATGAAAACAACAATCAAGTCTAAAGCATAAAATCCCATATAAGCAAAATAGTATAAAATAGTGAAATAATAAACTTTCTCATAATATTGTCAACTTGCAGATAATAAACTTGCACCGAGATCATTTTGGCAACATTCTTTGAGTATAGTACTGTTGATCTACACTTATTCAACCACTGTAAGACAAAAACAATATAAAAAAGCAAAGGCTTTAAATTTCATGATTGCAAATATAGATAAAGTAATTGACATTGTATTCAGTTTTTTTTTGTTCGTCTTTGACACCAAACTATAATAAAAGAATAGTCTATTCCAATGAAAGATTTATTCTAAGGAGTTGAAATATTTTAGTAACAACCTTTGTTATTCCATTTTGCTACATACTATAAAGAAAACATAACAATAGTTAAGCAAATAAAATATCATTTTAAAGAATTAGAAAGTCAAATGATTCAAGAATGAATTTAATCACATAAAAAATCTAAGACTAACCTTACTTGAAAAGACAATTAATTTCCTACAAAACCATAATAGGAAAAACAAAAGTACCATTAAAGAAATAAAACAAATATTATGAAAAAATTACTAATTAGCAGTATTAACAATAAAATTAAAGTATAATGTAGTTATCCAAAAATAAGAAGTCATTAAAAGGATGTGTTAATAAGCCTTTGAAAAAATATCATTTGAAAGATAAATATCGTTCATTCTAGAAACATGGGAGATTAGAAGAAGAAAGTCAAAGTAGAAAAAGACAGTAGAATGAAAAGGAAATAAGAAATAAGAAAGCCAAAAATAAAAAATGATAAAAAAAGGGAGAAATAAATAGAAGAAGAAAGTGAAAGTAGAAAATAAAAAGAAGAGCAAAAATGGAGAAGAAGAAAGCCAAAAGGAAGTGAGCAGGGGAGAAATTTCTAGAATGGTTGCTCTATATAAAAAAAAAATGGCCTACCTCTCTTGCCCTTGACAGGAAGAAAAGACTCGACAATGATGGTGAGCATTGATTGGATAGACATATCAAATTAAATATATGAAAACAAGCACATTTATTATACAAAGGAAAAAATAACCTCAACATAAAGAAGAAAGCAAAAGTCAAAATACCAAAGTCAGCAGTCCATTTCAGAATTCCAAAAATGCGTGGAATTGAAAAGATAGTTAGCATTGAACACCTAAGAGAGAAGCAAAAAATATGAATAGACCACAATACCATCAATATTTCATGAAAAACCCAAAACAACCTCAATGATAAAAAGAAAATCAGACCAAAAAGACCAAAACCCGCCCCCCCTTTTCCCAAATTTTCCTACAACACCTAATACAAAAATCACATGAATACTCATATTTAACTCATATTTACCCTTCACAAATAATGAAAACCCACCCAAATCACCTAAATAGTCATAAAAGGTGTTGAAAATGCTTTTTTTTAATATAGTTATTCTTACCCAACATGATTAACTAAAACACCAAAACACCTTCCACTCTTTCACCACCAAGAAAGCAAAAATCCATAAACATCTTCAACAAGCCACGTGTCATTCATACAAAATGCCAGCTACCTCGCATGCAAAATACGTGTCAAGCCAAGAGCCCTTCGAGGCTTCCTTTTAATATAGTTACTAACGTGCTACCCATGCGCTACGTTCGAGAAGCGTTAAATAATATATATTTTTAATTTAGTTTAAGATACTTGGAGAAGTACGCATGTAGTGGTAATTTCATCAGCATATAAAATTGTTGGTGAACATTTTAGATATACAAAATATTTTCTTACAAAAGATATAAGTATTGTATTTGTAGCCATTTTGGTAGCTTTGGTGGTGCTGCTGCCTTCATACAAAAATGAGAAGGCTTCCTACTATACAATTACCAATAAGTTTTTTGTAGTTTGTTATATGTAAAAGTTGGATGAATTGCACTTGAGCGATGGATATTTAACCGTATCTGTGCAAGGTTGTTGCTTTCATACAAAAGGGAGAAAGTATTTTGATTTGCAATTGCTAAATAACAAAAGGTGAACAAAAGGCTTATAGCAGGCTTAGGGATATTTCACACTATTTTCTTGAACGTTGACTTGTATTGTATGAAGAAGATTTTATGTTAGTATTTCATTTGATTGTAAATGTTAGTTATCAAAAGTTAATAGTAATATATAAAGACTTTAGATTGTGAAATTTTTTTAGATTATGATAAAATAATGTGCATAGTAGGAATATTGTATTCAACATGCAATTTTAATACTAGTTGTATATAGAAAAATAATAGTATGAATTAACTAGTTTGCAAAAATGTAGTTAAATATGCATGGACAATGCCAATATTCAATAACTAAATGGTTACGCTTTTATTTACAAGTTCTAATTTTGAAACTAAAGAACAATAAATGCATTTGGCGACTCAAATGATTTGTGAAATTGTAATTGAACAATTGTAACCTATAGGTTAAAGAATTGAAATGACCTAGTTTTTCTTTTCTTGTTTGGCGATTGTTCTCCAAGGTTGCTGGTAAGTTGTTTCTAAGGTATCGTTTCAGGGAAAAGCTCTTTTACAACTTGGCTATTGATTAAAGATGATGGAAGGTGATATTGAGACTCTTTAGGTGTGATTTGTAGAAGAAAAGACTCAGATGGGCTTGCATATTTGCATTGAGTGGCTGTTCATGTTGGTTCTAATCACAATCATACAGCTTGAAATTTACAATTCCTATTTTGGATATGTTTGGGGTGAGACCTATTGTTAACGTCCTTGTTTGATTAATTAATGCTTTCATGAGTCTAGGCAGTGTTATTCGATGGACAATATTCATTGTTGAAAGTTTGGTTATTGTTGCCTTTATTAGTTTTTTCGTTGTTAGTCTGAATGCTATGACTTCCATCTATCCTAAATCTTCCTTCAACTCCAGTTGTAAGTAGCATCTAGAAAAAAAAATATAGAGTTGATTTAATATTTGTAGAAGTTAGGAAGGCAAATTCAAAAACATAAAAGTTTGGAACAAATTTAAAAGCAATTAAAGGTATGTTAGAAAATTTCTAATATATTTATGTTCATATAAGGAGGCTACAATAATTAAAGCAAATTCATTGTCAAGAAATGTAAGCACTTGAATTTTGTATGTATTCTTAATTAATAAAAACTTCATTTTGTATTAGTGCTTGCAGATATGTTTTTCACTATTTTCATTGTAATGTTACTTAAACTATGTAATCAGATAATAGAGGTAATGCTTATGGTGTTGTTTGTCTTTATATGTACAATTACGAGGGGTTGTTCATCTAATTTCTTTTCTAATTCACATTTTCTTTTTTCCCATAATTTTTTCCTTTCAATTTGTTGAAATTGAGAACTAATCAAATTCAAAGTAGACAGAAAAGTGTGTATAAAACTTGTTGGTCCCTAAGGAGTGCTAAAAGGGGTGAATAACACTTCTAAAAATTGTTTTGAAGTTAGCTCTTATGCTTAAAACTCTTTGTAAGATAAAGGGAAAGATTCAAACTTGCTAAGGTTAAAAGACACCAAAGTACAGAAAAGGTAAATAGAAATGGACAATACACAAGAATTTATAGTGGTTTGGTCCTTTTGACCTACATCTACTACCTTAATCTCTCAATCAGGGATTTTCAACCCAACTTCACTATACCAGTAGAATTAGCAACTTCTACCAAGCTTTTACAATATAAGCTTACAACTAAAGCTTTAATCTCTTATAAATACCTTTAAAGTGTTTCCCACACTCTAATTAACCAAGAAAAAAGAAGAAAAAGAAGTACATTTGATCATCCTTATTGATCTAAGATGAATACAAACAAGCTCAAACACTTTTACAAAAATAAGAATGAAAAATAGTAGTGTAAGAGTGGGTTTTTAGGCTTTTTGCTCAATATGTGATCTTGCTAGCTTCTCTTTTGCTTCTTTGACTGTTGGAGCTTCAATTTACACTTAGGGAGTCAAATTTTGCTATTAAGGATAGTGTCTAGTCATTAGGAAAAACTTTGATGTTATTTTGTCATCTAGTATTTAAATTTAAATAAGCAGATAATGTTCTCTAACCGATTAAGAACTCTCTATTTTCAAAGTTCTTTATCCAGTGGACTTCCTTTAAGTTGAAGCTTATCTCCCTTCACCTTTAACTGATTAAAATTAGCTTTAACAAATTAAAAATTCATCAAATTTGAAATTTTCTATTTTAGCTTCCTTAAACGGTTAACTTTATTTCAACTTTGGATTTTGGTCCTTGAAGATACTTCAAGTCTTGTGATCTAATCGATTAATCCCATTCCTTAATCGATTAACATGCCTCTGTTTTCAACTTCTATTACCTCCTTAATTAGTTAAACTTAGTGCTAACTGATTAAGGCTTTTCTGCCTTGTTTTTATCCAGCGCCTTGTTATGCTTTAACTAGTTAAGGCTTCATGTCAATAAGTTAATAGTTTTCTATCCTCACTAATCACTTTCTTCTTTCTTTCTTTAATTGATTGACCTATTGTCAAATTTAGCGAGCTTCTTGACTTTCTTTTAATTAACAAATTTTTTAGAGAAAATAATCTATATCCTACACACTTAAATAATGAAGTTAGATATTAATGAATAAGGAATGTTTTGTTATCATAAAAAACATATGGAGTCAACATTCTCTCCCTTTTTTGATCATAATAAAACACTCATAGATTAAGAGTGTAATGTCTTTAAGGCAATAAATTCTATGTGTAGATTTAAGGATTGCACCCCTTAGGTATATGCTCCCCTTTAATATGTGCATAAAAAATAATAAAGAACTCAAAATTTTCTTTCCAATTTAATGTATAGATATAACCATTCAACATAAGATCATAGAGATGAACATTCAACAAAAATATCCCTTAACATATTGTTCAACTAAACCAGCAGTTCAGCACAAAAAAAAAACAATTATCACTTAACATAGCAGCACAAAACATAAGCATTCAGCTCAACATATAACCATAAACATTAAACATTGTTCAACCTAATCCTAATTTTCCATTTTTTCCCTCATTTTTGTCATCAATCAAAAGAGGGTCTTGAATTTGTATTTCCTCTTATCAAAGTCTGATGATTCATCAGTTCTAAGTGGATAGATAGAAGATCAACATGATGGGAATGAAGAGATTCAAGGTCGAATGATAAAAAAGATCTAGAGGATATGATTTTAGGGGATGCAGGTTTAAGGGTTGGTTTGATAGTGGACTCAGCTATTCTAGCAGATTTTCTTCTTCTGAAGACTTTGGTCTTTGTAGCCATTGTTTTTCTTCCTTTTCCAAAAGGTTTCTCAGAAATTGAACTAATGATTTCTACCTTCTCTTTGTTCTAAATTTGTTGGGGAGTGATCACTTCGTTTTCTTTTTGTTTTGACTGAGCTTCTTGTTCTTTCTTCTCTTTTCCTTTAGCTTGGTCAACTGTGTCTTCTTTAAACATTTCAACAATGAAATCTGATAGCAGTAAGCCTTCAAATTCTTCAGGAGATTTTTCATTTGCTTTTGTAGTTGTTGATCTCCTTTATTTAGATTTGGTTTTTGACCTTTTGTTTCTTTCTCTATTTCTTTTTCTTGATCATTTTTTTCTGTCACTTTTCACTCTATTTTTCCTTCTTAATCCCTTTAGTTGGTTTTGCTCTAAGACTTCATGATTTTGATCTTTGTTCTCATTTTCAGCTTTTTTTTAACAGTTTCATCTTTATGGTCAGATGCATGAATGTCAAATTGCTCTGTGGTAATTTTTTCACTTGAGGCACTTGCAGTTATAACATGATTGTCAAAAGTAGGGGTTTAGTTCCTTTTTCTTTGAGAATGAGGTCTTCATGAGTTTTTCCTAAATTTTAACCATCTTTTCAATTTGTTCAATCAACTTCCTATCAATTCTCATTAAAAGATTGAGCATCATTTCACTTTGAAAGGGGGGTTGACTACTCTTGAGTGAGGTGTGGAGAAAGTTTCTGTGTCTTGGGGATTGGGGTGCCTCTAATGGACTTGATACATTCTTTCTTGTCCAGCTTGTATCCTATCTTTAATAGACTAGCCAAGAAAATTCCTTGATCTTTGCTCTTCATCAAATCTGCTTGAAACCTTAAGCTTCAAATTTCGTTTTTCTTAATAAGAGATGAAATGACATTACCATTTGGTAGGTTTGCTTTATCTCCCAATTATGTCCCTTTAATTCTTTCAATCATAAATCTAGCTACATTTAGTGGAATCTCATTGAAAGCAGACTCTATTAACTAAAGATCTTATGCACTTACTTAACTCTCTCATGAAGTGTAGAGGCAATGAAGTAGTGAAAAATCCTCAACTGTGCATTCTTAATGTCACTTACATAACTTCTAAAAGGAAATTTCTTTTTTCTACCAGTTACTGTTTCCCAGAAAGGACAAAGGTCATATTTCTCTAGAACTCTAAATTCTCTTATCTCAAATTCTGTTTTTAGAAATTCTCATAAATCTTTGGCAGTAATTTGAAATTCTTTTCCACTCAAAAAAGCATTTAGACTATCTTTTACAAATTCTTCTAGATTCACCAATTCATCCTTATTCAGAGCAATACTAGAATAAAATTCTTTAACTAGTATTGGACTAAATGCCTTATCTCCAAAAATGCTTATATCTTTCAATTTTAACTCATCAAAATACCTCAGCAAATCAGTCTTTATAATAGGTATTTCATCAAAATTGGGCCAATCGAAAAACTTTCCACATGAGATGGTTGCATTTTCTATCTTTTTAAACCTATCAGCATGTGCCTTATTTCTAAATTGAGAGTTTGAAGTGTTACCTTTCTCGATGAAAACCCTTGTTACAATAGACCTTTTTATTTTTGCTGTCATTTTCCCCTGACTTTCCCGTTTTGTTTTGGTTGAAGAACCTTGAATGATTTTGCTTCTTTTCTTTGGTGGTAGGGCAGGGGAATCCCTAGCTAATCTCTTCTCTTTCCCTTTGTCTGTAGCCTTGCATGTGAGAGAAGTTCTAGCCATGGGTTTTGCTGATGGTGAGTGCTAGTCTTAGAGCAAAACATAGACAAAAAACTAACTTACAAAAATCAAATTCAGTTAATGAAAGCTAAAATAAATATAGTTACTACTACTACTATTACTTGTACTGCTACTAGAGATAAAGTGCACCAACTTGATGACTCCCTATGGTTTCCTCAAAAGTATGTCTATCAATTATTAACCTAAGGAAAAATATAAGCATCATTCAATTTTATGTTTCAATTTTAATGCCAGCACATTATTGAATGATATTCGTGTATGTGTGAAATCTTTTAATAGGAATATCATGGCATCTGGATGAGTTTATACCAATGCAAATTTTAAATTAGTACTTGATTCCATAGGTTTTGTCATGACCCGAAACTCTTATCGAGCTCATGACAACCGTCGCGAAGCCTCAACAGACATTCTTCACCTCGAATGCCGATCGAAACCTCACAAGGCTCTCGTATCAACTTTCGCACTTCCACGGGGAGCAATAGTTATCAAATATCGTAATTCGAAAGATTACGAGTCATTTTCAAATAAGAACATAACATATTGTTTTCTAGCTCATAGGGGCATTTTCGTCATTTTTCATAAAAAATCTCAAAACTTGCTAAAAATGTAGTAGGTAAGCAGAAAATATATATTTAGTGATTTAAAAACAAATTAAGTATCTAAAATGTTCATTTGAAGTGAATTTGACCATTTGAATATAATAAAATATTCAATAAAATAAACTATTTTCTTGTAAAATAATTTTTATAAAGCTATCGAAAAATAATTCTTATAGCGTAAAAGTTAATTATATTCATATATACTATAAAACAAATAACCAAAGCATAAAATTACTTTTACAGTGACACGTGGGCTCACATCTAAGCAAAATGTATCGGAAGCTGAAAACCTATAGCTTTTGCCGATTCAAGTCCCAATAAAGGTCCTTGTCAAAGTCAGCTAACTATGGAATTCCCCGAGCCTGAAATGTGAGGAAAGGAGGGTGGTGAGATTATAAAATCCCAGTGAGTAAACAGACACAATCTAAACTATCTAAAGGTGAGTAAATGGAGACGAATTAAAATATTTTTTTCCAATATATGTTTCATAACATGAATATTCAGTTTACTCAATTAATCAACATGGCTTATATATCTCATAAAACTTGGCTCCTGCCAAAATCGTTCTCGCGGGTAACTTCGTAAAGGTATTCCACTGAGATCGCCAAGGCTGTTAAATGTCTCATACCCATGAACATGTTTTCGCATCTGACACACAGTCGTTCATTGGCGTTGGCTGAGTCTCACTCTCACGCGGTGGTCCACGTGAAGTGCACTCAAATCTTTACCCCAGGAGATACTTCATCCAACATCTCCCCCCGGAGGTAAATATATAATTGGGTTACCGTGCCCCTCTCATAGGCAGTCCACGGAAACCCCCACCACTATAGTGACTATGGATTATTTTATCTACCACCTGATTTATAAAATCTTTATTTGCATGACATGGCAATTTATCGCAACCTAGCCTCTCAAGGCTGAATATATAGTATATATAATTTTGATACAAATACCGACTTTGCCATTCATTCTCACATATTGCTATAGGTCATATAATTTAAAACACAATTTATAACACAAGCAGACAATCTCCAATTACTCTATTTTCAAAACCAGTATTCAATTTTCCAAAAAATTTATAAAATCATTTTATAAAATCACAATTTTTTCCTAAAACATAGCAATTTACTATTTAAACCCATTTTTTAAAAATCACACAATTGTATAAAACTACTTTAGATAATTAAGACGATAATAAGTTTACTCACAGTTCTAGGAGTCGATGTACTCCTAATCCCAGTCTTCAAGCACAATCTCTGTACTTTTACTAGTATGCTTTACTCACCACCTATCCACAATGTACAATACATAATTCACCACATCAATGCTTGACCATTATAAAATCAATTCAGGCTCGGTGTATATGTATGATATGATATGCAACTTATCCGACTACCGCTTAAATGCGATGCTGACCTAATTTGGCCTATTATCCGATTAAATGACAATTGTATCCGATTTGATTCCAAATTGCTCCATTTCATTTCTAATACCTCAATTCACCAAACATTATTCAAATAGCACCAATTTTCGCATCAAAACCTTCCCATTTCTTCATGGAAAAATTCGGCCATTACAGTGCACTAACATCGTGATTTTTCTTACTTAATTTTCTCACCATTATTCATCATTTTCTAAGCCATTTCTCTTGAAATAATAACAATCCATCACCCACACACATCAAGGAAGATTCGGCCATGAAGATTCATGGGGAAAATGAATTTCTTTCTTGTTGTTTTGTTTCTAAATATGCTAAACTAACTAAAAACACTAACATATCTTAAAATCAAATCAATCCAACATCTTTTTCTCTCCTTACCCATTTTGACCAGCCATGAATTCATCATGAAAACATGTAATTTAACCATGGAAAATAAGGAGAAATGCATGGGAAAGGTAGATCACAAGTCAAAATCAAGAAATTTTACCTTTTGTCACTTGTTTCCTTGAATTTCCCACACTTTTCTCTTGAAATTCTTCACCTAGGGTTTGTTCTTCCTTTCTTTCCCTCTTTTCCTTGCTTGGCTGAATATTTGGAGAGATAATGGGTTGATTTATGCTGATTTTTAAGTTAAATAATAAAATATCCTAAGCTTGACACATGACATGTTTCCATTGGTATAAATTTTAAATATTTGATTTTTAATTCTTAAATTCTCTACCACACATTTCTCATATTTATCAATTTCTATGATGAATAAAATCCCTTGGTCTAGACAAATGTCAAGGTGAAAATTTACTGATTTGCCCCCGGGATGGCAAAATTACCAATTCACCCCTACACTCCAAATTATACCGAAATTAAAATTTTTCACTTCTAAACCTCAAATCATACTTCAATTACTCAAATCATACTCCAATAAGTCAAATGGGGCCAAAAAAATCTTTTTTAAAATTCCCATTTTGTCCCTAGATAGCAAATGACCATTTTGCCCATGGATAGTGAAAATTCTAGTTTGACTCCAAATTGATCCTCGAACTCCAAATCACCATTTTAAATCATTCCTGGATTGTGAAACTCTTAATTTCACCTTAAAATTCCTATTTGAACTAGTTTGAGGCTTAATCGACTTAATGGTACCATTAAGGGCAATATCATCTTTTAACGATTTCTTGAACTTCCTAAATATGGAAACATTCTATTGAGCATGTAAATGATGTCGTAATTATTTTATAGAACAGGGTTTGACAACACTACCCCCCTTAAAATAAAATTTTGTCCTCAAAATTTCACTTATCAAACTCAAAGAAAATGTGGGGTATTATCTTTTATTCGATGCTCAACTTATGCTGTTATCTCTTTTATGGGGAATCTTGATTTGCTCCTCGTATTTATTTCCAACTCAACTTGAATACTTCACTTATATCTATTATTACCCTTTAGAATTTGATCAGCAATAATCCTCTCAATCATGAGTCTTTATGTCATTTAGGATTTCACTAGGTAGTTTCCCAAGATAAAGAGTCTACACAGCCTCTTGTCTATAATCGGTGCTGCAGTCACTGACTATAAACAAGACTCTACGTTAACTCTACTATTTTGCTATTTACCACAAGAGTTGCTTCATTTAATCACTTTTCATTCAACTGAGTTAATACAAGAATTATAAATCCTCATAGTAATCCTTTATAGTACTCATTTTCTATGCCACCATCGTAATCCTTTATTCACAAATTCGTTACTTAACATTGATGTCCCTTCTCATTAATCTCTCATCCTCTTTATTTCTTAAGATTTGACTTTGATCAATACATTATTGATCTTAATACTCTACAAGGTAATTTATTTCAATGTAGCCGTTGTAATTTTACTTAATTAAAACAAATCTTTTAATTTTGGAGTTATTACCTTAGTCGTTCTCATTGGCTTGACTCCTTTGTGAGTCTATACTACAATTAGCAAAGTAATTTTCTATCACAGATGCATGATCGGGATACTGACCCCAACATATCTATATTATCTATGTGATATGCCACAGTTATCCTTTAAGGCATATTTCACTACCAATATTCATTTATCTTTACCATGATAATTTCTCGAATAAATTAAAACTTGTGGGGAAAAACATACTTTACAATTTATATCTCCCTCTATAAGCATCTCCAAAAATCCTCATGTCTTATGTCTCACCTTAGGACAGTCTTCCCATATGGTTCAATAGATCACAACTTCATCATACGCCTAATGATTCATTATTTATAGTATCCCACTATTCTCATAGTCGTAACCGATTATATTTCTCATCTTAAAATTTTACGGTATCACCTTCTAATTCCCTCCATACTCAAATTTATAATCCTTGACTTAACCCCGTTAACTGGTGATCAATTCATAGTACTGCAAGGTTTAATTGTTATTAAATCTAATAATTGTTGGAACCATTAATGGCTTCCTATTTCAACCTTCAGTACTTATTTAAAATAATCAATCTTGCCACTAAGATAATTATTCATCCTCAATACTTATATTACTAATCTACCTTTGTCATACTAAAAGATTTTTATACTCCTTCTGTCATTTAAACAATTACTCCATCATCCATTTATATTATACAAGACAAAAATAAACTCTTAAGCTTTTTATACAGGGGATTATTATCCTTCTTATACTACATCTGCCTAGGATTACAATATTACAAGCTTCAACAAGGCACTAAACATCTTTAGGATCATTATCAACTTGATCCTTTTTCGAGTCCGTTTCAAGTTTTCCCTTTTTCTTCTCTTGTCATTTACTTACATTGCTCCCACAGCCTGGGGGAGAATGTCTAACGACAATCACTTAATCTCTTATACACCCTGAAAACAAACAGATCTCTATATGCAGACTCATGCATTCTATTCGACTTAATTTAACTTAACGTGGGGCCACGCTAATATTGTAAATTTTTAAAATAACTTTAAAACCAAAAGTTTTAAAATCTAAAGCTTTAAAACCAAAATATCTTATCTTTAAACCATGCTCTGATACCACTTTAATTGTCATGATCCGAAACTCTTATCGAACCCGTCACAACCGCCGCGAAGCTTCGACAAACATTCTTCACCTCGAATGCTGATCGAAACCTCGGAAGGCTCTTGTATAAGCTTTCGCACTTCCCCGGTGAGCAATAGTTATCAAATATTGTAATTCGAAGGATTACGAGTCATTTTTAAATCAGAACATAACATATTGTATTCTGGTTCATAGGGGCATTTTCGTCATTTTTCGTCAAAAATCTCAAAACTTGCTAAAAATGTAGTAGGTAAGCAGAAAATATATATTTAGTTTTTTAAAAACAAATTAAGTATCTAAAACGTTCATTTGAAGTGAAAATCTGACCATTTGAATATAATAAAATATTCAATAAAATAAACTATTTTCTTGTAAAATAATTTTTATAAAGCTATCGGTAAATAATTTTTATAACGTAAAAGTTAATTATATTCATATATACTATAAAGCAAATAACCAAAGCATAAAATTACTTTTATAGTGACACGTGGGCCCACATCTAACCAAATTGCATCTAAAGCTAAAAACTTACAACTTTTACCGATTCAAGTCCCAATGAAGGTCCTTGTCAAAGTCAGCTAACTATGAAATTCCCCGAGCTTGAAATGTGAGGAAAGAAGGGTGGTGAGATTATAAAATCTCAGTAAGTAAACAGACACCATCTAAACTATCTAAAGGCGAGTAAATGGAGACGAATTAAAATATTCTTTTCCAATATATGTTTCATAACATGAATATTCAGTTTACTCAATTAATCAACATGGCTTATATATCTCACAAAACTTGACTTCTGTCAAAATCGTTCTCGCGGGTACCTTCGTCAAGGTATTCTACTGAGATTGCCAAGGCTGTTAAATGTCTCATACCCATAAACATGTTTTTGCATCTGACACACAGCCGTTCCTTGGCGTTGGCTGAGTCTCACTCTCATGCGGTGGTCCACGTGAAGTGCATTCAAATCTTTACCTCAGGAGATACTGCATCCAACATCTCCCCCGGAGGTAAATATATAATTGGGTTACCGTGCCCCTTTCATAGGCAATCCACGGAAACCCCCACCACTGCAGTGACTATGGATTATTTTATCTACCACCTGATTTATAAAATCTTTATCTGCATGACATGGCAATTTATCGCAACCTAGTCTCTCAAGGCTGAATACATAGTATATATAATTTTGATACAAATACCGACTTTGCCATTCATACTCACATATTGCTATAGGTCATATAATTTAAAACACAATTTATAACACAAGCAGGCAATCTCCAATTACTTTATTTTCAAAACCAATATTCAATTTTTTGGAAAATTTATAAAATCATTTTATAAAATCACAATTTCTCCTAAAACATAGCAATTTACTATTTAAACCCATTTTCTTTAAAATCACACAATTGTATAAAACTACTTTAGATAATTAAGATGATAATAAGTTTACTCACAGTTCTAGGAGTCGATGTACTCCTAATCCCAGTCTTCAAGCACAATCTCTATACTTTTACCAGTATACTTTACTCACCACCTATCCACAATGTACAATACATAATTCACCACATCAATGTTGACCATTATAAAATCAATTCAAGCTTGGTGTATATGCATGATATGATATGCAACTTATCCAACTACCGTTTAAATGCGATGCTGACCTAATTTGGCCTATTACCCAATTAAATGACAATTGTATTCGATTTAGCTCCAAATTGCTCCATTTCATTTCTAATACCTCAATTCACCAAACATTATTCAAATAATACCAATTTTCGCATCAAAACCTTCCCATTTCTTCATGGAAAAATTCGGCCATTATAGTGCACTAACACCGTGATTTTTCCTACTTAATTTTCTCACCATTATTCATCCTTTTCTAAGCCATTTCTCTTGAAATAATAACAATCCATCACCCACACACATTAAGGAAGATTCAGCCATGAAGATTCATGGGGAAAATGGATTCCTTTCTTGTTGTTTTGCTTCTAAATATGCTAAACTAACTAAAAACACTAACATATCTGAAAATCAAATCAGTCCAACATCTTTCTCTCTCCTTACCCATTTTGTCACGACCCGAAACTCCCATCGAGCCCGTGACAACCGCCGCGACGTCTCGATCGACATTCATTACCCAGAATGTCAATCGAAACCTCGCAAAACTTTAACATCAGCCTCTCATTTCCCCTGTGGGTAATATTTTCCAAATACCACATTCTAAAAGATTTTAAACTGTTTCCAACTTAAACAAATAAAATAATAATTTCCATCTCACAAGGGTATTTTGGTCATTTATCTCAAAAATCTCAAAATCATCTAAAAATATAGTATGTAAGTGGAAAACACATATTTCATAATCAAAAATAATTTGGATGTCTAAAACATTCGTTTAAAATAGAATTATAACTGTTATAATAAAATAAAAATATTAAATAAAATATTCAATTTTCACATAAAAAGATATTTTAAGAACACTGCATAAATAATTTTTATAGCGTAAAAGTAAAATAAATTCTTACATACTGTAACACAGATAACCAAAGTATAGAATTTAATTTACAGTGACACGTGGGCCCACGAATGACCAAAAGTATCAAAAGAAATGAACCTACAGTCTTTGGATGTGGCAAGTTCAACTGTAATCCTCGTCGATATCAGTTATCTACAATCTATTCTGAACCTGAAATGGGTGTAAATGAGGGTGGTGAGATTATAAAATCCCAGTGAGTGAATAAACATCACTCAAAATATCTAAAGTCGAGTAAAAGGAGACTATTAAAACATTTCATCAAACTGTAATTTATCATCTTTCAACTTATTTCAACCAAATGAAATCAATTTATTTAAAGCAAGTAATCAGTATGGCTTACGAATTTCTTAAAAAGCTTGGCTCATGCCAAAAATTATTATCATACTCAGTTATCTGGGATACCTTGGTTGAGGGCTATCCCAACTGAGTCCGCCAAGGCTATTAGAAAGTCGTGTTTTTTTATTTTGAAAACATAGCCATTCCTTGGCGTTGGCCGAGTTCCCCTTCACGTGGTGGTTTGGCGTGAAGTGAACTCTAAAAGTTATACCTCGGGAGTTACCCTACTCGCCTCTCCAACCGAGGTAAAAATATAACAGGATTCTGTGCCCCTCTAATAGGCTAGTCCACAGAATCCAGCCCACTGCAGCAGGTCCAACCCACCATACAATAAAATTTTGACAGCATGACAGGGCTAATATATTACTACCCAGCCTGCAAGGGTAAAATAAAATAAAGCAATTCATACAATTCATAAGAAACACAGCCCAACCAGTCATGCCAATATAATAACATAAGCCATTAATTCAATTTTAAATTTACAACATATCAGTGGTCTCCAATTACTCTATTTTCAAAATCGTTATTTCGTTTCAAAACAATTTATAAAATATTTTCATTTAAACTCATTTTGTTTACAAAACATAAAAATTTACCATTTGAACTCATTTTCATAAAATTCACCAAAACCGAATAAAAACATACTTTAGATAATTAAAATGATAGTAAGGTTACTCACCGTGTCTAGAGTGGGGATTTTCAAAATACTCAGACTACTGGTCCTCGAGTGCAATTCCCTTGCCTTTATCAGAGGACTCACCACCTTGACACAGTACAAAATCGAGAAATTCACCACATTGGTACTAAATTGAAATTAAACTAATTTAGACTACTAATGCTTGATATGGAATGCAAAAATGTCTAAATTTTTGCCTAAATGCGGTGTTAGCCTATTTTGATCTTTTACTCGATAAATCGATATACGTGTCCGTTTAAACTCCAAATTAATTTTTTTCATTTTCTATACCTCAATTGCACCCAAATTGACTTAATGTCCCTCAGTGTGGTGCAAATTATCAGTCTCGATAGTAAATTACGAAAATACCCCTAGTGGGTAAAAATTTATATTTTTACTCCGAAAATTCCCACTATTTTTCTAGGCTCATAATTCATCATTATTCATCATAATTCCTCAAATAAACATCAAGATCAGCAGCCAATATTCCCCTAGAAAATTCGGCATAATGGGTTTCAATGGGAGAAAATTAAATCTCTAGCTTATTTTTGCTATATTTGAATATAACTTAACTAAAATCACTTAATTCAATTAAAATCAACCAAAAATCAAGCTCAAAACTCATCCATGGAGGTTTGGCCAGCATGGGTGTCCATACCCACTTTCTAATTTTGCATGGAAATGAGAAAAAAATGCATGGGTAGTGAAAATCACAAGGAAAATCAATGAAATTTACCTTTTCAATGCCTGATTTCTTGATTTCTCTTGATTTTCCCCAAATTTTCAGGTAGGGTTCTTATTTTTTTCCCCCTTTTCTCCCCTGGTTTGGACAGCTGAAGACGATGAGAATTCTGGAATTTTTACCTTTTTAAAGGCTAAAATAATATAATATTATTTTATTCATTTTTTAATGTTTTATTAATTCCTTAAATTCTAGCCATCCATTTGTTTCCAAATTTTCACCATACACTTGTCCCACATATCCATAGCTTAGATAAAATTCTCAGACTTATCCAAAGTCTTGGTGGAGTAATTTTTGAAATTTACACTTTTACCCCCGTAAAAGTCAAAAATTACTTTTTTGCCCCAAAAACTGAAAAATTGCCCATAGACATATTTTTCATCCCTTATACTCATACCATTCTCCAATTTGTCAAATTTGATCTAAATTCTCTTAAAATCTCAAATTTTATCTGCGGGTGGTAAAATTACGATTTTGCCCCTACACTCTAGAAATCACTGAAATTAAATTTTTTCACTACCAAACCCTCAAATTATACTCCAATACTCAAATCATACTCCAATAAGTCAAATGGGGCCAAAAAAATTCTTTTCTAAAATTCCCATTGTGTCCCTGGGTGGCAAATGATCATTTTGTCCTTGGACAGTAAAAATTTCGGTTTGACTCCAAATTGATCCTCGAACTCCAAATCACCATATTAAACCATTCTGGGACTTTAATATTCTTAATTTCATTTTAAATTCTCTATTTGATCTAGTTCGAGACTTAAATTAACTTAATTGTACCATTTGGTACATTGTCGTCTTTTAACGATTTTTCTTTCGGAGCTTTCCAAGTATGCAAGCATATTGTCAATCATATGAATGACATGACAAGTATTTGATAAGGTCGGGCTTGACACATTTTGACCAGCCATGAATTCATCATGAAAACATGTAATTTAACCATGAAAAATAAGGAGAAATGCATGGGAAAGGTATATCACAAGTCAAAATCAAGAAATTTTACCTTTTGTCACTTGTTTCCTTGAATTTCCCACACTTTTCTCTTGAAATTCTTCACCTAGGGTTTGTTCTTCCTTTCTTTCCCTCTCTTCCTTGCTTGGCTGAATATTTGGAGAGATAATAGGTTGATTTATGCTGATTTTTAAGTTAAATAATAAAATATCCTAAGCTTGACACATGGCATGTTTCCATTGGTCTAAATTTTAAATATTTGATTTTTAATTCTTAAATTCTCTACCACACATTTCTTATGTTTATCCATTTCCATGATGAATAAAATCCCTTGGTCTGGACAAATATTAGGGTCAAAATTTACCGATTTGCCCTCGAGGTGGCAAAATTACCATTTCATTCCTATACTCCAAATTATACCGAAATTAAAATTTTTCACTTATAAACCTCAAATCATACTTCAATTACTCAAATCATACTCCAATAAGTCAAATGGGGTCAAAAAAAGATTTTCTAAAATTTTTATTTTATCCCCAGGTAGCAAATGACCATTTTACCCCTAGATAGTGAAAATTTCGGTTTGACTCCAAATTGATCCTCTAACTCCAAATCACTATTTTAAATCATTCCTGGATTGTGAAACTCTTAATTTCACCTTAAAATTCCTATTTGAACTAGTTTGAGGCTTAATCGACTTAATGGTACCATTAGGGGCAATATCGTCTTTTAACGATTTCTTGAACTTCCTAAATATGCAAACATTCTATTGAGCATGTAAATGACGTCGTAATTATTTTATAGAACAGGGTTTGACAAGTTTACTTTTCATCTCTCTCTCTACTAATATAGACTAACATCAAGCTAGGGATCAATAAGACTTTATAAAGCTTGTAATGTATGGCTAGGGTTTGGGTAGGATAAAGAATATAATGTGGCTCAAATCACCCAAAGCACATAATTATTCGAGGACTTATAAATAGAGCTTTATTTTGCTTCTCCACACACACCCTTTTCTTCCACATTTGAATTTTTCTTTTGTTCACATTTTTTTCTAACTTACAATTTCACAATTTCACACCCCCAAACTTTTTTTTTTTTATGTTGTAGGTAGTGGGGTGGCTTTTAATATTTGGAACTTTTTTTCTTTTTTTATTTTCACATCAACATCACCTTTTCACTTTTTTCAACATTTAGCTCAATCTATATTTCCTAAAACAATATACATGCTTAGGAGTGAGGATTGCAAAATCGAAATTTTATTTTAAGATTAGGTCAATTATTATGTAGTTAAACAAAGAAACGGGAAATTAGGCTCAACGGGGTATACCAGGAATAAAAATTTAACAAGGTTGGCTTTTTAGGCTCAAACTATCCAAAGATGACCTAAATCATCTCCCTAACTAAGTATTGCCTAAGATTTTACCTTGAGACAAAATCAAGTAAATTCTAGAATTCATTACATAATCTAAAATTCAAATCAATATAAACTTTCTCTAGATATTCACAACAATTCAAAGCAAAAGATAAAGTGCTCAAAATTGTGGAATCACATTTTAACAATGATACTTAACAAAAGAATTTAAGATGAATCCAAACAAAAACTTTATTCACCAAAAGCTAGAATTCAAGACAACTAGTTATCATTATTGGATAAGGAAATCATCGAATAATGGCACAACTTTACTCTAGATTCCTAAAATTTGAACAAGTAATAAATTCATTTATCAACTAACCCTAAATTATTTATAAATCTAAATACTCATGTAAATAAAAATAAATCTAAAACTTCCACAGAATATTTACCACCAGAAAAATAAATTCACCCCCCCAAATTTAAACTAAACATTGTCCTTAATATTAGAAAAAATAAAGGAAAGGTAAATAATACTCTCCTGATTGTTGGATGAATTTGGAGAAGCTCTAATCCTCCTCCTCGTCACCATCATCCGCTGCATCATTGTCCTCTGCCTCATTGGCACCCTTAGGGGGATTAGGTGACAGTGGAAGAGTAGACATGTCCATTCCCATAAATGCATCATAGGTTTGAAACATGTGGTCCATATGTTGATTGCATTGGATCTTATCAAACGAACCATTGGAATTTTGTCTTACTCGGTTGGGTGCCATTCTCAATTTTTTCGTAGTCCCAATTTCAAGTTACCTTAGAATTATAGAGCTCAAATCTAAAAAATCTACCATAGTAAAAAATAATTAAGCACAATGGCTTAAAAATCATCAACACCAAACACAATTTCTCAACAAAATAAATAATGTGAAACAAGTTAACAATATTTCTTAAAAATAAAAAATAAAAAGAAAAAAAGAAAATAATAAAAATAAATAAATAAAAGAAACTTGAAACTTAGTGGAAATCTTGAGCAAAAGTGTTGAAAATAAATATGGGTAATGGGTACGGAGGAATAAAGATGAAAGGGGAATAATGGTGAGTGAAAGAGTAAAAGAGAGACAAAGAGTAATAAGTAGCAGAAAAGATAGAAAAGTCTAAAAATTTGCATAAAAAAAAATGGGACGGAGCTGGAGTGAGAAAGGGGGTTTTATATTGGAAGGTGATGGCTTCCTTGTTATGGCAGCCCAAATAAAGGAAAAGGGTTTTATTTGTGTAGTGGGCTGCCCACATCAGAGGAATGGCTGCTCGTGCTCCAACAAGCCGTTAGGCCGCAGGCCCAAATTTTTTTTTTAACTGTGGGCTGCCCATTGTTGGTAGCCCACTGAACACCGGGATATGGCTTACCCCTAGTGGGAGCAGTGGCCCTCGTTCCTGAAAGCCGCTAGCGTCGCGACCCATGTTGGGTTTCCCTTTGAGTCGTGGCCTACCCTTTTTAATTTACTATTATTATTATTATTTTATATTTTTTTGGATTTTTTAGTGAATTTTTTTTAAAATGTACC
Source organism: Theobroma cacao (assembly GCF_053813885.1). Lineage (NCBI taxonomy): Eukaryota > Viridiplantae > Streptophyta > Magnoliopsida > Malvales > Malvaceae > Theobroma > Theobroma cacao. The sequence goes on from NC_142647.1 coordinate 15,662,481, forward strand.
TGAAAAATAAAAAAAGTGTTAATAATTTAATAATTGAATAAACAAAAATAATTAAAAGAAAAGAAAATAAAGTAAGTTAGAGTGCTTGGGTTGCCTCCCAAGAAGCGCTTCTTTATTGTCACTAGCTTGACTATGACACCCCTTTTTGCACTACTTTTTAAGGTTTGAGACTTTCTTTATTGACCTTGATTGCTCTGGTTAGCCCACTATAAATTTCAACATCATAGGGATGAATCTTTGCCACCTTGACAGTTTTCTCCCAATATGGTTTAAGATTCCATGGCAAAAGATAAAGTCGTGAATCAGAAAATATACTTGTTGTCCAACCACAAAATCAAGATGACCAGAAAGTGGGAGTGGTTTTGTCTCAAGAGTTGGCTCCTGCTTCATTGAAGGTGGTGGACTAGACTTACCTTTACCCTCATTAATAAAATCTACTTTATAGTAACTATCTGTATAAGGATACTGAGTTGCATTGAACAAATTAAACGCCACTTCCTTCTCTCTAACTCTGGAAGTTATTTTGCCATTCTTCACATCAATAATTGCTCTAATTGTAGCTAAGAATGGTGTTGTTCAATTTTCTACCCACACAAGTGTACGTATCGGAAAGATAATATAAAGATGAGTAGAGTGTCGATCCCTCAAAGAATTAAGTTAATCCTTTATTGTTAACTACTAATATTAACACACCCTAATTTTATCTAAACAATTAAAATTAAAATTCAAAACTAATAAACTAAAAACTAAAACTAATGTATCAACAGAATTATTAACTTCTAGTGATTACTAGACTTAAGATTATGATATCCCTCAATACTTCATCTGAATATTGTCTCTCTCTCTCTCTCTCTTAATTCAGTTTAATGGATTAAGTTGCTAACTTAGAGTTCTAAATTATTTACAAGTCTCTGTCGAGTTTCTTATAAACATACCTTTCTTAGTTAATTTACTATATGTCTACGTAAATTATATTGAAGAAAGATTCATTAAGTTTGTGCTCTAATTTTGATTACGTATGGCTTATAAGTGTTCATTTACCCTATATGCAAATCAAATCACCTAATCAACTAACTGTATTTGATCATACACTATTCTATTCTAGGTCTACTTAAATCTCTTTTGTTAAAGTTTAACCTAGGTTTCTAATTCAATTTGATTGGTGGGCAGTCAACTAGAAGCAGTAAGAACATAATAAAATAAACAACTTCAATCTATCAAACATAAGTAAAAGAGAGATAAATAATTCAGATTACATATTGAGTTCAATCATAATCTTAGATTAACAATTTAGTTTCCCATCAAGTCACACATCATCATTGAATAAAATTTAAACATTCAAATCAAACTAAAAAAAATAAAAAAATAACAAAAAGATAGAAAAACCCAAGAATTGTATTCTTGATCTCCAAATCTCCTTGAATACTTCAATTTATTATCAGCTTCAATGACTTTGTGGCTTAACTCTCAACTGTTAATCTGGTGTTTTTGTTCCTCTCTTTTTTCTCTTTCAAAAGGTTGTTTTTATAGAGCTTTGAAGTTAGGCCAAGTTGGGTGAAGGAAGAAGTCAATTTCAACTGAGATTTCCTCTTCAGACTATGTGGGTCACAACCTTGCCCAATTAATTAACAGAAATCGTAATTGCTCTAAGACTGCTACAGTGTGTCAACTTCAATAAGATTTTTGATCATCTTTTAGGTTGAACTGAGTAAAGTGGTAAACATAAAAGTTGAATATTTTTCTCTTATCTTTCCAATGGTCTAAGAATTGCTTCATTTGGAGCTTTGTAGAGAGAGAGAGTTATATATAAAAAACCAAAATATGTGTAGTGGAAGTTTGCACCTTGAAATTGCTCTCTTTCTTTCATTAAAATTCTTCTTTCATTAAATACCTACAATATCACAAATAAATCAATAACAACCCATTTTAACCACATATACACCAAATTAAGCATAAAATTATCTAAGATTAGATTGACTCATCCAAAATAACAAATTTAAAATAATTTAATAAAATATACTAATTTATATGCATTACTATAAGAACTAAGCTAAATTATTATCAAAATTAAGCCCAAATAATTTTATATTATAGAGTTATCAAATGGTCTTCTCATAATAAGAGGAATTTCAATATCATCTTCAATTTCCAGCACAACGAAGTCCACCGGAATGTGTAGGTGCCCAACTTTAGGCAAAACATCTTCTATAATCCTAATTGGGTGCCTGATTGTTTTGTTTGCTAATTGCAAGGTAACTGTGGTAGGTTGTATCTCTTTAAATCCTAGTTTTCTAGCAATAGACAAAGGCATTTTTGAAACACTAGCACCCAAATCACACAAAACTTCAGAAATTTTAAAACTACAAATAGTGCAAGGAATAGAAAAACTCCTTGGATTCTTAAGCTTTAGTGGGAGCTTATTCTGGATTATAGCACTGCACTCCTCATTAAGTGCAATTGTCTCAAAATCTTCCAATTTCCTCTTTTCGATCAAGATGTCTTTTAAGAATTTAAGATAACTTGACATTTTTTCTAAAGCTTCAACAAAAGGAATATTGATGTGCAACTTTTTAAATACCTCAAGAAATCTCTTGAATTGTTTGTCAAGTTTTTGCTTTTGAAAACATTGAGGAAAAGGTGGTGGAGATGTGTGAGCAGATTTTAATTGTGATTTTTCTTTTGAATTTAACAGATTTTTTCAACCATAATTTCTTTTTCAATTTCTTTCTCATTAGATTGAATTGAAATCTCAAAATTTAAAACTTTATTACTTACCTCTTTACTTACCTTTTTTCCATTGCAGAGAGTGATTGCCATACCATGGTCCTTACTTTCTCTTCTTAGGTTAGGTTCAGTATTACTCGATAAGGTACCATAAGGTCTAGTATGTAAAGCACTGGCAAGTTGGCCTATTTGTGTCTCAAGATTTCTAATTAAAGCTGCTCGATTTTAAATGGAGGCATCAATCCTTGTCATAAATGCATCAGTCTTTGTTATGAATGCATTAGTCTTTGTCATGAATTGCGTGAACATATCCTCCATTGAAGGCTTTTTCTCTGGCATGGGGGCTCTAGATGAAATTCTAGGACAAAAGTTTGACTTAGATGCTGATGAAAACCCTTGGTTATTATTCCATGAGAAATTAGGATGATTCCTCTAACTAGGATTATAAGTGTTGGAATAGGGATTGTTCTGTTGCCTATTTCTAACAAATTGACAAGACTTAGAATAAAGGGGATAATTGTCATTGGAATGTCTTTCCCCACAAAATTCACACGTCATAAAGGAGTTTTGACACTAAACACTCAGTTTATCTATTTTCTTTGTGAGAGAAGCCAATTGTGTAAAAATAGTATTTATCACTTCTAATTCATGAATTCTAGCAATGTTTCTTGTACCCAATCTTTCAGATGGCCATTGATAATTATTGGAAGCTATCTCTTCAAACAAACCATAAGCTTCACTAATGGATTTACTCATGAGTGCACCTCTAGCGACAACATCAATGGTAGTTTTAAAAGGTCCCAGCAAACTATCATAAAAAGTCTGAACTTGCAACCATTTAGGTAATCCATGGTGAGGACACTTTTTTATCAAATTCTTGTACCACTCCCAAGCCTCATATAGTGATTCAGAATCAAATTGAATGAAAGAAGTGATATCATTCCACATCTTTGTTGACTTATCAGGTGGAAAGAATTTTTGAGCCAAATCATCCCAAGTATTAATGGAACCAGCAGGAAGCAAATTTAACCAACTATTTGCTTTATCTCTTAATGAAAAAAGGAAAAGCCTCAATCTTATGGCATCATTAGTAACACCATTAGCCTTGAATGTATTGCAAATTTTTAGAAAATTTACAATATGAGCATTTAGATCATCATTAGACAAACCCTCAAACTGAACAGCAATCTGAATCATCTGAGCAATTGATGGCTTAATTTCAAAGTCGTTGGCTTGAATAAGAGATCTTTGAATACTAGAGTGGAGATTTTGTGCTCATGGGATAGCATAATCCCTCAAAGACTTGGTCTTTTCCTTTTATTGATTCGTCATTGTTTCACTTGGAGTAGAAATTTTTTTTTTCCTTCAAAGTCTTCGAAAAGTCTTTTCGATTTTTGGAACAAAAGGAACAATTTTCAAATTTTGAGCTCTTTGCATACAATGACCAAAAGTACCTAGAAAATTAAAGAAAAAAAAGGTTTGGATTAAAATTAAGAATGCTTAGTATTAATATTAACAAGAAAGAACTCAAAGTCAACTCCCCCGCAACAGCACTAAAAACTTGTTGATTTCTTACGCAAGTGCATGTATCGTTAACAAGTAATATAATAGAAAGTAAAATTCATTCCCACGGAGAATTGACTTAATTCCTAATTACTAACTACTAAAATTATAACACCCTAATCTTATCCAAACAACCTAATTACTAAAAAGAAAAAAATTCAAACTAATAACTAAAACTAATATAAAATCTATTAGTAAAATTATTTTATTAAATTCGAGTGACTACCAGACCTAAGATTATAATATCCCTCAATACTTCTTTTTATTATTATATCTCTCTCTTAACTTAGTTTAATGGATTAAATTGTTAGCCTAGAGTCCTAACTTATTTATAAGTTTCTGTTGAGTTTCTTATAAAAATATCTCTCCCAATTAACTTACTATATGTCTATGCAAATTAAATTGAAGAAAGATTCATTAAGTTTGTGCTCTGATTTTGGCTACAAATGGCTTATAGGTGTATATCTACCCTATATGCAAATCAAATCACTTAATCAACTAAATGTATTCGATCATACGCTATTCTATTCTAGGTCTACCTAAATCTCCTTCGTTAATGTTTAACTTAGGTTTCCAATTCAATCTAATTGGTGATCAAGCAATTGGAAGCATTAAGAATAGTATAAAATAAACAACTTAAATCCATCAAACATAAGTAAAAGAGAGATAAATAAATCAAACTACGTATTTAGTTCAATCATAATCCTAGATAAATAAATTAGTTTCCTATCAAGTCACACATCATCATCAAATAAAGTTTAAACATTGAAACTAAACCAAGAAACATAAAGAATAAAGAAACTCTAAAAGTGAAACTCTTGATCTCTAAATCTTCTTGAATTCTTCAATTTCTTTTAAGCTCCAATGATACATTTCTTTTAATGATTTTGTGGCTTTAATCTCAGTTGTCAATCTAGTGTCTTCATTCTCTCCTTTTAAAAGTCCTCTAAAAGGTTGTATTTATAGGGCTTTGAAGTTAGGTTAAGTTGGGTTAAGAAAGAAGTCAATTCCAATCAAGATTTCTTCATTAGACTACGTGGGCCGCTGTCTTAACCCATTAATTAGCAGAAATCGTAATTGCTTCTAGGTCAAACTAGGTGAAGTGGTAAACATGAAAGTTGTAGCTTTTTCCCTGAACTCTTGAATGGTCCAAGAATTATCTCATTTGGAGTTTTGTGAAGAGAATTGTGGTTGAAATACCAAGATAAATGCAGTGGAAGTCTGCACCTTGAAATTGCTCTCCTTGTTCCATTAAAATTCTTCTTTCATTAAACACCTAAAAAGAACAATTAAATCAATAACAACCTATCTTAATCACATTAACATCAAAGTAAGTATAAAATTAACTAAGATTAGATTGACTCACCTAAATTACTAATTTAAAATAATTTAAATAAAACTCACTAATTTTTATGCATTACAACAAGAACTAAACAAAATTACTATCAACATTATGCCCAAGTAACTCTATATCATAGAGTTATCAGTGAGAACTTAGGGTGTCTTGGTTTGACTAAGAGCCAAGGAGGAGATGATTTTAGAGGGTCAGGGTGTTTGGGGGTTTTGATTTTCTTGTAAGTGGGTTTTATAAGAAACTAAAGAGTTTTGGGAAGAGGGTTTAATAACTGGTTAACCCACGTTCTTAGTGAGAGGTTATCTCGTACCTCTTACTCCTTATTTTTTTATTAAAATTTTCCTACATATTAGTTTTCTCATTAACTAGAAGCTCTAATCGGTTAGAGTAAGCCTTAACTGATTAAAGAGGTTCTGACTTAGAACCTTTCTAACAACCAAACTTGCATTAACTGGTTAAGGGAGCTTTTAACTAACTAATACCTCATTGACTTAGATTAACTAACTTAACTCAAAATTGTTTTAATTGGTTAGGGAAGCCCTTAACTGATTAATATGAATCTTATCTTCCTTGTAAGGTCCCTTTACTAATCAAAACATTTTCTAATCAATTAAACCAAGAAATAAACACAATCATCATCCTATATATAACTAGAAACATGGTTAATTCAGCTCAGTCAGGCTTCATTAACATCTAGCATTCCTAATTCTCTCTTAATTCTACAAAATTAATTTTCATTTAATGGTTTTGTGAAAATATCAGCTAATTAATGCAAGGTATCTACAAAATCTATTTTAATATCTCTTTTAAGCACATTATCTCTAATGAAATGATTCTAATTCTATGTACTTAGTTTTAGAGTGTTGAATAGGATTTTTGAAAATATTTATGGCCTTCATGTTGTCACAATATCTAGGAACTTTACGAATAGCCATTTCAAATCATTTAGTTGTTGTCTAATCCATAATGTTTGTGCACAACAACTACCTAGTGAGATATATTCAGCTTCAACAGTTGATAAAGCAATAGAATTTTGTTTCTTGCAAGACCAAGACATAAGCATGTTTCCAAGGAATTAACAAGTACCACTAGTGTTTTTTCGATTAGTTTTACTACCAGCAAAATCAACATTGGAATAGCCAAAAAGATTAAAAGATGAACCTTTTGGATACCATAGGCCTAAACCTTAAGTATCCAAGAGATATCTAAAAATCCTCTTCACTGCAGTCAAATGTGATTCCTTGGGACATGATTAAAATCTTGCACATAGGCAACACTAAACAAAATATCAAGTCTACTTGCAATTAAATAAAAATGTGAGCCAATCACACTTATATAGAGTTTTTGGTCTGCATATTTTCCTTTATCATCTTTATCAAGCTTTGTGAAAGGACTCATAGGAGTTCCAATTGATTTCATATTCATCCCACCAAATTTCTTTAGCATATCTTTGGTATATTTCTCTTGGTTGATGAATATTCCATCTTCATATTGCTTGAATTGTAGACCAAGGAAGAATTTTAACTCTCCCATCATGCTCATTTCAAATTCTCATTGTATTTCCTTAGCAAAATTCTCACACAACCTTTGATTAGTAGTACAAACTCAATATCATCAACATATATTTGCATTATAATCAAATTAGTTTCATTTTTCTTAATGAAAAGAGTATTATCTACATTCCTCTTAGAATATCTTTTTTCAATTAAAAATTTTGAAAGTCTTTCAACCAAGCTCTAGGAGCTTGTTACAAACCATATAAGGCTTTATGCAATTTACACACATGATCAATTTTATCAAAGACCTCAAAACTAGAAGGCTGTTCAACATGCATTTCTTCTTATATAAAGCCATTAAGGAATGCACTCTTCACATCCATTTAAAACAATTTAAAATTCTTAAAGCATCCATAGATAAGTAAAAGTCTAATAGCTTCTAATCTAGCTACAGGGGCAAAGGTTTCATCATAATCAATATCTTCTTCTTGATTGAAGCCTTGAGCAACTAACCTTACTTTGTTCCTTACCACATTTCCCAACTCATCCATCTTGTTTTTAAATACCCATTTTGTACGAACAATTGGATAGTTGGTTGGCCTTAAAACTAATTCCAAAACTTATTCCTTTCAAATTGGCCAAGTTCCTCTTGCATGGAAAGTATCCAATTCTCTTCCCTTTCAGCTTTCTCAAAGTTTTTTGATTCCACTTGTGATATGAATGTAAGATATTCACAAGTCCCTCTTAATCCCCTTCTAATTTTAACACCTTCCGAGGGACCCCTAAGTATGATTTCTTACAAACCTCCAACTTCTAGGAAGTTGTTGTGCTGCTCTTTAGTTCTTTGCAATTCTTTTAATGGTGATTCTTCCTTATTTTTCTTTTCTAAGCTTTCTCTATCATTTTCTTTGTTATCCAAGCCCATCTTCTCCATTTTCTTCTCAATGTCATCTGCAACATCATCATCAGACACTACTTTTCTTTATGCAGCATTAATCTCGTCAAATACGATATGAATTGACTAGAATGAAAAATTATAGTCTTCTATAACTAGAGTTCTTTTGTTAAATACTCTATAAGCTTTAGAGTTCAATGTATTCTCAATTAAAATTCTAATACGCAAGAACACGCAAGAGTATCGATCCCACAGAGAATTGATCTAAAATTTTACTAAATACTAAAATTAGAACAATTTAATCTTATCCAAAAAATCAAAATTAATTAATTAACTAAAACTAATTAACAAAATTTAAACTAAAATGAAAAATCAAAGTAATAATACCTTGAGTAAATATGAAATCAAATAAGCCTAGGATTACAATATCTCTCACACTTCATCTAAATCTTGCCTCTCTTCCTTAACTTATTTCAATGGGTTAAATTGCTAACCTAAAATTCTAAATTATTTATAAACGTCTCCTAACTCATCTTATAAAAATATTTATTTTAACCAAAACACTATATCCCTATGTGAATTGAAATTAAAACAAATTCATTAAGCTCAGGCTCTAATCTAGCTACATATGGCCTATAGGTATATACCTATCCTATACGTAACTTAAGTAATATGATCATATGCTATCCCAATTTTAGTGCACAGTAAACTCCCTTTCCCAAGTTTGTTTAAGTTCCTAAATCAATTTAATTGGTGGCCAAGCAATTAAAAGAATTAAGAATAAATTGAAATAAACAATTCTAATCCCATTAAAGATAAGCAAGAAAGAGATTAAAAATTTAGATTACAAGTGAGTTCAATTGCAATCATAGAAAAATAGTTTAGTTCATCATATCTAATAAAAACTTCATTCAAAGAAAATTAGCCATTAATCCAAGTCAAAGAAAATAAGAAAAACACAAAAGTAGATAGAGAAAACTAATAGTTGAAGCTTTGTGATCTTGATTCTCCCTCCAATTCTCTTGCTTTCTTGCTTTGTTTTTGGCTCTTTTTCTCTAAAGAAATTGCTTGCTACCTCTTCACAGAAACCTCTGAAAAAGGCCCCTTAAATAGCCTTCAAAAGTCCTACCATCCAAATCCCTATACGCTTGTTATTTTTGAAAAATACGGTGAGTGTCGCGGCTCTCATTTTCTAGAACAGCGGCTCTCAAATGTTTTGCCCAATTTTATTCTTTTAGTGTAGTACTTTCACTTCAACAAAGATTTTGACCATCTTCCAATCAGAACTGCACAAAGTAGTAAACATAAATGTTGTAGCCCTACCTCTTATCTTTCTATTGGTCTAAAAATCATATCATTTGGACTTCTTTAGTGGGAGATATACTTGAAAAACCAAAACATATGCAAATAAAGTAACAGTCCATTATGCACCTTTCTTCACCAATTGAAATTATTTTTTATTCTGCTCCTACAAAAACATAAAAATAAATATAAATAACATAAAACTAACATTATTAACTTAAAATAAATATTTAAACATAAATTAAACTAAACTGATAAAATAAATAAAAATATCTAAATTTGATCCTAAATCTAGTCTAACTTAGACTAATTATGTACTTAATCTCCCGTTAAATATATGTATTTGATACACTCATCAAATACCCCCAAACTTGAATCTTTGCTTGTCCCAAGCAAAAGGGTAGAACTAAAAACAAAACAACTAGCTAGAGATGTAATTCACCAAAGCATGAATTCTCCAATTTTTTTTCTCAAAAAGTATCCCACAATTTTAACAATGTAAAACATAGATAATCATTAAATTCATGCTCAATTCAACTGCAAGTTCATTCTCAAATGGATTTCATAATATTTATGTGTGTTTGAATGATCTTTTTACAAAGAAAACTATAAAATCCAGATAAGATTATGCCAATGCAAAATTTAGCTAAGTGCTAGAATTCCATAGGTTTGCTTTTCATCTCTCTCTCCACTAATGTAGACTAACACTTATTTGAAGATCAATAGGTCTTTATTAAGCTCATAATGTAAGACTAGGGGCTAGGCATGATAAAGGATATAATGTGACTCAATATCACCCTAAGCATGTAATTATTTTAGGACCTATAGAGCTTTATTTTCCTTTACCAAGTACACCATTTTCAGGAAATTTTTTCTTTTTGTTCAACACTTCTTCTTTTTCTCTTTTTTTTTTTTTGGTTATCACAATTCTATGCCCCCAAACTTATTTCTTTTTTTATTGTAGGTAGTGGGGTGAATTCTAACAATTTTTGAAATTTTTTTTAGCAACTCCACCTTTCTACCTTTTTCAACATTTAGCTCAATTTATATTTCCTAAAACAATAAACATGCTTAGAAGTGAGGGTTGCAAAATTGGAATTTTGTTTTAAGGCTAAGGATATTATCATGTGGTTAAACAAAGAAAGGGGAAATTAGTCTCAAAGCGGTATACTAGGGATAAAAGTTTAACAAGGGTAGCTTGAAAAGATCAAACGATCCAAAGATAGCCTAAATCATGTCCCATCCTAAGTGTTATCTAGAATTTCACCTCGAGAGAGAATCAAAAAAATTCTAGAATCCTTGACTTCACTATACTTTTTATCAACATAAACTTTCTCTAAATCACATGATAATTCTAAGTAAAAGATTTAGTGTACAAATTATTGAAAATCGCATTCTATAATGAAACTAACAAAATAATATCACAATCACTCAATTCATGTCTATATCAAACCAAGAATCAAAATAGCAAGATAATTAAAATATCATCTTAAGATTGGTAATATCATGGCATAAGCAATTTTCATCTCAAGCATTCCTAAAATAAATCCTAAAAACAAAAACAAATTACAAAAATAAACTAACCTAAAAACATCACAAAGACTAATAACAATAAAACTCTGCCCCAAACTTAAATTGCACATTGTCCTCAATGTGGAAAGCTAAAAAAAATAAGGAAATTAAACTCCCTTATCAATGATGACAGTGCCTTGAAAGCTCTAATTTTCTTTCTCCTCATCTACATGCTTTGTAAACCTGCATACATAACAAAACAAGCTAGGGAGAGGTTATAAGTACTTATTTACATAGAAAAACAAAAAGGAACTAAAATAACAACTAAATCTAAAAGGATATAGCTTGAGTTGCCTCCCAATAAGCACTTCTTTATAGTCACTAGCTTGACTTTGGTTGAGGTATTCATTCACCCTTTAAGGAGGTTTGAGTTTGTATGGAAAAAGTTTGAGGTGTGAAAATAGTCTCCCCACAAAATGAGGTTGTAGTGGCTTTAACTCAAGATTTGGTGCTTGCTCAACCTAAGATGGTAGAATAGGCTGACTTTTACCTAACTTCTCAAATTGAGTTCTTCTTGGATAATGCACTTTTAGTGTAGCTTTCAAAACATATGGAACATTTGTAAGTTTTTCATTTTGGTCCTTGGTTGTTGCATCTTGAACCAAACAAGCTTCAAGGAGTTTCTTTGGATTTTCCATATCAACAGCTTTCTTAGGTAACTCATCAACTGTATCTAGAAAAGGATTGGGAGGCACATATGTCTTGACTTGTGGTGGTGTAGATACTTCCTCATCTTGCTTAATTTTTTCATCTTGAACTTGATCACTGAAAGTATTACCTTGATCTACTTTATCTCCATCATTTACCACAGTCTTGCCATTTACCTCATCAAGATGCTTACCATATTCTTCTCTTCTAAGATTAGGCTCAATGTCATTTGGTAAAATTTCATGAGGCCTGTTGTTGATGTAATTAGCAAGTTGGCCCAATTAAGTCTCAAGATTTCAGATTGATTCTCCTTAACTTTGAATGATGGCATCATTCTTTGTCATGAATTGCATGAGAACATCTTTTAAGGTAGACTTCTCTTCAGGAACAAGAACTTTAACTTGTGACTAAAAATATGGAAAATAGGCTGTGATGAATATGTAAGACCATGATCATTTCTCCAAGAAAAGTTTTGGTTATTCCACCTTGAGTTGTAACTATTAGAGTATGAATTGTTTTGCTGCCCATTTAAGTTTCCATTAAATTGCATTGATTCATAATAAGTTGGACAACAATCACTTGAATGCCTATCTCCACAAAGCTCACATGCCACAAAAGGACTTTGAAAAACATTAACGCCCCAAGTGTCAATTTTTTGAGACAAAGCATCTACTTTGACTGCCAAAGCCCTGATAGCCAATTCATAATCACTAACAACCCTCCTAGGCACAAATTGTTCAGATGTCCACTGATAGTTACAATAATTCATCACCTCAACCAAAAGTACTTGAAAATAAAATAAAAACCATTCGAATTAAGACAAAATTTGCTTGGTATTAATATTAGTAAAAATTCTAGAAACAATTCCCCAGCAACGGCACCAATTGTCAGTTAAAATTCTATTATGCAAGTATACGTATCGAGTAGATAGTATATAAGCAAGCAGAGTATTGATCCCACAGAGAATTGATCTAAAATTTTACTAAATACTAAAATTAGAACAATTTAATCTTATCCAAACAATCAAAATTAATTAATTAACTAAAACTAATTAACCAAAATTTAAACTAAGATGAAAAATCAAAGTAATAATACCTTGAGTAAATATGAAATCAAACAAGCCTAGGATTACAATATCCCTCACACTTCATCTAAATCTTACCTCTCTTCCTTAACTTATTTCAATGGATTGAATTGCTAACTTAGAATCCTAAATTATTTATAAGGATCTCCCGACTTATCTTATAAAAATATCTATTTTAATCAAAACACTATATCCTTATGTGAATTGAAATTAAAACAGATTCATTAAGTTCAGGCTCTAATTTGGCTACATATGGCCTATAGGTATATCCCTATCCTATATGCAAATCAAGTAATATGATCATATGCTATCTTAATTTTAGTCTACATTAAACTCCCTTTCTCAAGTTTGTTTAGGTTCCTAAATCAATTTAATTGGTGGCTAGGCAATTAAAAGCATTAAGAACAAATTGGAATAAACAATTCTAATCCCATTAAAGATAAGCAAGAAAGAGATTAAAAATTTAGATTACATGTGAGGTCAATTGCAATCCTAGAAAAATAGTTTAGTTCATAATATCTAATAAAAACTTCATCTAAAGAAAATTAGCCATTAATCCAAGTCAAAGAAAATAAGAAAAACACAAAAGTAAATAGAGAAAACTAATAGTTGAAGCTTTGTGATCTTGATTCTCCGTCCGATTCTCTTGCTTTCGTGCTTGTTTTTGGCTTGTTTTCTCCAGAGAAATTGCTTACTGCCTCTTCCCAAGAACCTTTGAAAAAAACCCCTTAAATAGCCTTCAAAAGCCCTAGCATCCAAATCCCCGTAAGGTTGTTACTTTTGGAAAATACGGTGAATGCTGTAGCTCTCATTTTCCAGAGCCGGGGCTCTCAAAGGTTTTGCCCAATTTTGTTTTTTTGGTGCAATATTTCACTTCAACAAAGATTTTGACCATCTTTCGATTAGAACTGGGAAAAGTGATAGGCAAAAAAGTTGTAGCCCTACCTCTTAGCTTTCTAATGGTTTAAAAATCATGTCATTTTGACTTTTGTAGTGGGAGATATGCTTAAAAACCGAAATATATGCAAACAAAGCAACAGTCCATTATGCACCTTTCTTCACCAATTGAAATTATTTTTGATTCTACTCCCACAAAAACATAAAAATAAATATTAATAACATAAAACTAACATTATTAACTTAAAATAAACATTTAAACATAAATTAAACTAAACTAATAAAATAAATAAAAATACCTAAATTCGATCCTAAATCTAGTCTAACTTAGACTAATTAGGTACTTAATCTCCCGTTAAATATATGTATTTGATGCACTCATCATGCATATCCTAAGAAAATGGTCTCATCACTCTTAACATCAAATATTTGGAAACATTTGCAAAGCTCCTTAAATGTGAAATGTTTGGTTTTTTTCCTTTATAAAGCTCATAAGGGGTTTTAGAAATCACGGTCCTAAAGGAAACTCTATTGAAAATGTAAGTTGCAGTGTTCACAACTTCAGCTCAAAAATACTTTGGCAAATTGTTTTCACAATACATTATTCTTGCCATTTCTTTTAAAGTTCTACTTTTCATTTCAACAACTCCATTTTGTTGTGGAGTTCTAAGAGTAGAAAATTGTGGTCAAAACCATTTTCATTATAAAAGATTTCAAAATTATAACTTTCAAACTCACCACCATGGTCATATCTAACACTAACAATGGTAAGTCCATTTCAAATTTTGCACTCTCTTACAATGTTTAACAAAAGTAGGCAATTGCATCATCTTTGTGAGTAAGAAAATATACCCATTTATATCTAGAGTAATCATTTATAATAACAAAACCATATGACTTGTCTTTTAGACTACCAATAATGATTAGTCCAAATAAGTCAACATGCAATAGTTCAAGTAGTCTCGAACTTGATATGATTTTTTTATACTTAAAAGAACTTTCAACTTGTTTCCTAAATTGACATGCAGCACAAACGTTGTCAATTTCAAAAGATAACTTTGGAAGTCCAATGACTAGGTTTTTTTAAAAAAGTTTTAAAATAATGTGCATGCTAGCACATCTTAATCTTCTATACCACAACCAACAATCACATACATTATTGGCCATAAGACATGATTTACAATTGGGCTCAATTTCATCAAGAAATATAATATACATGTTCTTAATTCTTTTGCCAATGAATGCAACTTTGTTAGTGCCAACATTGCTTACTTGACATCCATTGGATTCAAAATAAACTTTAAACCCTTTATCATAAAGCCGACTAATGCTAAGTAGGTTATGTCTCAGACCTTTAACATATAAAACAAGTATGACTTGAGTTTGAGAAGTGCACCAATGGTTCCAATTTCTTAGATAATACCTTTGGAGTCATCACCAAAGGAAACACTACCATTTTTCTTCCTATCAAGCTTTAAAAGTAGTTTCTCATTGCCATACATGTGTCTTGAGCAACCACTGTCCAAATAACAAGGCTACCTTTCCTTTTGTTGAGCTTCAAAACATTGATCCTTTTACTATTGCTTAATCTACAAAACAAATTTTTCGTTTTTCTTTAGAGGTACCCATACTTTGATAGGTCATTGGGGATTAAAAATCACATGAAATCCTTTAGGTACCCAAACCAATTTCGTTTTGGGAAGATTTCTGCCATTAGGTTAACAATCATAAAGCATATGATGTTTTTTACCACACACATAACAATGACATGAGCTTTCTTCCATTAAATCTTTAAGTGCAACATTTTCTTCTTCTTCTTCTACTCTTTGTAATTCTAAACTTTTGCTTTCTAATTCTAACTTTAAAAGTTCAAAGTCAGTTTTGGAATGCTCGAGTTCTATTTGAAAAATGTTTCTTCGCTCAATAATGCAATTAAAATCATGCTTGATTTTTTCTAGTTCATCATCCAATGCCACAACTTTATTTCTTATAGTTTTATATTTCAATGCAAGTTTTTTAAATTCAGCATATAGGCAATTATATTCATCTTGGAGTTCATCATAGGAAATATCACAAGAATTAAATGTTACCTTAATTTTTTTTGTTTTGCCATCAAGCAAAAATTTGCTCTTTCTTCCATTGTTCCTTTTTCTTTTCTAAGCTTAAGGAGTCATTATCGGACCATGTTGCTGCCACCATTGCTCTCTTTGGTTTCTTCATCTTATTTGAATATTCTTCCTTGAGTAGTGGACATTTAGACTTGAAATGTCCATACTTTTTGCATTCAAAACAAACCATTTCATCCTTATTGTTCAGGTCATTTTTGGCTTTGTTCTTCCATTGAGGACCTTGATCCTATTTGAAATTCTTTCTTCCAAATCTTCTACCTTTTTGCCACATGAGCTTCCTAAATCTTCTAGCCATCATTGCCAACTCCTCTTTAATATCACTTGAAAGGTTTTCTGGCTCTTCCTCAAGTGTGGTGATTTTCAAGGCTAGGTTCCTCTTTTTATCTTTAGCTTCTCTCTTTTCTTCTTCCTCTTCTTCTTCAACACAAGTTCATGTGTGAAAAAAGACCCACAAATTTCATCAAGACTGATTGTATTCAAATCCTTAGCCTCATGGATGGTAGTGACTTTAAGCTTCCAACTTTTTGAGAGGCATCTAAGCAATCTCTTGACTAACTTATGTTTAGGAATAGTTTTGCCAAGTTGATTGAGCTTGTTCGTAATGTTGTTAAAGCTATCAAACATGGTAGAGATATTTTCACTCGGTTCTAGTTTGAACATTTCATAGTTATGGGTGAATAAGGCAATTTTGGACTCCTTAACTTGATAAGTCCTTTCATAGATGACTCTAAGTTTTTTCCAAATCTCTTTAGCTATGGTATAACTAGAGATTTTATTGAATTCAATAGGAGTCAACACATAGTGGAGAGTGTTGATAGCTTTAAAATTAGTTTGAACTTTTTTAACTTCAACTTTAGTCCATTCTGCCCTTAGTTTGAGAATTCTTTCTCTTGTGACAAAACTAGGTGATGTGGGGATATAAAGTCCTCTCATAATCACATCCCACATCTCATAATCAAAAGTTCTAATGTAAATGGACATCCTAGTGTTTCAATAGGCATAATTTGATCTATCAAATGAAGGAGGTCTATTTATGGATTGTCCCTAAGCAACAACAAACTTTTGTAAAGCCATTTGGATCTCCCCTTAGGATGTTAAGCCATAATTTTGAGAGTTTGGCTTAGATACCACTTATTGGTCCCTGAGGAGTGCTAGAATGGATGAATAGCAGTTCTAAAAATTGTTTTGAAGTCAACTCTTATGCTTAAAACTCTTTGTAAGATAAAGAGAAAGATTAAAATTTGTTAAAATTAAAAGACACTAAGTAAAGAAGAGGTAAAGGGAAGTGGATAATGCACATGCATTTATAATGGTTCGATCCCCTTGACCTACATCCACTACCTTGATTTTCCAATCAACGATTTTCAACCCAACTTCATTACACCGGTGGAATTAACAACTTTTACCAAGCTTTTACAAGGTGAAGTTACAACCCAAGCTCTAATCTTTTATAAATGCCCTTAGAGTGCTTATCACACTCTAATTAACCAAGAAAAGAGAAGAAAAAGAAGTACATGTGATCACCTTTGCTGATCCAAGATGAATACAAACAAGCTCAAACACTTTTACAAGAATAAGAATGAAAAACAATAGTGTAAGAGTGGGTTCTATGGCATTTTGCTCAATATGTGATCTTGGTAGCTTCTCTCTTACTTATTTGACCGTTAGAGCGTTAATTTATACTTAAGGAGTCAAATTTTATAGTTAAGGACAATTTCTAGCCATTGGGAACAACTCTGATGTCATTTTAGCCATTAGCATTTAAATTCAAATAAACTGATAATGTTTCATTAACTGGTTAAGGGCAGGCTCTAAGTGATTAAGACTTCTTTGACATGCATTATCTAGCAGCTCTATTTACTATGTTAATCGATTAAAAGAGACTTTAACTGATTAAGAACTCTTTATTTTCAAAGTTCTTTATTTAGTAGACTTCCTTTAATTGGTTAACCATCGTTTTAACTGATTGAAGCTTATCTCTTTCATCTTTAATCAATTAAAATCAGCTTTAACCAATTCAAATTATTCAAATTTTAATTTTTTTCATTTTGGCTTTCTTCAACGATCAACTTTATTTCAACTTTCGATTTTAGCGCTTGAAGGCACTTCAAGTCTTGTGCTCTAATCGATTAATCACATTCCTTAACCGATTAGCATGCCTCTATTTTCAACTTTTAGTACCTCTTTAATTAGTAAAGTCTAGTGCTAACTGATTAAAGCTTGTCTGCCTTGCTTTTATCTAGTGCCTTGTTATGCCTTAACTAGTTAAGGCTTCATGTTAATCAGTTAATAGTTTTCTATCTTCACTTATCACTTTTTTCTTTCTCTCTTTAACTGATCGACCCATATTCAAATTTAGCATAAAAAAGGAATGTTTTATTATCATCAAAAACATATGGAGTCAACAAAACTAAAACTGTACCCACATTTTTCTTGATCAATACCTAGCATCATATAGTAGTTTGTGTGTTTACTTTATTAGAAGGCCTAAAGCATTCACAAATGAAATTGGCATTTAAAGTGTTTCAGCTATCACTACAATAAGGTGAACAATTTCAAGACAAAACATAGCATTGAAATTTATAGAATCACAATTTATTTTGATTATGAAAGATAAGGCCTAACGCTACATAAATGCTGACTAAATAGTCACAATATGCCAAGTTCAAAAAATGGTTCTTGTGAAAGTCACAATGCAAAATAATTATGGAAAAAAACTTATTCGTCAAGTAGAGCAACCTTTTACTTTCCACTTTTCTTCAAACAACTCTTTGTAACTAATTTGTATTTGATCTTTACGATTCTTAAATTTGAAGAGCTATCATTGGTATCAAGAAAGTGGTATAACAAAATAACAAATGAGGTATATAATTTTATTTTAAAATTTTCCAATGTTGATATACTTACGTTGAGATTGGTGTTATTCCTCATGATTTGCACACCAATATTTCCCAACGCAAAAGCGTAAGACAGTGCCATATTCTTTGTAAGAATTACAATACCAATCGTTAAAGGTATTGATGTCAACAATTGTAGTTTTGAATTTGAGTTTGGTTTTTCTATAACATGAACAAATTATCAGTATATTCGTTAACAAAAACATTTGTTGCAAATGCATTAATTATATTGTTTTTGAACCTAGATTGTGGCTGGGTCAGTTGTAAGTTTCTCCGCAAAACTTGTTTTTCTGGCCTGGTGATAACTTTATGATATAGAGTTATTTGGGCTTAATTTGATAGTAATTTAACGTAGTTCTTGTAGTAATGCATAAAAATTAGTAAGTTTTATTTAAATTATTTTAGGTTAGTTATTTTAGGTGAGTCAATCAAATTTTTGTTAATTTTATGCTTAATTTGGTGTTAATGTGATTAAGATAGGTTGTTGCTAATTTATTTATACTTTTGTAGGTGTTTGATGAAAGAAGAAATTTAGTGGAAGAAGAAGAGCAATTTCAAGCTGTAGACTTTTACTGCACATATTTCGATATTTTGGTCATAACTCTCTCTAAAGAGCTTCAAATGATATGATTCTTAGACATTAGAAAGATAAAAGAAAAAAAATACAACTTTTATGTTTATCACTTCACCCAGTTAGGCTTGGAAAGTGGCTAAAAATCTTGTTGAAGTTGAAGCACTTCAGTAGTCCTAGAGCAATTACGATTTCTATTAATTAATTGGTCAAGGTTGGGGCCCACATAGTTTGATGAGGAAATCTCAGTTGAAATTGACTTCTTTCTTCACCCAACTTGACCTAACTCCAAAGCCCTATAAAAATAACCTTTGGGAAGACTTTGAGGAGAGAAAAAAAATACCAGATTGACAGTTAAGAGTCAAGCCACAAAGTCATTGAAGTTAAGAAAAATTTGAAAGATTCAAGAAGATTTAGAGATCAAGAACATAATTCTTGAGTTTTTTTATCTTTTTTTTATTCTCTTATTTTCTTGGTTTTGTTTTTAATGTTTAAATTTTATTCAATGATGATGTGTGACTTGATGGGGAACTAAACTTTTTATCTAAGATTATGATTGAACTCAATATGTTGTTTGATTTATTTATCTCTCTTTTACTTATATTTGATGGATTTAAGGTGTTTATTTTATTTTTTTCTTAATGCTTTCAGTTGCCTGATCAACAATTAGATTAAATTGGAAACCTAGTTTAAACCTTAACGAAGAAGATTTAGGTAGACCTAGAATAGAACAGTGTATAATTAAATGCACTTAGTTGAGTAGGTGGTTTGATTTGCATATAGGGTAAACATACACCTATAAGCCATACGTAGTCAAAAGTAAAGCATGAATTTAATAAATCTTTCTTCAGTTTAATTTGCATAGACATATAGTAAATTAATTTGGAGAGGTGTTTTTATGAGAAACTCGATAAAGGCTTGTAAATAATTTAGGACTTCAGGTTAGCAGCTTAATCCAGTAAACTAAGTTAAGAAAGAGACAATAATCAGATGAAGTATTGAGGGACATTATAATCTTAGGTTTGGTAGTTATGTGAGTTTTATAAAACAAATTTACTATTTAATTTTAGTTTCAATTTATTAGTTTAATTTTTCTTTTTAATAATTTTAAATTTAATTGTTTGGAAAAATTAGAGTGTGTTAATTTTAGTAGTTAACAGTAAGAATTAATTCAATTCTCTATGGGATTGACACTTTACTCATCTTTATATTATCTTTGCAATACATATACTTGCGTGGGTAGAAAATTGAGCAACACTTGGCTACCATCAGTAGGAGATTGGCTGGGATCTACATCCATGTGAACGATTTCAACATTGAATGGTTCATTCTCATACTTACAATTTATATGTTAATTTATTACTTTTGATACAAAATTGAAAGTATTTAATGAGTAGATATTACCTTTGTTTGAAAACTGAGGTTTTTGTAATATTTAAATTTATATAAACGCTTGTGGCTAGACATGATGTGACGTAAATTGTATGTGGAATATGAAGAAATTACAACCATAATTTTATAGGTGAGTGGTTTTTAAGACTAGTATTTTATGTTGGTTTTTAAAGACTATAAGTGAGTTGTGTGTTGTAGCAAGCTTACTCTTATATTTTTTCACTGTGGTTACAACCAAGGTGAGGATGGGGTTTATTGTTTCATTCAAGAGCTCATCTTCATCTATTTCTTGTGCTTAATCCGTATATAAAACAACTTTTAGCTTGTTACCATTATCAATGATAGAAATAAATATTAATATTACTTTGTCACCCAAATCCAAGACATAACCATGCAAGAGTATCGATAGGAGTTATGCTCTTAACTCATGCAAGCCTAAGATAAATAATAAACCAATTATCATATATGCCTCAAGGGAACCTTCACCATGGAATCATCATATACAAACAAATATAAACAAGATTATATCATATAACAGAAATATCATATCAATCCGACACACTTATGTGCACATAATGCTGAAGCAACATATATAACAAATCCGATGCATAAGCCATCTTATGGCGAATACAATCCATAGCCAACTCATGGCAAACATCCATAATATTATTTATTGCATGACATAAACAAGTTATAATCCATAACAGTTAAATATAAAAGATTGGATCGGACCAAAACCAAACGGAGTACAACTCGAAGTAAAAGGGCTAACGCTTACTAGATGCCATATGACCACTTACCAAAACTGTCTATAAAAGTAGGTCCCTCTAAAAGATAGCGACACAAACAATCTTCTGATTTGAAATAATAAGTTCATCTTACATGTGTGAGTTATAAATAACTCCATTAGCAAATACGCGAAAGGGGAGCAAGCTAATGGGAAAAAGTATTTAACAAAATACACTTTCAGAAATATGCAATAAACATTAACAAATGTCTTGCAAAACCCGCCTTACCCGACATAACCAAGTAACACTCGCCTCTCCAAGCATAATCATAAAACAATCCCGCTTAACTAAACGTATCAAATGCCCATATGGTCTCCAAGCCCATTATCTTCCAAACATATCATGGACCAACTAATCCCATAGTTTACAAGTCTGTTGTCTTTCAAATGACTTGAGAAACATATGTTTACCAAAACTCTATGTTCGATATCTTCCAAACAATACAAGGATAAATGAAATATTTTTATAAAACATAGTTGTAAAGTAATTCGTAAGTTTTCAAAGCAATATCGAAAATTCGAAAACCAATTCAAGAAGCTTCGATAAATTTGAATTAAACATCAATTTATAGGTGTTTGAAACATAAATTGAAATTATCAAAAGTTCCATCTTAAAACAACTCACTTTTAGATCTTAAAAACCTTTTGAAAACATTTTTAAATTTCAAACAAACTTTATTTATCGATATATTAGAATTGAGTATCGATATATTACCCAGTATATGAATACATTGTCCCAATATATCGATAGATTTGAAACAGAATGCAATCCCTTCGTTCTATGTTGTATCTATCAATACATCAGTGACATGTATCGATAGATTTGGCACAAAACACTCTTTTTCGACCTAAAACTCATAACTAGGATCTCAATTAAGACTATTAATTAATTGTCAAGTAATCATCAAATAGGTAGCATCTATGATACAAATTTAACATATCAAACCATATTTGTAGTTTAAATCTAACACATTAGACATTAATGCAATCAATTTATGAAGCATTACCCAATGACGGCCAAAACACCAAGTGTTGTCACACTTGCTAGAACAGTCTATTGCTTATAGTCAACAACCATTCATAAAAAAGGGTATAACTCTGTTAGCTACCAATATCGAGTGAGTCTCAGGAACTTACCTCTACCAACTCAAGTTGTAACTCATTATGCACAA
Organism: Theobroma cacao; assembly: GCF_053813885.1. NCBI lineage: Eukaryota > Viridiplantae > Streptophyta > Magnoliopsida > Malvales > Malvaceae > Theobroma > Theobroma cacao. The sequence continues at coordinate 15,684,964 of NC_142647.1, forward strand.
TGGCTAGCGATTACCCACTCTAGCTATTAGTCTTTATCTTGATAGGCTCCACCAATTGCAATACAATAATTCAATATTCAATATTCAATCAGGTAAAGGTTTGAATCCATTCACCAACATATCAAAAGGTTGAGACATAACATAACTGGAGTCAATCAAGTATATCAACAATTAAGAGATCAATGACCATAAATACCATGGCTTCACAAAAGAGAAACAATTTCTCACATTAATATTTAAAACCATCAATCATAGACAAATGAGATATTTGAGATGACAAAACTTTGAAAGGCTTGTTCCCCTTGCTCAAAACTAATACATTGTAGACTATATATACTTAGTCTATAGTTTTCATCAAAACATACTTGTAAACCTTTATTCACAATACAAACTCATTGAAATTCATTCATATGCAAGGTTGTAGAATGGGCATGCTTAATTATACTAAAATAATTAAAAAAAGTCGCATTTACCCACCTCAAAAAAGCGTGCCTTACTTTTTAGCACTTTTCGTCGAACACATGGCTTTCCAAAAATTCAAACTTTCTCCACAATACTTGTCATGGAGTTTTCCATCATTAGTACTTAGTTCTGTAACATAATACTAGACTAATAATCTTATGTTATTCCACAAATAATTTCCAATAATCTTTAAATCCACAAATCAGCAACTAATCTAACTCTAACTAAAGATTTCGATCTACCACTAGCAAGAGTTAAGACAACTTTACCTTAGTGAGCTTGAGAGTTCCAAAACCAACTCAAAACCTACGTTTTTCATGAACAAAACAATTTTGAGAATCCATAAATTTTGAAAAATCAAAACCTTAATTTCAAAGATTTAAAACAAAGAACTTTACCTTTCAAAATTCTTATAATCAAATTCCAAGCTTAAAGATGACTTTTAATGCTTGAAATCCACAAATTCGTTGAAGATGAGAGTTGAGAGAAAAGAGGAAGAAGGTGGTTGGGTTTGCAAAGAAAAACCATGTTTTTAGCCAAATAGGGTAAAGTTTGAGGTTTTAAGGTTTTTAAATGAGTAGGAAAAGATTGAAATAACCTTATTTTTTTCAACTCTATGCCTAATGTATCGATACATAAGTGCAATGTATCAATACATTTTTCCTTAGGTTTCATGTATCGATACATGATGAACATGTTTTGATACATATTCATAAAAATCCCTTTCTGGGTTTGATATATCGATACATGATGGACACGTATCAATTAATTTTTTCTAGAATGTAATTTTTAAGTCTAAAACCATCCCATTCAAACCCATAAAGGTACCAACTCTCTTATAAACATGTTTGGTTATGAAAACATGAAATTTCTAAATCAAAATAATCTAAAATTTAAGTTCAAAACATTGAAACAACAGCTCACCCAGTTAAGTTACAAATTTAACTTAATTTAAGAAATGGGGTTTCACATGTTTAATATTTATGATAAGCAAGTATAAGCACAAAAATATTTATTCATTGTTTTACCAAAGATCTTCAATGAAAAGGTCTCATTTTTTCACATTATTTGTTCTATTATTCAATCGAAACTTTTTTATGGTAGTCATGGATTTGAAAGCTTCAACAAAATCTGTTAGGAGAAAAAGTAGTGAGCAGTATGATGTGTAATAGCCATTATGAATTAAATGTAAATTAAAAAAGATTTTGATTATGTGATAATAGTACAAACAGATTGGTGCAGTGCAAATATAAAAAATGTAGATTATTAGAATGTTGTTGCTGTCATTTAATTTACCTGCTAAAATAGCATCATGACAAGCTCATTGGTGAGTTGTTCAAAGGTTGCAAAAGGGAAGTAGTGTGTTAGGTAGGGATTAGATCATCATGAATCTCTTTAATTTAAGTATATCTTGTGAGCATTGTCATCAATTCTAAAGGAATTGCGATAAAAGAGTTTTTTTTTCTTGGCCACTTGAAATTTTTTTTATTCGATAGAGGCTGGTTTCTTTTAATTTAGGTGCCAATAGGTGTGCATTTTTACTTTTAATCATATAGTGCTTTTCATTTTTCTATATAATTAAAGCCAATTGAGGTAAATATATTAAAAGAAAAGACAATAAAATGTAATTCACAATAAAATATAACCGCGGCGGATTGTTTATGCTTTATGGATTTGACCGTGTATGGTTAGATTTGTAGATATGCTTATATGATTGTATATGCAACTTTGTGTTAGAGGCTTGATGGTGGATCTCTATTTGAATTGTGTATTAGATTTGAGTGATCGATTTTTAAATCTTGACTGTACCTAGGTAGGTTAGCATCTTATTTTTTTACTCCAATGTTCCTGAATTGTCTTTTTTAGACTATTTTGTTCATTATTCGCTTTGCTTTTTGTTTATATGCACTAAAGTTTTATTGCTATTAATGACAAAACTTATTCCCAATCATGAACTCTTTTTTTTCCTAATTTTTTTCTTCTTAATTTTAAAAGGAATGGCATATTGAACATTGGATTAGAGTTTGAATGCAAAGAATAAAGATTTAACCAAAAAAAAAGGTGGGGAGAAATTTTTTAATGCTACTAAATAAATCAAAAACGATAAACAATATGCTTAACCAAAGAAAAGGACCTATAAATAAAGACTTGGGTGCAGTTTTGAATATAATTAATAAAAGTGGAGACAAATTTTTGTTTGAAAATTAAGTTGGAAACATGGATTAAGTTTTTGTTGTCTTAGAATTCTAATTTTGAAAACATAATAAGAATGTTAGAAAATTTTGATTGTTGGATTTTGAAGTTGATTGGTGTGAAATCTCACTTTAATGTAAATGCTAAGTAAAGAAATCATTAGGTGAGCATGATGATTTTGTGTTTTGAAGATTCAAAAATAAGTTTTAATTTAGGAAAAATTCATGTTTTGATGCATTACGTTGATTTAATAAGTTTAATGTTAAAAGGAGTCCAATTGGACATGTTTTTAAAGTTTATTTTTGCTTACTGAAGCTTATCTATCAATAAATGTTCTTCATTTATTGATAGATACAATCTATAAAGATTTTCTTAAAGCATCCCTGAAGAACATCTATGGATAAGTAACCAGATTTATCCATAGATAGTCAGATTTATCGATAGATAGTAACTAGAAAACTTTTTAAAAAGACTTTGAAGCCAATCTATCGATTGATAGTTCTGATCCATCAATAGATGATGCCATTTTTTGAAAAATAAAAAGGTAAAAGCGTATTTTCACACTCAATATTATACATACGTCACATTTTTCAGGGGTTTTCAACCCTCATTTTTTCAAGGTATTTTCTCAAACTACAAGCCCTCCCAACCCATTTTTGGTTCAAATCACCATTTTTTTTATGATTTTAAGCTTGGTTTTGGATTTTTAAGAAAAAGGTGACATTTTTAAGCTTTGGAATCTCAAAAACTTGATATTTAGATTTTAAAAATGTGATTTTGTTGTCCAAATTTTCTATTAGTTGTTGAAGCTCAAAGGTTTTACAATTTTACTTGGCATCTAAGCTCACCTAAGGTAAGAATGAAAGATTTATGAATTTCTAAACATGTATTATGTTGAACAGAAATGGATTTAAGTTAAAAAATTAGTTTTAGCTAAATCTGAATGGTTTTGAAAGTACCTAGAGTGATTATTACAAGATTATTATTCTTGATAATGATTATGATGATTGTTGTATGTTCAGAAGGCTTGAAAACTCTACAAAATATGCCGAAGAGGAGTTATGATTAGAGCTAGGAATTGAATCTCCAATAAAGTGAGTATATACACCTTTTCAAGTATTTTAATATGTAAAGTCAACATGATTTTTATGGAAATGATTATTATTGTATGATGAAATACTGTTTCCATTGATGGTTTACAAAGGATTTGATGTTCAAGGCTTTCCAATGATTTCCAATGGATATGTTTTAAAAGAAATGATTTAAAAATGATTTGTGATGTAAGATGACACAATGATTTTCAAATTGTTTATGAATCTACTACGTATGTAAACACTCTACTATGTATTAGTTTTCAACAAGGGTTGCAAGCCCTTTTCTAATTGTATTGCACTCGATTACTCCGACTTTCGAGCTAGTGTAGGTACGAAATGTTATCCATGTTAATGTATGAATGATAAGATGTACATGTTTGATACAAGGTAACATGCAAGATATGTTAGATGTATGAGTTTTCATCCATGAGGATATGTATGAGCATGATGACGTTATATTTGTCGATGTATGAGTTCCATTTATGAGAAAATGAATGATACGACATGTATAAATATGATGTCCATAAGTTTGGAGGATGTAGGATTCCCCTCTCAAGTTAGAATGTGAAATGTATGTCATGAGTTATATGTGTTAAGGACATTCATGGGCCAAATACGATAATGTTTATATGCATGAGAATGATTTACGAAAATGAATATGCTTATGATGTAAGATAAGGATGAGAATGATTCTAAGCTTAAGATATCTTAAGATGATTGTGGGTGAAGCCGATGTGCCACTCACACAACTATGATGATTGTTCACGTGATGTCAACTAAATGGTAGTGATGACTTTGTCCCCTACTCGCTCGAGTGGGGTAAGACCACTCAATAGGTCATGGATGAGGTCGATGTGCCATTCACGAGAGCACACTAAGAACTCAAAATAGTAGAGGTTTAAACCACTATTCATTGAAATGAGGTGGATCCACTCACATAGGAATGATATAAAGCATAGAAAAGTGTACGCAATAGTCATGAATGATTTAATGACATGTTGAATGATAATGATTGTTATGTTAAATGGAGATTATGTAAGTTATGTCGATAAAGTATTGTTTATGAAATATAGTTTTATGACATGAATATAGGCTTAGTTAGACAGAACCTAGAGGTAGCAGAACTTATGGTATGGCATTATGCATACTTTTACCTAGAAAACAGTGTTTCAAATACTATCTATCGATACTTGAAGAACATTTATCAATAGATAGGAGATAAAATGCTACAGGTAGCATTCTATATTCCATTTATTAATAAATACCCTTTTTTATCGATAGATGGAAGATAATATTGAATGTTTATGCATGTTTAAAGGCTTTTCAAAGGCAAAAAGGTTTCTAAAGGTTATACAAGCTTGTTTTTTATGCAATGTTATTTAAAAAGGTGTTTAGATACCATGTTTCATAAACTATATGGATTTAATGAGATGGTTTATGAATCGCATGAGATTACAAGTGCATGTTCATGAGCTACTTTATCCCTTTGGCTTGCCCCTCTCCCCATATCCACTCACGAAGTCTTTGCAACTCAAACATTATTTTCCTTACTTATTTTTATTACAGATCAGTGATAGCACTTTATTACTAGCAGCCAGTATCATTGTGACGTGATCCATTTATCCGTCATTGATAGGTGTCTAGCAACCCTTTAATGCTTAATGAGTCGGGTTATGTTCTGCTGACGAGTCTATCTTATTTATGTTTATGTTTATGGATAATGAATATGTTTATGATAATGTAGCCAATGTTTGGAATTTTACTTATGAATGTTATGTTATATGTGCAAAGGATGGCTTAAGAGCCTACATGGACACTTGAGAGTGTTGTTAAATGTTTTATGTGATACTATGCATGAGATTATGGCACTCTAATGATATATGATATGTTTTTTCTTACACTATTTATGTTAAGAAGTTCTATAATTGTATAATGTTGCCTATGGTTGCTTGCATGTGATTACAATGTACGTTTATGGATGATTAAATGTATGCTTCCACACATGATTATGAATGTTTAATGAATAAATGGAATGAGGCTTGCTTGGGCCTAATGGGCTATACTTGTTTGAGTTTAGGCACTGGTCATATCCTATTATAAAATTGGGATGTAACAATTGGTTATACTATGACTCATACTCTTAATTTACTGTTAATTTATCATTACACATGGGGAAAATTTAAAATGCAAATAGAAGCTTTGTATCAGTTATATTCTTATGGTTATTTCTTTAAATGTTCTATTTCCTAAAAAATTTTATGGAATGTGTAATGTCCATAGTTATAAAAATTCTAATTTACGTCTTATATACTTTATCTAAACTAAAATGTATATCGAAATTGAGTTAGATATGTCTAAATGATGTTTTTGCAATATAGAATTGTATACCTGTGCATCTGTAACCAAGAAATCCAAACTAAGCAGTGTATCTAGTCGAGATGGGTCAATAGACTCCCACACTCTAACAATCTTGACTTTGATTAAAGTATGTGGTTGGAAAATGTGCAAATCATGCAAGTATTGGTCACCCATTTTTAAGCTGTGTGCAGTATTGGAGGATAAGAAATTATTAGTATAATATGAAGTAAAAAGGTGGGAAAAAATATTGCTAATAAAGTTGGTAATGTTTCTGAAAAAAGATGGTAAGTGTGCAATAGACAAAGATATATAACTCAAAGCAAGGGTCATAGAAGGTTAGTTTAAATGTGTATAGTATGCATAAATAGATACTATAAAAGAATATAAATTTAATAGTATAAATTAGTATTAATATAATGTACAAAACATATAATAATATCAGCAAATATTATGAAACTATTTAGGCAAGTATTTATTATTTTATCAATATAAGAAATTAAGATTATTATAATCTCTTTTTTCTCAACAGGAAAATAGTATGATAAATTTTGAATCAATAAAAGAAAAAAATAAGCAAGGGTAGAATGGATGATATCATGCATAATCAAAGATTAATACATGAAATTGATGATAGATTTAAATGTGTTGGTGAATGATATAGGATAGAATTTCAAGTATTTAAAAGGTATAAAATAAAAATAGATATATATTTATAGATGCAGAGGACATGAACCTGTATTTAGGTTATCAAATATCTCTTTGTAAACAATGTTTTGTGTTTGATTAGTCAATTGGCCATCATTAGTTGTGATTAAGATTTTTAATCCATTTCAAGATATAACCCTTGAAAGAGCTATTGTCAAGCCCAGCCCTAAATTATCTACCATGTTACACATGAGACTGATAGAGTAATTGTATATTTGAACAGCCCCGGAAGAATATTTGAAAGTCGGTATTGTGCTTAGAAGTACAAGTAAGTCGATTTATACCTCGAACTAATTAAAATAGAGATTTTAAGGTGAAATTAAGAGTTTCACAGTCTAGGGATGACTCAAAATGGTAATTCGGAGTTCGAGGATCAATTTGGAGTTAAATTGGAATTTTCACTATCAAGGGGTAAAATGGTAATTTGCCACCTAGGGACAAAATGAAAATTTTAGAGAAGATTTTTTGGGCCCCATTTGACTTATTGGAGACTGATTTGAGTATTGGAGTATAATTTGAGGTTCAGAAGTGAAAAATTTTATTTCTGGTATAATTTAGAGTATAGGGGCGAAATGATAATTTTGCCACCTCGAGGGTAAATTGGTAAATTTTCACCCCCGACACTTGTCAAGACGAAGGGATTTTATTCATCATGAAAATGGATAAACATGAGAAATGTGTGGTGGAGAATTAAAGAATTAAAAGTCAAATATTTAAAATTTGAACCAATAAGGAAATGCCATGTGTCATGCTTTTATTATTTTATTGTTTCTTTATAAAAAGGCATAAAAATCAACCCATGTCTTTCATATGGCCGGCCAAACCAAGAGAAAAGAAGAACAAAGGGAGAAAAGAAAAACAAAAACCCTAGGTGGAGAAATTCAAGGGAAAATTGGTGAAAATTCAAGGAAACAAGTGACAACAGGTAAAATTTCGTGATTTTGACTTGTGATCTACCTTTCCCATGCATTTCTCCTCATTTTCCATAGTTAAATTACATGTTTTCATAATGAATTCATGGCTGGTTGGAATGGGTATGGAGAGAGAGTGATGTTAGATTGATTTGATTCTAAGTTATGTTAGTATTTTTAGTTAGTTAAGCATGTTTAGAAACAAAACAGCAAGGAAAGAATCCATTTTCCTCATGAACCTTCAATGGTCGAACCCTATGTGAAGTGTAGAAGTAATGAATTGATTTTGTGGTCAAGTGAATTGGTTGAAAAATTGATGAAATGATGATTTATGGTGAGAAAATGGAATGGAAAAATTTTTAGTGATAGTGCACCACAATGGCCGAAATTTTCAAGAAGAATTGTGAGGGTTGTTAGGCTGAATTTTAGATTATTGGAATTGTATTTAGTGAATTGAAATATTAGAAATGAAATGAAGCAATTTGGAGTCAAATTGGACACAATTGTCATTTAATCGAGTAATAGGCCGAATTAGGTTAGCACCGCATTTAAGCGGTAGTCGGATAAGTTGCATATCATATCATGCAAATACACCGAGCCTGAATTAATTTTATAATGGTCAAGCATTGATGTGGTGAATTATGTATTGTACATTGTGGATAGGTGGTGAGTAAATTAAACTGGTAAAAGTACAGAGATTGTGCTTGGAGACTAGGATTAGGAGTACATCGACTCCTAGAACTGTAAGTAAACTTATTATCGCCTTAATTATCTAGAGTAGTTTTATACAATTGTGTGATTTTATGGAAAATGGATTTAAATGGTAAATTGCTATGTTTTAGGAGAAATTGTGATTTTATAAAATGATTTTATGAATTTTCTGAAAAATTGAATACTGGTTTTGAAAATAGAGTAATTGGAGACTACCTGCTTGTGTTGTAAATTTATGGTTTGAAATTGAATGGTTTATGACAATATATAAGCATGAATGGCTAAACTGATTTTTGGTATTAGAATTATTTGTACTGTGTATTCAGCCTTGAAAGGCTAGGTTGCGATAAATTGTCATGTCATGCAGAAAAAGATTTTATAAATCAGGTGGTAGATAAAATAATCCATAGTCACTACAGTGGTGGGGGTTTCCGTGGACTGCTTATGAGAGGGGCTCGGTAACCTAATTATATATTTACCTCCTGGGGGAGATGTTGGATGAAGTATCTCCTGAGGTAAAGATTTGAGTGCACTTCACGTGGACCATCGCGTGAGAGTGAGACTCAGCCAACGCTAAGGTATGGTTAAAATTTCGGATGTAAAGACATTTAACAGCAGTGACAGACTCGGTTGGGATAACCCTCGATCAAGGTATCCCTAATAACTAAGTATGAGAATGACTTTTGGCACGAGCCAAGCTTTTCAGGAAATCATAAGCCTATTTGTTTATTTGGTTGAAATGAGTTGAATGGTAATGAAATTACAGTATGATGACTTATTTTAATTTGTCTCCATTTACTCGCCTTTAGATAGTTTAGATGGTGTCTGTGTACTCATTGGGATTTTATAATCTCACCACCCTCATTTCCTCACATTTCAGGCTCAGAGAATTTCATAGTTAGCTAACTTTGACAAGGACCTTCATTTGGACTTAAATCGGCAAAAGCTGTAGGTTTTCAGCTTCTGATACATTTTGGTTAGATGTGGGCCCACGTGTCGCTGTAAAAGTAATTTTATGGTTTGGTTATTTTCTTTATAGTATGTATGAATATAATTAACTTTTATGCTATAAGAATTATTTACTGATAGCTTTATAAAAATTATTTTACAAAAAAATAGTTTATTTTATTGAATATTTTTATTATATTCAAATGGTCAAATTTTCACTTCAAATGAACGTTCTAGATACTTAATTTGTTTTTAAATCACTAAATATATATTTTCTGCTTACTTACTACATTTTTAGCAAGTTTTGAGATTTTCAACAAAAAATAACGAAAATGCCCTTGTGAGCTAGAAAACAATATGTTATGTTCTGATTTGGAAATGACTCGTAATCCTTCGAATTATAATATTTGATAACTATTGCTCACTAGGGAAGTACGAAAGCTGATACGAGAGCCTTGCGAGGTTTCGATCGGCATTCGAGGTGAAAAATATCTGTCGAGGCTTCGCGACGGTTGTCACTAGCTCGATGGGAGTTCCGGGTCGTGACAGCTACATATAATTATCCATGGTTAAACATAGGTTTTGGCAAGTATAATCCTATCTTGAACAATGCAGCATCAAATATTGATCAATGACTTAAAGTAAGTCAACAACTATTAGTAGAGGAGATTTAAATAAAACCAAATCAACACCAGAAATATACAATAAATTGCAAAATTAAGAAAGTGTATATAATAGTATCTTAATATGTGGTAGATATAGAATTTTTAGTATTCAAAAACAAAGATCAAGGTAACTGTTCCACTCTAATGGCATGTTTGGTTCGCGAAATAGACAGAAATTGAATAGAATAGTTATTCTGTGGAAATAGAATAAAGTAGGAATAAAATAGAATAGTTATTACTTTGTTTGGTATAGTTAATGGAATAGAGCAGGAATTGCTATTATGACTTATTATAGTGTTTGGTTTGTAGAAATAAAATTGGAATAAGAAAGGAATAGGTAATTAAAAGCCAAAAAGAACCTTGATCATATTAACATTTATTTTCATAAAAAAATAAAATTATCCTTGTTATAATTTAAATACATATTTATCCCAAAAGATAATTATCCATCATAATTATGTTTTACCCCAATTGCTAAAAATAATTATAATTTACACACATATTTTTATAAATGGATAATTATTCTAAAATATAATTATATTATATTATATTTTTTCCATCATACTCAATTAAATTTTGTGTATAAATGTTTATTTTTAGTAAATTCTTCACATGTTAAGAATCATTTTCAAAATATTCCATAGACAAAATATTTGAGAGTAAATATTTGGTAAAAAAAACAAGTAGAAGTAGAAAATCATGTTTTTTATATATTAAATAAAAAATCGTATCTTTGAAATTAGAAAGATGGTCTTAAATTTTTTCCTAACAAAAAATGTAAATTATGTCCCTTGATATATTAAATAAAAATTCATATTACCTTAAAAAATATCATTTATTTAAACCAAGCATGTGGTGCTGAGGAAACATAAATGCGAAAAAGAGAAATAACGTGTCTTTCAATTTAGATAAGCATTCCATCTCTGGGAAGAAAATGACAATTTACAAGCATAACTAGTGCATATTAGCATGGAAAGCAATAAATAATAAAAAAGCTTTGTCATACTATAAATGCCCTTTGCATGAAAATATTATTACATATAATCAAAAGCCAAAGTCTAGTTTACCAAAATACACTAACCAGGAAAGTAATGGATGAATATTCATCCTATTACATTAACTTACAACATGCATGAAAGCATTAAAGTAGCTACAATAACATCACCATTATACAACCAGCAACACAACAGTCAACTCAAAAGGGTTTAGACTTGTTAATGAACCTCATAATTAGTATCGACATCAATCAAAAGTGCCAAAAACTTACAATATCAGGAACTTACCTTCACAAAAAGTTTTAGAACCATCCAAGCTCAACGGTCAGCAAAAAATGTCCTCAGCCATTCAAGTCTTCGATCAGAATCAATACTAAAAAACATAAACATAAGAGTCAGAGATTCAGAAAGTTTAATTGAAGCAAGAACCCTTTTCATCGCTGTCAATTCCTCTACTTGACTTAAAATTCCATCCAACTTTTGAGCCTTTTGTTGGATGTTCACCTCTGCCCCAACACTTTTGCTAAACTCAATTTCAGCCTCTTTTATGTTTTCACCCAATATCGTGGCAGCAGCAATAATTGATTCAGATGTAATGGGATCACCCGTCTCATTTAGCCTTTTCCTCTTCCTTGCTGAAGTTGTTTCACTTCTAGGAGCTGATGTTTGATGTTGAATAATGGAGAAATCCTCATCGTCGAAACTATATCCAGCTAGGTTTTCACCTTCAGTTTCCACATTCATTGTATCATTACAGTCTTGCATTTCTTTGAGGATATCTGCTGTAGTTTGTGCATATTTTCCTGTTGCACGATCTCTTGCATAAATAAGACTAAGCACATTAAAGAAAGGAAAACTCTTTCTTCTAAAACGGCTAGCCTCCTTGTGACTCTAATAACAAAAAAAAAAGACTATTAGTTATATTATTATTAAGAAACTAATATGAAAATACTTAAATAAGTTCAATCCAAAAACTTACCTGTATGTAAGATTCTCATACAGGATCATCAAAAACAACCATGTTCCTTTGATCATCCCACCCAAATCCACTAGTATATGTCCCTTGCACCATATCATATATAATAGCCCATTCTTTTTTCAAAGTCTTTATTCTAGACTCTATGTGAGGCTTCGCTTTCAAGTTTGCATCTGGTAATTTTGTTGCAAGCATATTTTCAAGTTCTAACAAATAACCCCCTCTAAAACCACTGTTAGCATTGTATTTTCCTATATTGTGCAAATCAATCAAAGCTGAAACAAGTGCAACATCTTCATGATAATTCCATTTTCTTTTGGTTCCCTTTGAACTTTGAGAAGCTAGGTCTGAAGATGTGGACATTGTTTTCTACCATACCCCAAACTTTTAATTATAAAAATTAATTATAATGCTAAAAAAATAAAAGATCAAGAGATATATCCAATAATATATTAAAACTTGTCAAACTTTATTCACATGATAAAAAGTACAATATAAACAACAATTAACAACAACAATTGACAACCCATTAAGACACTAAGAACAAATTAGAAAAAAGCATAACTTGTACTAACAAATGAAAGAAACACTAAAACAGTCCTTCAATAACAATGTGCCTAACAAATGTCAATCATCATTTTGCCTAGATGCTTGCCATTCATTGAACATCTGATTTGCTAATTCCATTCTCAAATTACCCCAAACATCAGTAGGATCCATAGTACTTATAAAATCATCATCAACTGCTATGTTGGTTTCAATATATTCCCCTAAATCCACTTTAATAGGATCAAAACTCATCTCCCTCCGAATAAAATTATGAAGCAAACAACAAGCTATAATAATCCAATTATGTATTCTAATCGGATAACATGATGGACTCCTAAGGATACCCCACCTTATTTTCAACAACCCAAAACACATCTCTATAACATTACGAGCAACAGCATGTTTCCTATTAAAAAATTCTTCAAGACTGCTTGGTTCATGTCCTTGACGCCATTCATTCAAATGATATCGTTGACCCCCAAAAGGTGCAAGAAAGCCCTCACAATTTGTATAGCCCGCATCAACTAGATAGTAACAACCTATATAAAACAAACTAAATAAGTTATTTATTTATTTAATTAGAATAATCATATAGTACATAATTTATTATACCTTCCCATTATCATAGGAAAGCTTACCATGAGGCACTTTAAGTCTATTTCTTCTCTTTAGTGCATCTCGAAGAACTTTGCCATCAACTACAGACCCTTCCCAACTAGGAAGAACAAAGACAAATTGCATGTCAGATGTACATACACCTAACATATTTGTTGCAATATCCTCTTTACAAGTGCGATATCTAGGTTTATCTACACTTGGCACCTTAACCCTGATGTATGTCCCATCTAGAACACCTTAACAATTCTACAAATCCAATGTAATGAATTACTTATAAGTAAACCTATTAATGTATTGTATATATATAGTTACAAAAAGCAAGAAGATCAATAATCTACCTTAAACCACTTCCACCGATTGTCTGTTGAGTTTGTTGGAATTGGCTCAAGTTTTTTAAACAAATGTTCTTACAATTTCAGCACTGCATTTAAAACATTATGAAAGTGCCGACTGATTGTCTCACCCGACCTTTTAAAATTTAAACTAATTACTCGATTCTTAACATGATGAGCAATAATATGTAAGAATATTGCTACTTGCTCATCTACAAGCATGTTCTTCGTTGACTTCAACCCTCCAATACTTTTTAACTGTCACGACACGGTACTCCCTTCGAGCCCGTGATAACTGCTACGATGTCTCGATAAACATTCATTACCCGGAATGTTAATCGAAACCTCGCAAGGCTCTTGCATCAATTTTACGTCTCCCCTGTGAGCAACAGTTACTAAATATCATGTTTTAAGGGAATATAAACTATTTTTAAATAAAAAACAAACAAAAGTAATTTTTCCCACACAGAGGTATTTTGGTCATTTTTATCCAAAAAATTTGAAACCTAGTGAAAACACAGCATATGATCGAAAAATATACATTTCTTATCTAAAAATAATTTTAGTAATCTAAATCATCCATTTAAAATGAAATTTTGGCTAATCAAACTAAATAAAAATATTAAATAAAATATTTTATTTTCTTATAAAACAATATTTATAGAATCCTGCATAGACAATTTTTGTAGCGTAAGAGCAAAATAAATTCATATATATAATAGCACACTAAACCAGGTTTACGAAAATATTCTACAATGACATGTAGGTCTCAAAATAACCGAAAATATACAAGACTGTAGACCTTCGATTTTTAAGGAGGCAAATCCAAAAGCAACCCTCAACAAAATCGGCTGTCTACAGACTGTCCTGAGCTTGAAATGGGTAAAAAGAAAGGGTGATTTTTTACAAACCTAGTGAGTAAGAAAAATTCATCTATAACATCTAAAGCTGAGTAAATGGAGACAATTAAATCATCCCATCATAATATAGTTCATAACATTCAAAACTCATTTCAATTCCTATAAAACAATTACATTTCATCAAAATAATCAACAAGGCTTATGATTCTCTTAAAAATTTGGCTTGTGTCAAAACTCATACTCAGTGACACCTTGGCCCAGGCATCCAACCGAGTCCGCCAAGGATGTTAAAACGACATATACCCATAAAACTTGTTTTTACTTTTAAAATATAGCCATTCCTTGGCGTTGGCTGAGTTTCATCCTCATGTGGTGGTTCGGCATGAAGTGAACTCTATACTTACCTTAGGAGATACCCTCCGCACCTCTTGTACTAATGTAAATATAACGGGGTTTACCGTGCCTCTCTAATAGGCTAGTCCACGGAAACCCGCCCACTGCAGTAAGCTAAACACATAACTCACCAAATCAATAAAATTTCGTTAGCATAACATGGTTAATATAGTACTATCCAACCTGTCAATGTAAGACAAAACAATTTAGATAATTCACAAAACGACAATTTCAACCATTCATGCTATCACAATTTCATAAGCCATCAATTCAAATCATGTATATATAGATATATATAATACGAATGTATAGCCTCCACTTACTCTATTTCGAAAATCAACATTTAGTTTCAGAATAATTTATAAATCTCATTCATTTAACCAACATTTAAAATGTAAAATATAATAATTTGCAAATTAAGTGCCTTATTCTTTAAAATCTTAAAACTAGTATAAACCACTTTAGATAATTAAGATGAACATCCTATTACTCACAATAGCAGGAGTTTGGCATACTCTTATTCTTGTCCTCGGGCACAATATCTTTACCCTTATCAGAGGGCTCACCACTTATACATAATACACGATACGTAATTCAAGATATTTGTGCCAAACTATTATAAAACTATTTCAGGCTCTATATGAATGCATGACATTGAATGAGAATTGTTCGAATAATCACTTAAAGACGGTGTTCTACGTGGGTTCAATTATGATCGGACTAAATTGGCATTCGACCTAACTCGCACTATGCCTTGTTTAATTAGCCAAAACATCCAATTCAACTCCAAATATCTTCATTACACTTCCAATATTCCAAATACACCAAAGTACCTCAATGAGCTTAATTGTGACTTAATTCACCATAACTGAAATTCATTTCGATTTCGATATCCGATACCATAAATCATCAATTACGAGCTAATTAACATGAAATACAACAAAATCCATCATCAACATGTCACCTAATAAATTTGGCCAAAGTGGGTTATTGAAGGGCATGTGATTTTCTTGCTTGTTTTTCATGCCAAACATCATCAAACATCTAAAAACACTAAAATATCATGAAATCTAGCAAAATTCATCACAAAAACTTCACTCTCTAAGTTTGGGTAGCAAAGGTTCCCTCTTAAAAACTTGAATTTCAGCCATGGAGAATGAAAATGAATGCATGGGAAAGGTAGATCACAAGCTAAAATAAAAAAATCTTATCCTTACTTGCTTGATTCCTTGAAATCCAACAAATTTCTCTTGAATTTTCCTCTCTAGGGTTTGTTCTTATTCTTTTCTCTTTGTTCTTTGCTTTGGCCGGCCAAGAGAGAGTGATTTGGGAGGAGTGTGTGCTAGTTTTTAAAGGGAATTATAAAAGGATTAAAATTTGCCACGTGTCACTATGTAATTGGTCCATGCTTAAAACTTAACAATTAAGCATTTTCTCACCACCACATGTAATCTCTTAATTATCCAAAGTATAAAATAATAATAGGTGAAATTCATGGGCTTGACAAGTGTTATGGTGGTGTAAAATTTCAAAAATTCCAATTACGTCCCTATGGACACTTAAAATGACTGTTTTGCCCTTATATTCGAAAAAATGTTGAAATTAAAATTTTTTTCACTTCTCAAATTCAAATTATGCTCCAATTAGTCAAATTTAGTCAAAATATCACCCAAAATTCCAATTTTGCCCTTGGATGGCAAAATGACCATTTTGCCCCTACGTTATGAAAATTTCTAATTTGACTCCAAATTAATCCTTGAACTCCGAATCACCATATTAAGACATTCCAAGGTTCAATAACTCTTAAATACATCCTAAAATCTCTATTCAAACTAGTTCGAGGTTTTAATCGATTTAATTGTACCACTAAGTACAATACCGACTTTTAACGATTCTCCGAGGCATCCCAATATGTAGATATGCTATCAAGTACATGAATGACATGAAAAGTATATAATAGAGTAGGGCTTGACACAACATTTCACACAATTTAAAAAAGGTTTCCCTATTCATCCTAATTTGTGAAATACATGAAATATCATTATCATACACAAGTCACCTCACATACTCTCGATTTGCAGCAAAATCTAATGCATAAGATCTTACTCTTGGCCTATAAGTAAATAACAAATTAATTAAATGAGTAATATGATGCATAATAATATATTTCATTTAAATTAGGGTTTAGGGCTTAGGGAATTAATTAAATAATTTAAGTAAATAAAAATAATCATATATTAGTAATTAATCAATAAATTAAATTAGTAAATTTAGAAAAAATGAAAATTATTTAACTTAAGTAAGGTTGAGGGTAATTAAGCAATTAATTGAATGATTAAATTTAGATTAAATAAAAATTAGTTAATTTAATTAAGGTTGTATTAGGGTAATAAAAAGAATTTGACTAATCAAATTAATGAATACGTGTTTTAATTTGTTATTTACCAATGAATTAAATATTTAAAATAATTAAGGGTTTAATGAGTTAATAAAATAATTTAGTTAATTAAGTAATGGAACGTGTTATTATATAATTAAGTAAATAAGAAATTAATTAAATGAGTAATATGATGCATAATATTGTATTTCATTTAAATTAGGGTTTAGGGAATTAATTAAAATTATCTTTCTTTCAAATTGAAATGCCAAAATGTTTTAAGTAAAATATATGAAGTTTAGAGACTTTTTAAGTGAATCTACTTCAAATTTAATGTAAAAAAGCTTATTTTTTTCCTTTTTTGTTAAATTAGAAAAATATTTTTCATTCCAAGATATATTATGTCAAATTAAGGTGATAAGCTGTTCTAGTTTCCAGTTGCAAAAGTTTAATTGTGCTTTTGGTCAATATATAAGGTATTCTGCAACTTTACCGTGGTCAACCAGGATGAAAATTGCATTAGGAGCAGCAAAGGGCCTTGCCTTCCTACATGCAGCAGATAAGGCAGTGATATACTGTCAAGCCCGACCTTATAAAATACTTTCCATGTCATTCATATGATTGACAATATGCTTGCATACTTGGAAAGCCCTGAAAGAAAAATCGTTAAAAGACGACAATGTACCAAATGGTACAATTAAGTTAATTTAAGTCTCGAACTAGATCAAATAGAGAATTTAAAATGAAATTAAGAATATTAAAGTCCCAGAATGGTTTAATATGGTGATTTGGAGTTCGAGGATCAATTTGAAGTCAAACTAGAATTTTTACTGTCCAGGGGCAAAATGGTCATTTGCCACCCAAGGACACAATGGGAATTTTTAGAAAAGAATTTTTTTAGCCCCATTTGACTTATTGGAGTATGATTTGAGTATTGGAGTATAATTTGAGGGTTTGGCAGTGAAAAAGTTTAATTCCATTGATTTCTAGAGTGTAGGGGCAAAATCGTAATTTTGCCACCCGCGAACAAAATTTGAGATTTTGAGAGAATTTAGATCAAATTTGACAAATTGGAGAATGGTATGAGTATAAGGGATGAAAAATATGTCTATGGGCAATTTTTCAATTTTTGGGGCAAAAATATAATTTTTGACTTTTACGGGGGTAAAAGTGTAAATTTCAAAAATTACTCCACCAAGACTTTGGATAAGTCTGATAATTTTACCTAAGCTATGGATATGTGGGACAAGTGTATGGTGAAAATTTGGAAACAAATGGATGGCTAGAATTTAAGGAATTAATAAAACATTAAAAAAATGAATAAAATAATATTATATTATTTTAGCCTTTAAAAAGGTAAAAAATTCCGGAATTCTCATCTTCTTCAGCTGTCCAAACCAGGGGAGAAAAGGGAAAAAAAAAAACAAGAATCCTACCTGAAAAATTTGGAGAAAATCAAGAGAAATCAAGAAATCAAGCATTAAAAAGGTAAATTTCATTGATTTTCCTTGTGATTTTCACTACCCATGCATTTTTTTCTCATTTCCATGCAAAATTAGAAAGTGGGTATGGACACCCATGCTGGCCAAACCTCCATGGATGAGTTTTGAGCTTGATTTTTGGTTGATTTTAATTGAATTAAGTGATTTTAGTTAAGTTATATTGAAATATAGCAAAAATAAGCTAGAAATATAATTTTCTCCCATTGAAACCCATTATGCTGAATTTTCTAGGGGAATATTGGCTGCTTATCTTGATGGTTATTTGAGGAATTATGATGAATAATGATGAATTATGAGCCTAGAAAAATAATGGAAATTTTCGGAGCAAAAATACAAATTTTTACCCACTAGGGGTATTTTCGTAATTTGTTATCGGGACTGATAATTTGCACCACACTGAGGGACATTAAGTCAATTTGGGTGCAATTGAGGTATAGAAACTGAAAAAAATTAATTTGGAGTTTAAACGGACGCGTATATCAATTTATCGGGTAAAAGACCGAAATAGGCTAACACCGCATTTAGGCAAAAATTTAGACATTTTTGCATTCCATATCAAGCATTCGTAGTCTAAATTAGTTTAATTTCAATTTAGTACCAATGTGGTGAATTTCTCGATTTTGTACTGTGTCAAGGTGGTGAGTCCTCCGATAAAGGCAAAGGAATTGCACCCGAGGACTAGTAGTCTGAGTATTTCAAAAATCCCCACTCTAGACACGGTGAGTAACCTTACCATCATTTTAATTATCTAAAGTATGTTTTTATTCGGTTTTGGTGAATTTTATGAAAATGAGTTCAAATGGTAAATTTTTATGTTTTGTAAACAAAATGAGTTTAAATGAAAATATTTTATAAATTGTCTTGAAACGAAATAACGATTTTGCAAATAGAGTAATTGGAGACCACTGATATGTTGTAAATTTAAAATTGAATTAATGGCTTATGTTATTGTATTGGTATGACTGGCTGGGCTATGTTTTTTATGAATTGTATGAATTGCTTTATTTTACCCTTGCAAGCTGGGTAGTAATATATTAGCTCTGTCATGCTGTCAAAATTTTATTGTATGGTGGGTTTGACCTGCTGCAGTGGGCTGGATTCTGTGGACTAGCCTATTAGAGGAGCACAGAATCCTGTTATATTTTTACCTCGGTTGGAGAGGCGAGTAGGGTAACTCCTGAGGTATAACTTTTAGAGTTCACTTCACGCCAAACCACCTCGTGAAGGGGAACTCGGCCAACGTCAAGGAATGGCTATGTTTTCAAAATAAAAACATGACTTTCTAATAGCCTTGGCGGACTCAGTTGGGATAGCCCTCGGCCAAGGTATCCCAAATAACTGAGTATGATAATAATTTTTGGCATGAGCCAAGCTTTTTAAGAAATTCATAAGCCATACTGATTACTTGCTTTAAATAAATTGATTTCATTTGGTTGAAATAAGTTGAAAGATGATAAATTACAGTTTGATGAAATGTTTTAATAGTCTCCTTTTACTCGACTTTAGATATTTTGAGTGATGTTTGTTTACTCACTGGGATTTTATAATCTCACCACCCTCATTTCCACCCATTTCAGGTTCAGAATAGATTGTAGATAACTGATATCGGCAAGGATTACAGTTGAACTTGCCACATCCAAAGATTGTAGGTTCATTTCTTTTGATACTTTTGATCATTCGTGGGCCCACGTGTCACTGTAAATTAAATTCTATACTTTGGTTATCTGTATTACGGTATGTAAGAATTTATTTTGCTTTTACGCTATAAAAATTATTTATGCAGTGTTCTTAAAATATCGTTTTATGTGAAAATTGAATATTTTATTGAATATTTTTATTTTATTATAACAATCATAATTCCATTTTAAACGAATGTTTTAGACATCCAAAATTATTTTTGATTAAGAAATATGTGTTTTCCACTTACATACTATATTTTTAGATGATTTTTTAGATTTTTGGGATAAATGACAAAAATACCCTTGTGAGACGAAAATTATTATTTCATTTTGTTTAAGTTGGAAACAGTTTAAAATCTTTTAAAATGTGGTATTTGGAAACAGTTACCCACAGGGGAAATGAGAAGCTGATATTAAAGCCTTGCGGGGTCTCGGTTGACATTCCGGGTAATGAATGTAAATTGAGACGTCGCGGCGGTTGTCACGGGCTCGATGGGAGTTTCGGGTCGTGACAATTAAGTTGGTATCAGAGCTGTTGGTTTGAAAGATTAGAGTTTTAGGTTTAAAGTTATTTTAAAGCTGTTTTAAAAATTTACAGTGTCAGTGTGGCCCCGAGTTAAGTTAGGTTAGGTTGAATAAAATACATGCATAAGCATATAGAGCCTGAGGTTGCCTAAACTCACTTTGTTCCCTCTTGTAGATTATTATGTCTCCTCGACGCAAACAACCACCTTTCACTAGATCAGCTGGGAGGGGAAGAGGTTGTTTTCAACGTCGTCAGTTAGGTGCAATAGAGGAGGAATCGACTGCATCCACCATTCGGGCAGCACCTGCTGCTGAACAAACCGAGACTCCTCCACATCCTCCACCTCCTCTGCCACTTACTAGTATTCTTGCTATGCCTCTTGAGGCAGTTCAGGCATTAGCAACCTTCTTTACTGCTATTGCTGGCCAGGCTCAGGCTGGTCAAGCTCTTCCTACAGTTCCTCTGGCTGCTCCTTCAGTACCACCATCCCCACCTCCTGTCCCACCACCAGTGCTGGATGTTTCTGATTCTAAGAAGCTTAAAGAGGCTAGGCAACATAGTTGTGTTTCTTTTATGGGTGAGTCGGACGCAACCGTGGCTAAAGAGGTGGTGCGAATGGCTATAAGAGCTGAGAAGCTTGCGAATGAAAATAGGAGTTTGCGAGCTGAGTTAGCAAAAAGGAGAAATCTGAGTGTATCTTCTAGTCAACCACCAAACAGGGGCAAAAACTCCTCTGTTTCAGGAAGTTCACGTAGATGCAGAAATTGTGGGAATTATCATGTTGGGCCGTGCAGAGGGCCTGCACGATGTTTTCATTGTGATCAACTGGGTCACATTAGGAGAGATTGTCCACAGTTAGGACGGGCTACGGTAGCTGCTCCATCTCCACCAGCTCATACGGATATACAGAGGAGAGATTCCTCTGGATTGCAACCGAGACAGGGATGATTTTGACATACCACCAAGGGTAGATTAAATAAGTTGAAATTAGTGCTCTAATAAAGTACGTATGATAGAAAGCTAGTTTGTAAGTTGTAGTTTTCATGATCATGAAATATATAAAGATTATCAATATATGGACATACATTTGGAGTTGTAATTTACAAGTTTGAAGTATTTAAGATATGATTAAATGGAATTAGCATTAGTTAGGGTACGTAAATCTTTTAATTAATTTCTATGGAGTATCCATGATAGTAGAATGGAGGAACATCGTGCAGTGATGCTATATGGTGAAATCACTATACAATATGGAAAGGGTATTTTCGAGTGGGATTTATTGACTGATGATAAGTGATGAGCAATTTGAGATACATGTAGCTATGAATAAATTTGGAGATCTTTGCTTAAGCAAACTCGTATTAAATGTTATGGTAAAGATATATGAATGCTAGTGGCAAAAAAAAAAATACGTTAAATCAATGTTTTGATTTCACACTTGTGATAGAAAGTTAGTCTTGCTAATTGTGGTATAGACTCGAAAGGAAGCCACACGATTGTGAATAATTGAGGTAGTAGCTTTAAAGGTGGAAGAGTTGCTAAGATAAAGTGAATTCAAACCGTTGCAACGCCACAGTACTGACTATCAAACGCTGTCACGTTAAGAACCCCTAATGGCTAGAAAGCAGAGCAAATTGAAAGTGGCATGAAGATGAAACACACGAGTTGAAGAATGGTCATTGGTTTTCATGCTAAGCTTTGTTGTTTGGAGTCTTAAGTGCATTGGGAGGTATTAAGATAAAGATGATGAGTGAAATTACAAAGTTTTTTTTTTTATTTTATTACCTTATATATATTGGCATGTAAGAGGAAGAAAAGTTAGAGAATTTTTGAGATGGCTACATAAAAATAAATTAACATGTGGAGTGTTAAGATGAATAATATGATGACTGAAGTCAAATCTTAAGAAATAAAGAAGACAAGAGATTAAGTCTTGTTAAAGACTAAAGAGGAAGCGAGCGAAAGGTTAGATGAATGTATGAGATACTGATAAGAGATGTCAATAGCAAGTGAGGAAAATGTAAATAAAGATTTCAATAATGATATAGCAAATGAGTTTATATAGAATATTGTTATGAGAATATACTGATCTTGTCTTGACCTTGTTGAAAGGAAAGGATTAGTAACAACACAAGTAAACTAGGTGACATGCTAGAAACCCATGGAGATAAATTGAAGCATGAGTAGTTGGGCATGCCTTTATGGAAAT
This sequence comes from Theobroma cacao, assembly GCF_053813885.1. Taxonomy (NCBI): domain Eukaryota; kingdom Viridiplantae; phylum Streptophyta; class Magnoliopsida; order Malvales; family Malvaceae; genus Theobroma; species Theobroma cacao. Next base: position 15,708,027 of record NC_142647.1, read on the forward strand.
GATATACTTGGTGTATAAAAGAGTAAATAAGTGATTAAGTGTTTCAAGAATGTTTACACGCCCTTGAGAAAGAATTATAAGTTATACATGATGGGCATAAGATGCGTGACTTTGAAACTTGCTAAGGAGCCAAATGGCTAAGTTACGGGTTAAATGATCATATGTTATGAGACATAAATTTAAAATAAATATCCCTAAGGAAATACACAAGAGAAGTTCTGCCATGGATCTTGTGAAAGCAAGCACTAAGTTATGTAGTTATAAAAAGGAAGCTATAAGCTGAGAGTGGTATAAGTATTAACATTAAAAAGTACTTGAGGAGAATTTAGTTTCAAGTCTTGTAATTTCAAGTACAATTTGTAAATTAGTTAAGGAAGAATGATGTTATATTCATATGAAAGAGTGGAATAAAGGATGATAGAAGTTAACCTTGATAATGAAGTCAGATAATGAAACTTTCTTAATATATTATGGGAATTGGAATTCGAAAATGCGTGAGGCATACATGATTCAAATGAATCTGAGTTTTAAGTGACAAATCAATATCGAAATGCAATAAGGATACAATATATAGGAGACATGAAGGATAATCGAGGAATAAGGATGACTTTTAGGAATTGTAGTATTGCATAAGATGCAATGATCAAGTCAAGATAAATTTTTGAGATACCAATGGGATTATAAAACATACACGCATAATAGATTATAATTCAATGGAGATGACATTGTGATGCAATGATATACAGTACAAGGAAACTTAAGCATATAATTGGAAACGATAAGAAGAGAATATAAGTATATAAATGATGAGGAACTATACACAGGCATGATGAGAATTTGTATGAATTATGAAGCTTATTCTATTGAATCTTGATTGTGGATGGGAATGAATTAAGAGAAATTAGTCTGAAGGCATTTGAAAACAGAGACTTGTATACATAATGAGGAATATAGACATTTGAATGTATATGTATATGTATGTGTGGAGTAGTGATGTACCCAACTAAATGAATAATGGTTTTAGTGGTTCAAGATTTGAACTCAATATATTTGATGAGTTGTATAGATAATGTAACGATTAAGAATCTTATCAGAAGACGATTTATGGTGACCTAAGGAATTTTGGAGAAATAGTTAAGGGAATATAATCTATAGTACGATTAAGCCATATGAGATGGATTAATAAGATTAAGAAGATTGAAATTTCCTAAATGCAAAGTAAACATGAAATATGTAGAAATAATTAAAGCCATTAATTTTCCTGAACGCTGAGGATATGTACAGGAATGAGTATGGCGTGTTAATGATGTTGTAAACTACACAATAGTGTATGAGGATAGGATGAATGAATGAAAGTCGAGAAGTTTGATATGGAATGAAGTAATAAGATAGTGATTGGTATACCTAAATAAGAATAAAATGCGATCGAAATTGGTATGATTGAGATGGAGTTATGGTTCAAGCTTAATGATAGTAATAGAAGCATGCTTAATGTCTCAATATAAGAGATCATAATTGCGAAGGTTATTATTGATATGATTTTAAAGGATAATAATAGACACAAGCGACGTACTTGAGTTGAATTGGAGGTAAATGAGGTGAACAAATCGAAATTCCCTATAAAGGGGAGGACATAAGAAGTCGAGCATTATATGAGAAAACAATACCCCCACATTTTCTCTGAGTTCAGTACATGAAATTTTGAGGTCAAAATTTTATTTTAAGGGGGATAGTGTTGTCAAGCCCGACCTTATAAAATACTTTCCATGTCATTCATATGATTGACAATATGCTTGCATACTTGGAAAGCCCTGAAAGAAAAATCGTTAAAAGACGACAATGTACCAAATGGTACAATTAAGTTAATTTAAGTCTCGAACTAGATCAAATAGAGAATTTAAAATGAAATTAAGAATATTAAAGTCCCAGAATGGTTTAATATGGTGATTTGGAGTTCGAGGATCAATTTGAAGTCAAACTAGAATTTTTACTGTCCAGGGGCAAAATGGTCATTTGCCACCCAAGGACACAATGGGAATTTTTAGAAAAGAATTTTTTTAGCCCCATTTGACTTATTGGAGTATGATTTGAGTATTGGAGTATAATTTGAGGGTTTGGCAGTGATTTCTAGAGTGTAGGGGCAAAATCGTAATTTTGCCACCCGCGGACAAAATTTGAGATTTTGAGAGAATTTAGATCAAATTTGACAAATTGGAGAATGGTATGAGTATAAGGGATGAAAAATATGTCTATGGGCAATTTTTCAATTTTTGGGGCAAAAATGTAATTTTTGACTTTTACGGGGGTAAAAGTGTAAATTTCAAAAATTACTCCACCAAGACTTTGGATAAGTCTGATAATTTTACCTAAGCTATGGATATGTGGGACAAGTGTATGGTGAAAATTTGGAAACAAATGGATGGCTAGAATTTAAGGAATTAATAAAACATTAAAAAAATGAATAAAATAATATTATATTATTTTAGCCTTTAAAAAGGTAAAAAATTCCGGAATTCTCATCTTCTTCAGCTGTCCAAACCAGGGGAGAAAAGGGAAAAAAAAAACAAGAATCCTACCTGAAAAATTTGGAGAAAATCAAGAGAAATCAAGAAATCAAGCATTAAAAAGGTAAATTTCATTGATTTTCCTTGTGATTTTCACTACCCATGCATTTTTTTCTCATTTCCATGCAAAATTAGAAAGTGGGTATGGACACCCATGCTGGCCAAACCTCCATGGATGAGTTTTGAGCTTGATTTTTGGTTGATTTTAATTGAATTAAGTGATTTTAGTTAAGTTATATTGAAATATAGCAAAAATAAGCTAGAAATATAATTTTCTCCCATTGAAACCCATTATGCTGAATTTTCTAGGGGAATATTGGCTGCTTATCTTGATGGTTATTTGAGGAATTATGATGAATAATGATGAATTATGAGCCTAGAAAAATAATGGAAATTTTCGGAGCAAAAATACAAATTTTTACCCACTAGGGGTATTTTCGTAATTTGTTATCGGGACTGATAATTTGCACCACACTGAGGGACATTAAGTCAATTTGGGTGCAATTGAGGTATAGAAACTGAAAAAAATTAATTTGGAGTTTAAACGGACGCGTATATCAATTTATCGGGTAAAAGACCGAAATAGGCTAACACCGCATTTAGGCAAAAATTTAGACATTTTTGCATTCCATATCAAGCATTCGTAGTCTAAATTAGTTTAATTTCAATTTAGTACCAATGTGGTGAATTTCTCGATTTTGTACTGTGTCAAGGTGGTGAGTCCTCCGATAAAGGCAAAGGAATTGCACCCGAGGACTAGTAGTTTGAGTATTTCAAAAATCCCCACTCTAGACACGGTGAGTAACCTTACCATCATTTTAATTATCTAAAGTATGTTTTTATTCGGTTTTGGTGAATTTTATGAAAATGAGTTCAAATGGTAAATTTTTATGTTTTGTAAACAAAATGAGTTTAAATGAAAATATTTTATAAATTGTCTTGAAACGAAATAACGATTTTGCAAATAGAGTAATTGGAGACCACTGATATGTTGTAAATTTAAAATTGAATTAATGGCTTATGTTATTGTATTGGTATGACTGGCTGGGCTATGTTTTTTATGAATTGTATGAATTGCTTTATTTTACCCTTGCAAGCTGGGTAGTAATATATTAGCCCTGTCATGCTGTCAAAATTTTATTGTATGGTGGGTTTGACCTGCTGCAGTGGGCTGGATTCTGTGGACTAGCCTATTAGAGGAGCACAGAATCCTGTTATATTTTTACCTCGGTTGGAGAGGCGAGTAGGGTAACTCCTGAGGTATAACTTTTAGAGTTCACTTCACGCCAAACCACCTCGTGAAGGGGAACTCGGCCAACGTCAAGGAATGGCTATGTTTTCAAAATAAAAACATGACTTTCTAATAGCCTTGGCGGACTCAGTTGGGATAACCCTCGGCCAAGGTATCCCAAATAACTGAGTATGATAATAATTTTTGGCATGAGCCAAGCTTTTTAAGAAATTCATAAGCCATACTGATTACTTGCTTTAAATAAATTGATTTCATTTGGTTGAAATAAGTTGAAAGATGATAAATTACAGTTTGATGAAATGTTTTAATAGTCTCCTTTTACTCGACTTTAGATATTTTGAGTGATGTTTGTTTACTCACTGGGATTTTATAATCTCACCACCCTCATTTCCACCCATTTCAGGTTCAGAATAGATTGTAGATAACTGATATCGGCAAGGATTACAGTTGAACTTGCCACATCCAAAGACTGTAGGTTCATTTCTTTTGATACTTTTGATCATTCGTGGGCCCACGTGTCACTGTAAATTAAATTCTATACTTTGGTTATCTGTATTACGGTATGTAAGAATTTATTTTGCTTTTACGCTATAAAAATTATTTATGCAGTGTTCTTAAAATATCGTTTTATGTGAAAATTGAATATTTTATTGAATATTTTTATTTTATTATAACAATCATAATTCCATTTTAAACGAATGTTTTAGACATCCAAAATTATTTTTGATTAAGAAATATGTGTTTTCCACTTACATACTATATTTTTAGATGATTTTTTAGATTTTTGGGATAAATGACAAAAATACCCTTGTGAGACGAAAATTATTATTTCATTTGTTTAAGTTGGAAACAGTTTAAAATCTTTTAAAATGTGGTATTTGGAAACAGTTACCCACAGGGGAAATGAGAAGCTGATATTAAAGCCTTGCGGGGTCTCGGTTGACATTCCGGGTAATGAATGTAAATTGAGACGTCGCGGCGGTTGTCACGGGCTCGATGGGAGTTCGGGTCGTGACATATACTGAGACTTTAAAACTTCAAACATCTTATTAGACTCTGTAAGCCCTTTTGCTAAGCTCTTATGTTTCAATATTCTATACATAATACACTAAGTCCTAATGGTGATGAAAATAAGAGGAGAAAAATAGTTCTGAAATGGCTGTCTGATTGTTTTGAATTCTTATTGCAGGATTACAATTGTAAACTATCAGATTTTGGGTTAGCAAAGGATGGTCCAGAAGGAGAAGAGACACATGTAACAACCCGAGTAATAGGCACACAAGGCTATGCTGCTCCAGAGTATATCATGACTGGTAACCTGAATCAATCTTAAAGTATTTAACCCTCATGGAAAGCAATGACACTGGCAGCAAACTCCAAAATCAATATCTATGTTTTCATGTTTAACTCTAAAAAACATTTTTATCAAATGCAACTTTTCCATTGGTTTCAAAGTCAAAACATGCACTAACCTAACCCCATATTCATCTGCTAATTTCAGGTCACCTAACAACAATGAGTGATGTGTACAGCTATAGAAGGTGTACATAATATATAGAAGGTGATCATTCCATAATTTTCATGATACATATATTATCCTTCCATAATTTTTCTTGATATGTATAATTTGGATTTACATAATATATAGAAGGTGATCATTTCTTATCTTATAAATCTCATACATTATTTTTAAAAAATTGATCTTGAATTCTTCAGGTTAAAGCCTCAGATTTTTAATTGCTATAGTATTTTTCTTTTAAGATTTATTTACCCCTTCGCATGTTAAAAAAGAACCAAAAAAGACATCACTAGCTTCTTGGTTTTATTTATATATATTATAATAGTTCGAAAGGTTTTGTTTGCTTTTCTTACATGTCCTGTTTTCCTGAGGTTTTCTGATGGATTCCTGGTTTGGGTCATTTGTAGGCTTTTGGTGTCTTTTGATTGCATTTTCTTGTGAATTGAGAACTTAAATGCTGTGTGATGTTTTGCTTCTCAAGGCTTTGACCATGGCTATTTTTTGTAAGCCTTAACCGTAAATCACAGCAAACCCAAAATATTTTCACAGCAAACAATAAATTTGAAAACCCATGTAACAAACTAAGCATAATCACAGCAAACCCAAATCACAGCCAGCATAATAAGAACACCTTCAACAGAAAACAATAGCACAATAAGCAAGTACTTGGACTATGGAATAAAGTAACGTAGCTGGAAAGTTTGATGAGAAAGGTGATGCTACTGCCAGAACCCAAATAGTGGAAGAGCGATGGAGAGAAAGAGGGGAAGAATGGCTGAAAGAAATAGAGGAAGAGCGGCTGAGAGAAAGAGGGGAAAAGCGATCGAGAGAAAGAAGGGAAGAGCGGGGAAGAGTGGTTGAGAGAAAGAGGGGACGAGCGGCAGAGAGAAAGAGGGGAAGAGCGACTGAGAGAAAAGGGAAATGAGGATGAGAGAGAAAAAAAATTATTTTATATGGATCAAGTTGTAATTTTGTAAATCTAGTAAGGGTATTTTAGTCATTAAACATTTTCAAGTTATTCCATGATTCACGGAATAGATAAAACCAAAGGGAGAGTCGGGAATACTTAAAGCAGACTTCTCTCCTATTTTAAAGAATACAGATTGCTGAGGAATTCCTATTCCTCATTCCACCCCTAAACCAAATAAGGTAACAAGAAGGCGTTGAGAATAGAGGGGGAATAGCATAGCTATTCCCCATACCAAACATGCAGTAAAAGAAGTGAAATATTGCATTGCAAGTTTACATGCAAAAACAATGGCCAATAACTTTAGATTAGAATAAACTTTGTATTATCACTTCAACCCATATATAGTTTAGTAATGAAAAGAAAAATATTGGAAAAACAGATCTCCGATTAGTAATTTTGTGTAACATGAATGTGGCATCATATATGTCATGACCCGAAACTCCCATCGGGCCCGTGACAACCGTCGCGACGTCCCGATAAGCACTCATTACCCCGAATGCCGATCAAAACCCCGCAAGGCTTAGCATCAACTTCCGCATCTCCCCGGTGAGCGACAGTTATTAAATCTCGCATTTCAAGAAATCATAAGTTGTTTCCAACTCAAAACAATAAAAATATTATTTTCTAGCTCACTAGGGCATTTTCGTCATTTTTTTTTGAAATTTTGAAATCCGTAAAAATGTAATATGTAAGTGGAAACACGTATTTCATGATTTAAATTAAATTTTGAAGTATAAAACATTCGTTTAAAGTAAAATTATAGCTATTTGAATATAATAAAAATATTAAATAAAATATTTTATTTTCTTAAAACACAATATTTTCAAAGTCTTCATAAAATAACTTTTGTAGCGTCAGAGTAAAATAAATTTATTCATATAGTAATAAAGATAATTAAAGTATGAAATTTCATTTACAGTGACACGTGGGCCCCCAACTAACCAAGAAGGTGTAAAGCTACAAACCCTTACTTCCTATGATGCAACTCCGAGATTAATTCTCGTCTTAATCAACTATCAACAAACTGTCCTGAGCCTGAAAAATGGATAGGAAGAGGGGTGAGATAAAATAATCTCAGTGAGTAAACAATTACCATCAAAAGCATCTAAAGCCGAGTAGATGGAGATAATATAAAAACGTTATATCTCAATAATGTTCATAACACAAATTTCGTTTCAATCTATACCAAACAATTTATTTTCATCAAAATTTCCCGGCTTATGAATTTCTTAAACTTGGCCCCTACCATAATCATTCTCGCGGGTACCTTCGTCAAGGTATCCCACTGAGACCGCCAAAGTTGTTCAATGACCCATACCCATAAACATGTTTTCACATTTGACACACAGTCGTTCCTTGGCGTTGGCTGAGTCTCACTCTCACGTGGTGGCCCGAACGTGAGGTGCACTCAAATCATACCTCAGGAGATACTTCACCCAACATCTCCCCCCGGAGGTAAGTATATAATTGAGTTACCGTGCCCCTCTCATAGGCAGTCCACGGAAACTCCCACCACTGCAGTGACCGTTTAATATACCACCAGACCCATAAAATTTTCAGTAGCTTAATATGGCAAATAAAATTTAATCCAGTCTACCGAGACCAATCCAAAATTGTTTATATATTTCATGCCAACCCCAAAAATTTAGCCATCATGCTACCATAGTGTCATAAGCCCCAATTTCAATAACATATAAAATCATAAATTTCAACACAGTCTCCATATACTCAATTTTCCCAAAACAATATTTGATTTCAAAACCAGTATAAATCTCATTTTTATTAAAAAACATTTTAATTGGAAAACATAATATTTTATAATTTAAATTCACCATTCAATAAAAGCATCAAACAAGTATAATAACTCTAGATATTTAAGACGATAAATTGTCCACTCACAGTTTTAGGAGTCGATGTACTCCTAATCCCAGTCTTCAAGCACAATTTCTGTACTTTTACCAGTGTAATTTGCTCACCACCTATCCACAATGTACAATACATAATTCACCACATCAATGCTTGACCATTATAAAATCAATTCAGGCTCGGTATATATGCATGATATGACATGCAACTTATCCGACTACCGCTTAAATACGGTGCTAACCTAATTCGGCCTATTACCCGATTAAATTACTAACGCGTCCAATTTAATCTCAAATTAATTTTTTTCAGTTTTTATACCTCAATTGCACCCAAATTGACTTAATGTCCCTCAGTGTGGTGCAAATTATCAGTCCCGATAGCAAATTACGAAAATACCCTTAATGGGTAAAAATTCGTATTTTTGCTTCGAAAATTCCCATTATTTTTCTAGACTCATAATTCATCATTATTCATCATAATTCCTCAAATAAACATCAAGATCATCAGCCAATATTCCCCTAGAAAATTCGGCCAATAATGGTAATGGAGGAAAATAAATTCTTTTCTTGTTGTTTTGTTCCTAAATATGCTAAACTAACTTAAAACACTAACATAACTTAAAATCAAATTAATCTAACAAGTTTCTCTCTCCTAACCCATTTTTCCAGTATTGAATTCATCCTCAAATCACATGATTCAACCATGGAAAATGATGAGAAATGCATGGAAATGATAAATCTTAAGCTAAGCTTGAAAAATCATACCTTTAAACACTTGATTCCTTGAAAAATCATACTTTTTCTTTGAATTTTCTCACTCTAGGGTTTGTTTTTATTTCTCTCTCTCTCCTGCTGGTTCTGGCTGACCATCCCAATGAAGAATTCTGGAATTTTCAAGCCTTTTAATAGGCTTAATAAAATATTATTATTTTATTTACCTTTTGAATATTTTATTATTTTATTTTTGTCTAGCCATCTTTTTTACTTTCTTTTTCTACCACTCAATCCTCTTCACTTATCCATGTCTTCCATAAAATTTCTAGACTTTTCCAAAATTTAGGTGAAGCAAATTTTTAAAAATTACACTTTTGCCCCCCGTAAAGTGAAAAATTACATTTTTACCTCAAAAACTGAAAAATTGCCCATAGACATATTTTTCATCCCTTATACTCATACCATTCTCCAATTTGTCAAATGTGATCTAAATTCTCTCAAAATCTCAAATTTTGTCCGCAAGTGGAAAAATTACAATTTTACCCCTAGATAGTGAAAATTCTGGTTTGACTCCGAATTGATTCTCGAACTCCTAATTACCATTTTGAGTCATCCCTAAACTGTGAAACTCTTAATTTCACCTTAAAATTCCTATTTGAACTAGTTCGAGGCTTAATCGACTTAATGATACCATTAGGGGCAATATCGTCTTTTAATGATTTTTCGAACTTCCTAAATATACAAATATTCTATCGAGCATGTGAATGACATTATAATTATTTTATAAAGCAGGGTTTGATAATAAACATCACTTTTTTTTTCAACAGCTAAATATTGTCAGCCATGCATATAAAAAAGATTAATAAATAAAACTAAAATAAGTAAATAAGGTTAATTAATAAGATCTTTAAGTTAAAATCTATAAATAAAACCCCCAACCAATTAACATCTAGCATTGATTAATATGTAAAATCAAAACCCAAGAAAGTATAACCTAAAACCCTAAAGCCTATTTCTTTCAAACCTTTATTGAACTAACGAAACCAATGACAAAAGCTCAATTATTTCAATTTTTGCATCCTGGGATGCATTGATAATTTTGCCTCAATTCTTTCAAGGCTCTCTTCTACTTTAGAAATTAGTCAATAATTGTACATAAGGAAATATACCTTTCTAAGATACCTTTTCTCGTCATCAACAAAAAATGTAGATTCCATTTTATACAACAACAGAACAAATACATTTCATTTTATAAAAAAAAAAAAAATCAATAGAACAAATATAACCTCTAAACATATTATGGCTATCAACATCTCCTCTACTTTAAAAAATAGCCAATAATTGTACAAAAAGAAATATACCTTTCTAAGCTACCTTTTTTCGTCACCAACAAAAAAAGTAGATTCCATTTTATATACCAACAAAAAAAGTACTATCAACTAAATAAATATAACCTCTAAACATCTAGTGACCATTAACATTTAAAGATAAAGAAAACTAAAAATGGTTTTCTTTTTTTCTAGCAAACCAACATAAAAACTACATTCCATTATATATAAAGGTAAAAAACCAACAATAGCATACTAAAACCACAACTTGTGTAGAAGAAAAAGGTTGTTAAAAAATGAAGACAGCAAAACAATAACCAACAAAGCACACCCAATACCAAACAAAACCCAAGCCTTGAGTAGAATATTAACAAAGAGAAAATAATAAGCAAGAACGTTTTGGAACGAGTAAAAAGAATGAAAAATACAAAAATATTTTTGCAAATTCGAAAACAACTTGGACAAAAAAAAAAGAAAATTTATTCGAAAAGGCAAAAAGAAGGTTGAAAATTCTAAAAAAATCCCATCAGATTGAACCTTAAACCAATCACAACCAAAACAAATAGTGTTGCACGCCTCCCAAAGCATAATCAACTCAAACAAACAAAAGCAAATAGTGTCACATGCCTCCCAAAGCACAATTGATGCAACCGACACATGAAATAACTATCCAACGTTAACCATCCCAAAAGCCAAGCTAAGAAAAAAGCCACAAACACCTACTATTCATAGCCAAGCAAGCTAACTCGTAAAGAGAAACCATATAGAAACTCATCCTTAAAAGCTAAAAGTCAAACTTTAAAGCCACACATGAAAAGAGAAAAACCTAGAAGCTATCGAGAGAAGAGATGAGCAAACCGAAGAAGAGAGTGAGAAAGCAATACAATGGCCAAAGAAAAAACTCTCAATTAAACCCAAACCTTCAAATGCCCAAAGTAAGCCTAAGCTCAAAAGCCCAAACAAGCAAAAACAAGCAAGAGCCTACAAATGTGAGACCACAAATTCTATAAATGCTATAAAATGCTAAATGTCAAGCCAGAAGCCTTGTCAAGTGTCAAGCTAGGAGCCTTTCGGGGCTTCTTTTTAATATAGTTTTAGCTATGTCGCACATACAAAATGTCAATTGCCACACATACAAAACACCAAGTGTCGAGCCAAAAGCCTTTCAAGCTTCCTTTTAATATAGTTATAGTTGTTCTTTGGCCTTATAGTTGTAATCCTTGTGATTTAGATTGGTATGTGCTTCACATTGTGGTCAAGGATTTTAATCTGTAGCAATATTGTTAATTAGGACATGATGGTTATTGAGTGTTTTTGTAATTGGTTATTTTGTTCTTGAGGACTCTTTGGTTATTGGCATTGTGCAATTTGTTTCTACTTTGTTCTACTATCAAAAACTCTCGAAAGGATGGAGACATGTTTGTGGTGATGACTTTGTTTTATGTTGTGTGTTTATGGTGTGAGTTGTTTACAAACTTATAAGTTCGACGATGCCTTGTTGTTGATCCATTCGTAGAGTATTCATTATGTAATGATACGGTCTAAGATGTAAATTTGTTTTTATAAGTGTGCTTAAGTCGACATTACCTTTGTCATTAACTTTGATTAGGTAGCCTATGAGAGGGATTTAAGTGACAATATGGCATTTTTTAATGATTAAAAAAATAACACCATTTTCAATTATGAAAAGATGATGTGGATTAAAGGTGACAAAATTCAAAAGTATTTTTCTTATATTCTTTTTCTATTTTAAGAATAAAAACATTAAAATAAAAATTGAATTCCAAATTGAACAAAAATCTTTTTGTTGCTCCCATAAATTTCGACAAAAATCAAAACCTAAAATTTAAGCTTTAGTCGAAGGGATCGTTAACCACTAGATGTGGTGGTGTATAGATGACCTAGTTGTTGATCCTAAATAAATGTGCTAGAGGGGGGTGAATAGCACTTTTTGGCTCTTGGCAAGATGAGTAACTAATTTGAACAGTAATGAAAATAAAAAACAAAGTAGACAATGCGCAGGAATTTAAAGTGGTTCGGTCCAAGACTACATCCACTACCTTGATTATTCACAATCCCTTAGAGTGACTCCCTCACTCTAAGAATACAAAGAGAGAAGTAATGAGAGTATGCCTATGATCACACGGTTGATCTAAGTGGTACAAGTGAAATGCATATCACAATTACAAGGATAGGAGTTGAATGCAGTAAATGAGCAATAAATATTTGTAGGTTTTTCAGCTCTTTTTGTGTCCTTGGAAGCCTTCAATGCATTTCTAGCTGTTAGAACCCTTTTTTATATTTAGAAAATCAGGTCTGAAGTGTGTTAGACAGTTTTTAACCATTGGAAATAGTTTTGTTGCAGTTCTTGCCGTTAATTTGTCTTCTAGTGCACAATTCAAATTTTATGACAGAATGCTCTTAGTCGACTAACCGATATCTTAGTCAACTAAGTCATCTCTGTCTTCTTATCCCAGTTTCTGGCAATATGCACTTAGTCAACAAATTTATTTCTTGGTCGACTAAGTTGGTTCTGTCTTTCAATATTCTTCAGCCTACCAACTTCTGGTTTGAATCTTAGCTGACTAACTCTTCATTAATCGACTAAGGGGCTTCCGTTTTGTTGATCAATTATGACTTTCTTATTCTTATGCTCTTTGATATGTGCATTCGAATGATTGATTAATTATTTGCATACAATTTTTGTCTTGCACACTCAAGTAGAAATATTAGATACAAATGAATGGGAATATTTTATTATCATCAAAAACTAATGGAGCCAACACTACTCAACTTTTTTTGGTCAACAAAGATCCCAAGTGGAAGAAGTGAAAAAGGAAGATGGAAGATGTGAGTGGGAAGGAAGAAAAAAAAAGAAAAAATAATTATGGAATAATATTCTAGGAAAATCTATGAATTATTTAAAAAAATTCAAATAAACTATTATTCTTTTATTACGTTTAATTAAACTCTTGTACTTTTATTTTATGTTAAATAAGTTTTTATTTGCAATTAGTCAAAATGCTATTTGTCATTTTATACCGATATAGTATTGGCGTGATTTTAATGTGGATGCTGAAAAATATCGCATGATGATGTCATCATTCCACTTCATCATCCATTATAACATATCAATATGCCATATTGACATTATGTAACATAAAAAATGACAAGAGATATTTTGACTAAACCAACCATTTGTTATAAAAGTTTATTTGACTCCATATAAGATTATAAACTCTTATTTGACTAAGAATGAAAGTATATGAGTTTAATTGAACATAATAGATAAATAAAGAATTCTTTGATTTTTTTTTTGAATAATTTAAAATTTTTTTAGATATTATGTCATTTATCTTTTTTAATTAATTAAATTTGTGTGTAAAATTTTCTCATTCGTATGTCATGTGGCAATTTAAATCCATATGGTAGTCTACCTAGTCAAGCTTAACGATTAAAGATTAACTATCGTAACAATTGTTTTTGAAAATATTTTAAAAGGACTCAATTTATTATAAAAATAAATAAAATTAAGTTCAATGTTTTTTCGTAACGATTAAATTTAGAAATTGATTGTTACAAAGGAATAGATTTGCGAAATTTATTCCATTACCAGCCCGTTTGGTACGAGGAATGGCTATGCTATTCCCTCTCTATTCCCAGCCATAACTTAAACCTTCGTTTGGTTTAAAAGTTCAATGAGGAATAAAAATTCCTCAGGAATCTTTGTTCTGTCAAATGGGTAAAAAGTCTAGTTTAGCTAATACCGGTGCTCCCTTTGGTTTTATTTATTCCGTGGCTCATGGAATAAGTCTGAAATGTTTAATGACTAAAACACCCTTATTAAATTTAGAAAATCACAACTCTATCCCTATAAAATAAATTTTTTCTCTCTCTTTCTCCTTTCCCTCTTTCTCTCACCCGACTTCCCCTCTCTCTCAGCAGCTTTCCCACTCGACTTCTCCTCTCTCTCAGCCGCTCTCTCACCCGTCTTCCCCCTCTCAGTCGCTCTCTCACCCGTCTTCCCCTCTCTCTTAGCCGCTCTTCCAGGGTTTAGAGTTCTGCTAGAAGCACTGCCTCTCTCATCCAAGTACTTGCTTATTATGCTGGCTGTGATTTAGGTTTGCTGTGAAAATATTTTGGGTTTGTTGTGATTTGGGTTGCTGTGAAAATATTTTGAGTTTGCTGTGATTATGCTTATTGTTATTGTTGATCATGGGATTTAGTAGATCTGATTTACTTGTGATTTTGGGGTGTGAATTTTATGAATTTTGATTCTTAGTTGTTGGAATTTGTGGGAAAAAATTGTGGTAAATTTTTACTCATTCGCTATACAAACAATGTACGTGTTGCTGCATCAAGTCTTTAGCCTAGATATAGGTGGAAGACTTGGTTTTGGCCTTACACATTCTTACAGTGGGAACCCCGCACATTCATTGCCAAAGCTAATACCCCTTCCCTTCCTTGGACAATGCACACTAATCTTACAATTTAGCCTGTAGATTTGCATTAAATAGAATTGGGATAAAAAACATGTGAATTTGTTTGATTCATTTAAATGATAATATAATTTGTTATTTTATATATTGACAATATCTCTTATAATATATATAAAATCGTTTTAAAATTTACACTAAATCACATAGCAGTAAGTTAGGTTCCTTACTTAGCATTCCAAATTATTCGCTAATTAATGACAAGGATTAAAGAGATTGACACAATAATTAAATCAAGATGACTAACTTAATTATAAAAAGGTTCTAAAATATTCAAAACATACTCTAACAATTCCTTAATTATACCCTTTGATGAGATACATATGAATAATGCTATGATAATAATTTAAAACATTTATCGAAGCTCACCTCATTAGTCTTAGAATTCAAAATTTACAAAAGTGACATATTCCCTCACTTATCGCAAGCCATAGCCTAAAGTTAATTATGCTAGTATAAAATACAATAGTATGTTAAAGTAGTTAATTAAAGTTACATATATATCATTTTGTGAATTAACCTTACGACGAATTATGTTGGATGGTGAAGCACTAATTTCAGAAAAAATACTAGCAATACTTAATTTGACATAAGGTTTAATTATATGAAACCAAATAGGCTTTATATCCATTTTATAGTGTAGGAACGAGAAGAGATTATTAGAAGAGGTGTGTTTCAATATTTTTACAGATATCTGGTAAAAATAAATTATTATAGAGAGAATATAAATTAAAGTTGTCCTATATATTTACTAGCAATAGCTCTCCAGCTGTAGTAAAAATTAGTGCCTAAGCAATTGCACTTCCACCATTTCTTATGCTAGAAATGGTTGACTTTCTTTCTAATTCAAGCACCTGTCCAGCCATTGAGGTTTTTAAGGCAAACTTGTTTTCATGAGCAAGTTAAAATAGTCAGATGAATAAGAAATTGTTTATATTTAAGTAAAGTATATTTAAATAATAAGAAATAAAAGTGCCCACAAAAATCAAGAAATATAATAGCTAACGCTTTTAAGATGAGTAATTAGTGGATAAGCCAAGCCTTAAGCACATGCCTAACACAAATTAGTGTTAATTTTTCTAAGGTTCTCAAGATTTTGTTCAAAGGTTTTTGACTAGGAAATTAATATAAAAAGGGTTTTTCAATGTCAAAGTCTATGACGGGTATTTATTTTAAAATCAAATAATAGTAAGTGAAGTGATCTTTATGATGTTTATAGATTTAAGAAGTTTCAAATCTAAATTTATATTGTGTGATTCATTTTATCATAATTTAACTTTCTCTTACGTGTAGTTTAGCTTATGCAATACCACTAGCACATACATAATATCACTCAGAGCAATGAAACAGATTTGTTTCTCTTATTTAAAGGTCATGTTACACAATAAAAATAAACCATTTCCCTTTTTTTATAGACTCCACCTCCATATATTTAAGACTTAAATCCAATACCTTACACTTACGTTCTGTTTTTGTTCTAACAAAAGATGTGCCACAGATTCTTGAATACAATGCATATGGCTTACTTATGGGCTGAAATGTGCTCTTGATGTCACTTTTTTTTTTTTTGTTACCATATAGCTTTAATATTTTTTGTACATAATAAAATAGATTAGAATATTTATTTTTTGCAGTCATGGTTCGTTTGTATTTGAGAAGAGATGCTGAACGACGAAAAAGGCTACTAGCTATGTTTAAATTTTATATGGAGATTTGTCGTGTTGTTAGTTCATTCTTGACTATATTGTCTGTAGCGTCGACTTTATGTATAAGGGTAATGTTATTGTAGCGACTTTATTCGTTTTATACATGTTGTAAGTTAGTGTAATAGGATGAATATTCATCCATTACTTTCAGGGTCAGTGTATTTTTGTAAACTAGACGTGATTTGTAGATTATATGTACTAATATTTTCATCTAAAAAGCATTTAGTATTACAAGGCTCTTTTAATGTTTATGGCATCTTCATGCTAATATGCTTTAGTTATACTTGTAAATTGTCATTTTCTTTCCAGATATGGAATGCTTATCTAAATTGAAAGACAAGTTATTTATCTCTTTGTCATTTATGTTTCCTCAGCACCAAATGTTGGGTTCAAAGAAATGATTTTCTTCTTTTTTTAAAAGGTAATATGAATTTGTATTTAATTTATCAAAAGACATAATTTACATTTTTTACAGAAAAAAATTGAAAGCCATCATTCTATTTTCAAAGATATGATTTTATATTTCATATATCAAAAGGCATAACTTATTTTTTTTTTAGAAAAAATTGGAAAACTATCTTTTTAATTTCAAAGATATGATTTTCTATTTAATATATCAAAAAACATGATTTTCTATTTCTACTAGTATTTTCATTTTTTTTCCAAATATTTCTTCTCTAATATTTTTTCTAAACAATATTTTGAAAATGATTCATAATATATGAAGAATTGGTTAAAAAAAACATCTATATACAAATTTAATTGATTATGATGGATAAAATATAATATAATTAAATTATATTTTTAAATAATTATCTATTTATAAAAATATGTGACTAAATTATAATTATTTTTAGTAATTAAGAGAAAATATAATTATGATGGATAATTATCTTTTGAGATAAATGTGTATTTAAATGATAATAAGAATAATTTTATTTTTTTATGAAAATAAATATTAATATAATTAAGGATATTTTTACCTTTTTATCACTTATTCTTTTCTTATTTTAATCTTATTTTTAATAATCAAATACTGTAATAAATTATAATAATAATTTTTACTTTATTCTATTCATAATATCAAATAAAATAATAATTATTTTATTTTATTTTTATTTTATTCTATTTTTATTTTATTCTATTCTCACATAATAATTATTTTATTTTATTTTTACCTATTCCGTGAATCAAAGATGAAGTACTAGTTAGTTTAAGTTTTAAACTTCACGCCGGTATTCTCCCAACGACAAAGGGTGTTCGCATGCACGAGCGCCATAGCCGCCGAACACCACCAGCAAAATCGTGTACTCCGCGGTGATCGGTCAACTCTTAAAGTTGCTCTCTTCTAATTTCTAAAACATAAAGAACAAAACAAGGGGACTCACTGTCATTCATTGTTTGGTAATGAAACTGCCATCTCTCTTTGTCCGCCCAATCGCTCATCTCCGTTCCAAGACATCCAAATTTCTGTCTCCCAACTTCTCCTCCTTTTCCTCCCTCCAAGATTTCTCCGTTTCCAATGAAATCCACTCCATTCTCGACATTGTCAACCCCATGGAACCCGCCTTGGAACCTCTTCTTCCTTTCCTTTCTCCTGACATTGTCACTTCCATTATCCAAGACCAGCCCAACCCTCAATTGGGTTTCCGTTTCTTCATCTGGGCAATGCAGAGGAAGCGTCTACGCAGCTCTGCATCCGACAAACTCGTCGTCGACATGCTCCTCCGGAAGGACAACGGCTTTGACATGTACTGGCAAACTCTTGAGGAAATCAAAAAATGCGGGGCTCTTATCGTTTCCGACGCCTTTAAAGTCTTGATTTCTGGGTATTCGAAATTGGGTCTCGATGAAAAAGCCGTTGAGTGTTTCGGTAAGATGAAGGATTTTGATTGCAAGCCTGATGTATTCACTTATAATACGATATTATACGTTATGGTTCGTAGAAAGGTCCTTTTGTTAGCTTTGGCGGTTTACAATCAGATGTTGAAGAATAATTATAAGCCTAATAGAGCTACTTTTAGTATTTTGATCGATGGGCTCTGTAAAAATGGGAAAACTGAGGATGCGCTTAACATGTTTGATGAAATGACTCAAAGAGGTATAGAGCCAAATAGATGTTCATATACAATTATCGTTTCAGGCTTGTGTCAAGCAGATAGGGCTGATGATGCTTGTAGGCTGTTAAATAAGATGAAAGAGAGTGGGTGTTCCCCTGATTTTGTTGCTTATAATGCTTTGCTTAATGGGTTTTGTCAATTGGGTCGGGTTGATGAAGCTTTTGCACTTTTGCAGTCTTTTCAAAAGGACGGATTTGTACTTGGATTACGTGGGTATAGTAGTTTTATTAATGGTTTATTTAGAGCTAGGAGATTTGAGGAAGCATATGCATGGTATACGAAGATGTTTGAGGAGAATGTTAAGCCTGATGTTGTTTTGTATGCGATAATGCTCCGGGGGTTATCAGTTGCAGGCAAAGTTGAGGATGCAATGAAGTTGTTGAGTGAGATGACTGAAAGAGGTTTAGTTCCTGATACATACTGTTATAATGCTGTGATTAAAGGGTTTTGTGATACTGGTCTTTTGGATCAGGCGCGGTCCCTTCAGCTTGAGATTTCAAGCTATGATTGCTTTCCTAATGCCTGCACTTACACCATTCTCATTAGTGGTATGTGTCAGAATGGGTTGGTTGGGGAGGCTCAGCAAATTTTCGATGAGATGGAAAAGCTTGGATGTTTTCCCTCGGTTGTTACATTCAATGCACTTATTGATGGACTTTCTAAGGCTGGTCAGCTTGAGAAAGCTCATCTTCTGTTTTACAAAATGGAAATAGGGAGAAATCCTTCGCTGTTTCTACGGCTTTCTCATGGATCCTCTGGAGTTCTTGATAGCTCAAGCCTACAAACTATGGTCGAGCAACTCTATGAGTCTGGAAGGATTCTTAAGGCATACAGGATTCTTATGCAACTTGCTGATGGTGGTAATGTACCAGACATCTTTACTTACAACATATTGATCCATGGATTCTGCAAAGCTGGCAACATTAATGGTGCTTTCAAGCTCTTCAAGGAACTGCAACTCAAGGGGATTTCCCCCGACAGTGTAACATATGGAACTCTTATTAATGGTTTTCAAATGGCTGGAAGAGAAGAGGATGCCTTTAGAATCTTTGATCAAATGGTAAAAAATGGGTGTAAACCCAGTGTGGCAGTTTATAGATCACTTATGACTTGGTCATGTCGGAGAAGGAAGGTTTCACTAGCTTTTAATCTTTGGTTAATGTATCTGAGGAGCCTTCCTGGTCGGCAAGATACAGTAATCAAAGAAGTAGAAAAATATTTTGATGAGGGACAAGTTGAAAAGGCAGTTCGGGGCTTGCTCAGAATGGACTTCAAATTGAATAGTTTTAGTGTAGCACCTTACACGATTTGGCTTATTGGTTTGTGTCAAGCAGGAAGAGTAGAAGAAGCTTTGAAGATATTTTATATTCTGGAGGAATGCAAGGTTGTTGTTACTCCTCCTAGTTGTGTAAGGTTGATAGTTGGTCTGTGCAAAGAAGGAAATTTGGACCTTGCAGTTGATGTGTTCCTCTATACACTAGAACAGGGTTTCAAGTTAATGCCTCGAATTTGCAACCACCTACTCAAGTCTCTTCTTCGTTCTAAAGATAAAAGGATGCATGCTTTTGGTCTTTTGAGCAAAATGAACTCCCAGAGATATGATTTGGATGCATACCTTCATAAAACTACCAAATCTCTTTTATATAGGCATTGGCATACATGGAAAATGGAAAATGCGGCACCTGGATGACTTCAACTAGTGTGACATGAAGGTCATGCAATATATATTCTTTAGGCTACTGCAGAAGTATTTGAGTCAATTTGTTCAGGATTTATCTGGTTGACTTCTAGGTCAAGGCTTCATTTCATTGAAAATAGCTAAAAGGCATTTAATTCAGGGGAATGGTGCTTTGCGATTTGAACTTCAGCAATATCTCTTTCCATCGTGTAGTTGTTGCACAACCAGGGGGCGTGTCACATTTTTTCGTCACCCTTTTCCTGTTGTATACTCTTTTTTTATTTCAATACCTGGAGTACAATTTTCAATGCAGTGCTTCAAGAATAACAAAAAAGTGAGTTTTAGGAAAATGGATGACATTGAACTTCTTTATGCATCCTTATATCTTGTGATCTGTACACTGAATTAGTTTGTAAATTATTAGTTGTCAGAAAAGGATGAAACTTCATCTATATGGAAATAAAAGCCGCTTCATTATTGATTATTTGTCCTCATCTTTCTCCCTGAATATTCTCTTGAGTTTAGGTTTTGTTTGTGCTATATAAAGTTGTTAAATCAGTATTTGCAAATTCATTTTATAAGGATTTGGTGATGGGAGTTGACATGTTATTCCCCAAACTTCCATGTTTCAAGTCTGAGAAGATTCAGTTGATAGTTGCACGGTTCATAGAATGAACCTGGAAAAAAATGAAAAGCAATTGCAAAATTGATCCTAGAAACTTAAATATGTTTATGCTATTTTTAACCGTATCCCAAGTTTTCTTCGAATGGTTGCGGTTTGTAAATGATGTCTGTCTACTTGTTTGGTCTATATAATAACCTGTGATGCAGAATGCTGATCATAACTTGTAAATGCCTTGTGATGTAGTCCATTATTCAGATAATGCAATGAGTTTCTGCTTCATCTCCATGCATTAAGAGTGGGCAGTGTCTGCAATAAAAGAGGAAGTTTCAAACTCAAAAATGAACAAAGAGAAATTAAAAACCAAACAAAATTCTTACAAAATTAAAGAATTCCAATAGAAAATTCTTCCTCAGAAGCAGAACTAAAAGAATCACAAGAATATATGATGGTTCTTACAGAAGTATCAATGCAAAGATAATTAAGTATATCTTTTAATCAACAAAGAATTTCAACTAGAAACAATAGCACTTTTTGATATTGGTACAGATCAAAATTGCATCAGAAAAGGAATGATTCCAGCAAAACATTATGACAAAACATCATAAGGCATTAAAACTGCTAATGGTAGTAAACTTAAAATTACATATAAAATTCTTAATGCAGCAATGGAATCAAATTTAAAACTCATTTTCTAATGGTAAAAAATATAACACAAGATGTCATACTAGGCACATCATTCATATCCTTAAACCATATAAAGTTACAAACTAAGCAATTACTACTAAAATATTAAAAACCAAAATAGTTTTCTCCTTCATGGAAAAACCAAAAATAAAAAATCTCAATTTACTAAAATCTTTATCAGTTCATACAAGTTAACTCAATTCTATAATAAATCACAAACAGAAACAAATTACTTTCTTAAA
This sequence comes from Theobroma cacao, assembly GCF_053813885.1. Taxonomy (NCBI): domain Eukaryota; kingdom Viridiplantae; phylum Streptophyta; class Magnoliopsida; order Malvales; family Malvaceae; genus Theobroma; species Theobroma cacao. The sequence continues at coordinate 15,729,790 of NC_142647.1, forward strand.
AGAAGAAATCTCTTCTAAAAGGATAAATGAACAATTAGGTGATAAATTTGTTCAATCAAAAATCGAATAAATCAAAAAAGAAATTGAAAAAATAATTTATTCTAATATTTCCAATGCTTTTTGGGATTAAAAAAAAAACATGAAATAGACTTGCCTTATGAAAAGGATTTTGAAGAAAAACAAATTCCTACTAAAGCAAGACCAATCCAAATGAACAAAGAAATGAAAAAATTCTGTAAAAAAGAAATACAGGATCTTTTAGAGAAAAAACTCATAAGGAAACGTAATTTACCTGGAGCTGTTCTGCTTTCTCTGTTATAAAAATTGCAAAACTAGAAAGATGAACACCAAGATTAGTAATAAATTACAAACCATTAAATAAAGCATTAAAATGGATTAAATATCCAATTCCAAACAAAAAAGACTTGTTACAAAAATTATATAATGCAAATTTTTTTCAAAGTTTGACATGAAATTAGGATTTTGGCAAATCCAAATTAAGGAAAATGAGAGGTATAAAACGACATTTACTGTCCCCTTCGGTCAATATGAATAGAATTTCATGTCGTTTGGTGTAGAAAATGCACCATCAAAATTCGAAAGCATAATGAATGAAACATTTAGTCCATACTGTCAATTTACCATTGTTTACATAGATGATGTCCTAGTGTTTTCTAAAAATTTAGAAAAACAATTTAAACATCTCAAAACTTTTATTAGCATAATTAAGAAAAATGGATTATGTCACGACCCGGAACTCCCATCGAGCCCGTGACAACCGCCGCGAAACCTCGACAGACATTCTTCCCCCGAATGCCTTTCGAGATCTCGCAAGGCTTTTATACCAGTTTTTCCATTCCTCTCTCTTTTTTCTTTTTTTTAATAATAAAATAAAATAAAAATATTAATTAAAATTATCTATTTTAATGTAAAACAATATATATATATTTTTGAAACATCAAAAATTAATTTTCTGCACATAAAAACAAAATAAATTTATACATACTGTAATATAGAAAACTGGAGTATGCAATTTAAATTACAATGACACGTGGACCCTAAATAACTGAAAAGGTTTAAGTCTATAACCTTACTTTCTAGGATGCAACTCCGAAATTTACTTCTCGATGCAATTGACAGTCTACTGCCTATTCTGAGCCTGAAAAATGTATAGGAAGAAAGGGTGAGATTATAAAATCTCAGTGAGTAGACAGACATCATCAAAATAATCTAAAGCCGAGTAATAGGAGACAATTAAAATAATTCATCCCAACCCATATAAATAATTGGATTTCATCCAATTACTCAACATGGCTTATGTACTTTTCAAAAACTTGACCCTTGCCAAAAATCCATTCTCGGGGATACCCCGCGAAGGCATCTTACCGAGACCGCCAAGGCTGTTTATTGTCACACACACAAACACATTTCACCTCTGACAACACAGCCATTCCTCGGCGTTGGCTGAGTCCCAGTTTCATGTGGTGGCCAGCGTGAAGTGTACTCAAATCTTACCTCAGGAGTTATCCTACGCGCCTCTTCAATCGAGGTAAGCTCAATAATTGGGAACCGTGCCCCTCTAATTAGGTTGGCCCACGGAACCCCCGTCACTGCAGTACCCACTTTATAATCCACCAACCAATAAAATCACAATAGTATGACATGGCTCACTTAATACATTCAAGGCAAATCAAAGCAGTTCACATATTCTTTAAATCATAAAAATAACCACTCATACCCACATTTATCATAAGCCATTTAATGTAAAATCATGGATAAACAACATAATCATAGTATAAGTCTCCAATTACTCTGTTTTTGAAATCATTATTAAATTTTCAAAAATTTTATAAAATTATTTTATAAAATCCCATTTTCCCATTAAACACAATAATTTTCCAATTAAACTATTTTTCCATAACATCACACAATTAAATAAATCTACTCTAGATAATTAAGACGATAGTAAGTTTATTCACTGTATTAGGAGTAGATATACTCCTATTCTCAGTCCTCGGGTGTAGTCTTTTACCCGTATCAGATAGCTCACCACCTATCCACAATACATGACACAAAAAAATTCAATAATTTGTGTCAAATCAATATATATTATTTCAAACTCTTATCCATGCGTATGCACTAGATAGGGTGTGCAATGTTTGGATAATCGCTTAATCACAGTGTCCGACCTAACTCGCCTATACACGATGTAAATTTATAAAATCTCCAATTCAACTCCAATTCTATCCATTTCAATTTCAATTATCCAATTATATCCACAATACCTCAATGACTGTGAATGTGGTCCAATTTATCAGTTCAGACCACAAATTACGCTTTTACCCCTAGTGGGTAAAAATTTCAATTTTTTTGCACCAAAAATTTCCATTTACTTTCCAACCTCATAATTCATCATTTTTCTATCTAATTCTCTTAAAATAAAGTCAACCTCATCCTCACACACCATTGGCTAGATTTGGCCTAGAGAAATTCATGGAGAAAATGAATATTTTTCTTATTGTTTTACTCATAAACATGCTAAACTAACACTAAACACTAACATAGTTCAAAATCAAATTAATCTAACAACTTTCTCTCTCTAAACCCATATGATCAGATTTGAATCCATCATCAAAACACATAATTTAACCATGGAAAATAAGGAGAAATGCATGGAAATGATCAATCTTAAGCTAAGCTTGAAAAATCACACCTTTAAACACTTGATTCCTTGAAAAATCACACTTTTTCTTTGAATTTTCTCACTCGAGGGTTTGTTCTTGTTTCTCTCTCTCTCCTGCTGGTTTTGGCTGACCCTCCCAATGAAGAATTCTGAAATTTTCAAGCCTTTTAATAGGCTTAATAAAATATTATTATTTTATTTACCTTTTGAATATTTTATTATTTTATTTTTTTCTAGCCATCTTTTTTACTTTCTTTTTCTACCACTCAATCATCTTCATTTATCCATGTCTTTCATGAAATTTCTAGACTTTTTCAAAGTTTTGGTGGAACAAATTTTTAAAAATTACACTTTTACCCCCGTAAAGTGAAAAATTACGTTTTTACCTTAAAAACTGAAAAATTGCCTATAGACATATTTTTCATCCCTTATACTCATACCATTCTCCAATTTGTCAAATGTGATCTAAATTCTCTCAAAATCTCAAATTTTGTCCGTAGGTGGAAAAATTACGATTTTACCCCTTAATAGTGAAAATTTCGGTTTGACTTCGAATTGATCTTCGAACTCCAAATTACCATTTTGAGTCATCCCTGAACTGTGAAACTCTTAATTTCACCTTAAAATTCCTATTTGAATTAGTTCGAGGCTTAATCGACTCAATGGTACCATTAGGGGCAATATCGTCTTTTAACGATTTCTCAAACTTCCTAAATATACAAACATTCTATCGAGTATGTGAATGACATTATAATTATTTTACAAAGCAGGGTTTGACAGATTAGTAGCCTTCAGATCCAAAATTAGTTTGTTCCAAACCAAAGTAAGATTATTAGGTCATTATGTAACCCAAGGAACTATTACATCGATAGAAAAATTCATAAACTTTGTGAAAAAATTTACTAATCAAATTTTAGATAAAACCCAACTCCAAAAATTTTTAGAAAGTCTCAATTATGTCATTGATTTTTATCTTGACTTGAGCAAAATCTATAAACCCTTGCATGATAGGCTCAAAAAGAATCCTACTCTTTGGAGGCCTACACATACTGATCTTATCAAACAAATTAAATTGCATATTGAAGCACTTGTTTACATCTAGTAAATCCAAGTACCTCAAAAATAGTAGAAACAGATGCCTAGACATAAGATATGGAGGTATTCTTAAACAAGTCAAAAATCAAAAGGAATAAGTAGTCCAATTCACCCCGAAACATTGGACACCTACTCAACAAAATTACAATACTATCAAAAAAGAAATTTTATCAATTGTTTCATGTTTTTCAAAATTTCAAAGTGATTTACTCAATAAAAAATTTCTTCTATGAATCGATTGTAAATTTGTAAAAGAAATTTTACAAAAAGATGTCTAAAATATTACTTTAAAACAATTTTTTACTTGATGACAGGTAATTTTAAGTATATTTGACTTTGACATCAAATATATTAAAGGATAATCAAATTTCTTACTCGAGAATTTTTATAAGGAAAACCATGTCACCAAATTTGAGAGATCAGAAGAAAAAAGAGAAAGAAAAATGAGAGTTCTTTTCCCAAAATCTTTCCCAAATGACCAATCAAATCACGATATGAAATTTGTATTCATGAAAATGAACAAAAGGGCAAAAGTTGCTTAAAAATACTCGAAATTTACCAAGATGCCCAAGATTCAAATGAGCTTGACTCATAAATTAGAAATTGGATTGAACCTCTTTCTCAATCCCCAAAAGTAACTTTGGCACTTGCCTCTCAAATTAAAGAAAACACTCTTCTTAAACCAATTGCTATTACTGCAACAGAATCCTCAAAGGCAAAAAGGTTGTTTTGCACAAACCCAAACCTCTCCAAACTATTTTTCCAACGTCACAAACAATATTCTTTTCTCATAAAAGTTCTACTCAACACTTTCACATTTAGTCGTTCCAAAAAGTTTTATTAATTGAAGAAAGATTTTATGAAAAATCTCATAATGTTGCAATCCAAAAAGCTTTTCAAGGATGGCATTACAAATTGTGAGATCTACAGAAACCCTAACAGTATTATGAAAATATTTTGATTCGAACAGGATCTGTGTTGTTTAAACACTATGCAGAAAAAGATGGCCCTGAATTCATTACTCACTCCAAAGCCCAAATTTTGAAAGTATTAAGATCCATAAACTGGGGAGAAAACGCAAAGTCACTCTAAAAATTTCTTATCAAATTTACGATGGGAACAGACTACCATATGTTTTTCAATTATTGGGACTACTAGCAAGCCTAATTCAATACTTTCCTTTTCAATAATAAACATACTAGACATTCTTGATTAGTATTTTTCAAATAAGGAAACTAATATAAATTTTCACTATGGTTTACCCACTAGTGGAATTGGTTTGGGCCATTGAGAGCGATTTTTCCCTCCAAACTTGATGAACAATACTAAAAGTTTTGCAAAAAATTTCAAACTGAACCAGATCAAGATAAATTACATATCTTTATTCACTTCTTCTCAAAATTTATCATTTTTGGATAACTTCATGAAACTATACATATGATATTAATCTCCAAAATAGTACCCCATAGTAATTAGAACCTTTAAGATCAAGTGGTAGGACAAGTTTGATGATAGAAAATATGATGTACAATATCTTGATAACTGGTTCAAGAACCTAGCATTATGCAAGACAATTGGCTCAGATCAAGAAGCTGCAAGATTTTTACAAGCAAAATCAAATGCAAGTGCATTACTTGCCCAAGTAAGGAATAAACAAGAATATAAAAAAATCATTATAGAAATACTTCAGTCCATTAACTCTAATGACGAAAATGAATAAGAGTACGAGACTTCTGAGTTATTTAACAAAATTGTTGACCTAGATCAAGACGAGGACTACATACCACCGAGAAAGAGCAAGAAGGTAAAAAAACAAAGTGTCTTTGAAAAAGTAAAGAAGACAAAAGCATTTTTCAAGGCATCTTTGCAAAGAAAAAACATCTCTGAAAAACAAAAACATCTTTGAAAATTTGCAAAGCATCTGTGCAAAGCAAAAGCATATTTGAAAAACAATGAAGACAAAAGCATCCTTGAGACTTGCGGGGCATATTTAGCAAAAGAAAAAGAAATTTTTAACATTCAAATCAATTCCTATAAAATTTTCAAAAGAATAATTATTGACAAAAGGGAAGACCTATTTATAAAAAACTCCTAGTTCTTGTTTTAACTATTTATTTATTTTTATATTATATGTAGAATAAATTTGTTCACACCCAAGCTAGGAGCCATTGGCATCTTTAAAACGTAGGCTTGCGTATGACTTGTCCCATTTAAATTATATTTATTATTAAAATATATATATAATATTTTTAATTTAATTCAAAATTAAAATAAAATATAAAAATAATTCACTGGGCTAATGCCGAGTCTGAAAATCCTATTCAAGCCCAACCCATAAACAGATCAAAGTACAAGTGATTATACCTGTCAAAATGGGTCTGGCCCATTGGGCCAATCCATTTTTATCAAATAAAGGGTGGGTTGGGCTTAAAAATTTAGGTCCATATTTAAATCGGGCCTAAATGGGCCAGCCCACCAAATCAGTGGGTTGGGGTGGGCTAAGGCGGGCCAGCCCTATGGGCCAAAAAAATAAATAATTTTAATTAATTTAATAATTTTATATATTCAATTATATAAGATTAATAATTTAATTACCAATAATATTATTTATTTTATATATTTTAATGTGTTTTATTTTTACTTATTAAATTAATAATTTTAATTTATAAATTAAATCATAAAATAATTTTATTATAAAATTATAAAAATAATTTTTTTGAAAAAAATAAAAAATGAGCTGACCCAACACAGTCCATGGGCTAGTAAGAGGTGGGCTGAGTTGAGGTTTTGATGGTCCATATAAAAAATGGACTGATCCGACTCGACTCATATTTTCTTAACTCACAAGGACTTGAGTTGGGTTGAGTCGGGCCAGCCCATATTGACAGTTCTACAAGTGACCATAGTGGTATAAAGCTTATTTCAAAATATACCTACCTTTATAATTTTGATTAAATTAAATTTCATTTATAATATGTTATTGTTAGTAAAATTTGTTTGAAGAAGACTACAACAACTTTTGAGAATTTTGGTATGCATAAGTTCTCTCTTTTTTTAAAGCATAATAATAAAAAAATTAAATTATTCAAAAATATTTAAATAAAATTTTATTCTTTTATTATTTTTAATTAAATTTATATATTTTTATTTGTAGTCAAATAAGATATTTTATTTTTTAGACATATACATATATAAATAAACTAATCTCAAATTGAAAAGCAATTATTAAAATTAATAATGTAATAAAATTTTTATTTTATTATATAAAAAGAATACATATGATCCACTATATAAACTGAAAGTTAAAAATAATAATAATAATAATAAAAAGGAATAAAACCCTACCAAGTAAAACCCCATCAAAAGGCTTGGCCCCTGCGTTCTTCTGAAACTCTTTGGTAAACTCCAAACTCCTTCATAAAATCAAAGAAGGCTTTGATTGCTGTTATTCAGAGTCGTTAGAGTAGATTACAGACAGAGATAGTTAGAGTTAAGGAGGAAAGACGAGAAAGAAAGAGAATGGAGCAAGTGCAAGCGAGGGAAGCAGAGGAGTTCACTCTGGTCACCAGAAAGCCCTACTTTGATCTCCCGACAGCTTGCCCTCTTTGCTTACCTGTTTACATCTATCTCAAGCTTGCCCACCTTCCCTTTCATTTAGAATTCAATTCTGTCTACCCTGATTCAGGTTTTCTTTCTTTATCTCTCTCCCTTTTTTTTCCTTTCTGATTTACTTCAATTGGGTTTCTTTTGTTAAAATTTTTATGCCTTACTTAAATTCTTTGGTGGGCATATGTTTTTTTTTTCTTTCTTTAAATGACCCTATTGCCGTGTCTTTCTTCTGTTAGCAATTAGGTTAAGATCGGATGCAGAGCTAAAATGAATAAATCCCTTGTCCAAATTTTTAATCTAGCTACTTAGTAGCGGAATGATGCATTTTTTGTTGTTGGTTTTATTTGGGGAAGGGAAACTAGAATCCAACTCTTTTGGGAAGGGTATATTCACATACAATTGAGCTAAATGCTGAAGTGTACAATATGCTTTTTAAAACTTTTACTTTTATTTTTTTTAAAAATTTGGGTAGTTTGATTCTCTCAGTTATCTTCTTCCTGGTTATACAATGTGGACATGAGAACATTTATCTATAAGTTTATTTCTTAAAGTAAGTTTGAGATTGAAGTTATAACTTGACCACTATTTAGTGTTACGAAAAGGGGGGTTTTTAACTTTGCTTAAAACGTTTAATGCTGAAGGGTGTTGCTTGGTGTATTCTCTTGTAATCTGGATTGGGGGTTTGGGTAGGATACAAAGTAAGATTACACATTATTATCAAGATGGGTAATTTGCTTGCCTGTAGGAGCATAAATTCTGCCTATTATCAAAACGTATCTAGACTTGGTTTCTTTGAGAACATTTTTTCATAGCAAATTTTCTCAGCTTGTTCATGTTAAGCTTGTGTGGTTTCTTCTGTTTTTATATATGCAATCTGTTAAGGAGGTTGTGTGTCCTCCTTGAATGCTTTGCTGTTGTAAACTTTTCGGGTTTTTAGTTTCTTTCTTTCTTTCTTTTCTCTTTTTTTTAATTGATCTATCCTCTTTGTAAGAAAATTTTGTTTCAAATTGGTTGCTGGATGCTTCTTTTTTAGGGTTTATTACTGTAAATTTTCAATTGGAAGCAGCATGATCTAGTGATGCTTTTGCTGTTAAACAATTTTTTAAAATATGTCTATAAGCATGCTTATTTTAGACATCAAAAAGCTTGAACTTGATGTTTGCCACCATTTTGAGTTTTCTATGAGCCAGACAATGATCCTACTTTTACTTAACTGTTGGTACAAGGTGCAGTGGTGAAATATGATCCATATGGTCAACCTCACACAGTACAAATAGGTTTAGTTGTTATTGTTTTAACTGTTGAAATAATTGGTTGAAGTCCCTTATTGTGAGATATCACTGGTTGTCACTGTCTAATGGCTTGCTTATAACTATTGTGTTTTACTGACCTATTGCTGTAGCATAAACATCTGCATGTCAATTGTGTTTATCATATGCAAATTTGTATTTAAGTAAATAAACATACTCATGAGAATGCGTTTTTATTTATGTGACAGACCAAATTCCTTATGTTGAATCTGGTACTTATGTGGCCTACAATAATGAGAATGGTGGGGTTATTGAGCGTTTAAAGCAAGATGGTATTGTTGATCTGGATTCTGAATTCCAATCAGTCCCTGACTGGATATCAATGAAAGCAATGATTAGCTCTTGGCTAGCTGATGCAATCATGTACGAACTATGGGTGGGGTCTGATGGAAGATCGGCCAACAAGGTTTATTATTCTGATCTCTCATGGCCAATAGGAAAAGTTCTACTCCTAAAGCAAGTATATATTGTAAAGCAGCGTCTTGGAATAACTAAAGACAATGCTGAACAGAGGGAAGATGAGGTTTTACTTTAACCTTTGATTTTTCTATGTCTTATTCTTTTACTCTCTCTCTCTCTCTCTCTCTGTGTGTCTTGTGTGTGGGTGTTCATGCATGTACACACGCATTCATGCAAATGCTTAGGTTTGTGCTACTATGAAAAATCTATACAGGGTAATTTCATATACTGATGTGTGTGTGTGTGTAGCTGTGGTTCAGTACTAAATTTTCAAAATTGTACTTATTTATATAATTTGGGTGGGCAGATTTACAGGAGAGCAAAAATTGCTTATGGAGCTCTGTCCACTAGGTTAGGAGAACAGAACTTCCTCTTTGATGATAGGTAATTCGTATTGATGTCCTGGTGTAGATATTAAAGTCTGTTTGCTATAGAACTTTTGAATAGTTTCCCAAATGGTGTAGTATTTTAGTTAAACCTGAAGGTGATGTACACAGCTGCATTATTACATGTTTGCAGGCCATCAAGTTTGGATGCAACTTTTCTTGGACATGCTCTTGTCACCCTTCATGTTCTACCTGTAAGTAACCTCAGAAGCTATACTTTTGTATTCTAGCTGTTATCTCTGGAAGATGACTTTGGTTAATTATATGGTTGGTTTAAATCATTATAATTTGAACTTGGATTCAAACATCTTATGTGAATTATGCTGAGGAGGACTATCTAGTTCTGTTAAACCTTGAATAAACTGAAAATTTTGAGCTTGCTGGCTAGATGAATAAGCTGCTAAAATTGGGCTGTTGATGGGAGCAACATTATGCAAATTTACATAGCTATAGTTACTGAAAAGAAACATTCATGCCAATTATGTTTCTTCAATAATTTTTATGGCTTTTGCTGATAAGTGGTGTGTTTGAATTACGAATTCCTTCACTTGCATGACAAAGTCAGCATTTATGTCAAACATCAGCATCATTTTATCTCTTTCATGGTTATTATGAATAACTAGATACGTTCTTATAAGAAGAGGTACATGGTACCTGATGGTGTATATCAGACTGCTTTTGGTGCATTGGTAAAATGCCATTATAGCCAAATGCAAAGTAGATGACTCTGAGTGTCCACGGCCAATTAAAGCAAAAGGTTGAGAGGGTATATTAAATTAGATCAGCCTTTAGGACCTTACTCCTATGGGACCACTGATGATTGATTTTGTGCTTTAATGATTTTAATCTTGATTTCAAATTACTTTCTGGTGGATATATATCCAAAAGAAATATAAGTAATAATCAAGCAAGAATTCGATTAAGAATACAGATAATTCCTATGTATGAATGAATTGAAGATTCCAGCATCACAGCTTCTACAATATAGAAGTTTCTCTCTTCTAAGTGTTAGGGGATTTGTTGATTCTGTTCATCGAAAATACTTTATACAGAAGTTATCTATTTATTTGCAATTTGGGCTGCTCATTATATGGTTACAGAATGTTCAAAACTAGATGCTCAACCTTAGACCATACACCAGGTTTTGCTTGGTACAGAAGAAAGGTAGTGATGTAACTGGGTCATTAGATTAAAAGATATTCTTTCTCCATTTCCACATTTCGTACCAAGCAAAGCCTAAATGCATTTCTTCTTGTATCTCTTGGACTTATTTGAAGCGTGTTCCTTGCAATTCTGCAATACTAGGAAAGTTCAGTGCTACGGAGCAAACTCTTGGAGCATGATAACATTGTCAGATATGCAGAAAAACTTAAAATGGAGTTGATTGAGTCTGGTTCATCATCTTCTGGCCCACAATTTCACTCAGTCCCTTCATCATCAGCTCCAAGAACAGATTCCTCAAATTGGAGTAAGTTAGCATTTTCCTTACCTTAATAGTTAAATTTTACTTTGGTTTGTGGCTGTCTGGTCTTGGCCTTCATCATCTTGCTTGAATCATTTTCGTTATACCTATACTTTGCTTTCTTATGTCTAAGCTTTTTTGTGTCCTAAATGTACAGTAACAAGAATTATCCTTTTATTTGCTTTTTCCGTCAAAAGAATTGTAATGAATTAACTGCTATTGGTGTTTTGGCTGGTGTGGTGGTGATGATGTCAGGAATAATTCAGACTATTTTATTTTTGGGGAAACATAATTTGTTTTGATATGTTGAATTTGTTTGAGCAATGAATTTAAATATTGATATGGTTATGTTGTTTTAATGCTGTTGGCTTTGAGGTTGCTAAGTTCTGCATTTGCAACATGTGATGCAACTTTGTAATTTGAATTTATTCCTATATGCTGGATTCTGGAGTCAACTAACTCATTTTGTCAGACAATTTTGAGATCAAGTAAACATGGTTTTCTTCCTGATTTCCCACACTAGGATCAAAGCCCAAGAGCAAACCCAAAAGGGAGAAAACAGATGAGGAGAAAACTTTCAAGAGGAGGGCAAAATATTTTTTAGGAGCCCAGCTACTTGCAGTTCTACTTTTTCTCTCTGTGATGGGTGGATATGATTCCGGTGACATGGAGTTTGACGATGATGATGAAGGCTTCACTTATGATTGAGACAATCTCTCATTTATGTACAAACTTGAGTCCTCTTTCCTAACCGTTTCCGATGATTACTGACAAGGCTAGTACTCTGTTGAGGTTGAATTTGTAATATTGCATTAAAATTGTGGAGAATAAGAGCATTAATTTAAAGATATGATTTGTACAATAGGTATTTTGGTTGGTATCTCTATACTATATTGTGTTACTATATTATTTTTTCTCTGACATAAATGAGTGAAGGGAATAACAAATAATACAATGTATTAGATTAGAGGGTTCAGGAGTAAACCTGTTAATAGCCTTGAAACCATCAGTGTTGTAATAATGCATACGATTATTGTTGCATCATATGTTACAGCATCTGTGGTATGAAGTGGAAATTCATTTTCATTTCTGAAAGGCGTCGGAAGATCAGAAGATGCATTGATTAGATTATAGTAACCAGATTTGGCTCATAAATTGGGAAGCAATAGGGTGTTAAAAAGTTATGATTTACTGGACGTTGGTCACAGTTAGCTGTGGTATGTACTTCTTTTGTTTGGTTTCAAGGGATTTGATTTATTTCAGATAAATTGCGAGCGTGCTGAACTTGCAAAAGAATGGAGTCAGCATGAATTTGCCTTTAACCAATTTGGGCCTACCTAGCAGAAAATATGGCAAGGCATAGTTGTTAACCGTACTTCACTGCATTTGCATTCTTCTTTTGTGGTTTTCCCTTTCTGGGACAATCTACTTGAAAATATTTACAACTTCAATAGCTTTAAGAAAGTATTAGGTCATGTCTTGATTGATTCACAGGAACTCTGCTTGCGTTTCTGTTTAGTTGCTCCCATTGAAATAAGTTAAAATCCTTGGTAGTAGCACCTTGCCTATCTCTTGTGCTGCATGTATAAGGCTTTGATGAATTTTGTCTTGCTTGGTCATGTTGGCAACCAAATATGTGGAAGACTAACTCTAACCTAGCTACCTTGTGCTGGTTAAATAACATTTGTAATTACAGACTCATCCAGACTACCTAGCTCAAAATTATAGATTACATCCCAGAACCACTTTCAATTTTGTGGCAACTTGGCACTTGCCCATTTGTTAACAACTTCTGCATAGCCATCTGCAGAACCAACAGCAAACTCACTCAACGAGCTCATCGCAACAGACATTCCAGCACATAATACCCTTATGGCAACATCAGCCAGTTTCTCCGCTGTCATAACCTCTTCCACCTCATCAACTCTTACCAACTCCATATTTTCCCCACCTCCATACCTCTTAGACCCAACTGGGACAAAGCGAGAATCCTCTTTCAGCTGCTGTGTATAGAGTGACCCCATTCCAGCTGCAAAAAAATCTAGGCCATCCAGCACTGGCGTCTCACGAATAGCATCAAGAAACCTTGACCATTGGATGCAAAGTCCAAATATTCCAAGTGTCCCACTGGACCGACGAGGAGAAAACGACAGCTTTGATGTATCAGGGTCTGACCTCAAGCAGCGGAGGAGCCAACCGCTTAGAGCGTGCAAATAGGATCGCTGAGAAGTGATCCACAACTCAAAACAAGCTCTCCAGTTCCTGAGCTCAGCTTCAAGATTTGCAGCTGATTGGGCTAACCGGTGAGGTTCAGCAGCTGAGATGGAAGACTGCCTTTTTGCTTCCAGCTTTGAAGGTGCACCTGCTAGTAAAAGCTTAGCTTCGTCTAGGGTCCGCTTCTGTGACTTGTGACACTCTGCCATCACTTTCCACATCCTGCCTAACCTGTAGTTTATGAACTGAAGAATTAGTTTGAAATGATATGGATACATTTATTAACTGGACTGGACCATGCCTGCATTGATTGATAAACTAAGTAACATATTTTGCTGTTGACGGTAGCATGGTTCTGGCAAAGAGTTTTCAACTGTGCAACATATTTTTGGGATGTTGACTTGTAGCCAGACCGTATTTTTCTCATATCAGGGGTTCCTAGCAGTAGAAAGAGGATACACTGTGGACAATAATATTTGTACACTGATAGCATCCTGAATTCTGAACCATTCGGTTTTAGAAATCATAATTAAATAATAATATGGTCAATAAGAGTGGCATACTAAAAGGGTGGAATATACCAGAGAATGAGAACATGTCAAACTTCTTTAACAATAAAGATAACGAGCAAATATCAAACATTGAGCATGCACGATAATAAGATCACCATGTTGTTAATCATGCGTGTTTCTAAGACTACATATAAGTATATATTGGTTCAGAAAAATATCTAGTCAAGCAGGATGTCATATGACCATAATGTGCACTGGAAGTGTTCTTTTGATTACTGCATGGATCCAGCTTAATGATGTTTGGGGAATGGCAAAGACCAAATCTTGATGCCATTACACAATGAAAGCCTCCTTTTTTTTTTCTCAGCACTGTAAGGGATTCATCAATGACAATAAAGTTGCCATTAAAGAACAGGAAACCATCATTATAGATGACAACATATTCATACTTCAAACTTTTTACCACTTTCTGTGGTAAAAGCTGGCATTTTCTTTGATGGCTCCAGTATATAGGCTATGGTTGTCTGTGTGGGCAAACATAAAAGTGAGCAAATAAAATATTGCGAAACTGACATACCCTTGTACCAATTCCAGAAGTTGAGGCTGCAACTCCTCATCCCTTAGGGTTTCAATTCTCTTTGAAATAGCTTCAACTGAATGTATTGACACCTTTATCTGGGTGTGCAGATCTCTAATTGCTGCCCTTGTTTTATCAACCGCATGTGGGTCCTCTCCCTTCACATCTTGGTTTCTGAGTTGTCTGCTTTTCTTCTCATAAGCAATTCGAACCTTTTCTGCAGACTACTCAGAAAGGTATACATTCAGTTTCCTCTATTAACTGGAAAACACAGTTATTATTCTAATGGAATCTAATAGGGCACCTCACTTGAAAATTCAAGGAGTAAATACTTCCTTTTAGAAAAAAAAAAAAAAAGTAGTAGTATTTCTCATGATTATGAATATTAAGAATCAATCGCTGCAAATTTTATAAACAAGGAGCAGCTATTTCCAATGGGAAGATAAGATTAAAGCCAAGTTTGAATATAAAAGCAAAGTCCCTTAAGGCATTATGCTCGTTAATGTATTTGACCAAAAGGTTCCTGCCGGACTGATTCTTCCTAGAGCTTACTTTGCAGCATAATCTATTCTTTAGATCTCTGAGGTTGAACTGAAAGCATCAATCTCTTGTCAGAAATGAAAAGAAGGAAAGAAATAAATCACCCACAACTAGCAAGCAACCCCAATGAGTGAATTAAATTTTTGAATACAGCCATATTCACCACTTGACCTCAAGGAAGCAACAATACTGGTTATCTTAAAATTCTGTTTTTTTTTTCTTTTAAAAAAAATTTTCCCCTGAGAAGTTGCCAAGATTGATTTGAATGTAGAAGATGAAGTTGTATTTCATTTTTTCTTCAACCTTTTCCTTTAGTCATCATTACTTTTCATTAACAAAAATCTATTTGAACAGTGGTTACCAATATCAACCCAAGCGATAACTACACTGTGTGAGTTTAAGTTTAGGAAGTTTACCTTGACTTCCTCATAAAGTTTCTTCTCCCAGGCCCACAATCTATCCAATGTTGATTGGTGGCTACCATTAAACATGCAGGATTCTTCTGATAAGTCACTGCTGCTTTCATAACCTGCCTCTTTGGAACTTGAAGAATTGATTAAGAATCTTGATGAGGATGAGCGTGATGAAGCTGAGCGTAATAAAGCAACCGGGTTCAACATTTTCAGGGCTGTAAGAATAAATATTTCAAATCAATATGCTGCAACTTAAATGATCGGAAATAAGTACTCAAACAACAGATAGTCTTTCATGATGTAACACTATCACTGCCAAAGCTTGGCATGTTGCATAACAATTAGAGTAAATTGATAGTGGCATCCTTGCTCTACATGCTTTATGTCTAACTTCAGCCAATGTCAATGCAAGATATGAAGACATTGATAAAATTTTATATCAGAATCTTCTTACAACACTAGCTTGTCATTTTGATTCAAAGCAGCTTCCATATATTTATTTATTCTGAGTTGCTTCGAATTTCAACTAATTGCGAACAAAACATTAGGTTAATTGAGTAGGGACAGCGGTTGAAAATCCCAGCTTTTTTTGTTTACAATACTAGCAATGTCCTCTGATGTGATGAATGGTTAATTGCTTCTATGCCCTGTTCAACTCATAACTTCATGAAGAGTATGTCAACAGCACAACTAAAACTTGTGATAAAATCAATTTGCAGTTTTTCAACAAAGCATCATATTCACCAGAAATAATTAGTATCAACAAAAGGAATGTGATATCACACAATCCTGTCATGAAACATTTGCTTTATATTCAGAATGCACCACAAACATTTATGAGCTGGTGATGTCTCAAATACATGTTAGCTGCTTGAAAGTCTCTGTGGCATCAGGTGTACAGAAGAATGTTCAGGGAAGAAAACCCTCTCATCATTCTCTGACTAAATCCTTTGTGCAATGTTCAGATAATTAAAAACTCAAAGTAGAATGTTGAGATTTGAATTTAGCATTTCTAAGTAAAGCTACTACCAGCCTATGAGGTCAAGTTGTTGACAGTAGCAAAGACAAAGCATTCTGTATTCGGACATCTAACAACCTAATTTTGAACTTCATATTTTCTTATCGGAATCCAAATTTAGGGGCATCCCCTATTTCAATTGCATCAAAGCAGATTCTTATTCAGATCATAAAGAGCCTTACCACATTTAACTAGAGCTTGCTCATGGGTTGGGATTGCAAAGAACCAACTATGAAAAAACAAAGTGGCTAAGGAATTGAATCAATGCACATAGTGAGCCAAAAAAGAAAAAAGAATGCTGTGGTGTTAATTTCAACCTGTAAGCTCATTTGAGGTTGATGAGTACAAAGCTCTGCTAGCCTCTAACAATGCTGAGACTTCATTTGCTGCATCGCAAGCTACCATGAATTGAGCTTCAAGATCCTTGATAACTTCTGCCATGCTTGTTGGCCTTCGGTTTACATAAACAGTAAAACCTGGTGTTTCTTCTTTAGCTTCATTTCCACCAAGTGCCGTTTCTTTGTTACTGACTTCAACTTGCCCTGCAGTTTGTGCTCGTAGTACTTCTATGCTGACTTTCCCTTGTGCTTCCAAATCTTTTACTTCGTGCTCAGTCTCATTTCCACTATCTATTTCCTCCTCATCCTCATCAACATCTTCAACAGTAACTTCTTCTCTAGTATAGTTTGTATTCACTTTAGACTTTTCTTCTGTCAAATTCGCCATACTCTCAGGTTCTTCTTGTTCGGTTTCATCTTCTTCTAAATCAGGAATTCCTTCTTCCTCCCTGACCTGCCTTAGTCCTCTGATATCATCCTCCATGACAGCCTGATCAAGACTGCTTCTGTTGGGATAGCCATAGTAGTCTAATGATGAAAATGGGTTCCAGAAAAAGTCCCATTGTGATGTTTGAGGTGAAGGAGGAGGTATGTTGGGTCTATTGTTGGGAGAATAAGAGAAGAACGAAGAATTCATTGGTGAGGATTGCATTGCAAAAATACCATCAATGCCATAATGGTGTACTGGGGAGTAAGTTTCAATTCGGACAGTTTCAGGTGATTGAGGTCTCTCCTCAACTGAAACTGCAGGGTTGCCACCTGATCTCAGGTAATTTAGTTTCAAAGTGGACTTGGGATTAGATTGAATGGCTGCAGGTGAGAAGGATGAGGGAGAAATCGATATGAAACCAGGACTTGCTTTCTTGAGGGGTGTGAAAGGTGGGGTTATAAATGAATCTAATAAGAATTCACGGGGCTCATCTCCTTCAATATAATCTCGAAGAGCTGCAGAAACTCTTTTTAAGGATTGGATGTAGGCTACATGCCCCGAGGCAAATCGGGTTCTTTGCTCTACTGCCTGTTTAATGAAATTCTTTCGATCTTTACAAAGTTGAACTGCCTCTTCATCATCCAGTTTTGATGTAGAACATCCCATGATTTACTTCCTTCTTTACTCCCTTATAATACACTGTGAATTTTTAAGACTTGAACCAAAGCAGAAATCCCAAGGGTGCTCCTCAGTATTTCTCACAAGATTCATATGGATTTTTCCCAGGCTGTTCAGCAAAAACAAATGACTTCAAGAACTTGAACCATCTTGATGAAACATTATCAAGCAGGAAAAGATTTCCTGAGAAGTGAAGTTAAGGACAGGTAAATTAACACATAAACAGATTCTTTAGCTGATATGCTAGGGAACAATTTTGAAAAGCTATGGTGCTTCTTTCCTTAAATTTCAAGTCTTAGAACATTTCAAACCTGTGCACCAGAACAAAGAAATGGACATTCATTGAAGATTTCTCCATAAATTCTCCCAAAAACCAAAGAAAATGTTCAGAAAATTTGGTGTATCTTCCGAGTAAGAGATAATTTACAGAACACAAGCTACAAAGCCTAAGACAAAGATGAATAAATTTGTTATAAATGTTTGAGATTGCAGTGTTATAATTTAGAATAAAGAATATACAGTTTAACACAAATGATCAACGCATGAAAATTTACTAGCCTTTTAACAGTAATAACATAAGCTGACTGAAAATAAAATGGTAATAACCTAAGAAGAAAAATGCATAGGAACCTGAATGAAGATGAAAGACACAGAAATATAATCCAAAAGAGAGAGAGATTGCAGAATCACAATGTTCAGTTACAAGGCAGCCAGAAAAAGGACACAACAAAAGAAGGTAGATGAAAATTCTCAATGGAAAGAAAAGAAAAACATTAATTTAGACTTAATCAAATGTTGAAATTCTCAATGGTTTCATTTGATGAGTACAAAAACAAAGATGAAAATTCCAATCACTTGCTGCTATTGAAAATTCAAATGAACTGTTCATTAGAAGAAAAATCACCACAAACATCTGATTTTTTTCTTGAAGAAGGAAAGAATGAAGAATAAACAGTACCCACTTTAGAACTATGCAGAATGGGTTGGAAAAAAAAGATAATAGAAAAGCATTCCAAAGTTAATGAAAACAACCCACTTTTGTACATAAATGAAACATTAAAATAACTTTTTCAGTTACAAAAATAAAGCCAATAACCACAAGAATTCAAGATAGTAATCATATAAAAACATCATGAAAAAAACCCAGATAACAAAACAAAATTTAAAGTCTTTTGAAAAAAAAAAAGAGTCATTTAGGACAGAGAAACAACAAAAGTGCTTCAAAATGAAGCAAAACAAGCTAAACAAAGCATGAAAATTTAAACCCATAAAAAAAAAGAAAGAAAGATTTACCATTTCATTGTTATAATAGACTGTCATTACAAAAAAAAAAAGAAAAAAATTCATACCAGGGAAGAAATGTAGGCGGGAATAAGATGGAGTTGCTTGGGGTTTGATGAGAGAGAGAGAGAGAGAAAGAGAGACGTTAAGAAAAGCAACGGTCAAAAGCCAAGTAAAAGAGAAAGTGAGAAAATTAAAATATATAAAAAAAAACAAAAAAAAAGTTTCAGGTTGGAGAACTAACTAAAGTAAGAAAACGAGTGGGGGGACAAGGAATATGAACTTGTCAGAACGTTTGCCCTTCATGCTTGACTTTATTTCAATAATGCCACCCAGTCGTATTTCGTGAGTTCCGTCAAATGACAATTGTACCCATCCCCTACACGCTGGAATTGCCTTGCTGCGATTTGTTTGCTTTTGATTATTGTTTTGAATAAAATCATGCCACTTGCGTTTTAAACGGTTGGAATGTTTGGGCTTACAATGCATGATTGATGGTGATTGTGCTTTTAATATCAATGAAAAAACACAAGCTAAATACTGTTTTTATTTGTTTACAAGAGTAATATCATATAGACATAATATTTGAAACAAATTTTGAAGTATTTAAAAAAATTTAAAAATTAGAAGATAAATAAATAAAAGATCTTGGATCTATAATTAAAGATTTTCCATTAACTTTACTTTAAATTGGAAACATGAACTTGTGACATGTAAACTTTTATATTAAGTGAAATTTATACTTTATACACAAAAAACCATTCCATTAATGATAGTATTTGTTAATTAACATATATTAGGAAGAGATGGAATGATTATTGAGTTTGTAAGTAAGGGTCGCCCTTAGTTAGTATTATTGAGGCAAACCCACAATTGTTATGTGACCAAACATTGATTTAACCCATGCTCATAACATTAAATGGTTGAGATTTGATAACTAAGAATGGGATTTAGCCATTTTATCTCTCCATTCCTTTTGACCAACGTTGCAAAATGTAGCATACTGTGTTTGGTGAACCACTTAATACTTAAGTGTCAATAATTAAGGATCTTTGTCTTTGGCTTTTGACTTATT
This sequence comes from Theobroma cacao, assembly GCF_053813885.1. NCBI lineage: Eukaryota > Viridiplantae > Streptophyta > Magnoliopsida > Malvales > Malvaceae > Theobroma > Theobroma cacao. The sequence continues at coordinate 15,749,870 of NC_142647.1, forward strand.
TTTAATCCTTTTTTTAGTACTTTACTCATTTAGGTATATGTAGTTCTAAATTTAGGATCAATGTGATTAGGATTAGCTACTTGATTCACAAGCTTGATAAAAGTTTAAAACAATTTACATATTCTTTATTTTCTCACTAAAGTTAACTTTTCCTTTTATCTTTTTTTTTTTTTTTCCATGGACACAAAGAACCTTCCATCCACTGCCAAGTGCCAAAAGGTGGAAGAGATGAGGATTGTACTGAACCGGATTTACATTTTAAACATCACTTCCAAAAATCAAATGTTTTAGAGCCGTTTGATTATATCCACTGATGGGTGGACCCATTAGTATTTTGGACACATGTCTTCTTGTCAATGGCTAATCATTGCATGATGAAAATAATTCTACCGAAAAAAGATGGTGCATAGTTTTGGTTAATTTAATCTCATTTCAAGGAGAAATTTGGCCCAAAACAATTACTGTAGAGAATTTTGAAAAGCAAAAAAGGGGAGTCGGCTCTAAAGAAAAAGAGGCACCACCGGTCCCAGAGAAAGACTGGGGATGCCTCGGTAACGGCATACTCCGAAATCCCCCACCACTTTATAACCAATTATCAGAAATGCCATTGTAGAGGAGTTCACTCATCCTACCACATAACAATTTGTATTAGATTTGTATCAGATTTGATCAAGAGTGGGTTTGGGTCCAGTTGGCGTCATTTTCTGTTCAAGTCATTTCGGCATTTATTCATTTGTTTGAATTATCTCGAATTTCGCTCATAATTAAACGGATTTTGTTTCATAAATCTTACTTAAAATTTTATTACTTTAACATGAATTAAATGTTTAGTTTTTTTAAATGAGCTTTTGCATGTAATTAAATTTTATATTTCATGAAAAATTATTTAATTTCAAGTTTGATCAATTTTAGTTGTTATTACTGGCTTAAGTCAGACTAATTTCGAATTCAAATCATTTTATATTAGGGTCACTTTGAAATTTAAATTTTTTTAAATTCAAATTTTTAATTAATTTTAACTTGGTTAAATTTAGATTTTTTTTGAGCAAGTATTGGAATTCGAGTTCATTCTACTTACCCTAAATTTGATATGTAACAAAAAAAATCCTCTATTATAAGTTGAAATGCAACCATTTATACTTAATTCTAACTAAATTAAGGGTTTCTTGCAGACCCTGTACGGTGGGATTTGCAAATATAAATCCCCCGTCCCCTCTCGTGCCCCACATTCATATGTTCACGCCATTGGTCCTTTTGTCTATTAAAATAAGATAATGGCAATTGCTTGTTGGCCCACTCCAGTTAAAAAAAAATAACCTTACTTTTTTTTTTTTGAAAAGGTGATAATTCATTCATCATAAAGATCATTGCTACAGCCAACAAGGAGGAAAACCAACGTCCAAGCTACCAGATAAAATTGCAAAGAAAACAAAGTACTTATCTACAACATCCAAAACCACCCTTGCCTTCCCCAAAAAGCAACATATACATCTCCCATCAAACAAAAAGAGATTAGCAAAACATCAAAACAAACAAGAAGAGGAGATCCGGACTTGACTCATAACTAAAATACCTATACAACCAGGTTGTTCATACACAATCTACAAAAGTAATAGCAAAAGTATAGAAGCTCCCTCGTACACTTCAAAAATCTTTTCTGTTCATTGGTTGTCCACACGAACCGCAACCTTTTCAGCCTCATGAAAACCACTTGTCCAAAGCGCCTCTAATGATCTTGAATAGACGGAAACAAAAAAAAAAAAAAAAAACCAACACAAACCACAATAGACAACAATAAGCTGCCATGACCAGGAAAAACCAACATTCATTGTAATCCTGATGCGCCCTCAACCCCTTCATCCAACTCATTAGTTACCCATATAAATTCTTTCGATCTTTGCACCTCGATTTTGGTTAAGTAATCTGCGACTTCGTTTGCTGATCTGGGTATTTTCCTAAAACTCCATCCCCTCAGTTGAGTTTTGAAAGACTCCATTTGCATCATTGTGATCTCAATCTCCATGGGGCCACTGATGGATCCTTTGCCCACTTCACTGCCTTTTTCGAATCACTTTCTATGATAACGTTAAAGGTGGTAGCCCATCATGAAGTTGCAACTATTTGAAGAGCCTTTTTGATAGCCATGGTTTCAACCGTATTAGCATTCATCACATCAACACACATCGAAAATTGTATTAAAATTCTACCCACCTCGTTTCTAAACACCACCCTAATTCTAGCCTCACCTAGATTACCATTGGAAGCTCAATCCACATTAAACTTAATGCTTCCGTTAAATGGTGGCTACCATGCCTCAATAGGTTTTCCAAGTTTGGATCTTTTTAGGGGCAGCTCTTATATTTGGCATTTGTTCCAAATTCGACACAGATATATTTAAATTTGGCCATTTGGCATTTGCCCACTAAGCAACATGTAACTTCATTATATCATAAACTTGTAAACAATCCCACATTCCGCTTTTAAAAAGAACATCATTTCTAGGAAGCCAAATTGACCATATTATCCCCAAAAATGCCATTCTCCATATATTCCCATTATTTGTTGTCTTACCAGCCACATTCCAACTAAGAAAATAGCCAAGTGGGTCTCTGTGATTAACCCACATCAGCCCCCAATTGTTTGCCCACCGGTGCCAAGTTTTCCATGTCTCATCGCAAGTGAAGAATAGGTGCGCCACAGATTCCAATTCTTTTCTAACACAATAAACAGCAGGCAACATCATGTCTAAGCAACCATTTCCTCATCAATTCCTCCCTAACTACAATTTTCCCTTCAATCAATTGCCATTCAAAAACCTACACTTTAAGTGGAGCTAGTCTCTTCCATAAATCAAGCATTCCATGGTTCAATTTCAGCACATGTCTACAAAACGATTTAGAGGTATATAAGCCACTAGTGGTGCCTTTTCAAATTAATCTGTCATCAAAGTTTTTCTTGAGAAATTGCTCATCTAGTAACATACTAAAATCAGCCCATTGGTTTTCCTCCCAACCAAAAGATTCCTTCTAATTTCAATTTGCCATTATCGCTTTTCCTCCACCCACTCTCCAAATTGTTCAATAGTTCCACGTTTAGTAGTTGCCAAAGTAAAAACTCTCGGAAAGCTTTCTTTCAAAACAACCCTCAATCTACTGTTCATTTCAAAAATAAATTTTTTTGCCATCACCAACCACAAACCTCATACCGTTCTTTACCACTCATGGCCTACCATCTATTGAAAAAAGTGGATTCATAATATTCTTCCAAACTCCCAAAATCATCTTATATTTCCTCCAATAAGCAACAAGTTTTCATTAGTACCTCTAATTTTTTCAATAATTATTTTCCTCCATAAGCTTTTGGACTCATTTCCAAAATGCCAAATCCATTTATTGAGCAACTCATTCCCAAAAATAATAGGACATTGCTCAAATATAAAAGAAAAAAAGAGAAAAAACACTCTCTGTTAACTCCATATGTTTTTTTATGATAACAAAATATTTTTTTCATTAATGTCTAACCTCACTATTTAAGTGTGTAGGATATAGTTTATTTCCCCTAACAAATTTGTTAATTAAGGGCAAGTCAAGATGCTTGCTAAATTTGAAGATGAGTTAATTAGTTAAAGAAAGAAGAAAAAAGTGATTAGTAAAGATAGAACATTATTAACTGATTAACAATGAGCCTTAACCAATTAAGGTATAACTAGACATTGACTTAAAGCAAGATAGAGGACCCTTAATCAGTTAGCACCAGGCTTAACTGATTAAGGAAGTGCTGGAAGCTGAATTTAAAGACATGCTATTTGGTTAAGAAGTTTGGTTAATCAGTTAGAGCACATAGACCCAATACCTTCAAATGCCAAAATCAAGTTTAAAAAGATAGTTGACCATTGAAGGGAGCCAAAATGGAAAAGTTCAAAATCTGAAGATTTTTAGTTAATTAAAGCTGATTTTAGTCAGCTATGGTTGAAAAAAGTAGAGCTTCAACCAGTTGAGGGAAGAGTTAACTAATTAAAGGAACACTATTGTGCAAAGAAAAATGAAAACAGAAAGTTTGTAATCGGTTAGAGCCTGTCGTAACCAGTTAGAGGAAGTTTACTAAACAAGAAAAGCTTGAAGACAGAGATCTCTTAATTGGTTGAGCCTCCTATAATCATTAACACAGAGCACATAGCAGTAAGACAGTACAAGGTAGAGAAACTGTAATCAGTTAGAGTTGCCTGTAACCAATTAGCCGAACTTTATCTATCCTTTTGAATTTAAATACTAGAGGACAAAATAACGGCTAGAATAGCATCAAAGTTGTTCGTAACAGCTAGAATTTGTCTTGAACAATAAAATCTGTCTTCCCAAGTATAAATTGAAGCTCCAACTATCAAAGAAGGTAGATTGAAGCACCAAAGAGCCATTTTGAGCAAAAAAGCCAAAGTACCTTCACCAAAAACACTTGTTTTTCATTTTTATCCTTGAAAAAGTGTTTGGGCTTGATTGTAATCTTTTTAAATCTATAAAAATAATTTGTTGTACTTCCTTTTCTTCTTTTTCTTGGGAATTAGAGTGTGAAAAGTACTCTAAAAACTATTATAAGGGATTAGAGCTTGGGTTAGAAGCTAACCTTGTAAAAGCTTAGTGGAAGCTGTTAATTCCATTGGTATAGTGAAGTTGGGTTGAAAATCCTTGATCAGGAGATCAAGGCAGTGGATGTAGGTCAAGGGGATCGAACCACTATAAATACTTATACATTGTTCACTTTTCTCTACTTTTCCTTACTTAGTGTTTTTTTAACTATAACAAGTTTTAAATTTTCCTTCCTCTAGTTAATTAGGAGCTCTATTAACTGAAAATGGCCAACTTTAAAATTTTTACTGCTATTTACCCCTTCTAACACACCAACGGGACCAATAAGTGGTATAAGAGCCAAACCCTCAATTTAAGACTTAACATCTTTAGGTGAGATCCATATGGGTTTGCCAAAGTCTGTTGTTACAAGCCATGTTAAAAAAGATTTTGTTGCATTTTAATGCCTAAAATATTATAGTTACTTACAAACTAAAACTTCAAATCCTCTCAACTCTCTTAATTTCTTTTTTTTTTTGACGATTTGGCACCGATTAAAGTGTTTTTAATATGTTTTCATAAATCAAAACACAAATTTTCTTATCTAAAATACCTATTTTGCCTAAAATAAAAAAAAATTCTCTTTGAAACCTTAGGTTTGTAAATTTAAAATTCTTGAGTTAATTGGTATCTAGCTCTCAAATTGATTTAATTAAAAGCTATTTCAAACACCTGTAATCATTTATATCATTTTAGTTTCATCCAAAATATCTAAAAATTAAATTTCTTAAATAACCACCCACCCCAAGCACATCAAAATTATCGCTTGGGGTTTTGAAAGAGCAGAAGAGAGAAATCGAGAGCATAACAGATGAATGCCAAAGAGAAAAATTGATAAAATTAGAGAGAACTAGATAGTGAGAGAAAAAAATCAGAAGTACAAATGGGGTGAAATTGTGATGAATGGTTTAATTTATTTGAAATAGTTTAAAGGATTTTTTTCAAGTTATGAGTAAATATGGCTAAAAATAATTAAATTTATTTTGATGGTTATTTTTGAAATGCTCTTATCAAGGAGGGTTATTCCTCACAATTTCCTTTGAAAAAAAATATATTAATAGAAACCAAAAAGAGAAGAGAAAGAAAAGGGAAAAAAAGAGAAAATGAGGAAAGAGAGATAAAAAGGTAATAGGCATTCATGTCACATCGTTAAATATCAATTATATATATTATTTTGAGGTGAATTATTTATTTTTTATATTAATAGACCAAAAATTAATTATAATTAATATTAAAAAGTAAGAGTAATTTATGTTTATATATGTTTATAGTCTAATTCTGCAAATGTAACACTTGCATACTCTTTTTTTCTAATTTAAAGTATTGAGAAAAACAAATCTACACAGAATTTTTTTCTTCTAATTTTATGTAAAACATCCATTTTTTTTTAGAAGCTTGTGCTTGTGCAAAACAAAATCATGTTGCAGGAGATGGTTTTTTTGATATCTCGGACATTGTCGTAAACAAAAACGCCATGCATATTACACTGCAGGTTTATTGAACGATTTTTTGATTGAAGATTAAGGATAAGAAAGTGTTTGAACAAGTATAAAATTATTACATGCTAAGTCAGTGAGTGAATGTTGATTTTTTTGTGCGTTTAGTGATTTGAATGCCATATTGTTTAAGAATGTGGTTTAGTGTTTTGTTGTTCAGTGTGCATTACTATATTCTGTTGAAAATGCATTTCAGATAGTACGAAAAGGTTGATATTAAACCGAATGAGGAACCGATCATGATTAATCCAAAGCTTCGAGAATGATGTAAACTAAAAATCCCTGATACGGTGGTGAATCGTAAGGAGAAAGATGTGAATCCAAAGCATGAACTGGTCATGCTACAGCAGGCCATATGTGACATGGCTGTGACATGGTAGATTTAGAATTTATGAAATGCTATGGTGAGAATATGTGATATGGCTGAGACACGGTAGGGTTTAGAGTTTGTGACATGCTATGGTAAGGTGAGAATATGTGACATGGTAGGGTGAGAATACGTGACATGACATGAAAGGAATATGTGAGACAACATGGTGAGAATATGTGACACGCTAGTGTGAGAATGTGACACACCATAATGTGAATATGTGACACAACATGGTGTGAATATGTGACATGCCATGGTGAGAATATGTGAGATAGCATGGTGAGCATATGTGACACGGCTGTGACAAGACAGAGTTTAGAGTTTGTGATATGCCATGGTGGGATTGTGTGACACGACATGGTGAGAATCTGTGACACGGCATATTGAAATCGTGTGAGATGGCATGGTGAGAATTTGTGACAGGCTGTGACATGGTAGAGTTTAAAGTTTGTGACACGCCATGGTAGGAATATGTGACACGACATGGTGAGAATTTGTGACATGAAATGTTGAAATCATGTGAGACGACATTATAAGAATCTATGACATAGCATGGTCAGAATGTGTGACATGGCGTGGTGAGAATCTACGACATGTCGTGGCTTGCATATGTGACACGCCATGGCTTGAAATAGAAAAAAATGCAAAAATAACAAGGAAACCGTTTGAAATTCCATGGCATGCATATTAACGGTTAAGGTGTTTAAAAGGCCTTCGCATTTTATTATATTATACTTTCATCATTCACAAACGTTTGTGTTTAAGGAAGTAAGAGAGTTTGATTTATTCGTCATTCTCAAAGGGACTAGAGTGTTCAACTTCGTTCTGTGCATACTTAACGAATCACAGTAATAATGTCAGTTCTCAATAAAGAGGTCAGTCAGTCGTCAATTAAAACTTTCTTCTTTTTGGTAATTTTTTGCTAGGTTGTTGTGATATGTTTGTGCTTTTGCATTTGCTTTTGCTATTTTCTCCCTGGTTTTATGGTTTCTGGGTAAATTGTAGAGAGAACTACAACATTTTGCTAACATGGTTTATGGTTGTACCAAAGTTTTGAAGAGGGTCTGCATATCGTGTAACTCGAATAAAAAGGTTTTTGATCTGACGTGTAGTGGGTTAATAAGCTTTTAGGGTTTTTAGCTTTTGTATGGGGTTTAGGGGGTAAATTGCATAATCCCTAGCTTATCACCACATTGGGTATTTTAGGTTAGTTTGTGAAACGAATCAGTAATTATAATTGGCGTGTCATGACATGGTAGGGTTGGCTTGTCACGACACAGTATGATTGGCTTGTCACAACATGGCTTAGCGTTGATGTGTAACAACATTTGACTTCGTATGCTATTGTTGAATTTTCTCACGCAAGTGCACGTATCGTTAACAAGTAATATAATAATGAAGTAGAGTATCGTTCCTACGGAGAATTGTTTAATTCCTACTGTTAACTACTAAAATTATAACATCCTAATTTTATTCAAACAATTAAAATAGAAAAGAAAAATTAAAACTAAAGAACTAAAATCAAATAGTAAATAAAACTCACTTAATTACCAGATCGAAGATTATAATATCCCTTAATACTTCATATGATTATTGTATCTCTTTCTTAACTTAGTTTAATGGATTAAATTGCTAACCTAGAGTCATAAATTATTTACAAGTCTCTGTCGAGTTTCTTATAAAAATACTTCTCCTTTAAGTCCTCCGAAAGGTTACTTTTATAGGCTTTCAAGTTAGGTCAAGTTGGGTGAATAAAGAAGTCAATTTCAGCTGACATGTCATCATCAGACTATGTAAGTCGCATCTTTGCCAAATTAATTAACATAAATCATAATTGCTTTAGGACTACTGTAGTATGTCAACTTGGATAAGATTTTTGACCATTTTAAAGATCAAACTTGGTAAAGTATTAAACATAAAAGTTGTAAATCTTTCTCTTAGCTTTCCAATGGTTCAATAATCGCTTCATTTGGATCTTTGTAGAGAAAGTTATGGCCAAAATACCAAAACATGTGCATTAAAAGTCTACACCTCGAAATTGCTCTCCTTCTTTTACTAAAATTCTTCTTTCAAACACCTACAAAAGCACAAATAAATCAATAAAAACCTATCTTAACCACATTAAATATAAAATTAATCAAGATTAGATTGACTCACTTAAAATAACTAATTTAAAATAATTAAATAAAATCTACTAATTTCTATGCATTACTACAAAAACTAACCTAAATTATTATCAAAATTAAGCCCAAATAACTCTATATCATAGAGTTATCATATGCCTAGCATGTAACAACATTTTTCTTGGTATACTTACCGTGTTAGCGCGTAACAACATTTTACTTGTATGCTTAACATGTAACAACATTTGAGTTGGTATGCATAGCGTGTAACAACATTTGAGTTGGTATGCATAGCGTGTAACAACATTTATTTCTTTCTTCAGTCTACTATATTACACATTATGGGTTAACTATTTGTTGGTTTATCTCACACGTGCATGTGTGATATGTTTTGTAGATATAGATCAGAGAGTATGATAACCTTGACACTTTACTTGTTTTGCCGAGGAAAAAGTGGGCATTCAAAGTCTCTATTAACACCCATTGTAAGTGGTTGCAACTACGTTACATCAATAAGATTCTCTAAGAGAAAGGGGACTACGATGCAATCAAACATACATGCTTCGTAATGCTGCTGGAAGTATATCCACAAAGCTACTTTTGCATTGGTCTCCTACAGAATATCATAATTTGTCAAATCACTAAGACAGAGTCAATGGACCATAAGTTATGGTTTGCCTCTAGTAAGACCTAGGAGCGTATATCAAAGCAGGAGTTCTGCCTTATCACCGAACTCAAGTTTGGTCCATTGCCCGATGTATTCACAATACCATACGAGGTGTTCCGATGGAATTCATGCTAGATACTGGAACGAGCAGTAAAGTGTTAAGCTGTAGGCATTTCTTGATATGTTTTATGGAGGTAACTTTTAGCAATCAGGAGACACAACCAAGATCGCACTCGTCGTGATTGCGAATAATATTTTATTTGGTCAAGACTACCGTAGATGGGTGACGCCTTGGCTCTTGTCATTGGTGGAGAACATCGATGCTTGGAATGTCTTCCTTTGGGGTCAATATATTTGGAGGCTGACTGAGGAGTGGCTATCGAAGGGGTTCGAAGTGTCTACCCTAAACTTGCAGAAAAATAATCGTTTAAGCTACAACATTTACAGATTTACATGGGTGATACAGGTACTGTCACGTAACATTTTCTTGTTTTTTTTTTACATTATAATTTATGGTTGGATTTTTTTATCATTTATAGTATGATAATGGTTACATTTAACTTGCAGTTTTGGGCAATGAAGGCAATTCTTGCCTTCTAAAAATTAGTTGCCTCTTTTACTCTGAAAGATAATGTCTACCCACATATGTGCAGGTGGCAATGCAATCAAAAGCCGAAATCTTCTACAAAGCGGTTGAGAAGTTGGAGTCATCATCAGCAGGTGAGTGAACAATTACTAATTTATGTTGTGAATTTGTATAATAATTATCATAAAATTTATCAAAATTCTTATTTTGTAGTTGTGGGAACACAAAACCTTGGAGCCTACCTCAGATGAGGCCACACGAGAATATTGTGTGGACATCGATATCCCCTTATCTGAGGGGCACCAGTATGTGCCAATAAGGCACATGGAGGATCGAGTGGAGTGAGGTTTAAGTGCAAGGGAAAAGATGAGAAACCTAAAAGAGAAAAGAGTCGCTGGTCCCGTTAAGCGGAGACACATTGCTTTTTCTGGAGATGATGAGCTGTCAAGCCTTGAGTTGACGGAGAAAGGGGACGACCATGACAATGTCAGTTAATCATCGATAAGGACGGTTTTTATGGATTATGTTCAACAATTTCATATGTGATTATCGAATAACACAGTAATTTTTATTATTGTAGTTGATAGATGTGACGATAGCTCCTCAACCACTGACAGGTCTTACTTAAACACACAATGCTAATGAGCCATTGGTAAAGACGGTTCTAACTATTTGTGTTCAACAATTCCATATATGATTATCGAATAACACAGTAATTTCTGTTATTACAGTTGACCGATGTGACGACAACTTCTCAACCACTGACAAGACCTACTCAGATGCACAGTACTAATGAGCTACCATTAAGGATATTAAAGTTCTAATGGTTTATGTTCAACAATTCCATATGTAATTAGCGAATAACATAATAATATCTATTATTGTAGTTAATCAATTTAACGAGAGTCAATAACGGTGTAGTCACCAAAAGTCAGTTGCAATGGATTATGCACAAGCATAGAAGAGACATGTTAGAGCTGAAAGCTTCAATTCAATCATTGAAGGACATAATGAAGACATTTGAGGACCGTATGGTTGGTTGGATTCTAGACGACTTGAATTTACAAGTATGTTAATCTCGCTTCATTCATATATTGGTGGTTTACATTTAGCGGGTGTAATCCTATTTTATATTTTCAGTTAATAGGTTAGATATTTTATAAGTTAACGAATTTTTTCATTTGTCTCATTCTATAAGGCGGTGCTTCATATCACCATGATGGTGAGCACCACAATGGTGCTAATGATGGGCAACATAATGAACTTGGTGTTCACATTAACCATGATGTTGTTGGTGCTGACGGAGAGAATGTAACTCATGTTGATAACGTTCTTGATAATATTGTGGCAGGAGATGTGACCCTTCAATCAGTTGATGCCGAAAGAGACCATACTCCTTAAGCCGATGCGATTATCCATGCATCTACGAGAAAGGAGAGGGATTTTCACTCAGTTAAGGCTGAAAGAGACCATGTTCCTTAGGCCAATGCGATAGTCAAGGCAGCTGCAGGAGGGGATGGGAACCTTGCATTAGTTCAGGTTGAAGGAAACCATGTTCCTTAGGCCGATACGGTAATCTAGGTAGCTATGGGAGGGGATGGTCACTTTGCATAAGTTCAAGCTGAAAGGGATCATGTTCCTCAGAGCACTCCTAAAGGCAAAGTGTTACAGTTGTCGTCACCAAAGTTGTTTGACGTCCATAATCGTGAAGCACTCATTTCAGACCCAATTGAACTAGCACAGGTCAAAATGGCCAGCAAATACATGGCAAGGTCATACGTTGACTTGTTGGTGAGCCGTCGGGATCTAAAGAACTTAATGGTAAAAGCGTACGAAGCTTTCAAGAAAGATGAACATGCGAGGTAAGCTTATAAATAACATTGCAAATACTATTTTTGAATGAAATATTAATCTACCAAGCCTTTTGAAATTCATTCTGTTACATGTGCTGGAGTAACGTTAAGATCTTAGGGGATCAAGAGCCTTACTTTTTCACAACATTAGAGGATCCCAAATAGGAAATGACAAGTGAACAAATTGACGCATGCTTTAACGTACTATGTAAGCGAATTACAGGGTCGAAGTCTAAGTTGTACAACACTCGTACATGCATGGTTGATACGATATTCTTTGTAAGTTTATTTGCATATTTTTCAATTATAAAAAAACTAAAGTTTTGGATTGCATGACATGTAAACTAATGTATACATATTTCACAGGACACCATCCGTATACTCTACACTACATATCCAACTGAAGCTAAACGATCGACTATGAAAATTTCAAATAAGTTACGGGGGTACGTGGAGGGTGATAGGCCGATATATGAGAAAAAATGGGAAGATGTCGATTTCATCCTCTAGCCTTGCAATGTGGGTGGGTACTGGGTGGTTACGAAGATCAACTTGGTCAAATGGTTGATCAAGGTGGTGGACTCCGCAAGAACTTTGACTGTTAAGGATAACGGAGTGCGTGCGACTCAAATGACATACCTTACGATGATGATGCCCATAATCTACCACCAATCTGGTTATTTCAACAAAACGCACAAGACATGAGATTCCACGCCAATGCCATTGGAAATTAATTTGCCAAAATCATTAGTGCATTGCCAAAATGATAGCATCAACTATGGTATGTTTACCATAAGGTAAATTAATGATATTTTGCAATCAGAACTGATCAGAGTTAAGTAGAAATTTTTATCAACAACTGTGAGAGTAAACCCTAAACCCTACACCATGAACATATCGGGAGTTGTATGTAGATTTTTTACAGATATAATTAATTTAATATTCGTACATTTTATACATTAATTTTTCAATTTAGACACAGTGCCTATAATGATCAGAAACTGATGTAAATTAAATTAATTGGTTATTTTACCTTCAGCCTGTGGGTTTTTTACTGATGGCATGTCACAACTAGCCTTAAACGACGTTTAACAAATGTGACATGTCACCATAATATTGCACTAACTCAATGTGCCACCACAAGATGTCAACAACATTTAACAATTGGAGCGTGGCGTGTCACCCCATAATACTAAAATGACTCAGCATGTCATCACAAGATGTCAACGATATCTAACAATTGTAGCATGGCGTGTCACCCTATAATACTACAATAACTCAGCGTGTCACCACAAGATGTAAACGACATCTAACAATTAGAGCGTGTAACAATATAATATGACTTAATGAAATGCTATTGTTGCTCAAAATTTGAGTCTTGTGAAATCATTTTTGGGTACGGTATCTTTCCATGACTTATTTATTTAAAATTAATTATAAAACTTGTTGAAAATTCTACTCATCTACATAAATTAAATTAAAATATTTGAATTAAATAATATATGATCTTACATAGTAAATTATCAAGTTCAGTAATAAACAATATGACAATTTTCTATTCATTGATCAAAACTAAATACAAAATTCAAATAATCAAATAATATATCTATAAAATAAATAAAAAAAAGACTCACCATATGTCTACATCACTCATGGATATAACGATGACATTTTCTTAGCCATTATTAACTAACAAACATAAAATGTGAATGAATGTAAAAAATTGCAAGAGGAAATTGTGAGAAAGGTATTGGACATGGCTCACACATTAGGTAGGCCAACAAACTATCTTCATCTACAAGACACCTTACATTCCTAGACATTGTCCTTCGTATTAGACAGGTGTTGTGTGTGTGATTGGTTTATCTGCAAGTTGAACATGCTTTTGGTCATTGCATTCGTGGAGGCGTCAATTGACTTGGAGATGATGCCGAATTTGTGGATGGAATTACAAATGGGGATGAGCAATTCTGTTTATTATGCTCATACCTCTTGCATTGTGAACATCTCCGTGGTTGGCTACCTTCACCAACCGATGGAATCCTTTTCCTCTTAGGTTTTCCCACTTGACCTTGCCAAGGTGGTGGCTAAAAGACGATATGTTTCACATGAATGGGGATGTCCCAGTCATTGGGATACCTTACTGGGCGAATGGACCTCACATAACCCTCCGCCAAAACGGTTGTCTTGTAGTAATCAGCACATAATTCAACGGCTTTACGTTTGCATTTACTGAAAAATACAATAAACTTAATGTTCAAGCACAATGTAAATGCTATGTTAATTGAGGTTCAAATAAAAAATAAAGATATATTAACCTTATTACCGCAATAGCATGGCTGCATGGCAGTAAATCTGTCTAGAACTCACAATATGAACATGTCTTTTTGGACAAGTTTACAAGTCCGTCCATCTTCCTGTTTTTAACTTCAAACTCTATTCCATTGCTAGGTTTAACTACAAAGTAATGTGCATTATTGAACCGTTTGCTCAATTGCTTGGTAGCCTAAGGGCTGAAGGGTGTTGTCACCTTGATGGCCTCTTCGTACCGGTTATGGAACCAACGCTAGAACATGTCTTTGATGAAATCGATCAGAACAATGATTGGCATTTGTCTTGCATGCTTCAAACATGAGTTAAGACATTCCGCAATGTTGGATGACATGAGTTGGTATCGCTTTATCGATGAACGTGTACGTGCCCATCCTCAAGCCTATTTTCATAAGGTCATAGTAGGTTCTCGCGTAAATATGCTTGAGTTGATTCATATGTATGTTGAAATCGAAAACCTTATAGTAGTATTAAAAAAGGGTGAAAATCATAGAATCGTCATCATGCTTGAACTTGTTTTTAAAGTTTTTCTTCAAGTGGTAACCGCATAAACCATGGTGTGTTTCTAGGTATGCATTTTGGATTACTTTCTTAATGCCGAGATGCTAATTAGAAATGAGCATAACATTTTCAAGACAACTAACCGCATCACGCATCTTGCTAAGAAACCACGTCCATGAGTCTTCGTCCTCAACATGGGCTAAGCCAAATGCAATTGGATATATGCATTCGTTCGCATCTTTGCATATAGCGGTAAACAAAACACAGTTGAACCTGCCTTTCAGATGTGTCGTACCAATTGCAATCGTAAGACGCATTACATCCTTAAACCTTTGGATACAAGCCTCGTATGACCAAAAACAATATTTGAATCTTTATGCCCTATTAGTAGCCACTACAATGATTGTGTCGGGATTTTCTCGTTCTAACATATAAAAATATAAGAGTGGTAGTTGAAATGACTCATTCGGGGGATCGAAAACAAGCCTCTCCGCATACTTCTTCGCTTGCCAGGCCTTACCATACAAGCATTCTAATCCCTATTGAACCCTCATTTCACCAATTATGTCCTTAGGGCTCAATGCTACTCCATTAGCTTGAACCTTCTGTGACATAAGTTAACCAATTATCTTCGCACTCGCGATTCGAAATCACCATTGCAAACGATCGACAATACATGCATGTACTTTGTGGAACGTCAGAACTTGACAATATTCTTCTTTAAGTAACTTCATTGCATACACATCGAACTTACATGCCTTGTCCTTGCAACCAACCTCAAAACGACCTTTACATGACCTTTTTACTTTTATCTCAAACTGTTCTTTTATAGCCAACATGTTTAAAGCTTGTTTCAGCTCGACTTTTGAGGAAAAAATGTTTCCTTTATATAAGTGATCATCGGTACATGTCAACTCCTCAATGGTAATTTTTTGGAAGGATAACCTTTCTGCACCTAAAATTAGCCACGTACAAGATATCCTTGCATTTCCCCTTTCTTGATAACTTTCATTGAGCAATGTCTAAGGAAAACGATCCTATTCTCACTAGCGATGGGGTTCTTGTATATGGGGTCATCACACTGAACATTTCCTATATCAACACTTCCAATAGGTTCCATTTCGCTTTTAACATTATTACAAATTGGAATGTCATTGTCATAAAGCCAATCATCATCTAAACTATCATCATGACATTCATCAAGCCCATTATCTGAATTGTTATAAGATCTATCTTCACCGCTAGGAACAAATCCTCATTTCCCTCATCAGATGCAGTACTATCCTTGAACGTCATAGTGTCATCCTCCAACATTGCAGTGTTATCCTCAAGTGTCGCAGTTTTATTTGAAAATGGCATTACATGCTCTACAGTTTCACCCAATCATTACATTTGTTGGACAGAAGCAAGTAATTGATTCGATGCACATGCTGATCAAAATTGTGCAACCAACTATTCTGTGAATGTCGTGTGTCTACTAAGCTGCACAAACTCGTATGCATATGTCAATTACTATTGTTGTGGGTTACGGATCTAATGTTGTGGTATATGAGAAGCATTGTAAATCTCATTTTGATTGAGCTGATTACCATATTGTACAGTTTCTTCATATGACATAACATTTGTATGGCATTCTTTATGTCACGACCCAAATTTCGGGCCATGACCGACTCATGGGCCCAATGGACGTAATCCACGAAGCCCAAGCAAGCCTATTAATTTGACATGTTTATCATTCCATCATAAACTGCTAAGTCACATTTCATAACTTAGAATCAAAATAATACTACACATTGCTATCTCATACTGGCATACCAAATGAGTGTATATACATTGTCTACAACATGTATCTTAACAATTTACATTAGGTTCATCTATACATAACAAAATAATACTCGACTTCCAACAAAGGGAGTCGGACGAATGTACAGCTACTGAATGCCAAGACACCTACCAAAAGATGGATACAAGTCTACAAGGACACCTCGTCTTAATTACTGGCTGCCTCGCGATCTGAAAACATGAAGTTGAAAACGGTGAGTACAAACCCAGTGAGTGAACAAGGAAGGGAACAAGCAACAATAAGGGAGAATTTAAAATCATGATGCACTTGTTTCAAAACAATACAATTTAGTTCCATTCATATTAAAAACCCCTCATCAAGGCCTTAATGATTAATCATTTGAAAATCATGAACCCGTACATAACGAACCATTGAAGAATGAAAGCTTCAATGATTCGCAAGCAAGTCGAATACGACAACGAATCTAACCACCCTGTTGAAATGTCCAAACCAACATGAAACGCATAACAATCTTTCACAATTTAACATGTCAAGTTTCATATGCATTACAACATATACCATTACTCATTAATTTCTATAATACACATATTTACATATGTATATATGTATACGTATACCCATCATCATCATGCACACCATCCCATCATCATCATCACCAGTTCATGCGCACTCCCTACTCGCACATGGCTGGGTCATCATCGGGTTATGTGCACTCCCTACTCGCACATAACTGGGTCATCCTCGGCTTATACGCACTCCCTACTCGCACATAGCCAAGTCAATGTCATTACACAACAATATATTCATATATATATATATATATATATATCAACACAATGTGGTAGTGCATGAATCAATAATAGTCACATGTCACAACATAAACCGTTTCTCAAGAGCTTGTTTCCAAGGCACTCATTTTTAAGAAAAGTTGTATAAAATCATTCAAACACTTTGTACAAAACAGTCACATTCCCAAAATAGTTTTGATAGGCAGTCCACTCACCAATTTATTGTTGAGCCTTTAGTTGACTCTATTTCCCCTAATGATCCAATTGGAAGGATGGGACTTCATTAGAACCTAGGATCACATTAGCATAAGCAATAGGTCAATTCACACACTATGAATCCTAAAAGCTATCTCTTAGCTAGTTTTCAATTGCCACATTAAATGGCTATCTATGTTCACTATCTTAATCACTAAAAAGTAATGAACATACTCAACAATAAAACAACTCATAATCCCAATTACTAGCCATTTTCTACAGTTAAAAATCAAGCTTAGTTCATCACTTACCCTATGACTCCTTTGTAGTTGAATTCTCTTCCAATAGCTTCCACACAAATAGGGTAATTCTCTTTTTCTCTCTCTAAAATGCCCAACTAGTGAGAGAAAGTATGGAAATAAGATTTTTCAAGGGTTTTAAGGAGAAAGAGTGGAAGAATACAAGGGTTCTAGTCAAAAGGGCTCAAAGGTATGAAAACTAGAGCTAGAGAGAGAAAATTATGCAAGCTCCATATCAAGCTTCTATGGAGGTTTTAAAGAAACGTGAGAGGGAAGAAGGAAGAAGAAGACAAGCTGCTGGAAAAATGGGAGAAGAAGTTGTTGGAAGAAGGATATTTATAGGCCAAACTTATCCATTCCCTTAAAATTACGAAAATGCCCTTGACTAGTTAGTTTGTTCTCATGCAACCCTTTGTGCAATCTTTTTACTCCTTTGACACCGAGACAAGGTCTATAATGGTCTAAACATACTCGGATTCATGAAAACTTAAAATTTTAACCCGAGGTGAAAAATGACCATTTTGCCATTACCGTGAAAATCATCAAAATTTTGGTTTCCTTTCCATTTTACCCCTAATTTCACCATCCATTTATGCCTTCGGCCTACTTAGATCATAATATTGTTTAAAAATCTTACTTTTATGGGCTTACTAAGGAAATGATGAAATTACCCCTGATCAGGGATATCGCGTATACTTCCCTTTACGAATCTATAAAGGTCAAGGTCTCACACTTTAATGGTGACATATACTACCAGAACATTCCTCTGTTCTAGTAAAATTAATGCAACATCCTTATCGTCCTTGATAATTGGGCGTGATAGCTCTTCGAGTGTACTGATCAATGCATGTAACTCAATCTCGTGAATTTCTGAGTTTATCCCAACAACATTTTTAACTAGCTTCATCAAGCTCGCAAATGACAAATCACTCTTAACCTCCGACATTCATGACTCTCCACCCTTATAAATGCCATCCACCCATTGACCACTGTATCTTATCACAAGTTGTATAATTGGAACCCCACTGAAATTTTGAAAACAAAAAATTTGTCAATCATTTTACACATTACATGTTGTGTTCTAAAACTTGTTAGTCATATTGTTACAAGCCATATTAAAAAAAAATGTTACATGCCATGTTCACAACATGTTACACACCACGTGATAACACATGTTATTTCAATATATTTTTTACACGCTATGTGCATTAGAGATGCATGGTGTGTAACAACTTTAGGCATTGTTTTTAATCCATGTTCTAATTGACACAAAAACTTTCAGAAATTAATGTGTTGTAGTAATAAACCCAATAACATACCTTGATGTTATCTCTACTCTAGGGTTTGTTTATTGATGATGATATGGCTAGATGCCGAGAGATAGACCACAACACGATAACGATAGTGCTCAACAGAGAGTTGACAGAGCTAATACAGTTCAGAGAGTTGATGACGATGGTGCTCAACAAAAAGTTGACAGAGATAATACAAATTAGAGAGTTAAGAGAGTTGAACGGATTGAAATAGCTGAGCATTTATTTTCTCTATGGCGGGAGGGAGATATCAGGAAATTAATTTGCCAAGATGTTGTTAAGGGTATTTTGGTTTATTCATGCTTATTTTTGGATAAAAACAGATAACTTTACATAAGTGGTTATTTCTAAAATTACTTTATGAGGAAGGTTATTTTTCACAATTTTCTCTAGAGAAAATGTAACCAGTTATGCAATTGATATGTAATTATGTTAGTTATTGAATTTTGAATGAGAAATACCATCATCACTATGATGCAATTGACGGGCAAGACAAAATTGACTATACATACATGAAGTCCATATTTTTTTATTCTTTTAAATAGTAAAATAAATAAGAAAAATGTTATAAACAAAAAATAATTCATAAATTAAAAAGTAATTGATATTCATACAAAGTAATTAATACTTTTTTCTTGGAACAAAATTTTTAATATATGATATAAAATAAAATACATTAATAAATGACTTTTAATTTTTTTGTTTTTTTATCTTTATATATAACCTGATGCTTTTTTTAAAAGCTTTACTTATAATGTCAAGAATTTAAATTGAAGGTATGCCATGAATTGACCAAATATGATGTTAAATAATTTAATTAAAGTTGATAAAACCTGAAATGATGCATTTGAATTCCATTTAATTTTTAAAATCAACAACTTGAGTTTGAAATTATTTGAATTCAAATAACTCAAACTTCAAAGCAAACTCAAATATCTGAATGTCGGAACTACTTGAATGATGTGAATCTAAAATATTTTGAATATGAAATGCCCAAAACTCAAAACATGGGGGAATCTAAAATCCACAATCCGCGTAAATTTAAAACCAAAAGAAGCAAACCCAGAATAATTCGACCCAAATACAAAGCAACCCGACCCGGCTCCATTGCCACCTCCCCGCACAACGGTTATATCATGGGTTGTTCAAGGTTGAAATGCGCGCAGGTGAGGTGACTACCCGTAGCCGCCATACAATGCTCAAAACAAAAGCCTCTACAGACCTGGTTTCCCGCCCAATCATCATTCTTTCGAAAACCCAACTCCACAAGTTTCGACAACAATCTTTTACAGAAAAGCTCTTATCCTTTTTGAAAAAATGCACATCCATCAAACTCTTACAACAAATCCACGCCCAAATGCTCATCAATTCCATCCAAAAACCGAACTTCCTTCTCTCCAAAATCATTGACCTTAACAACTTCGCCTACGCTTCCCTTCTCTTCTCCCAAATCCCTCAACCCAATGATTACGCTTTCAATGTCATGATCCGTGGCCTTACTACCACATGGCAACACTACTCTACAACTCTTCATTTTTATTATCAAATGAAATTTTTAGGCTTAAAACCGAATAAATTCACTTACCCTTTTTTGTTTATTGCCTGTGCCAATCTTTTAGAGCTAAGTCACGGGCAGGCAGCTCATTCGTCGGTGTTTAGACTGGGGTTGGACGTTGATTCTCATACTACTCACTCTTTGATTACAATGTATGCTCGTTGCGGTGAATTGGGTAGTGCTCGTAGGGTGTTTGATGAAATATCTGAGAGGGATTTGGTGTCGTGGAACTCAATGATTTCGGGATATTCTAAAATGGGGTATGCGAATGAGGCGGTTGGTTTGTTTGGGAAGATGAGAGAGGAAGGATTTGTGCCTGATGAGATGACGTTAGTCAGCGTCCTTGGGGCGTGTGGGGATTTGGGGGATTTAAGTTTAGGGAGGTGGGTGGAGGGGTTTGCTATAGAACATAAGATCAAACTGAATTCATTTATTGCGTCTGCTTTGATTGGTATGTATGGAAAGTGTGGGGATTTTGTATCGGCGAGGGGGGTCTTTGATGGAATGGAGGGGAAGGATGTGGTCACCTGGAATGCGATGATCACTGGGTAAGCAAGTCTTATTCTGTGCAGTTGTTTTGATATCTATTTACGTAAGTGTCAAACCTTAAGAAGTTTTCTTGTTGGCTTGGCCTAGTAAGGCCATAAGTTTGGGGATGGCACCTTAAAGACTGGGTATAACAATAAGAATGGTTGACATAAACAACGCCCAATTTACTAATCATATTAGTAACATGATTTTATTTATTAAACAAGTTATATGACATGACATGAAAAAGCCTGTTTATTTCAAACGGTGTGTGATAATTTTAATACTAGTTGACATGATAAGCCTGTTACATGATTTTATTTATTAAACAAGATATATGACATGACATGAAAGACCCTATTTAATTAAAATTAAAATGGGGTATGAAAATTTTAAGCAATGATAATGAATAAATTGGTTTAAAAAGGTTATAGGGGCTAACATTTTGATACAATTAATTAAATGGGTCAATGTAGAGCTTGTTTGGCCTAGTTTTTTTTTTAGCTGAAAAGTTATTATGAAGCTCTTATGAAAAATAATAGCTTTTAAAATTAATCTAAAGTTGTTTGATAAGCTGTTTGGCAAAATAAATTATTTAAGTTCTAATTTAAGTTAAAATTATCATAAGTCATGCCATCTTCTATCACCTAATAAAGCAAAACGGAGTAAATCTGTTTTGAGTTTATATACTTAAAATCAGAGAAATTTATGAAGAAACGGAATAACTCTCAAACTTGTATAGTTGTAATAGTATTAGATTTTTTGGTGCAGAATAGAGAAAGCCTTTAAATAGTACTTGAATGTAGCTTTGAATTTTGGATCTTCTTTTCTCTTAATCTTTGTGAGAACAAAAAAATCTTAGATTTTGTTATTCTGTTGCTAGGTCTTTTGTTTTTTGAATAGTCTTTGTAGAGAGAGATAAAGGAAAGGGAGATCGTGATTTTGTGTTGGAGAAGGGTGATTTCCAAAAGGAGGGAGAGGAGAGGGACATTGATTGAGAGGGGAGCATTTTTTGAAAAGCTGACGTATTTTTAAAAAACGATAAGAGAAAACTCATTTCTGGAGCTTTTCTTTAAGCTCTGTTTTTAGAATTTTGTTCTTTGAAATAAAACTGTTTGTTTTTTTTAAGAGCTTCTCAAAAATCTTGTTTGGCTTGGCTTCTGTTTTTAAGAGGTAGATAAGCTGAAAAAAAGCAAGGCCAAATTGGGATGCAGTCCATTTTGGATTAAGTGGCTCAACTCAAATTAGACAAAAAGTTTTGATTGGTTTACATGACTATCTAAACCTCAAATGTGCCTAACTATGTGTCGTGTTATTAGGTTGAGTCATAGATTACCAACAATAGTCAAAAGTCAAAACCACAAGTGAAGCAAAGGGGTTTTGCCCATAATACTTTATAAATTCAATTGTGAGGAGATCCATTGTATTGATTGGAATATGCTACCAACTACAAGATTTTGCTGTTTGAACTTGTGGTTTGTAATTATTCATGCGTGAAAATTAAATTGTTGCACTCCCTTTTCTTGGTAATTATTCATTCTAAAGAATTCAATCTGGTGTACTGATTGTTTTTATCCATAAGTATAAATGAAGCCTATAACAATGCTGTCTCTTTTCCTCCTGATATTTAACTTTTTTTCTTCTTTTTTAAGATAACTTAGGATGATAAAGTAGAACATATGGAATTGAAAAATAATTAAAGTCAGTTTACATCTGTATTAAAATTTGGAAATTATTCTGAGGACTATCTCAAAAGTGATTGATTAGTCAGCTTATTCGCTGAACTTGGATTCTTTTCTGACAGTTCTTATGTGAAAATGGTGGAAATTGATCCAACCAAGTTCTAGTTTGATGTTTGAGTCTTGTGTCAATCTTATTCAAGTCCAAAGCTTTCCTTTATGTTGTCTATAATGTGCACTAGAAATGCATTTTTTTTCACTAGCAATAAATTGTTTAAATAAGTTAAAGTTTTATCATTCTTATATCAAATGAATGTCTTTTGTTGAGTTCTATGATAAGTATCTGTGTTGTCAATACGTAACAGATATGCACAAAATGGAATGTCAGATGAAGCAATAAAGCTGTTTCATGGCATGAAGGATGCAGGAGTTATCCCAGACAAAATTACATTGGTTGGAGTTCTGTCAGCATGTGCCTCAATTGGGGCCCTAGACTTGGGGAAAAGGATTGACACATATGCATCACAAAGAGGCTTACAACGCAATATCTTTGTTTCTACTGCTTTGGTTGATATGTATGCTAAGTGTGGGAGCTTGGACAATGCACAAAGAGTATTTGAAAACATGCCTGTAAAAAATGAGGTTTCATGGAATGCAATGATTTCTGCTCTTGCTTTCCATGGGCGACCTCAGGAGGCTTTATCACTATTTGAATGCATGTCAAAAGAGGGTAGGGATGCCTGTCCAAATGATGTTACATTTGTAGGAGTACTTTCAGCATGTGTGCATGCAGGATTGGTTGATGAAGGCTGGCAATATTTTGAATTGATGAACTCTTCATATGGGTTAACACCAAAAATTGAGCATTGCTCTTGCATGGTTGATCTTTTGGCACGTGCTGGTCAACTTTATGAAGCTTGGGATTTCATTGAGAAGATGCCTGAAAAACCAGATGAAATTGTACTGGGGGCACTACTTGGTGCCTGTCAGAAGCGCAAAAATGTTGATGTTGGTGAGAGGGTGATGCAACTTCTGCTGCAAATGGAGCCTTCAAATTCTGGAAACTATGTTATCTCATCAAAGATATATGCAAATTCAAGAAGGTGGGATGACTCAGCAAAAATGAGGGTGTTGATGAGGCAGAGAGGTGTCAATAAGACTCCTGGTTGTAGCTGGATTGAAATCGAAGCTCAACTTCATGAATTTCTTGCTGGGGATGGCTTGCAGTATCATTCAATCAAGATTCATCAAGTCTTTGACTTGCTGAATGCGGAGATGAAGAGGGAAGGTTACATTCCAAAGGTTGATTGTCTATAGAGATAAAAAAAAAAGTTCAGAAACATGCTTTCCTCTTAATCTTTTCAATACTGAAGAAACATACTCGGAATTTCTTTGCTGTCAGGTTTGTCAGTTTGGGCAACTTATTTACTATCTTTTATTTTAACCTTATAAGTTGGTTATGTTTGCAAAGTTTTCATGGACGGCTTATCATCGCAAAAGCATCTGCTGCAAAGAAATGCTGTTTTGAAGAAGCGTGTCAATAGGTTAATTGTTTCAGTATTAAGATAGATCAAATATCTAAAAGTACAGGTTTCTTTAATTTAACTCTAGTAACCTTTACTCTCTCCTTAAATGTTGTCCTCCTGGTTCTGACTTTTAGCCACTTCTAGCTTGTCATCTTCTCACTTACAGAGTTATAGTTTATTGTTCTCTCTTATGGTTGATATATTATTATATATCTTATTTATGTCCAATCTAAATTATTCAGTTAAAACAATAAAGGTGGGGGAAGATCATGTCATCTGGAGTTATGGATCTATTAATCGTCAACATGGATAGTTGTTTGTGGTCAAGGACGGCCCAATGGTAGCCACACTTTATCTCTAACAAGTAGGTATTAAGTTCAAATCTCTGTACAACTTAGGTATTACATACATACAAACATACACACAGAGATACATATTTATTTATATTTGTATTGTTTTAGTAATTGGTGCATGCTATATTTAAATTGTTTTAGTAACTGGTACTAAGTACTGCAAATTATGGAATTGAATTCTGTTTATTTGTGCATTGTGTAAACTGGAGCATGTGTAGCCATTGTCCATCCCTTTATGACTGAAAGAATCTTCTTTGAATAGTCATCACTTCTTTCTTAAAGATAATTTTTATCTTTGGGCAGATGAGGTATCTTTAGGACTTATTTAAGTTCTATTTTAGCTGCATATTAATTAGACACAGAACTTCGTCGATTTTCTATCAATTCATGATTGTTAATCAACTTACTGCTGTACATTATTGTTCTCTTGAAAAACGTAGAGAAGAAAAAAAGAGCTTTTTAAATTAGATACTTCTTCAAAATTACATGCTGTAGTTTACTTATATTTTAGCCTTTCAAGTTTTGATAGCTTTCAAACTGGTTAGGCATTTTTTTCTTTATTTGTTTCACACTGATTGAGTTACTGCTTGTTTTGATAAACCAAGATTCCAATCATGTCTTTATCAATTATTTAAAATAATTTGGATATGGACTGTAAAAATCCCTCTTGTCACTTGCTTGAGCTGAGCATGCTTCTGGTATGCAAACAAACCAAGTTAAAACCTGACTTATTTGTGGCTCCAAAAAATAATGTGCTTGGTTTGGTGTAAGCTAGATAGGTGTAAATGAATTATAGATAAGGTTTTATCATTTATCCTCTCTTTTTCATTACAAGCATATCTATTTGTCGAACAGACAGTTCTAGTTCTAGTGGACCATTAATTTGTATGTTCATAAGCAGTACCTGTTGGCAAGGTCTGTGTTAGATGCACTGCATGACTGTTGTGTCTTCTGATAGTATTTTTTTTTTGTTTTAATTCTTTCTTTTACTCTGCTTGTTAACAGGTTGGTTCTCATGGGTTAACACTATCTCCTAATGTGTTTCATCAGGAATTGCCCATTTTTTAAGAGCTAAGACTAATGAGAATAGAAGACATGCCATATTTGATACATGTAAAAGAAATGGCTGACTATGTGGATTCAAGCTTAAGCTCTGAAGTGGAACTGCTATTTGTGGATCTAGAACAAGATACTCCATAGGTTGCTCCCTGCTGCACCCTTGTAGTTTATTTGATTTTTTATATTCTTTCTGAATATGCATCTTTTACCTTCTGAGAAGATCTTTGAACTTTTGTTTCAGATGAGAACAGTTGAAGACAAAAATTCACCAGGGGTGCTGCTTATATTATTTCAGAAGTTGTTCTCATGATTTTTCTTCTTCAAGGAATGGGAAATTATCTCCTGCCAGTTGACTGGACAAACACATGGAAAATATTAGTTCCTCCACTGAGCTGATAAATTCTTTGTTCTTTGTACTTATTGATGTCAGTAGCTGCATACCTGACACTATGATCACTGTACCAACTTTAAATGGGTAATTTTTCAATCATTCTTTCTGTCACTTGTCTTTCTCCTAGGATATGATTGCAATATGCTTATCACACTGTAGTTGTCTTATTCAATATTACTCGCTACCTTCTATGATGTTGAGGTGAATCTGAAATATCTCTGAGAATTTATGATGTTGACGGTTTAGGAAAGTGCATTTTGGGGTTGGATACATTATATTTACTTCTTACCTGTGTTACTGGGAGCCATTTTTGTCCATATCTGATCTAATCAAATTGTTGCCTTGCTGGAACTGTTGGCTAGAGGCTGCCAGGTTTGAGACCTCCTGTTGAGAAAAAAAACTGATGCATTTACATTTGTCTTTCTATGTGTATTTAGAATTCTGGATAAATAATATATTGTCTATATTAATATTGTACAAGCACTTAACCTATATTGTCTATTTATTAATTAAATGATTTTTAAAATGTAAAACTTCTAGGAAGTTGAATTTTGTTCTGTTTTATAGCAGTGTCTGAACATGGACATCCTCTAATTCATGCACTTTTTTAGCTGCACTGCATGCATTCTCACAAAGTATTATTCTAAAGGAAGGGAGAAGGGAGAGAAACTGGTCTCGAACAAGTCATTTTGAAACAAAACACTAGAGAAATAATCTGAAAATCTCAATCAAATTCACCAAACCTGAAATGTCAATAACAATTCTCAAGATAAAAATCTCAAAATAAAAATCTCAAAATATTTAAAGCATAAGGCTTAAAATTAAGTATTCCAATAATTCATCATTCAAAAATACTAGAAACTGAAATAAAGCAGGTACATATAGCCTATGTCACATGGATTCATCACTTTACCCTAAGTTCCTTAGGTACAAATGTCTGATACTTCTTGGACGCTTTAAATTTATATGGGTATGATGCTTGGATCCTCAAAAGGTAAGGCAAAAAATTGCCAAAAACATGACATACCTGTGTTCGAAACACTGAGTCCTTGTAACATAACTTATCGCTAAATTGCAAACTCTACTATAAACTCAGACCAATATAACTTTATTGTCCTGAAACTTGAAATAATTAGAATACTAATAATACTATAAAACGACCCAAAAAATCTAAATCCTAAATATATGTAACAATTACAATCAAAGCCAAAAAATATCACAAAGTAGCAAAAGAAAATCTTACATTATATACAGCCTCAACATCTTTCCATCTTGCATCAGACTCCCAGTGGGCACTTGCTGCCGAGGGTCAAGCTTTGTTTCTAAGAATTCATTGTTGTGTTCTCTAATAGTTTGTTACACTATTAGAACATCACAAATTCTGGGGCAGTTTGCTCTGTTCTTAAGTTCCTACATGAGCTTTGCTTATGTATTTCTGCTCAGAATATTGAAAGGCCAATACTGTAATACAGTAAAACCATTTTGATTTAGATCAGGTGGTTTCTATATTTATGATACCATATGAATGTCTTCTTGCTAGAGTACTTGGATTTATATTCTGCTTCAGATGGCTTCTTGGTTATACGGTAGTCTGCTTGGTCAGCAAGGATCATATTGGAGATGCTATAAATAACCTTTCCACCAAATCCCTTTTTGTCTACAGAATTTTGGTTTGCAGGTTTTATTCATCCTGATTCTTGTCTTGAGATTTGTTTAGCTACAATTATAAGAATGAAGGTCCATCTCGAATGGTATCCGGTCGGTACTAGTGCTAAGTACCTCTCAAATTTTTTGTTGTTTCTTTGTTAAATTTCCTGGAAATTGCATTTTCATCATGCTGAGTATGAAGGTTAATCTGGTCCCAGGAGTCTGAAAGTGTACAAAAGTCAAAAGTGTGTATTCTATTAGTACAATGTTAAGGAATCAGGTTGGAGAATAGCTTCCTCCCCTTATCTGAGTGTATTTACTAAACTGTAGTTCTTTGTTGGTTCCAGGGTAACTAAGCAAGTTCTGTTTCACACTAGTGGGGAAGAGAGGTCAGTTGTGTTATCAGCTATATTGCTTATTTTTATTTCTAGTAATTGGGCAGGGGATTTTGTATCTGTGTGATGAATGATAGCATCAATGAAAAGATGCACAAAATCCTGATGATTAAGAAATTCAAACAACACAAAAAATAGATTCTAACTTCAATTCGTTTACTGTCTGAGAAATAACTAGAGATGACATCATTTGAGAGCGTAATGTTCTCATGTATTGCATATAATCTTTCATTGTGAAGCGGATTTTGAAAAATGCAAGGGAAAATTACATGGAAAAATCTTTATCAAGTTATAGTATGTTTGTGGAATAAATAGAAATGAAATAGAGTAGTTATTTTGTGAGAATAGAATAGTTATTTTGTGTGAATATGATAGAATAGTTATTAGGTAGTTTGGTATGAAGAATGGAGTAGGGTATGATTTACTATTATTACTTGTTGTGTGTTTGATTAGTAAAAATAATCTTAAAATATAAAAAGAATAAATAATAAAATAAAAAAATCCTTTATTATTATAACATATATTTTTATAGAAAAAAAATTACCTTTGTTATAATTTAAATACATATTTATCCAAAAGAAAAAATTACCCATAATTAAAATTAAATCACATTTATCCCACTCGTTAAAATTACCCTTAATTATAACTTACTCACATATTTTTACAAATAAATAAAATTATTCTTGATTATAATTTAATCACGTAACTATCTCAAGTGTCAATTGAATATTGTGTAATGTTTATTTTTAGTTAATTCTTCACACATTATGGATAATTTTCATTGCATTTTATTAATGTATTGATTTTCATTGTCGATTTTAATTTTTATTGATAAGAAAAAAGTTATTTTTAACTCTTGGAAAGTGGAGATGCATCATAAATTGGTTATTCATTGATTAGGTCATAAATACATCCTTGTTTTCTTACAAACATTTTAACTGGACGCCAAATAATTGTAAGGAAGAACAGATCCATTGCATAGTTTGGCTTCATAGTAATAACATGAAAAACCATAAACAATATTTCAGGTTTTTTACTTGCAGTTTTTAAGTCATTTTAATCTCCCTCTCCCCTTGAACTTGATGCATACCCAAAGAAACTAGAAATTGTAAAAATTGAAGACAATTATTCATTTACTCTGTAACATCCCGATCCTTGGCATGCTAGAACGATTGAAGTTGCTTACTAGGCTTATGAGTGAATATAGGGTCCCAATTAAGAATATCAAAGATTTCAATTATGTGCTAAGTAGAAAATGAAGGAGAAAGGCCTAAGATAGATAAAAGAATAAAGATGGAATGGAAGGAGGATGAAATGGGAAAATAAAAGGAAGGTAACGAAACAATGGAGGATTACATTTTATTAATGGTGGGCTAAAAGTGAGTAAGTGAAGGATTGAATTGAAAAGAATTGAATACTAATAATAATAATAATAATAATAATAATAATAATAATAATAAACGTTTGAAGATCAAATTGAAGATAAAAAAAATTTAAATTAGACAAAAAAATTGTTGGAGGATTAAATTGTAAATAATAAAATATTTGATGACTAAATTGCAAAGAAAATAAAGTTTGGAGGGCTAAATTAAAAAAAGTAAGTAAAACTTGGAGGACTAATGAGTAATTATTCCAACATGTTTTATTTATTTTTCTTTTTGTTACTAAGACCGCATTACTTTGGCAGAATATACATGCAATTTTTTTTTCTTTTCTTAATTAACAATGCCAAGTCTTATTGGTAGCAAATGCAAGAAATCCTTATCTATTGGCTGTCTATTGCATGCAAATCTCGTCTTATTACTTAGATATTAACGGCAAGGATGGGAAAACTGGATTGAAAGGCCATTAATTTTAGTCTCTCTTCTCTTGCCAAAACTGAACCTACCTTGAAATCTAGAAACTAGAACACTACAAGCATTCAAAGTTTCAAGTCTCTCATACCAATGGTGAAAGATCGGTTGAAGCTAAAAATAGAAAATAGGGAAGAGAGGGCTCAGGCAAGAATAAAATAAAGGAGAAAGAGAGCTCGATTGAAAAGTGAAATGCAGAAAAATGGAGAAGGCTCAGCTGGAAAAAAAAAGAGAACAAAAATAATGATTGGGGTTTGACTGGAAATGTGTACTAGTTTTGTTGGGAAAATGGTAAGGGAATTCAAATAAAAACTGATATCGTTGACCTGTTTCGAATCAATTTAAAGAGTTTAAAAGTTTATTTATGTTTGCAGCCCATTCATATATAGTAAGCTGGGAATTTGGATTGGATACCAAGTTGCCTTGATTTCTTGAGGTAGGGAACCTTAAGTTATGATGCTGAAATTGAATCTTGGATTTTATTATTAATGAATGGAGCATGATAGATGGTTTTGAAATTATGAATATATATTGGATATTTGATGTTAGGAAAAATTGACAAAGATGTGGTATAGTGGCTGGAATGTTGATTTGAGGTTGAAATAAGTGATGTTATTGAAATTGATTGGCCTCCAAGGGTAAATAATTGGGTGTGAATATGTGCTATATAAATTGATGTGCAAAGTGATGATTGAATGATGACATGGGGTGCTTGAAATTGATCTAAAATATTGGAAATGCTATAATACAGGTTCGATTGAGAGCTTAAAGCTTGCTGGAGAACTAAATCCAAGGCCCATCAGTAAAGATTTGGTTGGGATAATTAATTCTTGAAGGTAAGAATGGTAGGTGAAATATGAGACCGAAGCTAAGAATCCTTTTGCTGGAAGCATGTGTAAAATGAAATGATATTGACATTTATTAATGTTTGTGAAATATTGTTGATAGGACTTGAATGAGCATAGATGCAAGCTGCTGGAAAATGTTTAGATGAAGGACTCATTTCCAGTTTTGAATTAAGATACTTGGCCCTTAACTTAGATACAGCATTGGTCATTCCAGGTGTATTTGGTATATTGGTGAGAAATCCCACCAATTGAGGTGAGTGGGTGAACTATCTTGAACTATACTTCCATACGAAGTATAATATGTATATATCTTCTCGGATACTTGAATCTATTGTGGAAAGTATGAGCTGGTAGAAAACAATTAGGCTTTTTTGTGATTGTGCCATTGTTTTATCAATTGTCTTGGAAAAAATTAAGTATGTACATACTAGACTATCTATATTGATTTAAAAGTGGGAAACAAGCCATTGACTGCGACTTTGCTTCAAAATCTGCCTTGCAAATGATTGTGCGTTGTTTAGGCCGAGAATGGCCATTGAGTGATTCAAAAAAAAAAAGAATTCAATTTTCACTCATTTGAAATTGTGAATATGCATGATGGTTTTTGGATAAGCACCATGGCTTTTAAATGAATTTGTGCATACCATATTGAATTATAAAGTATTTTACCTACTTCTCATTAGTGTGTTTTATGCTTGAAATGAGTATGATTGTACATTAATAAGCACTCGGGTATAGGTCCTATTGCCACACCAGGCTTGTGTGGTCTTTGTGAACAAAGTAATTGATGCATATTCATAATTTCACTCATTTGAAATTGTGAATATGCATGATGGTTTTAGGATATGCACCATGGCTTTTAAATGAATTTGTGCATACCATATTGAATTATAAAGTATTTTACCTACTTCTCCATTAGTGTGTTTTATGCTTGAATGAAATGAGTATGATTTTACATTAATAAGCACTCGGGTATAGGTCCTATTGCCACACTAGGCTTGTGTGGTCTTTGTGAATAAAGTAATGGTTGCTTGTTGATTGATGTTTGAATGTAAAGAGGAACTTGAAGCCCCAACTAGATATTCGGTGGCATGAGGAGTCCCACGAGTAGTTAAAGGGGGACTTGAAGTCTCGATTTATATTTGGTAGCATGGGGAGTTCTCACGAGTAGATGACGATGTTATTAACATGAAAAAGTAAGTCTAAGGGTTATATTAAACCTACTTGAGAGTCGTTCATTATTATCATCTATTATGCTATTCTAAAAGGCATGAACAATGGCATTGTGATTTGAATCTATTTTACATGGCAAGATTTTACATTTACATGTACTAGTGACTTGATTTAATGTCTTATATGCACAATGTTTTGAAACCACATTATGTTATATAATTTCCATGAGTTTTAAGATAATTCAAGTAAAATATTGAGTTTGAAATGATTTTAGCATCCTATGGTTATTATAAATTCTATCTATTACTTGGTATGCACATATACAAGTTATTTTGGAGCAGTTCTACCATGTAGCATATTTTAAAATAAGTATGGCATGAAACATATATTTTATTCATATTTGGAACCTTTAAATTTGCAAGGCAAATGTTATCATTGGTTAAAGTTTCTTTACTGTATACTGATTTATAAATTATCTTCTTTATGCTTGTTTCCCTTCCTCACCCTCTTACTGAGTATGAAAGGCTCACGCCAACTAGTTGACAATGGCAGATAAGTGAATTAATTGGAAGCAGCAATGGTGAGGGCACTTCAGCTTACTGCATAGGTAATTGGCGTCTCATAGCATTTCCCTTGTGTCACTCCGCTATCTAGATGCTAAGTTGTCTATTGTTTTTAAATAAAGTGATGTATTCATAAAACTATTTTCACGTCGAGGTCCTTGGATACTGTTTGATTAAATTTGAATAGTGTAATGTTTAAAGGTTTACATTTTAAGACGTGTTGTACATATATTTTAAGTCTCTTGTTAAGAATTTTCATGAGTGTTTGAGAATTAAATTTGCAATTTTGGTTATATAGCATTGTTAGTTTATGATAAAGGAAAGAATTTATTTGGTGAGATTGATATATTTAGAAAGCTTGTCGGGTTGTGTAGGCTTGCCTACATGACTTGTGCGCCGGTAACGATCGTAAGAGTGGGTCATTACATAATAAGATTGAATGGAATAATTACTTGATTTTATTTCTTAGATTATTTCTCTCTCTTTATATATATATATATATATATATATATATATATATATATCAGATTTACAAATATAACACAAATAAAAAGTTGACCTCTACAACTCAAGAGCTCATGTCTTTTTTTTTTTATGAAAGTTCATTGTGTATTAAAATAGAGGAAACAAAAATAGTTAACTGTTGAAAAAATAGAATTAAAACAAATTTTGATTTGGGATACCTTGAGTAAGGTATACTTCACCAAAATCCCCATAGAAACCTTGTCCAGAATCTATACAAGAAAACCTTGCCCAGAATCTATACAAGAAACTATGTCCTTAACCTTCCAAAGTAAACAAAACTCTTAACACAATGTATAAATGGAATCCATGGTTGGCTTTCCCCATTAATACATCCTTGTACAATTTGAAAAATTCTAGGAGAAAATAACAAACAAACATTCCCACGCAGGGGACATAACACAATCTTAAATATCCACAACTATACAACAAAAAGACTCCATTAGATAGCACCATCAGTATCAATAGTATTTGCCTTAACATCAAAAACATACATTCCCTTGATGTTTTTATCAAAACACAGACCTAACATCCTTCTTCACCCTTTAGCCTTTCTAGTTGAAGCTTGATCCATACTCATTCTAGCGTGTTGATGAAGTCATTCTCACATTGCATCTTTGCCTTGGCTAGCTTATCAGCCAGTTTGTTGTTTTCTCTAAAGGTGTGTTTTACCTCCCATCCTGTTATGTCAAGCTTCAATCTTTCAATATGAAGGATCCACTTGTTAAGTCTCAACGAGCCTTTCGATGGTTGATTGACCCATTTTATCGCGTTACTTGAGTTGCTCTCAATCATAAGAGAGGTGAGATCGGTACTATTTAGAGGCAATAACCATTATGAAAGCCATCATAATTGCTTTTATTTCAACCAGGTTCGCATTACCAATTTTGATACCCTTTGACAACAGAATTTTGACATACCCGTTCTCGTCCCTCATTACCCCTTCGATCCCTACCTCTTTTGAACTTCCTCGAACAGCATCATCAACATTGAATTTCATAACTCCAGAAGCTTGTCTGTTCGATCCTTCCACTTTTCTGTCTACCTTGTTGGTTATTAGAGTAGTTCTGAGTGTAGGATTTCGATACGTATCAATAATATCCCCATAGTCCTTTGGCCACTTTGCTTTGGTGCACATGGTAATTCATAACTTATTAAGCTTAACTACTTGATTAGAGTCCCATATTACTCCTCTGAAAACCATTTTATTTCTTTGAAGCGAAACAGACCATGAAATAACATAATAAGCCATCATCCATATTTGTCTTTCCCCTTTAACAATTGCATTGTCATTCCACAAGCTGAAAAAGTCCTTTATATTTTTTGGTGTAGCCCAAACAACCCCCCATTCCATACTCCATTTTGTCCAAACTTTTCAAACTTCCATATGATGAAGAAACAAATGACAAACAGATTCTTGTTCCTTGAAGCATAACGGAAAGCTTGCTACTTCATTGCTGATCAACCCTATTTTAAGTAATTGATATTTTATAGCAACTTATTCATGTAAGACTTGCCAACAGAAGACTTCAATGCGATGAGGAGCCAAATTAGACTAGGTCTTTTTCCATATACTTTCAACATTATTATCCTTAAGAGGTACTATTTGCATAAAGTTTTAACAGTGTACTGCCTTGATGTAGATCCTTTCCAAGCCACCTAGTCTTGCAAGTTTCTGTTTAGATAATACTTTGTAATGGAGTCCTTCAAATAAAGCCATTGGTTCTCTTTCCACCTCGAAAGGAATCCCTTTCAATTTCACATCCCATTCCCACTATTCACTTTCCTAGTTACCATAATCACATATAAACCCTTCCTTGTTGCTTGCTAGGGCAAACATTTTTTGGAACATCCCCTTTAAGATCCCCTCCTTCCACCCATTTATCATGACAGAAGAGTATTTGGCTATCATCACTAGCAACCAGCTGCATATTTGAATTTACTTGTAGAAAAAAAAAATCATTAGTTGGAACTAAAGGTTTCAAGATATTTTTCCATACCATGGATACTCTCTTGTTTGTGTTTGACTCAAGAAGAAGATTGGTGGGATTGCCTTCTATTTTCTCCACTATTACCTTTCTCCATAAACTTGACGTTCCACTCTCATGCCTTCAAAGCCATTTAGTTAACAAGTTTCTATTTTTCAACTCTAAGTTGACAATTCCCAACCCTCAATTCTCCTTATAGTCATAAACTTTGTTCCATTCAATTAAATAAATTTTTTGTTTCTCATTACTTTCTCCCCATAAAAACCTCTTTTCTATTTTCTCAAACTCTTTTATCACTTCTTTGGGCATTTGATAGATAGACATGAAAAAAATAAAAAGACTAGCCAAAACTGACTGTAGAAGTGTGACTGTTCCTCCAATAGTTAGAGTTTTTGCTTTCCATCTTGTTAATCTAGCTTCAAAATTTTCAATAATCGACATCCACATTTGCATAGCAAACTGATTACCCCTCTCATGGCAACCCTAGGTAGGTCGTTGGAGTGTTACCAATTCTACATTCTATCTTTTCGGCTCCTTCCTTTACCACCTTTTCATCAACACCCACACCTATGAGGCTGCTTTTTTGGAAGTTCATTCACAACCTTGACATTGCTTGAAAAATCCTTAGTACTCTATTGACATTGATAAGACTCTCCAATTTCGATATGCTCAGCAAATTGTAAATGGGAGATTTAAAGCTCGTTTGATCCTATAGGTATTCCCCTACATAACCCTTGTTCCATTCCTTTATCCATCAATTAACTAAAAGCCTCCTCCATAATATTTAAAAGGAAAGGGGATAACAAGCATATTTACTTTAGCCCTTTCCCTATCCTAAAAGGTTTAGTAGCCACTCTATTGACCAACATTGGGATTT
This sequence comes from Theobroma cacao, assembly GCF_053813885.1. Taxonomy (NCBI): domain Eukaryota; kingdom Viridiplantae; phylum Streptophyta; class Magnoliopsida; order Malvales; family Malvaceae; genus Theobroma; species Theobroma cacao. Next base: position 15,785,772 of record NC_142647.1, read on the forward strand.
TTGCGTTCGTCATTCTCCCCATCGTCCATTTCCTCTATTTCTCCCTAAATCTCATTTTTCTCATAACCAAATCAAGGAAGTCCAATCAACACTATTGTAAGCTTTTCAAAGTTGACTTTCAACAGAAAACCCCTTCTTCACCTTTTTTTAGCCAATCAATCACCTAATTTGCAATTAATACACAATCCATAAATTGTCTTCCTTTAACAAAAACAAACTGCTTTTCTCATATAATTTCCCTAATAACCAACCTTATCCTATTTGCAAGAAGTTTGGAAACAATCTTATATAAGCCGCCAATAAGGCTGATTGGTTTATACTCCAATAGTCCAATCAAATTTTCAACTTTAGGCATAAAAGTAATGAGAAACTTATTGACCCTTTGTTCAAGCTTTCCCTTCTTAAAGAACCTCATCACATATCTCATGACATTCTCTTTCATCACCCCGCATTGATTTCTGAAGATGTTGAGGGTGAAAACATTAGACCTCGGGACTTTGTTTCCATCATAACTACATATCGTTTCCCACACCTCTTCTTTTGTTACTTTTTTTTTCAAGAAAAGCCATGACATCCTTAGTCAATCTTTTGAAAGGGCAATTAAAACTACTTAAAGTTAGCATTCTCTTTCTTTTGTAAAATTTAGCACAATGCTTGGCTAACACATTCTTTATGCTCTCGAGGTCCATTAACTTATCTCCACCAACTTCCAATTGATGGATCAAATTGTGTCTCCTTCTTATTAATGCCATAGCGTGAAAAAATTTTGTATTTCAATCACCCTCTAGCACCCACCTCACCCTCGATTTTTGCTGCCATGATTTTTCTTCAACCTTGTAGGGATCCCACAATTCAACTTTCTTCCTAACCACCTCTTCTCGGATGTTACTTTCTCCCTTACCTTCTTGGAGGGCCTCATTTATGTTTTGAAGTTCACTTTCCAAATTAGAAATGTGCTCTTGAGAATTTTCAAATACTCTGTCAAACTTTGAGAACCACTTTCAACCCATTAAGCTTCCTCCATAACCCATTATTCCTTTGTATTCCATTACCTTCTTGGCTTTAGTATTATTTCAGCACTTCTTGGAAACTCTTTTCTTCTATCCAAAAATTAAAGAACTTGTCAAGTACTCTAATAAACTTGTCCTAGGCTTAACACTATAAGATTAAGCTCGAAAATGGAAGCTAGCAAACATCTTTGAATTAAATTGCTCTCTTTTTCTAGAATTTCAATATCCACTAGAAATCGGTTCAGTCAACTAAAGGAAGGCTCATATCTATTACTATTACATGTGAATTTGCCTCCAACTAATGGTAGGTCCATCAGGCTAACTTCATTATACCTCATAATTTTCAATTGATCTTCTAATAACACTTCTGCCGATTCACTCTTCTTATTTTCTTACTACATTAAAATCTTTTCCTAGTACCCATAGAATTTTTACTCCTTCCATAATTTCATCCCAAACTTCACTTCTTGCTAATTCTTCATTCGATGCATAGATATTGCCAAATCCGTTCTTCATATTGTAAACCATTAACTCTTCAATCATAATGATGAAATGTCTGTGCATAATACACTATTCTAATGTGAAAAAGCCTCCTGCCACATACACATCAAGTCGCCAAACCTCCCTACCAAGGCCATCGCTTTGCCACACACCCTCTTTTTTGGCCATAGCCTCTCGAACAGCCCCTTATAAACATTTTGCATTTTTGTTTCCTAAATGAATTCCATATTTGGTTTATTCTTCCTCAGTAGTTTTCATAGAACTTTTTGTTTTGTCCCCTGCCAATGCCTCTAATGTTCCATGTTATTAAACTCATAATTCAATAAAAAAACTCACCACATACCCCACATAACTGGAAACTTTCACTTGATGTTCAAATCTACCCACTTTCTGTACCTTGTTCTGAGAAGACTTTGAGCACTTCTTATTTTTCCTCCTTAAATTTAATCTCCAGACTATTGAATGTGTCAAGTGTTACTAACGCTTCTTTCCACATGATGTCATTCCTTAGTATAGTTTCCAAATCAACCTCAACAATTCCTCTTCGTATGCACCGATCAATTATTTCTTCTTCTCTATCTCATGTTGTTATCCTTTTCTTTCTTCTTGACTTCAATCTCTTCCTCATTGCTTATTGCTAGCTCAAACTTCTTTTCGCTTGCCATCTCCATTACTAGATCACCCCTATTAATTTTCTCATTCTGGCTCATCAAAACCTAACATCGTTGACTTCTATTCTCTCTATCAACTAAGCTTTCACGACTTCTTTTATTCGAGATTTCCCATCCTTCCTCATCTTAGACTTTGATTTTTTAATTTTAACCTTTGATTTCCCTTTCTATTTTTACCCCTTGCTCTTGATTAAATCCCTCAAAATGACATCCTTGGATATAGTTGCCCCAGGATCTTTCAACCTTGGACTTAAAAATTTTGAGTTTTCGTGTCTTAATTGTGTCGTGTCAATATAAAGTATTAGTGATTCTATGGGTAAACACAAACATGACACGAATAATTATTTGTTTCACATTTGAAACACATACATGGATATGTTTAATAATTGTGTAACACTACATGACACAACTAACATGTTTATTTAACGTGTCAAGATTTTATACGACACGACACAATTACTAAACACAATTAAACATAGTTTTTTTCTAACATGATTAACACGTTTAACACGATTAAATTAAAATATTTATAATTAAATATAATTTTATTATTCAAATTAAAATCAATAATTATAAAAACAATTATAACAAAATAATAATAACATCAAATATAATAAAATTTAGAGAAAATTGTGAGAAATGGTCAACCTTAAAAGGCCACTCCAAAAATAACCCCTAATATAAAATTAATTATCTTTACCCAATTTTTGCCATGACTTGATAAAAATGCCCTGAAGCCATTTCAGATAAATTAAACTATTTATCACAATTTTCCTCATGATTTCTCTCTCTAGCATCCGTTAACTATGCTCTTGATTTCTCTCTCTCGTCAACCAGTTCTCTCTAATTTTATTGATTTCTCTCTTCCGCATTCATCTGTTGTGCTCCTGATTTCTCTCTCTCACCATTTAAGTTTCTTTAATTTTACCACTATCACTGTCCCTCTCTATCTATTTCTCACCATATCTTCATCGATTTACAGACAAAAGAGTAGATAACATGAATGTATGTTCTTGGGTTTATTGATTTACATTAATAAAACCCCAAATTGATGGGTTGAAGTAATATAAGTGAAGTCTGTAAATTAGAACACTGTCTAGAGTAGTTACATGCCATGCCTGTATGTAACAACTTTAATGCACTAGGCTTGTAAAAAATCTATTGAATATGGCATGGTTTAAACATGGCATGTAACTTGATCTTTATCTTGTCTTTCATTAGGACATAAACTCTTGGAGTTAAAAACCTTAAACATGGCATTTAATAACCATTTTCTTTCAACATAACGTGTAACAACTTTTTTTCTCAATATACCGTGTAGCTTGGTCTCTATCTTTGCATTTCACTAGGACATAAACTGTTAAAGTTAAACACCTTAAACATGGCATGTAATAAACTTTTTTTTTCAACATGGCATGTAACAACTTTTTTTTTTGACATGGTGTGTATCTTGATCTCTATCTTTGTATTTCATTAGGACATAAACTCTTGAGGTTAAATACCTTAAACATGACATTACATTTTTTTTCAATATGGCATGTAATAAATTTTTTTTTCAACATGATGTTTAACTAGGTCTCTATCTTTGTATTTCGTTAAGACAAAAACTCTTAGAGTTAAACACCTTAAATATGACGTGTAACAACATTTTTTTTTCAACATGGCGTGTAACAACATTTTTTTGAACATGACGTGCAACAATATTATTTTTTAAACATGATGTGTAACTGTTGGTTCCATTAGTTTTTGATGATAATGAAACATTCTCATTTATGTATGTCTAATACCCTTACTTGAGTGTGCAGGAAAGTAATATATAAAATTAATTTATTGACTCTTCAAAGAGTATTTTTGAAAGAAAAAGAAGGACAAAATCAATAAGATGTAATTGAATAACAAGGAGGAAGCTTATTGGTGAAACAAGGAAGAACATTGGTTGACCAAGTTTCAAATTGGAGAAATGGCGGGCTGAAGAGTTTGAGAAACAAAATCAACTTAGTCGACCAAGACAGTCGACTAACTGCTCTCTGCCAAGATCTGTAAACCAGAAACAGAATCAACTTAGTAGACCAAGTCAGTCGACTAAGAGCTCTCTGTCTGCAATTTGAACCAGAGCACTACAAGACAGATTAATGGCTAGAACTCGCCCTCAACTGTTTCCAATAGCCATAAACTGTCAAACAACCATCAGAGTTGTATCTCCAAGTATAAAAGGGTTTTCCAACAATGAGAAACTAGTTTTTAGAAGCCTTGAATGAGATTTGAGCTATAGAAAGTAGAAAAACCAGAAAAGCTTCATTGCAATTGTTTGCACTTAAACGTCTACTCTTTGTATTTATATTTAGCACTCAATCCTGTACCAATCAGATCAACCAGTGATCATAGGTACCTTCTTTTACTTTTTCTCTTGTATTCTTAGAGTGAGGGAGTCACTCTAAGGGGTTGTTCAAGCTTGGGATAGCTTGATTGTTGTAGGTTGTGGTTGAGCCTTGGAAAACCACATTGGGTTTTAGTTGAGCCAGTGAAAAACTAGTGTAAAAGGTTGTGGCTGAGTCTAGTAAAAGCCATTATAAAGTTTGGTGAAAGCTTGTGAATTTCACTAGTCCATAGTGGATTTGTGGAAAAATCCTTGGTTGGATAATCAAGGTAGTGGATGTAGGTCTTGGACTGAACCACTCTAAATTGCTGTGCATCTTATACTCTGTTTTTATTTTCTTAAGTTCTGGAAATTAGTTTCCAATATTGTCAAGAGCCAAATTGTACTATTCACCCCCCTTCTAGCACATATTATAGGGACCAACAATTGATATCAAAGTTAGTTCCTTATTTTTAAGGCTTAACATCCTTTGGGAAGATCCAAATGGCTCAACAAAAAATCATAGTTGCTGAGGGATAATAAACAAATAGACCACCTCTGTTTGATGGCTCTAATTACGGTTATTAGAGTACTAGAATGTCAATTTATATTAGGGTTATAGATTATGAAATGTGAGAAATCATAACTGATGGACCTTTTATGCCCTCAATCGTGAATGTAGTGACAAATGAGTTGATGCCCAAGCCAAGGTCTGAATGGATTGAGGCTGAAACTAAGAAAGTTCAAATAAACTTTAAGGTTATCAACACATTACATTGTGCATTAACCCCCACTGAATTTAACAAGGTCTCAAGCTGTACAATAGTTTAACAAGTGTGGAAAAAACTTAGAATAATCCATGAAGGGACTTCTCAAGTAAAGAAGTCCAAAATTGCTCTCTTAACACATAGTTATGAAATGTTCAAAATGGAGCCTGGTGAAGACATCACCAACATGTTTGATAGGTTTACAAACATCACAAATAAATTAAGTCAGCTAGGCAAGCCTATCATTGAACATGAATTAGTTAAGAGACTGTTTAGATGCCTACCAAAATCTTGAAAGCCAAAAGCGACTGCCATTAGAGAGGCTAAAGATCTGAACATCATCACTTTCGATGAGATTTGTGGTTCTCTTCTTACTCATGAGCTGGAGCTAAAGGAAGAAGAAGAATAAGACCTAAGGGAAGCAAAGGAAAAGAAAAAGAGTATTGCACTTAAAGCCAGCATCCTTGAAGAAGAGCTGGAAGAGCTTTCCTGTGATGATGATGAAGAATTAGCTCTAGTTGTAAGAAAATTTTGAAAGCTAATGAGTAGAAGAAATCGAAGGCTAACTAAAAGAGGTTTCAGGAAAGACCAAGGTGCTTCATGGAAAATAAGGAACAAAAATGACTCCAACAAAAAAGAGGAGATGATCTGTTACGAATGCAAGAAACTTGGTCACTTCAAGTCCGAGTGTCCATTGCTGAAAGATGAAACCCCCAAGAAAAATAAGAAATCCAAGAAAGCAATGGTGGCTGCTGCATGGTCGGACAATGACACATCAAGCTCTGAAACTGATGATGAAAAATTTGAGAAAATAGCAAAATCTGTTTAATGGCACAAGAGGATGAAACAGAGGTACCTTTATCCCCCTGAATTAATTCTTATGATGATTTACAGGATGAGTATGAGTGCCTTTATGATGAATTTGAAAAGCTTTTTCAAAATACAAATCATTAAAGAAAAAGGCTACATTTCTTGAAAATGATTTGGAACAAATCAAACAAGAATTTACTTTTGTTTTTGAGCAACGAAATATTTTGCAATTTGAGTTAAAACACTCAAAAACAGACTTTGAGGTTTTAAAACTAAAGTTGGAAAACAAGTCTAAAGCCTTGCAAATAACTCTTGATGAAAATACAGCTCTTAAATGTTTAAAAAATGAATCATCAAAAAGAGATGCATACCACAATAAAAATTCAACTGAAGCATTACCTAAATGTTATAATTGTGGTAAACATGGTCATTTATCATATGACTATTTTAAGAAAAGAAAAGTGCAAAAAGTTAAGAAAATATGGGTTTCTAAGGGATCCTTTGTTGCAACTAACACTCAAGGACCCATCAAAGTATGGGTACCTATAAAGAAAAACTGAAATTCTGTTTTGTAGGTTGAGCTGGACTTAAAGGAGACATGTTCAAAAGCTCAACTCAAGAAAAAACAGCCGTGGTACTTGGACAGTGGTTGTTCACGACACATGACAGGACATGAAATGCTATTTGCTCATCTGGATAAGAGAAAGGGAGGAACTGTATCCTTTGAAGATGATTCAAAAAGAAGAATTCATGGTATAGATGCGGTTGGTAAGAATTCTCAAACTCAAATTAGTCATGTGTTGTTGGTTAAAGGCTTAAAGCATAATTTACTAAGTATTAGTCCATTATGTGATAAAGAATTTAGAGTGTGCTTTGATTCAACTAAGTGTGAAGTGATAGATATGAGTACAAATAAAATCTCATTTATAGGAAATAGATTGAAGAATATGTATGTAATTTTTCTTGAAGATCTTATAGTAAATAGTGAAGTATGTCTTGTTACAAATGCTGAAAATGATAGTTGGCTATGGCATAGGAGATTAGGACATGTGAGCATGAATACTATGTCAAAATTAATTAAGAAAAATCTTGTTGCTGGACTGCTTGAGTTAAAATTTGAAAATGATAAGATATGTGATGCTTGCCAACTAGAAAAACAAGTTAGGACATCCTTCAAGTCTAAGAAAATTGTGTCAACATCTAAACCTCTTGAATTACTTCATATTGATCTATTTGGTCTAATAAGCACAACTAGCTTAGGAGGAAAATCTTATGGCTTTGTAAAAGTTGATGACTATTCTAGATATACTTGGGTGTATTTTCTTGCTCATAAGAATGATGCTCTACAAGCATTCTTAAGTCATTGTAAGAAAGTAGAAAATGAAAAGGACTAGCCATAGTTAGCATAAGGAGTGATCATGGAGGAGAATTTGAAAATGATGAGTTTGAAAAGTTTTGTAATGAAAAGGGGTTGGATCACAATTTTTTTGCACCTAGAACACCCCAGCAAAATGGAGTTGTAGAGAGGAAAAACTGAACCTTGAAAGAAATGGCTAGGACCATACTATGTGAGAACAACCTACCTAAATATCTTTGGGTTGAGGCAGTAAATACAGTAACTTATATTCTTGATAGAGTCTCAATCTTGATTTCAAAGACTCCGTATGAACTATATAAAGGTAGGAAACCAAATATTTCTCACCTTAGGAGTTTTTGCTGTAAATGTTTTGTATTGAACAATGGAAAACAGCCCCTAAGGAAGTTTGATGCAAAGAGTGATGAAGCAATATTTTTAAGATATGCTTTAAACTCAAAGGCCTATAGAGTTTTTAACAAAAGGACCTTGACCGTTGAAGAATCAATTCATGTAGTTTTTGATGAGTCAAATGCATTGCAAAGAGAAGTTCATGATGATGATGATGATGTAGAAGTCTTAGAAAAACAAATGGAGGAAATGAGCTTAGAAAACAACAAAAATAATGAAGAAAGCTCACCTAAAAGAGAAAATGAAACTCCACATTTAGAAATATGGAAAGAGTAGAAAATCAACATGATGATCTACCAAGGAGTTGGAGATTTGTGAGAGATCACCCACAAGACCAAATAATTGATGAGATTTCACAAGGAGTTAAAACTAGGAAAGCAACTAGAGAAACTTGTGAGTTTTCAGCTTTTATATTTCAAATTGAACTTAAAAACTTTGAAGAAGCTGAAAAAGAGGAAAGTTGGATAATAGCCATGCAAGAAGAACTTGATCAATTCACAATGAGTCATGTATGGTCATTGGTACCTAGACCTTCAAATCACCCTATTGTTGGTATAAAATGGGTATTTAGAAATAAGGTAGATGAGCAAGGAAATGTAATTAGAAATAAAGCTAGGTTGGTAGCAAAAGGATACAACCAAGAAAAAGTAATAGATTATAATGAAACTTTTGCTCCGGTTGCTAGGATTGAAGCTATAAGGTTGTTGCTAGCTTTTGCATGTTTCATGAATTTTAAATTGTTCCAAATGGATGTCAAAAGTGCATTCTTAAATGGATTAATTCAAGAGGAAGTATATGTAGAACAACCACTTGGTTTTGAAGACTTTGAAAAATCTAATCATGTTTTCAAATTTCATAAAGCCTTGTATGGATTGAAACCAGCTCCTAGAGCTTGGTATGAGAGACTTTCAAAATTTCTAATTGAAAAAGGGGATGATAGAGGCAGCATCGATACTACATTGTTCATTAGGAGATGTCTAAATGATTTAATTATTGTACAAATATATGTGGATGACATTGTATTTAGTGCAACTAATGAGGCTTTATGCAAGAACTTTGCTAAGAAAATGTAGGGTAAATTTGAAATGAGCATGATAGGAGAGTTGAAGTACTTCCTTGGTCTTCAAATCAAATAAAGTGAGGAAGGAATCTTCATCAACCAAGAAAAATACACTCATAATATGCTCAAGAAATTTGATATGCTGAAGTTGAAATCAATTTCTACACCAATGAGTCCATCCACCAAACTCGACTTAGATGAAAAAGGTAATGATGTAGATCAAAAGCTCTATAGAGGTATGATAAGCTATTTTCTCTACTTAACAGCAAGTAGACCAGATATTCAGTTTAGTGTGTACTTATGTGCTAGATTTCAGTCACAGCCTAAAGAATCACACCTAACAGTTGTTAAGAGAATTTTTAGATACCTCATAGACACTTAAGAACTAGGAATATGATACTCTAGAGACTCAACTCTTAGCTTAGTTGGATATTCAGATGCTGACTTTGCTAGCAGTAGAACTGATAGGAAAAACACTAGTGGAACATGCCAATTTTTAGGAAGGATGCTTGTGTCTTGGTCCAGCAAAAAGTAAAACTTAGTGGCACTATCTACAGCAGAGGCTGAATATGTATCATTAGGTAGTTGCTGTGCACAAATCCTTTGGATCAAGCAACAATTAAAAGATTATGGAATAACTATGCATAATGTACCAATATACTGTGATAACACAAGTGCAATCAATATATCAAAAAATCCTATGCAACACTCTAGGACAAAGCACATTGAAATTAGACATCATTTTATTAGAGACCATTTGGTGAAAAATGATATTAAGATAGAATTTGTGAATGCTTTACATCAATTAGCATACATTTTTACCAAACCCCTAAGTGAAGATAGATTCTATGAGATTAGAAGAAATTGAGGGATGATTAATCTGAAGGAATTATAAGAAAACCTTTGGCTCTCACATAGAAACAAGAATGCTTTCAGTCGACTAAGGATTTCTTAGTCAGCTAAGAGTGGTCTAACGACCTTAAATAATAAGACTCAATGAGTTTGGAGAAAGAAGAGTAAAATGTGGTAAAAATTTGGGTTTATCGAGTGTAAAAAGAATAAAGAAAAACTGTCAAAGGTAAATAACCAAAATTTAGAGGGAAGTTTGAAATTATAAAGAAATAAAATAGGGTAGCACTTAAAAGGAAGGTAAGCAATTTTTCTGAGTCATAACTGTTAACTACCTCTCCTCTGAAACCCGTTGCTCTAAAAACAAAAACCTAAATCTTTCTGTTTGCCTCTGAAACTGACTCAAACCCTCAGAAATTTTTGTAACCAATATGGCTAGAACATCTCAAAGTAAAGAGATATCAGAGAAGAAGAAAGGGAAAAAGCCAATGGAGGAAGATACAGGAACAAAAAGTTTGAAAAAGAAACTGAAAATCATGTCTGGTTTAGTGAAAGATATATTCGAGAAACTAAGAGAAAAGAAGTAGAAAACTTAAAAGAAGAAAGAAACAGAGCCCTCACTCCATAAAGGTACCAGTTCTTCTTCATCAAAATTTAGGAATAAGTTGCATGAGTATAGATTTAAAAATATCGAGAATGCACCAATCTCTTATGGAAAATTCATTAATTGGAAGAGTTTTGAGGAAAATGTAGAAATCTAGACCAATCTATCTGAGTACTTTGATGAACTAAAACTAAAAGGTTACAACACCTTTAAGAATAGGCCTTATAGTCCAAGTCTGGTCAAAGAGTTCTATTCTAGAATTGCTTTGAAAGGAAGGAATTAATAGATTTTTGATGATTATGTAGAAGATGGTTTGAATATTTATCTGAATGGAAAAGAGTTTATTATGACTGCTGAGGATTTAGGGAACCTGCTAAAAATAGAGTATGAAGAAGGTGAATTTGAACTGCTTGAAAAATATGATCCGTCCTCATTGTGGGAGATCATCACTAGAAGAAAAGAAAAATATTCTTCAAAAAGTAATTCTGGTTTGATAACCTACCCTCAGATCATAATTCTACACTATTTCATTGCAACAAATATACAAGGCAGAAGTGGAAGCCTTAGCTACATCAGCCTCTAGGACTTTTGGCTGGTGGAGCATGCTTTCAATGGAGTGTCTCTGAATTTGAGAAGATTTATGATTGAGAAAATGAGAAGTACCTGCAGACTTGATAAGGTCAATCTGCCATATGGGAATGTGATTACATCCCTTGTGCAGAAGAAGGGAATATGGGCAAAGAGGTATGATATGGACTTGGTAAAAATAAGAGATCAAGCCATTTATTATGGTAGCTTGGTTAAAATGGGGTATGTGCTCGATGGAGAAAAGTTCATTAAAACCTCTAAAACTGGTCCAAGAAAAGAACACAGTCTGCTTGCTCAACTTGAAGAAGCTCCCTCCAAAATTTCAAATGAAGTGATTTTTAATTTGCTCATGAGGATTGATGGTAAGTTGACTGACCAAGGAGTGAAGTTACAGAAAATGGAAGATAAAATCACTGAGTTGGAAAACAAGCTGAAGGAGAAGGAAAACATGCCATCTGAACTTGTGGCTGCAGATAGTTCTGCCACATCCAACACTGCACCTGCACAACAAGGTGATAAAGGTTCAGCTAAGTCAATAAAAAAATCTGCTTCTCATGTTAGAAGTTCTAGCATTCAAGCTGAAGGTTGCACCTACAAATCTACTAGTCCTGCTCTGCAGATTGAGGACTCTCCCCAAGGGGTTGATCAGCCAACCAAGACACCCTCTCATGAACCTCAAAGCAAAAATGATTTAGAAACAGAGAAACAACAGACCGCTCCTTCAAATTCAGAAGAAGTTGCCATCATGGATATCTTCCACTAAATGGTAAAGGAGGGACAAGCTGAAAAAGACACTGTCAGGACGAAAACTCAAAAAGATGGTGAAGGTGTAGGAAAAGGAAAAAAATCTGCATCAGCAACCAGAGTAAAGCAAAAGCAGGGAAAGCCAAAGCCACCGCAGCACCACCAATTGAGGCAAAACTACCAACCAAAGGCAGGAAGACTATGGCAACCAAGACAGCTTTTCTCAAGAGAAGAAAGTCTTCCAGGTTGGCAGAGAAATCCATACCAGTTTCAGCTTCTTCTCCAATCCCTATCTCAGACAAGTTCTCACCAAAACCTTCCCCAATACGGTCATCACCTCTTCGAAAGCCCTCTTTTTTTCCTCTCAACCCTTTCTACAGCACTGAATCCTCACCCTTTGACACGTCAGATAAATAGAAGCCCCTCCCTTTGATGTTGATAAAAAGAGGGAGTAGAATGCAGGAATCAGAGAATAAACTTAAAAACAAAATGTTAGGGTAGAGGAACCAAAAATGAACCTAGGAAAGGAAAGAAGGTAGAATCAAGGGTGAATGAACTTAGAAAAATAGGAGAGAGGAAGCAAAAATAATCTAAGGCCAGTTTCAGAATACTTGTTGATTAACTGTTATTTGTGCCATAGTGGCACTTAAACACTCAGTTTTAATTCTATTATTTATGTGGTTGTATGTGAAAAATGAATGCTGATATGACTATGTTGCTTAATTGCTAAAAATGGAAGTCTGCTGATATTTTGCTGTTTTGGTATTTTGACTGTCATGAATAAAATCTGCTGGTCCTATGCTTATATTGATTTACATGCTGATAAATGATTTTGTTATGGCATTGTGAATAATTTCTGTTTGAAAATAGATATAGATGGTGTGAATAGTATATCAATTAAGACATGAATGATGTATACAAAATCTGAAATCAATAAGCTGATTGACAGCTGCTGGAACTTTGATGAAAATTTGACAACATTTACTGTTGAAAATTTAATGACAAATCTGTTAATACTTACTTGCTGCAAATCACTCTATGTTGATGCACATATGTATACTTTAAATGCAAAATATCATTTTCTATATGACGAAAATAAAATTTGCTGGAATAAAATAAGCAAAATATGCACACACTAAGGGGGAGCTTATACTTAAGGAGAGCAATCCTCATTTTTTGTAGAAAACTAAAAAGAATTAAAATGATACTATGCTGTTAATCAAGGAATGTTTTGTCATCATCAAAAAGGGGGAGATTGTTGGCTCCATTAGTTTTTGATGATAATGAAACATTCTCATTTATGTGTGTCTAATACCCTTACTTGAGTGTGCAGGAAAGTAATATATAAAATTAATTTATTGACTCTTGAAAGAGTATTTTTGAAAGAAAAAGAGGGACAAAATCAACAAGATGTAATTGAATAATAAGGAGGAAGCTTATTGGTGAAACAAGGAAGAACATTGGTTGACCAAGTTTCAAATTGGAGAAATGGCGGGCTGAAGAGTTTGAGAAACATAATCAACTTAGTCAACGAAGACAGTCGACTAACTACTCTCTGCCAAGATCTGTAAACCAGAAACAGAATTAACTAAGTCGACCAAGTCAGTCGACTAAGAGCTCTCTGTCTGCAATTTGAACCAGAGCACTACAAGATAAATTAACGGCTAGAACTCATCTTCAACTGTTTCCAACAGCCATAAACTGTCAAACTACCATTAGAGTTGCATCTCCAAGTATAAAGGGTTTTCCAATAATGAGAAACTAGTTTTTAGAAGCCTTGAATGAGATTTGAGCTATAGAAAGTAGAAAACTAGAAAAGCTTCATTGCACTTGTTTGCACTTAAACATCTACTCTTTGCATTTGTATTTAGCACTCAATCTTGTACTAATCAGATCAACCAGTGATCATAGGTACCTTCTTTTACATCTTCTCTTGTATCCTTAGAGTGAGGGAGTCACTCTAAGGGGTTGTTCAAGCTTGGTATAGCTTGATTATTGTAGGTTGTGGTTGAGCCTTGGAAAACCACATTGGGTTTTAGTTGAACCCGTGAAAAACTAGTGTAAAAGGTTGTGGCTGAGCTTGGTAAAAGCCATTGTAAAGCTTGGTGAAAGCTTGCGAATTTCACCGGTTCATAGTGGATTTGTGGGAAAATTCTTGGTTGGATAATCAAGGTTTTGAATGTAGGTCTTGGACCGAACCACTTTAAATTGCTGTGCATCTTATACTCTGTTTTTATTTTCTTAAGTTTTGAAAATTAGTTTCCAATATTATTAAGAGCCAAATTGTGCTATTCATACCCCCTCTAGCACATATTATAGGGACCAACAGTAACTTGGTCTCTATCTTTGTATTTCACTAGGATATAAACTCTTGAAGTTAAACACTTTAAACATGGCGTTTAATAACTTTTTTTTTCAACATGACATATAACAACTTTTTTTTTTCAACATCATGTGTAACTTGGACTCCACCTTTGTATTTTACTAAGATATAAACTCTTGGAGTTAAACACCTTTAAATTGGCGTGTAACAACATTTTTTTTCAACATGGCGTGTAATATCATTTTTTGAACATGGCATGTAACAACATTACTTTTTAAACATATGATGTGTAACTTGGTCTCTATCTTTGTATTTCACTAGGACATAAACTCTTGAATTGAACACCTTAAACATAGCGTGTAACAACATTTTTCTAAGTTTTCTAGGTTAGTCTTTTGTTTTTTTTCTTTAGTTGGTGGGGTTGCTATGAAGGATCAAAAAGTTTTGATAGTTGCAGCCTTGAACATAAACTCTTGGAGTTAAATACCTTAAATATGATATGTAACAATATTTCTTTTTTCAACATGGTGTGTAACAATTTTTTTTGAACATGGTGTGTAATAATGGTAATTTTTAAACAAGACGTGTAATTTGGTCTCTATTTTTGTATTTCACTAAGACATAAATTCTTGCAGTTAAACACCTTAAAATGGTGTGTAACAATTTTCTTTTTCAACATGGTGTGTAACAATGTTTTTTCTAAGTTTTCTGAGTAGGTTCTTTCGTTGGAGCTTTTGCAGCAAGTACATACAACTAGTACATCCTTAAAGCTGTAGCTATCAAGGCTTTGGGATCTTTCCGTAGCAACTACACCAACTAAAGAGAAAAAAAAATCAAAAGACTCATCGAAAACCAAAATAGCTTTGTCTCCATTTCTCTTTTTCTTTTTCTTTATTTGTTCGTTCGTATGTATGAGAGGATGATTATGATGATGACACTTTATTCTTCTTTTTCATTTTTCTTTTTTGATACTTTATATCTTTTGTTATTAGCTTTTGTAACTCTGTATCATTGTTCATGAGCAGTGGTGGTGTTGATTTGTTCTTTTTAAAAAAATCAACATTTTTTTGTGCTTGAGTATGAAGAGTTTTCAATAAAAGCAATTTTATCCAAAAATATTTTCTGTTGGCTAAAAATAGTTAAAATTAAAAAGAAAGTTATTTTTGAAAAAAACCTTATTTTTTAGGGTTAAAAAAATCTTTTCTAACATTTAACATAAATAACATACATAAAATTCATTGTCATACTAATAAAATCCATCATTAACATCTAATCTTAAAATACTAACAACATCTAAAATTATCGATAATTTTCAACCATAATTAAATACATATCATTAACAACATCATCAACCATGAACAATTTTAAACACCCAAACCAAAATTGAAAACCCCATTCGCCAATGTCACATTATTTCGGTGTCACCAAACCTAATAATGGAATGAAAAGAATATATTAATAAAATTGGATCAAAATAAAAAATTTAGTTTAAAGCATTACCTTTCATTGATGATTAATTGACATCAATAGTATTAGACCAATCATATGATGCCATTTCTTCTTTTCTAATATCCAAATTTAAAGCATTAACGATAAGATTGTTCACTTCTGTTTCTACAGTTGCTACAATATAAAAAAAGTTTATTAAAAACATGTAAATAAATCAAACTTACTCTAATCATGCAATTAAACACAAGAAACATAACAAAAAAAAATGAAAGATTGTATTACTAATTTCTCCAAGTAGCCAATCTCTACAACATAAAATTGCCTCCACAACATCTAGTTTAAGTGAGCTTCGATATTAATCAAGAACTCTACCATCAACACTCAAAGCAGATTTGGAAGCCATTGTCAATACAGTAATGACCAAGATATCTCGAGCCATGGCAGAAAGCTCAAGATGGCGAAACTGATTTGCTTTCTAAAATTGTAAAATATCCAATTCAATTTTAGTTTCAATCATTTGTTCATCCAAATATTGCTCTAGTTGAGATTTGTTGGCAGCCCTAAACTTATGTTCAAAATTGTCAAACTCCTAATTATGAAAAACAAAATAATTAAAAAATATTAAAATAAAAAACAACAAAAAAATATTAAATTTAAATAACAAATAATACTTTAAAAATAAAAAAGTTACCTTCAAAAACTCTTTTTTTCCCTTTTGCACCTTTCTCCCATAAAAAATTGTGTGATTTAAAGAGGATAATGGAGTATCAGAAACCTTGACAACATATTCATTATAAAAGAGCAAATAAATTATCTTTAACCTTTTTAAATTCAACTGAATTATTCCCATAAAGCTTTATGTAACTCCAATTCACAAGCTGAATCTTGCACCGAGGATCAAATGTCACAACTATATCTAAAATCACACTAAATTCAATATAATACTTCTCAAACTTAACAAACATTGGAGTAGCCATATTTTTTACATACGCAACATCCCTACTCATATGTTCTTGTAAGATCATTCGTGTCATGAATACCAAAGGAAAGTACAAGTCAAATGTGGAATACTTTGTTCCATAAAACACACGAGTAACTCATAAGAAACACTCAAGAACTTGCTAAGTTTCTAGGGTTTTTTAAAACTTTTTTTGAATATGATCTGCCTTTAAAGAAAATCTCTAGGGTTCTTTCTTTCTTTATTTTTCATAAAATCCTTTTTGTTTCTTCTACTGATTTTCCTTTTTTTTTTTCTCTCTCTCTCTCTCTATCTCCCATTGATCTAGAAAAGGGCAGTAGGTGTTGGTGGTGTGGTGAGTTGTGCCCTCCTCGGCAACTTGCAAAAATGGTCTTTCTAGATGGAAAAAACTTGCGTCTGGCAGGGCACAATTATGCCTAGTTGGGTGCAAATGCACCTTACTGTGCTAGGCATGGCTTTGTCAACATGCCTAGTTGTTTTTCTTTCTTTTTTTTTTTTCAAATTATTTTTTCTTTAATTTAATTTGCCATAATCTTGTTTTGTTATGTTTTGATCCATTTAAAGTTTTAATTATTTAGATCGACTTGTTTTTGGGTTTGACTATTGGGCCTTTACAAACTAAACTTGAAAGCCCCAAAAGATTAATTGGATATATGATAAAGCCCAAGTAATAAAAAAAAATAACAGTAATAATAAAAATGATTAATTTGGTGTCTACAAATGTCCCTTTTTACGCATTTTCGAGAATCAAGGATTGTGCAAAGACATAGACATCGTATTCATTCTAGTGAAGATACATAAGTCCACATCTAAGGCTTTGCAACTTTAAAAATGATTTGAAAAGATAAAGAAATCCTCATTCGAGGCTTTACAACTTTAAAAATGACTTGAAAAAGATAAACAACTCCTCATCTGATGCTTTAAAATTTTAAAAATAAATTACAAAAGACAAATGGAAAGATAAATATCATCAAGATGCCTTAAAATAATTATCCAAAGGTTTAAGCATGATTGTTCAGAGATTTTAATAATTTTCCTTAATGCTGATTCACGGTATATTATGATCCCTTCATTGATCAATGGGGAACAAACAAAGAACGCCTTCCTTTTTCATCCACTTGATTCGATGCTCATGATTATTTGCATCTCACTTTCTGCATAGTCTAATCCTTTCCTATTTCTTTTCCATTCCCTCATATTATCGAACCCCATTTCATTTTTTGACCAACTTTGATTCCTTTTCGAAGCAATGTGAATATATACTTACTATTTTTTATCTTTTATTAGATATCATTCAAATTCTCATGACAAATGCAATGCATTTATATTCCTTTTATTTACGGAGTGAAAATAAGAACAACAATAATAACATAATGGGAGAGAAGGCTATTTCATTAAAATATGGGAAAGGTTAACATTTAAGCACAGTGACAAAGAGTATTGCATAGAGGCAAAATTCAATTCAAATAGGGGTACAATTCTTTACTAATGATTGCTCGGATAGACTTGAACAGTGATATGAGATTTTTTTTTTTAAAATTGGCACAAGTGTCAGTTCCCTTGTCTTTATCTCAACATCTTGGATCATGGTTTCACCCTTTTTGTGCCAGGATTTTGTAATTCCTTGATAGTTGTCCTCATTCATGCCTAAACCACCCTTCTGGGTTTTCAATCTAGACATCTCTTGGATCCAAGTTGCCCTTTCAAGATTTCAACTTGAATCCCTCTTTTTCTTTTTTGTTTTTTAGACATGTACTTCTTGACAACATTTGCATTTACTAGGTTTGAAAGCTGATAATTCTATAAAATAGAATTATTTTTAATCACATTTTGTTCTTAAATGTTAGCTAAGTCTTTAAATTTTAACTAGAATTTAATTATTTTTAGTTGTTCTTCTAATTAGTTTATTTTTATTGAGTTATTTTAATTATATATTTATTTACTTTAATTTGGATATTATTTATTAGTTTTTATGCTTTTGTAGGATTTAAAAGAATAAGGCTTAATTTTAGAAAGAAAAGTGTTTAAAGGACTCCAAATCCTGCTCATACATACCTTAGTATTTTAACTATAACTCTCACCCAAATGTCCAAATGATGCGATTCTTGAGACATTGGAAAGCTAAGAGATAGAGATATAGCTTTCATGAAGACTACATTGTTCAGTTCTGCCTTGAAGATAGAGAAAATTTCATTAGAAAATGATTGAGTGAAATGCTGCAAGAATGGCAATTGAAGGATGATATTTGATGTTGGGCCTCATAATACTTCAAAGCCTAAAGGTTAGAGTCATTAGGTTAAACTATGTTTAATTTTGAGAATTTTAGTTCAAGATTATTAGTATTTAAAGGGTTCTTTTAGAGAAGTGAAAGACACAACCCTAAGAGATTCAAGAGCTAAAAGTTGAAGATGAAGCTTGGAGAGCAAGGCTACAAATATTTGTTTTATCTTCTTCCTTGGCTTCTATTTTTCTTGTTACTCTTAATGGTTAAACTTCACATATTTTTATTTATCTTTGCAATTATGAGTCTCTAATTTTATTTTTCTAGGATTACAATTGAACTCACTTGTAGTCTGAATTTTTAATATCTTTCTTGCTTATTTTCAATAGAATTGAATTGTTAATTCCAATTTATTCTAATACTTTTAATTACTCTGCTACCAATTAAATTGATCTAAAAATCTAAACAAACTTGGAAAAGGGAGTTTAGTGTAGATTAAAATTGGAATATCATATTATCATATTTATTTGATTGAATGAATAAATTGAATCATGTATAGGATAGGAATATACCTATATGTTGTATCTAGTAAGGATTCGAGCCTAAACTTAATGAGTCTATCTCAATTTGAATTCACATAGGAATATAATGTTTTGATTAAAATAGATATTTTTATAAGACTGTTCGGGAAATCTTTGTAAATAATTTAGGACTCTAAGTTAGGAATTTAACCCATTGGATTAAGTTAAGAGAGAAAGGTAAGGTTTAAATAAAGTGTGAGGGATATTGTAATCCTAGGCTTATTTCTATTGAGTTTTATCAGATTTTATTTCTGCTTTGATTTTTATCTTTGTTAATTACTTTTGTTAATTTTAGTTTAAATAATTATTTGCTTTTAAACCATTTGGATAAAATTAAATTGTGTTAATTTTAATGCTTGGTAAAATTTTTATAACAATTCTTTGTGAGATTGATACTTTATTTAGCATTATATTATCTTTGCAATACACATACTTACGTGAGTAGAAAATTTTAGCTAACAAAAGCCCATCCCTATCATTTTCCCCGAGAATCCATTTGGTTTAGGATGATTATTTTCAATACTAACTTTCCTTCCTGAAATTGTCAAGGGTGCACTTTTTTACCATATGCTCCCATCATTCTCCTTTGATACAACTGACCGTGGCAAAGTGCGGTCAGTTTATTTTCTTCAACAAGGTTCAATTACTTATAACGGGTATTGACTCATTCTGCTTCTTCTAGCTCTATGTCTTTAAGGACCCTCAAAGAAGAAATCTCTACCTCAATTGGTAACACTGCTTCTATCCTATATACTAGTGAGAATGGGGAGATCATGGTATAGCCTAGCCATATGAATTCATGGTTATCCTAACAAGTAATTGTAGGAACGGGCAATGTCCATGATTTGAAACTCTATAGTGAAGGCATAAGGGTCAACCTCTATAGGTATCTTGATATCTCCCACCACTCATCTTTTTGTTCCATCGAAAGCCTTCACGATCATATGTCTTTTCCTTATATAAGACCTATCAATCAGTAGATAGGTCAAAATTCTCATAGGCATCACATTCAAGGATGACCATTATCAAGTAGCACTTTTGCAAAAGTATAGCCTTTGTATTTGGTGGTGATATGCAAAGCCTTGTAATTTCCCCAACCATCGAAAGGATTTACTTCATCACTGAAGGAAATGATGTTACATACTGAAATGTTCCCCACAATATAGTCCAAGTTCTCCACCGATATGTCGTGGTTAACATATGCCTTATTCAAAATCTTCATTAATGAGTTCCTATGTGGCTCAGAACTAAAGAACAAAGGCAGTAGTGAGATATGAGTAGTTAATTTGCTCAACTATTCAACCATATTGTATTCACTATGTTTAATAAATTTCAGAAACTCTGTAGCCTCTTTTTCAATCACAAGCCCTTTCAGGCCGTTTGTCGATCCTTGAGATTGCATCTTGTCTTCATTTGGGCCTATCTCTTTTTTGAGATTCTCCAAAGTTTTCAGTGTATAATAGAGTCCGTTACAGGTAATCCCTCCAATACTCATAATATTTGTAGAGCTAACTTAAGGAGTGGCTATCCTTTTTCCCATATTGGAAACTTGTATGGTATAGTTAAAATTCCAAGGTACAGCTTGTCACTTTTGTAAAGGAAAGGTCCAAAGACTTTAATGATGACTTTTGTCTGCATCTTGTCTTTGATTGGTTTTTCCTTCTTTTCATAAAAAATAGTTAGAGGCCTTATCTTAACCTGATAGGTTTAATCCTATACTGAGTCTTCCACTATCATATTCACGGATGGCTCCGAAGCTTCTACATAGAATTCAATCAACAATTCATCCATCATTCATTGTATCTTTTCCTGAAATGAACTGTACACTTGTGTAATCTGTGTTTTCACACCCTAAAAATTAGCCTAAATCTGAATTTGTACATGAGATATAATATTTTCTTCTATGATTTATTAAAATCGGGTTGAGCATGCAAAATGTATATGTGTATGAGTTTATATGTTGGATTTAGAATGTGGTTTATGCAAAACGTGATTTCTGATTTGGAAATTTGTTCATGACTTGGTATAATGTATACGTATATGTTTTCGCGAATATAAACATAAATATTTAGTTTAAAACGAATATGCTTTTGAGGTGTATGAGATATGTTTGAGAAATTTGATATACTGTTTTATGAACTTTGGGTAATCTAAAAATATATATTTCTATTTTGTCTCCTAGTATGGCTATGCTCTGACCCTGCCAATGGGGGTTAAATGTTGGCCATGTCGACATGTATTCTGTGATTAGAGATTGATCTCTCAACCACACCACCGGTTACAGAATAGTGGTATTTATGATATTTGTTCAGTACAGCCAATGGTTGCTTTTGATATGCTTTTGACACGTGCTATTGGGGTTAATTGTGGTTCTATTTTTGACCTATGCCACAAGGGTTAAGTGTGGTCGTAGCATGTTACAAGAGACCATTAAGATTTAAAGTATTTGTTAAATATGTTTGTTCAATTATCTGAAAGTGAAAATTTTGAAGTATATGATTATGAATAAGATTACCCAATATTTTGTCTTGGCATTCATGAATGATATTTTGGCTTTAAATGTTTTAAGCATGCTTAATCCAGCTGAAGGGATATTAGTTACTTGCTGAGTGGTTGTACTCATTCCTATAATCCTTATCATTTTTACAGATTTCAACACGTATTCATGTGTTAGGATTAGACTTGTTCGATGAGAGCTTTGGTTAGCAAGATTTGTACATGCCTTTTGACATTTACAAGTTTTGATGTATGTATTCAGTTTTTAGTTTGTAAAGAGATGATAGCTAGATGGGAAATTTGTAGCTTTTGGAGGATTATATATATTGTACTATTTGGAGATTTGAGATTTAGTAAAGTCTAAAATTTAAAGAGATTTTGGAATTATTACATTTAGTTTAGTAAGAAGTGGTTGCCTTACATGCTTATGGGTTTCATCTCATGAGTATGTGGCGTCTGTTGGGTCAAAAACTTGGGTTTGGGGCTTGACAATCTACATCTAGAATATGAATCAATTTTGAATCAGGAGGAATGTAGAAATTCAAGGAAAAGTGCTAGAAATGGGGGACCATAATACTCATTACTTTCATATTAGAACAATGCGACAGAAAAATAAATGTAAAATCCTACGTTGTCATTCTAATGAAAGAATTTGGTGTAATGATCAAGAGATGTTAAAAGTGCAAGCTATGAACTTTTTTAATAATTTATACTTTTCAGAGGGGAACATTCTTCTTGTATTTCTTATTCGAAGGGCTTTTCCTTATCTTGATTAAACCGCAAATGGTAGTATGATTAAACTAGTTAAAGACAAAGAGGTTCATGATGGTTTGTTTGAGATGAAGCCTTTTAAGGCCCTAGGGGTGGATGGATTTCTCGCTTTGTTCTTTCAAATCCAGTGGTGCATAGTAGATAAGACTCTTATTAAATATGTACATAGTGTTTTTGAGGGAATAGATATAGGTAATGAGTTATGTAGATTCTTTATCACATTAATACCAAAACTAATCCTCCAAAGTTCATTTTTTAGTTTTGATTGATTAGTTTATTTCCTTTGGTTTTAAAGTTCTAATGAAGGTAATTACTAATCAATTAAAACCTCATAAGAGTTATTTATAGGAATGGCAATGGGTACTCGATTAGAGGGTACCCTCGAATACCTGACCCGATTATATAGGGTTAGGATACCCTATAATCGGATTTGAGATGGGTTCGGGTAGTGATTTCACTACCTGTATCGAGTTCGGGTAGGGTTCAGGTATTACCCCTTGGGTACCCGTTACCCAAACTTGATTACTATTTATAAATATTTTATTATTATTTTAATAATTAAATTAAAAATTTATAATTTTTACCAAATTTACAAGCAATTTTTTTGTTAAAAACTAACAAATATATGAAAAGTATGGTTACTCTAATTATTAATATGATGACATTAATATATTTAAATTAAAAAATTATTAGATTGTTAATTATGTTTAAATAATTTGAATATTATATCATATTATAAAGGTATATTATTACTATTATATGTACATATATACTTTTAATAATAAATATATTTACTTTCTATTTTGTGCTAACATTACAAAAATTATGACTTATAAAATTATTAATTATAATATATATACCATTGTTTATATAATCTTATAATATATATACTTAAAGAAAGCTTTTGAGATTAGAATAATTTTGGAATCTAAATATTTTTTTTTAATTTCATGAAATTAAGAACAAATCCTTATAATTAATTAAATTAATTCATGAAACTATTATTATTAATTAACTTGTAATATCTTTTAATATATATAGTTTATATATTTTGTTAATTTATAAGAAATATAATTAATATTATATATATTAAAATATTTTTAGTATATATATACTTTAAATATAAACATATTTACTTTCTATTTTGTGTTAACATTACAAAATTATAACTTATAAATTATTAATTATAATATATATAATTTTGTTTATATAAAACCTAGTTATTTTTTTTTAATTTTATGTAATTAATTCATGAAACTATAATTATTAATTAACTTGTAATGTCTTTTAATATTATATATATATATATATATATATTAGATTCATTTATAAGGAATATAATTTCTATTTTATATATATTAAAATATTTTTTATGTATGTGTGTGTGTGTGTGTGTATGTGTATGTACTTTAAATATAAACATATTTACTTTCTATTTTGTGTTAACAATGCAAAAATTATAACTCATAAAATTATTAATTACAATATATATCTTTGTTTATATAAACTTATAACATATAATTCTAAAGAGAAGTTATGAGATTAGAAAAGTTAATTGGGTAATTGGGTACCCATGAAGAATATTTTAATAATTTTTTTATTTAATCGGGTATTTAAACGGGATAGGATAATTATGAGGTAGTGGGAATGTATTAGGGTTAGGGTTAGGGTAGTAATTTTTAAAATTATTTTGGTAGTTACTAAGGTTAGGGTATTTGATTTTTAATAGGGTTAGGATGCGAGTACCTCAAAATTAATGGGTACCCTACCCGTTGACATCCTTAGTTAGTTAGTGGCAGAGACACAATCTAGTTTTATTCCTATGAGGCATATTACTAACAATATAATTATCACTTAAGAAAGGGTCCATTATTTCAGGAAAAAACAAGGGAAATTGGGATGGATGGTGATTAAGATTGATCTTGAAAAGGCATATGACCGTCTTCAATGGGATTCATTCATGACACTTTGATGAAAACACATATCCCTGAACCGTTGACTGATATTATTATTCACAGTTGGAATTACTATAGTTCCCAAATTCTTTGGAATAGGACTCTCTCAAATGGTTTTGTCCCTTCTAGAGGTGTGTGGCAAGGTGATCCATTGTCACCATATATTTTTGTCTTATGTACGAAATATTTTGTGCATGGTATTAGGGCAGTAGTGTTGCAAGGATTATGGAAACCTATTAAGCTGAGTAGAAAAGGACCACCCCTCACGCATTTATTCCTTATAGATGATTTAATTTTGTTTGTATAAGCTCAACGTCTCAAATGGAGGTAAGTAAAGGAATCTTAGATGACTTTTGTGCTTGTTTTAGGGAGAGAATTAGTATAAAAAAATCTTCCTTTTATTGTTAAGAATATTTCTAGGGATTTTATCAAAGAGTTAGCTACAAACTTAGGTTATGCTTACTCAGAGGATCTTAGAAAGTATTTAGGGGTTCGTTTACTACATGGACGTAGAGATGTTCATTCTTTTTGATATCTAGAAGAAAAAGTTCGTGGAGTTTTTGAAACTCTTAGAAGGCTTGTTCGTTATCCTTTGCAGGTAGACTCACTTTAGTTAAGTCTGTTTTGTCCACCATACCATATTTTATAATGCAAATAATAACTATTCTAGTGGATACCTGTAACAAAAGTTGAAGCTTCAGATCAAAATTTTTAATGGGGAAGGGACTTAAACAATCGAAAAGTGCACCTCATGAACTAGAAAAATCGGTGCAAATCTAAGGAAGAAGGTGAATCGGGTATTCGTTGTTTAAGTACAATAAATGATACTTTTTTCCTCAAAATATGTTGGTATTTGGTGACTAAACCAGATACAGTATGGGTGAAAATTTTGAGATAAAAATATAGTATGAGATCTACTTTAATTTCGGATAAGGTACATCAAGTGGGGGCTTTTCCATTTAAGTCTTTTATGAACTAGTTTTGGGATGACTTCAAAAAACATATGCAATAGGCAATTGGTGATGGCCAATTGGCACAATTTTGGAATGGTATTTGGCTTAAGGAACGTTCTTTAATAAGGGCAGCTAGAAGGATGGGAATGTTTTTCGAGGATCACAACAATGTCAAGGAGTTTACATTGTGGAATGATGATTGGGACTTAAGTCAGCTAGTTAACTTATTAAGCACTGATGAATTTAATTTATTATCGAATTCTCTCCCACCTATTTCTTCGTGCTTTCTTGATAAACCTTATTTGGCACTCTCATCTTTAGGTTTTTTCATAGTGACTTCAACCTATAATATGCTAAAAAGAGCATCAACCTTAAATGGGGAAGCAAACAGTGGCTTGTGGAAGTTAGCGTGGCAATGAAATGGACCATAGAGGATCAAAATGTCTTTACTTCGATGTTTTCAAGAATGTCTCCTTACTAATAAAGAAAAAGCTCGTCAACATCTGTCGTACGAGACAATTTGTCGACAATGCCATTTAGAGGATGAATTAGTGATGCATGCATTAAAAGATTATCCTTTTGCAAAGTCTATTTGGACTAGGTTATTGCCTCAAGGTGAGTTCGGGCAATTTCATATATCAACCACCTTATAATGTATCTCATTTAACCTTAGTAGAAGTAGGTTGCTAGTGAATAATATTGAGTACTTTTCATAAATGGGATTGAGGCATAAAGCATTTTTAAAAATGGTTCTCCTTATAATTTTATCTGTTTTTAGCCAAGAGAAAAAAAATTGGATAAAATTGTTCTTAATGAAACCGACCCATTCGCTAGGCTCCGCGTCTCAACCCGAAATCTATTAATAGGTCAAGTATGTTTAGGTTTGCACCTCAAACTAACTCATATTTTTTGAGCTTTCCTCACCAGACTATCATCTCTGAAGTATTCCTTACCAGAAAGAAAAACGTTTAAGCATTTTGAGCATTTTGGAGTAGTTTTTGATACACGAAGAAAACCTGTGAGCATTTTGAGTATTTTTAAACATTTTAAAGTGATTTTTGATATATGAAGAAAAACTTTTGAATATTTTGAGCCTTCATATTTGTTAATTATGTTGTTAAATGGAATATGGTGTATCGTTTGAAGTTGTTGATTTTGTTAAATGGAATTCAGTAGTTTTGGTGATTTTTGGGAATTATGTGACTAGTTTTTAGGCATTGCGTGACTGACTTTGGATATTACGCGACTGAATTTGGGCATTAAGTGACTGATTTTTGATAAAGCATTGCATGACTAGTTAATAGGTATTGCGTGATTAGTTTTTAATAAGGCATTGCGTGACTAGTTTCTGATAAGGTATTGCGTGACTAACTTTGGGCATTGCGTGACTAGTTTTTGATAAGGCATTGCGTGACTAGTTTCTGATGAGGCATTGAATGACTAGTTGATAGGCATTGCGTGACTTGTTAGTAAGGCATTGCGTGACTAGTTAGTAAGACATTGTGTGACTTAGACATTGCTTAAAAATCAGTCACGCAATGTATAAAAACTAGTCACGTAATGCCTAAAACCAATCACGTAATGACTAAAAACTAGTCACACAGTGATTAAGTCACACAATACTTAAAAACCAGTAAACTCAATTTTGGGGTTCTATGAATAAACCAATAAACTCAAGAACCTAAAACATATTTTGTTTTTTTTTTTTTTTTGCTAAGCCATGAAATTGTGTATTTCATAAAAGATAGGTTACAAAACTCCATAACCCTCCAAAGTAAGAGAAAATATATCCTTATTGGGAGGTCTTGCTCACTCCCCTTATACAAAAACAAAATATACCCTCTTTACAAAATATTCCCTGAACAATTTCAACTCAAAATCCCATAAAAAAAATCAAAATCCCTAGTAAACATGCTTAATAATCATCCCAATTCCAAACACAACAAAATCGTGGACCACCATAAAACCCATCAAACATGTTTTAGCTGTTCTTTCTCCCTGAGCAAAATCGCTGCCTGTAAAGAGCAAAATCGCTATTCATCATCCTTAAGAACCCCAAGATCCACCATCCAAAAAAATAAAATAAAATAAGAAAAAGTTTGATCTCATATCTGCGAATTGGATGGTGAGATAGATATATATGAGCAGAGAGATAAATCGAGATTTAATTTTGAAATTTTTATCTAGATGGCGGGAGAGAGAAAACTGAAATCATTTTAATTTGTCTGAAATTGTTTAAAGGGTATTATTGTCAAGTCATACAAAAAATTGATCAAAAATAGTTAAAATTATAAAAAAATGATATTTTTGAAATGGGCTTATGAGAAAGGTTATTGCTCACAATTTCCTCAATAATATTCCATGGACCATTATTTTTGGAGTTGCATGCTGGTTTTTATGGAAATGGAGAAACTTATCTATCTTTGGAAGTAAGGTAATAATTGTGGAAGGGTGTATGAATTTGATATATAGTTTGTCTACTGCTATTGAAATATCCCATACTTTGATATGGTGATAAATAAAGTTGATCGAATGCAAATTGAGGTCAATTAAAATGTTTAGAAGTGATAAAAGACGAAAGGAGTAGTTTAGGATAAAATATTTCGCAAGTGAGAAAATAATAATAAAATAATAATAATGTTATCGGAGGAGAATTTGTGAGATAAAAGGGGATTTGGAAGTCAAGTGAGGCATAATAAGGTATTTTGGGTACCAAGGAGACAAGATAAAATTTTTAGAATAAAATAATATTTTATTAATAAAATAATATTAAAATATTAATATTTAGCCGAATATCGAAGTCAATCAAGAAGAAGGATCATATGGTTGATCCAAGTGGGGGAGAAGATGACAAGCCCGACTCTATAAAAATATTTATCATGACATACATGTGATGGATAGCATGTTTGCATGCTAGGAGAGTCCTGAAAAATTTACAAAAGTCGGTATTGTACCTAGAGGTACAATAAAGTTGATTTAAGCCTCGAACTAGATCAAATAGAAAATTTACGATGAAATTAAGAATTTTAAAGTCCCAGAATGGTTTAATATGGTAATTCGGAGTTCAAAGATCAATTTGGAGACAAATCGAAATTTTTGCTATCTAGGGGTAAAATGGTCATTTGCCACCTGGGGACAAAATGGGAATTTTTAGAAAATGGTTTTGGCCCCATTTGACTTATTGGAGTATGATTTGAGGTTTAGAAGTGAAAAAAATTTTAATTCCGGTATAATTCGGAGTATAGGGGTAAAATGGTAATTTTACCACCCTAGGGGCAAAACAGTAATTTTCCACCACCAGGACATTTTTCCAGCACATGGCCATCTCTTATCCTCATTTTGACCATTGACTAATTGTGTGGTGGAGATAAAATGGATTAAAATTTTAAAGTTTTAAAAACGGGCCAATGACATAATGCCACGTGTCATGTCTTTATTAATTTATTATTTTTCTTTTTAAAAGGCACAAAAATCAGCTCATCTTCCACCCCATGGCCGGCCAAACCAGCAAGAAGAGAGAGAAAACAAAAACAAAACCCTAGAGAGAGAAAATCAAAGAAAAAGTGTGAATTTTCAAGGAAATTAAGTGAAAAAGGTGAGATTTTTTCTATTAAGCTTGAGTTTTCTTATTCCCAAGCATTTCTCTTTATTTTTCATGATTAAATTACATGTTTTCATGATGAATTGATGGCTGATCAAATGGGTTAGGAGAGAGAAAGTTGTTAGATTAATTTGATTTTAAGTTATGTTAGTGTTTTTAGTTAGTTTAGCATATTTAGGAACAAAATAATAAGAAAAGAATTTATTTTCCTCCACAATCATTAATGGCCGAATTTATCATGTGTTGAGTGAGGATAAATTTGATTTTCATTTTAGGAGAATTGGTTAAGAAATGATGAATTATGAGCCTAGAAAAATAATAGAAATTTTCGGAGTAAAAATACGATTTTACCCACTAGGGGTATTTTCGTAATTTACTATCGAGACTGATAAATTGAATCTCATTCACAGTCATGGAGGTAATTTAGTTATAATTGGAGTGTAGAAAGTGAGAAGAATTGATTTGGAGTTAAATTGGAGATAATAGGTTGAATTAGGTCAGCACCGCATTTAAACGGTAGTTGGATAAGTTGTATATCATATCACGCATATATACCGAGCCTGAATTGATTTTATAGTGGTCAAGCATTGATGTGGTGAATTATGTATTGTACATTGTGGATAGGTGGTGAGCAAAGTACACTGGTAAAAGTACAAAAATTGTGCTTGGAGACTGGGATTAGGAGTATATCGACTCCTAGAACTGTGAGTAAACTTATTATCGTCTTAATTATCTAGAGTAGTTTTATACAACTGTGTGATTTTATGAAAAATGGGTTTAAATGGTAAATTGCTATGTTTTAAGAGAAATTGTAATTTTATAAAATGATTTTATAAATTTTCTGGAAAATCGAATATTGATTTTGAAAATAGAGTAATTGGAGACTGCTAGTTTGTGTTGCAAATTTATGGTTTTGAATTGAATGGCTTATGATAATAAATGAACATGAATGGCTAAACTGATTTTGGTGTTAGAATTATTTATACTGTGTATTCAGCCTTGAGAGGTTAGGTTGTGATAATTTGCCATGTCATGCTAGAATGAATTTTATTGATTGGTGGATTATATATTAATTATTTATTGCAGAGGGGGTTCTGTGGACCAGCTTATTAGAGGGGCATGGTAAACTCCATTATATTATTACCTCGAACGGAGAGGCGCGTAGGGTATCTCTTGGGGTAAAGCTTTGGGTTCACTTTACGCTAAACCACCACGTTAAGGGGAACTCAGCCAACGCCAAGGAACGACTGTATTTTCTGAAACTAAAATATATTTTAAGTGTATATGAAATTTTAACAGCCTTAGCGGACTCGGTTGGATGCCCTGCGCAAGGTATCACCGAGTATGAGTTTTGGCACGAGCCAAAGTTTTAAGAAATTTATAAGCCAAATTGATTACTCGATTTTTATGGATTGATTTTATTTGGTTGAAATGAGTTGAAAGGTAATGAAATTATAGTATGATGATTTATTTTAATTGTCTCTATTTACTCGACTTTAGATAGTTTAGATGGTATCTGTTTACTCACTGTGATTTTATAATCTCACCACCCTCATTTCCTCACATTTCAGGCTCGGGGAATTCCATAGTTAATTGACTTTGACAAGGACTTTCATTTGGACTTGAATCTGTAAAAGCTGTAGGTTTCCAGCTTCCGATGCATTTTGGTTAGAGGTGGGCCCACGTGTCACTATAAAGAAATTTTATGCTTTGGTTATTTGCTTTATAGTATATATGAATATAATTAACTTTTACGCTATAAGAATTATGTACCAATAGTTTTACGAAAATTATTTTACAAGAAAATAGTTATTTTATTGAATATTTTTATTATATTCAAATGGTCAAATTTTCATTTCAAATGAACGTTTTAGATACTTAATTTATTTTTAAATCATTAAATATATATTTTCTGCTTACCTACTACATTTTTAGCAAGTTTCGAGGTTTTCGACAAAACTGACGAAAATACCCGTATGAGCCAAAAAATAAAATGTTATGTTCTTATTTGGAAATGATTTGTAGTCCCTTGAATTTTGATATTTGATAACTATTGCTCACCGGGGAAGTGCAAAAACTGATATGAGAGCCTTGTAGGGTTTCGATCGGCATTCGGGGTGAAGAATGTCTGTCGAGACCTAGCGACGGTTGTCACGGGCTCGATGGGGAGTTTTGGGTCGTGACAATTTGGATTGGTATCAGAGCATGGTTTAAAGATAAGATATTTTGATTTTAAGCATTAGATTTTAAAGCCTTTGGTTTTAAAGTTGTTTTAAGAAATCCACACTGACACTGCATGGCTCCAAGTCCAGTTAAGTTAAGTTAAGTTAGGTTAGATTGAATAGAATATATGCATCTACATATAGAACTCCACCTACTTTTGAGATACATAAATAATTAAACAATTACTATTTGATTGCATATAGGTTTTGAGGTGCGCTGGTGACACGTACACCATGTCTAGGAGAGACAATAGTCCCGACACCTTTCATAGTATTAGCAAGGGATCGCTAGATTCTACTGCTAGGAGCCGATGGCAGTCCGAATCGAGTAGTCCAAAAAGTACAGATAGTGATAATATTAATGTAAGCATGAGAGGTTCCCTTTTGAGAGAATCTAAGAAACATGCTAAAGAAAGGGGGAAATTAAGGATAGTCGAAGGAGGTATTCGTTCTAGGAAGAGCGTGACAGTAGTCCGACACTTTCCACTAGGTTGTGGGAGAAATGTAAGGGAACAACCAGAAAAGAATAAGGAGAAAGTAACAGTGGTAAGTAAACCCCGTATGGGGGTGAACGTTGTACGACATTTTCCTTCTGGTTGTAGAAGAAATGTTGCACTGATAAGTGATGAGGAACGTAGGAGAATGCAACAAGCCTGGATTGAAGAACAAAGGAGAAAATCTCAGGAGGAAGAGGATCCATTGATGTGCCCGGATCAAGACAATGAGGAACCTAAAGATGTTTAATACTTTAGTTGAAGTTGTATTATCATAAATCTAGGCAAGTGTCGTTTAAGGAAAAATGTGGTAGTTACTTGTATAAAGGGTTAGGAGTGGCTTTTATTTTGTATGACTCGAACGAAATGTAAAATAGCTGTTTAAATAATTAGATATGTATGAGAATCTTTTAGTATAACAGAGATAAATTGGTAATATAATTATTGAGGAAGGTTATAGAAGAAAGCAATAAGGTTATAAATGACATTCGAAATGGGTAACGTGATTAAGTTGATGATTGTAATTTAAGCATGAAAGAGATTACTCAGTGATGCCATGATACTATGAGGTAATAATTGGGCACAAATATACCCCAATGAAGTTAAATTATGGAATATGAGGAATATAAAATTTTGATTCAGTAAGGATTGCGAGAATAAAGTGAGGAGAAAGCTGGGCTGTTTTCGTAGTTAATTATACCGAAAGTCAATAAAATTATCGGAGTAGAAGACAAAGAAGATAATTGGATAGGGATGATAATAAATTTGAGGAAAGTTGTAGATAGTAGGCAACTTATGTGTGGAATGGTATATGTATTTTGAATTTATTACACTGTATGAAAAGGATGTTTTGAGGTGGAATTTTATGAATGTTGATAAACGTCAAAAGATGACATGAGATGAAAGTATTAATCTGGCTTAGTGTGTATGACAAGAAAATAGAAGGTACCTATACTTATGGAACTCATGATATATATATCTAGAAAGGAAACCACTGGTTGAGAATGATTGATATGGTGACTTTGAATGCAGACAAATAGCTTTGATGAGAAAATTTCTAATAGCTACAGTACTTCAGCATTGACTGCTCAACGCTATAATGCTTCGAATACCTCACGCTTATGATGCATGAGTAAGATGGGAGTGACACGATAATGAGCTTACAAATTGAATTTTGGTTGTTGGTCATTGTGTTTTGTTATCTGGGAGTCTTAAATATTATGGAGAATGTTTACCCAAATGAATTGAAAAACTTCTTTATTGCCTTGTATATAGGCATATAATTAAAAGAAAAAAATTTGAAAGATTCTTGAAATGACTATATTGAGATGAGATACCAAATAATGAAAGTGTGAAGGAAGAATTACGAGACTGGTATAGAAAATCAGTTTATATAGAATATCATTACGAGAATTTGTAATATCTGTATTGATACAGTAAAATGACAAGGGTTAGTAACAACATGAGGCTAATTGTGTGACACCCTAGAAACCTATGAAGACGAGTTAGGGATTGAATGGATGAGTATGTATTTATATATCTTTAAGAGTAAGTGTTTTAGGAATACATAAACATCTTTAAGAAGAGATTCTAATCATACACAGCAAGTATGAAACGTAAAATTTTTAAAACTTGCTGAGAAGCCTAACGGCTAAATCACAAGTTAAGGGATCACATGCTGTGAGACATAAGTTTAAGATAGATATTCCCAAGGAAATACTCAAGAGAAGTTTTACTCTGGATCTCGTTAAAGCTAGCACTAAGTTATGTGATTATAAAAAGGAAGCTGTAAGCTGAGAGTGATATTAGCATTAATATTGAAAAATACTTAAGGAGAATCTAGTTTTAAGTTTTACAATTTCAAGTACAATTTATAAATTGGTTAAGGAAGAATGATGTTATGTTCATATGAAGGAGTGGAACAAAAGATGATAGAAGTTGACCCTGAAAATGAAGTCAGATAATGAAACTTTCCTAATATATTATGAAAATTGGAATTCGAAAATGCTTAAGGCATACATGATTCAAATGGGTTCGAGTATTAAGTGACAAATCAATATCGTAATGCAAGAAAGATACAAGGTAATATAGAGGCATGAAAGATGATTAAGGACAAAAGGATGACTCTTAGGAATTGTGGTATTGCATGAGATGCAATGATCAAGTTGAGATAAATCTTTGAGGCATCAATAGGATTATAAAGCATACACGCATAATAGATTATAATTCAATGGAGATGACATTGTGATGAATGATATATAGTATAAGGAAACTCAAACATATGGTTGGAAATGATATGAATGATATGAAGTTATATACAAGTATAATAAGAAGGTTGACATGCACTATAAGAATTATTATATTGAAACTAGGATTGGGATACGGATGAATAAAGGGGGAATGTAGTCCAAGGCATGTGAACACATGGATTCCTATATATAAAGAGAGATGATGACATTTGAAAATGCATGTATATATGTATATATGAAATTGATAATTTTACTAACTAAAGTGAAAAATGGTTCTCGGTAATTGGGAGATTTTGAAATAGTGTCCAGAGAGGTTAGTGAGCTAAAGTGTTAACGGACATGTAATGAACGATTAAGGTTATGAATGACTTTGAAGGTAAACCTTGAATTGTTTAAGTTCTTAATGGAACTCTATTAAAGGAAGGGTATGGACCAGTATAAGATGGATGAATCAAGGTTGAGAAATTTGGTATGGAGCAAATTAATAAAACGATGAATAGGTATACATAAATAAGTATGATATGTGATCGAAATCGGTATAATTGAGATGAAGTTATGGTTCAAATTTAATAATGGTGATAAAGGCATGTTTAGTGTCTCAATATAAGAGATTATGGTTGTGAAAAGTATTACTGATCCGGTTCCAAAGGATGATAATTGCCATAAATAAAGCATTTAATTGAACTGAAGGTGAACGAGGTAAATAAATTGAATGTCCCCATAGAAGGAACAAGGAATAGGATCATAGAAGGAGATTGATAACGCATCATCGACGGGAATTCGAGGATGAATTCTATTTAAGTGGGGGAGATTGAAATACCCCATACTTTGATATGGTGATAAATAAAATTGATCGAATGCAAATTGAGGTCAATTAAAATGTTTAGAAGTGATAAAAGACGAAAGGAGTAGTTTAGGATAAAATATTTCGCAAGTGAGAAAATAACAATAAAATAATAATAATTTTATCGGAGGAGAATTTGTGAGATAAAAGGGCATTTGGAAGTCAAGTGAGGCATAATAAGGTATTTTGGGTACCAAGGAGACAAGATAAAATTTTTAAAATAAAATAATATTTTATTAATAACATAATATTAAAATATTAATATTTAGCCGGATATCGAAGTCAATCAAGAAGAAGGATCATATGGTTGATCCAAGTGGGGGAGAAGATGACAAGCCTGACTCTATAAAAATATTTATCATGACATACATGTGATGGATAGCATGTTTGCATGCTAGGAGAGTCCCGAAAAATTTACAAAAGTCGGTATTGTACCTAGAGCTACAATAAAGTTGATTTAAGCCTCGAACTAGATCAAATAGAGAATTTACGATGAAATTAAGAATTTTAAAGTCCCAGAATGGTTTAATATGGTAATTCGGAGTTCGAAAATCAATTTGGAGACAAACCGAAATTTTCGCTATCTAGGGGCAAAATGGTCATTTGCCACTTGGGGACAAAATGGGAATTTTTAGAAAAGATTTTTGGCCCCATTTGACTTATTGGAGTATGATTTGAGGTTTAGAAGTGAAAAAAATTTTAATTCCGGTATAATTTGGAGTATAGGGGTAAAATGGTAATTTTACCACCCTAAGGGCAAAACAGTAATTTTCCACCACCAGGACATTTTTCCAGCACATGGTCATCTCTTATCCTCATTTTGACCATTGACTAATTGTGTGGTGGAGATAAAAATGATTAAAATTTTAAAGTTTTAAAAACGAGCCAATGACATGATGCCACGTGTCATGCCTTTATTAATTTATTATTTTTCTTTTTAAAAGGCACAAAAATCAGCTCATCTTCCACCCCATGGCCGGCCAAACCAGCAAGAAGAGAGAGAAAACAAAAACAAAACCCTAGAGAGAGAAAATCAAAGAAAAAGTGTGAATTTTCAAGGAAATTAAGTGAAAAAGGTGAGATTTTTTCTATTAAGCTTGAGTTTTCTTATTCCCAAGCATTTCTCTTTATTTTTCATGATTAAATTACATGTTTTCATGATGAATTGATGGCTGATCAAATGGGTTAGGAGAGAGAAAGTTGTTAGATTAATTTGATTTTAAGTTATGTTAGTGTTTTTAGTTAGTTTAGCATATTTAGGAACAAAATAACAAGAAAAGAATTGATTTTCCTCCACAATCATTAATGGCCGAATTCATCATGTGTTGAGTGAGGATAAATTTGATTTTCATTTTAGGAGAATTGGTTAAGAAATGATGAATTATGAGCCTAGAAAAATAATGGAAATTTTCGGAGCAAAAATACGATTTTTACCCACTAGGGGTATCTTCATAATTTACTATCGAGACTGATAAATTGAATCTCATTCACAGTCATGGAGGTAATTTAGTTATAATTGGAGTGTAGAAAGTGAGAAGAATTGATTTGGAGTTAAATTGGAGATAATAGGTCGAATTAGGTCAGCACCGCATTTAAACGGTAGTCGGATAAGTTGTATATCATATCACGCATATATACCGAGCATGAATTGATTTTGTAATGGTCAAGCATTGATGTGGTGAATTATGTATTGTACATTGTGGATAGGTGGTGAGCAAAGTACACTGGTAAAAGTACAAAAATTGTGCTTGGAGACTGGGATTAGGAGTACATCGACTCCTAGAACTGAGAGTAAACTTATTATCGTCTTAATTATCTAGAGTAGTTTTATACAACTGTGTGATTTTATGGAAAATGGGTTTAAATGGTAAATTGCTATGTTTTAAGAGAAATTGTAATTTTATAAAATGATTTTATAAATTTTCTGAAAAATCGAATATTGGTTTTGAAAATAGAGTAATTGGAGACTGCTAGTTTGTGTTGCAAATTTATGGTTTTGAATTGAATGGCTTATGATAATAAATGAACATGAATGGCTAAACTGATTTTGGTGTTAGAATTATTTATACTGTGTATTCAGCCTTGAGAGGCTAGGTTGTGATAAATTGACATGTCATGCTAGAATGAATTTTATTAATTGGTGGATTATATATTAATTATTTACTGCAGAGGGGGTTCCGTGGACTAGCCTATTAGAGGGGCACGGTAAACTCCATTATATTATTACCTCGAACGGAGAGGCACGTAGGGTATCTCCTGGAGTAAAGCTTAGGGTTCACTTCACGCTAAACCACCACGTGAAGGGGAACTCAGCCAACGCCAAGGAACGACTGTATTTTCTCAAACTAAAAATATATTTTAAGTGTATACGAAATTTTAACAGCCTTAGCGGACTCGGTTGGATGCCCTGCGCAAGGTATCACCGAGTATGAGTTTTGGCACTAGCCAAAGTTTTAAGAAATTCATAAGCCAAGTTGATTACTCGATTTTTATGGATTAATTTTATTTGGTTGAAATGAGTTGAAAGGTAATGAAATTACAGTATGATGATTTATTTTAATTATCTCCATTTACTCGACTTTAGATAGTTTAGATGGTATCTGTTTACTCACTGGGATTTTATAATCTCACCACCCTCATTTTCTCACATTTCAGGCTCGGGGAATTCCATAGTTAGTTGACTTTGACAAGGACTTTCATTTGGACTTGAATCGGTAAAAGCTGTAGGTTTCCATCTTCCGATGCATTTTGGTTAGAGGTGGGCCCACGTGTCACTATAAAGAAATTTTATGCTTTGGTTATTTGCTTTATAGTATATATGAATATAATTAACTTTTACGCTATAAGAATTATGTACCAATAGTTTTACGAAAATTATTTTACAAGAAAATAGTTATTTTATTGAATATTTTTATTATATTCAAATGGTCAAATTTTCATTTCAAATGAACGTTTTAGATACTTAATTTGTTTTTAAATCATTAAATATATATTTTCTGCTTACCTACTACATTTTTAGCAAGTTTCGAGGTTTTTGACAAAAATAATGAAAATGCCCCTGTGAGCCAGAAAACAAAATGTTATGTTCTGATTTGGAAATGATTTGTAATCCCTTGAATTTTGATATTTGATAACTATTGCTCATCGGGGAAGTGCAAAAGCTGATACCAGAGCTTTGCAGGGTTTCGATCGGCATTCGGGGTGAAAAATGTCTGTCGAGGCCTCGCGGCAGTTGTCACCGGCTCGATGGGAAGTTTCGGATCGTGACAGCTATCCACAATTCTTGTTTAACAATCGGTGGTAGTTAGGGTTTTCCTACTATTAGATAAGAGGAAGCCCTCCTTGGATGGTCTTCCCCTCCTAGAGATTGGATCTCTTTGAATTTGGATGGGGTGTATTGAAGATCAATTGACCAAGCGGCTGCAAGTGGTGTCTTAAAAAATTCAGCAAAAGAATGGCAAGGTGGATATAAAGTTCGGCTTGGTAAGTGCATGGCATAACGAGCTGAACTTTGAGGAGTTTTTAGGTGGTTCTGTCTTGCATGGGACATTGGTTACGGAAAGATTGATTTACACGTTGATAGCAAGCTTGTTGCACGAGCCATTACCTCAACTTGAACTCACCCATGTTTTAATTCAAATCTAATTAATGCAATTTAGAGCTTGCTTCGGCTGCAATAGGAAGTTCTTACATGCCATGTTTTTAGAGAAGGGAATGGTTTAGCTGACTTCAAGGTTAATATGGGGTTTTTTTTGGAGGAAGTTTTTTCTTTTTATCATAATCCACTAGCTAGAGCTAGGGAACATTTGATGTATGATATGTCGCGGATCTCTTTTCCTCGAATACTTGGACTGTAAAGTTTTTTTTATTCTAAAAAAAGTTTTATTTAAACCTGTATAAATTTTTAAAAAAATATTTAAAATGATGATTTATGAATATATATATATATATATATGTTATTGATCAGTAATATAAATAAATGATTGGATTTGAGCTTTAGGAAGCTGGAATTTACCTTTTTCTCATATCTTTTTATATTTCAAATTTATTTTGCATGATTTCTAATTTGTTTTCTATTTTTTGACAATAAAACTTATGAAATATCTTTTTTATAAAAAAAAATTAATATAAAATGCACTAATCAATTTTTTTTTATTTTTGTGAAAATCAAATTAAAAAAAACGAAATGAAATGAATCGAATACACAATAGAAACAAAATGTATATGTATAAGTAATAAATATATAAAAATAGAAATAAAATACATATATATAAGTAATACATAAATAAAATTAATATATAATAAGATACAAGAGTGGAAATTATTGATTTATTTATTTTCATTTTCCCATACACATGGATTTTGAATTACCATTCATAAATTTCAATCCGTTCTTCTCAAAGTCAAATTTGTAACCTCTATATTAGAGTCACAAATTCTAAACACCATTGAAAGAAATTATCTTTCAAAGGTGTAATTTAGAAACTGTATAATGATCCAATAAATGAAATTTAAAAACTAAATAAGTAAATAATGATATGATGTAATTTAGAAATATTATAATTATTTATATAAATAATTAATATTATGTCATATTACGCAGTGTGTTTTATTTAAATAATATATTGTTAAATAATAATATAATACTAAGAGATCAATATTACATTAACAAAATAATTTAATGTTAAAATAGAATATTACGAATTAAGTGGTAGAATAAAATAATAATAGTATTAAACATTGTGACATATTAGAGCTCTTCCTAAATCAGATCAGATTAAGTGAGTTGGGCCCAGACCTAGACTCAGTGAGTATTAACAGGTTATGAGTTTTCCAGACTTGACCCGGCCCAAATAGTCTGATGTCAAACGTTGCCTAGACCTGGCTCTAATTGAAAAGATGTAGTCCAGAGCCGTCCGTTTAACCCAATGCCAAACAATTTGCTGATTTAAAATAGAATACAATGTCATAAAAAGGGTTGAGAAGTGTGGAAGTTATTCAAGGAGAGAAAATGGAGAATGGAATTAAATAAGCATATCAGTTTGCCCCATTCAAATGATTTGGAATCTCTTTATGCACACACAATAATTGATTATACTTGTTTTCAAGCTTTTTCACTTGTATGGGATTTTCTTCTTCTTTGGTCACACATTTCGACTCTTCTTTTCTTCCTTTCATTTGTTGCTCTTAAAATAGTGAATTGGTGGAACAATTCTGTAACAATTGTCAAGTCCATTCGAGGAGATTCGATAAAATTGAAACGATACGGATAAAATTAGCATGGCCCTGCATAAAGATGACACACAAATCGAGAAATGGTCCATAACAATCGTCAAGTCTACTTAGGTCAAAGGCAAGGGTGGAGTTAGCGTATTTTTGTAGAGGGGGATAAAGATAAAAAGAAATAAAAACTAAAAATTTTTAAAATTAATATGTCAAATTTAACTAACAATTAAAAGATTCATAATAGACAATAATTTTATATAACATATAAATCAGAAGGAATAAGAAAAGAATGATTTACAATAGTCATTTCCAATGATGTTTCTTGAATTCAAATTTATCAATTATTGACTTTTTACTGAAAAGGCTAGTAATATCTTTTTTAATATAAACAACTAAATTATCTATAAGAAACTCATTATCTATTTTGTTCCAAGGTCTTATTTACACAATTTTTATTGCTGAAAAGGTTTTTTCTATAGTTGTTGTAGAAACCAAAAGAGTTAAAATAAGGAGAATTAATCTATCAATCAAAATTAATAAAAAAATAACACAATGATGAAATTTGGAGAATTACATAAAATTTTTTTAATTTTTAAAGATTAAAATTATAGAAAATAAAATTTACATAATAAAAAAAAACATGCTAAGTAGAAGATAAAATCCACATAACAAAAAAGAAAGAAAAAGAACATGGTTGATGGTTCGTAGAAATTTAAAAAAAAAATTTATTTAAACTTAGAACGTATGAGCAAATAAAATAGAATTAAAAAATAAATAATATAAATAGAAAGAAGTATATAAAAGAAAACTTTTCTTCCTCTTAATTTCACATAATGGTGGTGAGTAGTCCCCATCTTTCCTCGTCTAAGTTGACAAGCTTATAAATCTCTTTAGAAAAATAAAGTTTGTTTTGATGGTGAGTTATATAAAAAAAAAAAGTAAAATAAAAATGGAATGACAAAAGAGAAAGAAAAAAAAAAAAGAGAGATAACGAGTTTTGATGGGATTCGTGAAGTCATTTTATTATTCTTTATTTATATTAATTATTAAATAAAAAATTATTTTAAGGGCATTCAAAGAAAAAATATATAATAAATAAAATATTTAAAAAAAAATTTAGGTCCCAAAATTATACTACCATCCACCCTTGGTCAAGGGAACTAGAGCTGTCTTTTTCTTCCTCATTTAAATTATTCACATTTAAATTCAGGCAATAACAAGAGTTTATGATAGTTAAATTATGCAATTAGTCTCTTTATTCTATAAAAAAAATATGAATTTAGTACATGTCCTTTTAATTTGTTAATTCAATCTTAACCTTAACTCGTTAAATATACTAAGATGATGTTTTGACCAAATTGATATAACATTGATTGAGTTAATGTGACATCGATTATGTGCTGACTTGACATTTGTCATACTAACATTTTATGTTGACATAACATTTGTTGACATAGCAAGAAATGTTGATGTGGCATTTGCTAAAATGTAGGGTAGGGTTTTGCCCATTGATAATCACATTAGCAAGTGCTTGTTAGTCCAATCAATACCACATCATCGTGATAATGTCAAATCAACACATAATCAATACCATATAAGTAAGAAAATATCATACTATCTCAATCAATGTCATGTCCACTTAATCAAAATGTCACATAATAAATATATTTAACAATAAGAATTTAACGGTATTAGAATTGAGACTGAGATTAACAAATAAAAAATATATAAACTTAATTTAGACAAATTATTATAAAAAGATTAAATTTATATTTTTTGTAAAGTGTAAGGACTAATTGAATATTTTGACTGTTTATGTCCCAAACTTGCTTTTTTGTTTTTCTGTTGGAGTTCAAGGTCAGAATTTTAATGGCACTGTTCTGCCTTTATCCCTTCTCCCATAAGTTAAAAAAGAAACAGAAAAATCAGAAATAGAAATGCTTACTAGTCAATAAGGCAAGTATAAATTTGATGTGGGCCATTGTGGTCTTGTTGCATTAGGGACGAGGGAAAGTTGGAGGATATCTGACGTATTGTCCACTAAGTACATGTTTGCTACTGCGATTAGACATATGGCACTATGATTTACCTCAAAAAACAAGTCTTGGTTAATGTGTTTGCTTGGCAAATCTTCGCCTGTGCCAAAAGGTATGGCCAATATACTCG
Source organism: Theobroma cacao (assembly GCF_053813885.1). Taxonomy (NCBI): domain Eukaryota; kingdom Viridiplantae; phylum Streptophyta; class Magnoliopsida; order Malvales; family Malvaceae; genus Theobroma; species Theobroma cacao. The sequence continues at coordinate 15,828,027 of NC_142647.1, forward strand.
ATAATTCAAAAGTGGGCCACCATACAGGCTACAACGTCATAAGCTTTTTCTGCCTCTTTCCAACATTATATCCTCCCTTTTAAGGCTAGTGAATTTGGAACAAACAAAATAGGCATCTATCAATCATAGTCACGGGACACTAAGCTTATGAATTTGTTGTACAAACAAGGTGAAGTGGAGCACAAACAGCCAATCTCGCCCCAAGTCTTTCCAATTCATATAGTTTCTCTGCATACAATTTGAAGACAGAGAGAGTGAGTGGCATGCAACGTGGCTAAAAGGAGATAGAGAGCAAAACAAAGCAAAAAAGGTGTAATGCATTAGGCAAACACCTTTGCATTTGATTGCACAATTCCATGAGCAAGAGACTAGGCAACAAGGCACGAGTGCGCAACCCACTAGCTCTAGGGATGATTGCACCGTTAATTCTATCTTTCTGGTTATTGAAACTATTTACAACACCATAATGATTAGGACATGTTGGTGGTCCCTCAACCTCCACATTTTTCTTTTTTGTCAAGACTATCTCAAAGATCTTCCAACACAGTTTCAAGTGATGATATCTAAATGGCCACCACTATTTTTTTTTATCTTTTTCAATAGAAATGAGGAGCTCAATCATGTCCATCATGTTGTTTTTGAACAAAAAGCTTCAATGATGATTCAAGATACACTCTTTTGCAACCATTTTCCTCCGTGATGGTTTAGCTTACCTCCTCTCTCACTTTATTGAAAAGAAACTACATCGTTTAATCGTATTTAATTATATATAATTTTTTTAAATATTTAATAAAAAAAATTAAAACTCATCGACTTATAAATTTTATTTAACATAAAAATTACAATTTTTATGTATTAAAGAATGAATACAATGACATAAATAGACACTTCCAATTACGTGGGAACTTAATAAAGAAAGAATTAAAATAGATATTGTTTTGCAAAAGTTTATAACAAAAATGTACTTTTTGTCGCATAAATGCAAGCAGGTGGTGGAGCAAATATAAGTTGGTTTATTTGCAAGCAGGTGGTGGAGCAAATTTAAGTTGGTTTGTTCATTTATTTGTCCCAAGACATGAAACATTACGTACATTCTTGTGTGTTTCACCTTATTTTTTTAAGTGTAAGATATATATATATATATATATATATATATATATATATATATATATATATATATTGTCCCATCATCAGCCAATGGCAAGATAAAGCAATTCCAATGGCAAAAGGTTGGGATTTTTTTTTTTTTTTTTTATGTTGGATATGTAAAGAAAGAATTTAGCACCTTTGGACTAAAAAAGAGAGAGATGATACGACAAGGACAAGGACGCATGGCCATCTTCAAATATGTTGACAATTTAAAGGATATTCAGATATGTAATGTATCTATGTATATATCATAGTTGATTGTTATTTTAGTATGAAATTAGAATTTTTGGGTAGTGGAAAGGTAGTAATCTATTAACGACATAAAATATAGAATAATCACTCATGACATGGACCATAGTCGTGATTAAAGATGTACGTGAAATTTAATAAATCTTTATTTACTAATAACATATTATCCTTAACAATTAAAAATAATAAATTGAATCATCTCCAAATCTCATATTTAAAAAAATTAGTAATAAAGCAACTTATATATAATAATGGAAACCTAACTTAATAATTTAAAAATTTTGGATTCCAAGCATGGTCTTTCAAGATATATATACCGGGTAGATTTTTAAATGAGTACACATTCAAGGCATGTAATTCATTTGTTAAAAGCTGATCTTATCTAACAGTGGATTAAAGCTAATCCTAGCTGATGAGGCCAAATCACAAGTAAACTATCTCATATTTTAAAAAATATTCTATGTGGACTGCCACTATATCATAAGTTGGAAGTAGTGCTGGCCAACTGCTTTTGCCAAATAATTTTTTCAATGATCCAATGCTCATTCTTTGGATTTGTTTGGTTACTTTTCAGCTAAGCGTATTCAGTTAATAGCTTTAAAGTTTCATAAAACCTTTAGTCTTATATCATATGAAGCATTTAGCTAAGATGCCGCAATTGGTAATGCATGATAACCTATGCCTAGTTGTTGCAGGATAATGTTATATATATACTGAGGTGACTTACAAGACACCATACCACCTACTATTGCTCATAATGAAATGTATGGGAGATGTACGTATATATTTATATTTTAAAAATTAAATTTAAATCTAGATATAATACTTAAAAAAGGTTTTTAAATTATTTTAAAAAATTTAAATAAATTTTTACTTTTTTGTTACGTTCAATCATGTTATTATACTTTTATTTTGAATTAAATAAATTATTATAATTAATAATTTATTAATTGTTGTTGGTCAAAATATCATTTATTTCATCATTTGATGGTGACGTGACATATTGACATGTTATAATAGATGATGACATGATATGTATACTTATGTAATATGATGACATAATTATGTAAAAATAGTTTTCCTCCACTTTAGCGTCATGTTAGCATTATGTAGGTTTAAAATAATAAGTGATATTTTAGATAATAACAGTTAGTAAACTATTAGTCATAAAAATCTATTTGGTTTCCAAATAAAAATATAAAAAATTAATTGAACATAATAAAAAAATAAAAAATTATATAAAATTTTTTAAATAATTCAAAAACTTTTTCAAACATGGTGCCTTAAATCTCCTCTTTGAAATTATAATTCATCAGGATTTATTATATAATTATAACCATATACATGTAAAAGTGGCCGAGATGCATTTCATAAAGATAGTTATGATAGAATTGTGGGGGAGGACTAGTTGCAAAGTCATAATTACAACATGGGTGCACAATGAAAAGAAATGGTGCATGGTCTATTTTGAGCCACAAACTTGGTCCAACGGCTCAAGTACCCCTTGTTGTGGGAAGAAGCAACCACTCTCCTCATTTGATAGAACCTCCTATTTCAGTTACGTGACACTATCAAGATAAAAAATAATAATAATAATTTTTTTTTGGTCTCATTTCAGTGGTTCATATTTGATTGGATACTAAAATGATATGGAATGTATTGTATTTCTTTTCATTAAGGAGAGAAAAGAAAACAACAAGTTGTCCTTTTGAGTATACCAAAGGTCATTCGGGTTTGTTTAGGAATATCTGATCCAGCGATCCCAATTTATTAAGTCTGGCCTTAATGGTGATATGCTTGATGAAGAAACTGGTTTGAACGAAAGGAGATAAAACTGAGAAGGAATATTAGCCATCACGCATATGGTAGAGACAATAATATTTAACCGCAAAATAAAGGGAAATAACAAAGCATCAGATACTATTAGATATTGAGTGTAAATCATGGTGCATAAGCTTATCCACATTGAAAATTCCCAAACAAAATTCTCCACTAAAAAGGAAGGGGAAGGATATTCATATTAGGGAGCATGATGCCCTCCGCTTGTACTTGTCGTGGGCTTCAAATTGGGCTTTGTGGGCACCATGACCATGGTGTTCGATCATTTTGCCTCAGCTTGGCCCACCTAAAATTGACAATACACTAAAATTGGTGTGACGCAAAAAATGCAATCACACAAGGATGACCGGTTTACATGTCTTTACGTTTCAAATTTTCATGGACAAGCAGCTTTTAAAAATGAAGTCACAAAACCATTCCAAACTTCAATGCATACTTCAATATCTTCCTTTCCACTATATAAGAATATTACCAAGGTATTGGGTTAGGAACATATAAGCTTTTTAAGTTTTCTATATAAAGAGAAAACCACTCCAATAGCAATAAATTTATTTTTTCTCTATCTTTTTCATTCTTTACCATAATATCTAAAATAAGTTTTTATTCTTTTATTACATTTTATTACATTTAACTAAGTGTTTATATTTTTATTTTAGGCCAAATAGGTCCTTATAAATAACAATTGACTAATTGTCTTTTGTCAAAATGCCATTTGTCATTTTATGTTATGTAGTACTCATATGCCATATAGACATGTCATTCTGAATGTTAATGTGGCGTTTTCACATGACCACGTGATATTTTCACTACAAAAAACAGGGCATTATTAGTGAAAAATTTCATCCGTAATAATTAAGATTCCGTTAATATGTTACATTACTGACAAAAATATCGATAGAAATTTCTATTGGTATTTGGTCAGAAATACTGTGATTGGTAATAGAAAATCTGTCAATGATGAAATATTTCATCGGTAAATTATTGACTGAATATTCCATTGGCAATTCAGTCGACAAAGGCTCGGATCTATCAGTTGGTTTGTCATTAATAATGAGGGAATTCTATCGATAACATTATTGATGGATCTTAATTCGTCGGTGATTATCGATGGAAGAATGATGTCGACAATTCTGTCAATATTTACTGACAGATTGCCGATAGAGCTAACTTTGAAGCTCACTAGCAGTACCTATTTGCAATGGCTTCAAATCTGTCAATATTTCGTTGGTATTGTAAGTGAACTCCGTTGATAAAAGATGAATTTTGTCAGTAATTAGGTTGGTAATTGATGAATTCCGTTGATAATGGATGGATTATGTTGGTAATACCTACAACACTGATTTTTTCAAGAAATTAAATTTTGTCTGATTTGTAATAAAATTATTATATGATGTTGTTATTGATAAAGTAAACATATAACAAACATATATGCATATAAAAAATATGAAAATGTACTATAAATCATAATTAATAAAAAGAATCCAATGTAAACATTTGATAATAATCCAAATAAGTATCTAATGCAAAGCTCACTGAGGGGATGGGGTGGTTGCTGCTGCTGCTTTTGTGGTGGATGCAGCGAACTCAATTATTGTGATGAGGAAGACCCAAAGACATTTAATGACAGAAACCTCGTTGTAATGACTTCCAATAAGTTATTAATTCTACTCATTGACGTCATCAAGGTACTGATGTTACCAACCAATTGTCGATATCCCTCAGGTTTAGATATAAGAGGCAAAGAAGGTCGTGCAGTATCAAGACCACAAGCAAACTCAAACGTAATGGTTAGAGCTAGAAGTCTTAAAGTAGGGACTCTGGTGCAAAATTCGTAGATGTGGGTTCGAATATTGTTGGGCCCTCTAATGGCCCCAGTCCATGCTTTAGGATCAAACTCTAGCTGGGTCGATAGCTCCTCATTGTACTTGTGCGGTAAAGCTGAAATGTATGATTCGTACAATTAGAAAAGCAATTAAAATTATTAAATTATTTAATCGGTAACCAACATATATATCGACAATATATATAAACATATGTATTATTTACACAGACAGTCTTAGATATGTTGTCCACAAATTCTCTAATACCCATTTGTCTCTTCAAAGTGCGTTCAAAGAGCTCGGAGAACATCACCTGATGCTACTTTTCCTCAGACTGTAATCATTAAGAATAAGAACAAAAAACACATCATTGCATAGAATAGTAATTGTTAACAACATAAAGAATTGTATTATTAAAGTGAATGATTTTTGCAGTATTTAGATAAAACTAGGTACCATCATCTTTAGATATAGGGCAAAAGGCAAGGAACCACCTGTATCTTTAGCAACATTGATAACATTATGATATAGAGTTATTTTACCACATTTTGATTATAAAAAATAGCTAAGTCTTTGTGTTTTCAAGTTAATTTTTGGTAGTTTTTATATTTTTCTTTATTTAGTTTACTGCATGTTGAATTATGTTAATTTTAGTAACTTGAGCTCATTTTCATAACAAAATCCTTAATTTGAGAAATCACTAATTTAGTCTCTATTTTGAAGGTTCTCAAGTGTAAAAAGCTTCATGGAAGTGAAATATGCAAGGATGGCTAGGTGCAAAATTTTCTGAACATATTAGGGTATTTTCATCATAGCTATCTCTACAGGACTCTAAATGAGGTGATTCTTAGATCACTAGAACGCTAAGAGGAAAGGCTACAATTTTGATGTTTATAACTTTACCTAGTTAGGATTGAAAGGTGGTAAAATTCCTTGTAGAAATGGGAGTACTACACTGAGAGAGCAAAATAAAACAGAACACTTGAGAGCCGCGACACTGGAAAGAATTTTTTGGCTAGCTTCAAAACAGAATTGTTGAAAGCTATGACTCTCAAAGTGAGAGCCGAGGTGTTGAAGCCTTTTTTCAAAAATAAATATATGATAGGAAAATTTGGAAATTAGGTTAACTTGAGCTTATTTAAAAAACTTTTTTAGAGAATTCTTGGAGAGGACGAAATCAGCTATTTTGAAGACTTTGAGCCAAGAACAAAGCAAGAAAGCAAGATAGATTAAGAGAGATTTAAGGTCAAAAGCTTCACCATTAGTTTCTTTCACTATTTTGTGTTTCTCTTATTTTCTTTAACTTACACTCATGGCTAATTTTCTTTGGATAATGGTTTACTTAAAGATCATGAACTAATTTACTTTTCTAGGATTATAGTGGATTTCAACATGTAGTTTGAATATTAATTTCTCTTTTGTTTATTATGAATGTGTATAGTTTTGCTTATTCAAATATGTTCTTAATGCTTTTAATTGTTTGATCAACAATTAATTATTTTGTGCATCTAATTGAGACTTGACAGAGAGATGTTAGATTGGAGTAAGATTTAAATAGTGTATATTCACATCACTTAGGTAATGTGATTTGCGATTTAGGTAGACATACGCCAATTGCCATACATAGCCAAATTAGAACACTAGCTTAATGAACCTTATTTAGTTGATTCATATAGACATATAATGACCCTTTTAAATTAGGTATTTATGCAAGCATCTCGACGAAGACTTGTACATAGTTTTGGATTCTAGGTTAGTAAAACCACCCATGAATGTAAATAATAAGAGAAAGTGCTATTAAATGAAGTGTTAAACGAACCCATAATCCTAGCTTTTAATCTACTGCCTTTCTCAAGTAATTTTAATTTCTTTTAGTTAATTAGTGCTTGCTTTATTTTAGTTTTAATTAATTTTTTGAAAATTTAAATTACTTAAATAAGATTAATTTGTCATAAATTTTATACTTAGTAAATATTTAGGAACAAATCTTTATGGGAAAGATACTCTACTTCATCATTATATTACTCGTTTGTGATAATATACACTTGCGTGAAAAATTTAACAACAAACATTATCGTCTTTCTCTATCAAGCGATTCTACTTGGGCTTGCGTGAGTGTGACTACCACTCAAGCATGGACTATATGTTATAAACTAGTTGGTCTCATACCTCAGCAATGATTTAAGATTAGCCCTTACCCTTCATCAATAGGAGATCGACGTCAGGGCCATCTGTGTTCATCTTGGCCTTGTTGCACTCATCCGTTAATAGATCCTTGAGGCAGTCCTTGCAAATCTTCTCCCATATGGACCAAACCTTCATTGCATTTACAACAGCCCATCTAAAAGATTACTACATACATGCAAAATATATATTAGTATGAGAAATTGTAATAGATATATACTAATATTATATCCTTATGTTACCTCGAATTTAAGCCACATGTTGTCCTTATGCTCTTGAAGAACCTACCTCCATGTCGATCAAGGTCCACTAAAGTTACTCTTGATAATCCGTGTAATCGTCAAAGTAACGTCAGTCTTTTCAAAAGTATTACAAAATAGACTTATTATTAGTAAAACACATAAATTAATTAACTAAATTGACTGCGTATAATTAATTATATAAATTGGAGTAGAGGAAATTACCTTCCTCTGAGAGGATGCAAAAGTATTTGTTGGTCTGGATGAGTCAGAGTTGACAAGCGAAGACTCAACTTTTTGTCCCTAGCTTGCAACATGCTGTTGGATCCAATAGCAGTGTTCGAAATGGGGGTTCTTACTAGAGTAGTCAAACTCAACATTAGTACCTCTGGTTGTACTTGAGTATCTGTTGTTAGAGTGGGAGTCCATGGTCTGAGGGGAGGATGTGGCACAAGAGGTCTAGTAGTCGAAAGGCCAACGTTATTGGCTTGTCCTCAATGGCCTTCCATAAACATGTTTATGGAAGCATTTTAACTTAAAAAATTCATAATTTATTGAGTGAACAAGTCTATTTTGGAGTCAAAGGGATGGATTTGGACTTATAAGCTACATTTTGGACAAAATACATCGATACATTAAACCTAAAAACGGATTTTTATGAACATGTATTGATACATGAAACCTAAGGCAAAATGTGTTGATACATTACCCTTATGTATCAATACATTAGGTCCAAACTTGAAAAAAAATAAGGTTATTTCAATATTTTCTTACTCATTTAAAACCTTTCAACCTTTAAACTTTCCCTTTAAGGCAAAAAATGAGGGTTTTTACTCGAAACCTAACCACCTTCATCCTCTTTTGCTCTTAACTCCATTTTTCACAAAATCAAAGGATTTTGAAGATTGAAAGTAATTTTCAAGCTTGTTTCTTCATTCCAAAGAACTTTGAAAGGTAAAGTTCTTACTTCCTTAAACCTTTTAAATTTAAGGATTGATTTTCATAAATTATGGATGCTCATAATTTCGTTTTGGGTTCTAAAAACCTAGGTTTGATTAGTTTTGGAACTCTCAAGGCTCACCAAAGTAAAGTCGCTTTAACTCTAACTAGAATAGACTGTAATCCTTTAGTTAGAGTTATGTTAGTTGTTAATTTGTGAATTAAAGGATTGTTGGAAATTTTGTGGAAAAATTTGATGGTTTTTAGAATAGGAGAACCAAGTACAAATGTTGGAAACATTATGTTAGGTTTTGTGAAGAAGATTTGAAGTGGTTGGAAACCCGAGTGGTCTACACAAAGTGCAAGAGAACAAGGCACGCTTCTTTGAGGTGGGTGGATGCGATATTTTTAATTATTTTGACATAATTAAGCATGCCTATTCTACAGTCTTGCATATAATGTTTTATGGTGAACAGATGTTTTCAAGTATGTTTAATGAAAATTATATCCTAAGTATATATAGTCTACCATATAGTATTTGAAAATAGGGAACAAGCCTTGCAATTGTATTATTAACTCAACATCTTAATTGTGAATGATTGATGTATAATGGATGGATTTTAAAAATTGCATGAGAAATGTTTTTCTCCTTGATGGTGCCATGATATTTATGGCCATTTATTATAAATGTTGTGTGGTTGATTGATATGGTTTTATGTTGTCATAAGCTTTATGGATATTGATGATTGATTTCATCCATTTATTGATTATACATTGTACATTGAATTGTTGTATTTTGGTTGTTAGAGCTTATCGATATGGGGACCTATAGCTAGCGGCAAAAGGCACTAACACTAGTCATTATGCATAATGAGTGGTAGCTTGAGTCACTTGATAAATTCTCAAGACTCATTGGATATTGGTTACTAGCGAAGTACTACTCCTTTCTATGAATAGTTATCAGTTAAGAGCAATGGGATATTCAGTTTAATGGGACGACACTAGGTGGTTTGGATGTCCTTGGTTAGAGCTTCATTTTGATTGATTGAATATCTAATGTCTGGATTTAGACTAAGTTATTATTGAACTCATGATTGAATTGCTAAATTGTATTATATCTATTGTTACATGATGTTTAAATGTTGTTCATTTGTTTATGGCTGATTTATAGTCTTGATTGAGGTCTTAGTGGTTAGTTCCAAGTTGAGATTTTGCTTTTCGTAGCAAATCTATCAATACATGGAGCCAATGTATTTATAGATTGAACAAAGAATCGATGGATTTGCATTCTGCTTCAAATCTATCAATAAATTGAAGCAATGTATTGATAGATGGGACAATTTATAGATACATGGGGTCCATGTATCAATAAATCAGGCTTATTTTGAAATGACAATGTTTTCAAAGATTTTTTAAAGAGGAAAATGACCTTGTTTTAGAACTAAATCTTTAATAACCTCGATTTATGTTTCAAATACTTTTCAATTGATTTTTAATTTGATTTTATCTAAATTTCTTGAATTGAGTTTCAAACTTTAAGTATTGTTTAAAACTTACGTGTCGATTTACAAATTATGTTTATAAAAATATTTTTATCTATCCTTGTATCGTTTGAAAGATATCAGATAAAGGGTTACAGTAGACATATGTTTCTCGAGTTGTTTGAAAGACAATAGGCTTGGAACTATGGGATGAGTTGGTCCACGATCCGTTTGTAAGATAGTAGGCTTAAAGACCATTGGGACATTTGATATGCTTGATAGGCGGGTTTATCCTATGATGACACTTAGAAAAACGGGAATTGATTTGTGGTTATGCCTGGAAAGGTCAGTTTTGCAAAGCATTGGTTAAATGTGCACTTGCATATTTCTAAAAGTGTGTTTTGTTAAATACTCTTCCCTAGTTGCTTGTTCTCCCTTCTCGTACCTATACAAGAGTTATTTATAACTTACACATGTAAGATGTACTTGTTATTTCAGATCAGTAGATTGCTTCTCTCACTGTCCTTTGGAGGGAGCAACTTCTATAATCAGTTTTGGTAGGTGATCATCATGGCATCTAGTAGGCATTAGCCCTTCCATTCCTAGTCAAACTCCATTAGGTTTGGTCTGGTCTGGTCTTTTATATATGATTGTTATGGATTTGACTTTGTTATGTTATGTAATAAATGACATTATGGATATTGCCACGAGATGGCTTATGTTTTGTGTTTGCCATAAGATGGCCTAGATATTGGATTACATTTTATGTTGCTTCCATAGTTATAAGCACATAAGTGTGTAGCCAGGATTTATATACTTTTCTATTATATGATATAATCATGATTCTTATGAGGCATATGTGGTTATTGGTTTATTATCTATTTTTAGACTTACATGAGTTTAGAAGATAACCCCCATTGATACTTTTAAGCTGGTCATGGCCCCAAATTTAGGTTGTGACAAAGTTGATATCAGAGCTCTAGGTTAATTGAGTATTAAGGGTTTTATTTGAGTCAGCAGAGTAGTTGGATACTCATGTCGTGTCTTGTTCTTAGGATGTGAGTACAGCACAAATTGTGAACAGAATGCTACATAGATTCCTTAGTTTGTTTAATACCTACCTTGTATCTTAAATTGAGTTTAGTGTTTGTTCTTTGTCTAGGTCAGGATGCTGCTTCGCACATGAGCTACAACAAGGGGCATGATAGAGTGAGACGTTCCCGTTGATGCTATTACTAAGCCATAATCTTCCACTATTAATGGATGTGGCAAGCAGGGCAGGACCGCTAAGTTGCTAGTGAGGAGCCACCAGTTGCTGTTAGTGGTGAGCCATTAGTTGTTGCTAGTATTAAGACACCCACAATAGAGGAGCTAGTCAATGCTTAATCTCAAGAGGTTAGAGAAGAGATACCCATGGGGGAGCTGACTTTGGTAGAAGTGTTATCTAATCTACAAGGGGTTAATAGAATGATGAGGTGATGACCACCTATATAGATGACCTTCAGCGTCGTGTAGAGGAATGACGGCTAGTGTGGGCTACACATAATTCTTAGGGTTAGGACGACCGACCTCAATGCAATTCCACTCAAGGGACTTTTGAGGTTTCACTATTGGATTTTCTTAAGATGAAACCATCTTTATTCTTTAGCCCCTATGTGACCGAGAACCCATATATTTTCTTGGATGAGATAGAGAAGATTTGCACTGATTTAGGACAATTTGGTGTTCAATTAGTTGAGTTGGTTGGCTTTAAACTTAAAGATGTGACTTATTTGTTGTATCAGTCTCTACGTAGAGGTAGGCCTATTGGTGTTGATCCATTGACTTGGGAGGAGTTCTACACAATTTTTCTAAGTCGATTCCTACTAGATAATGCTTGAGCCACTAAGGGATGAGAGTTTCAGACACTAATTCAAATGCCTAGTATAACGGTGTTAGAGAATGACATCTAGTTCATGTAGTTGTCACGGTATGTACCATACCTTGTCTATACTAAGAATATAAGGTCAGATGCTTTGTGGATGGATTGGTTGAGTCGCTATTTAAAACTTTTGCATCTTAGAGTTTTAGTACTTATGCCTCTGCAGTTAATTGTGCTAAGAGGATTGACACTAGGATTATGGCGAGTCGAATGATTTGAGATAAGTACAAGAAGGCAAGGACTAAAGGCCAACAGGGCCAAGAGAGTGCTAATGCTAGACATGGATCATCTGCATGCCATTAAGGCCATCAAAGAATTTCTCATATTTCTTTGCATGGTGAAAATGCAATTTAAAAGGTTTTTCTGTAGCTTCCCTTATCTTTACAGGGAAATAAATTTTTACTCCTCGAGTGCAAGGTGATTTGTGATTTACGTATGAGTTTGATTAACATTCGATTTCATGGGAGCTTGCCGAATATATTGATTTGAATTGAGTAAAATGTCAATTGATTTTGACGGTAAAATTTTCTTTATATAAAATTGCTTTAATTCAATATTTCAAATGATTGACTTGAATAAGGTTATTGATTTGTTTTGTAGCAAAAATTTTTATCTACCTTGGTTGATTTACCAATTGAAGTGGTTACAATGCGTAAGAAATCCTCAGTTTTTCATATAAGGCACAAACTCCCGTTTGAAATAAATTATTTTTTTATATAATCTTGCATTGTAATATTCAACTGATCTGCTATTTGCTTGTTTCCCATCTACGCCCTACTCACGGAGCTGATGATCACTGAGTCTGTGAGACTCACACCTTTCTTTTTCCCTTTTTGCAGATAGGAAAAAATATAGTGTGTAATCTTCGACGTGTACGGTCCACCGCAAATAGGTAAAGGCATCTTATAGCATTTATCCCGAGTCGCTCCGCTGTTAGAAGTCGAATTGTAGTACCTTGTTTATTAAGTTGTAAACGGATATTGATGTTGAGATAAGTAAATAATTGGAGATTATGGATTTCAATGTATATACTTGTGAATAAATGGTTTAAAGATTGAATTGACTATTATGTTTATAGTTTAAATTATGATATGATAGAATAATGTTTTAAGTACCAACATGGAATGGTGATTGTATATAATGAACTAATGGGCATTGCGAGAAAGGCTTGTTCGGGACTTGGCGGGTCTTTCCCGGAGGTATCGGATACTGGTAGCGACCGATAAGGGGTCATTACATACTTGGTTTGCACCTTGATAAAGAGGTTGAGTTCTGTATTGATTTGGTAAAGGATACTCGATCGATATCTTTTCCACCTTACCGTATGGTGTCGACAGAGTTTAAAGAGCTCAAGGATTAGTTGGAGGATTTGTTGGATAAGGGATTTATATGCCCTAGTATGTCACCATGGGGTGCACCGGTTTGTTTATGAGGAACAAGGATGGGTCGCTTAAGTTGTGTATTGATTACTGGTAGCTTAACAAGGTAATGATAAAGAATAAGTATCCACTTCCTTGTATTGATGATTTGTTTGATCAGTTGTAGAGAGCGCAATGTTTATCCATGATTGATTTTGCTCAAGTTATCATGAACTTAGGATTAGGTAAGAAGATGTTCCTAAGACCACATTCCGTACTAAGTATAGACATTATGAGTTTTTGTTTATGTCCTTTGGTCTTATGAATGCCCTAGCAATTTTTATGGACATGATGAATTCGATATTCAAACCATACTTAGACAGTTTTGTGGTGGTCTTCATTGATGATATTTTGGTGCACTCAAGGAGTAAGAAGGAACACGAGCAACATATTAGGATTGCGCTTTAGGTGTTGAGAGATCACCAATTGTATGCCAAGTTCTCCAAGTGTAAGTTTTGGCTTGACAGTGTTAGTTTCTTTAGGTCATGTGATTTCCAAAGAATGAGTTATGGTTGATTTGAAAAAGATAGAGGCCATGGAGAGATGGCCAATGCCAACTTTGCTAACAGATATTCAGAGTTTCCTAGGTTTAGTCAGGTACTATAGACGATTTGTCAAGGATTTCTCTAGGCTCACAGTGCTTATGACCAAGTTAATGTAAAAGGGTGTTAAGTTCCAATAAAACAAGGCTTGTGAGGAGAGCTTTGGAATGCTTAAGGGTTGTCTTACTTCTGCTCCCATACTGAGCCTACTGTAGGTTGAAGGTGGATATACTATTTATTGTGATGCCTCAAGTGTTGGTTTAGGTTGCGTGTTGATGCAACATGGTATGGTCATAGCTTATGCCTCTTGACAGTTGAAAGGACATGAGCAAAATTATCCCACCCATGATCTGGAGATAACAGCCATTGTCTTTGCTCTCAATATTTGGAGACATTATCTTTATGAGGAGATATGTGAGATCTATATCGATCATAAGAGTCTCAAGTATAGTTTTGATCAACGAGATCTTAATCTTAGGCAACGTCAATGGATGGAGTTACTTAAGGACTATGATTATACTATCTTGTACCATCTGAGCAAGGCTAATGTGGTAGTCTATACTTTAAGCAGAAAGTCTATGGGGAGTTTGGCTTATATCATCGTTGTTAGAAGACCTTTGGTGAGAAACATCCACAGATTGGGAGACATGGGATTGCATTTTAAGGTTGATGAGACTGATGTCATTTTTGCATATTTCTGAGTTAGGTCTATGTTACTCGAATGCATTAAGAAAGCCCAAGATAAGGATGAATAAGTGACCAAGGCCTTGGATGATGCCCAAAGGAGAAAAGGGCAGCAGTTTGTTAGAGATTCTGATGATTTACTCTGTTATGGAGCGAAGCTTATGTGCCAAATATGGATGGACTTTGGAGAGAGATTGTCATGACCCAAATTTTGGGCCATGACCTGCGCATGGGCCCAATGGACGTAGTCCACTAAGCCCAAGCAAGCCTACTTATATTACCTGGTTATCATTTCATCCCACAAGTTACTAAAGTCATAATTCAAAATCTCAATTCGAAATGATGAAAACCATTGCCAACTCGTACTGGCATTACTCATTAAAATATATACATATTGTCTACAGTATGTATTTTAATAATTAACATCAGATTTGTCTATACATGTCAAAAGGAGACTCGATGTCTAGCGGAGAAACTTGACAAATGTACAGCTAGTGAATGCCGAGACACCTACCAAGAGTCAAGTCTACAAAGGCACCTCGATCTAGTTACCGATTGCCTCTTGATATGAAAATATGAAGTTGAAAACGGTGAGTATAAACCCAGTGAGTGAACAAGGAAGGGAACAAGCAATCAATAGGAAAATTTTGAAAATCATGATGCACTTATTTTAAAACAATGCAATTTAACTTAGTGCTTATCATAACCCCTCAAGAAAACCCCAATTGATTAAATCACTTAATGTAAAGGGTCCATGCTCAACTATGGTACCAAAGAAGTGGAAAATAACGCAACAATCGATCAAGATACTAAGTGAAACAGAAAGTTTTTCATTGCAACGAGATTCAAGCCAAAAAACACAAACTTTTTCGCTGCAGCGAGAACCATGTTTGGTGAAACCCTTGAAACCTGAGAGTTTCTTGCTGCAGCGATAAACAGGGCACCAGCAAAAATTTCCCATTTTTTCAAGAAAAGGCCATCCTGCTAAAGTGACAAAAACAACATAAAACACATATAATTTCCCAAAGTTCAACATGTCAAGTTTCACATGCATTTCAATCATTTTGCATATTCATAAGCTTTTATTTCGTAAACATAGATATACATGAATACATAGATAACCACCAATATCACCATCATCACACCCAGCTCATGTGCATCCCCCCACATCGTGCACATAGTCAGAGTCATCATGTGCATCCCCCCACATCGTGCATAGTCAGTGCCATCGTGTACATCCCCCCACATCGTGCACACGGGCACGATCATCATCCACCTCCCTCACCACGCCATCACCGGCATATGCATTCCCCCACATTGTGCACACACACGGTTATAATCATCACACAATATAAATTATCATGCACAACATATATATCTATATATATATACCAACATAATGTAGTAGTGCACGAATCCATAACAACTACATGTCACAACATAAAGTCAATTATCAAAGGCTTGTTCCCAAGGCACTCGTTTTTAAGAAAAGTTGTATAAAATCATTCAAATGCTTTGTACAAAACAGTCACATTTCCAAAATGATTTTGAAATGCAGTTCACTCACTGATATTATTTGAGCCTTTAGCCAATCCTAACTTCCCTAATTGTCCAAATGGGATGATGGGGCTTCGTTGGAACCTATCATTACATTAGCATAACCAATTTGTCAATTCACATACTTATAAAGTCTAAATCTTTCTGTTAGCTGGCTTCCAATTGCCATTTAAATGGCTATCTATTTTCACTACCTTAAACACTCTAAAATCAGTGGATAACCTCAACTACAAACATACAAAAGTCTACTTACTAATCATTCCCAACACTAAAAATAAATTCTAATTCACTACTCACCTTGGTAGCTTGTAACTTTGAAATTCTTTCCAATAAATTTTTCCAAGCTATTATGGGAGTTTTCTCTCTGTAAACACCTAGCTAGTGAGAAAAAGTATGAAAGTGAGATTTTTTCAAGGGTTTTGAAGTAAAAAAGTGAAAGAGCATAAGGGTTCCATGAAAAGGTGCACAAAGGCATGAAAATTAGAGCTAGAGAGAGAAAGTTATGAAGTTTTCATAGCATGCTTTCATGGAGGGGGAAACAAAAGTGAGATGGAAGGAGGAAGAAGAAGAAGCTACTGAAAATTGAAGAAGCTACTGGAAGGAGAAGATATTTATAGCTCAAACTTATCCAATTCCCTTAGAAATTATGAAAATTCCCTTTAACAAGTTAACTTGTTCTTCTCCAATCCTTTGTGCAATCTTTTTATTCTTTTGACACTAGAACAAGGTCCACAATGATCTAAACTACGCGAGTTTACGAAAACTTAAAATTTTGACTCGAGGTGCAAAATGACCATTTTGCCCCTATTATGAAAAATATTGCCACCTCTAGTTTTCTTCGTGTTTTCATCATTACACATTATTTATTCGGTCTTATGCCCATTTAGATCTTAAAATATCTTAAAACCTTCTTCTAGGAGCTTTTTAGAGAAAATGACAAAACTACCCCTGGCCTGTGTTATTACGTCAATGCGTAGTTATGAGCCTATAAGGGTTGAGGTCTCACAAAGATTCTTGAGGAAGCATAATTAATTGCCTATGCAGTTCATCCTAGAGCTACCAAGATGAATCATGATTTAAGAAAGGTATATTGGTAGGAGGTTATGAAGAAAGATGTAGCCGAGTTTGTGGCTAAGTGTTTGGTATGCTAATAAGTTAAGGCGGAGCATTAGAAACTCGTACGGTTGTTACAACCTTTACTAGTTCTTGAGTGGAAGTGGGAGCATATCTCTATGGATTTGGTGACTAGACTACCTCAAACAAGAAAGGGATATGATTCCATTTGGGTCATAGTGGATAGATTGACTAAGTCTGCATAGTTTCTATCAATGAAAATCACCTATGGAGCATGCGGTATGCGAGACTGTATATTGAGGAGATAGTGCAATTGCATGGGGTTCCAATTACCATAACATCGATTAGAGGTACCTAGTTCACTTGTCGATTTTGGGGTAAATTCCAAGAGGCTTTGGGAACAAAGCTTAATTTCAACAACGCTATGATAACTCTATATTATAGAGTTATTTGGTCTTAATTTCTAATATATTTAATTTAATTTAATTATATTGGGTTCAATTGTGTTAAGTTGTTTTATAATGTTTTATTTTAAGTTTAGTTATTATTTAGGTTAAGTATTATGTTTTTATAGGTGTACTTTGAAAAGAGGGTCTATTTAGTGAAAGAGACGTATGTGAGGTACAGACTTCATCTGCACATGTTGCTAAAAAACTTTCTCTCACTATGTTATCCAACTCTCTCTCTTTAAAAGCTTCCATCTTTCAAACCTTTTACAAAACCCATTCAAAAGCCAACAATCAAGAGTTCTTCATTCTCTTTAGTAAGTTTTCGTATGTTCTTTAAATTTATTAATTTATTTTAGGAATTTTATTTTGTGCTTGAAATTCTTGATTTTTGTTTTTTATAATTAGGAGAGGGGGGATTCGAACCCTACTCTTAAGGCAAGGGATTATGCACCAACCACTGAGCTAAATGCTCGGGTGCTGCTTGAAATTCTTGATTTGTGGTACATTTGTTGAAAAAAATTCATGACTTTGAGTTTACTGTTTGTAGCAGTTAATGGGCTTTTGATTATTTGTGGTTAAATGTGGCTTGGTTGCTTAGATTTTAGGAGTATGTTTAGACTACATTATTGAAGTAGTATAATTTTTCATCCTGAGTAACTGAATTTGTTAATGATATTTGATATTAAATTTGACAAGTAGAATTATTTTACTTATGATTTAGTAATTATTGAGTTGAGAGATATTTAGTATTGGAAATTTTTGCTAATTGTGCTTGGCTAGATTTGGTTTGTTTTGGTCAACTTTACTACAAAGAACTCATGGCCCCAAAGAAATCAATGACTGGTGCGAGTAGTTCTTTCGATAGGACACAATTTGTGTCTTCTAATGCTATGACAAGGCACACAAGTTCCCTTGTTAACAAGGTGCTAGTTCTAGAGAAAATACTTGATGTGTCATAACTCTATGATACAAAAGTTATTTTACCACATTTTGGTTATCAAAAATAGCTAAGTCCTTGTACTTTCAAGTTAATTTAAGATAATTTTTATATTTTCCTTTATTTGGTTTAATGCATTTGAATAATTTTTTTAATTTGAGTAATTTGAGTTGATTTTCATATCAATAATTTTAATTTGAAACATTACTGATTTGGTCTCAATTTTGAAGGTTCTCAAGTGCAAAGTACTTCATGGAAGTGACATATGCTAGATGATGAGGTGTAGAATTTGTTGAGCATTTTGCAGTCTTTTCACCATAACTTTCTCTACCAAACTCCAAATGAGGTGATTCTTGGACCACGAGAAATCTAAAAGGAAAGGTTACAATTTTTTTTAATCACTTTGCCCAGTTCAGAGTGGAAGGTGGTCAAAATTTGGGTTAAAAAGAAAGTACTACAATAGGAGAAAAATAAAAAAAAACAAAATACTTGAAGGCCACGGTGCTCAAAAGAAGAGTTGCAACATTGAAAGGCTTATGCATTCAGGTTTTAAGGCAGAACACTTAAGAATTGCGATGCTAAGTTTTATTTCCATAAAAATTATTCTGATGAAAATTTAGAAATTAGGGCACCTTATGCTTATTTAAAGGACTTTTTTAGAAGATTTTAAAGGGGGAACAATAACAGCTTTTCTAGAAATTTTAAGCTAAGAATCAAGCAAGAGATCAAGAGCACTTGAGAGAGATTTGAGATCAACAAAGCTTCAACATTAATTTATTTTTCTCTTTTATGTTATACTTATTTTATTTGACTTAAATTTAAGGCTAAATTTCTTTGGATATTGTTTTACTTAGATTTCATAAACTAATTTGTTTTTCTAGGATTATGGTAGATTTCAACATGTAGTTTAAATATTAGCTTCTCCTTATTTATCATGAATAGGTATAGTTTACTTATTCAAATTTGCTCTTAATGCCTATAATGGCTTGGTCAATAATTAAATGATTTGAGAATCTAATTGAAACTTGACAGAGAGATTTTAGATTGGATTAAGATTTGAATAATGTATGTTCACGTCACTTAGATGATTTGATTCATGATTCACGTAGACATACGCCAATTTCCATACATAACCAAAGTAAGACACTAGCTTAATGAACTTAATTTAATTGATTCCTATTGACATATATTGAACTAATTAAGTTAGGTATCTGTGCAAGCATCTCAATGGAGACTTGTATATTGTCGTGGATCCTAGATTAGTAAAACCACCCTAGAAGATAAATAATAAGAAAAGCTGGCATCAGATGAAGTGTTGAATAAACCCATAATCCTAGGTTTTTAGTTTGCTATCTTTCTCAAGTATATTTAGTTTCTATTAGTTAATTTAGTCTTTATTTTAATTAATTTTTTACAATTTTTGGTTACTTAAATAAGATTGATTTGTTATAAGATTTTAGTACTTAGTAAAAGTTTAGGAACAAATCCTTGTGGGAATGAAACTCTACTTCTACAATATTACTTGCTTGCGATAATGTGCACTTGTGTGAAAATTCAACAATAATGTGGCCTTACTTCAACATCTCAACATTCAAGCCCAAATTGAGGAGAAACATTGGGAGAAATTCTGTAATAGTCTTGCACTGGTAAGGGAATTCTATGCCAATTTACTTGAACATACTAATGGGTTTGTGTTTGTGCAAGGAAAACAAGTGTCATCCTAAAGCCAAGCCATCAATGATTGTTATGAAGTGCCGGACATCAAGAATGATGGCTATGGACAATATTTGGCAAAACACCAATATTGGGTTGAGATAATTTCTATGCTTTGCAAAAAAAAAGGCCTGGTGGAATCTCCAAGGATGAATTAGTTTCTTTTAAAAGGAATGTTCTAAAGCAAATTGCCTATGTATGGTGGTACTTTGTGGCAGCCAAGATGCTTCCTTTTTTACATGTTAGCAATGTTACAAGGGACAGAGCCATTCTTCTCTATGCCATGTGATAGGAAGGTCCATCAACATTGATAAAGTGATAAACCATGCTATGCTACACATTGCACAAAACAAGATGGTTTATGGTGATTACTATTTCATGCAAGAGAGCCAATGTCTAATGGGATTCTAGTGAAGAGTTGCTGCATTCAAAGGTGCCAAGCAGTGTAGGATTGATCTTTCATTGCTCTCAACCTTCAGTTGGTGGTAGCTTTTCATCAATACCATGTTTTCAAGCTCCTCAACCTAGACCCCGGCCTTTAACATTGCCTTAGAGGCTCGAATAGTTGGAGCTACGATTTACCCAACAAGCATCCTATTAAGTCCAGTGCAATCAATAGATTGAGCAGATGTTAAGTGCTTATGGTAGCTTCATAGGCATAGACATGGACTCCTTTCCCACCTTACCAGATGCTCTTGAGAACTTGGGTGACAATGAGGCAGAGAAAGAAGAGGAGGAAGATTAAAGTTTCTCCAAATTCATCCAACAACCAAGGGAGTATTCTTTACCTTTCTTTTATTTTTTTTAACATTGAGGACAATATTTAGTTTAAGTTTGGAGGGCGAATTTATCTTTTTAGGAATGGATATTCTGTGGGAACTTAAGATTTAATTTTATTTGCATGTTTATTTAAACTTTTAGTTACTTAGGGTAGTTTATCATTTACTTTTTTATTATGCTTGTTTAAAAAGCCTAGGATCTAAAGTAATTATTGTCAAATTTTTTCAATGATTTCCTTATCCAATGATGAGAATTTAGTATCTTATATCTTTAGCTCTTGGTGAATATGGATATTGTTTAGTTTATACTAAATTCTTTTGTTTAGTATCATTGTTAGGATATGATTTCCACATATATTCAGCACCATATCTTTTGGTTTGAATTATCATGCATATCTAGAGAAGGTTTATATTGACATGAAGTTTAGATTATGTCAAGAATTCTAGAATTTGCTTGATTCTCTTTTGAGGCAAAATCCTAGGCAATACTTAGTTAGGGAGATGATTTAGGCCTTCTTTAGACCGTTTGAGCCTTTCAAGCCAACCTTGTTATATTTTATCCCTAGTATACCCCTTTGAGCCTATTTTTTTTTTTTTAACCACATAATAATTAAGTCTAGCCTTAATATAAAATTTCCAATTTTGCATCCCTCACTCCTAAGAATGTATATTATTTTAGGAAATATATATTGAGCTAAATGCATAAGGTAGAAAAAGGTGAAGTTGTTGAAAAAAATCACCCCACTATCTACAATACAAAGAAATAAGTTTGAGGTTATGAAATTGTGATGGAAAAATAAAAGAAACGGAAGAATAAAGTGTTGAACAAAAAAAATGTTCAATGTGAAGAAAGGGTGCATGTGGAGAATGAAAATAGACCTCTATACCTTGACTCTACCCATACATTACAAGCTTAATAAAGATCTATTGATCCTTAACTTAGTATTAGTGTACATTCGTGGAGAGAAAGATGGAAAGCGAATCTATGGAGTTCCTAGTACTAATTTGAAATTGTGCATTAACATAAACTCATCTGGATAAGTATGATGTTCTTTGTAAAAAATTTCACACACACATGGAAATCCATTCGAGAATGTGCTTGCAATTAAACTGAAACATGAATTTGAATGATGTTAGAAATTTATAGATATAAGTTTGAGGAAATTATGGAGATCGTTGATTTGGTGCTATTTATCTTTAGTTAGTTTGTTTATTTAAGTTGATTTCATCATTTCAATTGCTTTTGCTTTTGTTTAGTTTCTATTTTTTTTTGTTTGCTTGCTTAAGGACTAGCAAATCTTAAGTTTGGGTGTTTGATAACTCTATTTTATAGAGTTATTTGATCTTAATTTCCAATATATTTTGTCTAAGTTCTTGAAATTTAATTTAAATATTAGGAGTTTTTTAGTCATCTATTTAATTTAATTTAATTCTATTGGTTTCAATTATGTTAAGTTAGTTTATGATGTTTTATTTTAAGTTTAGTTATTATTTAAGTCAATTTTTATATTCTCTTAGGTGTGCTTTGAAAAGATGGTCTATTTAGTGAAGGAGATTCATTTGAGGTGCAGACTTTATCTAAACATATTGTGGCATTTCAAGCATACCTTTCACTACAGAAATGCAATTGACATGATTCTTAAACCGTTGGAAACCTAAGGAGTAGAGCTACAATTTCATGCTATCACGTTTCCAATTTCGGCTTGGAAAAGGGATCAAAAATCATGTCAAAATCCAAGCAATGTAGTAGAATCTAAATGAGCAACAAGGAGCTTTGAGCGTTGCGGCCACCATGGAACCAATGCCGAGGTGCCCTTATTGTGAAAGACCCTTTAATGCATATTGGAGCATCGATGCCAAGGTGCCCAAACACCCATCATTGCGACGCCCAACCAAGGACGGCTGCAGTGCCCAATGGAGAAAGAAGAGTTTGAGACCTATTTGACTTCTATTTAGAGTTAGACTTGAGCCCTACCTCATTCCCTTTTGAAAAGCACAAAAAAGCAATAATTAAACTAGGATTTTCTAAAGAAAAATGAGCATTGAAGATAGCAAGGAAGCAATGAAAACCAAAAGAGATTGTGGATTAAAAGCATGATAAATATTAGAGTTCTTTCCTGTTATCCTTTTGCTTTCTTGTGTAGTTTTAATGTTTATACATTTGGATGATTTTTACATACATTATGTCAAACTAAGATTTTAATCTAGAATCTCAATTGAGCCCAATGCATAGTATGAGTTTTTAATATTCTTTCTTACTTATAATTAGTATATGAGTTTTTTTATTTCAATCCTGCTCTTAATGCGTCTAATTGATTGGCCACCAATTGGATTGATTTGGAAACTTTAGAGTAAGCCATGGACTTATATGTCATATGTAGGCAAGATTAGAATATGAACTTAATGAGTCCTTCTTAATTTCAATTTGCATAAACATATAGTAAATTGATTAAGATAGATATTTTTATAAGAAACTCGACAGTGACTTATAAATAAATTTGAACTCTGGGTTAAGAACTCATGCCTATCTAGTAAGTAGAGAAGGAATAAAAGAAATTCAAATGAAACATTATAGGGATATTGTGGTTCTAGAACTTTTTATTATTTGATTCAAGTTAAATTGTGACTTTTTCTTTCAATTTTAATTTTGACTTTTGTTTATTTAATTTTTAGCAGTTTAAGGTTTAGGTGTTTTAATTTTAGTACTTAGCAAAGATATTTAATTCAATTCTCTATGGGATTGACACTTTACTTTTCAGTATATTACTTGTTTACAATACATGTACTTGCGTGATAAAATTGACAATAAAGGACTATATAAAATTTAAAAGATATGCTATGGGCTTGTGTTGTGGATTTTGGAGACACTTAGGATAGACACCTGCCTTTGGTAGAGTTTGCCTACAATAACAGTAATCAGGCTAGCATTGAGATGGTGCCTTATGAGGCATTGTATTGGCACAAGTGTAGATCGCCTATTTCTTGGTTTAAGGTTGGTGAATGGAGACTCCTTGAACCAGAGATGGTTCAAGAAGCCATCGACAGGATTCAATTGAGTTGAGATAGGATGTTGACAGCTCAAAGTTGACAAAACTCCTACGTTGACCATAAACATCAAGATTTGGAGTTTGAGGTGGGGGACTTTGTCTTTTTTAGAGTTTTGCCTATTAAGGGTATTATGAGATTGGTAGGAAAGGTAAGTTGAGCTTGAGATATATTGGACCTTTTGATATACTAGAGAGAGTTGGTGTAGTAGCTTATAGGTTGGTGTTACCTTTAGATCTTTCTAGCATTCATCTAGTGTTTCACATATTTGTATTATGCAAACCCTAAACCTAATCCAACCCATGTTATTTGGCATGAGGAGATTCAGTTAGAAGATGACTTGTCGTATGAGGAGATACAAGTTAAGATTTTAGATGGAAAAGTTAAGTTACTTTGCACTAAGGATTTAGCTTTAGTGAAAGTTCTTTGGAGCAATCACTCTAGTGAGGAGGTAACTTAGGAAGCCAAGGATGATATTCTCATGAGTACCCTCAATTATTTCAGAATTGAGGTTAGTAGCTAGTTGCCTAAATTCAAGGATGAATTTTCTTAAAGAGGGAAAATGTGAAACCCCACTTTTAGACATAAGGTTAGATTCATAACCTAACTTGTTGAGCTAACAATTTAATGTTTTAAACATGTTTATGGAAGCATTTTAACTTAGAAAATTCATAATTTATTGAGCGTACATGTCTATTTTGGAGTTGTTGTCTTTTCAGAGTCAAACGGGATAGTTTTTGACTTAAAAATTGCATTCTGTACTAAATGTATTGATACATGTTTGTTATGTACCGATACATCAAATGCAAAAAGGGATTTTTATGAACATGTATCCATACATGTTCATCATGTATTGATACATGAAACCTAGGGCAAAATGTATTGATACATTACCCCTATATATCAATACATTAGGCTTAGACTTGAAAAATGTAAGGTTATTTCAATCTTTGCTTATTCCTTAAAACCCTTCAACCTTCAGACTTTCCTTTTAAGGCAAAAAATGAGGTTTTTTTTTACTCAAAACCCATCCGCCTTCATCTTCTTTCTCTCTTAACTCCATTTTTCAAAAAAGGATTTTGAAGAATTAAAGTGATTTTCAAGCTTGTTTCTTCATTCCAAGAACTTTGGAAGGTAAAGTTTTGATTTTTTTTAAAAACCTTTAAAACGGAAGGATTGATTTCCAAAAATTGTGGATACTCATAAATTCGTTTTTGGTTCTAAAAACCTAGGTTTGATTTGGTTTTGGAACTCTCAAGGCTCACCGAGGTAAAGTTGCTTTAACTCTAGCTAAAGTAGACTAAAATCCTTTAGTAAGAGTTAGATTAGTTGTTGATTTATGGATTAAAGGATTGTTGGAAATTTTATGGAAAGATTTGATGGTTTTTAGACTAGAAGAACCAAGTTGTAATGTTGGAAACATTGTGTTAGGTTATGTGAAGAAGATTTGAAGTGGTTGGAAAATCGAGTGTTCAACATAAGGTGCAAGAGAGCAAGGCATGCTTCTTTGAAATTGGTGGATGCGGCGTTTTTAATTATTTTGATATAATGAAGCATGCTTATTCTATAGCCTTGCATATAAATGGATTTTGATAATGTTTGTGTGGTGAACAATTGTTTTCAAGTATGTTTAACGAAAATTATAGACAAAGATTATATAGCATACTATATAGTATTTGAAAATGGGGAACAAGCCTTTCAATTGTATTATTATCTCAACATCTCATTTGTGAATGATTGATGCATGATGGATGTATTTTAAAAGTTGCATGAGAAATGTTTTTCTCTTTGATGGTGCCATGGCATTTATGGCCATTTATTATAAATGTTGTGTGGTTGATTGACTATGGTTTTATGTTGTCTCAACCTTTATAGATATTGATGATTGATTTCATCCCTTGATTGATTAAACACTGTACATTGAATTGTTGGAGCCTATCGGTATAAGGACTTGTAGTTAGTGGCAAAAGACACTAGCCATTTTGCACAATGAGTGGCGGCTTGAGCCGATTGAGAAATTCCTAAGACTCACTGGATATTGGTGGCTAACGAAGTACTACTCTTTTCTATGAATAGTTGTCAACCAAGAGCAACAAGCTATTTGGTTTAGAATGGCAACACTAAATAGTTGGATGTCCTCGGTTAGAGCTCCATTTTGATTGATAGAATGTCTAATGTGTGGATTTAAACTAAGTTATTATTGAACTCATGATTGAATTGTTGAATTGTATCATGTCTATTGTTACATGATGTTTGAATGTTGTTTATTTGTCTATGGTTGATTTATACTCTTGATTGAGGTCCTAATGGTTAGCTCTAGGTTGAGATTTTGCTCTCTGTAGTAAATCTTTCAGTACATGGAGCTAATGTATCGATAGATTCAACACAGAATTGATGGATTTGCATTTTGCTCCAAATCTATTGATACATTGGAGTAATGTATCGATAGCTGGGGTAATCTATCAATACATGGGGTCCATGAATTGATAGATCATGCTTATTTTGAAATGACAATTTTTTCAAAAGATTTTCTAAAGAGGAAAATGACCTTGTTTTAGAACTAAATCTTTAATAACCTTGATTTATGTTTCAAATACTCTTCAATTGATATTTACTTTGATTTTATCTAAATTTCTTGAATTGAGTTTCAAACTTTAAGTATTTTTTAAAACTTATGAGTTGATTTACAAACTATGTTTATAAAAATATTTTTATTTATCCTTGTACCGTTGAAAGATATTGGACAAAGAGGTATAGTGGACATATGTTTCTTGAGTAGTCTGAAAAACAACGGGCTTAGAAACTATGGGATGATTTGGTCCATGATCCGTTTGTAAGATAGCGGGCTTGGAGACCATGGGGACATTTGATACTCTTGATAGGCAAATTTATCCTATGATAATGCTTGGAAAAACGAGACTTGATTTGTGGTTATGCTTGGAATGGTGGGTTTTGCAAAATAGTAGTTAAATGTTCATTTGCATATTTCTAAAAGTGTGTTTTGTTAAACACTCTTCCATATTTGCTTGTTGCCTTTCCCCATATTTGTTCATGGAATTAACTCACACATATTTCTAAAAGTGTGTTTTGTTAAACACTCTTCCCAATTTTAGATTAGTAGATTACTTCCCTCCCTGTCGTTTGGAGAAAGCTACTTTTATAGTCAATTTGGTAGGTAATGGTCATGGCATCCAATATGCATTACCCCTTCTATTTCGAGTCATACTCTATTGGGTTTGATCTTGTCTGATATGGTTTTTTATATTTGACTGTTATGGGTTTGACTTGTTATGTTCTACAATAAATGACACTATGGATATTGTCACGAGATGGCTTATGTTTTGTGTCCGCCACAAGATGGCATAGACACTGGATTACATTTTATGTTGCTTCCACAGTTATAAGCACACAAACATGTAAATGAATTTTGTATACTTTTCTATTATATGATATAATCATTTTCATATGTATTTGTATTTGATTCCATGGTGATGATTCTCATGAGGCACATATGTTATTGGTTTATTATTAATTTTTAGGCTTGCATGAGTTAAGAGGGTAACCCTTATCAATACTCTTATGCTGGTCATGCCCTGGATTTGGATCATGACACTGTCCAAAAAGAAGAAAAATGTACAACTGTTAGTAGAACTTGTTGTCAATTTTGTACATGTAAGTATGCGTATCGCTCAAGTAATATAGAAGTAAGTTCAGTATCGTATTCCACAAAGATTTGCCCCTAAACTTTTACTAAGTATTAAATTTGTAATAAGATTTATCCTATCCAAGTAACTCAAATTTGAGTACTTAATTAATGTAAAAAATTACTACTGAAACTAAACTAAGGATATGAATTTGATTTTACTAAAGACTATTGCTTTAAAAACCTAGGATCATAATGTCTCTCAATATTTCATTTGAGTTTAATTCTTTCCTTTAAACTTAGATTAATGGGGTGAATAGCAAACCTAGAATACGATTTTATGTACAAGTCTTTGTCAAGATTCTTGCACACATACTTTTCAAAATTAATCCCATATGTCTATGCAAATTAGTTAAGAAAAGCTCATTAAGTTTATGTTCTAATTTAGCTGCTTATGATATTTATGTATATGTCTATACTAAATATGAATTTATCATCTAACCTCTAAGTGAATTGAACATAAGCTATTCAAATCAATGGCCTAATCTAAACTCTTTTCATCAAGTTACATTTAGATAACCAAATCAAATCAACTAGTGATCAAGCAGTGAAAAACATTAAACATGGATTTGAATAAACCACACAATACCCATTAATACTAAGCAAAGAAAAATCATATATTCAAACTACATATTGAAATAAATCATAATCCTAGAAAATAATTTAAATCATCATTTCTTCAGCAAACATCACAATTTCAAAAGAATAAATCATTTCTACAGCAAGAGAATAAGAGAGAAATGAAAAACTAGAATGAAGAACAAGGCTATCATTGATTCTTGATCTTCAATCGTCTTCATTTTCTTCTCATTTCCTCCTTTTGTATAACTTGTTTCTTTCTCTCTAGATTGTTGTTTGTTTCCTTCAGAGACCTCTCTTTTCAGCTACTAAAAATCACATATTTATAGCCACAAAAAAGCCTTAAAAAATAAAATCCCAAATAGTTGTGTTCTAATGAAACATGTTAGAGCGTCACGGTGCTCTACACTTATCTTTTTTTTTCTTCAACCTTTCACCCAGTGTCGCAGCCTTCCTACTTGGCTGCCATGGTGCTGAGGTCTCAACAATTTGTATGGGAGCAATGTTGCTCCTTTCAGCACTGCTGTCACAACCCGGAACACCCATCGAGCCCATGACAACCACCGCGACATCCCGATAGGACTCATTACCCCGAATGCCGATCGAAATTCCGCAAGGCTTAGTATCAGATTTCGCATCTCCCCGGTGAGCTACAGTTATTAAATCTCGCATTTCAAGAAATCATAAGTCTTTTCGAAATCAAAACAATAAAATA
The DNA here is from genome assembly GCF_053813885.1 of Theobroma cacao. Classification (NCBI taxonomy): domain Eukaryota; kingdom Viridiplantae; phylum Streptophyta; class Magnoliopsida; order Malvales; family Malvaceae; genus Theobroma; species Theobroma cacao. Next base: position 15,857,043 of record NC_142647.1, read on the forward strand.
TTATTTTCTGGCTTATAGGGGCATTTTCGTCATTTTTCTTCGAAAACACCAAAACTTGCCAAAAACATGGTGTAAAAGCTAAATATGTTCATACATACTTTAAATCAAATAACTAACGTATAAAATTACTTTTACAATGACACATGGGTCCCCAACTAACCCATAAGATGCGAGTTTGTGAACCTACAATTTTGTCGATGCAAGGCTAACTGAATTCCTTGATGCAATCGGCTATCTACCGGCTATCCTGAGCCTGAAATGTGGAGAATTGAGGGTGGTGAGATTATAAAATCTCAGTGAGTAAACAGATACCATCTAAACTATCTAAAGGCGAGTAAATGGAGACGAATTAAAATATTCTTTTCCAATATATGTTTCATAACATGAATATTCAGTTTACTCAATTAATCAACATGGCTTATATATCTCACAAAACTTGGCTCCTACCAAAATAATTCTCGCGGGTACCTTTGTCAAGGTATCCCACTGAGACCGCCAAGGCTGTTAAAAATTCATATTTCGCATAAAACACATTTTTCGTTGAACATCACAGCCGTTTCTTGGCGTTGGCTGAGTCTCACTCTCACGTGGTGGTTAACGTGAAGTGCACTCAAAAAGCCCACCTCAGGAGATATCCTACGCGCCTCTACAACCGATGTGAGAATATAAAGGAGTTTACCGTGCCCCTCTAATAGGCTGGTCCACGGAACCCCCCACCACTGCAGTAGCTAATCTTTAATCCACCAATTGATCAAATCTCAATGGCATAGCATGGCAATTACATTACTAACCAATTAATCAAGGCAAAACAGACAGTTCATATTTTTCAACACAAGTATAAATTCAGCCAATCATGCCAATTTATCACAAGTCATTTAATTTAAATCATAATTTTACAACACATGTAGGCAGTCTCCAATTACTCTATTTTCAAAACCAGTATTCGATTTTCCAGAAAATTTATAAAATCACAATTTCTCCTAAAACATAGCAATTTACCATTTAAACCCATTTTTCATAAAATCACACAATTGTATAAAACTACTCTAGATAATTAAGACGATAATAACTTCACTCACTGTTTTAGGAGTCGATATACTCATAACTCCAGTCTTCAAGCACAATCCCTGTACTTTTACCAGTGTAATTTGCTCACCACCTATCCACAATGTACAATACATAATTCACCACATTAATGCTTGACCATTATAAAATCAATTCAGGCTCGGTGTATATGCATGATATGAAGTGCAAAATATCTAAATTTTGCCTAAACGCGATGTTAGCCTATTTCGATCTTTTACCCGATAAATCGATATACGTGCCCGTTTAAACTCTAAATTAATTTTTTTCAATTTCTATACCTCAATTGCACCCAAATTGACTTAATGTCCCTCAGTGTGGTGCAAATTATCAATCTTGACAGTAAATTATGAAAATACCCCTAGTGGGTAAAAATTCGTATTTTTACTCCGAAAATTCCCATTAATTTTCTAGGCTCACAATTTATCATCATTCATCATAATTCCTCAAATAAACATCAAGATCAGCAGCCAATATTCCCCTAGAAAATTCGGCATAATGGGTTTCAATGGGAGAAAGTTATTTCTCTAGCTTATTTTTGCTATATTTCAATATAACCTAACTAAAATCACTTAATTCAATTAAAATCAACCAAAACTCAAGCTCAAAGCTCATCCATGGAGGTTTGGCCAGCATGGGTGTCCATACCCACTTTCTAATTTTGCATGGAAATGAGAAAAAAAAGCATGGGTAGTGAAAATCACAAGGAAAATCAATGAAATTTACCCTTTTAATGCTTGATTTCTTGATTTCTCTTGATTTTCCCCAAATTTTTCAGCTAGGGCTCTTATTTCTTTTCCCCCTTTTCTCTTCTGGTTTGGACAGCTTGAAGAAGATGAGAATTCTGGAAATTTTGGCCTTTTTAAAGGCTAAAATAATATAATATTATTTTATTCATTTTTTTTGTTTTATTAATTCCTTAAATTCTAGCCATCCATTTGTTTCCAAATTTTCACCATACACTTGTCCCACATATCCATAGCTTAGATAAAATTCTCAGACTTATCCAAAGTCTTGGTGGAGTAATTTTTGAAATTTACACTTTTACCTCCGTAAAAGTCAAAAATTACATTTTTACCTCAAAAACTGAAAAACTGCCCATTGACATATTTTTCATCCCTTATACTCATACCATTCTCCAATTTGTCAAATGTGATATAAATTGTCTCAAAATCTCAAATTTTGTTCAGTGGAAAAATTACGATTTTGCCCCTACACTCTAGAAATCACAGTAATTAAACTTTTTCACTGCCAAACCCTCAACATATACTCCAATACTCAAATCATACTCCAATAAGTTAAATGGGGCCAAAAAAATCTTTTCTAAAAATTTTCATTTTGTCTCTAGGTGGCAAATGACCATTTTGCCCCTAGATAGTGAAAATTTCGGTTTGACTCCAAATTGATCCTCGAACTCCGAATTATCATTTTCAGTCATCCCTGAACTGTGAAACTCTTAATTTCACCTTAAAATTTCTATTTGAACTAGTTCGAGGCTTAATCGACTTAATGATACCATTAAGGGCAATATCGTCTTTTAACGATTTCTCGAAATTCCTAAATATGCAAACATTCGATTGAGCTTGTAAATGAAGTCGTAATTATTTTATAGAACAGGGTTTGACAACTGCGGCCTTGGGTCTTTCGAGGCTGTGGCTTTGCTTCGTTGTGCTGCCTTGGTGCAGAAACTACTGTAGTACCTTATCTTACAACGAGATTTTCTCCTACCTCAAAGCTGATCTGGGAAAAATGGTAAACATGAACGTTGTAGGTTTGCCTCTCAAATTTCCAAAGATCCAATAATCACATTGATTAAATCTCTGTACCTCGAGTTATGCCAGAATTACTGCATCATGTTCAGTGGAAATCTGCACTTAGTCTGTAGTGCATAGTTCATCACCATTTAACTTTATGCATTTGGAAACCTACAAAAACAAGGACTAAATCAGTATTGGGTTAAATTAAGACTTTCAACATGAAAATGAACTAGAATTATTTGAATTGAAATAAGTTATCATGCTTTAAACTAATTAACTAAAAACATAAAAACAATATAAAATCAACTTAAAACATAAGGACTTGGCTATTTTAACATCCAAAATGTGGCTAAATAACTTTATATAATAGAGTAATTATAACTATAAAAAAAATAATATGCATATTACTATTAATTTAACTGTGAATAAATAAATATACGACATTATAAATATAATAAATAACCTTCATACAGCTTTAATGTCAAAGTGTAAAAAATACATTCGTACATTTTTTTTTTATAGAAAAACATCCATCAATCATCATCCGAGGAAGTGAACTCCTTTTCTTCGTTCTCATCTTCATCATCATCGATATCGTTTTCATCTTCTTTGTTTAATTCCTCCTCTATCTAGTCGTATTTTCTTTCAACTTCATCGTCTTCTTCATGTTCTTCATTATTTTCAACATCCACAAACATATTAACCTTTTCATATTCACCACTAACAAGAATTTTATTATTGTCAAGGTTGATCAAAGTATGATTAAATTGTGAATTAAAGGAAACTTCATCCTCTCAATACACCCTTTTGTTAAGGTCGATCGTTTTCCCATCACTTTGCTCATTATCTGTAATGGGAAATCGACTTCGAGCTTTCATTTTGAGCATTGCCCACCAATCACATTGGTCTCTTCTCTTTGATGGCGACGAAGTGTAGTACAATTGAGTTACTTGTTCGATTAAAACAAAAGGCTCATTGCTAGCAAGAATCGAGTTGTGTCTAATTTTGACCAACCCATGAACAAGATAGACTTGAAGACCCTTGTCGATATCAAACCAATGGCATTTGAACAACACGACTTGTTTGTTGACACCAAAGTATTCTAACTCAACAATATTGACCAACAATTCAAAAATGTCACCATTGTAATCATTATAACAACTTCTGTTGATGTAAACATCATTGTTCTTTGTTTTACGATTATGACCATAAATGAAACTTGTATCCATTGATGTAATAATCTTTGAAACACCTTGCCATATGACCAAGACTGTGAGACATGTCAACAACATGAAAATCAATTTGACTCACAGGTTGGGCGACTTATGAAAATGTTACATGGCTTTCAATTATTTGAAGTATTAAGTTAAAAAAAAATCAAATAGACTTATTAAAGATAACTTACATATTCTTTAAACCAATGATGGAATGATGCGTCTGCTGGGATTCAACCTCACACTCAAACATGAAATTAATCAAGAAATTAAAAAATAACAATGCAACAGAAACTAAACTAACATTTAATTAGAGAAATAACCGAATCCCATAAGATCAATATTTATGTTTTTCATGTAATTTTCAAATTAATTATGAACATTCATAAGTTTAAGAGTTATATACCTTGCTCTAGATATTGCAATCAAGAGCCAATTAAATCCAAAAAATGCTTATGATGAAGCAAGAAACCCTAAGAAGACAATAAGATGGTCAAAATCCTGCAACCAAAGTCTTTACTTCTTCACCTTTAGGATTCGTCAAATTTTCAGCCACTGAAGTGTTTGGCCTCTAACAATAATCCACACAATAACCGAATAAGACCTTCTCAAAGGTAAGATTTTACTTGTGCTAGCAAGTTTTGTTTCTAAAATAAAAAGACAAAAAATTCTTGTCGAATTCTATTTTTGTTAGACAAAGAAAATTATTTTTCTTTTCTTATTTTATGCAACGGCTAAGAACTAGTTGGAGGCTTAAAGTTTTAGTTTGCTAACATAACATATTTATATAGCCAAACTAAGTTGTAACCCTAGATACAACAGTTGTATTTTAATTAAATTAAGTCTTTGTGAGCTTAATTAATTTTTCACTTTATTTTGGTCTATTCCAATTAAGTCCAACTTAATAAATTATCCTTATTTAATATCAATCACGTCACTTAATGTGTGTGACCCATTAGGCTTCTAACATGTTGGCAATGTGTGACCCATTAGGCTTCTAACATGTTGGCAATAAATATAAATTCTAGTCAAATATCAATTTGATAATTGATTTATATTTATAAATCATGAGTGGCATCTAGCAATACATCATAACCACCCAAATGTTAGAGAGTCAATTAAAGAATTTGACAAAACCTTTTAGTGATAAGCTTTTCAATGCAATACGATCCTTTCATCAAATATCCTAGATATGTCATAAAGCAATGCTCAATGCCTACTTATAACATTCCATATTAGTTCTCATAATTCATGACTAACATTATGAATTTAGGCAACTAACTTTCTTCAAATTCATCATGCTTTGGCCAAAGACTTTATACAGGTTAATCAAGAATCGAGAACAAATGAGATACATCCCCTCATATCACTTGGGGTGATGAATCCTTTCTTGACCACTCATTCACCTTCGCATGTTTCATGGTATACCCAAAAACACCTTGTTCAAGCATTTGGTCACCTCCAGACCCATAAAGATGAAATCAAAGTATGTCATTCCTTATACAAAATGACCTAGTGTATCAAGTTTGAGGACTAGTTGCACGACTATCACATGAGAACATATTCCATAGATATTTGAGGGAAGTACCAAAGGGAGTTCTCATAGCAGGTCATGTTCAGTGAACTTGTTCTTAAACAAGCACCCACATGTTATTCTCAAGTATCCCATATACTTTAATCTATGAGATCGATTAATTACTTCTCAAGTAAGGAAGCTTAACATGTACCAATCTTTAAGCATTGTCAATGCCCTGTCTTGACAATACAATGACTAGGAACAATTTTAGGAACATGGCTTTGATGTATAGTGATCTCATAATTGTAACAATATTACAATTCTCTTGTAAGGCCTTTAAGTTCCATGGGCTTCATCTAATTAGTACTTAATAACTCCTTATTATTGCACTAACATGAAGGAAAACCTTTATCACTTATAATTATACGATTAAGTATGCATTAAATGACAATATATATTCCTTGACCAATCCAACTAGCTCAAGGGCATATACCAACAGCGTCATGGGCTTTTTCCAATTTGTTCTTAGAAATACCATACTATTCTTTATTAACCATATTGTCAAACATCCTAAAGATGGGAGGAACATAAATCACGAATTAATACCATTCTTTGTTTTCAATTTTCTAAATTATTGGTTAAACTTATACTAATTCAATGTATGGTAATATCTCCTTGCATTTCATTAGTACATATGGTTCAACAACATAGAACTCATCCTCTTTTAGGTATTGATGCTTCTTGAATTAACCTAAAAGTTAACCAAGATAGGTGAAAATCAATAGACGATTGGCTACATCAAGCTCTCCACCATCATCATTCCGTGGGACTTGATTCATTCCTATTGGGATTGTAGGTTCGAAGTTCATCAAATAAAACAATGATATTTCATTGATGATATATGATATATGCTTCACAAATGGATCTTTCCATGGATGGTTAACTTTTTAACTTTTTTTCCAAATGATGTAAAAACCTTAAGATCAAAGTTCGTTTTCAAATTCTAATTGTCAAATTAATTTAAATGTTAATTACATGTGTGGCTTGCAATACCTCTCAAATGGATACATCCATCGATAATGGACCGATCTTCCAACCTTAGTTTCATATGGCAAGTGGATTGGCAAATGCTCCATTTATTAGAAAAAATTCGAGGGAAAAATCTTTTCTTATATGCATATAACTTCCACAATTTTTCCTTCCCATGCATTGATATGATCAACATGCAGTTTAACAGCACATAAATCATGAAAGAAATGTGAGATCTCAACAATTGTGCTTCAAATAGCATGAGGAACCATATCCCGCAAGGCAATTCGGAGCAAACATTTCATTAAAACAAGACAATCATAACTTTTTATCCCATTAAATTTACATTCTTGCTTATTCACACACTTTGCTATGTTAGATGCGAAATCATCTAGTAATCATAATAGTTTCACCTAAGCACACACAGCTTTTCGTTGCTTTTGAGTCAAAGTGTATGAGGCTTTTGATTTAAAACATTTACCATAAATTGCAATTAAGTGAGATTTCGATTGCTTGCAACACATTTCCAAATCACGACAAACCTTGATATTGTTTTTCGTCTTTCTCGGAACATCCATCATCGTGTTGAATATATTGTCAAATACGTTATGCTCAATATTCATCACATCGAAGTTGTGACTAATGAGATTTGTCTACCAATGAAGTAACTCTCAAAATATGCTTTTTCTTAACCTAATTATGGGTTTGATTGAAACCCAGCAACTTCTAGCCACCCATTTTTGTCCTACATGTGATATTTGGAATTGACTCCAATCATTCCAAGATGTTAGCACTGAATAACTAAGGAATTGAAAGGTCCCATTCAACACATTTCTTAAATTTAACTTTTTGGTGACGAAAATGATATTGGTCCCAAAGAGAGTGCTAGAATGGGGTGAATAGCATTTTTAAAAAAACAAAAAATTATTTTCAAGTTAAAAGCTAATTGAGGGAATTTGATAATGGGAAATTTAAAGCTTGTTGGAAGAGTGATTTAAGAGTTAAGAATACAAGGAAAATAAGAGAAAGTAGACAAAGCATAATGATTTATAATGGTTCGGTCCCATTACCTTGATCTCCCAATCAAGGATTTTCAAACCAATTCACTAAAATCAATGGAATTCTCAAGCTTCCACCAAGCTTTTACAAGGGTTTTTTAGTGGCTCAGCCACAACTTTTAATCGTGGTTTTTCACGAGATCAACCAAAATCCAAAACTAACTTTTCTAAGGCTAAGTTAGAACCTACAACAACAACCAAGCTAACCCAAGCTTGATCTACCCTTAAAAGTGTCTCTCACACTCTAAGTAAACAAGAAATAGAGAAAAGATGAAGTACAATTAATCACCTAGCTGATCTAAGATGTACTAAGTGAAGCTCAAACACTTTTTCAAAGGATGGGAGTGAAATACAAGTGTAAATATAAGGTTTTGGGTCTTTTAAGGTCAAAATCACTTTGGATGGCTTCTCTCTATTATTTTTCACTATTAGAGAGGCCTAAATACTTGAAAAATCACTTTTGGCCATTGGAGACAAAAACTATCTATTTCTAGCTGTTATTTTGTCCTTTTGTGCTTAAATTCAAATGTACAGACAGTGCTTCATTAATCGGTTAAAGATAGACTTTAACCAATTAAGCCTTGGTCGACTTGCACATTGCTTCTCTATGTTATCCAATTAATAACAGCTTTAACTAATTAATAACTTTATGTTTTCAAGCACTTTTCAAGCTCTGTTTTTGACTAGCCTCTTTCCAACTGATTAAAGCTTCTCTCCATTCATCCTTAACAAATTAAAATGGGCTCCAACCAATTAAGAATTCTTTAACTTTAAATCTCTTGGTTTGGCGCCTTGGACGGTCATCAATATTTTGAATTTGAATTTTGGTGCTTCTTGACACTTTAACTTTCACCTTTAACCAGTTAACTTCTTTCCTTTAACTGATTCAAAGGTTTTTGTTTTGCATCCAGCACCCACTTAACTGATTAAACATTGTGTTAACCAGTTAAGACCTTTCTTTGCTTGTTTAACCAATTAACCCATCTTGCAACTGAACAACCATCTTGACTTGCTTTCAAATACAAAATATATTAATGAATTTAAGTTTTCTTATGCACACATAAATAATATTAATAGACACTAATGAATGTGAATGTTTTGTTATCATCAAAAACACATAAAGTCAACATTCTTTCTCTCTTATTTTTAATGATGACAAAACATTTCTAGATTAAAAGTGCAATGTCTATGTTTAATATGAATAGTTCAAATCTTTATGCATAATGAGGATTGCTCACCCTTAGTTAATGCATCTAGTTTTCCTTAAAGATTTGCAATAAAATATTTATAATATCCATAGTAGTTAGACAAGATATATTGAATATCCATAATAGCTAGCACATAATATTCAGCAAAATCATAACTAAGCATCACACACATAAATTAAACATAAAGACTTGTCAAACTCTATTTAACTTAGTCTTTCTTCTCTCCTTTTTTGTCATCATTAAATAAGATATTCAAAACTCACTCTTACTGAGTGCATCTAGATTTTCCTTCAATCTTTAAATCAGACTTTAATGAATGGGAATCATAAGCACTCATACACCTAATTCATGCAAGCTTTAGATATAGTTCAATAACTTAAAGAGTCAAGCTTGTAATTATGTAAGAACAAATGTATGGAAGTTAAATCATTTCAAGAACTTGTCAAGGATCACTCAAATAATGTTCAAGCAAATCTGATCATTTTGTCATAATCAAAACTATAATAATTTTAATGCTAACAATCTCCTTCTTTTTTATATGACAAAAATATGAGCATAATTTGCATTTGAAATGATTTTAAATTCTCCCCCTAAACATATGCATAAAATTAAATTTACTCATAAACCTTCTCCCCTTTTTGTTATATCAAAAAGGTTAAAAATTGAGAGTATTAAATACTTAAGCGCAAGAAATAACTGTTAGTTAAAATCATCAAGAATATAAGCATTAAAACCATGAATATGTAACCATAAAGCTGATAGAGTTGGATCTTAATGGATTGATGCGATTGTGTAAAATATGGATTTCAAAAAATTTCTTTTATAAAGGAAGCAAGCAATCCAATTACACAAGCACAAACACACATTATTCTTATTGCAAGTAACATAATCGCAACCTAAGAAAATAATAATCTATTAAGTAAAAAAAAACATACCTTTTTATTTTGATATTCTTATTTTTGGACACCACCATACCAATAAATGATTTCTCAACCAAACAAGTTTACCACTTATTCTTCAAGAATTCCTTCAACTTGAACCTTGAGTGGATAAGGTATGGAATGCAAAACTACAAGATGGCAACCGATTTTGTCTTTTTTTTCTTCTTAAAAATTAATGGCTATTTTCTTTCAAAAAATTCAGCTAAAAATGGGAAAGAGGAAAATAGATACGACAAAGTTAAGAGGAGGAAGAAATTGACGGCTGAAACTTTTTCAAGAAAGTTCGTATGTTTCTTTTCTTCCAATATCTTCTTTTTTTATTCAAATTCTTGCCTCAAAGGTTTAATCAATATCAAATATGTTTGAATCAATCTTAACCATCCATTTAGAGTTATGGAAGCATTAAACATGCTCCATAATTATCAAAATTAAAATCAAAGAATAAGTAAATTAATTCTTTAATTATGATTTAGAGTTCTTGATAAAATAAAACTCCTTGTTGAATAATAACTCTTACTTAGTTATTATCCATCTTTATTTAAAAAGAATTAATAATAAAAAAGAGTGATAGTCAAACATGGAGTCTCCTTTTATCAATATGGATGTCTAGATTCATTTTGCTAGAATCCTCCTAGCATTATCTTAATTTAAAACAATTCTTGTCTTTAATTAAGAAAAATATTTTATCTTGTATAAATTGATACAAATATGTTTTCTTATCTAGATTAAGACAAAAAATATTTTTCTTGCCTTAAATTAAGACAAATATTTTTTTGTCTAAATTAAGACAAAACATGATTTCTTGTCTAAATTAAGACAAACATGCTTTCTTGTCTAAATTAAGACATAACACGTTTTATTGTCTAAATTAAGACAAACATGTTAAAGTTGTGATTTTTGTACACAATTTAATTTATCAAATAAAACATGCATTCCAACTTAAACAAGTTGAATTCTACTAAGCTAAGTTACAAATCTATTTAGACATAGATATTCCAAGCTCCTATAAACTTAGAATTATTCATAATCTCATTAAAAATAATTCAAACTTATTAACGATGAAATCACTCCACCATAGATTCATGGTTGCACTCTTGAATTAACTATAATTACAGGAAATAATTCTTACTCAATATTAATTATTAGTTGTCCAATTACAAACCTTATATTGTGAACTCTCATAGCCATCCAATGACAAAAGGTGAATTTATTGTTTTACCCTTTATGTCAATTTTGTCCGTAATGTCAAATTTCATCCAATTAGTGATTCAATACTCTAGATCTAATCTTTTGAATATCCAAATATGATGAATAGCTAATTCATCAATCCACTGGGCCCTGATTAATCACCAATATTCTTGAAATCATTAGAAGTGATGTTAATGCTATGAACTCTATTGTTTGGATATATGTTCCCAGATGTTCAACTCGATTATAATCCCAACATATGGAGTCTAGATCAATGCTTTATGATGATCATGCTCATGGTATATCAAAGATTATAAGGAGATTAAACACAAGTCCACTATCTACCAAGATTTTGGTTCTACTATAAGCAAATGCATAAGTGTGAAATCATGATTTGAGTAACAGTTAAACTTAAATTTGATTCTCATATGATTCCAGTTCATGTTATAGTGTCATTACTCAAAGTCAACCATTTCGATGATTTAAAACTAATCATTCCCTTGAAATGAATCACAATCGTTTTGTTGGAAGTAATCTGGACATTATAGCCTTAACATAATAAAGTGACTAGTTTTATTATATGGTTGTGAACAATTTTTAGATTCAATTAAAATATATTTCTCCAATGTATGACTTTTCATACAAATGTATTTTAATATCTCAATAGAATTATGGTACCTTAATAACTAGATAATGAATGCTTACTTAAAACAAACTCTTTGTCTTATTATCAAAATGTACTTTCATTATAAATAAATTTAATGAAATTAAATATGAGAATATACTTACTTTCCAGGACACTATATTCTTAAAATTCCTAACAAAAGCTACCAAGTCATCATATATATGCACTTAATATCCTCAACCAAGTTATTAAGAAATATAGCCATTAAACACATTCAAGTATTAATTCATCAAGAGAATCATCAATAAGAATGTCATATATATATATATATATATATATATATATATATATATATATATATATCTATCTATAAGCAAAATACAGACATAACAATTATGAAGTTCAAGAAAGATAATCATAAAGATGTTCAATAAGCACATAAGCCATATTTCAACTCCAATACCAAGTGTTAAAGCTCAATATACCAATTGATAGATATAAGTAAAATCCCCCTTTTTGTAAAAGCACAAAATCAATTATGAGAGATGGAATCATTTTAAAGCTCATTATATCAATTGGTAAAGCACTAGTAAAGACTTCCTTTATCATTAAGCATTCCAAGCATATCAACTTCAAGGCTCAAAACATTTAAGAAAGATATGATCAATTTAAAGCTCAAGTGAAAAGAGACAATTATAAAGCTTGATGCTAATTTTAAAACAAGATACTAATTGAGAAAACTTAAGGCTTGATACCAATTATGCATTTCACATTCAAGTTTAAGTGAGAAGCAATATAAGGCACAATATCAATTTTGGTATTTAAAAAGATGTTACTAGTAATGAAGAACACCAAATGTTGAATTCTCACCAAACCTTGTTGTTGAATATCTTATTTCTTTATGATATCAATGATAATGATTGACTCCCCCTTAATAAATCATAAACTCAATACAAATTGTTAGAGATCCTTAATAGATCAAATATTAATAGAGAAATTATGAGCCTAGAATAAATAAGCATTCAAATGGATATTAATTTATTTCCCTAATACTCAAGTATTCATGGAACTAAAAAAGTATGAGCATTTGAATAGATGTTCAGCATATGCATCAAATACTCATATTTTCAAGAAATATTTACAAAATAGTTCCTAGGAATGTCTAAGTTATCATTAGTCTTCAAACATCATTCTCAATTATCATCAAGTATCATCAATAATTAATCATCATCAAGCATTCATTATTTATTCTCAATATCAACCAACCAAGCAATACCAATCAAGCATTTCCAAGAAATTCCCTAGTTCAAATATAAAAATAACAACTCAAGGAGAAATTAAAAAAAAAAATCATCATTAAGCATTTTTAGCTAGTATTCTTCCAAATCATTTTCAAGTGGTCATTTATCCAAGTCATTTTGAAGCAAGCATTGCAAGATGTATTCTATAAATTATATATGAAATTATCAATTCAAGGAGAGATTTCACAGAAGGCATATCATTATTAATAAAGCATGACCAAAGCATTTTGCATTTATTACAATCATGTATGAGAGTTATGATCAAATAAGCACAAACATGATTACAAGAAATAAAATGGCTATCTTCATTAATCATGATTCCAATTTTGTTTATCAAAATGCAAGCATGAGTTCAATATAGACATATACCCATTCAAAAAATATGCAACCATTGAAGTTCAAGGTACATGCAATTTCTCAATAATTCATTATTCATGAGTGATATCCATTGTTATAGAATATTGAAAAGTAAAGCACTCAACTTATGAATATATTTAAAGTGAACATTTAATCATCAATGAATACCAATGTCAAGATTCAAAAACGAGATATTTACATTAGGCATTCATTGCTGACTAAAGCTATAGGCTGTATCTCATTTGACATGTTAAGTTATTCATGGTAACCTATAAGCTAAAGTTTGATGCACACAAAATCTTTAGATCGTGTAAACATTAAGGCTCAATGAAGACATAGTTAACATTTAAATGCATATTCAAAATAAATTTCAACTATGCCAACTTACAATATATGTCATGATCAAACTTGACAATTAAATTCATATCCAAATGCATAGCTCAAGTCAAGTTTTAGACTTCAAACCTTAAGGTCAAGCAAAATGAAAATTCATGTAAGCATGTGTCTTAACTAAAATAATAGATGAACCAAAAATATTTTTCATTTAGTTTAATGAGTTCATCCTAATCAAATTCATGCACATAATCAAGAAACCAATCTTGAAACAATCATTTAAGCACACACGTAAAATATATTTGAAGAATAGTTCCTAGATTAGCATTTAGACATTTCAAATTTCATGAGAAGATAATATATATATATATATATATATATATATGCACATGAAGATCCAATAAGATTAACAAATTCAAGCATTGATGAACAATTTCTCTATCATTATTTTACAGGTTGAAAATACATGAGAATTTATAGAATTCATATGAGTGTCATGCTTGGGAATAGATAGATTTAAGCAACCAAGAAAGTTTTCTCATTTTTCATCAAGTGTTGCAATTTCAAGGATGTGTACTTGCACTCAATGATCATGAGAATATTCAAAATGCATGTTTTAAGAGTCAAGAATCATCTTTAAAAAAGGAAATTCAAGGAAGAAAATATTGCAAAGGACAAGAAGTGAAGTAAGAAGACAATTTGGAACTCAAAACCTATCCATTTTGGCTTTAAAGCACTCAAGAGTCTACTACATATCCCTAGGGGTTCACTTTTTATCATTCCATCAACATTGCTTGCATTTTGTTCTCCAATAATCGACTAGCTATGCTAAGGAGTCAATTATGCTTGATCCCTACATATTGAAAGTCAGAAAAAGGTGCAAAACATGCAATGTTCCAAGATACAATGATCTCAAAACATGGATTCGTGTGAAAACAATTTAGAATTTCATTTCAACCATGTTTAGAACATCATTTTGGACATGTATGATCAAAGATTCTTCAAGAAAAACATGTGAACTCAAATTTTGGCTTTTATTGCTCATTGTTCACAAGTGCTACAATGTTGAAATGCTCATTTGAACAATCATGTCTCTAATATGCTCAAACATGTTCAATTTTCATCAAAATGCATGAATATGACTTGTAAAATGTACAAGCATTTTAAACAACATTTAAGCATAATAAGCATCAAATTTCACATTTTTAACATTTTCCAACATATAAATAAAAATGCCTTTGAGGTCATTCAAGTACTCATTTACAACAAGAACAAGTTATAATGGTATTTTTAACATAAGGTACACTAATTCAAGTTTTATATCATTGAAATCATTGAAGCCTCAAGCATTAAAAGAAGATTTATTCATTTGCTTAAAATATCATAAATGTCAAATTATCATACTCATGATTATGCATAAGAAAACTTTTTTAATTTATTTCATTAATCATGAGCGAAATATCAAGCAGAATGAGATTTATGCAATTCATGCATCAAATCAATTTTGCTCAACCATGCTATATCATCAAAAACAATAAATCAATTTCAATCAAAGAGAATAAAAAGATTTTGCAAGAAAATCAATTGGTAAAGATTTTATCTTTCTTTACAAACTTTTCAACTTGAAATCGTCAAGATTAGACATGTTTTGTGAAAAATCATGAGCTCAATATCACTCAATTTTGTTCAATTATGCTTTTAATGATTTATAAAATGTGTAATGAGCATAATGAATCATGTTTATGCATGTCAATGATGAATTTCAAATATCTCATAAATCATGTACTGAAAATGCCCTTATGACCATTCAAGCTTGCAAGCAAGCATGAACATTCAATAAGAACATGTCAATAAGTTTTTTCATCAAGAAACAAACTTGTCTAATTGATAAATCATGATAAACTTAAGGATGGCAAACATTTTTCTCATATAGGCTCATTTTGCTTTAAAAATACCAATTCAAGTAGTCAACGCTTATCATGCTCAAGTTTAGCCAACTTGAAACATTCAATTAAGTCTTAAAAGAAGAGTTGTTCAAGTGGTCAAATTATCTTAGACACAAGAAAATCGAAAGGTCAACTCTTCAAACTCAATTTTCCTTGTTTATAGGCAATTATGTAAATCAATCTAATAAGCGCATATTAGCCATTTCATGCATACATTCAATCATCAAGCTATTGTGCTCAAGGTTAGGCTTAAAAATAATTTTTCTAAAAAAATGGTATGAACCAATTTGACAAAGCATAAAGAAAAATTATGCAATACATACAAAAGTATTATAATAAATCATTTTATGCAACAAAGCAAAATTAGTCCAAACAAATACCACTATTTAAGCAATTTTCTCAATCAAAAGAATGACTAACTTTTGGCAAGAGATCATGATGAAATATTAAAGTTCATACAGAAGCACGTACTTATCAATCTTAGACTTCTACTTCCTTCAAGATTATGCAATTTATAACATATATCATATTAAATCAATTTTGCATAACCAAGATTTATCAATAAGGCTCGAAAGAGAGTAATCATAGAATTATACACTTAATATTCAAGCAAGAATAGGCAACTAAAATTTTCAACTAAGAAAAGCAAATAATCTTAAAAGCCAAGCGAAATCAATGAAACATTCAATGAATTAGCAATCAAAATTCTCATTACAAAAAAAAGCTTTTAGCATAGAGATCACCCATTTTCCTTTATGTGTGACTAGAAAGCATTCATTCTTCAAGAATTATTCCTCCTTGCTTTAGCACACCTACAACAGATATTTTTCATTTGATCATTGGTATCCAAATTGCTTTGGATCCTTGAAAGTTAGTCTCGTTACACAAAGTTCCTTTCAGAACCCATGCTTGTCTAAATTTATAAGGTAAAAATTTTTTAGTTGGATAAGTATATGAACAATAACTATAAATGAAATACCCCATACTTTGATATAGTGATAAATAAAGTTGATCGAATGCAAATTGAGGTCAATTAAAATGTTTAAAAGTGATAAAAGACGAAAGGAGTAGTTTAGGATAAAATATTTCGCAAGTGAGAAAATAACAATAAAATAATAATAATTTTATCAGAGGAGAATTTGTGAGATAAAAGGCAATTCAGAAGTCAAGTGAGGCATAATAAGGTATTTCAAGTACCAAGGAGACAAGATAAAATTTTTAAAATATTAATATTTAACCGGATGTCGAAATCAGTCAAGAAGAATGATCATATGGTGGATCCAAGTGGGGGAGAAGATGACAAGCGCGACTCTATAAAAATATTTGTCATGACATACACGTGATGGATAGCATGTTTGCATGCTAAGAGAGTCCCGAAAAAAATTTACAAAAGTCGGTATTGTACCTAGAGGTACAACAAAATTGAGTTAAACCTCGAACTAGATCAAATAGAGAATTTACGATAAAATTAAGAATTTTAAAGTCCCAGAATGGTTTAATATGGTGATTCGAAGTTCGAGGATCAATTTGAAGACAAATCGAACTTTTCGCTATCTAGGGGCAAAATGGTCATTTGCCAGCTAAGGACAAAATGGAAATTTTTAGAAAAGATTTTTGGCCCCATTTGACTTATTGGAGTAAGATTTGAGGTTTAGAAGTGAAAAATTTTAATTTCGGTATAATTTGGAGAAAAAAGGTAAAATGGTAATTTTGCCATCCGGAATCAAAAATTTAATTTTTGAAAGGATTTTGATCAAATTTAATTATTTGGAGTGTGAAATGAGTATGAGGAGTGCAAATTATGCATTATGGCAAATTTTCAATTTTTGGGGCAAAAATGTAATTTTTGAAAAGTTCGGGGGCAAAAGTGTAATTTTGAAAATTTTGTTCCACCAAAACTTTGGAAAAATCTGAAAATTTCACTTAAGACTTGGATAAGTCAAAGGGAATGCATGGTGGAAAAAGTAGGACAAATGGATGGCTAGAAAAAAAAATGAATTAATAAAATATTTAAAATATGAATAAAATAATATTATTTCATTAAACAATAAAAAAGGCATAAAAAAATCAGCCCACCCATTCTTCTTCTTCAACATTCGGCCAAGCAAGAAACAAGAGAGAGAAAGGAGAAAATAAAACCCTAGCTAAGAAATTTAAAGGGAAAATAGGTGGAAATTCAAAAATCAAGTGAAAAAAGGTAACATTTCTTAAATTTGTCTTGTGCTTTACCTTTCCCATGCATTTTCCATCATTTTTCATGGTTGAATCATGTGATTTGAGGATGATTTGAATTCTGGTCATATGGGTTTAGAGAGAGAAAGTTGTTAGATAAATTTGATTTTGAGCTATGTTAGTGTTTAGTGTTAGTTTAGCATGTTTATGAGTAAAACAACAAGAAAAATATTTATCTTCTCCATGAATTTCCCTAGGCCGAATCTAGCCAATGGTATGTGAGGATGAGGTCGACTTTATTTTAAGAGAATTGGGTGGAAAAATGATGAATTATGAGGTTGGAAATTAAATGGAAATTTTCGGTGCAATAAATTGAAATTTTTACCCACTAGGGGTAAAATCGTAATTTATAGTCCGGACTGATAAATTGGACCAAATTCACAGTCATTGAGGTATTGTGGATATAATTGGATAATTGAAATTGAAATGGATGGAATTGGAGTCGAATTGGGGATTTTAGAAATTTACACCATGTATAGGCGAGTTAGGTCGGACACCGCAATTAAGCGATTGTCTAGACATTTCAAATCCTATCTAGTGCATACGCATGGATAAGAGCCTAAAATAATTTATGATAAATTGACACAATTTACTGAATTTTGTGTCATGGATTATGGATAGGTGGTGAGTCAATTGTTTCGGGTAAGAGACTGCACCCGAGGGCGGAAGATAGGAGTATTTCTACTCCTAATACTGTGAGTAAACTTATTATCGTCTTAATTATCTAGAGTAGTTTTATACAATTGTGTGATTTTATAAAAAAATGAGTTTAAATGGTAAATTGCTATGTTTTAAGAGAAATTGTGATTTTATAAATTTTCTGAAAAATCGAATATTAGTTTTGAAAATAGAGTAATTGGAGACTGTCTGCTTGTGTTGTAAATTTATGGTTTTAAATTGAATGGCTTATGACAATATATGAGCATGAATGGCTAAATTGATTTTGGTGTCAGAATTATTTGTATTGTGTATTCAGCCTTGAGAGGCTAGATTGTGATAAATTGCCATGCCATGCTAGAATGAATTTTATTGAATTGGTGGAGTATATATTAATTATTTACTGCAGAGGGGGTTCCGTGGACCAGCCTATTTGAGGGGCACGGTAAACTCCATTATATTATTACCTCGAACGGAGAGGCGCGTAGGGTATCTCCTGGGGTAAAGCTTAGGGTTCACTTCACGCTAAACCACCACGTGAAGGGGAACTCAGCCAACGTCAAGGAACGGCTGTATTTTTCTCAAACTAAAAATATATTTTAAGTGTATATGAAATTTTAACAGCCTTGTCGGACTCGGTTGGATGCCCTGCGCAAGGTATCACTGAGTATGAGTTTTGGCACGAGCCAAAGTTTTAAGAAATTCATAAGCCAAGTTGATTACTCGATTTATATGGATTGATTTTATTTGGTTGAAATGAGTTGAAAGGGAATGAAATTACAGTATGATGACTTATTTTAATTGTCTCCATTTACTCGGCTTTAGATACTTTAGATGGTATCTGTTTACTCACTGGGATTATAAAATCTCACCCCTTCTTCCTATACATTTTTCAGGCTCAGGACAGTTTGTAGATAGTCGAGTAGGACGAGAACTAAGCTCGGAACTGCATTATAGAAAGTAAGAGTTCACAGTCTTACATCCTCTTGGTCAATTGGAGCCCACGTGTCATTGTCGATCAAAACTTATATTTTGGTTATCTGTATTTCTATTTATACAATTTTTACTTTACTTTCATGTGCGAAAAATTATTTACAAATATTTCTATAAAAATTTATTTTATGAGAAAATAGAATATTTTATTTATTATTTTTGAATAGTACTAGTTATCAACAATTTACTTTCAAATGAACGTTTTAGATACTTAATTGTTTTTAAATCATTAAATATATATTTTTCTGCTTACCTACTACATTTTTAGCAAGTTTTGAGATTTTTGACGAAAAATTACGAAAATACCCCTGTGAGCTAGAAAATAATATTTTATTGTTCTTATTTGAAAATGACTTATGATTTTTTTGAAATGCGAGATTTAATAACTGTTGCTCACCGGGGAGATGAGGAAGTTGATGCTAAGCCTTGCGGGGTTTCAATCGACATTCGGGGTGAAGAATGTCTGTCGAGGCCTCGCGGCGGTTGTCACGGGCTCGATGGGGAGTTCCGGGTCGTGACAATAAATGTTCAATGATTGCATTTGGTCATTTTGGAAGATGAGAAATTCATGAAAACCTTTTCTTTCTCATTTAATAAATCTTCAAATTTCCTTTTCACATCAAAATTCCCTTTTTCCAAAATATCAATTTTCTTTTGGTAAGCTTTAATATCTTTTTCAAATTTTCATTTTCTTTTTCCAAGTCCATTTTTGTTTTCACCAAAAATTCACTTTTAATGTTAAAGTATGGAAATGGTTTTCTTGTACTTCAAATTCATTTTCTCAATCAAATGCTATATCTTTAAAAGCATCATGCAATTCATCAAAAGCATATGAATTAAGTTCACAAGATGAAGAAATTACCTTTATCTCTTCAAGAGCCTTGATGCATAATTTAATTTGATTTAAAGATTCATCTTCACTTGATTCCTTATCTGCATTTGCCATATTGCTTGTTAAGCATTGATTCTCACAAAAATTATTTTTCGATTCCTTTTCTTTTTTTCATTTCTCCATATAACTCTTCTAATTTTTCTTAAATTTCCTTCACACTTTTACACATGAACATTCTATTGTATTCTTTATAACAAGTGCACAAATGAGAGTGTGCATGGCCTTAAAGTTGATTTGTACTCTTTTTATTTCAGCTTTTGTCCACTTACTTCTATCTTTGAGAGTTTTTTCACCATTTACCAAATTAGTAATCATAGGGATGAAAGGACTATCGAAATAATGACATCCCACATCTTATAATCATAAGCCCTAACATAAATGGACACTCTAGTACTCTAAATTGGTAATTGGTTCCATCAAATAGAGGAGGCATATTTATGGATTGACCCTTAGTATCATTAAAATTTTAAGCAGCCATTAGATCTTTCTCTTAGGATTTAAGCTTTAAAATCAAAGGTTAGGCTCTGATACCATTTGTTGGTCCCAAAGAGAGTGTTGGAGGGGGGTGAATAACGCTTTTAGAATAACATAAAATTCTTTCCAAGTTAAGAGCTAATTGTGGGAATTTGATAATGGAAGTTTAAAGCTTATTGGAAGAGTGATTTAAGAGTTAAGAATAAAAGGAAAATAAAAGAAAGTAGACAAAGCATGATGATCTATAGTGGTTTAATCCCTTTGACCTACGTCCATTACCTTGATCTCCCAATCAAGGATTTTCAAACCAATTCACTAACATTAGTGGAATTCTCAAGCTTCCACTAAGCTTTTACAATGACTTTTTACTAGCTCAGCCATAACCTTTAACAATGGCTTTTCTTGGGATCAACCAATATCCAAAACTAACTTTTCTAAGGCTAAGTTAGAACCTACAACAACAACTAAGTTAACCCAATCTTGATCTACCCCTTAGAGTGTCTCTCCCACTTTAAGTAAACAAGAAATAGAGAAAAGATGAAATATAATTGAGCACCTAGGTGATCTAAGATGTACAAAGTTAATCTTAAACACTTTTTCAAAGGATGAGAGTGAAATGTGAGTGTAAAGAGAAGGTTTTTGATCTTTAAGCTTAAAATCATTTTAAATGGCTTTTCTTTATCATTTTTTTACTGTTAGAGAGATTTTAAATACTTGAAATATCACTTCTGGCCATTGGAGACAAAAACTAGCCATTTCTAGCCATTATTTTGTCCTTTTGTACTTAAATTTAAATTTGTAGACAGTGCTTCATTAACTAGTTATAGGAAAACTTTAACCGATTAAGCTTTCTCTGACTTGCACACTACTTCTCTATGTTAACCAATTAATGGTAGCCTTAACTAATTACTAACTTTTTGTTTTCAAGCACCTTCAAGCACTGTTTTTGGCTAGCCTCCTTTCAACTGATTAATTCTCCTTTTAACTGATTGAAGTTTTTCTCTGTTCATCCTTAACTGATTAAAATGGGCTTCAACCAATTGAGAATTTTTCAACTTTAAATCTTTTGGTTTGGTGTCTTGGACGGTCAATAATATTTTGAATTTGAATTTTGGCGCTTCTTGGTACTTTAACTTTGACCTTTAACTAGTTAACTTCTTTCCTTTAATTAATTAAAAAGCTTATGTTTTGCATCCAGTACCCACTTAACTGATTAAACATTGTGTTAACCAGTTAAGACCTTTTTGTCTATCTTTAGTGTAGCTCCTAGAATTGCTTTAATTGATTGAGGATTGTGTCAATCAGTTAAGACTAATCTATTTTCATTAAAGCTCTCTTTTATTTGCTTGTTTAACTAATTAACCCATCTTGCAACTGAACCAGCATCTTAACTTGCTTTCAAATACCAAATATATTAATAAATTTAAGCTTTCTCTTGCACACATAAACAATATAATCAAACATAAATGACTGAAAATGTTTTATTATGATCAAAAACATATGAAGTCAACATTATCTTTCTCTTATTTTTGATAGTTACGAAACACTCCTAGATTAAGAGTGCAATGTTTATGTTCAATATGAATGCTTCAAATCTTTGTGCATAATCAAGATTGCTCCCCCTTAGTTAATGCATCTTTTTTTTTTTTAAAGATTTACAATAAAATATTTATGATATCCTCAGCAACTAAACAAGATATACAATATCCACAGTAGCTAAGCAAAATATTTTGAATATCCATAATAGCTAGCACATAATATTCAACAAAATTATAATTAAGCATCACACACATAAATTAAACATACAGACCTATCAAACTATATTTAACGTAGTCTTCATTCTTTCTTTTTTTGTCATCATTAAAAAAGATATTCAAAACTTCCCCTTAATGAGTGCATCTAGATTTTCCTTTAATCTTTAAATCAAACTTTAATGAATGGGAATCTTAAGCATTCATATACCTAAGTCACACAAGCTTATAGATATAGTTTAATTACTTCAAGAATCAAGCTTGTAACTATATAAAAACAAATGTATGTGAGTTAAATCATTTCAAGAACCTGTCAAGTATCACTCAAATAATGTTCAAGCAAATATGATCATTTTATCATAATCAAAACTATATTAATTTTAAAGCTAAAAAAGGATGATTTTGTCAATGACAATAAAAAAAATAAGGCTTCCTCCCGTACTCCAAGATGAAACTTTTTTCATGTTCCATGCAATATGGACACGATAAATGTCCAAAACTGCTCCACCTAGACAACACACCATATGCAGGAATGTCATTAATAGTCCATATGAGTGTTATCCGTAGAATAAAATTTTTGGGATTAAACGCATTATCCAATACCACCCATTTGTCCCACAGAACTTTTAACTTATTTATCAATGGTCAGAGGAACACATCAATGTTTTGTCCTAAATTTGTCCTTCCCGGGATGACCATACTACGAAAGATGTATGATTACTTCATGCACATCCACAGAGGTAAGTTATCAATAATGAGCATTACCAGCCAAACAAAATACGGGTTCGCTCTTGGCCCAAATGGATTGAAACCACCTGAACATAAATTGAGTTTGACACTATGAAACTCTAAGGCAAAAGATTGATGGCTCCAATTAAAATGTTGCCAAGCCTCACCATCACAAGATGCCTAAGCACTCCACCATTAGATTGGTGTGTGGCATGTCGTGTCATGTGTTCAACAATTTTGTTTGACATATATTGCCTTTGTAATCTCAATGTTAATGGAAAGTATAGCAAAATCTTAAAAGGAATTTTTTTCTCCTTTCCTCACCTTGAATTATTTAGTTTATAATGGGAATGACCACAACATGGACAATAAGACAACTCAAAATATTCATTATAAAACAAAATGCAATTATTCTTACATACACGAATTTTCTTATAGCTAAGCCCAAGTTCTTTCAAGTGTATCTTCATTTTATAAAAGTTTTCCAATAATGATTCATCCGATGGCAACATTTCATTCACTAGATGTATTAGACGATTAAAGCATGCTTCATTCATGTTAAACTTTGACTTTACATTTGGTAATTGGGACATAGCTAACAGTTTTGTGTGCTTATCGCATCCGACCACAAAGCTACATCGGCATCATTTAACAACAAAAAGAAGGATGCAGTGTTCGAATTTAGATATTCAAGAAAGACTAATTCATCTCGGGTCTCATCATTGAATTGAAACTCCAGTCGTAAAGCATCCATAACCATTTTAGCAAATAGATTTTTTATTTTAACTTCACTAACTATGTAACACTCGACCCTAAATTATCTGTGATATATCATTCACATGCTTTGGATAGCATGTTTGTCTATTGAATTGCCCCGAAAAACAAGTTAAATGATTGTATTGCCCCTAATGATACGGTTCAGTTAAATAAGTCTTGAACTAATTTAAACAGAGAATCGAGGATGAATTTGAGAAAACTAAAACCCATGGATTGATTTAAAATGAGGATTCAGAGTTTGAGGTCCGATTTGGAGTTAATCCGGACTTTAAGTATTCCAAAGACAAAATGGTAATTTGCCACTTGAGGACGAATATGAAATTTTCAAAAAAAAAATATTTTTTTTAATCCCATTTGATTAAGATTGATTATATTAGACTTATTGGAGTATAATTTGAGGGTTTGGCAGTGAAAAAGTTTAATTTCGGTAATTTCTAGAGTGTAGGGGCAAAATTATAATTTTACCACCCATGGACAAAATTTGAGATTTTGAGAGAATTTAGATCAAATTTGACAAATTGGAGAATGGCATGAGTATAAGGGACGAAAAATTATGTCTATGGGTAATTTTTCAGTTTTTGAGGTAAAAATATAATTTTTGACTTTTACGGGGGTAAAAGTGTAAATTTTAAAAATTACTCCACCAAAACTTTGGATAAGTCTGAGAATTTTATCTAAGCTATGGATATGTGGGACAAGTGTATGGTGAAAATTTAGAAACAAATGGATGGCTAGAATTTAAGGAATTAATAAAACATAAAAAAAATAAATAAAATAATATTATATTATTTTAGCCTTTAAAAAGGTCAAAATTTCTAGAATTCTCATCTTCTTCAAGCCATCCAAACCAGGAGAGAAAAGGGGGAAAGGAAATAAGAACCCTAGCTGAAACATTTGGGAAAAATCAAGAGAAATCAAGAAATCAAGCATTAAAAAGGTAAATTTTATTGATTTTCCTTGTGATTTTCACTACCCATGCATTTTTTCTCATTTTCATGCAAAATTAGAAAGTGGGTATGGACACCCATGCTGGCCAAACCTCCATGGATGAGTTTTGAGCTTGAGTTTTGGTTGATTTTAATTGAATTAAGTGATTTTAGTTAAGTTATATTGAAATATAGCAAAAATAAGCTAGAGAAATAATTTTCTCCCATTGAAACCCATTATACCGAATTTTCTAGGGGAATATTGGCTGCTGATATTGATGTTTATTTGAGGAATTATGATGAATAATGATGAATTATGAGCCTAGAAAAATAATGGGAATTTTTGGAGCAAAAATACGAATTTTTATCCACTAGGGGTATTTTTGTAATTTGCTATCGGGACTGATAATTTGCACCACACTGAGAGACATTAAGTCAATTTGGGTGTAATTGAGGTATAGAAACTGAAAAAAATTAATTTGGAGTTTAAACAGACGCGTATATCGATTTATCAAGAAAAAGATCGAAATAGGCTAACACCGTGTTTAGGCAAAATTTAGACATTTTGCTCTTCATATCATGCATTAGTAGTATAAATTAGTTTATTTTGGTTTAGTACCAAAGTAGTAAACCTCTTAATTGTGCAATTTGTCAAGGTGGCGAATCCTCTGGCAAGGGCAAAGAAATCGCACCCGATGAGTAATAGTTGGAGTACCCGAATTTAGTTTTCGAAAACTGTGAGTAAACTTATTATCGTCTTAATTATCTAAAGTAGTTTTATACAATTGTGTGATTTTATAGAAAATGGGTTTAAATGGTATATTACTGTGTTTTAAGAGAAATTATGATTTTATAAAATGATTTTATAGATTTTCTGAAAAATTGAATACTAGTTTTGAAAATAGAATGATTGAAAACTACCCGCTTGTGTTATAAATTGTGTTTTAAATTATATGGCTTATAGCAATATGTGAGCATGAATGGCAAAGTCTGTATTTGTATCAACATTATATACTATATGTATTCAGCCTTGAGAGGCTAGATTTCGATAAATTGCCATGTCATTCATATAAGGATTTTATAAATTAAGTGGTAGATAAAATAAAGATTAGCTACTGCAATGGCGGGGTTCCGTGGACCAGCCTATTAGAGGGGCACGATAAACTCCTTTATATTCTCACCTCGATCGTAAAGGCGCGTAGGGTATCTCTTGAGGTGGGCTTTTTGAGTGCACTTCACGTGGACCACCACGTGAGAGTGAGACTCAGCCAACACCAAGGCATGGCTAGAATTTCTGATGTAAAGACATTTAACAGCCTTGGTGGACTCGGTCAGATGCCTAGGTCAAGGCATCCCCGAGAATGATTTTGGCAGGAGCCAAGTTTTGTGAGATATATAAGCCATGTTGATTAATTGAGTAAACTGAATATTCATGTTATGAAACATATATTGGAAAAGAATATTTTAATTTGTTTCCATTTACATACCTTTAGATGGTTTAGATGGTATCTGTTTACTCACTGGGATTATGTAATCATAATCTCACCCCTTTTCCTATCTATTTTGCAAGCTCAAGACAGTTTGTTGATAGTTGATTAAGACGAGAATTAATCTTGGAGTTGCATCCTAGAAAGTAAGAGTTCGTAGCCCTACACCTTCCTAGTTAGTTAGGGGCCCACGTGTCATTGTAAAAGAAATTTTATACTTCAGCTATCTGCTTTAAAATACATATGAATATATTTAGCTTTTACACTACAGAAATAAATTACGAATTTCTCTATAAATATTATTATATTTTTATTTAAAAAATAGAATATTTTATTAAATATTATTATTTTATTCAAACAATTATAATTTCATTTCAAATAATTATTTTAGACATCTAAATTTACTTTTAATTATGAAATATGTGTTTTTCGCCCACACACTATGTTTTTGGCGGGTTTTGGTATTTTCGAAGAAAAATGATGAAAATGCTCCTGTGAGCCAGAAAATAATATTTTATTGTTTTGATTTGAAAACGACTATTGATTTCTTGAAACGTGAGATTTAATAATTGTCGCTCACCGGGGAGATGCGGAAGCTGATACGAGAGCCTTGCGAGGTTTCGATTGGCATTCGAGGTGAAAAATATCTGTCGAGGCTTTGCGACGGTTGTCACGAGCTCAATGGGAGTTTCGAGTTGTGACAAACTACTTCATTCTAGTCACCAATAAAATATCCCAATGATTGGGTGACATGGAATGATTCACCATATGTACCCCATATTGTGTACACACCAGTAAACCTTTTTCAAAATAAGTGTTCTTGAACCTTCAACAACCAACAATTTGCTATTCATACACTAAGAGCAAGAACATCTAATCTTATTCTCAATCACATATCTTGATTGACTGAACGCAAATGAAATAAATTCATCTAAGCCATTCAGAAATTATGTCCCAAGAAATCCACTCGAATCGACTTGGGAATACATCTAACTCCTATCTCGTTCCATTTTAAGATAAAATATTATAACGAACATATTATATTGTCTATTAGTAGATGTTAACACAAACATCAATTGAAAACAAAAACCAACTTAAATACTAGAATTAATGAATTGCTTAATTACTAAAACATTTTTTTCATAATTAATTTTAAAGTTTACTAAATTTACTAATACATTTGGAATAGATTAATTACTAATACATGATTTTTCATAATTAGGTAAATTATGTAATTAATTCACTAACCCCTTAATTAAAAAACCCTAAATAAAATATTATATAATATTACTAAATTAATTAATTGCTTAAATACTTATAACACATTACATACCTTAATTGACTAAATTATTTCATTAACTAATTTAACACCTTCATTTATTCAAATATTTTTAAAATTAAATAATATTACTAATTTAGTTAATTGCTTAATGATTAAAAATTTTTTCATTTGATTAGTTAAATTATATAATTATAAACCCTAAACCTTAATTAATTTAAATAGTTTTAATTTTTATTAAATTAACTAATACATTTAGAATTGGTTAATTACTAATACATGATTCTTCATAATTAGGTAAATTATGTAATTAATTCACTAAACCCCTTAATTAAAAAACCATAAATAAAATATTATATAATATTACTAATTTAATTAATTTCTTAAATACTTATAACACATTAAATACCTTAATTAACTAAATTATTTAATTAACTCATTTAACACCTTCATTTATTTATATATTTTTAAAATTAAATAATATTACTAATTTAGTTAATTTTCATTTGATTAGTTAAATTATATAATTATAAACCTTAAACCTTAATAATTTAAATACTTTTAAATTTTACTAAATTTATTAATACATTTGAATTGATTAATTACTAATACATGATCCTCATAATTAGGTAAATTATGTAATTAATTAACTAAACCCCTTAATTAAAAAACCCTAAATAAAATATTATATAATATTACTAATTTAATTAATTGCTTAAAATCTTATAACACATTACATACCTTAATTAATTAAATTATTTCATTAACTCATTTAACACCTTCATTTATTTATATTAGTTAAAGTTTTTATTAATTCCCTAAACACTTAATTAAATTTAAATAAATAAAATATTATATAAATATTAATCATTTAATTTATTGCTTAATTACTTATAATACATTACATTACTTAATTAACTTAATTATTTAATTAACTCATTAACACCTTAATTAATTTAAATATTTTTTAATTTAAATAATATTACTAATTTAAACATTTTTTCATTTGCTTAATTCAATTTGATTACTAAACATTAATTCCATTAATTTAGATATTCGCTTATTTACTAAACTTTGCTTAATTACTAGCTTACTAAAGTTCACTTAATTAATTACTAAAAATTAGTTACTAATTTTTAATAAACAACTAATTAAACCTAAACCAAAGTTTTTTCAATTTGATTTTCTCAACCAACACCTAAACACCTAAACTCTGCTAGCAGCTAAATACCTAAATGCCAACAGCCAAAAGCCAAATCAAGCAAATTTTGCTTGAAACCGCTACACACAGCAACAAATTCAAACACATACACAACAAATCAAACATAATGCCAACAACAAATCATAATTCTAACAAGAATAATGCTTAAAATTTCAGCTTTAAATTCAAGCAACAAATGATAATCTAGCAACATTCACAATTTAACATGTTCAAAACCCTAAACTTTAAAACAAAAAAACCATAAACCTAAACAGAAGAAAGCTAACCTTAGGTTTAGGGTAAACTCAACCGAAGAAGGAAATGGAGAATGTAGGTCAGACAAAGCTTTAACAAAGGTCGAGGGTGGGCGGACAGGAGATGGAGAATGAAGGAAATGAAAGGGACTTGAATGATTACGATGGCATGGTCAGACTGACGTACAGCTGGGTTAGTCGTTGATAAGGGTGCGATTAGGTCCGGTGGCACGATCAGGCGATAAAGTGTCAAGGAGATAGAGAAGAAAAGGGAAAAGGGAAAAGGGAGAAAGGAGAAATTAGGGGAAAAGGCTCACAACAAAGATTTTAATTTACTTTATCGACGTTTTAATTAATTATAATTAATTATAAAAATTTATTTAATTTAAAAATAAAAATATAAAAATTTAATTAAATGTAATAAAAAATAAAAAATTATTTAAATTTTCTTGAATAATTCAAGAAGTTTTTAAAACATTATGTCTTGTTCGTTCTAAGCTCTGAAGAATATTAGATATTAATCTCAAATGTTTCTATATATAGATTTAATTTAATTTAAATCATATTTTTCTTACGTATATTAATTAATTGTTTTATTTACCGGATATATTATTATTGATGTCATATACATAAAGAATTGTTTAACTGTACATATACATGTAATTTTACAAGAAGAAAAATTCATACTAAAAGTTTTTGCATCACCTGTAATCTTTTCGTTTTTTTCTGTTTACCATTTTTCAGTCTTTGTTCAACGTGCCAAAATCATGTGTAGATTTATAAATAGAAATTTATGAAAGGAGCGAAAAGTAATTTTAATTATGTAATTTAAAATTTTCATGTGCGCAATAAAATAAATTAATTAAAAAAGGAAGATGGAATGAGTAGTATTCTAAAAACCACGTGAGATATTAGGAAAAGTGAGCCAGCAGGCTGGCTATGCGTTGGGTACTCGGCGGTGTAATTAATATATTATTTTCCCCACTTGATTAGTTTTGTTGACTCTGACCAGCGGAAGTATTAGGTATACACGTCCTCACGATAACTGCAGGTAGAGAAGACCAAGTTTTATATTATTATTATTATTATTCTGTTAAGGTTTTCAGTACATTCCTAACTTGCTTTATTATTATTCTTATTCTTATTACAACGGCAGTAAACTTTTCAACAAAGTAAGATAAGCAAGAATATTATTATTATTGGAGCATCTTTGTAATGTCAGCAAACTTTCTTCAATATTTCCAATTCAACTCTTCTGCTTTGCTTTTGGATACATATCATCACCTTTCGGCAACCATGGTCAGGTAAAAGTATATTTTAATTCCTGTGCTCGATCCCCAATCCAAATTAAATTATCATTCGCTTTCATAAAAAAAAAACAAATACAAACATTTTTTAAAATATATTTAAAAATTAAAAAGTCCAATTTATGTTTTGGCATGAAGCATGAGTGTGAAAATTCAACCATTAAATTATAATTGATTGTAAATAAATTATTTAAATTATCAACTTATTCATTTTTTAATTAATTTAATCCTTTCATTGTGGTCTTTAAAAATAAAAGTCAATGTTTTACAGTAATTATCTTTATTTTATTATGGTTTATAATGTTGTTCAATTTAAGATTTTTTTTTCATAAATAACATATTTTAAGAAAAAGGGGATTACCCTAGGAAGGGAGTTCACGATTCCAGTTTATAAAGAAGAACAAGATAAATTATAGGTTTAGTTTTAATTTTGCCTCCTTTTACTTACCACCAAAACTAATTGGTTATAAAATTCAAATAAAAAGTCAAATCTCTATGTATGTAAATGGCTAAAGTTATACAGCTTGCCAAACTCAAATATAATAGAAGATCAAATCTCTTTAGATTACTATATCTATCTATCTATATATATATATATATATATATATATATATATATATATTGAAGAAGAAGGTGAATTTCATTAATTTTCAATACGAAGTTACATACAAAGAACATTACATAAAATTAAATCTCTTTATATTACTATAAATTTTATCTTCATTAATTTCATTATTATAAGGTTCTTCTAGATTTTAAATTACACATATTACTCATTCCATTATTTGGTTCTAATTACACAATTAAGAGAATTCATAATAATTTTTTTTAAAAAAATACGGTAAGTAATTTCACCATGATTAAGACACTTGAACAGGCTGATTTGAAGACAGAATTTAATGAGACGAAGAATTGTATTAATAAATTTCTACTAGGCTATTTATGATCAATTAAGATTACTTTGTTAGCACCCTTCATTAAATGAGAATATAGATTAACTTTCATTTAGAGCTTTTTTTTTTTTAACTCTTTGTAATGATACTTGATTTCAATGTTATATTTTTCTAAATACTTAAATCGTAAATTTACATTATTTAATTTATTTTTTATTTTTTATCAAAATCCAGCTAAATTAATTTGGTGTTGATAAAAGATATAACAATGTATCTAATAAAGCAGATTAGACACCAATGTTATATGAGGGCTTATTAATGTAGGCTTATATAGGAAATCTTAAATTTTATGATAAGTGGGACTATATAGGGGTGAGTAAAACCAATCAAGACCAATTATTCATCCAAACCAAATGCGATTTGGGTAAAATGGTTTGGTTTAAATGGTTCATTAGATTAATTGGTCCAAAATGTTTGGTCTAATTAGTTTTTGGTCGGTTCTCAATTTTAAAATTTTTGGACTAATCTGTCCAAAAAACCAAACTTATTTTTTATATATTTATATATATATTAATATATAAAATATTTTATATATATTAAGAAGAATTGAAAGTAAGCTTAATTAATAATATACTTAAAATATATTAGGGTATTATAAGTAAGCTTAATTATTATTATTATTCTTATTAAAATGGCAGTAAACTTTTCAACAAAGTAAGATAAGCAAGAATATTATTATTATTTGAGCATCTTTGTAATGTCAGTAAACTTTCTTCAATATTTCCAATTCTAACTCTTCTGCTTTGCTTTTGGATACATATCATCACCTTTCGGCAACCATGGTCAGGTAAAAGTATATTTTAATTCCTGTGCTCGATCCCCAATCCAAATTAAATTATCAATCGCTTTCATAAAAAAAAAGCAAATACAAACATTTTTTAAAATATATTTAAAAATTAAAAAGTCCAATTTATGTTTTGTCATGAAGCATGAGTGTGAAAATTCAACCATTAAATTATAATTGATTGTAAATAAATTATTTAAATTATCAACTTATTCATTTTTTAATTAATTTAATCCTTTCATTGTTGTCCTTAAAAATAAAAGTCAATGTTTTACAGTAATTATCTTTATTTTATTATGGTTTATAATGTTGTTCAATTTAAGATTTTTTTTTCAAAAATAACATATTTTAAGAAAAATGGGATTACCCTAGGAAGGGAGTGCACGATTCCAGTTTATAAAGAAGAACAAGATAAATTATAGGTTTAGTTTTAATTTTACCCCCTTTTACTCACCTCCAAAACTAATTGGTTATAAAATTCAAACCAAAAAGTCAAATCTTTATGTATGTAAATGGCTCATATAGGAAATCTTAAATTTTATGATAAGTGGGACAATATAGGGGTGAGTAAAATCAATTAAGATCAATTATCTATCCAAACCAAATGCGATTTGGGTAAAATGGTTTGGTCTAATTGGTTCATTAAATTAATTGGTTCAAAATGTTTGGTTCAATTGGTTTTTTGGTCGGTTTTCAATTTAAAATTTTTAGATTAATCTACCCGAAAAACCAAACTAATTTTTTTATATATTTAAATATATATATATCAATATATAAAATATTTTTTATATATATTAAGAAGAATTGAGAGTAAGATTAATTAAAAATATACTTAAAATATATTACGGTATTATACATACATCTACAAATTATAATCATAGTAATTTAATATTAGTTATATATATTTATTTACTTATAAATCTGTATTAATATGA
The DNA here is from genome assembly GCF_053813885.1 of Theobroma cacao. NCBI lineage: Eukaryota > Viridiplantae > Streptophyta > Magnoliopsida > Malvales > Malvaceae > Theobroma > Theobroma cacao. Next base: position 15,890,230 of record NC_142647.1, read on the forward strand.
AATTGCAAATTCTATATTTTAAATAATATAAGTTATATGTTAAAATTATAATATATAATAGTAAATATCCTACATATTAATATATTATAATTATTACATCTTAGTAAAATTTCATAATAAAATGTTATGAATATATATAATTATATAAATATATTATATATACATATATTTAATTTATAGATAAGCATTACTATAATTTATAATAGACTTTATTTATATGATTACACTTAATAACTTTATTAGTTATCACATTAGATTTTATAACATATTGTTTATAATTAGTTATTATTTATACAAACTTTGATATAAAACATTTTAACATATAATTTGTATCATTAATTATATATATAATAAAGTAATATATTATATATATATACATATATTTAATTTATACATAAGCATTACTATAACTTATAATAAATTTTATTTATATGATTGCGCTTAATAAGTTTATCAGCCATCATCTTAGATTTTATAACATATTATTTATAATTAGTTATTTTTTATACAAACTTTGATATAAAACATTTTAACATATAAGTTATATCATTAATTTCATATATATATAACTATGAATGAAGTTTATAAGTTTAATATTATAATTTGTAAAAAAATGATAAAATTTTGGTCCATTGGTCCAAAACCGGATCAACCAAATCAATGCTATATTTGATCGGTTTGGTTTTCCTTTATATTTGGTTGGTTTTGGTTGGTTTTTTTAAATTCATTGGTCCATTTGGTCTTTAGGTATGGTAGACCAAACCATCCAATTCACCCATTTGCTCACCCCTAAGACTATAAACACTATATAAAGATAAGGTTAGGTCTCCTCTCATGTTTAAAGAAAACATTGAAAATTTCAACTATTGGAGAGTTGTCGATTAAGGAGGAAGAAGATCCTAGTGCAATGAAACTTGATAATTAACCTAGTTAGTTTTGTTATAATAATGTATTTTTTTGGATTTTAAATTCCTATTATGGTAAATCTTGGGTTAAGTAGAAATTAATTATACATAAAGTTTAACAATTAGTATAAAAGAGATCATAGTTTGGATTTAGAATCCTATAAAACTATAATTAACTGTTGATGTATGTTAATTACATAAATTAGTTATGAATGCATATATATTTGGCCGTGCGTGATTTTTAAATTTGTGTAATTACACCTTTAAAAATTCATAATTTCCTTATAAATAGTGCAATTAAATCTAGAGCACACTTAATTATATTATTAATCATATGATTATTTTGTAGAATTATATTTGTGTAATTGAATGAAATCATGTTTAAGAAATTAGTTTTTTCGAAGGCTATAGATTTTAATACTTTTAAGTCTAGAACATCTCGATTTTATGTAAATTTTTTTGGAAAGGCATTTCATATAGATTTTTTAAAAATACTTTGGAGTTATTTGTTTCTTAATGAGTTAAGATTGTTGTTGAAGTCATAAAGCTTAATTAAACCCATCGATTCATAAAATCGAGCATTGTTGTTTTTTGTATACGATATCTGCCACTATGGGTCTTCGGCTTTGGCTTGGATTTGTTTAAAATTTGTTGAAATTGATGGGTGCTAATTCAAATTAACATAAGGAAATAAGGTCAAAGATGTTTGCTTCAATTTTACGGAGAAAAATGGCTTAAATAGAAGGAAATATAACACAAAATTGAGCCTTAATGAAGAAGTTCAAGTTCCTAAAAGAATGACTATTCCATACTAAAAAAGAAACTAGATAAAAGAAGAACTATTAGGTAAGAATAGAACATTCCCCTCAACCGAATGAGCCATACATGTTTAACATGTCCTTTAGAATCATATCTTTATGATACACCGAAATTGAGATTCAGATTCGTGAGAATATTGAGGCTTAATAATTTCTATACCTTTATAGAAAGACACTGTGGTACATAAACAAATTGCAGAACGTAAACAAGTTTAACTAATTTTTGATGAGGTCCCTCAACATTAAAATATGATAAAAGAGATGCCACAAAGAAAATCCACAAAGGTCACATGAACACTTTTTTGTCTAAGCATGATTTAATTAGGTGAAAGTAAATGTTAAGAGGCTTGATTGCTAGCAATTAAAAAAAAATTAATTCATAAATTTAATTAAGTACATGGTTTCTTTTTTTGGATATATTGGCCATCATTAATGTGGTTATACCTGTTTTACAAACTTTAGAATTAAATCCCCTCTTTATAAGTCATCGAAGGTCGTCAAAACAAAGTTCCAAAGCCAACCATCATTGACTAAATATCCAAAAAGGAATTATGGTCGGTGGAATGGTGTCTGCTATCACTATTTATTGTTACTTTGCATATTTTTATCATGGGCTAAAAATAATTATTGCTAAGTACTACATCTACATTTATTAATTTAATTGTTGTCACTTTAAAAGTTTTGGCTTAAGAACTTTTCCGAATTTATTTTTAAAAAATTTGAAAGGGTTAATAACTAACACTTTTTTACTCTATTTATATCAAGTGTTAATTAATTATTAATAGCAGAATTTGTTACTTTTAAGTAAAAAAATAATTAGTGTTGGTGATATTTATATATTTTTGTTAAAGGAAATTGTGAGAAATGACCTTCGTGAAAAGATCACTTCAGAAATGACCTTCAGTATAATATTAACTATTTTTAGACTATTTTTGGCAAGACTTGATAAGAATACCCTTTAAATCATTTAATCCAAGTTAAGTGGTCTCGGTTTCTTTCTCCTTTCCCGCCATTCATATAAAAATTTCAAAATTAAATCTTGATTTAGCTATCCCTCCGTCCAGCTTTCCAAGGCCATCGGGGTATATATCTCGCCGTCTAGCTCTTCAAGGCCATCGGGGTATATATCTCGCCGGGGTATATATCTCGCCGTCTAGCTCTCCAAGGCCATCGGGGTATATATCTCGCCGTCTAGCTCTCTAATGCCATCGAAGTCTATATTGCCATCCAACTTTCTCAGGATCCCAAAGTTGCAGAGATGACATCAATGTATTTGTTATGGGTTATTGGGTTTATTTAGGGTTATTCATAGAACGCCAAAGTTGATGGGTAAATTATATGAGTTTGAAAACTTAAATCTGGCTGGGAGTAGCAAAATCAATCAATTTATAGGCGATGCGTGAATATTTGTTAGGCATTGCGTCACTGGATATTAGGGTGCGTCACTGGATATTAGGAATGGTAACCTGTTTATTTGGCATTACGTGACTGAATATTTGTTGAGCATTGTATGACTTGTTTGTAGGCATTGCGTGACTTTATCTACCTAATGCTTAAGGTAATTTTTCAAAAATTTTGTTTTTTTTTTAAATGCTACTTTTTATCAAGAATTTCTCAAAAAATGATGTTTGGCCTGCCTTTTGCTTTTAAGAGGTAGATAAGTTGAACAAAAGTCAGGCCGAACAAGTACTTAATGTCAAACCCTATTCTATAAAATAATTACGACGTCATTTACATGCTCAATACAATGTTTGCATATTTAGGAAGTTTGAGGAATCGTTAAAAGACGATATTACCCCTAATGGTACCATTAAGTCGATTAAGCCTCGAACTAGTTCAAATAAGAATTTTAAGGTGAAATTAAGAGTTTCACAGTTTAGGGATGACTCAAAATGGTAATTCAGAGTTTGAGGATCAATTTGAAGTCAAACCGAAATTTTCACTATCCAGGGGCAAAATGGTCATTTGCCACTTGGGGACAAAATGGAAATTTTTAGAAAAGACTTTTTTTGGCCCCATTTGACTTATTGGAGTATGATTTGAGTATTGGAGTATGATTTAAAGTTTAGAAGTGAAAAATTTTAATTCTGGTATAATTTGGAGTATAGGTGCGAAATGGTAATTTTGCCACCCTAGGGGCAAATCGGTAAATTTTCACCCCCGACACTTGTCAAGACCAAAGGATTTTATTCATCATGGAAATGGATAAACATGAGAAATGTGTGGTGGAGAATTAAAGAATTAAAAGTCGAATATTTAAAATTTGAACCAGTAAGGAAATGCCATGTGTCATGTTTTTATTATTTTATTATTTCTTTATAAAAAGGTAAAAAATCAGCCCATTTCTCCCATAGTGATCAGCCAAACCAGAAGAGAAGAGAAACCAAGGAAGAACAAACCCTAGGTGGGAAAAATCAAAGAGAAAGTGTTGGAATTCAAGGATTTGATCAAGCAAAGGTAAAATTTCTTTGATTTTACTAATGATTTACCTTACCCATGCATTTTCCCTTAATTTCCATGGTTAAATTACATGTTTTCATGATGAATTCATGGCTGGTTGGAATGGGTATGGAGAGAGAATGATGTTAGATTGATTTGATTCTAAGTTATGTTAGTGTTTTTAGTTAGTTAAGCATGTTTAGAAACAAAACAACAAGAAAAGAATCCATTTTCCCCATGAACCTTCAATGGCCGAACCCTATGTGAAGTGTAGAAGTAATGAATTAATTTTGTGATCAAGTGAATTGGTTGAAAAATTGATGAAATGATGATTTATGGTGGAAAAAGGAAATGAGAAAATTTTTAGTGATAATGCACCACAATGGTTGAAATTTTCAAGAAGAATTGTGAGGGTTGTTAGGCTGAATTTTAGATTATTGGAATTGTATTTAGTGAATTGAAATATTAGGAATGAAATGGAGCATTTGGAGCCAAATCGGACACAATTGTCATTTAATCGGGTAATAGGCCGAATTAGGTCAGCACCGCATTTAAGCGGTAGTTGGATAAGTTGCATATCATATCATGCATATACACCGAGCCTGAATTGATTTTATAATGGTCAAGCATTGATGTGGTGAATTATGTATTATACATTGTGGATAGGTGGTGAGTAAATTACACTGGTAAAAGTACAGAGATTGTGCTTGGAGACTGGGATTAGGAGTACATCGACTCCTAGAACTGTGAGTAAACCTATTATCGTCTGAATTATCGAGAGTAGTTTTTATTCAATTTTGTGATTTGTGAAAATTATTTTAAATGATGAATTTCTTGTTTTATGAGAAAAATATGAATTTATAAAATAAATGGAATTATAAAATATATTGAATTTTTTATAAATTGATTTGAAAATAAAATGTTGGATTTGAAAATTTGAGTAATTGAAAACCATGTGATTTATTGTAAATTATGATTTGAATTAAATGGCTTGTGATAAATTGGCATGATTGACTGAATTTATACTTGTGTTGAAAAATATGAACTGTCTGTTTTGCCTTGATAAATTGGTTAGTAATGTAATTGTCATGCTATGCCATTGAGATTTGATCAATTGGTGGATTAAAATTAGCTACTGCAGTGGCGGGGTTCCGTGGACCAGCCTATTAGAGGGGCATGGTAAACTCCTTTATATTCTCACCTCGGTCGTAGAGGCGCGTAGGGTATCTCCTAAGGTGGGCTTTTTGAGTGCACTTCACGTTAACCACCACGTGAAGTGAGACTCAGCCAATGCCAAGGAACGGTTGTTTTTTTTTTAAAAAAATAAAAACAAGTTTTATGATTATATAAAATTTTTCATAACCTTGGCGGACTCGGTTGGATACCCTTGGTCTAGATGTCCCCGAGTACAAGATTTGGCATGAGCCAAGTTTTGAGAAATTCACGAGCCATATTGATTATTTGGTTGAAATGAATATTCGTGTTGTGAAAAATTTACTGAAATGAATTATTTTTAATTGTCTCCCTTTACTCGTCTTTAGATAGTTTAAATGGTGTCTGTTTACTCACTGGGATTATGTAATCATAATCTCACCCCTCTTCCTATCCATTTTTCAGGTTCAGGATAGTTTGTTGATAGTTGATTAAGACGAGAATTAATCTTGGAGTTGCATCCTAGAAAGTAAAGGTTCGTAGCCCTACACCTTCTTGGTTAGTTGGGGGCTTACGTGTCACTGTAAAAGTAATTTTATACTTCAGTTATCTGATTTAAAGTATGTATGAACATATTTATCTTTTACACCATGTTTTTGACGGGTTTCGGTATTTTAAAAAAAAATGACGAAAATGCCCCTATGAGCCAGAAAATAATATTTTATTGTTTTGATTTGAAAATGAGTTATGATTTCTTGAAATGGGAGATTTAATAACTGTCGCTCACTGGGGAGATGCGGAAGCTGATGCTAAGCCTTACAGGATTTCGATCGGCATTCGGGGTAATGAGTGCCTATTGAGATGTCGCAACAATTGTCACGGGCTCGATGGGAGTTTCGGGTCGTGACAATTAAAATGGTATCAGAGCAAAGGGAAATATAACCCTATTCCTGGGAACTCTTGCATATGATCTATGACGAAGTATGACTTTTCACCTAGGAGCTTGGAAGGGTAGGGAAGGGACTGCCCCGAGAGGGTAAAGTGCACTTCTTGCTGAATGCTCTAATAGGTACCATTAAACGCCATTATACCCTGAGGGGTTGAGTCAAATTAAAATGATACCAGAGCATGGTTTAAAGATCAAAGATTTTGATTTTAAAGCTTTGAATTTTAAAGTTTTCGATTTTAAAGTTGTTTTAAGAAATCCACACTGACACTGCGTGGCCTCGAGTTAGGTTAAGTCATGTTAGATTGAATAGGATGAGATGAATTTGAAAATATCTATTTTACTTATTATATGTGATAAGCACAAGAGGATATAAATGGTTATGGAAATTGTGACGTAAGCTTGAAGGGAAACCAAACGGTTGAGAATGATTAGTATAGTAACCTTAAATATAGATGAATAACATTGATCAAGTAAACTCCAATAGCCACCGTGCCACGGTGCTAAGAACACTTCATGTTTAGGACGTATGAATAAAATGAGACAGATGTGAAGTTGAATTCACGAGTTGACCTAAGGTCATTGAACTTGATTCTAAGTTTTGGTAATTGAAGTTTTAAGGTTTTGGAAGGTATCGATATAAATGAGTTAAAGCTGAAATGGTTAAAGGCGTTCCCTTCGGGGGAAGTAAAAGGTATGGGGTTCGATACTTGGTGTATGCGGTCCTGTAGGGCCGGGAAGACAAGGGGATCGATACAGATATAACAATACCTTGGAGTGGGCCCCGAATGGGGAGGCCACATGGGTGGGCCTCGAAAAGAATGCCACATAAATGGCTAAGTTACGGGTTAAGTGATCATATGTTGTGAGACATAAGTTTAAGACAGATATCCCTAAGGAAATACTCAAGAGAAGTTCTGTCGTGGATCTTATAAAAGCAAGCACTAAGTTATGTGATTATAAAAAGGAAGCTATAAGATGAGAGTGATATTAGTATTAATATTGAAAAGTACTTGAGGAGAATCTAGTTTTAAGTCTTGCAATTTCAAGTACAATTTGTAAATTGGTTAAGGAAGAATGATGTTATATTCGTATGAAAGAGTGGAACTTTATTAAGGAAGCGTATGAAAAAGCATAAGAGAATATATTAGTTTGACTTACTATAAGAGGGCAAAAGTTGGATGGCCATGAGTGGCTTGTAGGTAACCTAAGAATGTATAGGTAAGTGTGCAAGGGAGCTATGATCGATAGATAAGGGTAGAACTTTAATGATGAGACAATGTTCGCTGCGTTAGACCTTGAGCTATAAAATATGGATATGTATCCACTTTATGAATACTCTGATGTGATAAATTCGAAAGACTTTTCGTAATGAGAAAACATTAAAGCTTAAGGAGCAAATGGCTATACAATCAAGTTAGACTCATGATTGACATGTCACATAAGTATGAGGATGGGATACAAAGCAATATAGAGGCATGAAAGATGATTGAGGACAAAGGGATGACTTTGAGGAATTGTAATACTGCATCGTATTCAATGATCAAATCAAGGTAGATCTTGGAAGCATAAATGGGATTATAAGGCATATACACATATGTGGGGTTGATATTGTGATCAACTAAAATGAGGAATGATTTTTAGTGAATTAAGATTCAAACTTAATATATGATGAGTGATGTAGGTAGTACAATGATAAGAAATTTTATCAAAAATTGAACTATGTGAACATAAAAGACTCTAGAAATAGTCAAGGAGATAATATCAAGGAAATATGATCTATAGCATGGTTAAGCTGTACGAGATGGATTAATATGATTAAGAAGATTGATATTTTATACTTGTGAGATAAATAGGAAATATGTGAAAATAATGGAAGAAAATACCCCACCTTTTCTTTGAGTTTGATAAGTGAAATTTTGACGACAAAATTTTATTTTAAGGGGGATGGTGTTGTCAAACCCTGTTCTATGAAATAATTATGACGTCATTTACATGCTCAATAGAATGTTTGCACATTTAAGAAGTTCGAGGAATCGTTAAAAGACGATATTGCCCCTAATGGTACCATTAAGTCGATTAAGCCTCGAACTAGTTCAAATAGGAATTTTAAGGTGAAATTAAGAGTTTCAAAGTTCAGGGATGACTCAAAATGGTAATTCAGAGTTTGAGAATAAATTTGGAGTCAAATTGGAATTTTTACTATCCAGGGGCAAAATGGTCATTTGCCACTTGGGGACAAAATGAAAATTTTTAGAAAAGATTTTTTTTGGCCTCATTTGACTTATTGGAGTATGATTTGAGTATTGGAGTATGATGTGAAGTTTAGAAGTGAAAAATTTTAATTCCGGTATAATTTAGAGTATAGGGGTGAAATGGTAATTTTGCCACCCTAGAGGAAAATCGGTAAATTTTCACCCTCGACACTTGTCAAGACCAAGGGATTTTATTCATCATGGAAATGGATAAACATGAGAAATATGTGGTGGAGAATTAAAGAATTAAAAGTCAAATATTTAAAATTTGAACCAGTAAGGAAATGTCATGTGTCATGTTTTTATTATTTTATTATTTCTTTATAAAAAGGTAAAAAATCAGCCCATTTCTCCCATAGTGATCAGCCAAACCAGAAGAGAAGAGAAACCAAGGAAGAACAAACCCTAGGTGGGAAAAATCAAAGAGAAAGTGTTGGAATTCAAGGATTTGATCAAGCAAAGGTAAAATTTCTTTGATTTTACTAATGATTTACCTTACCCATGCATTTTCCCTTAATTTCCATGATTAAATTACATGTTTTCATGATGAATTCATGGCTGGTTGGAATGGGTATGGAGAGAGAACGATGTTAGATTGATTTGATTCTAAGTTATGTTAGTGTTTTTAGTTAGTTAAGCATGTTTAGAAACAAAACAACAAGAAAAGAATCCATTTTTCCCATGAACCTTCAATGGATGAACCCTATGTGAAGTGTAGAAGTAATGAATTGATTTTGTGATCAAGTGAATTGGTTGAAAAATTGATGAAATGATGATTTATTGTGAGAAAATGGAATGGGAAAATTTTTAGTGATAGTGCACCACAATGGTCGAAATTTTCAAGAAGAATTGTGAGGGTTGTTAAGTTGAATTTTAGATTATTGGAATTGTATTTAGTGAATTGAAATATTAGGAATGAAATGGAGCAATTTGGAGCCAAATCGGACACAATTATCATTTAATCTGGTAATAGGCCGAATTAGGTCAGCACCGCATTTAAGCGGTGGTCGGATAAGTTGCATATCATATCATGCATATACACCGAGCCTGAATTGATTTTATAATGGTCAAGCATTGATGTGGTGAATTATGTATTGTACATTGTGGATAGGTGGTGAATAAATTACATTGGTAAAAGTACAGAGATTATGCTTGGAGATTGGGATTAGGAGTACATCGACTCCTAGAACTGTGAGTAAACCTATTATCGTCTGAATTATCTAGAGTAGTTTTTATTCAATTTTGTGATTTGTGAAAATTATTTTAAATGATGAATTTCTTGTTTTATGAGAAAAATATGAATTTATAAAATAAATGGAATTATAAAATAAATTGAATTTTTTATAAATTGATTTGAAAATAGAATGTTGGATTTGAAAATTTGAGTAATTGGAGACCATGCGATTTATTGTAAATTATGATTTGAATTAAATGGCTTGTGATAAATTGGAATGATTGGCTGAATTTAAACTTGTGTTAAAAAATATGAACGGTCTGTTTTACCTTGATAAATTGATTAGTAATGTAATTACCATGCTATGCCATTGAGATTTGATCAATTGGTGGATTAAAGATTAGCTACTGTAGTGGCGGGGTTTCGTAGACCAGCCTATTAGAGGGGCACGGTAAACTCTTTTATATTCTCACCTCGGTTGTAGAAGCGCGTAGGGTATCTCCTGATGTGGGCTTTTTGAGTTCACTTCACGTTAACCACCATGTGAAGTGAGACTCAGCCAACGCCAAGGGACAATTGTTTTTTTTAAATAAAAACAAGTTTTATGATTATATAAAATTTTTCACAACCTTATCGGACTCGGTTGGATACCCCTTGTCTAGGTGTCCCCAAGTACAAGATTTGGCATGAGCCAAGTTTTGAGAAATTCACGAGCCATATTGATTATTTGGTTGAAATGAATATTCGTGTTGTGAAAAATTTGCTGAAATGAATTATTTTTAATTGTCTCCCTTTACTCGCCTTTAGATAGTTTAGATGGTGTCTGTTTACTCACTAGGATTATGTAATCATAATCTCACCCCTCTTCCTATCCATTTTTCAAGCTCAGGACAGTTTGTTGATAGTTGATTAAGACGAGAATTAATCTCGGAGTTGCATCCTAGAAAGTAAGGGTTCGTAGCTCTACACCTTATTGGTCAGTTGGGGATTCATGTGTCACTGTAAAAGTAATTTTATACTTCAGTTATCTGATTTAAAGTATGTATGAACATATTTATCTTTTACACAATGTTTTTGGTGGGTTTCTGTATTTTCGAAGAAAAATGACGAAAATGCCTTTGTGAGCTAGAAAATAAAATTTTATTGTTTTGATTAGAAAATGACTTATGATTTTTTGAAATGCGAGATATAATAACTGTCGCTCACCGGGGAGATGCGGAAGCTGATGCTAAGCCTTGCGGGATTTCGATCGGCATTCGGAGTAATGAGTGCCTATCGAGACGTCGAGACGGTTGTCACGAGCCCGATGGGAGTTTCGAGTCGTGACACTTAATAAGGAATTCAGCCCCTCTAAATTTCACTTATATCGATGTAGAAAACGAAGAGTTAGCATTCATGCCTATAAATAAAGGGAACCATTAACCATTTTAATGAAAAATATCTAAAGCAAAATCAAATAATTGTAATGGCATCCAAACTTTAAACAGTCGATACTAGGAAAGGGGCTGCCTTCGAGGAGGACATGCCGGAGATGCTTGCACTAAGGGAGCAAGTGGAGAAAATGCAGCAAGAGATGCATGCCCTGGTGGACAAGCTGATGGCCAGGACATTTGACCTGAAGGGAGATATCCTGGCCAACAACAAGATTCTAGCCGAAATTTATGAAATAGTAGATGAACTTAGGAAGAAATGAACTACGGTTCATTTTTTTTTTGTATCATCTCCTTTTAATGGATAAAATTTAAATTTTCATTTCTCAGAATTTCCTCTATTTTCTTCGTTTGTTATATTATGCTGAATAACTTCGTGAGTGGATATTAGGCATTGCGTGACCTATTATTAGGTATTGCGAGACTGGGTTATATGCATATCTTCTATTTAGACATTGCGTGATTGGTTTGTATGTATATGGTGACTTGTTGTTATGTATTGCGTGACATTGGGCCAGTACGTGAGTAGTTATGTTGGCATAATGTGAGTGGATATTAGGCATCGAGTAACTTATTATTAGCTATTACGAGACTGGTGGTGCGTGACTAACTTGTGTAATTCACCTGTTGTTTTGAGGCTTTGGTTCACTAGTTTTTAGGCATTGCGTGATTGATTTTTATATATTGCGTGACCTATTGTTATGTATTGCGTGACATTGGGCCAATACGTGACTGGTTATGTTGGCATAATGTGAGTGGGTATAAGTCATTGAGTGACTTATTCTTAGGTATTGCGAGACTAGCAGTGCGTGACTTATTTGTGCAATTCATCTATTGTTTTGAGGCTTTTGTTCAGTAGTTTTTAGGCATTGCGTGACTGGTTTTTATATATTGCTTGACCTATTGTTATGTATTGTGTGACATTGGGCCATTACGTGACTGGTTATGTTGGCATAAGAAGCATAATGTGATTGGATATTACGCATTGAGTGACTTATTAATAGGTATTGCAAGACTGGTGGTGCGTGACTTGTGCAATTCACCTCTTGTTTTGAGGCTTTTGTTCACTAGTTTTTAGGGTTTGCATGAATGTGTATTAGACATTGCGAGACTTAATTTCTGTTAAATTTCAGCAGCCGGCCAAATGTGACTTAGGCATTGTGTAAGTGGTTTTTATGCATTGTGGGGCAATTTTTGATAAATTGACTAATTGTGACACTTATTCTGTTAAATTTCAACGGCTTACCAAATGTGAAGCTTATGATTACATATAGTGGTGATTGGGTCGATGACACTTACAAGGGTGGTGAGACATGAGTCAGGGGTGTTGGGAGTGATTTGTCATTTTCGAACCTAGTGAAGCTAGTTAAAGAGGTTGTTGGGGTCAACTCACATAATAATGAAATCAAGCTACATGCATCGCTCAGTCATGCCGTAGGGGTTTTGTGCGCAGTTATCAGGGATGATGAAGATGTAGCAAGTATTTTGCGAGATGAGAGGGTAGTTGTTGTGTTTGTGATAGTTAAGGCACGAAATGCAAATGATATTCCACATGAACATGGTATCCAACATAGTAATCATTTATAACATAATGTTAATTATTCTTACATACCACACCATGCATTTCCTAACAAACAACCATGGCAATCACGTTTGACGTATCCTCATGAGTTTGAGCAGCCCAGAACACACATAAGGTGTCTACAAATGATGTCTGCACAATTCCGATCGAAATGTGCATCGAACGAAATACTTGGTATTTTGCAACAAACACAACTATTGCTAAAAAATGCAATGGGTCCATTGTCATTCGCAAACGACACTATGATGGTTGTGAGTGATGACGAGGCATTTGATTAGATTGAAGATGATGTTGAAGAGGACGACACGGCAGATTGGAACAATGAGTTGCATGATGACTGTGAAGATGATTACGTTAGCAGACATGATGACTGTTCAAAGGACGACAGGGGTGAGCACACCGACATTCTGGATTGTAATCATGTAGATGGAAATACAGGTCATGCCACAACTATTGTGTTAGAGGAGGTTGAGTTCGATGACCATGCCACAACTATTGAATTAGAAGATGTTGAGGGTACCGACCCTATTTACGAGAACGCCATTGCACTTGAGAACGACATTCATTCACCTGATGATAGTGATCACGAAAGGGTAAATACAGGGGTATCTCATCAATGGATTATTCTCGAAGTAGATATGATATCCTTCCAAACATTTGCGAGTGAGGTATCCAAATCAGTGGATAACCACTTATATCATGAAAAAGTGTTTCCATCGAAGCTCGAATTGAAATGAGCTTTGAGCATGTTGGCACTAAAAAAACATTTTGAGGTTAGAGTTCAAAAGTCATGTCATGCTCATTTTGAGGTTAGTTGTAAGGAGAAGGCATGCAAGTTTGCTTTGCGTGCAACGAAGTTGCTTGAGGGAGAATATTGGCAACTTCAGACTTTTGAGAAGGTACACACGTGTACTATTGATGGTTTACAACGTGGGTACCGAACCACGAGCGCAAGGTTAATTGGTGAGCTTATCTCCATAAGGGTGCAAGAAAATTATGTAACCCCATTGAGACCAAAGGAAATAATGGAAGAGATGAATCGCAAGTGGGGATTGCAATGCCTATATGGTAAGGCCTAGCAAGTGAAGGAGTATGTGGAGAGTCTTGTGTTCGATCCCCTGGAAGAGTCATTCCAATTCCTCCCCTCATATTTCCATATGTTGGAACGTGAAAATCCCAGTACCATCACATGTGTCGCTAAGATGGGGAACAACGATTCAAATATTGTTTCTAGGTGTTCGGGTCATATATTCGAGGCTTCAGTGCTGTAATGCAGCCTGTAGTTGCTATCGATGCCACACATCTACAAGGCAGATTCAAGGGTATTCTATTTGTGGTGGTATGCAAAGATGCGAATGAGCAGATATATCCAGTCTCATTTGGCATTGGCCACGTGGAAAACGAAGAGTCTTGGTCGTGGTTTCTTAACCAATTGCGTCGTGCGATTGGTTGTCCTGAAATGCAATGGTCATTTCTGATCAGCATTTTAGCATTAAGAATGTAGTTGAGAAAGTGTACAAGGATGCTCATCACGGTCTATGTAATTACCACTTAGGGAAAAACGTTAAAAACAAGTTCAAGCGCGAAGATGTTGTCGCGATTTTCACCCTAGCTGCCAACTGCTATAGGCTCGTCGATTTTAACAGACAAATGAATTAGCTGAAACAGCTTTGCAAACCTGTTTATGACAACCTTATGAGATTAGGCCCTAAGAGATAGGCATGTGCACGGTCACCAATAAGGCGATACAAGCTAATGGCATCCAACATTGCGGAGTGTATAAACTCCTGCCTGAGGCATGCAAGAAAAATGCCAATAATGGTGTTGATCAGTGCATCAGAGGCATGTTTCAACGTTGATTCCATGACTGGCATAATGAGGCATTGAATTTGACCATGCCCCTCAACCCTTGAGCTACCGATCTGTTGAACAGACAGTTCAATGAAGCATGTCACTTTTCCATATAACCAATCAATCGGGTGGAGTTTCAAGTTATAGGCGGGACTAAGGACACAGTGGTCAACCTCTCCACCAGGACGTGTTCATGTGGTGAGTTCCAGACCGATCTACTCCCCTGTACGCATGCCATGGTGGCAATAAGGTATGAATAATCATGTTTTGTTATTTTATGCATGATGAATTGAATTTTTCGATTGTTCACCAACTATGATTTCATTGCCTTGGCAATAAGTGCAAACGTGCAACCATTGAATTCTGCTTGTACTATTACAAGACTTGGTCTTAGGTGGAGGGATATGCGGTTCCCATTTGCCTGATTGGGCATCCCAATGAGTGGGACATCCCTCATAATGTTCAATAAATTGTCGTTTTGCCACCAACTTGGCAAGGTTAAGTGGGAAGACCTAGGAGGAAAAGGAATCCATCAACTAGGGAAGGTAGTGGACAACGTAGATGTTCACAATGCAAGACATATGGTCATAATAGACAAAATTGCCTGACTCCGTTTGGAGCTCCATCGACAAACGGGGAAACATCAGCTACTCAACCGACGGCTTGACGACGATGACCCAAGGCATGTGCAATTTGCAGACAACTCGGGCACACACGAAACCACTATCCAATGTGGACTACAAACTCTGAGAATGCTATAGGTGTCGTACTTGAAAATAGTGGCCCTTCATATGTCAATTGTTAAGGATTGTTTCGAACTAGCCATTGATATTTGCATTGAATAATAATATTTGAACTTAAGTTTGACAGAGTCTGGAGATGATACTCTGACTTCTGACAATAGCTAGCAATAAGACATATGCCTCTTAAGATGATATTGTGGGATCATCAAATGCATTGTACTCATTCATAATTTGTTTTTCTTTGTAAACAATTAAATTAAAGCACAAAATATTTAATAATATTTGACTGATTGATTTTTGCCTCCTGCTTCACATTTTTGCCTAGAAAATTATGTATAATAATAACATTGTTTAGATAGCTAGAGTAGAAGGGTTTAAGGTTTTTAGTGAAAAAGGGGAAGAAAGGGTCTAGGGAAGATGGATAATTGTATCTTCCCTGTTGGATTTAAAATAATAGTTTAGGGTGGATAATTGTTTTCTGCCTTATGTAAGATGGTTAATACCTATCTTAACCATGTTAACACCAATTTAAGCATAAAATTAACTATGACTAGATTGACTCACCTAAGCTAACTAATTTAAAATAATTAAATAAAATCTATACAATACATTTCAGGGGCCTGAACAGAAGTAAATTTCAATCGAGGAAAAAAATCAACTGATAACATCATAAACTAGCGTCTAACTAAACCATCATATAAAGGGCATTTGATTGGAAGTGAAACTAATCATGCTATTTCAGGCCTCACTACATCTTCACAAGCACTTCAGGGTCATTTTCCATTAGTGTCATTTACTGGTGAATTGGGGAGTATTAATCACCAAACTTCAGATTCAGGGGGATCCCAAGAAAATGATCCTAGCTTGGGTTCAAACACTTCAAAGACCCCTAAATCCCCTTGGATGCCTTTCCCTATGTTATTTGTTACTATTTCAACTAAAATTCGTCATGTAGATATGGACAAAGTTACTAATCATTATGAACTATTCAGTGTAAACAAGATAAGTCGTGATGACTTTATGAAGGAGTTGAGGTTTTTAGTTGGAGATGATTTGTTAAGGTCAACAATAACATCTTTTCAGTGCAAGATACAATTTATTTAGGACTTGCAAGTGGCAAAGTAGAACATGAAGGGTTCTAATAGCCTCTGAATTATCATTTTATATGTTTGGGCATCTGCTGTGTTTGTGTCCTTGCAGAGTCCTTCAGTGTGGGGTTATCTGGGGACTGTCGGTTAAAATGAGTCAACATGAAGGTACGGTATGGCTTAGATTTTTGTTATCATTGTGTAATTGTTAGGTAATTTTCTTAAGTAGCAAGAAGGATTTCGCTCTGAACTTGTTTTTATGGTACTTGTTCTTAATGTGGACCGTTGTAATAAAAAAAAACATAAAGGGTATAAGATAAACAAAAGACAATCAATCAAGCGAAACAAACTCAAATAAAAGCATGGAAAACAGCAATAATTCAATGTACTCGATACATCAAAGATAAAAATATTTGTAAATACAACCAAAATATGATGTACAGGTAGTCATGGAATCGAGCAATCCAAAAACTCAGTAGAACAGACGTATGCAAAGAGAATTCATGATGGTGGAGGAAATTGAGAGCGAAATTGATCCTCGAAGTCTTTTTGGTGCTGCAACATCTTATGATTCTGCGCCTCCAACAATTCCATACGGGCAATCAACCTAGAGTCCATTGTTTCCATAAATGAGAGGAGTCTAGTGAAAGCTTGCTCAACATCGAATGTGGTGGAAATAGGTGCCCTAGATTGAGCAGTAGACGGGCTCGTAGGATACACACTCGGCTCTCCCTCATTCCCCTTCGCATCAAATTTTGAGTTATCGATTACCCCCTTCCTAACCCAACTATTGTTTCTGAACTCAAAACCTAGCTTTTTAATACTATGCTCATCGATAGGATTGAACAAAGCATGGTTTTTGGGTGGATCACAACGGGTGTCAACTTTGAAGTAATCTATGATCTCACTGATCAACATGCCGTAAAGCAAGCTTTTGATGCCACCTTGATGGTCCAGAGCATGTCATCCATGATGAATTTTGCAACGTCGATACGGCGGTTTAATTTAATGTTAAATAAGAACCAAAGGTCTTTTGTGGTGACAAGCGAGTAGGTCGAGTTGTGAGGACTGATAGTGTAAGTGATGATGAGGTGCAAGACTCAATCAAAGAAACATAGCCTTGTGCAACTAGCACTGCCTCTCTCATTTGGTGAAGGGTAGATAAACTCCGACCGAAGGTTCCCATCATCAAAGACATAGCGGAGATCTTTTTAGAGGGAAGTAAGGTAAAAGACTCGTTCTATCAGCTCACGAGTAACAAGGATCCGTTGTGCCATGACGTGGGTGACAAATGTATCGTCATGGTTCACTAGCTGACCTGTTTCTGACTCCGCATATTTTTATGTTGCATTGAAGTAAAAAATCAGACAAAATTCTCATAGTATTTCCTGTTCAATTGTAAATAATGTGCTCACCCTAAATTTTCAAAGTTCGCAAGTTATGGGAAATCAATAGACTTTAAATAATCAAAGTCAATTATACGTCCGGGCATTACCTTGCGTTTGGCAAAATTGGCGTTGAATCTTTCAGCGTGCGATGGATGAGTGAAATTTTGTAAAAAAGAACTCACTACCGAGGCTGAAGATGTTTTCGCACCAGCAAAGCTGCCTGAACCACTGTTTTGAGTCACCTTTGTGCGTTTAGTTTTGTGACTCATTTTTTGAAATTAAGAAATGAGAAATTTGGAGGCTTCCGATGTTTTGAGGCAAGACGATTCAGTAGAGATATCAAAGAGTATGACGTAAATGATTTAATCAATAGAATCGAAAAATGAGTTCAGTTAATTTGTGAGTTCATGGGCAAAACTTGACAGGGAAACCCTTTAAACAGTTTAGGGTCTGACAAATTTACAAGTAACTTCAGAGGTTTTGAGGGTGAGAGGGTTTTAGAGGCATCGGTGCTGAGAACAAGGTAGCGGCATGGGTAGTCGATGAGCGAAATATCTATTGATAAATTTTAAATATATCGATAGATGCCGTTTCATTTTCAAACATATGTAATATCTATCGATAGATTTTAAATATATCGATAGATGCCCTTTCATCTTCCAACATACGCCTACAACTACTGATAGATTTTAAATATATCGATAGATGCCGTTTCATTTTCTAGCATACGAAATATCTATCGATAGATTTTAAATATATCGATAGATGCCCTTTCATCTTCTCACATATGCCAACAACTACCGATAGATTTTAAATATATCGATAAATGTCGTTTCATCTTCCAGCATATGAAATACCTATTGATAGATTTTAAATATATCGATAGATGCCGTTTCATCTTCCAGCATATGCCTACAACTACCGATAGATTTTAAATATATTGATAGATGTTGTTTTATCTTTTAGCATACGCCTACAACTACCGATAGATTTTGTTTCGAATTGTACGCAACAGGCTATAATGTGGAGGTCAAAGAATAATGTTTCGCATCCAACTCATGCAAAACTATCAAAAGTTAGTTTAAGGGTGAAGAGAAGGTCCTACAACATGATTATTGCATAATATTTTTATATAAGAATATTACTTAGGTCATAATTCAAAAAATGCCATTAGTATGTTTAATTTTATTCAGTTTATGCAAAAATAAGTATTTATGAATTTCATAAACATTTCAAGAGTTTTAAAAATATTTAAAAATTGTAACGTTTTTATTTCAATGTGATTATTTATTATTTTAGAGTATTAATATTGAAAACTCAGATTTTATATTAAAACTTATAAGTTTATTCAACTTATACGGTTTTTTATACATAAGGGTAATTTTGTCAATTTACAAATGATGTTGCAAAGTCATATTCCCAAACACTACAGTGTAATCCTTTAAGAAATTACATTGACATTCCCTGTATATCATCACTTCCCTTGGTTATACCAAACGTTGCAAAGTGACATTCTCAACAATCACATTCCTTGCAATATACCAAACCCTAACCCATAATTAAACGAAAATCTCTTAAACCTATCTCTAGTTGTAAGTTCACCCACTAAAGCTGAATTGTCTTGCACTGTCTTAAGCAATGGCCGCATCTTCAAGCAGACCCAATGTCGGTGACTATGGCGACCAAATTATGGGTGATGATGAATACTCAAGGCCACGATCAAGAAGAAATGGAAACTAGCTCTTCAACTACCTGCCGCATCAATTGGTTTTTCAATTGAACCAGGTACTGATCTGTCCTCGTCCTCACAGTTTAAGGACAACTCACATGCTGCTAGGTATAGTGAAATAGAAAATGTCATCATATCGTGCGGGAAAGTGGTAGATTAGGAAAGCTTTAAGGAAAACGTGCACCTTGAGGGTGACTTAAATTCGTTTTTTGACATGGGTAAACTTAAGGGTCTAAGTACCTTTCCATATATTGATTATAGCTCGACTCTTATTAGGGAATTTTACTCTAACATTCATTGGAGTGAAAATGAATTTGAAAATCGTAGTGATTTTAACCCATTTGTTTTGAACGTGTTTTTGGGAGGAATAGAGTTTACAGTGACTGCCTTTGTGTTGAAAAGCTCCTAAAAATGGGGTACACACAAGGACAATACATATTTCCCCAATTTTATAAGTTGTGCCCCATGTGGGCCCACTTGACAAGTAGAAAAGAACCATACAGCACAAATTCATGTTCTGCTCGTCATGTGAATTCTACACCCTAGAGGCTGATACATAATTTTCTCGCGTCCACATTACAAGGAAAGATCAGTCATTTAAGACGTGTTAGCACTAAGGATCTGTGGATGATGGAATCAATTGGGACTCGATTTGGCCTGAATATTTCAAAATATATGATCTTCAGAATGAGAGGAGTTGCCATACGGGAAGAGATGACCCTTCCATACGGAAACATCATATCAGCTCTAGTTAAGAAGAAAGGGATATGAAGCAATAGGTATCTAGCTGATTAGACCAGTGGTAGGCCTCATAATCTCTCAATTGGATGGCTTGCAAAAAAGGGATATGACTTGAGTGTTGATGAGCCATTCAACTCTGTCAAAGGTAGCCCAGTTCATCCTGCCCATGATACTCCATCTAGTGGTCCATCTAGAGTTATTCTAGATCCTGTTTCCAATGATGTGTTGTGTAATATGGTTGTGAGGATTGATAAGAAACTCAGTAACCAAACTGCTAGAATGCAGACATTGAAATTGAGGATACAAAATGTTGAGAATCTTCTAATGCAAAGAACAGATATAGCTGTTCGAGCAGCAGAAGCGCAGTTGAAAGAAACAATCATGAGATAAGTCTCTCTCGCATGAACCTCAAAGAAAAAGAAAGTCAATTGTCATTGGTTCTAGCTGAGTCAAGCAGAGCAGATGAAGATTCATATTTTGAAAGTTGTGGGTTAACTGGATTAGGGATGCTGTAATTTGTTTACTAAACAATTTGTGGTATATTGTTTATTTTTAAATTCACTTAACATGTGTTTTAACTTTCTTGTGTTTAGGGTAACTTCTGGTTGAGGGTTGAGGGTATTCAACTGGATATTTTGTAATGATGGTGCTTGGGGTTGGGTTATGGTTTGATGTTGTCTAACATAATTGGCTTACCCTTCTTTAAAGAACATGACACACAATAAATGAGTCACGCAATCCCATATCAACTAGTCACACGATTCCATATCAATTAGTCACGCGATTCCATAACAAGTGGTAACGCCAATCCTTATATACTACTCACGCGACTTAATATATAGTAATGTGATTATGTAATAACCAGTCACACGACGCCATGTTTGTTACTCACGCGATTTTATAATAAATACTCATGCCATTCCATAATAAGCGGTAATGCTACTCCATAGATACTACTCACATGACTCAATATCAAATAGTAACTCGATTCCATAATAACTAGTCACGCGATTCCATAATAACTACTAACGCCACTCCATATTTACTACTCACGTGAGTAAATATCAAATACTCACGCGATTCTAAATCTTAACGGTTCACGCGATTCCATATTTAATAGTCACATGATTCCAAATCGATTAGTCACGCGATTCCATATTAACTATTTACATGATTCAAAATTGAGTTGTCACATGATTCCACATCAAATACTCGCGTGAATTAATATCTACTGGTAATGCGATTCCATTTCCACCATTCACGCAATTCAATATCAACTAGTTACAACCCTATGTCATGCAATTTAATTCAACATGTCATATAGGCTATAAAGTAAGGGGGTTGGCATATGCAAACTCATGAACACTGGCATGTAAATTGCGCAAAATAGTAACAAAATTTAAGATATGAATAAGAAAGAAACAATGTTGTTCTTATTGGACCCGTATGCTTATCACATCAATGAATATCAAACTATTCTTATTGCCCTTTTTCTTTTTTGTTAAATGATACAAAAATGAAAAAATGTAAATGATACAATAAATAATAATATGGACATGATACAGAACAATGTTATTTACATATTGAAAAAGAATAAACAAATTAAAAAATTTCAATACTAATGCTATTTGCAAAAATCTCATGGGTAAACTTTTTTCAAAGGCCGTATATGGCGTTTGACTTCAGTGTATGATCCTCCGAAGAGATCAACCACTGCAACGAAGCGATAACCCAATCCCCGCAACTATGCAAATCTTTCTATATCGGGGTCTTTGCATTTAACTTATACCTCATCCTCGTCAAAGGTCGCTTCTGACGACGCGAGCTGGCAAAGTACCCAGCCTGGTGGCATATAATGGGAAACAATGTTGTTAGTGGACTCATCTGCTGATCACGCAAGCCGGACTTCATTGCTTTTACTCTACTGTACGATGAGTCCACTAACATCATACTCTAACTCAACAAGTTGATGTGCACTACCACCTAGTGGCCATCGAAATAGCACGGTACGAGAATTGAGTAAACCTCATGCCATGGCAAACCCCACGAAGGACTCCCACCCCTCGCATACTCAAGCAGATGGTCTAGCATTACTGCCTGACTCGCCTTGAATGTCTTATCGGTCGGGGGAGGATTCATTTCTTGGGTCAGCTTCAGCCAAATTAGTTGTCAATTACGTTACACACAATAGTTAGATGCAATTAACTAATACACACCCCATACATTTGAATAATTACAAGTCATTAACATATAATATACTTACATAGAAGGCGATGTCAACGATACATATTCTCTGCTTGTAGAGTTGTCGATGGTGCTCGCGCACCCGCTTACACAATACACTAATGCATGCATCAATGTGTTGGCTGTCCAACAACTCAGTCGGCATCTCCAATCACCGAAAAAAATTAGGACCCTCCTGTCCTTCAATGCCCATAATGTTAACCCTGCATATTTATAATACCCATGTCAAAAGGTATATGGAATAAATACTCTAGAACCATTAACCTTAATATCGTGTACTATTATCATTTTACCTAGCTTGCTTATTTTTCATGAAAGAGTCATATCTGTCTTTCAAATCATCTTTCGCTTTGTACAAGACTAATAGCGGGTTAACGTATGGGCTTCGAAGGTATTTGCTGGCTAAGCTCACAAGTGCATCTTCGACCTGAGGTCAAGGTGGAGCCTTAGGAGAAGGTGTGATCTCACCATGCAGGGGGGCCTTTGATGGAGTTGGGACAAGAGCAAGACGCGAGGAAGTTGTAGTTTGACTACTCGTAAGATGAGGTGCCTCTTCAACCTCAGATGGAGGCAGAGCCTCATGAGAAGGTGTACGATGAGAATATTGGGTTGCCTCTAGTGGAGATGGGATAGGAGCAAGATGATGTTTGATTAGGCCAGCGGGAGGTGAGCTTCGAGCAGATTCAATTGACTGATTTATGCCATCTACATCGTCAAGATCAACCCCAATACTGCTGCCCTCTTTGTCATGCGCACTATCCTCTTCACCCATCGATCGACCCTAAATGATTGAAAAAATCAAACGCATTAAAACAATGGATACATCGTACATGTTATAACTCACGCGATGAAAAACATAAAAGGTCATACCTCATAACAGTCGATCAGTCGACCGACAATCTAATCCTTTAGCCCTTGTAGTGACTATTGGATATGCTGATGTAGTGACTGCATCTGCATTTCCCGTTGGATTTCTAATTGCATTGCATGCATCTGCATATCCGTCTGCAATGACTGTAGGTCTTTCTTCCATTGTGTCTGCATCTGTTGCAGCTCTCGCTTAATGCTTGTAGTCATTTGCTGACTTAGCGGCAGGTTGCGTGCCTGAGAATGGGGAGGGGTAGCAGTAGAAGTAGGAGGAAGAGCAGTGTGAGGAGTCACAGTAGTAGCAGCAAGAGGAGCAATAGCAGAAGCAGCATGAAGAGCTGTAGGAGGAGAATCAGGTGCCTTAGCAACACTTACGACCATAATAGCAGTGAACTGGGAATGAACCTCCTTGTTCGTGGTGCGTCTCCGCTTAACGACTCGTCTTGCTGTACTTTTCCTTTTGTAGTCCATTATTTTCCTCTTTTGTTGGGGACCGAATTCTGACCGACCCTTCAACATCCATAATGGAACGTATTGCTGCCTCTCGGAGATATTGACATCAATGTCGACCCAATATGCGGTTAACATCTTTTTCGCAATTGGCTCCAACGTCCTCACTGCGCACAACTGCACCAAAACATACATTGTCATTAGTTATAGCCCTCGTTATCTATGACAATAAAAATAAAATTTAGTAAAATAAAAAATTATGGTTTCTTTACTTACCTTGCCCTCACTTTCCAAACTTGCAACATTGATGTGGAAGCCTATAGGCCTCTCGTCACAATGCCATTTCAGCATTCTTGGCCAAAGCTGTCCGGACTGGCACTGCCTTCCAAACAAGCTTCTGATTTCAAGAATTGCTTTCAACGCCCAAAACTGCACATCAATTATGAAACATTTTTTACTCACCTCATAAATTCTTATGCGAAAAAAATAATGATAATGATAAACATTAGGGTATGGCAGACTACCTGAAACACCCATATAAATTCGTAGAGGTGGTATCGTTTCTTTTCTGGTACGCCCACAGCAAGAGGTTCGAAACCCCTCATCAAATAATCGACGATCAGACTCCAAATGTAAGTGCCCCATGGGAACACATTCCACTCGTCGATGTTCTCGACCAGCGACAACAACCATGGAACCACTGATCGTCTGTAGTCTTGACCGAATAAAACATTGGTCGCGATCAAGACGAGGGCCATCTTGGTCACGTCTTCTTCCTGCTGAAACTGCCCTCCCTTGAACGTGTCTAACATGTGTTGTATCTTCACCTCGTTCCCCACTTCCCAATATCGTAGGTGAATTCCACCAAAAAGGGCCTTGTAGGGATTGACAATAAGGGCCTGTAGGGTACCAAATTTCAGTCTTGTCACCAAACAGAACTCCCTCTTCCAAAATCGGGCCTTCGTTTTCCCTATTGCAAACTATAACTCACCCTCGATGGGGTCAGGTTTATTGATTCTATGCAACATTAGGTTGTGCACGAGACTGGTCCAGAATAAACTCTTCTCTGATTTGGCGTCCACCATATGCCCAAAGCATATTCTCCTAAAGTTTTTCAACTCATTTACTTTACACAGCATCTCACGTATCATGTGCAGATGCGACCACTTACAGTGGATGTTAATGCCAACGTTGAACCCCCACTCGTGCCTCGACACACAAAGTAAGGACTCAACATTATCCTGTTCTGTTCTTGTGCTGGCCATCTACAACATAAAATAGATAACATTCCCATTTTAGTCATGTTAATACCATCATTGTAGATTAACAAAAAAACAAGAAGAATTTTTACGAATAGCCCTCCTTAGAAGCTCACTCAAAAAATAACCCTCACAATAATTTTAACTGTTTTTAGGCAACCTTGAAACAAAATAATTAATACAAGTGTCCAACATGGATTATTAAGTAAATCAACATATACACATTAAAGCATTACAATTGACCCAAAATAATACACAATGAACCCAATGTCGGTCATGCAATGCCATACAGATAAATTTTATGCAGTTATGACACTCGTGCAATTTCATACAAAAAGAGTCACGTAATGCCTTATCAAATAGTCATGCAGTTACTAACATTAAATCATGCAATGATCTATAAACAAATCACGCAATGCTAAGAACAACTAATCGAATCACGCATACACAAACTGATGCCATGCTTGAACAATATTCACGCAATAACCTAGAAACCAGTCACGCAAAGACCTATCAATCAGTCACGCAAAGTTTAACCTTTATGCAATCACGCAAACCCTAAGTGACCCCATGCAAAAATCCAATCACGTATAAGGTGCCAACCAAGTAAGCAAGCCCTCAATCACGCAATATTTAAACCCTCAACCCAATTCCTATCAAAGGGTCATAACGCATACATATCAACCATTCACGCATGCCCGGTGACCTTTCCACCCTAACAACACCAACAATACCACTTTCATGTTTATATTCAACAATTTCAAACAACAAGAATATCAATATGAACATGCAATAAGTATAGGTTTATGCTTAAAAACCTAAACCCTAAACATGAAGAATAACCATTTCTCCACATGGTTCAAAATAAAATAAAAAAAATTATACCTTTCTCCTCATAATGTCAACTTCCTCTCACTGCTTAATATGTGAACTACCTTTATGCGAATAATAACCACTCCAAAATGCTCCTACCACTGCGAAAATGCTCGAAAGTTGAACTAGCGAGGAATGTTTTTAACATAATTGCTTCTAAAGAGATGTACGGTCTATCGATGAGAACTGAGGGGTTGTGGACCATATTAACATACTTGACTTGTTAATAGGTCTCGGAGCCTAATGAATGGGTCGGTTTCATTAAGGATAATTTTATCCAAATTTTATTTCTCTTGGCTAAAAACAGTTAAAATTATGGAAATGCCTATTTTCAAAAAAGCCTTATGCATGGAGCCCATTTAAGAAAAGAACTTTTTTTTGTTAAATATAAGTATAGCATTATTAGTATTTATTTTCCTACTATAATAATTATTTATTACCAAAGAACGTAATGTATTAGTTTAAACTAGTAATATAATATTACTTGTTGTTGTTATGTCTTTGATCTATTTATTGCACATTATTTGATAGGTATACAAATTTGGGAATTGGTTATAATTTTACTATCATACAATAATAACAACGCATCGTGTGCGACTGAAAGAGAAGGGATGGCATGGAATGATATATATAGATGAGAAGCCAATTATACCAAGAAAACCTATTGGGGAATTTAAAAATGACTCATGTCTATGGAATGTTACTCGCTTTCCTCAACCACTCAACAAACACACGAAAACACAGATTAACTTCGGAGGAGGTCAAAATAGAAATAATTGAAGTTGTTTTAGACGGTAAAATTTATTTATTAAAATAATTGCTATAAATTATTATTATTATATAATATCATTATCTAATTAGATTATAATATTTAATTGAAGTTATATTACAATGTTGTTATTTAATTAAAATTAGATCATAAATAGAATTAATCTTTTATGTATATATATATATATATTATATTAACTGTTGCAGACTGTAGTCTATGTAAGTTTTCTCCCTTTGTAACAATATTATTATATTTTCGTAATGGCAGAATCTGTTTGAGTTAGAGCCTATAAATAACGAAGGCTGGAATGAGTGTGGATTCACATGTGGATTCCATTCTACCCTGTCTCATATGATTCCATTCCATTTCCCCACATACAAAATCAAATTCACTTGTAATTCTTTCGTAAGATATTCTCTTTTTTATTTGAGAAAATTGTGAGAAATAACCTTCCTCATAAGCTCAATTCAAAAATATCATTTTTTATAATTTTAACTATTTTTAGCCAATTTTTGGCATGACTTGACAACAATACCCTTTAAACAATTTTAGACAAGTTAAAATGGTTTCAGTTTTCTCTATCTCGCCATCCAAACAAAAATTTTAAAATTAAATCTCGATTTTTCTCTCTGGTCAAATACTGTCTATCTCGCCATTTGGAGATGACATCAAGTTCTTTCTTATTTTATTTTATTTTTTTAAATAGTGAATCTTGGGGTTCTCAAGGACGATGAACAACGATTTTACTCTTCTATGGTGATTGTAGGCAACACGATGAATTTGGTAATTGGATGCTTTTTGGTGATGACTTGTTTTGAAACGTGTGCTGCGATGGAGATGCCTGTGTTGATGAGTTGGATCAGATTGGTTAAGATGATGGGCTCAAGGAAAAAAAAATAGCTGAAGTATGTTTAATGGGTTTTATGGTAGTTCACAGTTTTGTTGTGTTTGGGATTGGGATGATTGTTAAGCATGTTTGCTAGGGATTTTGATTTTTATTATGGGATTTTGAATTTAAATTGTTTAAGGAATATTTTGTAAATGGAGTATATTTTGTTTTTGCATAAGGGGAGTGAGCAAGGCCCTCCTGATAAGGATTTATTTTGTCTTGCTTTGGAGTATTATGGAGTTTTGTAATCTATCTTTTATGAAATGCACAATTTCATGGCTTAGCAAAAAAAAATACGTGTTTTAGGTTCTTGAGCTTATTGGTTTATTCATAGAATCCCAAAGTTAAAGAATTGAAATTGATTAGACTAGTTTTTAAGTATTACGAGACTGATTTTTAGGCATTACGTGACTTAATCACTGCATGAGTGATTTTTAGGCATTACATGATTGGTTTTAGGCATTGTGTGACTGATTTTTAAGTAATGCCTAAGTCACGCAATGCCTTATTAACTAGTCACGCAATGCCTTACTAACAAGTCACGCAATGCCTTACTAACAAGTCATGCAATGCCTTATCAGAAACTAGTCACGCAATGCCTTATTAAAAACTAGTCACGCAATGCCGATTAACTAGTCATGCAATACCTTATCAGAAACTAGTCACGCAATACCTTATCAAAAACTAGTCACGCAATGCCTATCAACTAGTCACGCAATGCCTTATCAGAAACTAGTCACGTAATGCCTTATCAAAAACTAATCACGCAATGCCCAAAGTCAGTCATGCAATGTCCAAAGTAAGTCACGTAATATCCAAAGTCGGTCACACAATGCCTAAAAACTAGTCACGTAATTCTCAAAAATCATCAAAACTACTGAATTCCATTTAATAAGATCAACAACTTCAAACGATACACCATATTCCATTTAACAACATAATTAATGAACATGAATGCTCAAAATGTTCAAAAGTTTTTTTTCATATATCAAAAATCACTTATAAAATGCTTAAAAATGCTCAAAACGCTCACAGATTTTCTTCGTGTATCAAAAACTACTCCAAAATGCACAAATGCTTAAACGTTTTTCTTTCCAGTAAGAAATACTCCAAAGATAAATAGCTTGGTGAGGAAAGCTCAAAAAATATGAGTCAGCTTGAGGGACAAACCTAAACATACTTGACCCGTTAATAGGTTTCGGGTTGAGACGTGGAGCCAAATAAATGGATCGATTTTATTAAGGGTAATTTTGTTTAAATTTTAATTCTCTTGACTAAAAACAATTAAAATTATGAAAAGGTCTATTTTTAGAAACACCTTATGCATAGGACCCATTTAAAAAAAAAACTCTTTTTTATTTTTACACTTAGTCAATCATTGTCCCAATCCACCTTCTCTACTTATACCTTCCTCGCTAGCTCTCTTTTCGAAGGCCCCCATTCTCCCTCCCCCTTTTCCATCTCTTTTCCAGTTCAAGGTGGTGTTTCTAACTCCAAGCCCTCCTTTTTGGGCCGTCACTTGCGTTCTTACAAATCAAAATACAAGTATCTTTGATTTTCTCAGTTTACTTTTCCTCCTTTCTTAGGATGGGGCTTCCCTGAGTTTCCCTGTTACTTCTAAAATACCTCTGTGTTTCTCTTGGAGTATTTCGTTGCTCAATTTCTGTTCCTTTTATTTATCTATTTACTTTTTTGTTCTGTTTTTGTTCTTATATGTCCAAAGTGAGTGGTTTTTAGGCATTACGTGATTGGTTTTAGGCATTGCGTGATTGATTTTTAAATAATGCCTAAGTCACGCAATGCCTTACTAACTAGTTACGCAATGCCTTACTAACAAGTCACGCAATGCCTTACTAACAAGTCACGCAATATCTATCAATTAGTCACGCAATGCCTTATCAGAAACTAGACACGCAATGCCTTATCAAAAACTAGTCACGCAATACCTTATCAAAAACTAGTCACGCAATGCCCAAAGTCAGTCACGCAATACTTATCAACTAGTCACGCAATGTCTTATCAAAAACTAGTCACGCAATGCTTTATCAAAAACTAATCACGCAATGCCCAAAGTCAATCACGCAATGCCTAAAAACTAGTCATGTAATTCTCAAAAATCACCAAAACTACTAAATTCCATTTAATAAGATCAATAACTTCAAACGATATACTATATTCCATTTAACAACATAATTAACGAATATGAATGCTCAAAATGTTCAAAAGTTTTTTTTCATATATCAAAAATCACTCTAAAATACTTAAAAATGCTCAAAACGCTCACAAATTTTTTTTGTATATCAAAAACTACTCCAAAATACTCAAAATGCTTAAACGTTTTTCTTTCTAATAAGAAATACTCTAAAAATAAATAACTTAATAAAAAAAACTCAAAAAAATGAGTTAGCTTGAGGAACAGATTTAAACATACTTGATCCGTTAATAGATTTCGGATTGAGATGTGAAGTCAAATATATAGATCGATTTTATTAAGAGTAATTTTATATAAATTTTAATTTTTTTATTAAAAACAATTAAAATTATGAAGAAATTTATGATAAAAAACACGCTATGCACATGGCCCATTTAAAAAGAAAATTCCTTTTTATTTTTACACTTAGTCAATCACCTTCCCAATCCAACTTCTCTACTTATACCTTACTCGGTAGCTCTCTTTCCGAAGGCCCCCCCTTCTCCCTCCCCCTTTTCCATCTCCTTTCCAGTTCAAGGTGGTGTTTCTAACTCCAAGCCCTCCCTTTTGGGCCGTCACTTGCGTTCTTATAAATCGAAATACAAGTATCTTTGATTTTCTCAGTTTGCTTGTCCTCCTTTCTTAGGATGGCGCTTCCCTGAGTTTCCCTGTTACTTCTGGAATACCTCTGTGTTTCTCTTGGAGTATTTCGTTGCTCAATTTCTGTTCCTTTTATTTATTTATTTACTTTTTTGTCCTGTTTTTGTTCTTATATATCCCAGCTTCCAGACAACAAACTTTTAACAACCATTTGCCATTTCCAAAATCTTCATCTTTTAACCTTATGTCAAATCAGTTTGAATATATATCACTTTCTAATATTTGGTTCTTGGTTGCAGCATTTATTAGGTAAAGGTAAAAATGGATGCGAATAAAAAACTGCAGAAAAGCTACTTTGATGTGCTGGGTATCTGCTGCTCCTCGGAGGTTGCTCAGATAGAAAACATCTTAAAATCCCTTGAAGGCGTCAAAGAAGTATCTGTGATTGTTCCTACCAGAACAGTTATTGTTCTCCATGACAATCTCCTCGTTTCTCAGCTTCAAATAGGTAACCCAAACAACCACGCCTCCTTCTTTCTTCCTTTCTTTCTTTGGGTATGTTGGTGAGAAAAACATGTTTAGACTTCAAAATATGAGCCTGAAAATAAAGACTTTTATTTAACAATTTCACTGCCAAATTGATTGGATTCTTACCTCATTGATGTTGTAAGCACTCAGCAGCCGTTTCATGGTTATTTTTTCTTTCAGTTTCAATTTTATTAAGATAATTATATACTATAATTTGAATTAGAATATGAATAGGATTAATATCTATTCTTAAAGAGGAGAAGCGATGGCCGATGTGAACCACATGACCTGCCATTGATATCTTTACTTATTTTATACGCCTCTTTCGTAATCTTTGATTATCTTTTTTCATGTTTATGGTTAAAATAAACTATAAAATATAAAATATATTAAATTAGAGATGTAGAAAATGAGAGAGAATAAATAAAATATATTATTTTCGAAGATTTTGACGATCAGAGAATTGGAAGTAACCCAACATAAAAAGAAAAGGGCAAAAAAGGGTGATGGGAATTGTTTGTTATTGGCGTGCCCAGATAATATTCCTCAACGGGAGGAAGAATTGTGTTGTGTTGTTTTACTAATAAAATGAAATAATGCTTGGACCAGAGTAAATCTAGGATTTGGGCCTCTGGGTGGGTCAAGGTGACGTGTCAGAGTCGAATGGTGGGGTCGGGAATCTGGTTGTACCTAATACTTAATTAAATTAAATTAAATTAAATCAAATCAAATTGCCACTTTGCCAGAAGGGATGTAAAATGCAACAAGCTAGGGTGATTTGCCTTAGTCACTCAAGCCTAACTGCAAATGTTGTTACTGTTTGAAAAGTTGTGAACAGTGACCCTTTATACATGCCAAGATGATTGACAGACGACCACCGACTGCTTCTTCTTTTGGGAATTGGTTCCCTAAATTATATTGCTTTTTTCTTTTCTTATACAGTCAAGGCTCTAAATCAAGCAAGACTGGAAGCAAACGTTCGAGCGCGTGGGGAGATCAAGTACCAGAAAAAATGGCCCAGCCCTTTCGCAATAGCTTGTGGCTTGCTGCTTTTGTTTTCACTGTTGAAGTATGCCTACCATCCATTGCAATGGCTAGCCGTAGGAGCTGTGGCCGTTGGCATCTACCCCATGCTTTTGAAGGGCTATGCGGCCGTTAGGAATTTCAGGCTCGATATCAACATTCTTATGCTCAGTGCAGGTAATATGCTTTTATAATTGTATCAAATGTTTAACATCTAATTAATTTTTATGCTTTCAATAATTATAGTTTTATACATCTTTGGATGGCAAGTGGAGATAGAGTGAGGGTAGTATCATGTAATATTATCTCTTTAGTCTTAAATATATATATATTTATACAATAAAAGAATCATTTGGGGAATTAGGGGCTTTTTGAAAAGTGAAAGGTTAGATTTTAAAATAAATATATGTGGGACAATGCTTTTCTAAAGCTTATTGTATTCTTCTCAGAACCAGGCTTGCTTGGTCTAATGTGAATTTAGTGAAATCTAAACCATATGAATGCACGGCAAAAATCATAAACCTTTGCTTTTGTCCCTGCCTTGGTTTCTTTCTTGTTGTCTTTTCCTATTTTTGCTTTTTTTTTTTGGGTGGATTATCTTTTTTTTCCTTTTAGTGCCTTCACACTCACTTTTTTAAGGTGGACTCCAACCCTTCCTTTTAAGTAAAGGTTATCTCTCGTGATAAAAAAGGTTTAGTGGGAGGGAAAAGCCAAATGTTGCCTTGTTTTTCTTTCTTTCTTTCTTTCTTTTTGCCTTTAGCCTGACCTGGCATATTGTCACCAAAAAAAAACATCTTAGAATAATTAATTTTACCATATGTTATAGCAATTGTCAGTGTGCAAAAGATTCTTTTTTATTTATTATTAATTTTTTGAAGATTGCAAAGGATTCTTTAATTTGTCTTCAATGAAATTTTATATTATGTGTTGATGGCTTTGTGAAGCTAGTAAAAATTTTCCTACTAAGAACTTTGAATATTATACACATTTACTAACACAATTCCATAGGCTCCCAGATATGATCATGTCGGATATCCATACTTGCTATCTCGTTGAGGTCTTTAATTTGACAATGAAATTATCAAAAAGAAATAAAAAAAAATTCAAGATATGCATAAAAAGAAGTTCCATCCACTGACGTGTTCAAACAAAGAAAGATGATAGATATGTACAACTACTCCATTTTTAACAAAAATAAAAAAAATTAAAATATTTCTCAGAAGAATTGCCTAAACTTGTACCTATATATAGATCAAAATTGAAAATTTTTTTGGGTGTTTTTTTAATTTGCTCGACAGTTGGTATGGCTTGGGTTTCAATTGTTTTTCATACAATAAGAAACAAAGGGTTTTTAATATCCTTTTGCGACTGTAATTGTTTTCTATCATAATTTAATATCAAACTAGACCAAAATACTGGTAGAATAAAGTATGTATAGGCATTTACTTAATTCTTACTCTCTGGGAACTTTCCTTTCTGGGTTCTAAAGTTAGGTCTTCCCTTGTATGCAGCAAATAAAAAACAAAAGACTTTTGCAGCTAAGTTATTGGTCATGGATTAAAAAAATATGGTGATAAGGCTTACAAGCTATAGTCGGCTTTGGTGGCGTCCATCCGTTGCTTTCTACCAAGAAAAATACAGGCTTGGTGTGTTAAAATTTCCCATTAGCAGTTGATTTTTCGCCCACCAACTCTCTTTTGTCCACCTTTCCCGTCCTATAAAATGCTATCTTGCTTTGACAATCACAAATGCAAGAAAATGAGACCTAAATTTGCTTGAAAGCCATTGGCTAGGTGTGGTTAAGCTGTTCAACTTTACACCTCATAACGTTCCTATATGTTTCCGTCCTGTCTATTTTCTCCCCATTCCTAAGCTGTCTGATCTGTCAATCTGACAACAACTCAAAAGCTTAATCCAATCAAAAAAGAAAATACTGCAATTCCGGGATTTACATAAATCTTAACTGAGTCTAATGATATTCTATACACTTTGTTCAAAATTTTCTTAATACCTTGTATTAGTTGTACAAAACATTACACCCTTTATATTTGTCCCAAATATCTTTTCTCTGACGTGCTTGTTAATTCATAATTATATAATAAGCCATTTTATTATTTCCTTTCCACCTTTTTGATATCTAAATAAAAAAGGCACTTAAAGAATTTGAACCTAGCATATTTGATGCATAGGACATGCTTTTGAATTAGATTCTAGTTTGTGTTTCTAGGTGTTCCAATGAATGTTCATTGTTTACGGACTTACTTATTTGTTGGGTAAAAATGAATTAATGTTAAAGTAACATACAATCCAAATTTGGAAATTGGCACTTCCAATTATTTGATTCTTTGTGCAATTAGGATATGAACACTCAACGTTACTGCCCACGATCATCTCAATATATAAGAAAGTTTTTATATTTTATAGCAAAGAATTATGTTTGATGTGATAGATTTTACTTGCTTATTTTTATTTGCATGATTTTGTTTTTGCATCTTAACAACTTTGGGGAAACAGAAAACGCCAAGAGAAAAAGAAATAGCAAAATAACAGTAAAAGGGAGCTCGATTTCTCTAGATGCTGCAGTTGCTTGTTTAGAGTACTGCTGTTAAGCGCATGTCTTAAATGAAACCCTGTATTTATTCCACAGTGATAGGGAGCGTTGCAATGAAGGACTACACTGAAGCTGGCACTATCGTCTTCCTCTTCACCACTGCAGAATGGCTTGAGTCAAGAGCAAGCCATAAGGTTTGCTACAAACTGCCCTCTCTTTCAGCACTGGAAGACGCTTGTTTAATTCATTGAAAGCATGTATTTTCTCACTACTTAGTGTCAGTAATTGCTTTAATTGTCCTAGTATAATTCTAACTTCATAATTAATGTTCTTACTAAGAACGCTTATGAAATGGCTAGCATATGCGAACACCTCTCATCAATCATAAGACTTTTACATATTTGTCTTGTTAATAGCTTGCTTCTTCCTCCTGTATCAGTTTTTTGAGCTGGTTTGCTCATCGTTGCTTCGACTGTAAGCTTGAATAAATTAATAGAGTGAGGGCATTTAATGAGTACATTATATATAATATGATTATGTTCAAACTTTTAAGCATATAATGTCTCAGGCTACTGCTGTTATGTCCTCGTTGATGAGTATAGCTCCTCAGAAAGCAGTCATAGCTGAGACAGGAGAAGAAGTGGATGCCGATGAAGTCAAATTGAGCACTGTTCTCGCAGTTAAGGCTGGTGAAGTTATACCCATTGATGGAATTGTTGTAGATGGGAAATGTGAAGTGGATGAGAAAACCCTTACTGGTGAATCATTTCCAGTTACCAAAGAAAAGGATTCAACTGTCTGGGCTGGCACCATCAATCTAAACGGTATCAACTCTGTTTCTTATTCTTTTTTATTTCATACAATTCCAGGTGCTCACAGGCATTGTTCTGCTTCTAGGTTACATTAGTGTAAAAACTACTGCTGTAGCTGAAGACTGTGTAGTGGCTAAAATGGCGAAGCTAGTGGAGGAAGCTCAAAACAGCAAATCTAAAACCCAAAGATTCATAGACAAATGTGCCCAGTTCTACACCCCAGGTTAGTTAAATTTTATACAGATTTACAAGGTTTTGTTTGCCACTTCTTACCAGAGTTTAAATTTCATACAGATGTTTGTTTTCCAAAGATTCATAGACAAATGCATTCAAGTTGCCAGTTTTGGATTTTCTTAAGAATTTGTAGCTCCTTTAGTCATTCCCTCATGAAAAAATAGTAATACGACTACCTTTTTAGTTTAGATCATTAAGGCTTATTGGCTTATGGTTTAACCAACCTCTAAATTTGTTAGAAGTAATTTTTCTAAACATCTTTAGTCATTATACATTAGTACTCTCCTTGATTGCAATGCAGGTTTCTTTTCTTGGATACATAAGTCCAAACAGAATAGTACTCATTTCTTGTTATTGGTTATTATTTGCAGCAATTGTAATTGCATCAGCTGCCATTGCTGTGATTCCAGCTGCACTGAGAGTGCATAACCTTCACAACTGGTTTTACTTAGCATTGGTTGTCTTGGTGAGTGCATGTCCATGTGCGCTTATCCTTTCTACACCTGTTGCAAGTTTTTGTGCACTTACAAAAGCTGCAACATCAGGACTTCTAGTTAAGGGTGGCGACTATCTTGAAATTCTTTCCAAAATTAAGATCACAGCTTTTGACAAAACTGGTACACTTACGAGGGGTGAATTTGTTGTGACCGATTTTCGATCTCTTTGTGAAGATATAAGCTTGAACACATTGCTTTACTGGTATGGGCTTGATACTTTCCACTTCACTTTTCTATGAATAATGTTTTACTTCGATAGAAGTAGTGGACATAAGACAGAAAAATCAAACAAAATTGTAGTACTTTGAATGTCATTATATATTCCGCCATTTTGAAAATAATTCAAATTACTTTGAATATGTATTAACAGGTTCATTTATGTAGTGTTGTAAGACATCTTTTGGTTCAATTAAGTTTTTTATCTCACCCAAATTATCCACAATAAAATTATTGGTGAATTTCCCAAATAATTGCCTTTCAGTAAATGTTAATGTTAGTTACATTATTCTTTAAGGGTTTCAAGCGTTGAGAGTAAGTCAAGTCATCCAATGGCAGCTGCACTTGTAGAATATGGAAGGTCACATTCCATCGAACCAAACCCTGAAACTGTTGAGGATTATCACAATTTCCCTGGGGAAGGTATTTATGGGAGGATTGATGGCAGAGATATTTACATTGGAAGCAGAAAAATATCACTGAGAGCTCATGGAACAGGTAAAAACTTATGACTCCTATAGCTTCAAATTGTTTAATAGGCACATTGATGCAGGGTAATTTTAGTAATGTCGATAATGATTTATTTAATTGTTTCTGCATTTTCATTTCAGTTGCTTTTCCTTAAACCGAGACCACAATCTGCTTTCATACTTTAATACTTGTATTTTTGGATATATAGTTCCAAGTCTAGAAGGCAATATGATTGAAGGAAAGACCATTGGATATGTGTTTTCTGGAGCAACCCCTGCTGGAATTTTCAGCCTTTCAGATGCTTGTCGAACTGGGGCTGCAGAGGCAGTCAATGAGCTAAAGTCAATGGGGATAAAAGCTGCTATGCTTACAGGAGATAATCAAGCAGCAGCCATACATGTACAAGAACAGGTGCACTTCCAATCTAGAAATCATGATCTACCAAGTCCTGAACTTTTTGCTTTTGTATATTAGGACAAATTAGCATGGCATTAACTACCATGCTGAATATAGTTCGGCTCAATCCAATTAGTAACGATGACATGAGGAACTAGTTTTAAATCCTGTGTAGAAATTTGGTACAGTGTTTTTTTTTTTTTTTTTTTTTTGTATTGATAACCCTTTTGGCTTAAGCTGGAAAACTTAAATCTCTGAGTTATTACTTGCAGCTAGGGAATCGTCTAGATGAAGTCCATGCAGAACTTCTTCCTGAAGACAAGGCAAGAATAATCGAAGAGCTTAGGAAAGAGGGGCCAACAGCAATGATTGGAGATGGCATCAATGATGCACCTGCACTTGCTACAGCTGATATTGGTATTTCAATGGGCATTTCGGGTTCAGCACTTGCGACAGAGACAGGGCATGTGATTCTCATGTCAAATGACATTAGAAAGATACCAAAAGCTATCCAACTGGCAAGAAAGGCACATAGGAAAGTCATTGAGAATGTCATTTTGTCAATCAGTACTAAGGCTGCTATTCTTGCTTTGGCCTTCGCTGGTCATCCACTTGTGTGGGCTGCGGTTCTTGCTGATGTTGGCACATGCTTGTTGGTGATCTGTAATAGCATGCTACTTTTGCGAGGAACAGACAAACATGCAGGAAAATGTAGCAAATCTTTGGCTGCATCACATACAGACAAACAAGGATGCAAAACCAGTCATTGCCGCTTATCTGATAACCATGAACATGCTAGCACAGACAAAAAAGTTCAAAAGCTGTGTGAGCCTAAAAAATGTTCGTCGCAGAGGTGTGCCTCAAAATGTCAATCTAGCCCTTTCAATTCAGATTCATGTTCAAATTCATGTGGGAGCAATAAATGTGCGGACTCAGCAAGGACACACGATGGTTCTCTCAGTGATGGATCCCTTGAAGCAAAGCACTGTGACCAGGGTAGCTGTTACATGGTCAATGACAAACGTGCAGGAAAATGTTGCAGATCTTCAACTGCATCACATACAGACAAACATGGATGCAAAACCTTTCACGGCCACTCATCTCATAACCATCAACATGCTAGCATAGACCAAAAAGTCCAAAAGCCGTGTGCGCCTAAAAAATGTTCCTCGCAGAAGTGTGCCGCAAAATGTCAATCTAGCCCTTTTGGTACAGATTCATGTTCTGCGGACTCAGCAAGGGCACACAATGGTTCTGTTAGTGATAGATCCCATGAAGAAAAGCACTGTGACCAGGGAAGCTGTTGCATGGTCAATGACAAGACTGAGGCACACAATTTGTCCAGCAACTGTTGTTCAGGCAATCGGAGTTTGGGCTTGAACACAGAAGATAAATGCAGAAAAGCTAGTTACTGCGTAGAAGACCAGCGAGAGACAAAAATTGGTCATTGTCATTCTGTTCATTGCGGTGAAAACCATGTTAAGAACCACACTAACGATAAAGCTTTAGGAAACTTGGTAGAACATAGTTCTTCGGAGAGCCTAAATCCAAAGGCTTATTCTCATCCACACAAGTGTTGTATAGACTACAGTGATCAGCCACCTCACACTGCAATAGACATTCCGATGAGTCCAAACTTTGAGGCTGCTAAAGCTCGTACGACTCTGGAGAAGAGAGAATTTGGTGGTTGTTGCAAGAGCTATATGAGAGAATGCTGTGGTAAGCATGGACATTTTGGACCTGGCCTTGGAGGAGGCTTAGCAGAAATAACCACTGAATAGAAATGTTTAAATTCCAGAGAAGCTATGATCATCACATGCTGGGGTTCTAGAATTAAGGAAAATTTTGACTCAGTGGCATGAATCAAAATTAAGAATTGTTG
Organism: Theobroma cacao; assembly: GCF_053813885.1. Classification (NCBI taxonomy): domain Eukaryota; kingdom Viridiplantae; phylum Streptophyta; class Magnoliopsida; order Malvales; family Malvaceae; genus Theobroma; species Theobroma cacao. The sequence goes on from NC_142647.1 coordinate 15,929,223, forward strand.
TATCAAACGTAAATTAGAAAAGGTACTGTATGGAAAAAGGGCTTAGCACTTTCAGTGGAAAATGACAAAGATTGAAGGACCTGCTTGCGATGCAGCAGAGAGTGGAATTCTCATATAATTCATTAAGCTTCATAGCTGTTTCTTTGGATTTTTGCTTCTTAAGATTTGTCTTTCTTTTTTATAATACTTATCTTTGTGTTATACAAGAGAATAATCTTTACCTATTCAATAGATTTGACCTAGGTCCCAGGGTTAACCATGGAGGAAAACAAGCCATGTCAGGAAGCAGCTCTTAATGGTGTCTACCTTGCTCAATGTATACTTGGCAATAATTGATGGGGGGGGGGGGGGGGGGGGGGGGGGGGCTAGTGCCCCCAACAATTTCAAAACTTTTCTAATTTACTTTTTTTTTTAAATTTAATAATTTCCTCCTTAGAATAATTTTAAAATTGTTTTAACATATTTTGATTGTTTTTAAATTTTATAATTTTGTTCTTACAATAATTTTTTATTTGATGAGATGTCCCACGACAATTAGTTATAAACAAATTTTAATAGGATTAGAATAAAATCTATTGCAATAAAATTATTTCCAAATTTTACTTTTTTAAAATCTCACAACCCCTTACTATTTTTTTTATCTTTTTACCAAATACTATAGAAAAAAAATTTTTTTTTACACATTTTTGCTTGCTAGCATTTTCTGTACTGAAAACCTTTAATTCATAACTCAATTTTTATGTCATGATAATGAGTAAGTTTGATGTATCTACTTATTTTATTTTTAATATTTTCAATTTAAATTTTTTTTATTTAATAATTTTAACTTGGTGATTGTAATTTAGGATTTACTTTCTTGGCCATTTTTTGTTGAAAACAACAAAACAAGAATTTGATTAAATACTTAATGTTAGTTATTATTTATTTATTTAGGGATTGTTCGATTGCTTTCCTATAAATTATTTGTGTTTTTTTTTATTTGCTTATATTCTTGTGAACAATTAAGTTTTTTATTCAGAATTACTTTCTCATTGAATTATTTATTGATATTATAGTTAATTTTTGTGATTAATTTTAGGGAATTGCTTCGCATTGAATTATTTATTGATAACCCTTAATATTTTTTTAATGAATTACTTTTCATTGAGATTTTTGTTTTTATATTTATTAATTCTTGTTTGTTGTTAATTTTTTTTAGAAATTGAGATTATTATCATTATTAAATTATTTATAATTATGCTAGTTAATTCTTTTAAGTAAATTATTAAGATTGTTTTTTGAATAATTTTCAGAATTTATATATATTTTTTATATAAATTTTTTCATTTATATTATTTTATTTTCTCTTCGACTATTCGCCCCCCAAACATAAAATCCTAGCTCTGCCACTGATAGAGGGTTAAAAATTTTCCCTAAGTTTAGCAATAACTTGAGCTTCTCATTCTTGTATTATGGCTGTCGTAACGTGTGCGTCCGGGAACCCAACTGCTAGACGTTGAAAAACACTTAGAAGTCGTCACCAATCTTTTCTTCCTAGGTGTGATTGGCCACTTATTGACTCGATTCTTCTTGACGAGATCTTAAATTGATTTTAAGTCCGTCGAGAGAATTTTAAACTGGTCTACGTTTTTTTCTAGGATTAGGTTCGAGAGTGTGATTACTCCCAGGGAAGGATTAGCACCTTGTAATGCCCCGTTCCATGAACGGTACCATTTGATCATAGATTATCCTATTGGAATCTTAATTCTTAAATTTATTATGTTTCCTTAATCATTCTTCATTTATTTTGTTTTCTATTAAAATATTTATTTTGACTTTGCGAGTATGATATACACATGATGCATTCGTGAAATGCATGAAATAGAATTTAAATAATGTCAGACGAATAACCTTTTATTGAGGACATTTTTCGGATCCACCCATCATGCTAGTGGGATCCGGGGATATTCTCTCACCTAGAGAATTATCTAATAAATTCGTCTTCGTAAATTTGACGAATAAATCCCATATTCGGTGTTATCGTACGCTTTTTAAAAGAAATTATATTTTCATGAATGTAAACCTATTGCGAGCAAAAGCCTTTTTATTAAAGATGTTTTTCGAGCCCTTTCATCGTACTGGTGAGACCCGAGGACATCCTTTCACATAGGAAACTTTTCGAGAGATACTCGCCTTCGTAAGATTTTCAGAAAATCCCATCATCAGGACTTATACTCGTAAACAATGATATCTATATGCTATGACATTTACAATGCAATAATGATGTATGCTATGCTTATGAAATTCATTATTTTATTTTTAGGGCCTGATGTATCTCTTTTATTTCCTTAAGACTTCCCTTCCCTATCATTTTCCTTTATAAATATGTATATTATGAATTATATATATGTACATTTATATGCTATTTAAGTGCATACCTAATAAAACATCTTGTTTCATAATTATATATATATATATATATTTGATTCAATGTTCCCCTTTTTATTATATATTTTATTCACCTAGTGTTTAACTTTTATACTTTAAACATGCTCATTATTATGTCTCTCAATTATTAAATATCTTAATATTTAATTATTATTATTATTAGTATTATCTTATACTTTTTATATTTATCTTTTGATAACTTTAACAAACATATGCTATTTATTCTTTTATGTTTATTATATTCATTTCTATATCTTGACTAACTTATTGTATAATAATTTTTATCTATTTAAAATTAGAAACATCGGGATTTTAGAATTAGGACCCTCTCATCGTATTGATGGGGGCTTAATTTAATTCCCAAACCTAGGAAGAATTCCTTTCGGAATTGCGACTCCTCGCATTCCAAACGAAAATCCCATCATCGGTATTAAATTAATGATTATCTTATCTATATTAAATAAATTCATTTTTATCCCATTTTCATCATCTCTCTATTTTTTTATAAAACTATCTCTTTGAATTAGTTTATCATCCATAAATGAGAATTCTATTTATTTCATTTTTTTATTTATCTATTTATTATTATCATAGGTAGCATTCTTATACTTTTATCTTCATCTCTTAATGACTTAAATGAGCATAGGTCATCTTTTCTTTTGTATTTATTATATTTGTACTTATATTTGGGCTAATTCATTATACAATAATTTTTGTTTATTCAAAATTTAAAATCTTAAAATTTCAAAATCGAGACCCTCCCATTATACTGGTGGAGCCTTAATTTGGATTCCGAGCCTAGGAAAAATTAATCCGAAATTTGTGACTTCTCACATCCCGAACAATTGTTCCATCATCGATACAGAATTAAGTACTTGTCTTATTTATACGAATAATTCTTCACCTTGCCCCAATTTTCATTTTACTCACTTATTAAATCTATTTTTATAACCTAATATGTTCTTTTATGTTTTTCATCTATCCCAATCCGTCCATTAGCAAATAATTTCCATCTTTTACTTAATTTAATCTATATATTTTTTTATCAAGCATCTACTCATTTTGGTTCATTTATCCCCCTTTTTCTCTTCTCTTTCTTTCGCCTATATCTATCAATTTTTACTAAATACGTCTTTATTTCACTATTGTATTTTTTGTATACCTAAATATGTTTTTATAACTAAGTAATTTTTCTATTTCTTTTCTACCTAATTTTATTTCCCTTTTCATGTAACTAAATATATATATATATATATATATATTTTCTTTTCTACCACTCAAATCTACTTATATTTCTAAATGTTTATTCTTATCTATTTTTATATCTCTTATTTCAATAAATTTTCTATATTTCTAACATTCATATTACAACACAAACATATCTCTTTCTGTTTCCATTTTGTTTATCATCATTATTACTTTTACTTATCATTTGCATAAAACTATGTTAATGATTCTCAATAATGAAAACAATCAAACCAATCATTAAGCTACAAACTCAATATGTCAAAGGTCCAAAACTTACCCAAGATTTAAGCCCAGATCCGCTCAAGGGGAAACCGGATCAGTAGAAGGCCCGCTTGCCCCACTTCAAGGATTCAACCTCCTTCCTCCGAACGGCGCCGTTTCAAGCTCTTTAGTTCTCTACACTCTTTCACCAAAACGGCATCGTTTGGTCCATATCTAAATATAAACGCTCCCTTTCTTCCTCATCCCTTTATTTTCTACCTTCATTTTCTCTCTCTAGCGGCCACACTCTCTCTTCTCTCTAAAAACTCTCACCAGCTTTCTCTCTCATATGGTTTCAACTTCAATCTTTGCTCTTCCTCCTACAGCCCCGGCAGCAAACAAAATTGTTTTCCCTTTTCTCCAAAACAACAACAACCCAAAGCTTTCCTCTCCAACAGGCAACGCACCCAAGAACCTCTCCCCTCAAAATTGGTAAAAGCTACCCTTTCTCTCACTCTAAACCGACGTTGATTCAACCCTTCCCCTTTTTGGCCTGAAATCTTTCATTTTCTCCACTCTAAACTAGTGGTTACCCAAGAACCGATGGCACCAACCCAAAAGAAAGTTCACTCCTTTGCCAATTACCCAAAGCCAAAATCTCTCCTAAAAATCCAAAATGTCACGACCCGGAACTCCCATCGAGCCCGTGACAACCGCCGCGACGTCTCAATTTACATTCATTACCCGGAATGTCAACCGAGACCCCGCAAGGCTTTAATATCAGCTTCTCATTTCCCCTGTGGATAGCTGTTTCCAAATACCACATTTTAAAAGATTTTAAACTGTTTCCAACTTAAACAAATGAAATAATAATTTCCGTCTCACAGGGGTATTTTTGTCATTTATCCCAAAAATCTCAAAAATCATCTAAAAATATAGTATGTAAGTGGAAAACACATATTTCTTAATCAAAAATAATTTTGGATGTCTAAAACATTCGTTTAAAATGGAATTATGACTGTTATAATAAAATAAAAACATTCAATAAAATATTCAATTTTCACATAAAACGATATTTTAAGAACACTGCATAAATAATTTTTATAGCGTAAAAGCAAAATAAATTCTTACATACCGTAATACAGATAACCAAAGTATAGAATTTAATTTACAGTGACACGTGGGCCCACGAATGACCAAAAGTATCAAAAGAAATGAACCTACAGTCTTTGGATGTGGCAAGTTCAACTGTAATCCTTGCCGATATCAGTTATCTACAATCTATTCTGAACCTGAAATGGGTGGAAATGAGGGTGGTGAGATTATAAAATCCCAGTGAGTAAACAAACATCACTCAAAATATCTAAAGTCGAGTAAAAAGAGACTATTAAAACATTTCATCAAACTGTAATTTATCATCTTTCAACTTATTTCAACCAAATGAAATCAATTTATTTAAAGCAAGTAATCAGCATGGCTTATGAATTTCTTAAAAAGCTTGGCTCATGCCAAAAATTATTATCATACTCAGTTATTTGGGATACCTTGGCCGAGGGCTATCCCAACTGAGTTCGCCAAGGCTATTAGAAAGTCATGTTTTTATTTTGAAAACATAGCCATTCCTTGACGTTGGCCGAGTTCCCCTTCACGAGGTGGTTTGGCGTGAAGTGAACTCTAAAAGTTATACCTCAGGAGTTACCCTACTCGCCTCTCCAACCGAGGTAAAAATATAACAGGATTCCGTGCCCCTCTAATAGGCTAGTCCACAGAATCTAGCCCACTGCAGCAGGTCAAACCCACCATACAATAAAATTTTGACAGCATGACAGGGCTAATATATTACTACCCAGCTTGCAAGGGTAAAATAAAGCAATTCATACAATTCATAAAAAACATAGCCCAGCCAGTCATACCAATACAATAACATAAGCCATTAATTCAATTTTAAATTTACAACATATCAGTGGTCTCCAATTACTCTATTTGCAAAATCGTTATTTCGTTTCAAGACAATTTATAAAATATTTTCATTTAAACTCATTTTGTTTACAAAACATAAAAATTTACCATTTGAACTCATTTTCATAAAATTCACCAAAACCGAATAAAAACATACTTTAGATAATTAAAATGATGGTAAGGTTACTCACCGTGTCTAGAGTGGGGATTTTTGAAATACTCAGACTACTAGTCCTCGGGTGCAATTCCTTTGCCTTTATCGGAGGACTCACCACCTTGACACAGTAAAAAATCGAGAAATTCACCACATTGGTAGTAAATTGAAATTAAACTAATTTAGACTACTAATGCTTGATATGGAATGCAAAAATGTCTAAATTTTTGCCTAAATGCGGTGTTAGCCTATTTCGATCTTTTACCCGATAAATTGATATACGCGTCCGTTTAAACTCCAAATTAATTTTTTTCAGTTTCTACACCTCAATTGCACCCAAATTGACTTAATGTCTCTCAGTGTGGTGCAAATTATCAGTCCCGATAATAAATTACGAAAATACCCCTAGTGGGTAAAAATTTGTATTTTTGCTCCGAAAATATCCATTATTTTTCTAGGCTCATAATTCATCATTATTCATCATAATTCCTCAAATAACCATCAAGATCAGCAGCCAATATTCCCCTAGAAAATTCAGCATAATGGGTTTCAATGGGAGAAAATTATATTTCTAGCTTATTTTTGCTATATTTCAATATAACTTAACTAAAATCACTTAATTCAATTAAAATCAACCAAAAATCAAGCTCAAAACTCATCCATGGAGGTTTGGCCAGCATGGGTGTCCATACCCACTTTCTAATTTTGCGTGGAAATGAGAAAAAAATGCATGGGTAGTGAAAATCACAAGGAAAATCAATGAAATTTACCTTTTTAATGCTTGATTTCTTGATTTCTCTTGATTTTCTCCAAATTTTTCAGGTAGGATTCTTGTTTTTTTTTTCCCCTTTTCTCCCCTGGTTTGGACAGCTGAAGAAGATGAGAATTCCGGAATTTTTACCTTTTTAAAGGCTAAAATAATATAATATTATTTTATTCATTTTTTTAATGTTTTATTAATTCCTTAAATTCTAGCCATCCATTTGTTTCCAAATTTTCACCATACACTTGTCCCAAATATCCATAGCTTAGGTAAAATTCTCAGACTTATCCAAAGTCTTGGTGGAGTAATTTTTGAAATTTACACTTTTACCCCCGTAAAAGTCAAAAATTACATTTTTGCCCCAAAAATTGAAAAATTGCCCATAGACATATTTTTCATCCCTTATACTCATACCATTCTCCAATTTGTCAAATTTGATCTAAATTCTCTCAAAATCTCAAATTTTGTCCGCGAGTGGCAAAATTACGATTTTGCCCCTACACTTTAGAAATCACTGGAATTAAACTTTTTCACTGCCAAACCCTCAAATTATACTCCAATACTCAAATCATACTCCAATAAGTCAAATGGGGCTAAAAAAATTCTTTTCTAAAAATTCCCATTGTGTCCTTGGGTGGCAAATGACCATTTTGCCCCTGGACAGTAAAAATTCTAGTTTGACTTCAAATTGATCCTCGAACTCCAAATCACCATATTAAACCATTCTGAGACTTTAATATTCTTAATTTCATTTTAAATTCTCTATTTGATCTAGTTCGAGACTTAAATTAACTTAATTGTACCATTTGGTACATTGTCGTCTTTTAACGATTTTTCTTTCAGGGCTTTCCAAGTATGCAAGCATATTGTCAATCATATGAATGACATGGAAAGTATTTTATAAGATCGGGCTTGACAACACTATCCCCCTTAAAATAAAATTTTGACCTCAAAATTTCATGTACTGAACTCAGAGAAAATGTGGGGGTATTGTTTTCTCATATAATGCTCGAATTCTTATGTCTTCCCCTTTATAGGGAATTTCGATTTGTTCACCTCATTTACCTCCAATTCAACTCAAGTATTTCGCTTATGTCTATTATTATCCTTTAAAATCAGATCAACAATAACCTTCACAATTATGATATCTTATATTGAGACATTAAGCATGCTTCTATTACTATCATTAAGCTTGAACCATAACTCCATCTCAATCATACCAATTTCGATCGCATTTTATTCTTATTTAGGTATACCAATCACTATCTTATTACTTCATTCCATATCAAACTTCTCGACTTTCATTCATTCATCCTATCCTCATACACTATTGTGTAGTTTACAACATCATTAACACGCCATACTCATTCCTGTACATATCCTCAGCGTTCAGGAAAATTAATGGCTTTAATTATTTCTACTTATTTCATGTTTACTTTGCATTTAGGAAATTTCAATCTTCTTAATCCTATTAATCCATCTCATATGGCTTAATCGTACTATAGATTATATTCCCTTAACTATTTCTCCAAAATTCCTTAGGTCACCATAAATCGTCTTCTGATAAGATTCTTAATCGTTACATTATCTATACAACTCATCAAATATATTGAGTTCAAATCTTGAACCACTAAAACCATTATTCATTTAGTTGGGTACATCACTACTCCACACATACATAAACATATACATTCAAATGTCTATATTCCTCATTATGTATACGAGTCTCTATTTTCAAATGCCTTCAGACTAATTTCTCTTAATTCATTCCCATCCACAATCAAGATTCAATAGAATAAGCTTCATAATTCATACAAATTCTCATCATGCCTGTGTATAGTTCCTCATCATTTATATACTTATATTCTCTTCTTATCGTTTCCAATTATATGCTTAAGTTTCCTTGTACTGTATATCATTGCATCACAATGTCATCTCCATTGAATTATAATCTATTATGCGTGTATGTTTTATAATCCCATTGGTATCTCAAATATTTATCTTGACTTGATCATTGCATCTTATGCAATACTACAATTCCTAAAAGTCATCCTTATTCCTCGATTATCCTTCATGTCTCCTATATATTGTATCCTTATTGCATTTCGATATTGATTTGTCACTTAAAACTCAGATTCATTTGAATCATGTATGCCTCATGCATTTTCGAATTCCAATTCCCATAATATATTAAGAAAGTTTCATTATCTGACTTCATTATCAAGGTTAACTTCTATCTTCCTTTATTCCACTCTTTCATATGAATATAACATCATTCTTCCTTAACTAATTTACAAATTGTACTTGAAATTACAAGACTTGAAACTAAATTCTCCTCAAGTACTTTTTAATGTTAATACTTATACCACTCTCAGCTTATAGCTTCCTTTTTATAACTACATAACTTAGTGCTTGCTTTCACAAGATCCATGGCAGAACTTCTCTTGAGTATTTCCTTAGGGATATTTATTTTAAATTTATGTCTCATAACATATGATCATTTAACCCGTAACTTAGCCATTTGGCTCCTTAGCAAGTTTCAAAGTCACGCATCTTATGCCCATCATGTATAACTTATAATTCTTTCTCAAGGGCGTGTAAACATTCTTGAAACACTTAATCACTTATTTACTCTTTTATACACCAAGTATATCATTTCCATAAAGGCATGCCCAACTACTCATGCTTCAATTTATCTCCATGGGTTTCTAGCATGTCACCTAGTTTACTTGTGTTGTTACTAATCCTTTCCTTTCAACAAGGTCAAGACAAGATCAGTATATTCTCATAACAATATTCTATATAAACTCATTTGCTATATCATTATTGAAATCTTTATTTACATTTTCCTCACTTGCTATTGACATCTCTTATCAGTATCTCATACATTCATCTAACCTTTCGCTCGCTTCCTCTTTAGTCTTTAACAAGACTTAATCTCTTGTCTTCTTTATTTCTTAAGATTTGACTTCAATCATCATATTATTCATCTTAACACTCCACATGTTAATTTATTTTTATGTAGCCATCTCAAAAATTCTCTAACTTTTCTTTCTCTTACATGCCAATATATATAAGGCAATAATAAAAAAAATAAAAAAAAAAACTTTGCAATTTCACTCATCATCTTTATCTTAATACCTCCCAATGCACTTAAGACTCCAAACAACAAAGCTTAGCATGAAAACCAATGACCATTCTTCAACTCGTGTGTTTCATCTTCATGCCACTCTCAATTTGCTCTGCTTTCTAGCCATTAGGGGTTCTTAACGTGACAGCGTTTGATAGTCAGTACTGTGGCGTTGCAACGGTTTGAATTCACTTTATCTTAGCAACTCTTCCACCTTTAAAGCTACTACCTCAATTATTCACAATCGTGTGGCTTCCCTTCGAGTCTATACCACAATTAGCAAGACTAACTTTCTATCACAAGTGTGAAATCAAAACATTGATTTAACGTATTTTTTTTTGCCACTAGCATTCATATATCTTTACCATAACATTTAATACGAGTTTGTTTAAGCAAAGATCTCCAAATTTATTCATAGCTACATGTATCTCAAATTGCTCATCACTTATCATCAGTCCATAAATCCCACTCGAAAATACCCTTTCCATATTGTATAGTGATTTCACCATATAGCATCACTGCACGATGTTCCTCCATTCTACTATCATGGATACTCCATAGAAATTAATTAAAAGATTTACGTACCCTAACTAATGCTAATTCCATTTAATCATATCTTAAATACTTCAAACTTGTAAATTACAACTCCAAATGTATGTCCATATATTGATAATCTTTATATATTTCATGATCATGAAAACTACAACTTACAAACTAGCTTTCTATCATACGTACTTTATTAGAGCACTAATTTCAACTTATTTAATCTACCCTTGGTGGTATGTCAAAATCATCCCTGTCTCGGTTGCAATCCAGAGGAATCTCTCCTCTGTATATCCGTATGAGCTGGTGGAGATGGAGCAGCTACCGTAGCCCGTCCTAACTGTGGACAATCTCTCCTAATGTGACCCAGTTGATCACAATGAAAACATCGTGCAGGCCCTCTGCACGGCCCAACATGATAATTCCCACAATTTCTGCATCTACGTGAACTTCCTGAAACAGAAGAGTTTTTGCCCCTGTTTGGTGGCTGACTAGAAGATACACTTAGATTTCTCCTTTTTGCTAACTCAGCTCGTAGACTCTTATTTTCATTCGCAAGCTTCTCGGCTCTTAAAGCCATTCGCACCACCTCTTTAGCCACGGTTGCGTCCGACTCACCCATAAAAGAAACACAATTATGTTGCCTAGCCTCTTTAAGCTTCTTAGAATCAGAAACATCCAGCACTGGTGGTGGGACAAGAGGTGGGGATGGTGGTACTGAAGGAGCAGCCAGAGGAACTGTAGGAAGAGCTTGACCAGCTTGAGCCTGGCCAGCAATAGCAGTAAAGAAGGCTGCTAATGCCTGAACTGCCTCAAGAGGCATAGCAGGAATACTAGTAAGTGGTAGAGGAGGTGGAGGATGTGGAGGAGTCTTGGTTTGTTCAGCAGTAGGTGCTGCCCGAATGGTGGATGCAGTCAATTCCTCCTCTATTGCACCTAACTGACGACGTTGGAAACGACCTCTTCCCCTTCCAGCTGATCTAGTGAAAGGTGGTTGTTCGCGTCGAGGAGACATAATAATCTATAATAGGGAACAAAGTGAGTTTAGGCAACCTCAGGCTCTATATGCTTATGCATGTATTTTATTCAACCTAACCTAACTTAACTCGGGGCCACACTGACACTGTAAATTTTTAAAACAGCTTTAAAATAACTTTAAACCCAAAACTCTAATCTTTCAAACCAACAGCTCTGATACCAACTTAATTGTCACGACCCGAAACTCCCATTGAGCCCGTGACAACCGTCGCGACGTCTCAATTTACATTCATTACCCGGAATGTCAACCGAGACCCCGCAAGGCTTTAATATCAGCTTCTCATTTCCCCTGTGGGTAGCTGTTTCCAAATACCACATTTTAAAAGATTTTAAACTGTTTCCAACTTAAACAAATGAAATAATAATTTCCGTCTCACAGGGGTATTTTTGTCATTTATCCCAAAAATCTCAAAAATCATCTAAAAATATAGTATGTAAGTGGAAAACACATATTTCTTAATCAAAAATAATTTTGGATGTCTAAAACATTCGTTTAAAATGGAATTATGACTGTTATAATAAAATAAAAACATTCAATAAAATATTCAATTTTCACATAAAACGATATTTTAAGAACACTGCATAAATAATTTTTATAGCGTAAAAGCAAAATAAATTCTTACATACCGTAATACAGATAACCAAAGTATAGAATTTAATTTACAGTGACACGTGGGCCCACGAATGACCAAAAGTATCAAAAGAAATGAACCTACAGTCTTTGGATGTGGCAAGTTCAACTGTAATCCTTGCCGATATCAGTTATCTACAATCTATTCTGAACCTGAAATGGGTGGAAATGAGGGTGGTGAGATTATAAAATCCTAGTGAGTAAACAAACATTACTCAAAATATCTAAAGTCGAGTAAAAGGAGACTATTAAAACATTTCATCAAACTGTAATTTATCATCTTTCAACTTATTTCAACCAAATGAAATCAATTTATTTAAAGCAAGTAATCAAGTATGGCTTATGAATTTCTTAAAAAGCTTGGCTCATGCCAAAAATTATTATCATACTCAGTTATTTGGGATACCTTGGCCGAGGGCTATCCCAACTGAGTCCGCCAAGGCTATTAGAAAGTCATGTTTTTATTTTGAAAACATAGCCATTCCTTGACATTGGCCGAGTTCCCCTTCACGAGGTGGTTTGGCGTGAAGTGAACTCTAAAAGTTATACCTCAGGAGTTACCCTACTCGCCTCTCCAACCGAGGTAAAAATATAACAGGATTTCGTGCCCCTCTAATAGGCTAGTCCACAGAATCCAGCCCACTGCAGCAGGTCAAACCCACCATACAATAAAATTTTGACAGCATGACAGGGCAAATATATTACTACCCAGCTTGCAAGGGTAAAATAAAGCAATTCATACAATTCATAAAAAACATAGCCCAGCCAGTCATACCAATACAATAACATAAGCCATTAATTCAATTTTAAATTTACAACATATCAGTGGTCTCCAATTACTCTATTTGCAAAATCGTTATTTCGTTTCAAGACAATTTATAAAATATTTTCATTTAAACTCATTTTGTTTACAAAACATAAAAATTTACCATTTGAACTCATTTTCATAAAATTCACCAAAACCGAATAAAAACATACTTTAGATAATTAAAATGATGGTAAGGTTACTCACCGTGTCTAGAGTGGGGATTTTTGAAATACTCAGACTACTAGTCCTCGAGTGCAATTCCTTTGCCTTTATCGGAGGACTCACCACCTTGACACAGTAAAAAATCGAGAAATTCACCACATTGGTAGTAAATTGAAATTAAACTAATTTAGACTACTAATGCTTGATATGGAATGCAAAAATGTCTAAATTTTTGCCTAAATGCGGTGTTAGCCTATTTCGGTCTTTTACCCGATAAATTGATATACGCGTCCGTTTAAGCTCCAAATTAATTTTTTTCAGTTTCTACACCTCAATTGCACCCAAATTGACTTAATGTCCCTCAGTGTGGTGCAAATTATCAGTCCCGATAACAAAATACGAAAATACCCCTAGTGGGTAAAAATTTGTATTTTTGCTCCGAAAATATCCATTATTTTTCTTGGCTCATAATTCATCATTATTCATCATAATTCATCATTATTCATCATAATTCCTCAAATAACCATCAAGATCAGCAGCCAATATTCCCCTAGAAAATTCAGCATAATGGGTTTCAATGGGAGAAAATTATATTTCTAACTTATTTTTGCTATATTTCAATATAACTTAACTAAAATCACTTAATTCAATTAAAATCAACCAAAAATCAAGCTCAAAACTCATCCATGGAGGTTTGGCCAGCATGGGTGTCCATACCCACTTTCTAATTTTGCATGGAAATGAGAAAAAAATGCATGGGTAGTGAAAATCACAAGGAAAATCAATGAAATTTACCTTTTTAATGCTTGATTTTCTCCAAATTTTTCAGGTAGGATTCTTGTTTTTTTTTTTTCCCCTTTTCTCCCCTGGTTTGGACAGCTGAAGAAGATGAGAATTCCGGAATTTTTACCTTTTTAAAGGCTAAAATAATATAATATTATTTTATTCATTTTTTTAATGTTTTATTAATTCCTTAAATTCTAGCCATCCATTTGTTTCCAAATTTTCACCATACACTTGTCCCAAATATCCATAGCTTAGGTAAAATTCTCAGACTTATCCAAAGTCTTGGTGGAGTAATTTTTGAAATTTACACTTTTACCCCCGTAAAAGTCAAAAATTACATTTTTGCCCCAAAAATTACATTTTTGCCCCAAAAATTGAAAAATTGCCCGTAGACATATTTTTCATCCCTTATACTCATACCATTCTCCAATTTGTCAAATTTGATCTAAATTCTCTCAAAATCTCAAATTTTGTCCGCGAGTGGCAAAATTACGATTTTGCCCCTACACTCTAGAAATCACTGGAATTAAACTTTTTCACTGCCAAACCCTCAAATTATACTCCAATACTCAAATCATACTCCAATAAGTCAAATGGGGCTAAAAAAATTCTTTTCTAAAAATTCCCATTGTGTCCTTGGGTGGCAAATGACCATTTTACCCCTGGACAGTAAAAATTCTAGTTTGACTTCAAATTGATCCTCGAACTCCAAATCACCATATTAAACCATTCTGGGACTTTAATATTCTTAATTTCATTTTAAATTCTCTATTTGATCTAGTTCGAGACTTAAATTAACTTAATTGTACCATTTGGTACATTGTCGTCTTTTAACGATTTTTCTTTCAGGGCTTTCCAAGTATGCAAGCATATTATCAATCATATGAATGACATGGAAAGTATTTTATAAGATCGGGCTTGACACAAAATCTCCCCTAAAACCCAAACAAACAAACTCTCTAAAAATCTCTTCCTAAAACAAACTAAAAAAATCCTAAAGCCAAACTACTTTGCTTCTCTCATTTTTCATTGTATATTTGTTTACTTTTTTTTTCTTTTTTTTTCTGGTTGTGAATTGTGGTTATGGCTGCTAGAAAACTTAGGGTTTCTTTTTTTGATTTTTGATGCTGCTAGGGGTTTTTTTGATGTTTGGTTGTCATTTTTTTTTTGTAGTTGCTACTGTAGCGCCTTTATACTCTATTACACTCTTGGGGATGCCATTTCCACCTTCTGTCAGACGTAAATTTTTTGTGTCTGGCACAACATTGTGCCTAGCAAGGTGTGTCCGCACCCTGCCAGTCGTACAACTTTTACATTTCTTTTTTTTTACTATTATTTTGTCCTCTATAATGTTTAATTAACACACAAAATGTCACGACCCGAAACTCCCATCAGGCCCGTGACAACCGTCGCGATGTCTCGATAAGCACTCATTACCCCGAATGCCGATCGAAACCTCGCAAAGCTTAGCATCAACTTCCGCATCTCCCCGGTGAGCGACAGTTATTAAATCTCACATTTCAAGAAAATCATAAGTCGTTTCCAAATCAAAACAATAAAATATTTTTATTTTTTTTGGCTCACTGGGACATTTTCGTCATTTTTCTTCAAAAATACCGAAACCCACCAAAAACATAGTGTAAAAGATAAATATGTTCATACATACTTTAAATTAAATAACTGAAGTATAAAATTACTTTTACAGTGACACTTGGGCCCCCAACTGACCAAGAAGGTGTAGGGCTACGAACCCTTACTTTCTAGGATGCAACTCCGAGATTAATTCTCGTCTTAATCAACTATCAACAAACTATCCTGAGCTTGAAAAATGGATAGGAAGAGGGGTGAGATTATGATTACATAATCCCAGTGAGTAAACAGACACCATCTAAACTATCTAAAGGCGAGTAAAGGGAGACAATTAAAAATAGTTCATTTCAGCAAATTTTTCACAACACGAATATTCATTTCAACCAAATAATCAATATGGCTCGTGAATTTCTCAAAACTTGGCTCTTGCCAAAATCATTCTCACGGGTACCTTTGTCAAGGTATCCCATTGAGACCGCCAAGGCTGTTAAATGTCCCATACCCATAAACATGTTTTCGCATCTGACACACAGTCGTTCCTTGGCGTTGGCTGAGTCTCACTCTCACGCGGTGGTTAACGTGAAGTGCACTCAAAAAGCCCACCTCAGGAGATACCCTATGCACCTCTACGACCGAGGTGAGATTATAAAGGAGTTTACCGTGCCCTTCTAATAGGCTAGTCCACGGAACCCCCCACCACTACAGTAGCTAATCTTTAATCCACTAATTGATTAAATCTCAATGGCATAGCATGGCAATTACATTACTAACCAATTTATCAAGATAAAACAGACAGTTCATATTTTTCAACACAAGTATAAATTCAGCCAATCATGCCAATTTATCACAAGCCATTTAATTTAAATCATAATTTTACAACACAAGTAGGCAGTCTCTAATTACTCTATTTTCAAAACCAGTATTCGATTTTCCAGAAAATTTATAAAATCATTTTATAAAATCACAATTTCTCCTAAAACATAGCAATTTACCATTTAAACCCATTTTCTATAAAATCACACAATTGTATAAAACTACTCTAGATAATTAAGATGATAATAAGTTCATTCACAGTATTAGGAGTAGAAATACTCCTATTTTCAGTCCGTGGATACAATCCTTTACCCGTATCCAATGGCTCACCACCTAACCATAATCCATGACACATATTCCAATTAAATTGTGTCTAACAGTCATAAGCTATTTCAGGCTCAATATATATGCATGATATGAAATGAAAAATGCACGGGTAGCCATCTAGACCCGGTATTGGCCTAAGTCGATTTTTCATCCGATAAATCGGCCAATGTGTCCAATTTCACTCCAACTTGCTCCATTTCTTTTCCAATCCCTCAATTCACCAGGCACAACTAATTAACACACAATTAGGCAAATTTATCTTCACTTTTCTTCTTAGAACTTTTGGCCATTGTGGTGCACTATCACTAAAAATTTTCCCATTCCATTTTCTCACCATAAATCATCATTTCATCAATTTTTCAACCAATTCACTTGATCACAAAATCAATTCATTACTTCTACACTTCACATAGGCTTCGGCCATTGAAGGTTCATGGGAAAAATGGATTCTTTTCTTATTGTTTTGTTTCTAAACATGTTTAACTAACTCTAAACACCAACATAACTCAAAATCAAACAATTCCAACATCTTTCTCTCTCCATACCCATTTTGACCAGCCATGATTTCATCATGAAAACATGTAATTTAACCATGAAAATTAAGAGAAAATGCATGGGTAAGGTAAATCTCTAGCAAAATCAAAGAAATTTTACCTTTGCTTGATCAAATCCTTGAATTCCAACACTTTCTCTTTGATTTTTTCCACCTAGGGTTTGTTCTTCCTTGGTTTCTCTTCTCTTCTGGTTTGGCTGATCACTATGGGAGAAATGGGCTGATTTTTTTGCCTTTTTATAAAGAAATAATAATATAATAAAAACATGACACATGGCATTTCCTTATTGATTCAAATTTTAAATATTTGACTTTTAATTCTTTAATTCTCCACCACACATTTCTCATGTTTATCTATTTCCATGATGAATAAAATCCCTTGGTCTTGACAAGTGTTGGGGGTGAAAATTTACCGATTTACCCCCGAGGTGGTAAAATTATCATTTCGCCCTTATACTCCAAATTATATTGAAATTAAAATTTTTCACTTCTAAACTTCAAATCATACTCCAATAAGTCAAATGAGGCCAAAAAATCTTTTCTAAAAATTTTCATTTTGTCCCAAAGTGGCAAATGACCATTTTGCCCTTAGATAATGAAAATTATGATTTGACTCCAAATTGATCCTCGAACTCCGAATTACCATTTTGAGTCATCCCTGAACCGTGAAACTCTTAATTTCACCTTAAAATTCCTATTTGAACTAGTTCGAGGCTTAATCGACTTAATGGTATCATTAGGGGCAATATCGTCTTTTAACGATTCCTCGAACTTTCTAAATATGCAAACATTCTATTGAGCATGTAAATGACGTCGTAATTATTTTATAGAACAGGGTTTGACACAAAACAAATAAATAATACCAATAATGAAAAAGTATAGTATCTACAGTTGCCCCTCTTTGCACATTTTGGTAATCCGAAATACTACAAAGACGTAGACACTGTACTTGACCTAATTTATTAATTCTTCTTTTGAAGCTTTTTCTTTTTTTTTTTGAAAGAAAATTAAGAACTCTTCTTAAGAAAGCTCCACAATTTTAAAGAAAATAAATGATTACCCGATGGTTTTGGAGATGTATCCAGAGGTTTTTTTAAAAAAATGTACTCAGAAGTTTTGAGAGAAAAATGTGGCTTCTAAAAAATGAGGCAACGTAACTTTAAAAAATTTTGAAACTATTACCAAGAGGCTTTGGAAATGTACCTGGAGGTTTTGAGAAAATGTACTTGGAGGCTTTATAGAATGTACCCGAAGGTTTTAAGAATGTATCCAGAGGTTTTGAAAATGTACTCAGAGGTTTTAGAAAATACACCCGAAAGTCTTAAAAACTACACCCGAAGGTTTTAAGAGAAAAATGTGGCTCCTAAAAAATGAGGCAACGTAACTTTAAAAAATTTTGAAACTAATTACCCGGAAGCTTTGGAAATGTACCTGGAGGTTTTGAGAGAATATACCCTGAGGCTTTATAGAATGTACTCAAAGGTTTTAAGAATGTACTCGGAGGTTTTAAAAATGTACCCGAAAGTTTTAGAAAATACACCCGAGAGTCTTAGAAAATACACTATGAGGTTTTAAGAGAAAAATGTGGCTCTTCAAAACTAAGGCAATGTAACTTTAAAAATCTTGAAACTAATTACCCGGAGGTTTTGAGAGAAAAATGTGGCTCCTAAAAACTGAGGCAACGTAACTTTAAAAATGTTGATATTAATTATCTAAAATTTTTCAAAATGGTTCTCAAATTAATCAAAGCTTGATGTCTTTGCATGGTTTTTTGTGTTGCATGGATTTTTACCTTTCCTAAAGCATAGAAATATGTGTGAATGTTGATTATTGCTTAGAAAATTTCCAACCTCACTGTTGCATGGTCATGTGCATGCATGCATGATTGCATGACAAGAGGAAAAATTACCTTTATCTCATCATTTTATTTCAGTGTCTTCCTCTATTGAAAGCCATTCTTCCTATCTTTGCATGCTCTTCTATGATTTTTTTGTGCAATTGCCAATCACTTTATCACAAAAAAAACTTTCTTACTAGTCTTGTCATATCATTCCCAATTCTTGAAGTTATTTCCCGAAGATGGATATCCCTATGAGATCGTATATTAATTCAAATTTGATTTCAAAGGTTCCATACCTTTTGATCCTTGAGAAAAGATTCACAAAAATGCTTGTCTCATCATTTAAAACTTTTGATCTTCATATTACAATAGTAGAAGTTACTTTACAAAAATGCAAAATCCTCTATTATTTTCAGAGCATCCTGAATTTTGATAAAATTGCCCTACATAATCAATTTTTTATGACTAAAGGTAATTAAAGCTTAGAACATAACTGAGTCAATTTGACATTTTTCCAATGTGTGATACTTGAATCTCTTGAAAATTGATGATTACTATTTGAAATGATTTTTGATGAGGCAAATGACAATTTGGTCTTTCAAATGGATTGGATGGTTTAACACATCAAGGTCTTGGTCTACAATAAAAGTTTTTTCACCATTTCATGGGGGAAAGAAGAAAAGTTGAAATTTCTTTGTCTAAACTCACAAATGTATAGTGATTTAGGATCAAATTTTGCAAAAAGATACTTTTCAAATCACAATCAAATTTGACACTCTCTAATTCTCATGATGTGTGGCAAGATGATAAATGTCAAGACCAACTATTACAAGCTTAGTATTGTAGAAGGCTATTTTGAAATAGATAGGCTCAAAATTCAGTATGGAGTTTTTCAATAGATCTTGAATCTTTAAGGGTGCTTGAGAGTCTTAAAAAGTGTCCAACGCATTCTAGCTGCCTTGAAATGGTTCCTCTTTAGTGCTTCTTATTATTGCCTTAGTTAAAATCATGAGTGGCTTCATAAGTTCCCATCTTCACTCTAGACTACCCTTTCGGGTTTTCACCCTAGAGTTTCATCTTTTTCACTAACTTTTCTCTTTTTTTTTCTTTTTTCTTTCTCTTTTTTTTTTATTGTTCCATCATGCACTTAAAAAATTTAAACTTGATCCAAAATGACTTAAGGGATTCAAGAAGGCAATTTTAGCAAAGAAAATAAGTCAAGGTCTCATCTTCTATGTGATGATCTCTTTCTATAAGATAGCTCTTCAATTTAAGTATCCATACTTGATCAAAATGGACTTCTTCAAGCACGTAATGTAGGCTATGGTTAAGGGTTATGAAAAAATTGGATACAAAAGCCTAAAACATGTATTTAAAGGTGATTAAACCAAGGATTATTTATTACCGCGCTAAGGACTCTTTTAAGACATTTATCCTTTTTCAAAGCATACTTTTTCCACCATTTCTCTTCTCTGTTTTTTCTTTCTTCCTTTCTTTTTCAATTTTCATTTTCATTTCATTTTTTTCTTTTTTATTTCAATCTTCATATTGATGGATTGAGTTCGAAACTTTCAAGAACTCAAATTCGCATCTACTCCCCATAATATAAAAGATGTTCATTTTTCCCTCAATGAATCTTCTATCATCCATGCTTTTGACAGAAATTTTTCTTCATAATTGCCCCATAATGTGGGAGGTGATCCTTGGTTGAGGTGCATTTTAGAGACAATTTAATAGGCTCAAAAGGGTAGCAAGTGGATAATTTCTCATTTGTGAAGGGACAATGAAACATGGCAAAAGTTTAGAGATCGGCATGGGCAATTGGCGAAGGTTTGGTTTTGGAAATGATTGAGGCATAAGTCGAGGTGTGGGTGCTTTTACATGAAAAATTGGTTATAGAATTAGTTGATAGGGATACAAGTTATGATTTAGAGTGAGGTAGAAAGGTTGGTATGTGGGATGAAGACGGTATGGATTGATGCCCCATGGTTGCTCTTCACATGTAATAACTAGTGCCTCATTTTTCCTTTTCTTTGAGGCATTACAATTTTCCATGCTACTGACACTATTCTCTTCAATTTTACCCTTCTTAATTTCATTCTTAATCATCTCTCTTGAAATCACTATGTCAGTGAAGTTCTTGGTAGCATTTTCGATTAGCCTATCATAGTATAGTGGTGGTAGAATACCAATAAAAAACATTGTTGTTTCTTTTTCAGTGAGAGGTGGTTGAACCTGAGCAGCAACATCTCTCCATCTTTAAACGTATTCCTTAAAACTTTTAGTGTCTCTCTTCTCCATGTTTTGCAAAGAAAGTTTATCCGGGGCCATGTCCAAGACATGTTTGTATTAGACTAAGAATGCTCTTGCAAGATCTTTCCAAGAACTAATATGATTCCTATCCAATTGAGCACGCCATTTAGCTGCAGACTTTGTTAGGCTATTTTGGAAATAATGAATCAAGAGTTTATCATCATGTGCATGTGCTGCCATCTTCTGACAATATATAACGATATGGGCTTTTGGGCATTTGGTTCCATCATATTTCTCAAAATCTAGTACTTTTAACTTAGGTGGGATAATCACATCAGGTACCAAACACAAGTCTATTGCATCAACAGAACCATAGATGTCCATCCTTTCAATAGCTTTAAGGTGCTTATCCAAAAGGTCATGCTTTTGCTGCATTCATAACTATTTCTTTAGCTCAGAAGATTTTACTTTCAATTTTTCTTACTTTCCAGGATTATCTAAGTCAAGATAGGAGTTTGGTCAAAGAAATTTGCCCCTAAAAATGACATAATTTGCCCTTTCACCTACAATTAGCTCTGTCTTTGCAAACCTAATGATCCTTCGAAAGACCTTTCCTCTTTACTACCAATCATCATCTCCATTAACCTTTCCAACTGTTCCTTTATCTCGTCCTAACGTTTCTCGAACTCGTCGATTCGTTTTGACTGCTCATTTCCCATGATTTTAATTTGAGTCCACATATCGCACAAACAGCTCAAGGCCTTTCTTGAGCTTTTATCTTTTCACAAAATGGAAACAAATTAGATTGAGCGATAAGTTATACCTTACTAAAGATCTTCCTAAATATACTCTTTCTTCATACAAAACTTAGGAAAATATCTTTTATCCTATGTAACCAATAACATTGTTGCCTTTCCTTTCATTGTATGTAGCGAAGTCAAATGACAGTACTTACAAACAAGTGGATGAACGATAAATGCATGGGTGTCAAAATCAATTGATTTTTAAATGCATGGTAAGATGACTTATGAGTCAATAGATGATGAATGATTCAGGGCACCTTTTATGCATGATGAGATTACAACAAAATCTAAGTTGTGTAAAACATTTATTTTTCCATTAATCATCATTTTTTTGTTGTTTTTTTTTTTTTTGTTTTTGAGAAATCCTCCTTGTTGTTATGAAACAAAATTCAGAATATGCTTAAACAGAATTTGAAAAGTCAATAATTGATACATTTGATCCAAATTATGATAATTTTCTTGCATCATTCAAGGAACACATTCATTTTCTAATAATTGTTCACTAACATAAATCCATTTTTGTACAAACTTCAAAAGAGGTTAAGCACAACCATGTCTAAACATCAAATGTCCTAAAACCTTAAAAACTTTTACTCAAAAAGAAAAAGTCCCAATAAAGTCCACTTTTGCCACCTAGACGCCTATTTGGACATCTTATCACCCTGCCCGACCATCTTTGTTGGATCAAACCACTTTGCATCTATCAATGTTTGTACCTTATGCTTGAATGTAGTACAATCTTCAATAGAATGTCTCATGACTCCACCATGATCATCGCATCTTGCATTTGGATTATACCACTTTAGAAATGGAGGTTTCAAGGGTTCCATAGGCATAGCAGCAACAAGGTGATCCTGAACCAATTGGTGAAAAAGTTCTCCATAAGAAATGGCAATGGGATCCAACTGTTTATGTAGTTTCTTTTTGGATGACACCTAGGTAAGAAGCATGGGTGGTAGGTGATGGTGTGAACAATTGAGCTTGATGAGCTTGTTGAAAAAATGGTCAAAAGGTGTTTGGGCAAGGGTGCAAACTTGGATGCATACCAATATTCATGGGTTGAAAAGTTGGTCGAAAAATGGTAGGTTGGAAGTGTCACGACCCGGAACTCCCCATCGAGCCCGTGACAATCGCTCGAAGCCTCGACAAACATTCTTCACCCCGAATGTCAATCGAAACCTCGCAAGGCTCTCGTATCAGCTTTCGCACTTCCCTGGTGAGCAATAGTTATCAAATAATCAAAATACGAAGGATTACAAATCATTTCCAAATCATAACATAATATATATTTTTTTGCTCACAGGGGCATTTTCGTCATTTTTGTCGAAAACCTCGAAACTTACTAAAAATGTAGTAGGTAAGCCGAAAATATATATTTAATGATTTAAAAAAAATTAAGTATCTAAAACGTTCATTTGAAGTGAAAATTTGACCATTTGAATATAATAAAATATTCAATAAAATAAACTATTTTCTTGTAAAATAATTTTCATAAAACTATTGGTACATAATTCTTATAGCGCAAAAGTTAATTATATTCATATATACTATAAAGCAAATAACCAAAGCATAAAATTTCTTTTACAGTGACACGTGGGCCCACATCTAACCAAAATGCATCGGAAGCTGGAAACCTACAGCTTTTACCGATTTGAGTCCAAATGAAGGTCCTTGTCAAGTCAGCTAACTATGGAATTCCCCGAGCCTGAAATGTGAGGAAATGAGGGTAGTGAGATTATAAAATCTCAGTGAGTAAACAGATACCATCCAAACTATCTAAAGTCGAGTAAATGGAGACAATTAAAATAAATCATCATATTGTAATTTCATTACCTTTCAACTCATTTCAACCAAATAAAATCAATTCATAAAAATCGAGTAATCAACTTGGCTTATGAATTTCTTAAAACTTTGGCTCGTGCCAAAACTCATACTCGGTGATACCTTGAGCAGGGCATCCAACCGAGTCCGCCAAGGCTGTTAAAATTTTGTATACACTTAAAATATATTTTAGTTTGAGAAAAATACAGCCGTTCCTTGGCATTGGCTGAGTTCCCCTTCACGTGGTGGTTTGGCGTGAAGTGAACCCTAAACTTTACCCTAGGAGATACCCTACGCGCCTCTCCGTTCGAGATAATAATATAATAGAGTTTACCGTGCCCCTCTAATAGGCTGTTCCACGGAACCCCTTCTGCAGTAAATAATTAATATATAATCCACCAATCAATAAAATTCATTCTAGCATGACATGGCAATTTATCGCAACCTAGCCTCTCAAGACTGAATACACAGTATAAATAATTCTAACACCAAAATCAGTTTAGCCATTCATGCTCATTTATTGTCATAAGCCATTCAATTCAAAACCATAAATTTGCAACACAAACTAGCAGTCTCTAATTACTCTATTTTCAAAACAAATATTCGATTTTCCAGAAAATTTATAAAATCATTTTATAAAATTACAATTTCTCTTAAAACATAGCAATTTACCATTTAAACCCATTTTTCATAAAATCACACAATTGTATAAAACTACTATAGATAATTAAGACGATAATAAGTTCACTCACAATTCTATGAGTCGATATACTCCTAATCCCAATCTCCAAGCACAATTTTTGTACTTTTACCAGTGTACTTTGCTCACCACCTATCCACAATGTACAATACATAATTCATCACATCAATGCTTGATCATTATAAAATCAATTCAGGCTCGGTATATATACATGATATGATATATAACTTATCAGACTACCGTTTAAATGAGGTGCTTACCTAATTCGGCCTATTATCTCCAATTTAACTCCAAATCAATTCTTCTTACTTTCTACACTCCAATTATACTTAAATTACATTAGTGACTGTGAATGAGATTCAATTTATCAATCTCGATAGCAAATTACGAAAATACCCCTAGTGGGTAAAAATTCATATTTTTGCTCTGAAAATTCCCATTATTTTTCTAGACTCATAATTCATCATTATTCATCATAATTCATCAAATAGACATCAAGATTATCAGCCAATATTTCCCTAGAAAATTCGGCCAATAATGGTAATGGAGGAAAATAAATTCTTTTCTTGTTGTTTTATTCCTAAATATGCTAAACTAACTTAAAACACTAACATAACTTAAATCCAAATTAATCTAACAATTTTCTCTCTCTTAACCCATTTTTTCAGAATTGAATTCATCATGAAAACATGTAATTTAATCATGAAAAATAAAGAAAAATGCTTGGGAATAAGAAAACTCAAGCTTAATAGAAAAAATCTCACCTTTTTCACTTAATTTCCTTGAAAATTCACACTTTTTCTTTGATTTTCTCTCTCTAGGATTTTGTTTTTATTTTCTCTCTCTTCTTGCTGGTTTGGCCGGCCATGGGGTGGAAGATGAGCTGATTTTTGTGCCTTTTAAAAAGGAAAATAATAAATTAATAAAGGCATGACACGTGGCATCATGTCATTGGCCCATTTTTAAAACTTTAAAAATTTTAATCCTTTTTATCTCCACCACACAATTAGTCAACGGTCAAAATGAGGATAAAGGAAGACCATGTGCTGGAAAAATGTCCTGGTGGTGGAAAATTACAATTTTGCCCCTGGGGTGACAAAATTACCATTTTACCCTTTTACTCCAAATTATACCGAAATTAAAATTTTTCACTTCTAAACCTCAAATCTTACTCCAATAAGTCAAATGGGGCCAGAAAAATATTTTCTAAAATTCTCATTTTGTCTCCAAGTGGCAAATGACCATTTTACCCCTAGAAAACGAAAATTCTGGTTTGACTCCAAATGGATCCTCAAACTCCGAATCACCATATTAAACTATTCTGGGACTTTAAATTCTTAATTTCATCATGAATTCTCTATTTGATCTAGTTCGAGGCTTAAATCAACTTTGTTGTACGTCTAGGTACAATATCGACTTTTGTAAGTTTTTCGAGACTCTCTTAGCATGCAAACATGCTATCCATCACATGTATGTCATGACAAATATTTTTATAGAGTCGGGCTTGTCATCTTCTCCCCCACTTGGATCAACCATATGATCCTTCTTCATGACTGATTTCGACATCAAGCTAAATATTAATATTTTAATATTATTTCATTAATAAAATATTATTTTATTCTAAAAATTTTATCTTGTCTCCTTGGTATCCAAAATACCTTATTATGCCTCACTTGACTTCCAAATCGCCTTTTATCTCACAAATTCTCCTCCGATAAAATTATTATTATTTTATTATTATTTTCTCACTTTCGAAATATTTTATCCTAAACTACTCATTTCATCTTTTATCACTTTTAAACATTTTAATTGACCTCAATTTGCATTCGATCAACTTTATTTATCACCATATCAAAGTATGGTGTATTTCAAGAAGTATGTGCTCGATGGCAAACCATTGTTTGAAGGTGATGTAGGGCCTAGAGGTCCGATATTGGATATTGAGCTCTTTAATTCAATCATTTGCATATTCAACTCGTCCATCCTTTTCATAACCTTTTCTAAACCCTAATCTTTACTTGGGTCACTAAGTGAAATGTTGGTCCTATCAAAAACAAATCGACCTTCCTTCAATGGTCGCTTGAGGCGTGGTTCAGTTTGTAGCGATTGGAATTCTTGAGGGTGAATTCCATTGGTTTTGTTGAGACATTCAACCATTTTCATCAATTTGGCAATCTATTCTTTCATCTCTCGAAGATCATGTCCGAACTCTTCTTGATTGCGCTCTAGTGTGCTTATCCTTGCTTCCAATTGATGTTCCATATCCTTCAACCCCCTTAACTCAAATCAAATAAATTAGAAAAGAATTTTGAAATTTGACTGGAACCTTTCTAGATGTTTTCCATAAATGTGGATTTGTTCTATTTCCTTCAAACCTAATAAAATTGTGTGGTTCTTTATTATGGGAATAAATATAGCTAGAAATAAAGAAAAGATGAATACATGGATATGGATGCAAATATGTCATGTGTATGAATGCATGAAATGTAATGATGCTTTGATGAATGGATGAAGTGATATGCAATGGAGTACCCCCAAAATGTAAGAAAATTTAAACACTACACATGTAATGCGAGTACAATAAAAACCATTTTATTAAAAATCATGTAAAATGAGAAGTGGAAGATCTATTCAAAATTAAAATCTTTTTTTCTCTTTTTTTTTTTAATGTAATGAAAGAAATGAAAAACCCTTTTTATTTCTCTTTTCATTCCTATTTAAATGGAAGACCTTTGTTTTTCTTTGTTTTTCTTTTTTTTTTTAAATATCACTTGAAGAAAAGAACTATTTTTTTTGTTATTTATTTTATATATATTTTTTAGACTAACCAAGATGTCGTTTGAGGAGTAATAGTCAACATTATTATCAATATTGATATCTTCATTAGCTTTACATTTATTCATTTTTTTCTTTTTTTTTCATAATGTTATACAAGAAATCAAAATAGAGAGACTGAGAAGTATTCCTTCATGTGTTCCTATTTAAGAGTACATTCTCACGGGTAAGGCTCTACCTAGAAGAAGGTTGCTCATAGTATTCTATATGTTGAGTTTGGATTATGAACGAAGCTAAAGATTCCCAAATCGTTCCTCACTATCGTCCATGCAGACTAGTAAGGCACCCCGGTCCTTACCCATTGCAAGCTTCGAACGGATTAGGTTTGATCTGAGTGGGAGTCTTCACTAACCCGTGCAAAGGTTATCACCTCACGAGAGCGTATCTACTAAACTCCCTCCTAAAAATGGACATAGCTCGGGTAAAGGGCTTATGCATGAATGTAAAATGTGTTGTGTGTGTGAAGGAATATATCGATTTTGGACTAATAATCTCACATCCCTCTATCCTAAATTCCCATAATTATTAAAAGCAATAAAGTAATAATAGCAATGTCACGACCCGAAACTCCCATCGAGCTCGTGACAACCGCCGCGACGTTTCGATCGACATTCATTACCCGGAATGTCAACCGGAACCCCGCAAGGCTTTAATATCAGCTTCTCATTTCCCTTGTGGGTAACTGTTTCCAAATACCACATTCTAAAAGATTTTAAACTGTTTCCAACTTAAACAAATAAAATAATAATTTTCGTCTCACAGGGATATTTTGGTCATTTATCTCAAAAATCTCAAAATCATCTAAAAATATAGTATGTAAGTGGAAAACACATATTTCATAATCAAAAATAATTTTGGATGTCTAAAACATTCGTTTAAAATGGAATTATGACTGTCATAATAAAATAAAAATATTAAATAAAATATTCAATTTTCACATAAAACGATATTTTAAGAACACTGCATAAATAATTTTTATAGCGTAAAAGCAAAATAAATTCTTACATACCGTAATACAGATAACCAAAGTATAGAATTTAATTTACAGTGACACGTGGGCCCACGAATGACCAAAAGTGTCAAAAGAAATGAACCTACAATCTTTGGATGTGGCAAGTTCAACTGTAATCCTCGCCGATATCAGTTATCTACAATCTATTCTGAGCCTGAAATGGGTGGAAATGAGGGTGGTGAGATTATAAAATCCCAGTGAGTAAACAAACATCACTCAAAATATCTAAAGTCGAGTAAAAGGAGACTATTAAAACATTTCATCAAACTGTGATTTATCATCTTTCAACTTACTTCAACCAAATGAAATCAATTTATTTAAATCAAGTAATCAGTATGGCTTATGAATTTCTTAAAAAGCTTGGCTCATGCCAAAAATTATTATCATACTGAGTTATCTGGGATACCTTGGCCGAGGGCTATCCCAACTGAGTCCGCCAAGGCTATTAGAAAGTCATGTTTTTATTTTGAAAACATAGCCGTTCCTTGGCGTTGGCCGAGTTTCCCTTCACGTGGTGGTTTGGCCTGAAGTGAACTCTAAAAGTTATACCTCGAGAGTTACCCTACTCACCTCTCCAACCGAGGTAAAAATATAACAGGATTCCGTGCCCCTCTAAGAGGCTAGTCCATAGAATCCAGCCCACTGCAGCAGGTCAAACCCACCACACAATAAAATTTTGACAGCATGACAGGGCTAATATATTACTACCCAGCCTGCAAGGGTAAAATAAAGTAATTCATACAATTCATAAAAAACACAGTCCAGCCAGTCATGCCAATACAATAACATAAGCCATTAATTTAATTTTAAATTTACAACATATCAGTGGTCTCCAATTACTCTATTTTCAAAATTGTTATTTCGTTTCAAGACAATTTATAAAATATTTTCATTTAAACTCATTTTGTTTACAAAACATAAAAATTTACCATTTGAACTCATTTTCATAAAATTCACCAAAACCGAATAAAAACATACTTTAGATAATTAAAATGATGGTAAGGTTACTCACTGTGTCTAGAGTGGGGATTTTTGAAATACTCAGACTATTGGTCCTCGAGTGCAATTCTCTTGCCTTTATCGGAGGACTCACCACCTTGACATAGTACAAAATCGAGAAATTCACCACATTGGTACTAAATTGAAATTAAACTAATTTAGACTACTAATGCTTGATATGGAATGCCAAAATGTCTAAATTTTTACCTAAATGCGGTGTTAGCCTATTTCGGTCATTTACCCGATAAATCGATATACGCGTCCGTTTAAACTCCAAATTAATTTTTTCATTTTCTATACCTCAATTGCACCCAAATTGACTTAATGTCCCTCAATGTGGTGCAAATTATTAGTCCCGATAGCAAATTACGAAAATACTCCTAGTGGGTAAAAATTTATATTTTTACTCCGAAAATTCTCATTATTTTTCTAGGCTCATAATTCATCATTATTCATCATAATTCCTCAAATAAACATCAAGATCCACAGCCAATATTCCCCTAGAAAATTCGGCATAATGGGTTTCAATGGGAGAAAATTATATCTCTAGCTTATTTTTGCTATATTTCAATATAACTTAACTAAAATCACTTAATTCAATTAAAATCAACCAAAAATCAAGCTCAAAACTCATCCATGGAGGTTTGGCCAGCATGGGTGTCCATACCCACTTTCTAATTTTGCATGGAAATGAGAAAAAAATGCATGGGTAGTGAAAATCACAAGGAAAATCAATGAAATTTACCTTTTCAATGCTTGATTTCTTGATTTCTCTTGATTTTCCCCAAATTTTCAGGTAGGGTTCTTATTTGTTTTTTCCCCCTTTTCTCCCCTGGTTTGGACAGCTGAAGAAGATGAGAATTCTGGAATTTTTACCTTTTCAAAGGCTAAAATAATATAATATTATTTTATTTATTTTTTTAATGTTTTATTAATTCCTTAAATTCTAGCCATCCATTTGTTTCCAAATTTTCACCATACACTTGTCCCACATATCCATAGCTTAGATAAAATTCTCAGACTTATCCAAAGTCTTGGTGGAGTAATTTTTGAAATTTACACTTTTACCCCCGTAAAAGTAAAAAATTACATTTTTAACCCAAAAATTGAAAAATTGCCCATAGACATATTTTTCATCCCTTATACTCATACCATTCTCCAATTTGTCAAATTTGATCTAAATTCTCTCAAAATCTCAAAATTTGTCCGCGGGTGGTAAAATTACGATTTCGCCCCTACACTCTAAAAATCACCGAAATTAAACTTTTTCACTGCCAAACCCTCAAATTATACTCCAATACTCAAATCATACTCCAATAAGTCAAATGGGGCCAAAAAATTTCTTTTCTAAAAATTCTCATTGTGTCCTTGGGTGGCAAATGACCATTTTACCCCTAGACAGTAAAAATTTCAGTTTGACTCCAAATTGATCCTCGAACTCCAAATCACCATATTAAACGATTCTGGGACTTTAATATTCTTAATTTCCTTTTAAATTCTCTATTTGATTTAGTTCGAGGCTTAAATTAACTTAATTGTACCATTTGGTACATTGTCGTCTTTTAACGATTTTTCTTTCGGGGCTTTCCAAGTATGCAAGCATATTGTCAATCATATGAATGACATGACAAGTATTTTATAAGGTCGGGCTTGACAACACTACCCCCCTTAAAATAAAATTTTGACCTCAAAATTTCATGTACTGAACTCAGAGAAAATGTGGGGGTATTGTTTTCTCATCTAATGCTCGACTTCTTATGTCCTCCCCTTTATAGAGAATTTCAATTTGTTCACCTCATTTACCTCCAATTCAACTCGATTACTTCACTTATGTCTATTATTATCCTTTAAAATCTTATCAACAATAACCTTCACAATTATGATCTCTTATATCGAGACACCAAGCATGCTTCTATTACTATCATTAAGCTTGAACCATAACTCCATCTCAATCATACCAATTTCGATCGCATTTTATTCTTATTTAGGTATACCAATCACTATCTTATTACTTCATTCCATATCAAACTTCTCGACTTTCATTCATTCATCCTATCCTCATACACTATTGTGTAGTTTACAATATCATTAACACGCCATACTCATTCCTGTACATATCCTCAGCGTTCGAGAAAATTAATGGCTTTAATTGTTTCTACATATTTCATGTTTACTTTGCATTTAGGAAATTTCAATCTTCTTAATCCTATTAATCCATCTCATATGGCTTAATCCTACTATAGATTATATTCCCTTAACTATTTCTCCAAAATTCCTTAGGTCACCATAAATCGTCTTCTGATAAGATTCTTAATCGTTACATTATCTATACAACTCATCAAATATATTGAGTTCAAATCTCGAACCACTAAAACCATTATTCATTTTAGTTGGGTACATCACTACTCCACACATACATATACATGTACATTCAAATGTTTATATTCCTCATTATGTATACAAGTCTCTGTTTTCAAATGCCTTCAGACTAATTTCTCTTAATTCATTCCCATCCACAATCAAGATTCAATAGAATAATCTTCATAATTCATACAAATTCTCATCATGCCTGTGCATAGTTCCTCATCATTTATATACTTATATTCTCTTCTTATCATTTCTAATTATATGCTTAAGTTTCCTTGTACTGTATATCATTGCATCACAATGTCATCTCCATTGAATTATAATCTATTATGCGTGTATGTTTTATAATCCCATTGGTATCTCAAAAATTTATCTTGACTTGATCATTGCATCTTATGCAATAGTACAATTCCTAAAAGTCATCCTTATTCCTCGATTATCCTTCATGTCTCCTATATATTGTATCCTTATTGCATTTCGATATTGATTTGTCACTTAAAACTCAGATTCATTTGAATCATGTATGCCTCACGCATTTTCGAATTCCAATTCCCATAATATATTAAGAAAGTTTCATTATCTGACTTCATTATCAAGGTTAACTTCTATCATCCTTTATTCCACTCTTTCATATGAATATAACACTATTCTTCCTTAACTAATTTACAAATTGTACTTGAAATTACAAGACTTGAAACTAAATTCTCCTCAAGTACTTTTTAATGTTAATACTTATACCACTCTCAGCTTATAGCTTCCTTTTTATAACTACATAACTTAGTGCTTGCTTTCACAAGATCCATGGTAGAACTTCTCTTGAGTATTTCCTTAGGGATATTTATTTTAAATTTATGTCTCACAACATATGATCATTTAACCCATAACTTAGCCATTTGGCTCCTTAGCAAGTTTCAAAGTCACGCATCTTATGCACATCATGTATAACTTATAATTCTTTCTCAAGGGTGTTTAAACATTCTTGAAACACTTAATCACTTATTTACTCTTTTATACACCAAGTATATCATTTCCATAAAGGCATGCCCAACTACTCATGCTTCAATTTATCTCCATGGGTTTCTAGCATGTCACCTAGTTTACTTGTGTTGTTACTAATCCTTTCCTTTCAACAAGGTCAAGACAAGATCAGTATATTCTCATAACAATATTCTATATAAACTCATTTGCTATATCATTATTGAAATCTTTATTTACATTTTCCTCACTTGGTATTGACATCTCTTATCAGTATCTCATACATTCATCTAACCTTTCGCTCGCTTCCTCTTTAGTCTTTAACAAGACTTAATCTCTTATCTTCTTTATTTCTTAATATTTGACTTCAGTCATCATATTATTCATCTTAACACTCCACATATTAATTTATTTTTATGTAGCCATCTCAAAAATTCTCTAACTTTTCTTTCTCTTACATGCCAATATATATAAGGCAATAAAAAAAAAACTTTGCAATTTCACTCATCATCTTTATCTTAATACCTCCCAATGCACTTAATACTCCAAACAACAAAGCTTAGCATGAAAACCAATGACCATTCTTCAACTCGTGAGTTTCATCTTCATGCCACTCTCAATTTGCTCTTGCTTTCTAGCCATTAGGGGTTCTTAACGTAACAGCGTTTGATAGTCAGTACTATGGCGTTGCAACGGTTTGAATTCACTTTATCTTAGCAACTCTTCCACCTTAAAGCTACTACCTCAATTATTCACAATCGTGTGGCTTCCCTTCGAGTCTATACCACAATTAGCAAGACTAACTTTCTATCACAAGTGTGCGATCAAAATATTGATTTAACGTATTTATTTTGCCACTAACATTCATATATCTTTACCATAACATTTAATACAAGTTTGCTTAAGCAAAAATCTCCAAATTTATTCATAGCTACATGTATCTCAAATTGCTCATCACTTATCATCAGTCAATAAATCCCACTCGAAAATACCCTTTCCATATTGTATAGTGATTTCACCATATAGCATCACTGCATGATGTTCCTCCATTCTACTATCACGCATACTCCATAGAAATTAATTAAAATATTTACGTACCTTAACTAATGCTAATTCCATTTAATCATATCTTAAATACTTCAAAATTGTAAATTACAACTCCAAATGTATGTCCATATATTGATAATCTTTATATATTTCATGATCATGAAAACTACAACTTACAAACTAGCTTTCTATCATATGTACTTTATTAGAGCACTAATTTCAACATATTTAATCTACCCTTGGTGGTATGTCAAAATCATCCCTGTCTCGGTTGCAATCTAGAGGAATCTCTCCTCTGCATATCCGTATGAGCTGGTGGAGATGGAGCAGCTACAGTAGCCCGTCCTAACTGTGGGCAATCTCTCCTAATGTGACCCAGTCGATCACAACGAAAACATCGTGCAGGCCCTCTGCACGGCCCAACATGATAATTCCTACAATTTCTGCATCTACGTGAACTTCCTGAAACAGAGGAGTTTTTGCCCCTGTTTGGTGGCTGACTAGAAGATACACTTAGATTTCTCCTTTTTTGCTAACTCAGCTCGCAGACTCTTATTTTCATTCGTAAGCTTCTCAGCTTTTAAAGCCATTTGCACCACCTCTTTAGCCACGGTTGCGTCCGACTCACCCATAAAAGAAACACAACTATGTTGCCTAGCCTCTTTAAGCTTCTTAGAATCAGAAACATCCAGCACTAGTGATGGAACAGGAGGTGGGGATGGTGGTACTGAAGGAGCAGCTAGAGGAATTGTAGGAAGAGCTTAACCAACCTGAGCCTGGCCAGTAATAGTAGTAAAGAAGGCTGCTAATGCTTGAACTGCCTCAAGAGGCATGGCAAAAATACTAGTAAGTGGCGGAGGAGGTGGAGGATATGGAGAAGTCTTGGTCTGTTCAGCAGCAAGTGCTGCCCGAATGGTGGATGCAGTCGATTCCTCCTCTATTGCACCTAACTGACGACGTTGGAAACGACATCTTCCCCTCCCAACTGATCTAGTGAAAGGTGGTTGTTCGCGTCGAGGAGACATAATAATCTATAAGAGGGAACAAAGTGAGTTTAAGCAACCTTAGCCTCTATATACTTATGCATGTATTTTATTCAACCTAACTTAACTTAACTCGGGGCCACACTGACACTGTAAATTTTTAAAACAGCTTTAAAATAACTTTAAACCCAAAACTCTAATCTTTAAAACCAAAAGCTCTGATACCAACTTAATTGTCACGACCCGAAACTCCCATCGAGCTCGTGACAACCGCCGCGACGTCTCGATCGACATTCATTACCCGGAATGTCAACCGGAACCCCGCAAAGTTTTAATATCAGCTTCTCATTTCCCCTGTGGGTAACTGTTTCCAAATACCACATTCTAAAAGATTTTAAACTGTTTCCAACTTAAACAAATAAAATAATAATTTTCGTCTCACAGGGGTATTTCGGTCATTTATCTCAAAAATCTCAAAATCATCTAAAAATATAGTATGTAAGTGGAAAACACATATTTCATAATCAAAAATAATTTTGGATGTCTAAAACATTCGTTTAAAATGGAATTATGACTGTCATAATAAAATAAAAATATTAAATAAAATATTCAATTTTCACATAAAACGATATTTTAAGAACACTGAATAAATAATTTTTAAAGCATAAAAGCAAAATAAATTCTTACATACCGTAATACATATAACCAAAGTATAGAATTTAATTTACAGTGACACGTGGGCCCATGAATGACCAAAAGTGTCAAAAGAAATGAACCTACAATCTTTGGATGTGGCAAGTTCAATTGTAATCCTCGTCGATATCAGTTATCTACAATCTATTCTGAGCCTGAAATGGGTGGAAATGAGGGTGGTGAGATTATAAAATCCCAGCGAGTAAACAAACATCACTCAAAATATCTAAAGTCGAGTAAAAGGAGACTATTAAAACATTTCATCAAACTGTGATTTATCATCTTTCAACTTACTTCAACCAAATGAAATCAATTTATTTAAAGCAAGTAATCAGTATGACTTATGAATTTCTTAAAAAGCTTGGCTCATGCCAAAAATTATTATCATACTGAGTTATCTGGGATACCTTGGCCGAGGGCTATCCCAACTGAGTCCGTCAAGGCTATTAGAAAGTCATGTTTTTATTTTGAAAACATAGCCGTTCCTTGACGTTGGCCGAGTTCCCCTTCACGTGGTGGTTTTGCGTGAAGTGAACTCTAAAAGTTATACCTCGGGAGTTACCCTACTCGCCTCTCCAACCGAGGTAAAAATATAACAGGATTCCGTGCCCCTCTAATAGGCTAGTCCACAGAATCTAGCCCACTGCAGCAGGTCAAACCCACCATACAAAAAATTTTGACAGCATGACAGGGCTAATATATTACTAACCAACCTACAAGGGTAAAATAAAGCAATTCATACAATTCATAAAAAACACAGCCCAGCCAGTCATGCCAATACAATAACATAAGCCATTAATTCAATTTTAAATTTACAACATATCAGTGGTCTCCAATTACTCTATTTTCAAAATCGTTATTTCGTTTCAAGACAATTTATAAAATATTTTCATTTAAACTCATTTTGTTTACAAAACATAAAAATTTACCATTTGAACTCATTTTCATAAAATTCACCAAAACCGAATAAAAAATACTTTAGATAATTAAAATGATGGTAAGGTTACTCACCGTGTCTAGAGTGGGGATTTTTGAAATACTCAGACTATTAATCCTCGAGTGCAATTCCCTTGCCTTTATCGGAGGACTCACCACCTTGACATAGTACAAAATCGAGAAATTCACCACATTGGTACTAAATTGAAATTAAACTAATTTAGACTACTAATGCTTGATATGGAATGCCAAAATGTCTAAATTTTTGCCTAAATGCGGTGTTAGCCTATTTCGGTCTTTTACCCGATAAATCGATATACGCATCCGTTTAAACTCCAAATTAATTTTTTCATTTTCTATACCTCAATTGCACCCAAATTGACTTAATGTCCCTCAATGTGGTGCAAATTATTAGTCCCGATAGCAAATTACGAAAATACCCCTAGTGGGTAAAAATTTATATTTTTACTTCGAAAATTCCCATTATTTTTCTAGACTCATAATTCATCATTATTCATCATAATTCCTCAAATAAACATCAAGATCAGCAGCCAATATTCCCCTAGAAAATTCGGCATAATGGGTTTCAATGGGAGAAAATTATATCTCTAGCTTATTTTTGCTATATTTCAATATAACTTAACTAAAATCACTTAATTCAATTAAAATCAACCAAAAATCAAGCTCAAAACTCATCCATGGAGGTTTGGCCAGCATGGGTGTCCATACCCACTTTCTAATTTTGCATGGAAATGAGAAAAAAATGCATGGGTAGTGAAAATCACAAGGAAAATCAATAAAATTTACCTTTTCAATGCTTGATTTCTTGATTTCTCTTGATTTTTCCCAAATTTTCAGGTAGGGTTCTTATTTGTTTTTTTCCCCCTTTTCTCCCCTGGTTTGGACAGCTGAAGAAGATGAGAATTCTGGAATTTTTACCTTTTTTAAGGCTAAAATAATATAATATTATTTTATTTATTTTTTTAATGTTTTATTAATTCCTTAAATTCTAGCCATCCATTTGTTTCCAAATTTTCACCATACACTTGTCCCACATATCCATAGCTTAGATAAAATTCTCAGAATTATCCAAAGTCTTGGTGGAGTAATTTTTAAAATTTACACTTTTGCCCCCGTAAAAGTCAAAAATTACATTTTTACCCCAAAAACTGAAAAATTTCCCGTAGACATATTTTTCATCCCTTATACTCATACCATTCTCCAATTTGTCAAATTTGATCTAAATTCTCTCAAAATCTCAAATTTTGTCCGCGGGTGGTAAAATTACGATTTCGCCCCTACACTCTAAAAATCACCGAAATTAAACTTTTTCATTGCCAAACCCTCAAATTATACTCCAATATTCAAATCATACTCCAATAAGTCAAATGGGGCCAAAAAATTTCTTTTCTAAAAATTCCCATTGTGTCCTTGGGTGGCAAATGACCATTTTACCCCTAGATAGTAAAAATTTCGGTTTGACTCCAAATTGATCCTCGAACTCCAAATCACCACATTAAACGATTCTGGGACTTTAATATTCTTAATTTCCTTTTAAATTCTCTATTTGATCTAGTTCAAGGCTTAAATTAACTTAATTGTACGATTTGGTACATTGTCGTCTTTTAACGATTTTTCTTTCGGGCTTTCCAAGTATGCAAGCATATTGTCAATCATATGAATGACATGACAAGTATTTTATAAGGTCGGGCTTGACAAGCGAAATAAATAAATGCATCGAACAAAATATGCAAAGTAAATCATTAATACTAAGGAAACATTGAATTATTTAAAGCCTTGGATAACCTATTATTATTTAATGGTTCGACTCTCAACGTCTTTAGTGGAGTAGCCATCTGTCGTAACGTGTGCGTCCGGGAACCCGACCGCTAGACGTTGGAAAACAATTAGGAGTCGCCACCAATCTTTTTTTCCTAGGTGTGATTGGCCACCTATTGACGAGATCTTAAATTGATTTTAAGTCCGTCAAGAGAATTTTAAACTGGTCTACATTTTTTTTTTAGGATTAGGTTCGGGAGTGCGGTTACACCAAAGGAAGGATTAGCACTCCGTGACGCTCGTTCCATGAACGGTACCATTTGATCATAGATTATCCTATTGGAACCTTAATTCTTAAATTAATTATGTTTCCTTAATCATTATTCATTTATTTTGTTTTCTATTCAAATATTTTATTTTGACTTTGTGAGTATGATATGCACATGATGCATTCATGAAATGCATGAAATAAAATTTAAATAATGTCGGATGAATAACCTTTTATTGAGGATATTTTCCAAATCCACCCATTATGTTGGTGGGATCTGGGGATATTCTCTTACCTAGAGAATTATCCGAGAAATTCACCTTCGTAAATTTGACAAATAAATCTCATCCTCGGGGTTATCGTACGTTTTTTAGAAGAAATTATATTTTCATGAATGTAAACCTATTGCAAGCAAAAGCCTTTTTATTAAAGATGTTTCCCGAGCCCTCCCATCGTACTAGTGGGACCCAAGTACATCCTTTCACTTAGGAAACTTTTCGAGAGACACTCGCCTTCGTAAGATTTTCGAAAAATCCCATCATCGGGACTTATACTCGTAAATAATGGTATCTATATGCTGTGACATTTAAGATGCAACAATGATGTATGCTATGCTTATGAAATTCATTATTTTATTTTTAAGGCCTCATGTATCTCTTTTATTTCCTTAAGACTTCCCTTCTCTATCATTTTTCTTTATAAATATGTATATTATGAATTATATATATGTACATTTATATGCTATTTAAGTGCATACCTAATAAAACATCTTGTTTCATAATTATATATATATATATATATATATATATTTGATTCAATGTTCCCTTTTTTATTATATGTTTTATTCACCTAGTGTTTAACTTTTATACTATAAACATGCTCATTATTATGACTCTCCATTATTAAATATCTTAATATTTAATTATAATTATTAGTATTACCTTATAATTTTTATATTTATCTTTTGATAACTTTAACAAACATACGCTATTTATTATTTTATGTTTATTATATTCATTTCTATATCCTGACTAACTTATTGTATAATAATTTTTATCTATTTAAAATTAGAAACATTGAGATTTTAGAATTAGGATGTCACGACCCGGCACGCCCTTCGAGCCCGTGACAACCGCCGCGAAGTCTCGGTAAATATTCATTACCCGATATGTCCACCGAAACCTCGCAAGGCTCTTGCATCAGTTTTCCACTTTCCCTGTGAGCAATAGTTGCTAAATATCGAGTTTTAAGAGAATATAAACTATTTTAGATCGAAAACAATCAAAATAAAATTTTGACCACACTGGGGTATTTTGGTCATTTTTACCTGAAAATTTCGAAACCTGATAAAAATACAACGTATGGTAGAAAGATATCCATTTCCAATTAAAAATAAATTTTTGTAATCTAAATCATCCATTTGGAGTGAAAAGTTGGCTAATTAGACTAAATAAAAATATTCGATAATATATTCCATTTTCTTATAAAACAATTTTTATAGAACTATGCATAAATAATTTTTGTAGCGTGAGAACAAAATAAATTCATACACATAGTGATACAGTAAACTAGGTATTCAAAATTATCCTATAGTGGCATATGGAGCCTGAGATATCCAAAAGTGTGCTAGAATGTAGACCTACGATTTCCAAGGAAGTAAGTCCAAAAGAGATCCTTGATGAAATCGACTGCCTATAGATTATCCTGAACCTGAAATGGTTAAAAAAAAGAAAGGGTGAGTTTTCATAAACTTAGTGAGTAAACAAAGTCCGTCATTAACATCTAAAGCCAAGTAAATGGAGACAGTTAACTTTTCATCATACCATAATCCACAACATTTTGTACTTGTTTCAAATCATATATATAAAACAACACATTTCATTATAATACACATCTCGACTTATAATTTTCTCAAAAACTTGGCTCGTGCCAAAAATTATACTCGGTGATACCTTGGCCAAGGCATTCAACCGGGTCCGCCAAGGTTATTAAGTTAACAACTACTCATAAAAACATAATTTAGCTATCCCTTGGCGTTGGCAGAGTTCATCCTGAAGTGGTGGTTCAACGTGTAGTGAACTCTATCGTACCTTAGGAGATATCCTCCGCGCCTCTCATACTAAGGTAAATATAATGGGGTTTACCGTGCCCCTCTAATAGGCTAATCCACGGAAACTCGCCTACTGCAGTGGCTAATTAAATAACCCACCAATCAATAAAATTTTGACAGCATAACGTGGCTAACATAATACTACCCAACCTGTCAAAGGAAAACAACAGTTTATATATTTCACAACTCAAAAACCCAGCCACATATGTCGTCACGTATTAGTTCATAAATCATCAATTCTAAACATTGGTATGTAAACTTAAATATATAGGCAACATCAAAGGTTGGTCTCCACATACTCTCATTTTCAAAAACATTATTGAATTGTAAAATAATTCATAAACCTCATTCCTTAAATCGATTACTAGTCATAAAACATAAAATTCATTTAGGTTCAATATTCTTAAAATCATAAAAACGATTGTAAAAATACTTTAGATGGGTAAGATGAACAGTGGTTACTCACTTTGATGGGAATTTACAACACTCTTATTCTTGATCCTCGGGTGCAATACCTTTGCCCTTATCCGAGGGCTCACCACCTATACATAATGTGTAACAGGAAATTAAATATACTTATGCTAAATTGTCACAAAACTATTCTATGTTCTATATGAATGCATGCAATGAAATGAGAGGTGTTCGGCCTATCGTGCACTATACACTATTTAATCGGTCTAAACGTCCAATTCGATTCCAATTAATTTATTGCACTTCCAGTACTCCCCAAAATTTCACACACTTCAATAAAAATCTATTCTAAGTGCAATTACCAAAATATCCTTCATTATGGTGCAAATTGCTAACTAATGCGAGTAAAATTTTTCGGTACCCATTTTCGATTTTCGGTATTCCTAAGCACCAAATACATCTAAATGGCATGAAAAACAACCAAATTCATCATCAGTCCTCACCCATAAAATTCAGCCAAGGTAGGTTTTATAATGGGCATGTGGATTTCTTGCTTAATTTTCATACTAAATGTAACTAAACACCTAAAAACACTAAATTACTTTGAAATTCAACTAAATTCATCACCAACTTTCTCTCTCTAAATTTGGCCAGCATATTTCCCCTCATGAAAACTTGAATTTAATTCATGGAAAATGGAAAAGAATACATGGGCAAGATGAATTTCAAGCTTAATATTAAAAATCTTACCTTTAGTCACCAATTTCTTGAAAATTCAATAATTTTTCCTTAGCTTTTCCTCCCTAGGGTTTTTCTTTTCTTTTCTTCTCTTTTCTGCAGGTGCTGGTCAGCCTTGAAATGCTGAGTGGAAGAGTGTGGACTGGTTTTTAAATGGCAATACAAAAATATTAAATTTTTGACACATGTCACCTTTTTATTGGTCCACTTGTTTTAACTTAATTTTTAAGCCTTTTCTCACCACCACAAATGCTCTAATATTTATCCATAACATAAAATAATAATAGGTAGAATTCTGGAGCTTGACAAATGTCATGGTGGTGTAAAATTACAATTTTGCCACTGGAGTGGTAAAATTACCATTTTACCCCTATGCTTTGAAAAATACAGAAATTACAATTTTTTTTTCACTTCTTAACCTCAAATCATACTCCAATACTCAAATCATACTCTAATAAGTCAAATGGGGCCAAAAAATCTTTTCTAAAAATTTTCATTTTGTCCCCAAGTGGCAAATGACCATTTTGCCCATGGATAGTGAAAATTTCGGTTTGACTCCAAATTGATCCTCGAACTCCAAATCACCATATTAAACCATTCTAGTACTTTAATATCCTTAATTTCATCTCAAATTCTCTATTTGATCTAGTTCGAGGCTTAAATCAACTTTGTTGTACCTATAGGTACAATACCTACTTTTGTAAATTTTTCGAGAGTCTCCTAACATGCAATCATGCTATCATCACATGTATGTCATGACAAGTATTTTATAAGGTCAGGCTTTACATAGGACCCTCTTATCGTACTGGTGGGGTCTTAATTTAATTCTTGAACCTATGGAGAATTCCTTTCGGAATTGCGACTCCTCGCGTTTCGAACGAAAATCCCATCATCGGTATTAAATTAATGATTACTTATCTATATTAAATAAATTCATTTTTATCCCATTTTCATCATCTCTCTATTTTTTTATAAAACTATCTCTTTGAATTAGTTTATCATCCATAAATGAGAATTCTATTTATTTCATTTTATTTATTTATCTATTTATTATTATCATAGGTATAATTCTTATACTTTTATCTTCATCTCTTAACGACTTAAATGAGCATAGGTCATCTTTTCTTTTGTATTTATTATATTTGTACTTTTATTTGGGCTAATTCATTATACAATAATTTTTGTTTTATCAAAATTTAAAATCTTGAAATCTCAAAATCGAGACCCTCTCATCATACTGGTGGAGCCCTAATTTGGATTCCGAGCTTAGGGAAAATTAATTCGAAAATTGTGACTTCTCACATCCCGAACAATTGTCCCATCATTGGTACAGAATTAAGTACTTGTCTTATTTATACGAATAATTCTTCACCTTGCCCCAATTTTCATTTTACTCACTTATTAAATCTATTTTTATAACCTAATGTGTTCTTTTATGTTTTTCATCTATCCCAATCCGTCCATTAGCAAATAATTTCCATCTTTTACTTAATTTAATCTATTTTTTTTATCAAGCATCAACTCATTTTGGTTCATTTATCCCCCTTTTTCTCTTCTTTTTCTTTTGCCTAAATCTATCATTTTTTACTAAATACTTCTTTATTTCACTATTGTATTTTTTGTATACCTAAATATGTTTTTATAACTAAGTAATTTTTCTATTTCTTTTTCTGCCTAATTTTATTTCCCTTTTCATGTAACTAAATATATATATATTTTCTTTTCTACCACTCGAATATACTTATATTACTAAATGTTTATTCTTATCTATTTTTATATCTCCTATGTCATTAAATTTTCTATATTTCTAACATTCATATTACAACACAAACATATCTCTTTCTGTTTCCATTTTGTTTATAATCATTATTACTTTTACTTATCATTTGCATAAAACTATGTTAATGATTCTAAAAAATGAAAACAATCAACCAATCATTAAGCTACAAACTCCATATGTCAAAGGTTCAAAGCTTACCCAAGATTTGAGCCTAGATCCGGTCAAGGGGAAACTGAATCAGTAGAAGGCCCGCTTGCCCCACTTCAAGGATTCAACCTCCTTCCTCCGAACGACGTTATTTCAAGCTCTTTAGTTGTCTACACTCCTTCACCAAAATGGCGTCGTTTGGTCCATATCTAAATATAAACGCTCCCTTTCTTCCTTATCCCTTCATTTTTTTCCCTCATTTTCTCTCTCTAGTGGCGACACTCTCTCTTCTCTCTAAAAAATCTCACTAGCTTTCTTTCTCAAATGGTTTCAGCTTCAATCTTTGTTAGTCCCAATAATATGTGCTAGAAGGGGGGTGAATATTACAATTTGGCTCTTTCAAAGGTTGTCTCTAAGTGTAGACAAATGAAAGATAAAAGAAAGTATGAAAATAAAACAAAAACAGAGTAAACAAGACAGTAGAATGTAGAGTGGTTCAGTCTAAGACTTACATCCACTACCTTGATTATCCAACCAAGAATTTTTCAATCAATCTACTAAGAACCGATGAAATTCACAAGCTTTCACCAAACTTTACAATGGCTTTCACAAGGCTCAGCCAAAACCTTTCACAATAGTTTTTCACGGGCTAAACTAAAACTCAAAGTGAATTTTCAAAAGCTTAACCACAACCATTCACAATGGTTTTTCACAGGCTCAATCAAAACCCAAAGTGGTTTTTCAACGGCTCAACCCCAACCTACAACAATAGTTTTTCAAAGGATCAACCAAAACCCATCAACTAACTTTTTAAGGCTAAGTTAGAACCTTACACATTCAAGCAAACCTAACTTGAAACAACCACTTAAAGAGTCTCTCTTACTCTAAGAATACAAGAAAAGAAGTAAAAGAAGGTATCTATGATCACGGGTTGATATATATGGTACAAGGTTGAGTGCAAAATACAAATACAAAAAATTAGCATTTAAGTGCAGA
Source organism: Theobroma cacao (assembly GCF_053813885.1). Classification (NCBI taxonomy): domain Eukaryota; kingdom Viridiplantae; phylum Streptophyta; class Magnoliopsida; order Malvales; family Malvaceae; genus Theobroma; species Theobroma cacao. The sequence goes on from NC_142647.1 coordinate 15,973,849, forward strand.
AAGGTGCAGAGGAGATTTTTTTATTTTTCAGCTCTATATGACTCAAATCTCTTCCAAAACTTTCAAAAACTTTTCAAAAAGTGATTTCTAATTGTTGAAAAACCCTTTTATACATGGAAAAACAACTCTAATGGCAGTTTGACAGTTTATGGCCGTTGAAAATAGTTGAGAGTTGGTTCTAGCCGTTAATTTGTCTTCTAGTGCTCTGGTTCAAATTGTAGACAAAGAGCTCTTAGTCGACTAACTTTCGTCTTGGTCGACTAAGATGGTTCTTCTGGTCTTAGATTCTGGCAAAGAGCACTTAGTCGACTAACTTATTTCTTGGTCGACTAAGTTGGTTCTGTCTTGAAGTCCAAATTTTTGGTAATAGCTTCTTAGTCAACTAACTCACATATTGGTCGACTAAGTCAGTTCTGTTTCTCAATACTCTTCAGCCCGCTATTTCTCCAATTTGAATTTTAGCCAACCAACATTCTTCATTATTCAACTAAAGAGCTTCCTTCTTGTTGATCAATCATGTCTCCTTATTCTCATGATTTTTGACATACACTTTTGAAGAATAGATTTATTATTTTTATATATTATCTGTCCTGCACACTTAGGTTATGTTAGACACAAATGAAATGGGAATGTTTTATTATCATCAAAAACTAATGGAGCCAACAATCTACCCCTTTTTTATGATGACAAAACATTCCTTGTTTAATAGTACAGTGGTTATTTATTCTTTTTAATTTCTGTAGAAAATGAGAATTGCTCCCCCTTAGTGTGTGCATATTTTGCTTATTCATTTCAATAGATTTCATTCATGTTATATAAAAAATGTCACTATGCATTCAAAGTATAAATATGCAGGATTATAAAGTGGTTTACAGCAAATGAATGTTGGCAGATTATCATCAAAATTTTACAGTGTCTGTTAACAATATATTGTTATTAGATTTTGTCTATATCATTCATCATTCAACTGATATTCTATACACAGAATCCATATCCATTCACAAACATAATTTATAAGAAAAATCAGTAATCAGTATACAGTCCCAACATTAGTGTAGTATCAGACTTTTATCAACAGCAGTCAAAATACCATAAACAGTAAAATATCAACAAATATTCAATTATCAGCAGCAAAATACCATACACATATTAGCATCCATTTTTCACACAAACATATAAGCAAAAAAATTAAGTTCAAGTGTTCAAATGCCATCATGGAAAAAACAACAGGAAAACAGAAAACAACAGCTGATATTCCTAAATTACCCCTTGTTCATTTTTGCTTCCTTTCTTTTCTAAATTCCTGGTTCTTCCACCTTAACATTTTTTTGATTAATTTCCTGGTTCCTTCCCCCACTAAGGTTCTGCCATATTCCTCCCTCTTTTTGTCATCATCAATTTCTAAGCATAATTTGAAGAGGATGAGGAAGATGACTCATCAATGCCATATTGGACATCTAAGGGTTGAAGATAGGAGATTGGGGGTAATTTCTAGGAAAGCGGATCAAGTAAGGGTGTGTCAAACACTTCAAGTGGTTTCTGTAGAGAAGAAGCTGTTGTTGGCTTGGACTTTTCTACCAATCTGGAGGACTTCTTTCTTTTGAGGAATGCTGTTTTTGTTACCATTGTTTTCTTCCCTTTGGCAGGTGGTTTTGTCTTTGTCTGTGGTGCTGTAGGAACTTTTTATTTCCCTTTTCCAGATTTTGCTTTCATTCTAAGGGCTAGTGCAGATGTATCTTGCTGAGCTTCTACCTTGGTAGCTTTCTTTTCAGCCTGTTCTTCCTTAACCATTTGGTGGAAGACATCCATAATGGATACCTCATCTAAATTTGGAGGGGAAGGTTGTTGTTTCTCAAGTTCTGAAAGAGCATTTTCATCTGGTGAACCTAGCACTTTTGTTCCTTGTTTTGATTTATCTTTGCTTTGGTGTTCAGGTGAAGGGGCCTTAGCTAGTTAATCAACACCAAGGTGAAAGTCCTCTGTATGAAGGATAGGGCTGGCAGTTCTGTAGGTGGAGCCTTCAGCTTGAACACCATGACTTGTACCATGAGGAGCAGACCCTTCTGCTTGCAAAGCTGAACCTCCAACACCTTGCTGTGTTGGTCCAACACTTCGTGTTTCAGAGGAATCTGTAGTAGTAGGTTCTGATGGCATTTTTTCCTTTCCCTTTAGTTTATTTTCCAGTTCAGCAATTTTCTCTTCAATTTTTTGCAATCTAGCTCCTTGATCAGTGAGCTTTCCATCCATCCTCATTAATAGATTGAAAATCATTTCACTAGAAAATGGAAAGGATGTTGCCTCTGTTGGTGCTGGTGAAATGATTTTAGTAAATTTCATTAAAATCACTTTAGTAAATTTCTCTCCATATAACTTGTACCCCATTTTAGGTAGACTACCTAAGTAGATAGCCTAGTCGCTACTCTTCACCATATCAAGTTCATATCTTTTTGCCCAGACTCCCTTTTTCTGCACCAAGGATGTGATAACATTTCCATAAGGCAGATTAATTTTCTCAAGCTTGCATGCTCCTTTCATCTTTTTAATCATGAATTTGCTTAGATTCAAAGCAATCCCATTAAAAGCATGTTCCATCGGCCAAAGATCTTGAAGGTTGATGTAGCTCAGACTCCCACTTCTGCCATAGATATTAGCTGCAACAAAGTAGTGCAGAATTCTTACCTGGGGACTGGTTATCAAACCAGCATTGCTCTGTGATGAGTATTTCTCCTTTCTCCCAGTAATAATTTCCCACAAAGAGGAAGGGTCATATTTCTCTGGGAATTCGAACTCTCCCTCCTCACATTCAACTTTCAGCAAATTACCAAGATCATCAATAGTAACCACAAATTCTTTGCCATTCAAAAATACATTTAGACCATTTTCAATGTAGTCATCAAAATCATCTAGTTCTTTTTTTTTTTTTAACTTAAAAGCTATTGTAAAGTTCTTGTACAAAATAATAGCTTTTAAAATTAAGTTAAAGTTGTTTGGTAAATTTACTTTTTATAAGCTTTTTTTTTATAGATAAGCTGTTTGATAAAACAATTTATATAAATTCTAATTTTGGTTAAAATTATCATAAAGGGTATTAATAAATAACAATTTAATCATAATAATATGTCTTCTGGATATTGGATACGAATCACATTAGTTCTTGGAAAAATCTTGCAAGAGCATTCTTAGTCCAATACAAACATGTCTTGGACATGGCCCCGAATATACTTTCTTTGCAAAACATGGAGAAGAGAAACACTGAAAGTTTTAAGTAATACGCTCAAAGATGGAGAGATGTTGCTGCACAGGTTCAACAACCTCTCACTGAAAAAGAAATAACAATGTTTTTTATTGGTATTCTACCACCACCATACTATGATAGGCTAATCGAAAATGCTACCAAGAACTTCACTGACATAGTGATTTCAATATAGATGATTGAGAATGCAATTAAGAAGGGTAAAATTGAAGAGAATAATGTTAGTAACATGGAAAATTGTAATGCCTCAAAGAAAAGGAAAGGGGAGGCACGAGTTATTACATGTGAAGAGCAACCATGGGGCATCAATCCGTACCATCTTCATCCCGCATACAAACCTTTCTACCCCACTCTAAATTATAACTTGTATCCTTATCAACTGATTCTACAACCAATTTTTCATGTAAGAGCACCCACACCTCCACTTATGCCTCAATCATTTCCAAAACCAAACCTTCGCCAATTGCCCATGCCAATCTCTAAACTTTTGCCTATACTAATTGAGAATCAATACCTTAGTATGGTGCCAATGAAGATAATTCCAAACCCATTGGAAAGGAATTATGACCCTAATGCTAAATGTGACTATCACATGAGGGTAATTAGACACTCAACGGAGAAGTGTAGGCAATTGAAAGAGAAAATTGAAAATCTCATCAAGGATGGCAGTTTGACTCTTGAGCTTATGGAACGTTGGAAATTGGTTGTGCCATAGAGTGGGCTCTTGTTAGGAAGTTGAAAAAGCCTCAAGTCTCAAGCAAATTACTTGTAGGAAAAATAGATGATTCGAAGTTTTTATTTTGTAGTTAGATGCATGGCATGAGTAGGATTTTGTTAAGAGTTGAAATTGAAGCGTTAATGTTTTTGTTGAATGAAAATTTTTGAAGTTTTATGATGCGATACAATTAATTCAATAAAGGTTTTATAACATGTTTTCAAAATCATAAAAATAAAAAAATTAAATAAAAAAAAAGAAGGGTCATAAAGGAAAAAAGGTTTTTGGCAATAAAATGTGCACATGATCTCGAAAGAATTGATGGTTACTGTATGGAACAATCTTGTCCTTGCAAACATTCTCTAACCATTTCTTCAAAAACTTTCGAACCCAAGACCATTCAAATAAAGACTATTCAAGAACTCGAGTCCAAAAGGAAGCAAGGTTTCAAAAGTTTATTAACCTTATCATGTGATACCAAAGGACAATGATCTTTGTCTAGGCGATGACCAATGTTATAATTGATTATTTTACAAAATTCTTTCTTTAAAAATCAAGCAAATCAGGCACTCTTATAAAGACTCTGAATGTGGTAGGTTAATAAATGTCAAGACTATGCTAAAGTTTCAAATATAACAAAACCTCTCAAATTCTTTTAACTGTATACCAAATGTGAACCTTTCAAAACCATCCTTTACCTTATTCTGGGGAATGATGACCAAAAAACAAGATTACTCAAAACCTCCAAGACACCTTGGCTTTAAAAATAGCCCTTTTTTTCCCTCTCATTTAGCAAAAGTATTTCTTGCTATAAAAAGTTAATCATGAGAAGGTATTCTGATATTAGATCTTTGAAGGCTTCTAAGGAACCTTTATTGTTAAGAGTTGTCTCCTGAGCCTTCATTTAAGTGGCTGATTAAGAAAAAAAACACATTCTTGATGAATCCTTTCACTTTAAAAAGGTTGATTCAATCTTCAGTTGTGAATAAAAGAAAAAAAAACAAACAAAAAAAAAGCAACGAGAAAGTGAGAGAATGGCGAGGAAAGTTGATAGTGACATTATGCACTTGAAATACTCAAATGGTGTCAAAAGTGAAAAAAAAACAAAGAAAAATCAACCTTTGATATTAAAATATTCCTTTCTAGGGAATTGCTTTTCAATATAAGTAACCATAGTTGAGAGGATAAATGGCCATATTTCATTGTCCCTTCACAAATGAGAAATTATCCACTTGCTACCCCTTTGAGCCTAATCAATTGTCTCTAAAATGCACCTCAACCAAGGATCACCTCCCACATTATGGGGCAATTATGAAGAAAAATTTCTGTCAAAAGCATGGATGATAGAAGATTCATTCTTAGGGAAAAACAAACATCTTTTATATTATGGGGAGCAGATGCGAATTTGAGTTCTTAAAGTTTCGAACTCAATCCATCAACATGAAGATTGAAAAAATGCAAAAAAAATGAAATAAAAATAAAAATTGAAAAAAAAAGGAAGAAAGAAAAAGCATAGAAGAGAATGGTGGAAAAAACATGCTTTGAAAAAAGACAAATATCTTAAAAGAGTCCTTAGAGCGGTAATAAATGATCCTTGGTTTAATCACCTTTAAATACATGTTTTGGGCCTTTGTATCTATTTTTTTCAAAACCCTTAACCATAGCCTACATTACGTGCTTGAAGAAGTCCATTTTGATCAAGTGCGGATACTTAAATTGGAGAGCTATCTTATAGAAAGAGATCATCACATAGAAGATGAGACCTTAACTTTTTTTTTTTGCTAAAATTACCTTCTTGAATTCCTTAAGTCATTTTAGACCAAGTTTGAATTTTTTAAGTGCATGATGGAACAATCAATCCAAAAAAACAAGAGAAGAGAAAGAAAAAAGAGAGAAAAAATTAGTGAAAAAGATGAAGCTCTAGGGTGAAAACTCGAAAAGGCAGTCTAGAGTGAAGATGGGAACTTATGAAGCCACTCATGATTTTAACTAAGGCAATAACTAGAAGCACTAGTAAGGGACCATTTCAAGGTAGCTAGAATGCGTTGGACACTTTTTAAAACTCCCAAGCACCCTTAAAGATTCAAGATCTATTAGAAAAATCCATACCGAATTTTGAGCCTATCTATTTCAAAATAGCCTTCTGCAATATTAAGCTTGTAATAGCTGGTCTTGACATTTATCATTTTGCCACACATCATGAGAATTAGAAAGTGTCAAATTTGATTGTGATTTGAAAAGAATCTTTTTACAAAATTTGATCCTAAATCGCTATACATTTGTGAGCTTAGACAAAGAAATTTCAACTTTTCTTCTTTCCCCCATGAAATGGTAAAAAAAAAAATTTTATTGTAGACCAAGACCTTGTTGTGTTAAATCATCCCATCCATTTGAAAGACCAGATTGTCATTTGACTCATCCAAAATCATTTCAAATAGTAATCATCAATTTTCAAAAGATTCAAGGATCACACATTGGAAAAATGTCAAATTGACTCAGTTTTATTCCAAGCTTTAATTACCTTTAGTAAAAAAAAAATTGGTTTTATGGGGCAATTTTATCAAAATTCATGATGCTTTGAAAGTAATAGAGTGTTATGCATTTTTTTGAAGCAACTTCTGCTATTGTAGTATGAAGATCAAAAGTTTTAAATGATGAAACAAGCATTTTTGTGAATCTTTTCTCAAGGATCAAGAGGTATGGAACCTTTGAAATCAAATTTAAATTGATACATGATCTCATGAGGATATCCATCTTCTGGAAATAACTTCAAGAATTGGGAATGATATGACAAGACTAGCAAGAAAGTTCTTTTGTGATAAAGTGATTGCCAATTGCACAAAAAAAATCATAGAAGAGTGTGCAAAGATAGGAAGAATGGCTTTCAATAGAGGAAGACACTGAAATGAAATGATGAGGTAAAGGTAATTTTTCCTTCTGTCATGCAATCACGCATGCATGCACATAACCATGCAACAATGAGGTTGGAAATTTTCTGTGCAATAGTCAATATTCACACATATTTCTATGCATTGGGAAAGGTAAAAATTCATGCAACACAACAAACAATGCAAAGACATCAAGCTTTGATTAATTTGAGAACCACTTTGAAAAACTTTAGATAATTAATATCAAAATTTTTAAAGTTATGTTTGCTTCAGTTTTGAGGAGCCACATTTTTCTTTCCAAAGCCTCCGGGTCATTAGTTTCAAAATTTTTTAAAAGTTACGTTGCCTTAGTTTTGAGGAGCCAAATTTTTCTTTCAAAACCTCTGGGTAATTAGTTTCAAGCTTTTTAAAGTTACATTGCTTCAGTTTTTAGAAGCCACATTTTTCTCTTAAAACCTCCGGATGTGTTTTCTAAAACCTCCAGGTACATTTTCAAAACTTTCGAGTACATTCTTAAAACCTCCGAGTACATTCTATAAAGCCTCAAAGTACATTTTCTCAAAACCTCCGGGTACATTTCCAAAACCTCCGGGTACATTTCCAAAGCCTCCGAGTAATTAGTTTCAAGAATTTTCAAGTTACGTTGCCTCATTTTTTAGGAGCCACATTTTTTCTCTCAAAACTTCCGGGTACATTAAAAAAAAACCTCTAGATACATCTCCAAAACCACCAGGTAATCATTTATTTTCTTTAAAATTGTGAAGCTTTAATGAGAGGAGTTCTTAATTTTCTTTCAAAAAAAAAAAGAAAAAAAGAAAAAGTTTTGAAAGAAGAATTAATAAATTAGGTCAAGTACAGTGTCTACGTATTTGCACTATTTCGAATTACCCAAATGTGCAAAGAGGGGCAGCTGCAGACACTATACTTTTTTATTATTGGTATTATTTATTTGTTTTGTGTGTTAATTAAACATTATAAAGGACAAAATAATAGTAAAAAAACAAAAACAAAAAAAAAACAACAAAGAAAAAGAGAAAAAAAAAGAAAAAAATTGTACGACTGGGCACAATACGCTGTGCAAAACGCGAAAAATTTGCATCTGGCAAAAAGTGGAAATGGCATCCCCAAGAGTGTAATCGGGTATAAAGGCGCTACAGTAGCAGCTATAAAAAAGAATAGCAAATAGAAAACCCAAAAATCCCTAGTTTTAAGGCAACTAAAAAAAAAAACCAAGAAAAACCCTACAGAGTAAGCAACAAAAAAAATCTCTCTAGCAACCAACCAACCAACCAACCACAACAAAAAATATATATGTAAAAATTTCTGAAAAATAGGAAATCGGGGGAAAGGGGGAAAGGTTTCCTTTTCATCCTATGGCTGTTGGGTTTTAGATCGATATTTTTATGAGGGGTTTGGACTGATTGGGGGGTAGAGAAAGTGAGGTTGTAGGTGCCGTCGGCTGTAGGAGTAGATAAGGCTTTTGAGTTGGTTTGTGATAGAGCAAAAAACAAAGGAAGTTGCTGGGTAGTGAGAGAAGACCAGAGCGACATCGGTGAGGTGAAGAAAAAGGCATTTGAAATGACACCATTTTGGCTCAGGGAAGCTGAATATTTGAGGCCTGCTCATGGGCTTTCCGCCAATCTTATGCATGTTGGGCTAAGTTAGGCTTGAACTTTGGGGTAAGTTTTAAATCTTGGGTTATGTTTGTGGTAGTTATGTTGATTTTCTTAATGTAGCCTTATGTTAGTAAAATAATGGAAATATAGTATATTAATAAGGTAATATAAATTAAAAATATTAGAAAAAAGTCCCTGAAACAGAAAGCCTAAAATAGGTTAATATTGAAAATAAAAATGTAAATATATATATATATGAGTGAAATGAATGGTAGGCTAAAGATTTATATATAGATTAAATTTAAAAAATTGGAAATTATTAGATTATTAGTGGGGTACTCTTAAATAAAAATATAGAAAAGAACATGGGAAATATTCATGTACATTAAAATATATATTTAGTGAATAAAAAATAAAAAAAGAAAAAATAATATTATGTCAAGTATTATAATAATTATAATAAAATATGTAGTAAAACCAACCATAGAAAATTACCCTCAAAATACTATAAAACTAATTATAAGAATAATGTATAAATGGTACCGATGATGGGACAATTGTTCGGGATGTGAGAAATCACAATTTTTGGATTAATTTTCCCTAGGCTCAGAATCCAAATTAGGGCTCCACCAGTATGATGGGAGGGTCTCGATTTTGAGATTCTGAGATTTTAAATTTTGAATAAACAAAAATTATTGTATAATGAATTAGCCCAAATATAAGTACAAATATAATAAATACAAAAGAAAAGATGACCTACGCTCATTTAAGTCTTTAAGAGATGAAGATAAAAGTATAAGAATGATACCCATGATAATAATAAATAGATAAATAAATAAAATGAAATAAATAGAATTCTCATTTATGGATGATAAACTAATTCAAAGAGATAGTTTTATAAAGAAATAGAGAGATGATGAAAATGGGATAAAAATGAATTTATTTAATATAGACAAGATAATCATTAATTTAATACCGATGATGAGATTTTCGTTCGGAACGCGAGGAGTTGAAATTTCGAAAGGAATTCTCGTTAGGTTCGGGAATTAAATTAAGACCCACTAGTACGATGGGAGGGTCCTAATTCTAAAATCCCGATGTTTTTAATTTTAAATAGATAAAAATTATTATACAATAAGTTAGTCAAGATATAGAAGTGAATATAACAAACATAAAAGAATAAATAGCGTATGTTTGTTAAAGTTCTCAAAAGATAACTATAAAAATTATAAGATAATACTAATAATAATAATTAAATATTAAGATATTTAATAATGGAGATTCATAATAATGAGCATGTTTAAAGTATAAAAGTTAAACACTAGGTGAATAAAATATATAATAAAAAGGGGAACATTGAATAAAAAATATATTTATATTTATGAAACAAGATGTTTTATTAGGTACGCACTTAAATAGCATATCAATGTACATATATATATATATAATTCATAATATACATATTTATAAAGAAAAATGACAGAAAAGGGAAGTCTTAAGGAAATAAAAGAGATACATGAGGACTTAAAAATAAAATAATGAATTTCATAAGCATAGCATACATCATTTTTGCATCGTAAATGTCACAGCATATAGATACTATTGTTTACGAGTATAAGTCTTGATGATGAGATTTTTCGAAAATCTTACGAAGGCGAGTTTCTCTCGGAAAGTTTCTTAGGTGAAAGGATGTCCCCGAGTCCCAACATTACGATGGGAGGGCTCGAGAAACATCTTTAATAAAAAAACTTTTGCTCGTAATAGGTTTATATTCATGAAAATATATTTTTTTCTAAAATGCGTACGATAACCCTGATGATGAGATTTATTCCTCAAATTTGCGAAGGTGAATATCTCGTATAATTTTTTAGGTGAGAGAATATCCCCTGATCCCCCCAGTATGATGGGCAGATCCGAGAAATATCCTCAATAAAAAGTTATTTGTCCGACATCATTTAAATTTTATTTCATGCATTACACGAATGCATCATGTGCACCTCATACCCACAAAGTCAAAATAAAATATTTTAATAGAAAGTAAAATAAGTAAATAATAATTAAGAAAACATAATAAATTTAAGAATTAAGGCCATAATAGGATAATCTAAAATCAAATGGTACCATTCATGGAACGGGCGTCAAGAGGGTGCTAATCCTTCCCCGGACGTAACTGCACTCTTGAACCTAGTCCTAAAAAATATAGACTGGGCTTAAAATTAATTTAAGATATCGTCGATTAGAATTGAATCAATAGGTGACCAATCACATCTAAGAAAAAAGATTGGTGGCAACTCTTAGTGTTTTCATCACGTCTAACGATTGAGTTCTTGGGCCCGCATGTTACGACATGTAGCAATTTTTATGGAATACTAGAATCTAGCTTAAAATTGAAATAAAAAAAATAAATATAAACTAATTTGAAAGAGATTAAAGATTTGGATCAAGCTATATGATCATGTCTAACAGTATCAACTTCGTGACAAAAAGGAATGAAAAAAATATATCATCCAGGGTTTGGAAGTCAATTTTCATCTAATTTATTTTAACAACTATTGACCTATTTGACTTATTTCGATCATAATCAATAAATATTATATATATATATATATATAAAAGTTAAGAACAAATAAATATCACATAATTGTCATATCAAATAATAAATTAATAAATATCAAATAATAAAGAGAGTTTTCAAAACAAAAAAAAAGAATGATAAAAAAATAAAAAATAAAATAGAAAAAAATAATGCTTGAATGTAATTCTGATTTTTTTTTATTTTCGTTCATCTTAATTTTTGTAAGAACAAAAAAACCCTGATTTATAAAAAGGGAGAGAGGAGAGGGAGATCAATAGAGAGAAAGAGAGGGAGTATTTTTTAAGAGAGAATTTTATTGAAAAAAAATAACTCTTCTTACGTGTTTTTTTTTTTTAAAAGAGAACTCCTAATTGAAGGTTTTTTTAAACTTTTTTTTTTAATTTTATTTTTAAATCTTTTTTTTTTAAATTTTTTATGAAATCCTAATTGACTCGATTTCTACTTTTAAGTGGTAGATCTCTTTCCTAAGGCCCCCCCCTCCTCCCTCTCCCTTTTCCATCTCCTTTCCAGTTCAAGGTGGTGTTTCTAACTCCAAGCCCTCCCCTTTGGGCCGTCACTTGCGTTCTTATAAATCAAAATACAGGTATCTTTGATTTTCTCAGTTTGCTTTTCCTCCTTTCTTAGGATGGGGCTTCCATGAGTTTCCCTGTTACTTCTGGAATACCTCTGTGTTTCTCTTGGAGTATTTCGTTGTTCAATTTCTGTTCCTTTTATTTATTTATTTACTTTTTTGTCCTGTTTTTGTTCATATGTATCCCAGCTTCCAGACAACAAACTTTTAACAACCATTTGCCATTTCCAAAATCTTCATCTTTTAACCTTATGTCAAATCAGTTTGAATATATATCACTTTCTAATATTTGGTTCTTGGTTGCAGCATTTATTAGGTAAAGGTAAAAATGGATGCGAATAAAAAACTGCAGAAAAGCTACTTCGATGTGCTGGGTATCTGCTGCTCCTCGGAGGTTGCTCAGATAGAAAACATCTTAAAATCCCTTGAAGGCGTCAAAGAAGTATCTGTGATTGTTCCTACCAGAACAGTTATTGTTCTCCATGACAATCTCCTCGTTTCTCAGCTTCAAATAGGTAACCCAAACAACCACGCCTCCTTCTTTCTTCCTTTCTTTCTTTGGGTATGTTGGTGAGAAAAACATGTTTAGACTTCAAAATATGAGCCTGAAAATAAAGACTTTTATTTAACAATTTCACTGCCAAATTGATTGGATTCTTACCTCATTGATGTTGTAAGCACTAAGCAGCCGTTTCATGGTTATTTTTTAATTATTTTTTCTTTCAGTTTCAATTTTATTAAGATAATTATATCCTATAATTTGAATTAGAATATGAATAGGATTAAAATCTATTCTTAAAGAGGAGAAGCGATGGCCGATGTGAACCACATGACCTGCCATTGATATCTTTACTTATTTTATACGCCTCTTTCGTAATCTTTGTTTATCTTTTTTCATGTTTTATGGTTAAAATAAAATGTAAAAAATAAAATATATTATTTTCAAAATATATAAAATATAAAATATAGAAAATGAGAGAGAATAAATAAAATATATAATTTTCAAAGATTTTGAGGATCAGAGAATTGGAAGTAACCCAACCTAAAAAGAAAAGGGCAAAAAAGGGTGATGGGAATTGTTTGTTATTGGCGTGCCCTGGTAATATTTCCTCAACGGGAGGAAGAATTGTATTGTGTTGTTTTACTAATAAAATGAAATAATGGTTGGACCAGAGTAAATTACTTAGTTAAATTGCCACTTTGCCAGAAGGGATGTAAAATGCAACAAGCTAGGGTGATTTGCCTTAGTCACTCATGCCTACCTGCAAATGTTGTTACTGTTTGAAAAGTTGTGAACAGTGACCCATTATACATGCCAAGGATGATTGACAGACGACCACCGACTGCTTCTTCTTTTGGGAATTGGTTCCCTAAATTATATTGTTTTTTTCTTTCCTTATACAGTTAAGGCTCTAAATCAAGCAAGACTGGAAGCAAACGTTCGAGCGCGTGGGGAGATCAAGTACCAGAAAAAATGGCCCAGCCCTTTTGCAATAGCTTGTGGCTTGCTGCTTTTGTTTTCACTGTTGAAGTATGCATACCATCCATTGCAATGGCTAGCCGTAGGAGCTGTGGCCGTTGGCATCTACCCCATGCTGTTGAAGGGCTATGCAGCCGTTAGGAATTTCAGGCTCGATATCAACATTCTTATGCTCAGTGCAGGTAATATGCTTTTATAATTGTATCAAATGTTTAACATCTAATTAATTTTTATGCTTATCAATAATTATAGTTTTATACATCTTTGGATGGCAAGTGGAGATAGAGTGAGGGTAGTATCATGTAATATTATCTCTTTAGTCTTAAATATATATATATATATATATAAAGTAAAAGAATCATTTGGAAAATTAGGGGCTTTTTGAAAAGTGAAAGGTTAGATTTTAAAATAAATAGATGTGGGACAATGCTTTTCCAAAGCTTATTGTATTCTTCTCAGAACCAGGCTTGCTTGGTCTGATGGGAATTTAGTGAAATCTAAACCATATGAATGCATGGCAAAAATCATAAAACTTTGCTTTTGTCCCTGCCTTGGTTTCTTTCTTGTTGTCTTTTCCTATTTTTGCTTTTTTTTTTTTGGGTGGATTATCTTTTTTTTTTCCTTTAAGTGGCTTCACACTCACGTTTTTAAGGTGGACTCCAACCCTTCCTTTTAAGTAAAGGTTATCTCTTGTGATAAAAAAGGTTTAGTGGGAGGGAAAAGCCAAATGTTGCCTTGTTTTTCTTTCTTTCTTTCTTTTTTTGCCTTTAGACTGACCTGGCATATTGTCACCAAAAGAAAACATCTTAGAATAATGAATTTTACCAAACGTTATAGCAATTGTCAGTGTGCAAAAGATTCTTTTTTATTTATTATTATTTTTTTGAAGATTGTAAAGGATTCTTTAATTTGTCTTCAATGAAATTTTGTATTATGTGTTGATGGCTTTGTGAAGCTAGTAAAAAATTTCCTGCTAAGAACTTTCCCAGATATGATCATGTCGGATATCCATACTTGCTATCTCGTTCAGGTCTTTAATTTGACAATGAAATTATCAAGAAGAAATAAAAAAAAATTCAAGATATGCATAAAAAGATGTTGCATCCACTGACATGTTCAAACGAAGAAAGATGATAGATATGTACAGCTACTCCATTTTTAACAAAAATAAAAAAAATTAAAATATTTCTCAGAAGAATTGCCTAAACTTGTACCTATATATAGATCAAAATTGAAACTTTTTTTGGGTGTTTTTTAAATTTGCTTGACAGTTGGTATGGCTTGGGTTTCAATTGTTTTTCATACAATAAGAAACAAGGGTTTTTAATATACTTTTGCGATTGTAATTGTTTTCTATCGTAATTTAATATCAAACTAGACCAAAATACTGGTAGAATAAAGTATGTATAGGCATTTACTTAATTCTTACTCTCTGGGAACTTTCCTTTCTGGGTTCTAAAGTTAGGTCTTCCCTTGTATGCAGCAAATAAAAAACAAAAGACTTTTGCAGCTAAGTTATTGGTCATGGATTAAAAAAATATGGTGATAAGGTTTACAAGCTATAGTCGGCTTTGGTGGCGTCCATCCGTTGCTGTCTACCAAGAAAAATACAGGCTTAGTGTGTTAAAATTTCCCATTAGCAGTTGATTTTTCGCCCACCAACTCTCTTTTGTCCTCCTTTGCCGTCCTATAAAATGCTATCTTGCTTTGACAATCACAAATGCAAGAAAATGAGACCTAAATTTGCTTGGAAGCCATTGGCTAGGTGTGGTTAAGCTGTTCAACTTTACACCTCATAACGTTCCTATATGTTTCCGTCCTGTCTATTTTCTCCCCATTCCTAAGCTGTCTGATCTGTCAATCTGACAACAACTCAAAAGCTTAATCCAATCAAAAAAGAAAATACTGCAATTCGGGGATTTACATAAATCTTAACTGAGTCTAATGATATTCTATACACTTTGTTCAAAATTTTCTTAATACCTTGTATTAGTTGTACAAAACATTACACCCTTTATATTTGTCCCAAATATCTTTTCTCTGACGTGCTTGTTAATTCATAATTATATAATAAGCCATTTTATTATTTCCTTTCCACCTTTTTGATATCTAAATAAAAAAGGCACTTAAAGAATTTGAACCTAGCATATTTGATGCATAGGACATGCTTTTGAATTAGATTCTAGTTTGTGTTTCTAGGTGTTCCAATGAATGTTCATTGTTTACGGACTTACTTATTTGTTGGGTAAAAATGAATTAATGTTAAAGTAACATACAATCCAAATTTGGAAATTGGCATTTCCAATTATTTGATTCTTTGTGCAATTAGGATATGAACACTCAACGATACTGCCGACAATCATCTCAATATATAAGAAAGTTTTTATATTAAAACCTGTGTATGGGTGAACCTCGAAGCCAGACTCAACAATCAGCTTTTGTTTGTTTCTTGTTTTAGGATCATTTTTTTCTTTCCAAAGCAAAATGAAAAAATTGTGTTATAGTATCACGGATCTTACTTTAATAAGAGATAAAAACATTCCTCCATTTAATAAATATGCTATTTGATTGAAAATATAAATTCATGACAAGCGGTATGAGCACTTATCTAACTTTTCACTGATGTGAGATTTTTATAAAAGATACTAGAATTGAGTAAGTCTAGAGTAAAATGAGTTCTTTTCTATAGATGAAAAAATCAGTGCAAGGCTATGAAGGAGAATGTCATGGATCTAACATGGCCCGTGACGTTGGGATGTATATAAACATAGAATGATAGCAATCTTTTTGAATAATAAAAAATTAGAAACCGAATTTTTATAAATATCAAAATACATGGTTTTTAATTTTATAGCAAAGAATTATGTTTGATGTGATAGATTTTACTTGCTTATTTTTATTTGCATGATTTTTTTTTTGCATCTTAACAACTTTTGGGGAAACAGAAGACTCCAAGAGAAAAAGAAATAGCAAAATAACAGTAAAAGGGAGCTCGATTTCTCTAGATGCTGCAGTTGCTTGTTTAGAGTACTGCTGTTAAGCGCATGTCTTAAATGAAACCCTGTATTTATTCCACAGCGATAGGGAGCGTTGCAATGAAGGACTACACTGAAGCTGGCACTATCGTCTTCCTCTTCACCACTGCTGAATGGCTTGAGTCAAGAGCAAGCCATAAGGTTTGCTACAAACTGCCCTCTCTGTCAGCACTGGAAGACGCTTTTTTAATTCATCGAAAGCATGTATTTTCTCACTACTTAGTGTCAGTAATTGCTTTAATTGTCCTAGTATAATTCTAACTTCATAATTAATGTTCTTACTAAGAACGCTTATGAAATGGCTAGCATATGTGAACACCTCTCATCAATCATAAGACTTTTACATATTTGTCTTGTTAATAGCTTGCTTCTTCCTCAATTTTTTGAACTGGTTTGCTCATCGTTGCTACGACTGTAAGCTTGAATAAATTAATAGGGTGAGGGCATTTAATGAGTACATTATATATAATATGATTATGTTCAAACTTTTAAGCATATAATGTCTCAGGCTACTGCTGTCATGTCCTCGTTGATGAGTATAGCTCCTCAGAAAGCAGTCATAGCTGAGACAGGAGAAGAAGTGGATGCCGATGAAGTCAAATTGAGCACTGTTCTCGCCGTTAAGGCTGGTGAAGTTATACCCATTGATGGAATTGTTGTAGATGGGAAATGTGAAGTGGATGAGAAAACCCTTACTGGTGAATCACTTCCAGTTACCAAAGAAAAGGATTCAACTGTCTGGGCTGGCACCATCAATCTAAACGGTAGCAACTCTGTTTCTTATTCTTTTTTATTTCATACAATTCCGGGTGCTCACAGGCATTGTTCTGCTTCTAGGTTACATTAGTGTAAAAACTACTGCTGTAGCTGAAGACTGTGTAGTGGCTAAAATGGCGAAGCTAGTGGAGGAAGCTCAAAACAACAAATCTAGAACCCAAAGATTCATAGACAAATGTGCCCAGTTCTACACCCCAGGTTAGTTAAATTTTATACAGATTTACAAGGTTTTGTTTGCCACTTCTTACCAGAGAGATTAAATTTCATACAGATGTTTGTTTTCCAAAGATTCATAGACAAATGCATTCAAGTTGCCAGTTTTGGATTTTCTTAAGAATTTGTCGCTCCTTTAGCCATTCCCTCATGAAACAATAGTAATACGACTACCTTTTTAGTTTAGATCATTAAGGCTTATTGGCTTACGGTTTACCCAACCTCTAAATTTGTTAGAAGTAATTTTTCTAAACATCTTTAGTCATTATACATTAGTACTCTCCTTGATCGCAACGCAGGTTTCTTTTCTTGGATACATAAGTCCAAACAGAATAGTACTCATTTCTTGTTATTGGTTATTATTTGCAGCAATTGTAATTGTATCAGCCGCCATTGCTGTGATTCCAGCTGCACTGAGAGTGCATAACCTTCACAACTGGTTTCACTTAGCATTGGTTGTCTTGGTGAGTGCATGTCCATGTGCTCTTATCCTTTCTACACCTGTTGCAAGTTTTTGTGCACTTACAAAAGCTGCAACATCAGGACTTCTAGTTAAGGGTGGCGACTATCTTGAAATTCTTTCCAAAATTAAGATCACAGCTTTTGACAAAACTGGTACACTTACGAGGGGTGAATTTGTTGTGACCGATTTTCGATCTCTTTGTGAAGATATAAGCTTGAACACATTGCTTTACTGGTATGGGCTTGATACTTTCCACTTCACTTTTCTATGAATAATGTTTTACTTCGATAGAAGTAGTGGACATAAGACAGAAAAATCAAACAAAATTGTAGTACTTTGAATGTAATTATATATTCCGCCATTTTGAAAATAATTCAAATTACTTTGAATATGCATTAACAGGTTCATTTATGCAGTGTTGTGAGACATCTTTTGGTTCAATTAAGTTTTTGATCTCACCCAAATTATCCACTATAAAATTATTGGTGAATTTCCTAAATAATTGCCTTTCAGTAAATGTTAATGTTAGTTGCATTATTCTTTAAGGGTTTCAAGCGTTGAGAGTAAGTCCAGTCATCCAATGGCAGCTGCACTTGTAGAATATGGAAGGTCACATTCCATCGAACCAAACCCTGAAACTGTTGAGGATTATCACAATTTCCCTGGGGAAGGTATTTATGGGAGGATTGATGGCAGAGATATTTACATTGGAAGCAGAAAAATTTCACTGAGAGCTCATGGAACAGGTAAAAACTTCTGACTCCTATAGCTTCAAATTGTTTAATAGGCACATTGATGCAGGGTAATTTTAGTAATGTCGATAATGATTTATTTAATTGTTTCTGCATTTTCATTTCAGTTGCTTTTCCTTAAACCGAGACCGTAATCTGCTTTCATACTTTAATACTTGTATTTTGGGATATATAGTTCCAAGTCTAGAAGGCAATATGATTGAAGGAAAGACCATTGGATATGTGTTTTCTGGAGCAACCCCTGCTGGAATTTTCCGTCTTTCAGATGCTTGTCGAACTGGGGCTGCAGAGGCAGTCAATGAGCTAAAGTCAATGGGGATAAAAGCTGCTATGCTTACAGGAGATAATCAAGCAGCAGCCATACATGTACAAGAACAGGTGCACTTCCAATCTAGAAATCATGATCTACCAAGTCCTGAACTTTTTGCTTTTGTATATTAGGACAAATTAGCATGGCATTAACTACCATGCTGAATATAGTTGGCTCAATCCAATTAGTAACGATGACATGAGGAACTAGTTTTAAATCCTGCATAGAAATTGGGTAGTCTGTTTTTTTTTTTTTTTTTTGTATTGATAACCCTTTTAGCTTAAGCTGGAAAACTTGAATCTCTGAGTTATTACTTGCAGCTAGGGAATCGTCTAGATGAAGTCCATGCAGAACTTCTTCCTGAAGACAAGGCAAGAATAATCGAAGAGCTTAGGAAAGAGGGGCCAACAGCAATGATTGGAGATGGCATCAATGATGCACCTGCACTTGCTACAGCTGATATTGGTATTTCAATGGGCATTTCGGGTTCAGCACTTGCGACAGAGACAGGGCATGTGATTCTCATGTCAAATGACATTAGAAAGATACCAAAAGCTATCCAACTGGCAAGAAAGGCACATAGGAAAGTCATTGAGAATGTCATTTTGTCAGTCAGTACTAAGGCTGCTATTCTTGCTTTGGCCTTTGCTGGTCATCCACTTGTGTGGGCTGCGGTTCTTGCTGATGTTGGCACATGCTTGTTGGTGATCTGTAATAGCATGCTACTTTTGCGAGGAACACACAAACATGCAGGAAAATGTAGCAAATCTTCGGCTGCATCACATACAGACAAAAAAGGATGCAAAACCAGTCATTGCCGCTTATCTGATAACCATGAACATGCTAGCACAGACAAAAAAGTTCAAAAGCTGTGTGAGCCTAAAAGATGTTTGTCGCAGAGGTGTGCCTCAAAATGTCAATCTAGCCCTTTCAATTCAGATTCATGTTCAAATTCATGTGGGAGCAATAAATGTGCGGACTCAGCAAGGACACACGATGGTTCTGTTAGTGATGGATCCCTTGAAGCAAAGCACTGTGACCAGGGTAGCTGTTGCATGGTCAATGACAAACGTGCAGGAAAATGTTGCAGATCTTCAACTGCATCACATACAGACAAACATGGATGCAAAACCTTTCATGGCCACTCATCTCATAACCATCAACATGCTATCATAGACCAAAAAGTCCAAAAGCCGTGTGCGCCTAAAAAATGTTCCTCGCAGAAGTGTGCCGCAAAATGTCAATCTAGCCCTTTCGGTACAGATTCATGTTCTGTGGACTCAGCAAGGGCACACGATGGTTCTGTTAATGATAGATCCCATGAAGAAAAGCACTGTGACCAGGGAAGCTGTTGCATGGTCAATGACAAGACTGAGGCACACAATTTGTCCAGCAACTGTTGTTCAGGCAATCGGAGTTTGGGCTTGAACACTGAAGATAAATGCAGAAAAGCTAGTTACTGCGTAGAAGACCAGCGAGAGACAAAAATTGGTCATTGTCATTCTGTTCATTGCGGTGAAAACCATGTTAAGAACCACACTAACGATAAAGCTTTAGGAAACTTGGTAGAACATAGTTCTTCGGAGAGCCTAAATCCAAAGGCTTATTCTCATCCACACAAGTGTTGTATAGACTACAGTGATCAGCCACCTCACACTGCAATAGACATTCCGATGAGTCCAGACTTTGAGGCTGCTAAAGCTCGTACGACTCTGGAGAAGAGAGAATTTGGTGGTTGTTGCAAGAGCTATATGAGAGAATGCTGTGGTAAGCATGGACATTTTGGACCTGGCCTTGGAGGAGGCTTAGCAGAAATAACCACTGAATAGAAATGTTTAAATTCCAGAGAAGCTATGATCATCACATGCTCGGGTTCTAGAATTAAGGAAAATTTTGTCTCAGTGGCATGAATCAAAATTAAGCATTGTTGTATCAAACGTAAATTAGAAAAGGTACTGTATGGAAAAAGGGCTTAGCACTTTCAGTGGAAAATGACAAAGATTGAAGGACCTGCTTGTGATGCAGCAGAGAGTGGAATTCTCATATAATTCATTAAGCTTCATAGCTGTTTCTTTGGATTTTTGCTTCTTAAGATTTTTCTTTCTTTTTTATAATACTTATCTTTGTGTTATACAAGAGAATAATCTTTACCTATTCAATAGATTTGACCTAGGTCCCAGGGTTAACCATGGAGGAAAGCAAGCCATGTCAGGAAGCAGCTCTTAATGGTGTCTAACTTGCTCAATGTATACTTGGCAATAATTGATGGAAGGCAGTGGCGGAGGGGAGCGGGGGGCTAGTGCCCCCAACAATTTCAAAACTTTTCTAATTTACTTTTTTTTTTAAATTTAATAATTTCCTCAGAATAATTTTAAAATTGTTTTAACATATTTTGATTGTTTTAAAATTTTATAATTTTGTCCTTATAATAATTTTTTATTTGGTGAGATGTCCCACGACAATTAGTTATAAACAAATTTTAATAGGATTAGAATAAAATCTATTGCAATAAAATTATTTTTAAATTTTACTTTTTTAAAATCTCACAACAACCCCTTACTATTTTTTTTTCTTTTTACCAAATACTATAGAAAATAAAATTTTTTTACACCTTTTTGCTTGCCAGCATTTTTTGTACTGAAAACCTTTAATTCATAACTCAATTTTTATGTCATGATAATGAGCAAGCTTGATTTATTTACTTATTTTATTTTTAATATTTTCAATTTAATTTTTTTTATTTAATAATTTTTACTTGGTGTTTGTAATTTAGGATTTACCCTCTTGGTCATTTTTTGTTGGAAACAACAAAACAAGAATTTGATTAAGTACTTAATGTTAGTTATTACTTATTTATTTAGGGATTGTTCGATTGCTTTCCTATAAATTATTTGTGTTTTTTTTTATTTACTTATATTCTTGTGAATAATTAAGTTTTTTATTCGGAATTACTTTCTCATTGAATTATTTATTGATATTATATTTAATTTTTGTGATTAATTTTAGGGAATTGCTTCCCATTGAATTATTTATTGATAACCCTTAATATTTTTTTAATGAATTACTTTCCATTGAGATTTTTGTTATTATATTTGTTAATTCTTGTTTGTTGTTAATTTTATTTAGAAATGGAGATTATTATCATTATTGAATTATTTATAATTATACTAGTTAATTCTTTTAAGTAAATTATTAAAATTGGTTTTTTGAATAATTTCCAGAATTTATTTATATATTTTTATATAAATTTTTTCATTTATATTTTTTTATTTTGTCTTCGGCTATTCGCCCCCCAAACATAAAATCCTGACTCTGCCACTAATAGAGGGTTAAAAATTTTCCCTAAGTTTAGCAATAACTTGAGCTTCTCATTCTTGTATTATGGCAGTAGATGTGGAGCTTCATAAGATGTACATGAACAGTGTAGTATGTCAATGAAATTAGCTTTTATTTTCCACGTGATTACTGAAAAATAAGGAATTTCTTCTGGTAACAGAAAAAGTAAATACAGTGAACACCAAAAAAAAAAAAAAAACAAAATGGAAATCAACTTTGATTGAGTAGTCCGAACAGGATGTGAAATTTTGTTCTAGCCATTTTTCCTGGACAGATTTATGAGCAGCGTGTATTCCTCAAATTATATGCTTGGACATCCCTACATCTAGGCTTTCTATATTTTATTTGTTGTTCTATTTTATTTTATTGTAACAATAAAGTTCAAAGTTTTATCTTTGACACTGAGCAATAAAATTGCATTCTTCTAAAAGAAAAAACTAGAATGACTGTGGGCTCACACAACTAAATGTAATATGATAAGAGTGCATCACAGCATAACCTTGAAAGAAAAAGAAACTTGGCATAAACTGACATGACAACCTATTAACGGAGGGTGTAGAGGGATTTACATACATATTTACGCAAAAGAATAATAAAGGGGATTTTTTTAAGCCATTATAAATAACGTGTTTTTGTAAATAACCGGCAAATACTTTTAACTGTTTTTAGCCATCAGAAAAGATTTTGGGACAAAAATACCCTTAATGAGCCGTCTTCGTTAGCGTACACTCTCAAACAGGTGAAAAATGAGAGAAAAAAAAAATATGCAAAGATTGGTTATGCAAAATACCCAAATTTTTTTTCCGAAGGTTGTGCAAAACAAAATAATGTTGCATGAGATTAGTTTTCAGAGATTTGGGACATGACATTCAGATAATAGGAGAAGAGAGATATTAAATCAAACGAGGAACAAGTCGTCATGAATGGAAAGCTTGGCTAATGATGTGAAACCAGAAATCCTTGATACGGTGGTGAATTGAAAGGAGAAAGATGTGAATCCAAAGCAGGAAATGGTCCTGCTATAGCAGGCCATATGTTAGATGGCTGTCGCAGGGCAGGGTTTAGAGTTTGTGAAACATCATGTTGGAAATGTGTGACACGGCACCGCTCAGAGTTGGTGAGACGCCATGGAGGGAATCTGTGAGACGCCAAAGTTAAGAGTTGGTGACACGCCATGGTGGGAATGTGTGACACGACAACGTTCAGAGTTGGTGAGACGCTATGGAGGGAATCTGTGACACGCCAGATTAAGAGTTGGTGACACGGTATGGAGGGAATCTGTGACACGCCAACGTTTAGGGTTGGTGAGACGCCATGGATTGAATCTGTGAGACGCCAGAGTTAAGAGTTGGTGACATGCCGTGGAGGGAATATGTGACACGCCAGAGTTCAGAGTTGGTGACACGCCATGGTCATGTTTAGAGTGTGTGACACGGCATTGCTTGAAAAGCTGACACGCCATGGTCATGGTTTAGAGTGCGTGACACGATAGTGCTTGAGCAGCTGACACGTCATGGTTTGAAATAGAGAGAGAAAAAAAAAGTGGGCAGTTAACGTGGCAATCCTTTGGACTTCCACTGTATTAATTTCCCTTTTTTAGAATAAATAAGAATATTAGAATGCCATTTTTCATTTTAAACAGTTATTATTTAGAATTCGTAACCTCTGTGTGATTCATTTCTCATTCCCGCTGGTACCGGAGTGTTCGAAAAGGTTCTTTGCAAGCGGAACGAAACCACAGCACCAGCAAAAATGTCGGCCATGAATGAAGAGGTCAGTGAGTCTCAAATTCGCAACATTCTTGTGTTCGTTAATTTTTTGGTTTTTTCCTGGGTTTGTTTGATATGTTCGGGTTTTTTGTTTTGTTTTGCAAATGTTTAGACTGTGTTTTCTTGCTGGTTTGATGGTTGTTGTGGTTAATCCGTAGTGGTTTTAGCGGTTTTGGGTGTTTACCGTGTGACGCCATTGTTATTATATTTAGTTATTAGCGTGTGACAGCATTTCACTTGATATGCATAGCGTGTGACAGCATTTTGCTTGATATGCATGGCGTGTGATAGCATTTTGCTTGATATGCATGTCGTGTCATAGAATTTTACTTGTTATGCATGGCGTTTGACAGCATTTTACTTGTTATACATGGAGTTTGACAACATTTTACTTGATATGCATGGCGTGTCATAACGTTTAACTTGATATGCATGGCGTGTCAAAATGTTTAACTTGTTATGCATGGCGTGTCACAACATTTATTCCTTATTTATGTCTTCAGTGTACCTTGTTGCACATGACTGCTTAACTCACTAGTGTATGTATGCCATATTTTGCAGATCCAGCACAGACAGTATGAGGATCTTGACAGTTTACTGATCATGCAGAAGGAGAAGTGGGCGTTCAACGTCGCAATTAACACTCACTGTAAGTGGTCGCAGCTACATTACATCACAAAGACTCTCCAACAAAAGGGGGAGTACGATCCAGTTAAGCGTACCTGCTTCGGAATGCTCCTGGACTTCTATCCACAAGGGTACTTTTGCGCCGATCTCTTGCACAACATCATGATTCGCCGGATCACTGAGAGCCAATCAATGAACCACGAGTTATGGTTTTCCATTGGTAAAAGCAAGGCGCGGCTATCAAAGCAAGAGTTCTGCCTTATCACCGGGCTGAAGTTTGGTCCAATGCTTGATGTGTTCAGACGACCATACATGGTTGCTGCGGATGGAATTCATGCAAGATACTAAAATGGGCAGGACAGCATTAAGCTGCAGGCTTTGCTTGATACCTTCCGCGGGGCAACTTTCAACGACCAGGAGACGCGACCAAGATGGCACTTGTCTTGATCACGAATAACATTTTATTTGGTCAAGACTACCATAGACGGGTGACGCCTTGGTTGCTGTCATTGGTGGAGGACATCGACGCTTGGAATGTCTTCCCATGGGGGTACTATGTTTGGAAGCTGACCTTGGACTACCTTTTGAAGGGGTTCGAAGTTCCTGACTTGAGCGTGACAAAGGAAACTCGGTTACGTTACAACATTTACGGATTTGCATGGGTGATACAGGTACTAAAACGTAACATTTTTCAGTTTCCTTTCGAACAAAAAATTTATGGGTGCAGTCGTTTATGTTGACGGTCTGATAATGGTTACATTTGACATGCAGTTCTAGACAATGGAGGCAATTTCAGCCTCCGAAAAATAGTTGCCCCCTCTGGTTCGAAGGACAACGTCCACCCACGAATGTGCAGATGGGATTACAATCAGAAGCCAAAATACTTCTATAAGACAATTCAGAAGTTAGAGTCATCTGACCAAGTGAGTGAACAACTGCTAATTTTTACGTTATATTTGTAAAATAATTTTTCCTATTCGATAATGACAACATTTTATTTGTTTATTTACAGTTGTGGGCACTGGAGACTTTGGAACCCACCGCAGATGAAGCCCTCCGAGAGTATTTTATGGACCTTGATGTCCTGTTATCGGAGGGCAACAAGTACGTGCCAATAGGGCACATGGAGGATTGGTCGAATTAGGGCTTAGGTGCGAGGCAAAAAAGGAGAAGCTTGAAGGAGAAAAGAGCCTCTAGTGGCACGAAGCAGATGCACACTGCCGCTGCTTTAGTTGATGAGTTGATGGATGAAGGGGATGACCATGGTCAAGGCAGTGAATAGCCGGTAAGGACAATTGTAACGGTTTTGTGTTCTCCAATTCCATTTGTGATTATCGAATAACATTTTTGTATTTGCAGTTGGACCATGGGCCAGCAACTTCAGAACCACCCATTGGTCCTTCTCAGATGCAGAGTGGAAACGACCCGTCTGTAAGATCGGTTCTAACGGTTTGTGTTCTACATTCCCACATATGTTTATCGAGTAACATAGTAATTTATGTAATTACAGTTTACGGAAGCGAGGACAGGTCCTCAAGCACCGATCGATCTAGCCCAATCGCAGACAGCTAACGAGCCGGTGGTAAGGATATTAAAGTTGTAACGGTTAATGTTCAACAATTCCAAACATGATTATTGAATAACACTGTTATATATGTAATTGCAGTTTACGGAAGCGATGACAGGTCCTGAAGCACTGATCGGTCCGGCTCCACCGCAGATTGCTAACGAGCCTGCGGTAAAGATATTAAAGTTGTAACAGTTAATGTTCAACAATTTCATACATGATTATTGAATAACACAGTTAAATATGTAATTACAGTATGCGGAAGCGACGATAGGTCCTTAAGCACTGATCGATCCAGCTCCACTGCAGACTGCTAACGAGCCGCTAGTTAGGATATTAAAGTTGTAACGGTTAATGTTCAATAATTTCATATATGATTATTGAATAACACAGTTATTTATGTTATTGTAGTTGACCCAGTCGAGAATAGTCAATGACGGAGCAGTCACAACCCGCCAGCTCCGACGGATCATGTGCAAGCATGAAAAAGATATGTTGGAGCTGAAGGCTTCAATTCAGTCATTGAGTGTAGCAATGCAGACGATTGAGGATCGTATCGTTGGTTGGATTCTTGACGGCCTTAAATCACAAGTACATTATTCTATCTTCGCTTGTATTTTGATGGTTTATGTTTAGTAACTGTTTAGACTGTGTTTTCTTGATGGTTTTGATGATTTTTGAGGTTAAGTGGTAGTGGTTTAACTAGTTTTTGGTCATTATCGGGTTAGGACATTTGTATTATAGTTACTTGTTGTCGTGTCAGCTTTAGCGTGTCACAACATTTTACTTGTTATTCATGGCGTGTCACAACATTTGATTTTGATATGCATGGCGTGTCAGAACATTTTGCTTGTTATCCTTGGCGTGTCACCAAGTTTATCTTGTTATGCATGGCGTGTCACAACATTTTAATTGTTTTGCATGGCGTGTCACAACATTTTCCTCGTTATCCTTGGTGTGTCACCAAGTTTATCTTATTATGCATGGCGTGTCACAACATTTTCCTCATTATCCTTGGTGTGTCACCAAGTTTATCTTGTTATGAATGGCATATCACGACATTTTACTTGTTTTGCATTGCGTGTGATAACATTTTACTTGGTATACACTGCGTGTCACAACATTTTACTGTTTATGGGTTGTGGTATTTCATGAGCTAACTAATGGTTTTTCCAATTTTGTAGGGCGGTCCATCTCACGCTGCTGGTCTGGAGCACGATGATGCTAATGATGGACAGCATCATGAACCTGGTGTTGACATTGGCGATGACGTTCTTGGTGCTGATGGAGAGCACGTAACTCATGTAGATGATGTCGTCGAAGAAGCTATGGTAGTGGATGCCACCCTTCAGTCAGATGATGTTGAAGGAGAGCATCTTCCTCCGGCCGATGCATTTGTCGACGCAGCAGCAGGAGCTATCGTTCTTTATCGTGAGAGCACTCCTGATGTAGTTGAGATACGGTCGTCGTCACCAGAGTCATCTGTTGTCCATCATGGTGCAGCAGAAATTTCAGACCCAACTGAGAGGGCACAGCTGAAAATGGCGAGCAAATACATGGCAAGCCCATTTGTCGACCCCTTGTGACCCGTCGAGATGTGAGGGATAAAATCGTAGAAGACTACGAAGCTTTTAAGAAAGAGGAGTCCGCGAGGTAAGCTCGTAAATAAAATTACAAATATTATTTTTTAATGAAACAGTTATCCACCAAGACTTATGAAATTAATTATGTTACATATGCAGGCGTAACGTCGGCATCTTAGAGGATCAAGGGGCTGACTTTTTCATAACCTTAGAGGATCCCAATGAGGAAATGACAAGTGAACATATCGACGCATGCCTCAGCCTGTTCTGCAAGAGAATGACAGGGCCGAAGTCGAAGTTGTACACTACCCGTGCATGCATGGTTGACATGATATTCTTCGTAAGTTTATTTGAAAATTGTTCAATTCTATAAATACTAAGTTTTTGATTGCATGAAGTGTAAGCTAATGTTTACATGTTTCATAGGACACCATCCGTATGCTACACATCAAATTTCCAACAGAAGATGCCCGAGCCAAAATGCGAATTTCGAGTGAGTTGCGGGGCTATGTGAAGGGTGAAAGGCCAACGTATGCCAAAAAATAGGAAAATGTTGATTTCATCCTCGCGCCTTGCAACGTTGGTGGGCATTGGGTGGTTGCGAAGATCGACTTGGTGAGGTGGACGATCAAGGTCGTGGACTCAGCAATAACTTCAGATGCTAAGGATAACAGAGTTCGTGTGGGTCAAATGACACCCTTGACGACAATGATGCCATTCATCTGCCACCAAGTCGGTTATTTCAACAACATACGTCGAAAGAGACGAGATTTGACAGTGATGCCATTGAATATTCATTTACCAAAAGCTAAAGTGCATCGGCAGAATGATAGTGTCAGTTGCGGTATGTTCATGATAGGGTACATCGAGCATATTTTGCAATAAGAAAAGATCGAAATTAAGCAGAATATGATTGCAAAAATGCATCGGCAATATGCTCTAGAAATTTTTTCCAACAGTTGTGAGAGCGAACCCTGAACATATAGGCCCTTGTCTGTACAATTTTTTTGGTACACATAAATTTTTTTATACAATTCATTTTATACACATTTTTTGTATACACAATTTACTGTATACAATTCATTGTAAACAGATATAATTCTTTCTGTATACACAA
The DNA here is from genome assembly GCF_053813885.1 of Theobroma cacao. Taxonomy (NCBI): domain Eukaryota; kingdom Viridiplantae; phylum Streptophyta; class Magnoliopsida; order Malvales; family Malvaceae; genus Theobroma; species Theobroma cacao. The sequence continues at coordinate 16,002,517 of NC_142647.1, forward strand.
TATACTTTGTACAATTATTTGATACACAATTAATTTTTTCGCCTATACACAATTAATTTGATACCAATAATTTTTTTCCTTTTCTATATACAATATATTTAATCTGATACACAATCGGAAGAAGTCAGCGTGTGACACCTTAAACATGATACCAGTCAGCGTGTCCCAACATACATCTGCTTGCACTCAGCGTGTCACCCCAAAATTCTGCAATAAGTCAACCTGTGATGCCGTAAATCCACTAACACTCAGTGTGTCAGCCGAGTAATCTGCTTTCACTCAGCGTGTCAAAACAATTGGGTCGTGGCGTGTCACGCCATAAATCTCCAGATACTCAGCGTGTGACACCATTAATCTGCTTCCAGTTGATGTGTCATAAGAATTGGGCTGTCGCGTGTCACCCCAGGTTGGCATTAATTAATTTTCAGGTTCGTCGTCTTTCTCTTCCAGGCACACCGGCTGCACCAACCCAACATTACATTGATTAACATTGAATATATAGATTTTTCCATCCATCTAATTGCTTCCAGCATGAAATTGTTCTGTATCCATCCTCCCTTATTTTTCCAGTTGTTTCCAGGCCAAAATTCTATCCTGCCATTATAAAATCGTACCTCTAAATTTACACACTAGAACTTGTTATGCATGGCGGGTCGAACAATTTAATTGTTATGCATGGCATGTCACAACATTTAACTTGTTATGCATGGCGTGTCACAACCTTTTACTTGTTATGCATGGCATGTCAGAACATTTTGCTTGTTATCCTTGGCGTGTCACTAAGTTTATCTTGGTATGCATGGCGTGTCATTTCATTTTTCTTGTTATGAATGGTGTGTTACAATATTTTGTTTGATATGCACGGCGTGTCACAACATTTTACTTGTTATGCATGGCGTGTCTCACATTTATTCCTTATTTATTTTTTCTGTATACCTTGTTGCACATTATGGCTTAACTCACTGGTGCATCTATGCCATGTTTTGCAAATCCAACGCATATAGTATGAGGATCTTGACATTTTGTCTGCTCGGTCATTTTATGAGGCCCTTTTAGTTACGGACTTTGTTGCCAAACATTTCAGGCAGATAAGCAAATACATGGCTCTTGTCTGATGGAGATTGTAATCGGAAACATTTTTACAAACAATGTAAGAATGTACTTTAACACGATCTTGATTAGACAGAGGCCTTGACATGCTTATCTGCCTGAAATGTTTAGCAACAAAGTCCGTAACTAGCATGTTTGGTTTGGGGAATGGCTTTATTCCCAAGGAATTTTGATTCCTTGGTTTGGTTGAAAAATAATCTAAGGAATAGCCATTCCATAGGAATGACTATTCTCCAAAATCCTTTAAAATCAAGGAATAGCTAACACCACCCTCTTCCATGGTATTAGCTATTCCATGATTGAGGAATAAATTTAAAAATTGATAAAGACAAAAATAGCCCTTACAAGTTTGAAAAATTACAACTTCATTTATATAAAATACTATTTTTCTCTCTCTCCTCTTTCTCTCACTTGATTCCAACTTTTAATAAAATATTAATATTTTAAAATATTAATATTAAATTATAAATTAAATATTAATATTTAAATTATCAATTATTAATAAAATAAATTATAAATTATTCCTATTTAAAAACAAAATAAATTAAAAATAAATAAACATAATATCATTTAAATTATATAAACAATATTAATAATTAAATCATCAATTATTAATATTTTAAATAAATTACCAATTATTAATATTTAAAAAATAAAATAAAATAAATAAAGAAAATTAATCAAAATAATATTTAAATTAAATTAAATATTAATATTTAAATTATCTATTATTAATATTTTAAACAAATAATCAATTATTAATTTTGAAAAATAAAATAAAATAAAATAATTGATCATAATAATATTTAAATTAAATAAAATATTAATATTTTAAAATATAAATAATTAAATTATAAATAAATATTAATATTGAAATGATCAATTATTAATATTTTAAAAATAAAATAAAATAAAAATTAAATAATAATATTTAAATTAAATAAAATATTAACATTTAAATTATTAATTAGTAATATTTTAATTAAAATCTAGATTATTAATATTTAAAAAATCTAATAAAAATAAAATGTCATATAAATAATAAAAGGTGTTTTTGTCTTTTTATTTTCTATTCCTTTCTTATTCCAAAATTATTGTTACCAACCAAACACTATAATAAGTTATAATAATTATTCTTGTCCTATTTCCTTTGTCATACCAAACTAAGTAATAACTATTTTATTCTATTCCCACATAATAACTATTCTATTCCATTCCTGTCTATTCCGCCAACCAAACATACCTCATAGAATGATCGAGCAGACAAATCCGTAAAGCAAAACGAATTCAACTACAATTTTCAAACACATTTAGTTAGGCAGTCAGGCTGTCTTCATTCACAACACACCCTACATTTTCAGACATTGTCCTTCGTATTAGACAGTTGTTGCGTGTGTGACTGGTTTGTCTGCAACTTGAACATGCTTTGGGTCGACGCAGTGTGGAGTCGCCGATTGACTTGGAGATGGTGCCGGATTTATGGATGGAACTGCAAATGGGTACGAACAGTTCTGTCTGTTATGCCCGTACCTCTTGCATTGCGAACATCTCCGTGCTCGACTGCCTTCACCAACTGATGAAATCCTTCTCTTCATAGGTCTTCCTGCTTGGCTTCGCCAAGGTGGGGGCAAGACGACAATTTGTTTCACATGAGGGGGGATGTCTCGCTCACTAGGATGCCTTACCGGCCTAATGGATCCTGAATAACCCTCCACGAAAACGGTTGTCTTGTAGTAGTCAGCGCATAATTCAATGGCTTCACGATTGCATTTACTGAAAAACACTAAAAACTCAATCTTCAATCACAATGTAAATGCTATGTCAATTACGGTTCAAATAAGAAATAAAGATATTCTGACCTTATTGCTGCAATGGCATGGCTGCATGGTAGTAAATCTGTTTGGAACTCACATGAACACGTCTTCCTGGACAGGTTTACAAGTCCGTCCATATTCCTGTCTTTAACTTTGAACTCCACTCGATTGATAGGCTTAACTAGAAAGCGATGTGCATCATTGAACCTTTTACTCAGCTGCTTGGCAACCTAAGGGCTGAGGGGCGTGGTCACCTTGACGGCCTCATCGTACTGTTCATGGAACCAATGCTGGAACATGTCTCTGATGAACTCGATCAAAGTAGTGATCGGCATTTGTCTTGCATGCTTCAAGCATGAGTTAACACATTCCGCAATGTTGGATGTCATCATTTGGTATCGCCTTGCCGGTGAACATGCACGTGCCCATTTCTCAGGCCCTATTCTCATAAGGTCCGCGTGGGCTCCCAGGTGAATCTGCTGTTTCTGGTTCATATGTCTGTTGAAATCGACCACCTTATAGCAATCTCGAGCAAGGGTGAAAAACATACAAACATCGTCACGCTTGAACTTGTTTTTAAAGTTTTTTTTCAAGTGGTAACCGCATAAACCATGGTGCGCTTTTGGGTATGCATTTTGGATTGCTTTCTTAATGCCGAGATGCTGATCAGAAATGAACATAGTGTTTTCAGGACAACTAACCGCATCATGCAACTTGCTAAGAAACCACGTCCACGAGTCTTCGTCCTCAACATGGCCGATGCCAAACGCAACTGGATATATGCATTCGTTCGCATCTTTGCATACAACGACAAACAGAACACCCTTGAACCTGCTTTTCAGATGTGTCGTATCAATTGTAACCGTAGGATGCATTACATCTCTAAACCCCCGAATACAAGACCCATATGACCAGAAACAATATTTGAATCTCTTTTCCTCATCAGTAGCCACTGCAGTCACTGTGCCAGGATTTTCTTGTTCCAACATATAAAAATACGATGGTAGTAGCTGAAATGACTCCTCCGGTGGACCGAAAACAAGCCTCTTCGCATACTCCTTTGCTTGACAAGCCTTACCATACAAGCATTCCAATCCCCACTGAACCCTCATCTCACAAATTATGTCCTTAGGTCTCAATGCTACTCTATTAGCCCGAATCTTGTGTGACATAAGTTCACCAATCATCTTTGCACTCGTAGTTGGAAACCGCCCTTGCAAACCATCAATGGTACAGGTGTGTACTTTGTGGAATGTCCGAACTTTCCAATATTCTCCTCTATCAGGTAATTTCGTTGCACGAACGCTGAACTTGCATGCCTTGTCCTTGCAACCAACCTCATAATGAGCTTTACATGATCTTTTTACTCTTATCGTAAACTTCTCTTTTATAACCAACATGTTCAAAGCTCATTTCAACTCGGCCTTTGACGAAAACATTCTTCCTTTGTATAAGCGATCTTTGGCACATGTCGACTCCTCAGTGGTAATTGTTCAGAAGGAGAACCTTTCTGCACCTGCAATTACCCACGTACGAGATATCCTTGCATTTCCCCTTTCCCGATCACTGTCATCGAGCAATGTATCAGGGGAACAAATCCCGTTCTCACCAGCGATGGGGTTATTGTATATGGGGTCATCACACTGAACATCTCCTACATCAACATCTCCAACAGGTTCCGTTTCACCTTCAACATTATTGCAAATTGGAATGTCACTGTCATAAGGGCAATCATCGTCTGAACTGTCATCTTGTGATTGTTCAAGCCCATCATCTGAAGTGTGATCAAATCTATCTTCACCGATAGCGAACAAATCCTCATTTCCCTCATCAAATGCAGTATTATACTCCAACGTCGCAGTGTCACCCTCCAACCTCACATTGTTGTCCTCAACTGTCGTATTCTCATTTGACAATGGCATTACACATTCTACAGTTTCACCCAATCGTTGCATTTGTTCAAGAGAAGCAAGAAATTGGTTTGATGGACATCCTGATCGGAATTGTGCAGCCAACTGTTTTGTGAATGTCATCTGTCAACCAAGCTGCACAAACTCTTGTGCGTACCTCAATTGCCATTGTTGTGGGTTACGGACCGAATGCTGTGGTATATGTGAAGCATTGTAAATCTCATTTTGATTGAGCTGATTACCATGTTGTCCAACTTCTCCATGTGACATAACATTTGTTTGGCGTCCCTTAATGCTGACATACACAGCCGAAATATTCCTCTGTTCTAGCAAAATTAATGCAACATCCTCATCGTCCTTGATAATTGGCCGTGATAGCTCTCCGGGTGTACTGATCAATGCATGTAACTCAATCTCGTCAATTTTTGAGTTTACCCCAACAACATCTTCAACCAACTTCATCAAGCCCACAAACGACAAATCACTCATAACCCCCCGCATTCGTGACTCACCACCCTTGTAAATGCCATCCACCCATTGACCATCGTGTCTTATCACAAGTCGCACATTTGGAACCCCACTGAAATTTTGAAAAAAAAATTGTCAATCATTTTACACAATACATGTCGTGATAAAAAATTTGTCAGTCGTGTTGTTACACGCCATGCAAATAACGTAAAATGTTGTAACACGCCATGCATATCAAGTCAAATGTCGTGACACACCATGCATCAGTATCGTTACATGCCATGCATCACTGTTGTGACACGCCATGCATCACTGTAGTGACATGCCATGCATCACTGTCGTGACATGCCAATCACTGTAATTACTGACTAGTTACACCAACATCCGTGACACGCTAAAAACCTAAAATACCAGTTAACCCACGACACACCAAGAACAACCATGACACGCCAAAAACCCATAAATTCAGTTAACCCACCATACCCCAGGAATAGCCGTGGCACGCTAACAACCCAAATAACTAGTTAACCCATAACACGTCAGTAACAGCTGTGACACACTAAAATAACAGTTTAGTCATGTTATAGATGCATGGTGTGTAACAACTCTGGGCAATGTTTCTAATTCATCTTATCATTTACACCAAATGTTTCAGAAATTTAAGTGTGTTGCAGAAATAAACCCAATAATAGGTACCTTGATGTCATCTCTGCTATAGGGTGTGTTAATCTACGACAATGTCGCTAGATGTCGAGAGATAGACCACAGCCCGATGACGATGGTGCTCAATAGAGAGTTAATAGAGCTCATACAGTTCAGAGATCTAAGAGAGCTGACAACGATGGTGCTCAATAGAGACTTGCCAGAGTTGAGACAGAGAAAGATGACCGAACCCAAACAGCTGCGCATATTTATTTTTAATGTTTTTTATTTTCTCTCTAGCGGGAGGCAAATAGCTCAAACAACTGAGCATTTATTTGAAACGATGTTTTTAAGGGCATTTTGGTCTACTCATGTTTATTTTTGGGTAGAAACAGATAACTTTATATAGGTAGTTATTTTTGAAATCACCTTATCATGAGGTCCTTCTCTCACAATTTCCTCAATAATAAATTACATAAACCTCAATCAATTACCTTCTCTCTATTCTGTCTTCCGATTGAAAGCTATCAATGATGTTCTCTCTCCCCCCTCTTTTTGCTATTTAGCAGGGTAACCAGTTTTATTAATCACTTTTAGGTGGTAATCAAATGATCCTACCATTCATGTCTTCGAAGCTTCTTGATGTCCTCACCATATACATCCGACACAACTTTCTACTAAATGTCAATCTTGAGATCAAATCAACCCTATTGCTTCTGTCTCACACAAATAGGGTAAGCACACATTATCACGTGTTATCTATACTCTTCTCCGTTTTCACTCACTTCACTGACTTAGCTATTGGACCGACCTGCATCGACGCTCTCCAATCACCCTAAACCTTATTTCTTGCTAATGTTTCACTACTTAGTTCCACAGATTAATAAACAAGGTAGAGCATATATATACATATATATTATCTCTACTCTTTTCCATTTTCACTCACTTCAATGACTTATCCATTGAATCGGCCTTCCTTAATGCTCTCTAGCTACCCTAAGCCTTATTTCTTGCTAGTGTTTCACTACTTAGCTCCATAGATTAATAAACAAGGGAGAATATATATATATATATATATATATATATGTATATTATCTTTACTTTTTTTCGTTTTCACTTACTTCATTGACTTATCCATCAGATGGGCTTTCACTGACACTCTCCAACCGCCTTAAGCCTTATTTCTTGCTAGCGTTTCACTCCTTAGCTCCACAGATTAATAAACAAGGGAGAACATATATATATATATATATATATATATATTTATAATTAGGGGAGAGAGAGATTCAAACCCTACTCTTTAGACAAGGGGATCGTGCATTAACCACTGAGCCAAATGCTCAAGTGCGAGCATATATATATATATATATATATATATATATATATATTATCTCTACTTTTTTCTATTTTCACTCACTTCATTGACTTATCCTTCGGACGAGCCTTCACTGATGCTCTCCAGCTGCCTCAAGCCTTTTTTCTTGCTAGTGTTTCGCTACTTAGCTCTGTAGATTAATAAACAAGGGAGAATATATATATATCTTTACTCTTTTTCGTTTTCACTTACTTCACTGACTTATCCATCAGACGAGCCTTCACCAACGCTCTCCAGCCACCCGAAGCCTTATTTCTTGCTAGTGTTCCACTACTTAGCTCCATATATATTCACCTATACATCAAAATAGGCAATACGTGCAAAAAAAAAAAAATCAGCAGCATTAACACAAAACTCTATATTCACTATCTATAAAACAAGCAAGACAATTATGTCTTGTGGTTTACAAAATCACAAATGATGGCAAATAAAGCACTTCCAGCACAAACTAGAGCTATATTGGGCGAGAAAAAGGTACAATAGTTCTTAATACAAAGAGAACAAGCAGACCTAATGGCACTTTTAGCTTAGACGTGTTAAAGAAAATGCATCAATAATAAAGGTTTGTTTGTTTTGCAGTAAAATTTTTTTTGAAAAACGTTTTCAAGACTTATGCTTGTTTGGTAGATGAAAAATTAATTCCAGATGTCAAACATTTTACGAGTTAATAAAGTTAATCATGGAAAATATCTTATGCCCTTAAAAGGTGTAAAGCATTTTCTAGAAAACAACAAAAACACTTTTATACTAAGTTTATGAGTATAAGTTTGATGAATATTAATATTTAACTTAAAATATTAATATTTAACTTTAAAATATTAAAAATTAAATTATACAACATTATTAAAATTAAAAAATATTATTTTAATGAAACCATTCAATACAATTAAATTTTTTATTTATTAATGGAATAAATCTTACTAATAATTATAATAAAAAATATTTCAATGATCATCATTTGATGAATACACATTTATAATAAGTTTAAATTTTACTGATAATTATAATAAAAAATATTTCAATAATTGTTATTTAATGAATACGTATTTATAAGTATAGGTTTTAGATATCTTACACAATTGATGAATATTTATATTTTTATAATTATGATAAAAAAGTGATAAGATGGAAAATTTTTTGAAAATTAGAGTTTATTTTCATTACAAATTTGTGGTTAAATACTTTGGGAAATATCATTATTGATTTTATCCATTTTATTTCCATTCTTAATTTTGATCCAAAATTAGTGAAAATCAAATATTAATATTGTTTTATACTCAAGTCCTATTTATTATTTTAACACCTATTTAACTCCACCATGATGGAAAATATTTTTTATAAAATGATCCAAATAACAGAAAATGTTTTTGACAGCTTATCCAAACAATAAAAAGTATTAATTTTCCTATAAAACATTTTACACAGAAAAAATTTTCCTTCAGCAAGTCATTTTTCGATTATCAAACAGACCCTAAGTCTTTATATAATCCTCATGATCTGCACAACACTAATCTCATTGACTTAAATACTACCACTTAATTATAAAAAATCTTATCGACCTGTTCAAAATTATTTAACTTCGCATGCTCCCTTATACATCTCTACTCATTGATTTTACCCTTTTCGTCCTTGGTATCAAAGATAATTGATATCGTCCAATAAAGCATTCTGGAAATGCTGTTGGTAGTTGTTGAATACACTAAAGAAATGCTATGATTGTTAAAATAGTTAAGGAGGTCATGTGAGCAACATGTGCAATAATAGAATCAGTTAATGAGTTGTGTTGACTAAATGTTGACTTTGATTGATTAAATATAATTAATAGTTAGTTAATCTATTGTGTGTTGTACATGGAAAAGTAACAATTTTGTATATAAAGAACTTTTCTAACTATCAATTGGTAGGAAATTAATTACAACAAATATTCTCAAATATTCTTCAACTTTCTTCTTTATTTTTCGTTACATAGTATTAGCACCCACGGTTAAGGTTCTTGGCTTAACCTCTCAATAGCAAACTCTTCAATTCAATCATACTTCGTTTATTTCCCTTTCATTAGAAATCATGATTCATCATAAAATTTAACAATGATTGCTGCATCCTCGAAAAGATCACTTCACCACTTGAAGACCCTCATTCCCCTTATTGTTTTCATCACATTGATGACAATGTATTAGTAATTGTAAATTCAAAGTTAACATCCAACAACTACATTCTTAGAGCCAATCATTCTTCTTTGTTCTATCAATTAGAAATACAATCTAGTACTTAAAGAGGAATTATAAAGGACCTTGCATATTCAAACTCAACCTCTGACAAAAACCTCAACTATGACAATGTTTAATGATAGTAAGAACAGAAACAAATCAGATTTGCAATGTTCACATTGTGGCCAGTCAAGACATACCATAGATAAATGTTTCAGAATCCACCTAATTTCAAGTTTACCAAAAATAAAGGAAATCCTAGGAAGATTATGGCACCTATGAATAGTATCATTTCATCCTCATCACTAAACCAAAAAGAAAAGGAAAACATTAGTTATGTGTCTTAATTGTTACTGACAAAGACTCAAATTTAAAAATTAATGGCTTTTATTAGTGAATAATGAAGATGACACTTCAACATTACCTTAACAACAAACCATGAACACAATGGTCAATTCTGCACTTGTTGCTATTATTACTAATCTTATCTCACTTTAAATTGTCAATACCTATTCTGTTAATACTCGGTATGAAAAGGCATTCATTATTGATCACAATACTTGGATTATGGACATTAGAGCTTTAGACCATATAAATTGTTCCTTGCATTTCATTGATTATGTTAAAACAACGTACAATGTATTTTCTAAATGCCAAATCAAACAAAACTAATAATAACACATATAGGAATAGTAAGAATTAATGCATCTTTAATACTTGTGATGCACTTTGCGTACCATATTTCTAGTTCAACTTAATGTCAATAAGCAAGCTAACAAAGTTTAAGAAGTATTGTTTAATTTTCAATGATGCATATTGCATGATCTAGGAAATCAATTCATGAACAATGATTGGGCTTGCTAAAATCTAAGTAAGATTGTACTTCTTTCAAAGCACTTTGGATGAACCAAAGCTTAGGAAGTTTAATGTTGATCAATTTGTTCTTTTTTTTTTCAAACAAAATTTTATACTTCAGTGCCTAAAACATGTGATCTTTGACACTATAGGTTACGACATGTATCTTTTGGGAAATTGAAAAAATTCATCAAGTTTGTGATGATGTATCTTACATTGAAGATTTACCTTGTCTTGTTTATCCCTAGCAAAACAAAAAAGACTCCCACTTCTTGTTCATACCCAATCTTCCACTATGACATTTGAATTGATCCATGTTGATATATGAAAACTTTACTCAATTGCTTCTATTGATGGTCGTAGATATTTTCTTAGTATTGTTGAAGATTATACCAAATTCACTTGGTTGTTCTTGATGAAATCAAAGTTTGATGTTATCTTTATTATACCTTTTTTTTACAATCTTGTTAGCATTCAATTTTCTACAAATATAAAGAAAACTAGGGTGTGGGGTAAGTTATTTTGACACTGAGATAGCCAAGGAGATCATGGCTTGTAAAAAGTAATTTAAATTAGATTTGTATGAGGGAAAATTAATTGGTGCTAATTTTAATGGCAGTTGAGTAGTTGCATTAACAAAGAGAGGAGCAAAAGTTGTGGTTTGGTTATTGGTTAAAGTGGCTAAGGAAGAATTTATGGAAACTATGGAGAAAAAAAAATAGATCGAAGCTAGCTAAATAGAATGCTCTAATACCATATAAAATTGATAATAGTTGATATCAAATTAGCCTTAATTCGTTGATTTACAATAGTTGTACACACACACACAAGCACAAGTTATTTAGAATACAAATTCAAACTATTGTTACAATTTTTTAGGTTATAGATAAGGAAACTACAAATACAATGAATAAAGATCAATAGCGTTGAAGATTGAAATTTACCATAAATGATATTTTTTCATCAATTGAACCAATGGAAGAGCATCATCTAAAGCAAAATAAGTGTTCTAACATGAATGATTCTAATACTAATATTATGATTTTAGCTCATGCAAATATGTCAAAAGAAATTATTCCAAAAGTTGGAATAGAATTTGAAATGGAAAAAGATATATATGATTTTTACAATAGCTATGCTAAAGAAGTTAGATTTAGTATTCGAATAACTAAAGAACATAAGAAAAAGTATGGTAATTGGGTAGATAGGGCTTTTTGTTATTCTTGGAAAGAACTCAAAGAAATGATAAAAAAATGATGATGTCAAAAGTCACCACCCAGAAACAAGATTTTGGTGCTTAGTTGTATTAAAAGTTCACGATATGATTGTAAATTACGTGTTATGAAATTTATTCCAAAACATACACATGCATTAGCTTCTCTGTATAAGCATATGTTTTTAAGATTTCAAAAGGCAATTAATCTCTATCAAGCCACTGAACTTAAAATCGTTGATTGCTTCGGAATAGCACTAAGGGAGAGTGTTCGATTTTTTACAAGAAAAGTTGGTGGACTCAAGAATCTTGGTTTTATTCCTAAGGACTACAATAATTACTTGCGTTATAAGAGAACAAAAGCAATGAAAGTTGGAGATACTGGTGGTGTCTTATAATATCTATAAAACATGCAACATGATGACCTTAATTTTTCTTATACTATACAACTTGATCTTGATGATCTCATCAAAAATATTTTCTAAACAGATGGTAGGATGAAATTAGATTATGAATATTTTAGAGATGTAGTATGTTTTGATACATCATATAAAAAAACAAAAAGGGTAAACCTTTTGTATTATTTGTTGGTGTTAATCATCATAAGTAAAGTGTTATATTTGGTACGCCATTGTTGTATGATAAAATATGTGATACTTTTATGTGATTATTTGATTCATTTTGAAAGCAATGTCAGGGTAAAAGCCAATGATGATCCTTATAGATCAAGATGCTGCAATGGCGAAAGCACTTGCTTCACAATGGCTTGAAACATATCATTTGTGTGTGTGGCATATGTATCAAAATGCAACAAAACACCTTAGTGATGCATTTGAGAGAATTAGTGACTTTGCTAGAGATTTTAGTGGTTGTGTTTATGATCATGATGAAGAGGAAGATTTTCTAAAGGCATGAGATCATATGCTTGCAAAATACAATTGGAAGATAATAGTTGACTGCATAGACAATTTGAATTGAAGGAGAAATGGGCTTTGGTTTATGGATGACAAACTTTGTGTAAACATGTCCACTACTCAAAGAAGTGAGAGTATAAATAACGAACTAAGAAATTACATTGATTATAATTATGATTTACTAAGTTTTTTTTCATCACTTTCAGAGATTATTGGTTGATAGAAGCTATGAAAAGTTGAAAGCAAACTACAAAGGCAATCAGAGAAGCCATCTTTACCAATTCCAGTGGGATGTCAAAGTATGCATCAAAGGTTTATACTTTAATAGCTTTTAAAATGTTTTCTAATGAACTTTGGCTTACTTGGGATTGTGAGTTGTACACAACTAGAATCGTTGGGAGTACTATTAGTTACAAAGTCATTTTATGAGACCTCAACCTTTATAGGCTTGTAACTAGGCATAGAAGCCATAACACGGGCTAAGGGTAGTTTCGTTATTTCCTCTAATAAGTTCCCAAAAGAAATTTTTATTATATTTTAAGGTCTAAATAGGCCTAAAACCTCATAAATGATGTCTAATGATGAAAACACAAAGAGAACTAGAAGTTTCAATAATTTTCACAATAAGGGCAAAATGGTCATTTTTCACCTCGAGTAAAAATTTTTAAGTTTTCATGAACCCGAGCATTTCTAGACCATTATGGACCTTGTCCCAATGTCAAAAGAGCAAAATATTTCATAAAAGATTGGAGTAGAATAAGCTAATTTGTGGAGGGGCATTTTGGTAATTTAAATGGAGTGGATAAGCTTGGGCTATAAATATCTCTTTCTTCCAGCAGCTTTTACATTCTCTAGCAGCTTTTCTTCTTCTTCTTCTTTTTCACGTTGCTTCCCAACCTCCATGAACGCTTGATAAGAAAGCTTCACAACCTCCCTCAAAATAGCTCCACTTTTCATGCTTTTGGTGCACCCTTTCATAAACCCTTGTGCTCTTACACTCTCTCACTTTAAAACCCTTGGAAAAATCCCACTTTGATACTTTCTCTCACTAGCTAGGTGTTTAGAGAGAGAAAGAGAAAGAAAGCTCCCATAATAGCTTGGAAAACTATTGGAAAGAATTTCAAAATTTCAAGGCTATCAAGGTGAGCAGTAAATTAAAGTTAATTTTAAATGTTGAGGGTGGCTAATGATTAGGCTGTGAATGTTTTATAGTAGGATGTTTGTTCATTTTAGAGTGGTTAAGGTAGTGAATATAGATAACCATTTAAATGGCAATTGGAAGCTAGCCAAGAAATAACTTTTAGAATCTATAAGTATGTGAATTGACATAATGGTGATGCTAATGTAATGGTAGGTTCCAACGAAGCTCTATCACCCCATTTGGACCATTAAGGAAGTTAGAGTCGATTAAAGGCCCAACAACATACCGGTGAGTGGACTTGCATTTCGAAACTTGTTTTGGGAATGTGAATGCAATTGTACAAACCTTTGAAAGATTTTATCCAGTTTTCCTTTAAAAATGTATCTTGGGAACAAGCCTTTGGTGAAGTGATTTTATATTGTGAAAATGTGCTATACAATGGTTTATGTGTTATCATAATATGATAATATGCATGATATGCATTGAGTGCTTCTTTGTATGTTGATGTGTTCCCGGCTATGTGCGAGTAAGAGTGTACATAAGTCGATGATGACCCGGCTATGTGAGAGTAGAAGTGCGCATAAGCCAATGATGATCGGGCTATGTGAGAGTGGGAGTGCGCATAAGCCGATGATGACCTAGCCATGTTCTAGTGGGGAGTGCACATGAGTTGATGACGATAGGAGAGTGTGCATGATGATGAATATGTATATATATATATATATATATATATATATACATGTATAGATATGTGTGTTATAGAAAGTTCATGAATATGTATATAGTTGAATTGCATGTGAAATTTGACATGTTAAACTTTGGGAAATTATATGAGTTTCATGTTGTGTTGGTCATGTGACAGGGTGGCCTTTGCTTGAGGAAAGGAGGAATTTTTGCTGGTGCCCTGTTTCTCGTTACAGCGAGATTGAATCTCGTTGCAGTGAGAAACTCTCGGGTTGGAGGGGTAAGGCTGGCCGAAAATCTCGCTGGAGCTAGAATGTTACTGTAGCTTCTCGCTGGAGCGAGAAACTTTCTGTTTTGTGACCAAAATTTCGTTGAATCTCGCTGCAGTGAAAAACTTTCTATTTTGCTCCTCATTTGGTTCGGTTGCTACCCTATTTTCCATTTCTTTGGTACCATAGTTGAGTATGGACTTCCAACATTAAGAAATAAATGAATTAAGTTTAAAAATGAGGAGGTTTGGTGAGAAACCCTCGGCTAGATGATAATTTAAGTCAAGTGTCGCTGTAGCAAAAATTCATCCTCGCTGCAGCATAGCCTTTCCACTACAGCAAGGACCCGCCGTTTATTTGACTTGATTCGCATGAATGCTATTAAAGTTTTCACTCTCCAAATCCTTTGTTGAGCATGGACCCTTTTCATAAAGTGATTTACTCATGCGGGGTTTACATGAGGGGTTTAATAAGAACTAAAATAAATTGCATTGTTTTGAAAAATGAATACATCACGATTTTGTTAAACATTCCTTATGGTATGCTTGTTCCTTTTCTTGTTCATTCACTAGGTTTATACTCATCGTTTTCAACTTCATGTTTTTAGATCATGAGGCAGCTGGTAACTAGGTCGAAGTGTCTTCGTATATTCGACCTTTGGTAAGTGTCTCGGCATTCAGTAGTTGTACATTCGTCTGAGTCTCTCCTCTGGAAGTCGAGTACTCTTTTGTTGTGTATAGACAAACCGATGTAAATTATTAAATTATGTTTAGATAATATATGTATTCTTTGATTGGTATGCCACTATTAGATGGCAATGTTTAGTATTATTTTGATTCAAAGTTATAAAATGTGACTAGCAACTTTTAATGGAATGGTGAAAAGGTTATATTAATAGGCTTGCTTGGGCTTAGTGGACTACGTCCATTGGGCCCATGCGTTGGTCATGGCCCAAAATTTGGGTCGTGACACATTTCTCCAAGAAAACCTTGTCATCATATAGTTACATTTGGCTCGTCAAAATTGACAGTCAGTTGTAGTTGTTAGGAATTTGAATTTGTTGGTATTTTATATGCTCATGCTTTGAAGATGCTTTCTTTTCAGAATCTTAACGAGTTCTAAATCAATATATATTAGAAAGATGGACCAAAAAAGTGAAGATTAAAGTTGTGGTAAATTCTCCTGCATCTATTAGATCAAATGATTTTAAAGTAGATATAAGTACTTGTTACAAAGTTTTGCTTAAATGGTATTTTAATTTAGTAATGAGAGTTGCAATGAATGAGCGATAATTTAATATGGCAATGAGTGATAGAGAAAAGACATTGAGCAAAGTTGAGATAGCTTTGAAGCAATTATCAATTGAAGAGTCTCGAAGCTTTGGTGATGGAAAACAAGTATTCAATTTGATGAAAGTGGGAATAATGAGAAAGAAAGCAAAAGAATCAAGGGAATCAAATGTAAACCTAAAAGTAAAAGAGATAGATTATCTTGTTGACTAAAAAATGCTTTAGAAAAAGCTTAAAGAAAGAAAAAGACGTCAAATTGATAAATTGGTAGAGACTCCATTAGTTCAAAAGATAAGGGTAATAAATTCTTAATATCATTTTATATTATGTTTTGATTTTATTTTATAGTTTTAACTTCCTTCTAGTCTCTATAACCATGTACATAACTAATAATTTCATAGGATTCAAGCCAAATTGCTTATACTTTATACCATAGTGTTGCTAATGGATTCAATAAACATACTCAACCATTTCAATTTGTCCAAGCAATTAAAATATTATAATAGAAAAATTAATTTTATGTTTTATATATCACTTACATATTTGAATATTTGACAGCAAACTCATGTTGACATCCATCAGTCTATTATCACAAGCATTAGGGATTTACTACAAGTAACTCTTATATATTTAAAAAACAAATTTATTTTTTATTTTTGATCATAATACTTTTATTTCCATATATATAGGCTAAAATACCACAAGTTCCTATTTCAAAAAGAGAAACTTCGAAAGGAGACGAGAAGGATAGATGAACGATATGACTTCAACTGCATGTCTTAAATATTATTGTAATTTACTTACAAAAGATAAAAGTGATTTATTTTGCTTTTGAGATAAAACTTCGGTATTCATATTTGTTAATGTTACAAAAGATAAGCTTATAGTAAAACTACCAAAAAAGGGGGTGAACTGGTTGTTAAGTAAAAATTCTCCCTTTTTTTCGAAAATCAATTCAAATATGAAATAATAAAACTATAAACAGAGTATGAACTTAATGAGTAAAGAGTAGAAGAGTAAAAAGGACTCAACAAGATTTTTATAAAGGTTCAACCTTCCAATGCTTAAGTCCTCTCCCTTGATAGCATAAAGACTTTGAATTCACTATCTGTTTGCCCTTTCAATAGGGTTAGGCATAACCTTTACAACACGCTTTTTGTACAATCAAACGTAACCTCTACAATGTGCCTTTTGCAAGATCAAGCGTAACCTCTACTAAGACACTACCTTTTTCAAGTTAAAGCACAACCTTTACACAAGATGAAGCTTTTTAAAAGATCAGGCAAAACCCCTCTACCTTTTGCTTGGAGATATAACCAATACAACAATGGATTCTAGTGAACCACAAGCTAAAAACCTTTAGAAAGGTTGATAACGAAGTTTAGGTTCATAAAGGTGAGAGCTTTCACAAAAATAAGAATAATCAAGGAAGGTTTAAGCTCAAAAAGGATCCGGTGAAGAATAAAGATGAGAACTTTAGGCTCTTTACTTGCTTAAAGATAGGAACTTTTTGCTGACAGTTATTTCTCTTGTTTTTTCGCTATTTTCTTCTTCAAAAATGATTCAAAATCTTTCAAATCCTCTTATCTTCTTGCTTTAATTTCATCAAGATGAATATTTATAGTCTCTGAGATTTTTGGTTTATTGGAGTAAGTTTTGAATAATTTCTTGTTCGTTCTAGCAATTTTGCAAAATTTTGTCCCTTTTATAGAATAGATTCTTTGTTATTGAGTTGTCGATTCTTCACAAAGTTTGTAGGTTTCTATCTCTGAAGAATCGATTCTTCTATTTCTAGATGTCATTTTTTCTACAACTGGGCATAAAAGTGACACCTTTACAATCTTGGAGAATTAATTCTTTTGCCTCGAAGTGTCTGTTCTTCTGTTAGACTAGCACCAAAATTTGTATTCAAGCTTGAATTTTGCCACTCCACTTTTGTCCAGTTGTGCCATGCTTTTCTTGATCACCAAGTTTCTGAGCTATACCTTTGGTGTTTCAAGAACTAATGTTTTCTCTTTGTAAAATCGATTCTATCTTCTTTGTTTTTTCCTTATACATTTTGTTTCTTCAAAATCAATTCTTTGTCTCTATTCTTCAAAACCAACATTTTGTTGATCTTTGCTTGAGAACTGACTTTTTCTTCTTCAGAATTGATTTTTCCTACAATTTAAGAAATAGATTTTGTTCCTTTTCATTTAAGAATCAAGTCATTGCTTTTGAAAACTTGATTCTTAGGCTAGCACATTTGATTTTGAAAACAAGAGACCTTTGCGAAAATTAAGAGATATTTCTTTAAGTTCAAGACCATGATCATCCATATTGAAAACATGTTCAAACAAACAAAGCATTTCAATATATTTTACTTTTAGGTTTAACTTTAGCAATTTTTTGAGGATTTTCTTCATACTAAAAAATATCTTTCACTTTCAAAGCTCATTAAGTTTAATAAATTTTGTCATATCAAAACAAGAATAATGCTAACAATCTTCCCCTTTATGATATGACAAAATTAAGAGTTAAATTTGCTCAATGAAGAAAAACTCCTCGAAAATATGCTCAAGATTTCAAAATACTTTTCTCAAGTAAAGCTCCCCCTAAATTTGTGCTTTTTCAAAAAGATTTACATTTAAGTTTAAAAGCACTTTTGAAATATCATTTTGAAAAATCCAGCCAACATGAATGAAGATTTAAGTGCAAATTTACTCAATATATTTCTCTTTTTTTTTGTTATATCAAAAAGGAAAAGAAAATAGAGTATCGTGACAAAGGACATAAAAACCCATAGAAAGATAAAGCATTAGTAGCACAAGTTTAATATAATTATCCATCAACATTTAAGAATAAGATTATGGAGGCATTCATAGCAAGTAAGTTTAATCAATCATCAATCAACACGAAAATATATTAATAGAGAGTAATGTGATTAAAGAGATGTGTCATTAATTAAAAGAAATATAAAAGATTATTCAAAACAAAGTGTATGCAAATGTTATGAAATACAGATGAGTATACAATTTAAATTCAGAATTAGGACTAAGATCAAAGTTAGTGTCTTTTTTTGTGTCTTGCCACCCATCTCTCTTCATCCAGGTATTAGAATCACCCTTGTACTCATTTCGCATGTTTTCAAGAGCATATCGATTTAACTTATTAGTTATTGTTTGTCTCTTGGGTTCCTCATTCCAGGTGTCGATCTTCAACTTGTAAATCAACTTAGAGATCACCATTCCATATGCCAGATTACCTTTGTCTCTTCTGACTAGGGTGATCATGTCTTTGAAGATGAGTTGAGCAAGGTCAATGGACGTTTTCTTCTTTATGTGGTGCATAAACCACAATTCTTCAATTGTGATAGTTTTAAACTTGGTTCCAAGAGGTCTGACATTATGAGCAATTATGAAGTGCAAAATTCTATCATGTAGAGTTAGCCTTGAAACATTTTTTGGAACTTTTGGATTAATGATTGGTCTGACTAGAAATTTTGCAACTAATTCATCTTCAGAGATTGCATTTTCTTATCCCAAGTGTGTAATTGCACTTTCATTAATAGGTCTTAACTTCAGGACATTTTGAAATAATGCATGAGTAATGACAAAATTATTCCCAAAGAGAGATGTTAAGAATGAATTATCATGATCGGCTGGGTTCTTGTCATATTTTTCTTCGTAATAATGGTTCCATTCAAGTAGAAGATTTTGACAAAATTTTCATATACTCCTATTTTCAAGTTCAAATAGTAATGCCATCCCAGTTCTTTAATATTTGTAATATATGGCCATCCAATATCCTCTTCAAGGCATTCCAAGTCAATCATTCTACCATGGAGTACACTCTTTGAAGCATAATCTTCATCAAACATTTTCCTTTTCTCTTCAGATGAAAAATATATGTAGAGTAAATTAGTTTTCTGACCTTTTTGTTTCTTAATCGATTATGCAAAACCCTTTCCTTTTTCTTCCTATGATCTCTTTGGGGCTATTGATGAAACTTTGAAAGGGAGTTGTTGTTTTCTTGTGTATTGAATAGATTTATTCTTTAAAAATTGTGTATTTTTAATGAAAATTGAACATATATAATTGCGAAGAGAAAGGGGATGTTGAAAGTTCCAACCCTTTCACTTTCCAATAAACACATTTTCGAAATATGAATGGTTATGATTTTCAAGAAATATTTTTTAAAGTTGTAAAGGTATCTTTTGAAGTTGGAATTTCTAGAGTTTTTCATAGAAAAATCAGTTTTTATATGGCTAGAATCAATTCTTTGATAACTAGAAGTCGACTCCCGAATGCTAGGAAGAAAAGATCAAACTGCCAAAGAATTAACTATAGAAGAAATTTGTTCAGTATACAACTTTCTTTGCACTAAAAAGGATGCATGAATAAGTTACGATGTATAGATGCAATAGATCAACAAACAATATTTTCATCAAAAAATCATTTATTCAAATTATGCAAAAAAAATGACTTAATAAACAATTTAAGATGGTCAATTTTAGTCAATGATATTCAAGATACAATTTATGTATACTATTCAATCAAGGATGAATCAATCAATTTTTTAGACACTTAAAATAAGAATGCAATTAATCATTGTTCAAAGATTAGTGGCTTTTGGCATAGAAATCACCAATTTTCATTGTGTCCCAATCTTCAAGACTTTGCTTCTTTCTGCTTTAGTTCACTTGCAGAACAATTTCTCATTTGAACTTCTGGTATCCAAATTTCTTTGGATATTTTTTGTTAGTCATAGCTATAAAATAAAACAAAATATTTACTTTACCTATAAAGTCTATTCAATCAATTTTCTTTTTGTAATTATCAAAAGCATTTCTTAGTTTCACATTTTCTTTACTTAAGTTATTTAGATTCTTTGACATAACCTCAATTTCAATTTTAATTCCCTTTTTTCATTTTCTAGCTCAAGTTTCTCACTTTCCAAGAAATCATTCTCAATACTAAAACTTGAAATCTTTTCTTCATTTTCAAGTTCATCTTTTCGTATTTGTGAGCTAGTTCATTAAAGATATCTTCTAATTCATCAAGTGTATGTGTTGACATATCATTTTTCAACATTTTTACCTTTTCTTCTTGATTTGAGGACAAACTTGGTTTACAAGATTAAGAACTTGCCTCACAACATTGTCTTGAAGATTTAATTCTGCATGGTTCCTCACCACTTGTTGAATATTTTTTTTCACAATCTTCTTTCTCTAGTTTTTTCTCTCCATACAGTGATTTCAGTATCTCCCACATTTCTTTGGCACTGTTACATATAAAGACTCTGTTGTATGTTCCTTCTTTAAGAGCAATAAAGAGAATATTCTTGGCTTTGGCATTCAGCTCTAGTATTCTCCAGTCATTTGAGTCCCATTTATGCATTTCATTAATCATCTTAAGTGGCTCTTCTTCAATTGTTCTCCATATTTCAAGATCAAATATTTGAATGAACTGCCTCATTTGAATTTTCCATTGAGAATAGTTTTCACCACTTAATTTTGGAAGTTCCACAAATGATCTTTTGTCACGACCCAAATTCCGGGTCATGACCGGCGCATGGGTCCAATGGACGTAATCCACTAAACCCAAGCAAGCCTATTATTTATTTTACTTATGATTCTATTTATTATCACTAAGTCGTATTTCATGACTTTGAGTCAAAATAGTGATACACATTGCCAACTCGTACTGGCATTACTCTTTTAAAATTTACATTTAAATTCATCTATACATAACAAAATAATACTCGACCTCCAGCGGAGTGACTCGGATGGATATACAGCTACCGAATGCCGAGACACCTACCAGAAGATGTACACAGATCTACAAGGACACCTCGTCCTAATTATCGGCTACCTCGTGATCTGAAAACATGAATTTGAAAATGGTGAGTATAAACCCAGTGAGTGAACAAGGAAGGGAACAAGCAACAATTAGGAAAAATTTAAAATCATGATGCACTTGTTTCAAACAATGCAATTTAGTTCATTCCTATTTAAAACCCCTCCAAACCCCAGAGTTTTTCGCTACAGCGAGCATGAATTTCGATGCAGTGAAAACAAAGCAACAAGAGAAACATTTTTCCTCACTCAACAATAGCCATCCTGCTAAACTAATAAAATCAACCTAACATTCATGAAAATTCTCAAAGTATAATGTGTCAAATTTTACGTACATTACAACCATAAATCATTGTCCATCAATTTGCTATATCACACACATTTACATATGTATATATATATATACGTATATACCCATCATCATCATCTCATCAACCCATCATCATCATCACCAGCTCATCATCATCATCATCACCAGCTCATGCGCACTCCCTACTCGCACATGGCTGGGTCATCACCGGATTATGCGCACTCCCTACTCGCACATAACCGGGTCATCCTCGGCTTATGCACACTCCCTACTCGCACATAGCCGAGTCAACATAATTACACAACATTATATTCAAGCATATATGTATATCAACATAATGCAGCCACATAGAAATCCATAATAACCACATTTCATAACATAAACCTTTTCTCAAAAGCTTGTTCCCAAGGCATTCATTTTCATGAAAAATTTCATAAAATCATTCAAACACTTTGTTCAAAATAGTCATATTCCCAAAACAATTTTGATAGGCAGTCCACTCACAGGTGTTGAAAATTCGGATTCTGGGTGAACTCTGACTAATAGTCCTCAGGCGTAATTCCTTTGCCTTTTCCGGACGTCTCACCACCTTGACAAATAACAAAGTCGAGGAATTTACTATATTGTCCCTAAATTGATATAAATTAATTTAAACTACTAATGCTTGATATGTAATGCAAAAATATGTCCGATTACCGCTTAATCACGGTATCGATTAAATTTGACCGATCACCCGATTAATCGACGATTGTGTCCAAATCACCTCTAAATTAATTCATTTCTCCTCTAATACCTTAATTTACCACATACATTTAAATAAAGCCAAATTCAGCATTAGAACCCTCACAATTCCTTATAGAAAAAAATTTGGTCATTTGGTGTACTAGCATCGAATCTTTTTCTACATAACCGTTTCACCTTACTTCATCATTTTCCATGCCATTTTCCTTGAAATAAAAACAATACCCCATTGATATTCAGCCCTCATGGTTCAGCCAACAAGGAACCCTAGAGAAATTGAATATTTCTTTTGTGTTTTTGTTCATAACCATGCTTAACTATCCCTAAACACTAACATAGTCTAAAATCAAATTATTCCAACAACAATTCCTCTTCCATACCCATTTTTCAGAATTGAATTCATCATGATAACTCAATATTCAACCATGGAAATCAAGAACAAAAGCATGGGTAAGCTAGGTATCAAGGAGAATTAAAGAAATTTTAACTTACCTAGCTTGTTTCCTTGATTTCTTCACTTTTTCTTTGAATTTCCACCTAGGTTTTCTTGTTTTTCCTTTTGTTCTTCCTTTTTTCTGGTTGCTGGATGTCTAGGCCGAATATGGTGAGGGAATTGGGGATTTAATGGGCTGATTTCTATAGAAAATAATAAAATAATCAAGCATGCCATGTGTCACATGCTTATTGGCCAAAATTTTAACTTTTTGACTTTTTCTTCTTAATTTTCCACCACAAATATTCTGGTATTTATCCAATCCTACCACAATTAAAATCCCTTGGTCTTGACAAGTGCTGGGCCGAAAATTTTACTGATTTGCCCCCGAGACAAAAAAATTACGATTTTGCCCTTATACTCCGAAATGTACCGGAATCTCATTATTTCTACTTTTCAACCTAAAATAACACTAATATTGATCAATATTAACTAAATGGGGCAAAAATTGTTTAAAAAAAAATTTTCGTTTAGTCCACTAGTGGCAAAATTACCATTTTGCCCTTGTGCTCTATAAATACCGAGAATCAAAATTTTTCACTACTAAACATCATTTTATACTCCAATAATCATAATTATATTTCATATAATTATTCTTGGTCAAATGTGATCAAATCTTGGCTAAAAATCTCCATTTTATCATCAAATGGTAAAATGACCGTTTTGTCCCTAATCGGTCAATTTTCTGATGGACTCCAAACTGGACCTTGAACTCCAAATCACTATTCTAAACCATTCTGTTGGTTTTAAAATTTTCAAATTCCTCTTAGAATTTCTATTTGAACTAGTTCAAGGCTCGATTTAACTTAATTGTACCACTCGATACAATACCGTCTTTTAATCGAGCTTGATAGGGTCTCACATTCTCCCCCACTAATAAAAATTCGGTCCCCGAATTTAAATTCAATGTAGAGTGGCTTACCTTTACATATCGAAGAGGTGTGGATGCTTTGTCCGCATCTCATCCTCAGCTTCCCACGTTACCTCCTCGCTAGTGTGATTCCGCCACAACACTTTCACTGAGGCTACATCCTTTGAACGGAGCTTTTTAACTTGCCTATCAAGGATAGCTACCGGTTGTTCCTCATAGGTTAGATCATCTTGCAACTGAATTGTTTCATACCGTATTACATGTGATGGATCTGGGTTGTACTTCCTAAGCATGGACACATGAAACACGGGATGAATATTAGAGAGGTCTGGTGGTAATGCCAAACGATAAGCCACCGCTCCAACCTTTTCTAAGATCTCGAATGGCCCTATATACCGAGGACTTAACTTCCCTTTCTTGCCAAACCTCATTACCCCTTTAGTTGGCGAAACTTTCAAAAATACATGATCTCCTACTTGGAACTCCAAGTCTCTCCGTCGGTTATCAGCATATGATTTCTGTCTACTTTGTGCTGTTAACATCCTTTGACGGATCATGTGTATTTTCTCGGTTGCATCCTGCACCAATTCAGGCCCCAAAAGTTTCCTTTCTCCCACCTCTAGCCATCCAATGGGTGACCTACATCTTCGTCCATATAAGGCCTCAAATGGTGCCATTTGGATGCTAGTTTGGAAACTGTTGTTGTAGGCAAATTCCACTAAGGGTAAATATTGTTCCCACCTGACACCAAGGTCTATCACACAAGCCCTCAACATATCCTCCAATGTCTGTATGGTCCGTTCAGATTGTCCATCAGTCTGAGGGTGGAAAGCTGTGCTGAAATCCAACTTAGTGCCCAATGCTTCTTGCAACTTTCCCCAAAACCTACTAGTAAACTGAGCTCCTCTGTCAGATACTATAGAAATGGGAATACCATGTAGTCGCACTATCTCATCCACATAAACTCGAGCATATTGGGCAGCCCCATAAGTAGTCTTAACCGGAAGAAAATGAGCTGACTTTGTTAACCGGTCCACTACTATCCAAATTGAATCATATCCCCCACTGGTTCGAGGCAAACCCGTTACAAAGTCCATAGCAATATGTTCCCACTTCCACTCGGGTACTGGTAATGGCTGTAGTAGCCCTGCAGGCTTTTGATGCTCGGCCTTAACCTGCTGACAAACCAGGCACTTGGAGACAAACTCAGCTACATCTCTCTTAAGTCCTTCCCACCAATACACCTCTTTCAAATCTTGATACATTTTTGTAGCCCCTGGATGTACCACATAAGCTGCCATGTGAGCTTCCTCTAATATTTCTCTCCTCAACCCGTCACCATCAGGCACATAAAGTCTGGTTCCATACCTCAACACTCCATCTGTGCCTTTAGTAAACATTTTTCCTTTCCTACCCTGAGGATCCTCTAAGGCCTTAATCACAAATTCATCTTTACTTTGTGCTTCTTTAATCCTGTCCATTAAAATAGGCCTCACTCTAAAGTGTGCTAACAAAGCATTTGTCTCCGCAACTTCCAAACGCACACCTATGTCTCCCAAACTATGGATCTCTCTAACCAAAGATCTCCTACCAATGGAAATATGTGCCAAGCTTCCCATTGATTTTCGACTCAAGGCATCCGCCACTACATTGGCCTTGCCGGGATGATAAAGAATAGTACAATCATAATCCTTTAGCAACTCCATCCATCTACGTTGCCGTAAGTTAAGATCCCTCTGCTGAAATATATACTTCAGACTTTTGTGGTCCGTGTATATCTCGCAAGTCTCACCATACAAGTAATGTCTCCAAATCTTTAAGGCAAACACGATTGCTGCCATTTCCAAATCGTGTATGGGGTAATTCTGCTCATGCCTTTTAAGTTGCCTAGATGCATACGCAATCACCTTCCCATGTTGCATCAATACACATCCTAAACTAACCCCCGATGCATCACAAAACACCGTGTAACCCCCTGTGCCTTGCGGCAGGCTTAACACTGGAGCTGTGGTGAGACATGCCTTAAGCTTCTCAAAACTATTCTCACAAGCATCAGACCACTCAAATTTTGTATCTTTACGTGTCAGCTTAGTCAAAGGGGCAACTATTTTGGAGAAGTCTTTCACAAAGCGACGATAATAGCCAGCTAAACCCACAAAGCTTCTAATCTCCGTAACTGATGTTGGCCTTGGCCATTTTTCCACTGCTTCAATTTTCTTTGTATCAACTCGTATCCCCTCCTTAGATACCACATGCCCCAAGAATGCAACACTTTCGAGCCAAAACTCACACTTGGAGAACTTAGCATACAATCGATGTTCTCTCAAAATTTGGAGCACTATCTTAAGATGCTGCTCATGCTCCTCTCGACTCTTTGAATATATCAAAATATCATCAATAAACACCACTACAAACTTATCCAAATAAGGTTTGAACACTCGGTTCATCAAATCCATAAAGGCTGCAGGAGCATTCGTGAGCCCAAATGACATCACTAAGAACTCATAGTGCCCATATCTTGTTCGAAATGCGGTCTTGGGTATATCTTCGTTCCGGATTCTCAACTGATGGTACCCAGATCGCAGATCTATCTTAGAAAAACATTGTGCTCCTTGTAGTTGATCAAATAAATCATCTATCCTTGGGAGAGGATATTTATTCTTCACCGTCACTTTATTAAGCTGTCGATAATCAATGCACAGCCTAAGTGACCCATCTTTCTTCTTCACAAATAACACTGGTGCTCCCCATGGGGATACACTAGGTCGTATGAAACCTTTATCCAACAAATCCTCCAACTGATCCTTAAGCTCTTTAAGCTCTGCAGGTGCCATTCTATATGGAGGTATGGATATAGGTCTAGTGTCGGGAATCAAATCTATGCAAAACTCAACCTCCCGTTCAGGAGGCAAACCTGGTAGCTCTTCAGGAAATACATCCACGAACTCCTTCACCACCGACACTTGAGTTACATCTCCAATCTTTGCCTGACTATCCTTTACAACAGCCAAGTAACCTATACAACCCTGTCGTAATAATCTTCTGGCAGATATGACCGATATCAAATTGGTTGGAGCATTACTCCTATCCCCTTGAATACTAAATGATGGTTCACCGGGGAAATCAAATCTAACCAATTTATGATAGCAGTCCACACTAGCATGACAGGGTGATAACCAATTCATCCCCAAGATTACATCAAAGTCTAAGGTGTCTAGCACCACTAGATTCACCGAAGTGTCTTTATCCTTGACTCGCACTACACAAGACTCATATTCCCACTCGGCCACAAATATCTCCTTTAAAGGAGTAGACACCACTAATTGTTCCTCTCTCCTAACACGACCTCTACCCAACCGAGATGCAAAACATGGAGAGATAAAAGAATGGGTAGCACCAGGATCAAATAGTACTCGAGCATTCATATTACAAACGGAGAGAATACCTGAGACCACGGCATTGGATGTTTGAGCCTCCTGCTGTGTTAAAGCAAACACCCTCGCTTGGCCTCTACCAATAGAACTTTGATGTCCGGACCCAGATGGTCTGCCTTGAGAGGAAGTACCCGCACCTCTACCTCTCGATCCACTAACCTCCCGGCCAGATGAGACAGCAACTGACGGAGCAGATGAAGCTGGCTGAGTGGAACCACGAGCAGAATCTGGTGATTGATGTGCCATCGGACAATCCCTCCTAATATGCCCAGGTTGACCGCACCCGTAACAAGTTTTTGTAGTAAGGAAGCACCGTCCACTATGTCGTCTCCCACAAGTATCACAAGAGCGAATGACTTGACTACTCTGTCTAGAATCTTGCTGCCTCCTAGAATTGAAGGTTCTCTGTCCCACCCTAATATTAGCACCAGGTGCGTCACTCCCCTGCTGCGGTAACCGTGAGTCCCTCTGTGGACCCTGACGGCTAGAAGATGAACCACCACTGCTGAAATCTCTACGGCCCTGATAACCCTCTGTCTTGCCCCTTTTTGCTCTATCTCTCGCAGCCCTACTCTCATTGGTCCTCATCTCGATGCGTTGAGCACGATCCACTGCGGCAGAATAGGTAGTGAAATCTCGGGATGCCACAGCCCTAAATAATGGCTCCACTAACCCATCCACAAACCTCTGAATCTTCATCTCCTCAGTAGAAACGAGATAGGGCGCATAACGAGCTAGCTGCGTGAACTTGATGTCATACTCAGACACCGTCATGCTTGAAGTCTGTACCAAAGTCTCAAACTCTCTAGCTCTAGCATTACGCACACTGAGTGGTAAGAATCGATCTAAGAAGGCTACACTGAACTCACTCCAAGCCAACGGTGTTGCATTAGTCGGTCTGCCTCTACATAAAGAGCTATACCATTCCTGCGCCACATCCTCTAATTGGAAGGCGGCTAGCTCAACTGACCGAACACTAGAACATCCCAAGGCTTTACAAATTTTCTCCATCTTATCCAAGAAAACCTGGGGTTTCTCCGATGCATCAGACCCTGAAAATGTTGGAGGCTTAAGCTTGAGAAAGTCAGGAAGAGAAATATCTAGATGTCCCCTCTCCTCCTCATGATGTTGGTGATCGGCCTGTCCTTGGGAGCTAGGGGATTCTTGTACTGTAGGTCTCCCCTCTACTACCCTTTGTATATCTTCCATGCGGGTCGCCATCATCTCTACAACCCGGTTAACTCCCTGTAGGCCTGCCGCCAAATCCTCAATAGTAATACCCCTAGCTGGGTGTCTATCTACATCACCTGAGGACTGTCCCTCTTCTTGCCTACTCACAGGCGTATCCAACCCCACCGGCCTAGTGACCCTGCCACGTCTACCTCGGCCTCTCTGGGTGGATGCCCGTGGTCTATCTGCCATCTCAATGGGAACATCTTGCTCCCCTGCCCGTCTTGAGGCGGCTCGTGTCTTAGGCGGCATTCTTACCTAGACAAAAGCAAACGCCTGTTATTAAACACATATTATAATCATACTTAAAGCAACAGGTGGTTTCTAAGATAGGGAATCTATGCGGTCATTTGGTTGTAAAATGTGCCGCGGTTCACACTTTACAACTGAAGTTCCCACATAAAGACCCGACTCTCCGCTGGACTAACAAAAAGGAAGTTCTAGGACCTAGACAAACCTAGGGCTCTGATACCAATACTGTCACGACCCAAATTCCGGGTCATGACCGGCGCATGGGTCCAATGGACGTAATCCACTAAACCCAAGCAAGCCTATTATTTATTTTACTTATGATTCTATTTATTATCACTAAGTCGTATTTCATGACTTTGAGTCAAAATAGTGATACACATTGCCAACTCGTACTGGCATTACTCTTTTAAAATTTACATTTAAATTCATCTATACATAACAAAATAATACTCGACCTCCAGCGGAGTGACTCGGATGGATATACAGCTACCGAATGCCGAGACACCTACCAGAAGATGTACACAGATCTACAAGGACACCTCGTCCTAATTATCGGCTACCTCGTGATCTGAAAACATGAATTTGAAAATGGTGAGTATAAACCCAGTGAGTGAACAAGGAAGGGAACAAGCAACAATTAGGAAAAATTTAAAATCATGATGCACTTGTTTCAAACAATGCAATTTAGTTCATTCCTATTTAAAACCCCTCCAAACCCCAGAGTTTTTCGCTACAGCGAGCATGAATTTCGATGCAGTGAAAACAAAGCAACAAGAGAAACATTTTTCCTCACTCAACAATAGCCATCCTGCTAAACTAATAAAATCAACCTAACATTCATGAAAATTCTCAAAGTATAATGTGTCAAATTTTACGTACATTACAACCATAAATCATTGTCCATCAATTTGCTATATCACACACATTTACATATGTATATATATATATACGTATATACCCATCATCATCATCTCATCAACCCATCATCATCATCACCAGCTCATCATCATCATCATCACCAGCTCATGCGCACTCCCTACTCGCACATGGCTGGGTCATCACCGGATTATGCGCACTCCCTACTCGCACATAACCGGGTCATCCTCGGCTTATGCACACTCCCTACTCGCACATAGCCGAGTCAACATAATTACACAACATTATATTCAAGCATATATGTATATCAACATAATGCAGCCACATAGAAATCCATAATAACCACATTTCATAACATAAACCTTTTCTCAAAAGCTTGTTCCCAAGGCATTCATTTTCATGAAAAATTTCATAAAATCATTCAAACACTTTGTTCAAAATAGTCATATTCCCAAAACAATTTTGATAGGCAGTCCACTCACAGGTGTTGAAAATTCGGATTCTGGGTGAACTCTGACTAATAGTCCTCAGGCGTAATTCCTTTGCCTTTTCCGGACGTCTCACCACCTTGACAAATAACAAAGTCGAGGAATTTACTATATTGTCCCTAAATTGATATAAATTAATTTAAACTACTAATGCTTGATATGTAATGCAAAAATATGTCCGATTACCGCTTAATCACGGTATCGATTAAATTTGACCGATCACCCGATTAATCGACGATTGTGTCCAAATCACCTCTAAATTAATTCATTTCTCCTCTAATACCTTAATTTACCACATACATTTAAATAAAGCCAAATTCAGCATTAGAACCTTCACAATTCCTTATAGAAAAAAATTTGGTCATTTGGTGTACTAGCATCGAATCTTTTTCTACATAACCGTTTCACCTTACTTCATCATTTTTCATGCCATTTTCCTTGAAATAAAAACAATACCCCATTGATATTCAGCCCTCATGGTTCAGCCAACAAGGAACCCTAGAGAAATTGAATATTTCTTTTGTGTTTTTGTTCATAACCATGCTTAACTATCCCTAAACACTAACATAGTCTAAAATCAAATTATTCCAACAACAATTCCTCTTCCATACCCATTTTTCAGAATTGAATTCATCATGATAACTCAATATTCAACCATGGAAATCAAGAACAAAAGCATGGGTAAGCTAGGTATCAAGGAGAATTAAAGAAATTTTAACTTACCTAGCTTGTTTCCTTGATTTCTTCACTTTTTCTTTGAATTTCCACCTAGGTTTTCTTGTTTTTCCTTTTGTTCTTCCTTTTTTCTGGTTGCTGGATGTCTAGGCCGAATATGGTGAGGGAATTGGGGATTTAATGGGCTGATTTCTATAGAAAATAATAAAATAATCAAGCATGCCATGTGTCACATGCTTATTGGCCAAAATTTTAACTTTTTGACTTTTTCTTCTTAATTTTCCACCACAAATATTCTGGTATTTATCCAATCCTACCACAATTAAAATCCCTTGGTCTTGACAAGTGCTGGGCCGAAAATTTTACTGATTTGCCCCCGAGACAAAAAAATTATGATTTTGCCCTTATACTCCGAAATGTACCGGAATCTCATTATTTCTACTTTTCAACCTAAAATAACACTAATATTGATCAATATTAACTAAATGGGGCAAAAATTGTTTAAAAAAAAATTTTCGTTTAGTCCACTAGTGGCAAAATTACCATTTTGCCCTTGTGCTCTATAAATACCGAGAATCAAAATTTTTCACTACTAAACATCATTTTATACTCCAATAATCATAATTATATTTCATATAATTATTCTTGGTCAAATGTGATCAAATCTTGGCTAAAAATCTCCATTTTATCATCAAATGGTAAAATGACCGTTTTGTCCCTAATCGGTCAATTTTCTGATGGACTCCAAACTGGACCTTGAACTCCAAATCACTATTCTAAACCATTCTGTTGGTTTTAAAATTTTCAAATTCCTCTTAGAATTTCTATTTGAACTAGTTCAAGGCTCGATTTAACTTAATTGTACCACTCGATACAATACCGTCTTTTAATCGAGCTTGATAGGGTCTCACATCTTTCTCTGTTGGGAATTATTGGAGCAGAATCTCTTTCCATTAAGATGATATCTTTAAGTTCTTCTTGTTGATCATTATGATTTTCTTCAACACTTGTGTTGTTTCTTATTTCTTCAAGGTTCACTCATATTTCCTTGATGAAAATTTCGTGACTTAGACATTCAGAATCAAGATACTGCATATTTCCTTTTTGTTTGCTTGACTTTGCATCATTTTCATCTGTAGGATAATCAAGTACCATATAGTAGAGGTTTGTAGTATCTTTTTCTTCTTCATTTTATGATTCATCACTGTCACTCCAAGTAGTAATCATTCCTTTATTTTTGGAACCCTTGAGGTATTCCTTTTCTATATTTGGACACTTATATCTAATATGACCAGGTTGTTTACATTCATAACACATAATGTTATTTGTCTCTTGTCATCCTTTGGCATGTCGTTTCTTAGATTTCTTTTTTATTCCCTATTTTGAATAGTCTTTTGCTCCCTTGTTTATTTCTCAAGAACCTATTAAATTTTCTAGTTAGCAGTGTTATCTCTTCATCATCTCCATCTTCATCATCACATTTAGGGTTTTATTCATTTTTTTCCTCAACTAAGTTGAAAGCAATGTTTTTCCTTTTGGTTTCTTCTCTAATTGCCTTATCTCTTTCTTGTTCATGCCTAAGAGTCATTTTATAAGTGATCAAAGATCTTACGAGCTTATCAATCTTGAGGACATTTAAGTCCTTAACTTCCTTAATAGTAGTGACTTTACGTCTTTGTGACCTTGGTAAGTAATGAAGGATTTTTTTCACCAGTTGTGCATTTGGAAACTCTCTTACTAAAGCTTTAAGTCCTCTTATGATATTTGTGAATTTCTCAAACATCTTTTTAATAGACTCCTTATCTTTCATTTTAAACAACTCATAATCAAGCATTAACATGTTAATCTTTAACTCTTTCACTTGACTAGTGCCTTCATAACAATTTTCTAGAGTATCCCAAATTTCTTTTGTTGTAGAACACATAGCTACCCTATTAAATTCATCTTCATTAAGAGTACATAGAATAGCTATTACAGTTTAGTTATTTAGCTTAATCAACTTTTTATCTTTGCCATCCCATTTAGTTCTTATTTTAATATGTTTTATATAATCCATGATTTTCATAAGAATATGAGGTCCGTTAACAATAATATCTCAAAGATCTAAATTAATAGATTACATAAAGTTTTCCCTTTTGAACAAATGAGGCCGCATCATAGGTTGTCCTTTGTGAAATCCCACCTTGAGTAAGATGATAAGTTAGGAAATCCTTAGGTGAGCATATAGATTACATGTTTCGAACATCAAACTTAGATTGAACCTTCTAAACAATGGGAACTGTAAATTTAATTTAAGTCAAACTTTTTCGATTTTGTTCTTGGAAGCAAAATTTTAATTTTTGATTCTTTAGGATTTTTATTTTTTGATATTTTTATCGAATCCAAAGGGGGGTTGTTTGCTTATTTGCATTAAATATATTAAGTAAATGGAAAGAAAAAAGTAAATAAGCTGGGCAGGTTTTATAGGCAATCTATCTCAGAAAACTGCAATCTATCTCAAATGTATCAAAACATTTAGCCCAGAAAGGGTTTTTGATGAACATGTATTGATACATTTTCCCTAGAACCAAATGCATCAATACATTTTGTTAATTTTAGAAAAATAAAAGTGGTAAAAATGTATTTTCACACCCTAACTTATAAATATATCACATTTTTCGAGAGTTGGCAACCCTTAGCTGCATTTGCAAGGTAAACACCTATTCTTAAGCTCTTTCATGACATTTTTAATCCAAAATTCCATTTTTATGATTCTAAAGCTTAGATTTGGGTCTTTATATAAAAAAAATGACATTTTTAGCTTTTAAATCTTTTGGCTTTGGATTTTCATAACTTAAATAGTTGTGTTATTGCCCAAACTTTTTGCTGGAGATTTAAGTTTCAAAGTTTTATGATTTGCTTAAGCATCTAAGCTCACCTAGGGTAAGGATGGAAGATTTTCTAAGCATGGGTTTTAGCAAGAAAATTAGTTTAGCCAAAGTTGAGTACTTTTGAAAGTACCTAGAATGATTATTACGAAATTTTTAATCTTGGAAATTATTGTGATGATTGTTGTATGACAGGGACACATGAAAACTCCACGGATAATGCTGAAAAGGAGTTGTGATTGGAGCTAGGAATCGACTCTCCATTTAGGTGAGTGGATACACCACTTTCAAATTACTTTGATATGTAAAGCTAGCATGATTTTGATGAAACAGATTATTTATGCATGTTGAAATTATATCTCTAAAATTGGTTATCAAAGGATTTTGAGATTCTAGAATGAAAATGATTTTCTAAGAAAATAAATTGATAATGATTGTGATGTGATTTACTTAATGGATTTTCTAAAATGTTTATAAATAAACTATGTATGTAAATACTCTACTATGTATTAGTTTTCAACAAAGGAGGGACAAGCACCTTATGTTTGAAGTCCACTTGATTACTCTAGTCTTCGATGTCACGACCCGGAACCTCCCTCAGGCCCATGACAATCGCCGCGACATCCCGATTGACACTCATTATCCGGAATGCCAACCGGAACCCCGCAAGGCTTACATATCAGTTTCTTTCCTTTCCTGTGAGCAATCATTGTTAAATATTGAGTTTTTAGAGAATATATACTATTTTAGATAAAAAACAATCAAAATAAAATTTTCGCCACACAGGGGTATTTGGTCATTTTTTTCTCAAAAATTTCGAAACTGGCTAAAACGTAATATACAAGTACCAAACACATAATTCATATTCAAAATGAGTTTAAAAGTCTAAAATCTTCATTTAAAACGAAATTACGGTTATTTGAATATAATAAGAAAATAAAAGAAATATTAAGGAAAATATTATATTTTCTTATAAAACAATATTTACAGAGTTATACGTGAATAATTTTTATAGCGTAAAAGCTAAATAAATTTATACATACTGAAATACAGTAAGCCAAAATATTTAATTTGATTTACAATAACAAGAGGGCCCCCGAATAAACAAAAGTAAAGAGGACTGTGAACCTACGATTTGGAAAATGCAGATCCAATGGTAGTCCTCGATGAGATCAGCTATCTACAGTCTATACTGAACCTGAAATGGGTGGAAAGGAGTTAGGTGAGATTTTGCAATCCCAATGAGTAAACGACATTATCATAAATATCTAAAGGCGAGTAAAATGGAGGCAAGTTTAAACAACAAATTTCAACCCATTTCATAATGTTTCCAATTTATTTCTTAAACCATAAAATATTTGTAATTTACCAAAACAGTTGTTAAGGCTTATGTCTTTTATTAAAACAAGGCTCAAGCCAAAACTAATCCTCGGGGATACCTTGGCCGAGGTATCTAACCGAGTCCGCCAAGGGTGTTAAAATATTCACACGTGAAACACATTTTTTTTTTAAAACCAGCCGTTCCTTGAGGTTGGCCGAGTTACACATTCACGTGGGGGTTCGACGTGAAGTGAGCTCTAATACTACCCCGGGAGTTACCCTCCTCGCCTCTACAACCGAAGTAACTATATAACTGGGTTTACCGTGCCCCTCTAATAGGCAGTCCACGGAAACCCGTCACTGCAGTGACTAACCCACCAGTTTTAATAAAATTTCGACAGTATAACGTGACTTTTATTTATTTATCCAGCCTGCATAGTAAAATCAACTTACATAAATTTCCCAAATGCACTCACAAAATATAGCCACATATACTCATTTCTCATAAGCCATTCCTAGGAAAATATATATTTTTCAAGTTAGTTTGCAGCCTCCAATTACTCAATTTCATAATAAATACAATATGTTTTTATTTGTCACATTTATTCTTAAAACATTAAAAATCCCGTTTTAATCTCGTTCTCATTTCATAAAATACATAAAGGGCATTTAAAAATAAACTCTAGATAATTTACAATAATAATAAGTTTACTCACCGTTTGTACAAACTAAAAGCTTTCTAAGCGCCCCGATCGCTACTCGTCGGGTACGACTTCTTTGCCTTTTCCGGAAGGCTCTCCTCCTAGACACATTACAAAAATTTACAAAATTCATTACATTGATACTAAATCACTATATAATTAACTTAAATCCTATACTAATGCATGGTATGAAATGCAATAGCCTAAAACGGCTTAAACGCGGTATTAACCTATTTTTGGCACTTTGCCCGATAAATTGCTAACGCGCTCCATTTTAGCTCTAAATCATCCCATTCTCTCTCCAACATTTCTAACCATTAAATATCAGCCAATAACCTTCTAAAAACAACAAAATCAGCTCACTCCCTTCGTTGGAAAATTCGGCCAAAAATGGGACATTAACTCGGTTAATTTTCTACTTTGTTTTTCTATCACGTTTAATCGTTTTTCATCATTTTCTCTTCATTTCCCTTAGAATAAAATCAACTCATCATCATTGTACAGCATTGAGCATCCAGCCAAGAGTAGGTATTGTGAAAATTTAATGATTTCTTGCCCAATTTAATTTCTAAACACATTTAACTAACTAAAACTATCAATATAACTAAAAATCAAAACCTAAAAATTTTAATTTCTCTCTCCTAGAATTTCTTCCAGACCTTGATATCACTTTTTGATCTCTCTCCTCAAGCATGCTAAATGGAAATAAAGGCATAGGAAAGGTAGAAATCAAGCTAAAATCGAAAAATCTTACCGTTAGACGCGTAAACGGTCGAAAACCGTGAATTTTCCTTTGAATTTTCTTGTTTCTCTTTGGTTTTTCTTTTTTTCTTCCTTTCCTCTCTATTTCCTCTCTTTTTCTTCCTTATGGCCGGCCAGCACTTAAAATTTGGGTTTAAATGGCTGACTTTTCATTAAAATAATATTATTTCATTAAAAAATGCCATGTGTCACTTTCCCATTGGCCCATTTTTAAAATTTCATCCATTTGTTTTCAAATTTTCACCATACACTTGTCTCACATATCCATAGCTTAGATAAAATTCTCAGACTTATCCAAAGTCTCGGTGGAGTAATTTTTGAAATTTACACTTTTGCCCCCGTAAAATTCAAAAATTACATTTTTGCCCCAAAAATTGAAAAATTGCCCATAGACATATTTTTCATCCCTTATACTCATACCATTCTCCAATTTTTCAAATTTGATCTAAATTCTCTCAAAATCTCAAATTTTGTCCGTGGGTGGCAAAATTACGATTTTGCCCCTACACTCCAAAAATCACTAGAATTAAACTTTTTCACTTCCTATCATTAAATTATACTCCAAATAGTTAATCTTGGTCAAAAATTTCACTCCATGATCAAATTATTATCTTAGGTGGCAAAATAACGATTTTGCCCTTAAATATCAAAATTTCTAATTTTACCCCAAATGAACCCTCGAACTCCGAACAATCATTTTTAGTCATTCCTGGACTATAAAATATTAAATTTCATCCTACAATTCCTATTTGAACTAGTTCGAGGTTAAATCAATTTAAGCGTATCGTTAGGTACAATATCAGGTTTCGTCTATTCTTAGGTGCTTTTCTAGCGTAATAACATGCTACTCAATGCATGTATGTCATGACATGTATTTATAGGGTCGGGTTTTACATTCGAACTAGTGTGGGTACGAGATATGGTATGCTTATTTATAGATGCTATAATGTGCATGTTGGTATGATAAATGCGATAAGATTTTGTATATGATGTAAATTCCATATCCCATATGAGATGATGAAGTATGCATGATGTATACTATAGGATGGTGTCTATGATGTAAATTCCATATACCATATGAGGTGATTACGTATGCATGATTAATGCCATGAGAATATGTAAATGATGTATATTCCATATACTACATGAGATGATTAAGTATGTATGATTAATGCCATGAGAATATGTATATGATGTATATTCCATATACTACATGAGATGATCGAGCTAACATAAATGTCATGAGATTATGTATACGATGTAAATTCCATATACCTTATGAGATGAGTAAACATGTATGTGAAGGACATTCCACATACCACATGCTACGAGTATGAGAGCTCAAAAAGTGCGATTGATACCATTCTCATGGGGTGCAAGTGACGACTTCACTCATTTGATGCATCATAAAATGCCCAAGGGCAATAGGGATATATGTTGCCAGCCTAAGGCAATGGGGATATATGTTGCCAACCCAAGGTGCAATGGGGATGTACATTGCCAATCCAAGATTGATGGGGGTCAAGCCATCACAATGTATGAGTTTTAATGTTAATGAAATGATTATGGTTGTTATGTTTATGGTATGTTGTATGTCGAGTTCATTTGAGTAATGTTTATGGTTTATACCTTATGATGGCATGGGAATGTGCTTTGTAAGAAGAATTAAGCCCTAAAGATAGTTCCCGAGATGTAAGAGGACTTAAGGAATGGCAAAAATGATAAAATTGTTTAGAAACTTGGTCTCTATGTTCAAAGTATCGATACATATGGAGTATATATCGATACATTCTAAACAGATAGCCATAAGAGGCTTTCTGTGTGAAATGTATCGATAGATGCTTGAAAGTATCTATACATTCAATAATGCACCGATAGATATGGTACAAGAAAGGATGTTTGAGTAAATTTGATGAGGATTTTAAAAGTAAAGGATTTCTAAAGGTTTATATAAGTTTGTTTTCAAACAAAAGGTATTTAAATGAGTTTAAATGACATGTATAATGAATTTTATGATTCGGTTGTTAGGAACGACATGAGTTATAAACATATGATTACGAAATACTCTTATCCCTTGGCTTATCCCCTTCCCGTATCCACTCATGGAGTCTTTGTGACTCACACATTTTTTTCTCATTTATTTTGTTGCAGATTAGTGATAGCATCTAATAGCAGCCAATGTTATGGATACTAATGTTCAGTCTTCATTCCATGGTAGGTGTCTAACAACCATTTAGTGCCTAGAGGGTCGGTCATGTTTCGCTGATGAGTCAGTCTTTACTTTATATTATTTTTATAGACTATGAACATGTTTATGTTGATATCGCTAATGTTTGGGCACCTTCTGTTGGTCCCGCTAATATGTGCTAAAGGGGGGGTGAATAACACAATTTGGCTCTTGACAAGATGTGAAACTAATTTCCAGAACTTAAGAAAGTAAAAACAGAGTATAAGGTGCACAGCAATTTGGAGTGGTTCGGTCCAAAACCTACATCCACTACCTTGATTATCCAACCCATGATTTTCCTAATGATTCACTAAAAATCGGGTGAAATTCACAAGCTTTCACCAAGCTTTTACAATGGCTTTTCATAGGCTCAACCAAAACCTTTACACTAGTTTTTCACGGGCTCAACTAAAACCCAAAGTTGTTTTTCAAGGCTCAACCACAACCTATAACATTGAAGCTCTCCCAAGCTTGAACAACCCCTTCGAGTGACTCCCTCACTTTAAGTATACAAGAAGAAAGGTTATAGAAAGTACCTATGATCACAAGTTGATCTGATTGGCACAAGATTGAGTGTTAAATACAATGACAAAGAGTAAGTGTTTAAGTGCAGACAAGTGCAGTGAAGCTTTTCTGGTTTTTCTTCTTTTTAAAGCTCAAATCTCATTCAAAGCTTCTAAAAACTTGTTTTTTATTGTTAGAAGACCCTTTTATACTTGGAGATGTAACTTTGATGGCAATTTGGTAGTTGATATCCATTGGAAACAATTGAGGATGAGTTCTAGCTGTTAATCTGTCTTGTAGTGTTCTGGTTTAAATTGCAGACAGAGAGCTTTTAGTCGACTAACTTGGTTGACTAAGTTGATTTTGTTTCTGGTTTGCAGATTCTGGCCAAGGGCACTTAGTCGACTAACTTGGTTGACAAAGTTGGTTTTGTTTCTCAAACTCTTTAGCTTGCCATTTCTCCAATTTGAAATTTGGTCAACCAATGTTCTTCCTTGTTAAATCAATAAGCTTTTTCCTTGTTATTCAGTTACATCTTGTTGATTTTATCCTTCTCTTTCTTTCAAAAATACTCTTTGAAGATTTAAGAAATTAATTTCATGTATTAATTTTTTGCACACTTAAGTAAAGGAATTAGACACAAATAAATGGGAATGTTTTATTATCATCAAAAACTAATGGAGCCAACACCTTATATGAATAATGTTATGTATGAGAACATGATAATGGCTCAAGAGCCTATATGGACACCCGAGGGTGTTGATGATGTTTAATGTTTATATTATTGTGCATTATGATAATGGCACTTATTAATACACATATAGATGTATTAAGTTGAGCTTACACAATTAAGTTGAGAAGTTCCTTTATTTTGTAATAAATTTTAAGAATGTATGTATTATGATTATGTACATTAATGCATGTGATATGATGCTTCTGCATGAGATGATGAATGTTTGATGATGTTATGATAAAAGGCTTGCTTGGACCTAACAGGTTATGCTCGTTTGGGTCCATGCACCGGTCACAATCCCTCTTGAAAATGGGACGTGACATCATTCACCAATGAAGCTCGAGGATGACATGGTTGTTACTTTAAGCTTTTTGTTCAAGATCTCTCAAAGGTAGTTAAACCTGTAAAGACTTGAGAATCTATTTTGATACCAATTGTTAAAAAAGATAAGCTTAAAGTAAAACTACTAAGAGGGGGTAAATTGGTTGTTAAATAAAAATTCCCCCTCTCCAAAAATCAATTCAAATATGAAATAATAAAATAATAAAACAGAGTATGAATTTAATCAGTAAAGAGTAGAAGAATAGAAAAGACTCAACTAGATTTTTATAGAGGTTCGACCTTCTAATGGCTACGTCGTCTACCTTGATAGCATAAGGAGTTTGAATCCACTATCAGCTTGCCTTTTCAATAGGGTCAGGCGTAACTTTTACAACATGCCTTTTGCAAGATTAAGTGTAACCTCTACAATGTGCCTTTTCCAAGATCAAATGTAACCTCTACTAAGACACTAACTTTTTCAAGTTAAAACAGATTCTTTACATAAGATGAAGCCTTTTAAAGGATCAGGCAACTCTACCTTTTTCTTAGAGGTATAACCAACATAACTGTTGGGATGAGCCCTGCATCTAATTGGGATTGGTTGAGGCTTGATTCCACTCATGCAACAATATCATTCATGTTGAATGATTAAAGGTTTTCCTTCATCAATAAGACACCAATTATAATGAGTTTTAAGTCTAATTGGATGAAGTCCATGAGATTAATATGCCTTGCAAGGAAACTGTAATGGGTTGCAGTTATGAGATTCCTATGCATCAAAGCATAATCTTAAAATGTTCCTAGTCAATGTATCATTGAGACTAGACATCAATGATGCTTAGAGACTGATATATTCTATGTTCCTTACTTTGGAAGTAAGTAATCGATCTCATAGATTGAAGTATAGAGATACTTGGAACTAGTATATAGGTGTTTGCCTAGGAGAACAAGTTCACTGAACATGACCCGCTATGAGAAGTGCATTTGGCAATACACTCTAGTGTCTATGCAACACTTCTCATGTGTCAGTTGTGTAAATACTCCCTAGACTTGAGACACCAGGTTATCTTATGTGTGGAGTGCTATACTTTGAATTCATCCTTACGGGTACCTAACCAAGGATGCCAAAACAAGATGCTTTTGGGTATAGTATGAAGCATGTGAAGGCAAATGAGTGGTCAAGATAGGAATCATCACCTCAAGTGTTTTAGAGGACATATCTTATTAGTTCTTGGTTAACATTAGCTTATTGAAGTCCTTGGCCAAGGCGACATGAAGATTATGAAAAAGGTTTCATAACTCTCGATAAGCTAATGCTATAATTGCAGGAACAAATATGGAGGTAAAAAAGAGTAGATACTGTACCAAGCTCTTATCATCTCCGGGATATATGATGAACGAATGAATTACACTGATAGACTGTACACTGAATGGTTGTCAAAGAACCCTTTGACTATCCCAACAATTAGGTGGCCATGATACATTACTGGATGCCAATCTTGGTCTATGGAATTGATTATAGATTAATTGATTGAAATTTATATTAATCAATGAAGTCATTAATCAATTCCATTACCAACATGTTAGGAACCTAATGGGTCACACACAATGATTGCATTTGAATCAAATTGGGAAAGTGATGATTTAAGTTAGATTTAAATCACATGTTAGGTAATTAACTTTTATAAACTTAATTAAAAGAGTTTAATTAAGTTTAGGCATAATTATAAATAGTTATAATTATAAGGCCTTGATTGCAAAATATAAAGGAAATTGATTTTGATTTTAATTTTCAAGGACTTAATTAAAAAAGTTTAATTAAGTAATGGGCCCAATATTATAATGTGTTATAATATTGAGGGGTTGATTGCAAAATTGAAGTTATTTTAACCTAGCTATATAAGTCACCTTTTAACTATTTTCCATATGAGAGTTTTTCACAATTGAAAAAAAAACGTAGTTTTTGTCAGAAAAAGAGAAACGTTTTCTTTCTTTGCCACCACTCCCTTTGTGTGAAACTGAAAATTGCTTATGAAGCAATTTTCGAGAAAGGTTCGGCTAAGATTGTTAAAAAGAAGAAAAGGACAATTGTTGTCCTTTTTGCTAGCACAAAGTATAGTTAAAAACTCCTTCCTTTGTTGAAGGTTCAAGGGCAATCGTGTGTACTACTATTGGAGGCCAAGCACTTGATTGGCTAGGGTTTTGCTCCTTGTGGTGTTCGTGGGATTGCTTCGGAAAGTGCCATCGTGATTACGAAATTACATGGCAAGGTAACTTTCTAAACAATAATTTATTTTGTGCTTTTATATGTTAAATATCACCAAGGTGATCCGTGGGTGGAGGCATGTTTTGTTGTTTAGTTATAAAGTTTTTAATTTTCTTTCTGCTGCGCATTTTGAGCATGCCATCCATAGCCAAACCCATCAATAACAGTGGATTCTAGTGAATCACAAACTAAAACCTCTAGAAATGTTGATAACGAAGTTTAAGTTCGTAAAGGTGAGAGCTTTCACTAAAATAAGAATGATCAAGGAAAGTCTAAACTCCAGAAGGATCAGGTGAAGAATAAAGATGAGAACTTTAGGCTCTTTACTTGTTCAAAGATAGGAACTTTCTACTCACAGCTATTTCTCTTGTTTTTTTTACTTTTTTCCCCTTCAAGGATAATTCAAAATTTTTTAAAATCTTTTTCTTTCTTTGCTTTAACATCCCCAAGATGAATATTTATAGCTTCTGGGATTTTTTTTTCGTTGAAGTAAGTTTTGAAACATTTCTTGTATGTTCCAACCAACTTGCAAAATTCTATTGCTTCTATAGAATTGATTCTTTGTTGTTGAGTTGTCAGTTCTTTGCAAAGTCTGTAGCTTTCTGTTTCTAAAGAATTGATTTTTTTATTTTAAGGTGTCAGTTTTTCTACAATTGGGCGTAAAAGAGACACCTTTGTAATCTTGGAGAATCAATTCTTTTGCCTTAAGGGGTTGATTTTTCACTATGGACTAGTTCCAAAATTTGAATTCAAGCTTAAATTTTAGCACTCCACCTTTGTCCAGTTGTGCCATGCCTTTCTTGGTCACCAAGTTTCTGAGTTGTACTTTCAGTGCCTCATGAACTAACTTCTTCTTCTTGTTAAATCAATTCTTTCTTCTTTGCTTTTCACCTTTTGCATTCTATCCCTTCATAATCGATTCTGTCTTTAAGGTGTCGGTTCTTCACAAAACTTGAAGTTTTGTTCTTCCAAGAACTGACTTCTTCTTTTTTCAGAATCGATTCTTCACTATTAATCTTGCTTGAGAATTGACTTCTTCTTTTTTAGAATCGATTCTTCTTGTAATTTAAAGAAATAAATTTTGCTTCCTTTTCATTTTAGAATCAAGTTATTTCTTTTGAAAACTTGATTCTTAGGTTGGCACATTTGATTTTGAAAACAATAGACTTTTGAGAAAATTAAGAGAAATTTCTTGAAGTTCAAAAGCATGATCATCCATATTAAAAACATGT
The DNA here is from genome assembly GCF_053813885.1 of Theobroma cacao. Taxonomy (NCBI): domain Eukaryota; kingdom Viridiplantae; phylum Streptophyta; class Magnoliopsida; order Malvales; family Malvaceae; genus Theobroma; species Theobroma cacao. The sequence continues at coordinate 16,046,547 of NC_142647.1, forward strand.
TCAAACAATCAAAGTATTTCAATATATTTTCTTGAAGTTCAGCTTTAACAATTCTTTAAGGATTTTCTTCATACTCAAAAATGTCTTTCACTTTCAAAGCTCATTAAGTTTAATAAATTTTGTCATGTCAAAACAAGAATAAAGCTAACAGTTAAGTTATATATAGTTGAATTTTGTTTATCTTTGAATTATGCCAAATATTTTTTTATTTGATACAAAATTTCCATGATTTGTGACTAATTACTTTTTCAACACACAAGCAAAAATAGACTTTTATGTCATTGATTAAGTTTGTAAAATCCTAAATCAAGAAAAAAAGTATTAGAGTAAATATTCTTGAAAATGTGCGCAAACTTAACATGAATATTATAGATCACTGAAGTAATTATTAAAGTATAAACTTGATGTTAAGCATACACATCTTCTTGTACAGAAATTTAGAAAGTTGAACCATAAGTCTTAAACCAAATAACAAAAAAAAAATGGTATAGAAAATTAAAAACTAAAAATGTTACTTGATACACTCCATTGTTCACATCAAAGCACCATTTTAGGATTTCCCAAACCTCATTCATGTTTTTTGCATGTGCTTCAAAGGGAATTCTATTATGAATAAAAAAACTTTACAGATAAAGCTCTTAATCATATATTTTTTTTTTTTTTAAAAAAAGAAGCTCTCTATCATATAAAAAATTATGTTATGAACAAAAAAAATCAAAGGGAAATAATGAACGAGATAGCCTTTTGTTTGCAAAGATGGTAAACATAACTTGGATTTCTTGTTAATATTCACTAGAAGGACAAGAAGCCATGTCATGAATGTTAGAAAGATAAGCTTAAAGTAAAACTACCAAGAGGGAAGGGGTGAATTGGTTAAATAAAAATTCTCCCCACCCCTTTTTTTGAAAATCTTTGAAGATGAAGCAAAAATATGAAACAATAAAACAATAAATAGAGTATGAACTTAATGAGTAAAGAGCAGAAGAGTAAAAATGACTCAACAAGATTTTTATAAAGATTCGACCTTCCATTGCCTACGTCCTTTCCTTTGATAGCACAAGGAGTTTGAATCCACTATCAGTTTACCCTTTCAACAAGGTCGAGTGTAACCTTTACAACATGCCTTTTGCAGGATCAAGAGTAACCTTTATAGCATGCCTTTTCCAGGATCAGGTGTAACCTCTATCAAGACACTACCTTTCTCAAGTTCAAGCGCAATCTTTACATAAGATGTAGCCTTTTAAAGGATCATGCAAAACCCCTTTACCATTTGCTTGGAGCTATAACCAATACAATAGTGGATTCTAGTGAATCTCTAACTCAAAACCTCTAAAAAAGTTGATAAAGAAGTTTAAGATTAGAAAGATGGGAGATTTTTCAAAGATATGAATGATCAAAGAAGGTATAAGCTTCAGAATGATTAGTTGAAAAGTAAATATGTGATCTTTTGGCTCTATTCTTTGCTCAAAGATAGGAACTTTTTGCTCACAGCTTTTTCTTTTATTTTTTACATTTTTTGTCTTCAAGGATGATTCAAGTTCTTTCAAATTCCTCCAATCTCCTTGCTTTAACGTCCTCAATGTGCATATCTATGGCCTTTGTAATTTTTAATCCATTGGAGTGAAATTTGAATAATTTCTTATACGTGCCAACCAGTTTGCAAAATTCTATCACATTTGTAGAATCAATTATTTGCTGTTGAGTTGTTGGTTCTTCGCAAAGTTTGTAGCTTTCTGTCTCTAGAGGGTCTATTCTTCTATTTTGAGGTGTCAATTTTTCTATAACTAGGTTTAAAGGTGATACATTTACAGTCTTGGAGAATCGATTCTTTTGCCTTAAGGTGTCAGTTTTTCTTTGTGGTCTGGCATCAAAATTTTAATTTAAGCTTGATTTTTACCATTCCATTTTTGTCCAATTATACCATCTCTTTCTTGGTCACCATGTTTTTAAATTGTACTTTTTGTGCTTGAAGAATCATTATCTTCTTTACATAGAATTATTCTTTCTTCTTTGCTTTTTTGCCTTTTGCATTCTATCTCTCTTAGAATCGATTCTTTGTCTCTGAGGTGTTAATTCTTCACAAATCTTGAAGCTTCTATCTTTCAAGAATCGACTTCTTCTTTTCTCAGAATCGATTCTTCACTATTGATCTTTGTTTATGAACTAACTTCTTCTTTTTCTCCAAAACCAATTCTTCTTGTCATCAAAGAAATAAAATTTGCTTTCTTTCCATTTAAGAATCAAGTCTTTTCTTTTAAGAATTTGATTCTTAGGCTGGCACTTTGAATTTTGAAAACAAGAGATCTTTGAGAAAATTAAAAGATATTTCTTTGAACTAAATTCAAAACATGTTCAAACAATCAAAGCACTTTAATATATCGTTCTTTTAAGTTTAGCTTTAACACTCCTTTGAGGATTTTTTTCATATCCAAAAGTATCTTTCATTCATTTTCAAAGCTTATTAAGTTCAATCAATTTTGTCATGTCAAAACAAGAGCAAAGCTAACAATCTCCCTTTCTTTGATATGACAAAATTAAGAGTTAAATTTGCTCATTGAAGAAAACTTTCCGTGAACATATGATCAAGATTTCAAACTATTTTTCTCAAGTAAAGCACTCCCTGAATTTGTGCTTTTTCAAAATGATTTATATTTAAGTTTGAAATAACTTTTGAAATCAGTTTGAAAAATCTAGCCATAATGAAAAGTTAAGCTTTGCAAATTTACTCACAATATTTCTCCTCCTTTTGGTTATATAAACAAGGATTAGAAAATAGAGTATAGGAATAATGGGAAAAACACTTATAGAAAAACAGAGCATTAGTAGCACAAATTAAGTATAATGATCAAATAACATTTAAAGGATAAAACATAGAGACATTCACTACAAATAAGTTCAATCAATCATCAATCAACATAGAGAAACATAATTTAAAAAGATATTTCATTAAGTAAAGTCATATACACAAGATCATTTGCAATATATATTGGCATTAAGGAAAATGTATGCAAATGTTATGCAATGCAACTATTTAGGAGTCAAATTCAGAATCAAGGCTAAGGTCAGAGCTAGAGTCGGTATCTTTTTCTGTGTCTTGCCAACGCATCCTTCTTTATCCAAGTATTAAAATCAACTCTATACTCATATCCCATGTATTTAAGAGCATATTTATTTAACATTTTAGTTATCTTCTGTCTTTTGGGTTTCTCATTCTAAGTGTCAATCTTTAACTTGTAAATTAACTTAAAAATCACCATTCCTATTCCAAATCACTTTTGTGTTTCTCTGACCATGGTTGTCATATCTTTGAAGATAAATTGAATATAATCAATTAGTGTTTTCTTCTTTATATGGTGCATAAACCACATTTCTTCAGTTGTCATAGTCCCAGGCTTAGTTCCAAAAGGTCTAATATTATGAGCAACTATGAAGTGCAAGATTTTGTCATGTAAACTTAGTCTTAAGACATTATTTGAAAACTTTAAATTAATTATTAGTCCAACTAGAAAGTTTGCAGCTAATTCCTTTTTAGAGATAACTTTTCTTCTCCTAAGTGAATAATTACATCTTCACTAATAGGTTTTAACTTCGAGACTTTTTGAAGTAATGCGGAGTCATGGCATAGTTATTCCTAAAGATGGATTCAAGGAATGAGTTTTCATGATTGACTGGATCCTTGTCATTTTCTCTTTCGTAGACAGTGGTTTCATTTAAGTAAAAAATTCTGACAAGGTATTCATAGACTCCTTTCTTCAGGTTCAGATAGTAATACCATCCTAGTTCTCTTAAATTTGTGATATACGACCATCCAATATCCTCTTCAAGCCATTCCAAATTAATCATTCTACCATGGGGTATCTTTTTTGTAGCATAATCTTCATCAAACCTTTTTCTTTTCTTTTCAGATGAAAAATGCATGTAGAAAAAATTAGTCTCCTAACTTTTTTGTTTCTTAAGCGACTTTTCACAACCCTTTCCTTTCTCTTATGGTGGTCTTTTTAGGGCCATTGAGATAAGAATTTGAAAAAGAGTTATTGTTTTCTTGTGTACTAAACAGATTTCTTCTTTGAAGATTGTGTACCTTGAATGAAAAGTTAATATATAGTTACAAAGGGAAGGGAAATGTTGAAAAGTTTCAACCTTTTCACTTTCCAATAGACATTTCTTCAAAATGTGAAAGGCTATGACCTTCAGAAGTTATTTTAAACATATCTTTTGAAGTTGGAAGTTCAGGGTTTTTTTTTTTAAAAAAAAAAATCAATTTTTATATGACTGGAATCGATTCTTTGAGAACTAGAAGTCAATTCTCGAATGTTAGGGAAAAAAAGACAAACTACCAAAAAGTCAATTTTATGGAAGAATTTTGTTCAGTACACAACTTTCTTTGAGCCAAAAAGAATGCATGATTATGTTATGATGCATGAATGCAACAAATTAACACACAAGATTTTCATTAGAGTATCATTTAAAAAAATGACTCAATAATCAACTTAATACAATCAATTTCAGTCGATGATATTCAAGACATAATGTGTACTACTTAATCAAGGATAAATCAATCAATTTCTTAGATACTTAAAATAAGAATACAATCAATGGTTATTCTTAGATAAGTGACTTTTAGCATAGAAATCACCTATTTTCAATGTGTGCTAATCTTTAAGACTTTGCTTTTTTCTATCTTAGTTTACCTGCAAGACAATTTCTCATTTAAATTTATGGAATCCAAATTTCTTTGGATCCTTTTTGTTAGTCGAAGCAATCACAAAAAAATTTATTTACTCTACTTATAAAGTTTATTTAGATGATTTTCTTCTTGTAATTTTCAATAGTATTTCTTAGTTTGTATTTTCCTTACCTATAGTATTTAGATTCTTTTGACATAACCTCAATTCCAATTTTAGTTTCTTATTTTCATTTTTTAACTTAAGTTTTTCATTTGCCAACAAGTCATTTTCAATACTAAAACCTTGAAATCTTTTCTTTATTTTTTAAGCTTATGTTTTTATATTTATGAACCAGATCAGTAAAGATTTCTTCAAATTCATCAAGTGTATATGTGAACATAACATTTGTCAAGATTTTAATACTTTCTTCCTAATTTGAGGATGAACATGGTTTACAAGATGAAGACTTTGCCTCACAATAGTGCCTTGAGGATTTAATCCTGTTTGATTCTTTATCACTTGTTGAACTTTCTTTTTCACAATACTCTTCCTCCAACTTTTTCTCTCCATATAGAGATTCTAGTTTCTCCCATATTTCTTTGAGACTGTTGCATATAGAAACTCTTTTGTATGATCCTTCTTTAAGTGCAGTGAAAAGAATATGCATGGCTTCAGCATTCAGCTCTAGTGCTTTCCAATCACTTGAGTCCCATTCATACATTTCACTGATCATCTTAAGTGGTTTTTTTTCAATTGTTTTCCAATTTTAAGATAATTTGTTTTAATGAATTACTTCATTTAAATTTTCCACTGAGAATAATTTTCACCATTAAACTTTGGAAGTTCCGTAGATGATTTTTCCTTGTTGAAAATTGGAGTAGGATCTCTATCCATTGAGGTGACAATTTCAAGTTCTTTATGTTGATCATTGTGATTTTCTTCAACACTTGTATTGCTATCTTTTGCTTCAAGGTTCTTTCATATCTTTTTGATAAAATTTTTTTGACTTAAACATTTAGAATCAAGATACTACAAATTCTTTTCTTGTTTGCTTGACTATGCATCATCTTCATCCATAGGATCATCAAGTACCATATCGTAGAGGTTTGCATCCTCTTCTTTTTCTTCATTCTATGACTTATCACTATTAGTCCAAGCAGTGATCAATGCTTTCTTATTGGATTCCTTGGGATATTTCTTTTTCATATTTGGACACTCATATCTAATATGACTAGGCTTCTTACATTCATAACATATGATGTCGTCTATCTCTTGATCATCCTTTGACATGTCTCTTCTTGGTTTTTCTCTTCTAAAAATTTTTCTCTTTCCTTGTTTGTTGCTTAAAAATAGGTTGAACCTTTTGGTCAATTGTAATACCCCGTACTTTGATATGGTGACTAGTAACGCTTATCGGATGCCAATTGAGGTTAATTATAATGTTTAAAAGTGATGAAAGATGAAAGAAATAGTTTGGGATAAAATATTCTACACGCGAGGAAATAATAATAAAATAATAATATTTTTATCAGGAAAGAATTTAAGAGATAAAAAAAGTGATTCGAAAGTGAATTGAGGTATAATAAGGTATTTTGGGCACCAAGGAGACAAGAGGAGTGTGAGACCTCGACCTCTATAAACCAGTAACTAGCAGTAGACGCGATAACACAGACCACGGGCAATTTCAGCATTTCTCATGGTGAGCTCCTAGAAGTAGCTCTCAAATGTTATTAAGATCTAAATAGACCTAAGGAATAAATGAACGATGGTAAAATAAATGAAGAAGATAGTAATATTGATCATTTTCACGATAGGGGCAAAATGGTCATTTTGCATTTCGAGTCAAAATTTTTAAGTTTTCATGGACCTGAGTATTTATAGACTATTATGGACTTTGTCTCTATGTCAAAGAAGTAAAAAGATTGTATAAAGGTAAGGGAAAGACAAAGTGACTTTGTTAAGGGCATTTTGGTAATTTCATGAGAAATTGGATAAACATTAGGCATAAATATCTAAGTTTTTAGCAACTTCTTTTAATTTCCAACAACTTCTTCTTCTTCTTCCCTTCTCACGTTTTCTCACCTTCCATGGAAGCTTGCTTTGAAACCTCCATAAAGTTTTTCAAGTTAACCCTAATTTTCATGCTTTTGTGTACCTTTTTACAAAGTCCTTTATGCTCTCTTACTCTTTCACCTTAAAACCCTAAAAAGCCTTTCCTTAATACTTTCTCTCACTAATTGGACATTCTAGAGAGAGAAAGAAAGATTTTTCACAATAGTTTGAAAGCTTTTGAAAAGGAATTCAATTACAAAGCTACCAAGGTTCCAACGAGACCCCACATCTCCATTCGGACCATTGGGGGAAGTTGGAGTCAATTTAAGAATCAACAAGAACTGGTGAGTGAACTTGCATCAAAATGTTTTGGAATAAATGATTATATGCTTGATTGAACCACTTGAGATATTCGGTTGGTTTTTCTTTAAAATTTGCATGGGAACAAGCCTTTAATGAAACGTTTTTATGTTGTGAAATATGAATGTGATGAATTCATGTGTTTCCACATTATGTTGATGTGTATGCTATGCATTGAATGATACTATTATGTGATAATTATGACCCAACTATGTGCAGTGTAGGAGTGCACATGAGCTGGTGATGACCCAATTATGTGCGGTGTGGTAGTGCACATGAGCTGATGATGACCCAGCTATGTGCGATGTGGTATGGCACATGAGTTGATGATGACTCAGCTATGTGCGGTGTAGGAGTGCACATGAGCTGATGATGACCCAGTTATATACGGTGTGGGAGTGCACGTGAGCTGAGGGAGAGTTGGAGTGATGCCGGTGGTCGTATGTATGTTTATATATGTTATATATAGAGAGGTTATGGAAATTATATTGTGCTTGCATTGATTATTGAATGTTAAAATTTGAGAAATCCTTTCCACTTGATTTTCACTGTAGCAAAAATGGATTTTCGTTGTGACAAGATATTAAGCTAAATATCATTGTTTTCAACATAAGTGCATCGTGTTTTCTAAAACTTCCCGTATTGATGCTTGTTCCATTCTTATGTTCACTCACTGGGTTTATACTCACGTTTTTGAACTTCATGTTTTAGGTTTTCTGAGTTAAAAGTGATTGGATCCTAGGACAAGGTGCTCTTCCCTATCCATTGCTCGGTAGGTTTAACATGATACTAAATGTTAGCAATCGTGTTCAAAGTCACTTCGCTGACGGTCAAGGTCTAATTATTTGTATATGAATACTTGACGTGAAATACTAAGATTCAATTGTCAGGCTATATATGTATATTATGGTTGATGATGCCATTATGAATGCATAATTGGGTTTTATAAATTGTTTTCAAAGGAATGATATTTGAACATTACGAATTTTGGATTCTAAAGAAATATAGATTAATGTATAAGATTGTATAAATAGGCTTGCTTGGGCTTAATGGGCTTAACCCATTGGGCCCTTGCGTTGGTCATGGCTCGCAAATTGGGTTTTGACATCAATAATGCTATATTTTCATCATCCTCCTTTTCATTGTCATTTTTAAGTGACTTTTCATCATTCTGCTTTACAACTTTGAGAGCAATGTCTTTTCTTTTTTATTCTCTTTTAATTGCTTTATCTTTTTCTTTCTTGTGCTTAAGAGTCATTTCATAAATGAGTAAAGATCTTAAAAGCTTATCAAGCTTAAGTATATTTAGGTTTTTTGCTTCGTCAATGGCAGTGACTTTAGATTTCCATGACTTGGGTAGGTAGTAAAGGATTTTTTTCACCAACTGAGCATTTGGGAACTCTCTTCCTAGAGCTTTAAGTCCTCTTATGATCTTTGTGAATCTCTCAAACATTTTTTTAATGGACTCATCCTTCATTTTCAGCAACTTATAGTCAAATGTCATCATACTAATCTTTGACTTTTTTACTTGACTAGTGCCCTCATTACACTTTTCTAAAGTATCCTAAATTTCTTTTACTGTAGAGCACATAGCTACCCTATTAAATTCATCTTTACTAAGAGCACATAAAATAGCTGTAATAGCTTTATGATTCAACTATATCAACTTTTTGTCCTTATCATCCCATTCAACTCTTGTTTTAAGATGTTTCACACTATTAACGGTTTTGGCAAGAATATGAGGTCCATCAACAATAAAATCCCAAAGATTTAAATTAATAAATTGTATGAAGTTCTCAAACCTCACCCCTTTAAACAAAGGAGGCCACATCATAGATTATCCTTCACCAATTAAGCTTGAGGATGCCATGGTTGTTACTTTAAGTTTTTTGTTTAGGATCTCTTAAAAATGGTTAAACCTACAAAGATTTGAGAACCTGCTTTGATATCAATTGTTAGAAAGATAAGCTTAAAGTAAAACTACCAAGAGGGGGGGTGAATTGGTTGTTAAATAGTTTTTTTTTACAATCTTTGAAAATGAAGCAAAAATATGAAAGAATGTAATAGCAAAACAGAGTATAAGATGAATGAGTAAAGAACGAAAAAATAAAAAGTACTCAACAAGATAGAGGTTTGGCTTTCCAATGCCTATGTCCTCTCCCTTGATAGCACAAGAAGTTTGACAAGATCAGGAGTAACCTTTACAACATATCTTTCAAAGAATCAGACGTAACCTCTGCAACATGTTTTTTGTAGGATTAGGCATAACCTTTATCAAGACGCTGCCTTTTTCTGGTTCAAGCATAACTTTTAAAGATGTAACTTTTTAATGAATTAGGCAAAAGCCCTCTACCTTTAGCTTGGAGGTATAACCAATACAATAAGGGATTCTAGCGAATCTCTAACTCAAAACCTTTAGAAAGGTTGATAAAGAAGTTTAAGATTAGAAAATTGAGAGCTTCTTCAAAGATATGAATGATTAAAGAAGTTATACGCTTAAGAAGGATCAATTGAAGAATAAAAATATGATCTTTTGGTTCTACTCTTGCTCAAAGATAGGAACTTTTTGCTCACAACTTTTTGTTTTCTTTTTCTGCTCTTTTTTTTTTTCAAGGATGATTCAAATTCTTTTAAATTCCTCTAAACTCCTTGCTTTAATGTCCTTAAGGCGGATATTTATAACCTTTATAATTTTTTGCCGATTGGAGTGAAATTTGAATCATTTCTTGTACGTTCCAACTAGCTTGCAAAATTTTATAGCATTTTTAGAAACTATTCTTTGCTTTTAAGGTGTTAGTTCTTCGCAAAGTCTATAGCTTTCTATCTTTAGAGAATCAATTCTTCTATTTTGAGGTGTTAGTTCTTCTACAACTAGGTTCAAAGGTGACACTTTTGCAATCTTGGAGAATCAATTTTTTTGCCTCAAGGTGTCGGTTGTTTACTATGGTCTGATGCCAAAAATTGAATTTAAGCTTGATTTTTGTTGCTCCACTTTTATCCAGTTGTACCATCTCTTTCTTGGTCACCAATGTACTTTTGGTGCTTTAAGAACCGATATTTGCTTCATATAGAATTAATTTTTTCTTCTTTGCTTTTCTACCTTTTGCATTATGTCTCTCTAAAATCGATTCTTTGTCTTTGAGGTGTCAGTTATTTACAAATCCTACAGCTTCTGTAATTCAAGAACCAACTTCTTCTATTTTTAGAATCAATTATTCACTATTGATCTCTACTTAAGAACTGATTTCTTCTTCTCTAGAATTGATTCTTCTTACAATCAAAGAATAAATTTTGCTTTCTTTTCATTTAAGAATTAAGTCTTTTCTTTTAAGAATTTGATTCTTAGGCTGGCACTTTAATTTTGAAAACAAGAAATCTTTGAGAAAATCAAAAAATATTTCTTCGAATTCGAGAGCACGGTCATTCATATTCAAAATATGTTCAAATAATCAAAGCATTTCAAGATATTCTTTTAAGTTCAACTTTAACACTCATTTCAAGATTTTCAAAGTATCCAAAAATTTCTTTCATTCATTTTCAAAGCTCATTAAGTTCAATCAATTTTGTCATGTGAAATCAAAAGCAAAGTTACCAATGAAGGAATAAATTAACATGGTCGACTATGTTCACCTTGCAACAGTCTAATGCTGTATACATTCACTCAACATTGCACCATAATGTAAAGCCATGTCTATGTTTTCATAACTGAATAGACGACATTTAAGAATCAAAAGATGTTGATAAAATGATGAATTATAAAATAAAGCTCAAGAACACAGCCTAATTAAAAGGTCATTTAAATAAGATATCATCCATATATTAGACTTATAGCTCCATAAATTGATAATCATATGGGCCTAGTCTTATTAAATGTTAAACTTAACAATTTTGCATTTCCATTTGAACAACAATGCAAATGTTCACTCATCAGCCACACAACTGTTTCTTAAATCTACCTTTATAGCTTTAGCATGGTGATCAAGATCGACTAGAGCAAGAACTATGACCCTTAGAGCCATCATAGAGGTCTTACAATGCAAATTGTAAAGCTAGACACAAAGATGAGAATTTCAGTGATATCAAATGCTTCAGAAGAAAAGTTGACAGAAGCCTTAACTTAAAGGCACTTGTTAAATATGAATTAAGCAAAAAAAAAAAAAAAAACTGGTTAAAGATGAAGAGAAACTAACACATGTAGTATCAGTTTTCCTACAATTGCTAAAATTCAATGCAGCTTGAAATTAACAAACCCACTTGAAATAGCTTTAAAACTACTAAGAAAACATATTCTCATGATGATCAAATATTAAGGACTTTGGTGAAGTCAAAAACCAAGCCCAAAGGATTTTTTAGTTTTAAAGCTGATTCAATGGTTCCAATTTCCCAACCGTGATCACGACCTTGTCCATTCAATCCAAAAAGAAGAATCATTTTGACAGAAACTAGCTTGTTCTCGTTGAAATTAGGCTCCCATGAAAGTTAGGGAGTTAGGTTGAAATTGTTTAGCATAAATCATGCAACAATACTAGAGGCATAATGTTTTTGTTATGCTAAGAAGGGAAACTGAAAATCCGTTTCTTCAACCTAATAAATGTTTACAAAGCTTTCATCAATACATAGGTTGAATAGTGCTGAATAAAATCTCCACCGTTTTTAAGGTAAGAGACCATGTTTATAAAGTAGGAATTCCATCCGCAATTTAACCAACCATATATTTAAAAATTAAAATCAAGATGAAAATGAGATGAACATACAGTCAACAGACAACTGAACAAGTAGCATCGGGGATGAAATAAAAGTAGTGTAATACATAATCTTACATATACAGCTATTTTCCATTTCTTTACTAAAGTAAGTTTAGCCTATTAAAATGAGATAATTTAAAACTAGAAAATGGAAAATTAGAACCTAATGCTCAAAGAAGCACTCCAACAGCCTGAAAGTAGCAGAAGGATTGAGCAGCTTTACAATGTGCAAGGCAGGGAAGTGGTGAACGCATAGTCATGGTAACTGCAATTTCCAATTTGAAAACTCTCAAAACTCACCATCATTTTAGAGTTACAAGAAAAATTCATCAATTCAAACTTCTGAATTTATGATCAAGGTTGTCTTCAAGAAATGATATTTTAGCAGGTTTCGCACTATGCTAAGAAACAACTGAACAAACAAAAGGTTTTGCATGGGGAATGTTCAATTCAAAACCTCGTTTTATAAAGCCAGAACATTTTTCTAGAATAACAACTCAAACAAAGAGCCTGGGTGTTCAAAGTTCCAGAGTTAAAATAAAAACTAAAAGTGTTCATCCTAATTTTTCTTCTTCAGCTGGACGTTCAAGCACAAAGAACAATAAATAAAATCCGGAACAATCATTTTAAGCTAAAACTAGTAATAGCCTTTAGGTAGTTTGCTCGGTTTATGTTTCAAATCAAAAATTCAATTTTTACTCTTTCTTAAATTTCTCAAAAAAAAAAAAAAAAAGAAAAACAAAGTAAAAGAAGAAATATAATCAATCGGTTTGTCCTTTCAAATAAATAGCAATCAACACGTCAAAAATCAACAGAAAATTTTCATATCTTAGTGCTGTTTGACGTTACTTATTTCTAGCTTATCTACTTCTTAAAAGTAGAAGCTAGGCAAAATGGTATTTTGTGAGAAGCCATTAAAGAAAAAGTAGCTTTTTTTTAAAGAACAAAAATTAAAAAAAAAAGAGCTTAAAAAAAGCTCCAAATAGGAGGTGTCTCTTTTATTTCTTTTAAAAAAACATGCTAGCTTCTTAGGGGAGTTATTTTTTTTTCCAAAAAGATCCTCTCTTAAAAATACCTCCTCCCTCTCTCCCTATCAATCTCCTTCTTCTCTTCCTCTTTCTGCAAATCATCCTTCTAAGTTTTTTTTTTTATTTGTATAAAAATTAAGAGAAAAAAAAAACCCAAAATTCAAATCTGTATTCATGTATTATTTCTTCTTTTTCTTTTTGTTTTGTTTTTCATTTTATTTTCTATCATTCTTTTTTTTTTTGCTTTAAAAACTCTTTTTATTGTTTGATATTTCTCAGTTTATTGTTGACAATTATGTGATGTTTATTTGTTATTAGCTTCTTTCTGATGTATATAATATTTGTTGATTATGATTGAAATAATTAATCAAATAGGTCAATGGTTGTTGAGATAAATTAGATAAAAATTGAAAATTCAATATTTATACTCGTTTGTGGTAACTCAATTTTGAAGAATTTTTTCTTATAGGTATAAAAATATACTGCACTACAAGAAAATTGAATTAGACTTTAATTCCTTTGGCAACAGGAATTACAGAATCTCTGAACTTCTTAGTAGTGAATTCCATATTTGAGTTAATAGTAGCCAATAGATGATTGGGACATTTCTTGACAAAATAAATAACTCATTAAAAAATGGAAAAAAAATATAAAAGCCAAAACCTTTTTGTTCATGGAGGGGAACTTTGTAGGTGAGGACATCAAGACCTTGATAGACTTGTATGGAATTAGCGTTGATAATTTGAATAAGAAAATGGATTGTCAAATTAATAGCTAAACGTGATTTTCTTGACTCAGTTATATCCATTATTAATACGACATTGGGTTCTTTTTGTTGTATGTAACATCAATTTTGTTCTGCTTTAAAGGTCATAAATTTCAAGTCAATCTTTAAAAAATAACAACAAATATTTTTTTATATTCTTCTTTTATCTTTCAACAATTCATAACATTATAGGGAAAATTATATGTTTTTCACACTCATCTTTTTATACTTGATTCAATTTTTTTCTCTTGATTTATTAAGTACCCTTTATAGTAATTTTTAATCAAAATTAAATTTTATATAAGTTATTTTGCCAAATAGCTTATCTATAAAGAGGGCTTACAAAAGGTAAATTTACCAAACAACTTTTCCTTTATTCTAAAAACTATTATTTTTTATAAGATCTTTATAATAGCTTTTAAACTAAAAAAAAGCCAGACCAAACATGCTCTTAACTTTGTCTTATAATTCAAGCCATCAAAATTTGTAGTCAATTGGTTACCTCTATTATAGGAAACTTTGTCTTCTAGGCAAGTCTTCTTCTTTTAGGTATGGAATCTAGACAATACTTCCCAAATTAGAGTCATCAATTTCCTTTTATTGAAAAAGAACCTCTTTGCCTTGTTGTTAACAGTCAGGGAATCCACCACATCAAGAGCATAATCGTTCTCCAAAATGGCATTACTCCTTGGTTTCACGACGCTATCAAAAGGATTGGACTTCTATATGAGAAATCCCCAAAATGAGACTTGAACAATTAATAGAACAAACTCAAAAGCAAAAATATTGAAAACCTTGAGACTTAATAGAAAGAAAAACTTACAAAGGATGAAAGATTAGTGTCAAAAAGAAAAGCAATAGAAAATGCCAAGGTAAAAGAGAAGTAGATAGACAATAGGAAAGAAAGCCTAACATGAGATTTTATTTTATTTTTTAAAATTACATTAAGAACTGTAAAAGAGTAGAACAATGTTAAAAAGATTTAGCTTTATCGTTTATTAATTATTTACCAACTCGTGAAAGAGATACGACAGGTGACAAAACAATAGAGAAAATGCATGGATGGGGCCATAATAGGGGGTAGAGCATTTGTATTTTGGAATCATGCATTTGAGATTTCTATGGTTACAACATTTTTTAAAAGGTTATGAGATATTATCAAGAATGCACTTTGAGGGATTGAAAAGGTTGTGAAGGTTCAATTACAAATGTTGAGAGGTAAGTTTGAGTCATGTCTATAATTGAAAATGGGACTATTTCAGAGTACTTTGAGTGTTTGCTGTTAAGAATGTGATAGGGAAAATTGAGGAAAAGCTTGATGATGTTTGGGTTATGGAAAATATTCTTCGATCTTTGACTCCTAAGTTTCAGCAAATACTGCTAATCATTGAAGAAGCAAAAGGCTTGGAGGTTATGGTGGTTGATGAATTGATGGGAATATTGCAAGTGCTAGAAACGACATTATTAGAGTATCAACGTAGCGGAATAAAAAAATTGAAATAAAATAAAAACCATGCCTCCTACCTTTGGGTCACCTTTGGTTGTTTAATGCGAAGTTAAGCACAACATAGAATCAAAAAAAAGTTTTACCTTTCCAAATGATATCGTAATCAAATGGATTCCTTTTGGTGACAAAACGTGAACACCTTTTGTGTAAAAGAATCCCAGCCAGTCAATAGGTTGGCCTTCAATGATGCACATACGATAGCAATGGATCATTCTCAAGGAGAGAGCTTTATGCCACGGGCTTGTGCTAGCAAGTAGACAATGATTTGTCCTCTTTTCTTCTTTGATTTCTAACAAATAATCAAAGGAGAAGTTTTCAAAAGAAAATAAACTTCTCAAGAGTGGCAACACTTAAGAGAAAATCCCTTTTTTTCTTTGTTTCCTTCTCCTTTTAAAAAAAAGAGTGGCTATAATGTGATATTTATATCTAGGTTTAACTTATTGAAATTTGCAAAATAAGTCCTTAATATTATAACAATTATAATATTTAACCAATACCTAATTAAACTCTTTTAATTAGGTCCTTAGTAGTTAAAACCTAGAATTTGATTTAAGTCTAACTTAAATTATCACACTCTCAATTTAATCCAAATTGCAACCTTTGTGTGTGACCCATTAGGTTCCTAACATGTTGGCAATGGAATTGAATTAAATATTATTAATTAATTAATTTAAATGAATCATATTCAATTTTAAATTAACTAATTCAATTCCATAGACCATGATTGGCATTTAGCAATGCATCATGGCCACCCAATTGTTAGGAGAGTTGAAGGATTCTTTGACAACCTTTTAGT
The DNA here is from genome assembly GCF_053813885.1 of Theobroma cacao. Classification (NCBI taxonomy): domain Eukaryota; kingdom Viridiplantae; phylum Streptophyta; class Magnoliopsida; order Malvales; family Malvaceae; genus Theobroma; species Theobroma cacao. The sequence continues at coordinate 16,062,468 of NC_142647.1, forward strand.
GTACAGTTTTTTAGTGTAATTCATTCTCTCATCATATATCCCGAAAATGATAAGAACTTAGTGCAGTGCCTACTCTTATTGATCTCCATATTTGTTCTTACAATTAGATCATTAGCTTTATGGAGACTTATGAAACTCATTTCATAATCTCCTAATCACCTTGGCCAAGGATTTGATTAAGCTAATATCAATCAAGAACTAATGAGATATTTCCCCTTGAATCGCTTGGGGTGATGATTCCTATCTTGACCACCCATTTGCCTTCACATGCTTCATGCTATACCCAAAAGCATCTTGTTTTGGCATCCTTGGTTAAGCACCCATAGGGATGAAATCAAAGCATAGCACTCCACACATAAGACAACCTGGTGTCTCAAGTCTAGGGAGTATTTACACAATTGACACATGAGAAGTATTGCATAGACACTTGAGTGAAATACCAAATGCACTTATTATGGCGGGTCATGTTCAGTGAACTCGCTCTCCCATGGCAAGCACCCACATGCTAGTTCCAAGTATCTATATACTTCAACCTATGAAAACAATTGCTTACTTCACAGGTAAGGAACATAACATGTGCCAATCTTTGAGCATTATTGATGCCCTATCTCAATAACACAATGATAAGGAACTTTTAGGAACAATGCTTTAATGCATAAGGATCTCATAATTGTATCCCAATACAATTCCTTTGCAAGACATATATAGTTCCATGGGCTTTATCTACATAAGTACAAAAAGTAATTAAATCACAAACTTATAGATAAAGAACTACCTCAATGTTATTATGAATAACAAAATGTCATACATAAATATCTCAAAATTGCAATTCCCATACAACCACAGATTGGCTTGCAAGGCTTATACTAACAGTAAGTGCATGAACAAAGTGAAACAAGAAGGCAACAAGTTCGATTGACCAAGCTCTTCATGCTAAGCTTACTTTGGATAAAGATAGAAAGGACGTTGTTCCTCGAGGTATTGAAAGAGAAAGAGGTAGAGACTTTAGGGAGATTATTGTAGAAGTATTGTAAATAGAGAACATCATAATGAAGTTAATGGAAGAGGTTATGCTGATCAAGGATGAGGTTTCCTAAATAGAGGAAGAGGAGGTAAAACTAGAGGTGGACGACATCAATAATGGCATGCTCTAAGAGGAAAAGGAAGAGGCTAAAATGATGGCAAGTCCAAAAACATGCCAAACTAGCTAGGTTATTAGAAATAAATGTATAAATAATATAATTTCCATAAACATACGTATTGTAATAATGAATGTTTGTCAAAGCAAGATGGTGAAGTTAATGAGCAAGCAACTATGTCGAAAAGGATGATGGTATTGTGGATTTGACTATGGGTTACAAGTTATATGATCCAGTTCTCAAGAAAGCTTTTATGAGTAGAGATGTGATCTTTGAAAAGAATGACACGTAGATTGCAAACATGTTGTATAAACTAGTGTTGTGAAATTTAAACTTGTGTAAAGTGAAAGGCCTCATAAAACTAAAAGCTTGACTCAGATTGATGAAGCCATAAAAAAAATGAAGATATTAATCTTTATTTTTTTATATGGATTATGATCATATCTGTTTTGAGTAAGTTATTCAAAACAAAAAAGTGGAAGAAAGCAATGGATGAGGAAATGAAAGCAATTCAGAATGATACTTGGTCCTTAACTTCTTTATTGGAAGGTAAAAAGGCTGCTAGTGTGAAAGACAGGATTGGTGGCGAAACGTTACACAAAAAAGCTGATATTGATTATGGTGAAGTTTTTGTTTCAGTTGCTTGGTTAGAAAGCATTACATTGATGATATCCTTGGCTGCCCATAATGTTTGCTAAACCTACCAATTAGATGTCAAGTCTGTATTTGTAAAAGGAGATATATATGGAAAAACCTTAGGGTTATGTGAAACTAAGTTATGAAGGTAATGTGTAATAGGTTGAAAAAAGCTTAATATGGGCTCAAGTAAGCACCACATGCATGGAATACTAGGATTGACAAATATTTCCATGATAATGGGTTTTGAGAAGTGTCTTTATAAATTTCTATGTGAAGAAGACCACTAGTGGAGATGAAAGATTTGTAAGTCTTTATGCTGATGATGATCTTTGCTAGAAACAATGCAACTATGTTTGATGAATTAAAGAAAAACATGTTTAAGAGTTTGAAATGACAGATATTTGCTTGTTGGTTTACTTCCTTAGAATTGAGGTAATACAAAGGGATGATGGAATCTTTGTTTCACAAAGTGCATATGCAAAGAAGGTTCTCAAAAGATTTAAAACATGTAATGTGGTGAACACCCCTTTTGATTGTGGCTTGAAGTTGGGGAAGAGTTTCAGTAGTGGCAATGTGGATCCTACATACTTTAAGAGTCTAAATGGAAGTCTTCTCGCTTGCACTAGACCTAATATCCTTTATGGAGTTGGTTTGATTAGTAGATACGGAGGCACCAGATCAGTCACATCTTAATGCTGGAAATAGGATCCTAAGGTGTGTCAAAGGAACTATTAATGGTGGCTTGTTCTATTCTTATTGCAATGACGTGATACTTGTTGGTTATTCGAATGGTGATTGAGGTATAGATTTGGATTGAAATTCCAATTTTGCTTTCTTTATTGGTGATTATGCATTCGCTTCGTCATCCAAGAAGCAACCTTTTGTGACTATATCAATTTGTGACGCAAAGTATCTGACTACAAATCCTATTATTTCTCATGCTATTTGGTTAAGAATGTGTTGAATACTTTGGGGTTTGTGCAAGGAAGATCTGTGAGGATTTTGATTGAACATCACTCATCTATGGCTTTAGCCAAGAATCTGGTGTTTCATGAAAAGAGCACATACATTGAAACTCGTCATCACTTTATTGGAGAGCATGTAGAGAAGAAATTAAGAAGTTGAATTGTTGTATTGAAAGTTCAAGATCAAATTGCCGATATGTCATTGAACCATTGAAAGGTGATGTCAAACCCTGTTCTATAAAATAATTACGACGTCATTTACATTCTCAATAAAATGTTTGCATATTTAGGAGGTTCGAGAAATCGTTAAAAGACGATATTGCCCTTAATGGTACCATTAAGTCGATTAAGTCTCGAACTAGTTCAAATAGGAATTTTAAGGTGAAATTAAGAGTTTCACAGTCTAGGGATAACTCAAAATGGTAATTTGGAGTTCGAAGATCAATTTGGAGTCAAATCGAAATTTTCACTATCTAGGGGCAAAATGGTCATTTACCACCTAGGGACAAAATGAAAATTTTTAGAAAAGATTTTTTTGCCCCATTTGACTTATTGGAGTATGATTTGAGTATTGGAGTATGATTTGAGGTTTAGAAGTAAAAAAATTTAATTTCGGTATAAATTAAAGTATAGGGGTGAAATGGTAATTTTACCACCTCGAGGGCAAAACGGTAGTTTTGCACCCCCAGAGTATTTTTTCAGCACAAGGTCTTCACCCATCATCATTGTTTTACCCTTGAATAATGTGTGGCGGAGATTTAAAGCTTAAAAGATAAGAATAAAAAAAATGGACCAATCATGGAATGCCATGTGGCAAGTTTAAATTATTATATTATTTAACTATAAAAATCAGCCCACACCACCATTTCTCTCTCATATGGGTCGGCTTTGGCAAGAAAACAAAGGGGAAAAGAAGAACAAACTCTAGGTGGAAAGAAATTCAAGAGAAAAGTGTGGATTTTCAAGAAAATCAAGTGGAAAAAGGTGAAATTTCTTGATTTTAGTTTATGAACTATTTTTCCTATGCATTTTCCCTTAATTTCCATGGTTCAAAAGCATGCTTTCATGGTGAATTCATGGCTGGTCAAAATGGGTATGGAGAGAGAATGATCTTGGATTGGTTTGATTTTTAGGTATGTTAGTGTTTTTAGGTGATTAATGATGTGTAGCATGAAAACAAGTGAAGAAAACCACCAAAGGTTTGGTGTCCATCAATAGTTGAATTCTCTAAGTGAATAACGAGGAAGAATGGGATGTTATTCTAGGTGATTTGATTAAGAAATAATAGTTTTTGGTATAGGAATTAATGAATTATGGTGAGAAAATTAAGTAGGAAAAATCACGGAGTTAGTGTACCATTGTTAGTCGAAAGTTCCAAGAAGTAAAGTGAACATAAATTTTGCCTAATTGTGTGTCAATTAGTTTGTGGTTGGTGAATTTAGGGATTGGAAAAGAAATGGAGCAAGTTGGAGTGAAATTGGATGCATTGGCCAATTTATTGAATGAAAAATTGACTTACGCCAATATCAGGTTTGGATGGCTACCCGTGCATTTTTTTCATTTCATATCATGCATATATATATATATATCGAGCCTGAAATAGCTTATGATTGTTAGGCACAATTTAATTGGAATATGTGTCATGCATTATGGTAGGTGGTGAGCCATTGGATACGGGTAAAGGACTGTACCCGCGGACTGAAAATAAGAGTATTTCTACTCTCAATACTGTGAGTGGACAATTTATCGTCTTAAATATCTAGAGTAATTATACTTGTTTGATACTTTTATTGAATGGTGAGTTTAAATTATAAAATATTATGTTTTCCAATTAAAATGTTTTTTTTATTAAAAATGAAATTTATACTAGTTTTGAAATCAAATATTATTTTGGAAAAATTGAGTATATGGAGACTGTGTTGAATTTATGATTTTATACGTTATTGAAATTGTGGCTTATGACACTATGGTAGCATGATGGCTAAATTTTTGGGGTTGACATGAAATATATGAACAGTTTTGGATTGGTCTCGGTAAACTGGATTAAATTTTATTCGCCATATTATGCTATTAAAAATTTTATGGGTCTGGTGGCATATTAAATGGTAATTACAGTGGTGGGGGTTTTCGTGGACTGCTTATGAGAGGGGCACGATAACTGTGAGACCCTGTCAAGCTCGATTAAAAGACGGTATTATACCGAGCAATACAACTAAGTTAAATTGAGCCTTGAACTAGTTCAAATAAAAATTCTAAGAGGAAATTGAAAATTTTGAAACCCACAGAATGGCTTAGAATAGTGATTCGAAGTTCAAGGTCCAGTTTGGAGTCCATCCGAAAAATTGACCGATTAGGGACAAAACGATCACTTTACCATTTGATTATAAAATGGAGAGTTTTAGCCAAGATTTGATCACATTTGACCAAGAGTAATTATATGAAATATAATTATGATTATTGGAGTACAAAATGATGTTTAGCAGTGAAAATGTTATGATTCCTGGTATTTTTGGACCACAAGGGCAAAATGGTAATTTTATCACTAGAATACAAAAAGGAAATTTTTATAAAATGAGTTTTTTTGCCCCATTTGGTTAATATTGATCAATGTTAGTGTTATTTGAGGTTGAAAAGTAGAAATAATTTGATTTCGGTACATTTCGGAGTATAGGGGCAAAATCGTAAATTTTTTCACCCCGGGGGCAAATCGGTAAATTTTTTGCCTCAGCACTTGTCAAGGTCAAGGGATTTTATTCATCATGTAAATGGATAAACATGAGAAATGTGTGGTGGAGAGAGATTGCTTAATGGTTAAGTATGACACATGGACCAATGGAATGGTGACATGTGTCAAAATCTCATCCATTCATTATTTTCTTTATAAAAGGCATAAAAAATGAGCCCATTTCTCCCATAGTGATCAGCCAAACCAGAAGAGAAGAGAAAACAAGGAAGAACAAGCCTTAGGTGGGAAAAATCAAAGAGAAAATGTTGGAATTCAAGGAAACAAGCTAGGTAAGTTCAAATTTCTTTAATTCTCCTTGATACCTAGCTTACCCATGCTTTTGTTCTTGATTTCCATGGTTGAATATTGAGTTATCATGATGAGTTCAATTCTGAAAAATGGGTATGGAAGAGGAATTATTGTTAGAATAATTTGATTTTAGACTATGTTAGTGTTTAGGGATAGTTAAGCATGGTTATGAACAAAAACACAAAAGAAATATTCATATTCTCTAGGGTTCCTTGTTGGTCGAACCATGAGGGCTGAATATCAATGGGAGATTGTTTTTATTTCAAGGAAAATGGCTTGAAATATGATGAATTAAGGTGAAACGGTTATGTAAAAAAATTTTTGGTGCTAGTGCACCAAATGACCGAATTTTTCTGTAAGGAACTGTGAGGGTTCTAATGCTGAATTTGGCTTTATTTAAATGGTATGTGGTAAATTAAGGTATTAGAGGAGAAATGGATTAATTTGGAGTGAAATTGGATGCATTGGCCAATTTATCGGATGAAAAATCGACTTAGGCCAATACCGAGTCTAGATGGCTACCCGTGCATTTTTCATTTCATATCATATATATATCGAGCCTGAAATAGCCTCTAACTGTTAGACACAATTTAATTAGAATATGTGTCATGGATTATGGTTAGGTGGTGAGCCATTGGATACGGGTAAAGGATTGTACTCGCAGATTGAAAATAGGAGTATTTCTACTCCTAATACAGGTGACTGGACTTGCATTTCAAACTTGTTTTAGGGAATATGAAAGATTCTATCCAACTTGTCTTAGAAAATGTACCTTGGGAACAAGCTTTTAGTAAAATGATTTTATATTGTGAAAATGTGCTATACAATGATTTATGTGTTATCACAATATGATAAAATGCATGATATGCATTGGATGCTTCTTTACATGTTGATTTGGACTCGGCTATGTGCGAGTAGGAGTGCATATAAGCCGTTGCTGACCCGACTATGTACGGGTATGAGTGCACATAAGCCGTTGCTGACCCGGCTATGTGCGAGTAGGAGTGCACATAAGCCGTTGCTGACCCGGCTATGTGCGAGTAGAAGTGCACATAAGCCGTTGCTGACCTAGCTATGTGAGAGTAGGAGTGCACATAAGCCGTTGCTGACCCGATTATGTGTGAGTAGGAGTGCACATAAGCCGTTGCTGACCTGGTTATGTGTGAGTAGGAGTGCACATAAGCCGTTGCTGACCCGACTATGTGCGAGTGGGAGTGCACATAAGCCGTTGCTGACCCGGTTATGTGCGAGTGGGAGTGCACATAAGCCGTTGCTGACCCGGTTATGTGCGAGTGGGAGTGCACATAAGCCGTTGCTGACTCGGCTATATGCTAGTGGGAGTACGCATAAGCCGTTGCATATGAGATGATGATGATGGGATGGTGTGCATGATGATGATGATGGGATGGTGTGCATGTTGATGATGGGTATATGGTTGTAAATGCAAATATGTAAGCATTTGTTTTGTTGGAATTTGGAAGTTTACATGTGTTACATGTTACTATTGTTATTTTAGCAGGATGACTTGTTTTAAGGGAAAAATGAGACTTTTTCCTTGATGTTCTGGTTCTCGCTGCAGTGAGAATGAAGTTCGCTACAGCGAGAATGAAGTTCGCTACAACCAGAAACTTTCTATCCATTTTGCTAACTTGTGGATTTTTTGCCATATATCCCATTTCTTTGGTACCATAGTTAAGCATAGATTTTTGTAAAGTGATTTACTCATGTGGGATTTACATGAGGGGTTTAAAGGAGCTAAAACAATTGCATGGTTTTGAGAAAATAAATGCATCATGATTTCGATAAACATTCCTTATGGTATGCTTGTTCCCTTCTTGTTCACTCATTGAGTATTGTACTCACTATTTATAAAAATTCATGTTTTCAGATTAGGTGACTGTTGGACCCTAGATCGAGGAGTCCCCATAGTGCATCTCCTGGGTATGTGTCTGGCATTCGATAGTAATCCCTTTTATTGTAAATGTCTCCGCTGGAAGTCATGGGTCCTTTTGTATTGTGAATACAATCTAACAATGTGAGTATGTATATGCAATGTAAATTGCTAAATACATGATTGATATAGTGCATGTATATTATTATTGATAATGCCATTATGTTTTGGCTATGTTCACACCCGAAAAAAGGTGTGTGTGTATGCATGATATGATAAATTTGTTAAGCAAAGGTAAATGGATAGGCTTGCTTGGGCTTAGTGACCTATGCTCATTGAGCTCATGCACCGGTCATGGCCCGGGAAATTGGGTCGTGACAATAACCTAATTATATACTTTCCTCTGGGGGGAGATGTTGGATAAAATATTTCTTGAGGTAAGATTTAAGTGCACCTCACGTTCGGATCACCACGTGAGAGTGAGACTCAGCCAACGTCAAGGAACGGTTGTGTCACGACTCGAAACTCCCATCGAGCCCGTGACAACCGCTGCGACGACTCAATCGACATTCATTACCCGGAATGTCAACCGGAACCCCGCAAGGCTTTAATATCAGCTTCTCATTTCCCCTGTGGGTAACTGTTTCCGAATAGCACATTTTAAAAGATTTTAAGCTGTTTCCAACTTAAACAAATAAAATAATAATTTTTGTCTCACAAGAGTATTTTGGTCATTTATCCTAAAAATCTCAAAATCATCTAAAAATATAGTATGTAAGTGGAAAACACATATTTCATAATAAAAAATAATTTTGGATGTCTAAAACATTCGTTTAAAATAGAATTATGACTGTTATAATAAAATAAAAGTATTAAATAAAATATTCAATTTTCACATAAAACGATATTTTAAGAACACTGCATAAATAATTTTTATAACGTAAAAGCAAAATAAATTCTTACATACCGTAATACAGATAACCAAAGTATAGAATTTAATTTACAGTGACATGTGGGCCCACGAATGACCAAAAGTATTAAAAGAAATGAACCTACAGTCTTTGATGTGGCAAGTTCAACTGTAATCCTCGTCGATATCAGTTATCTACAATCTATTCTGAGCCTGAAATGGGTGGAAATGAGGGTGGTGAGATTATAAAATCCCAGTAAGTAAACAAACATCACTCAAAATATCTAAAGTCGAGTAAAATGAGACTATTAAAACATTTCATCAAACTGTAATTTATCATCTTTCAACTTATTTCAACCAAATGAAATCAATTTATTTAAAGCAAGTAATCAGTATGGCTTATGAATTTGTTAAAAAGCTTGGCTCATGCCAAAAATTATTATCATACTCAGTTATCTAGGATACCTTGGCCGAAGGCTATCCCAACTGAGTCCGCCAAGGCTATTAGAAAGTCATGTTTTTATTTTGAAAACATAGCCATTCCTTGGCGTTGGCCGAGTTCCCCTTCACGTGGTGGTTTAGCGTGAAGTGAACTTTAAAGTGATACCTCGGGAGTTACCCTACTCTCCTCTCCAACCGAGGTAAAAATATAACAGGATTCTGTGCCCCTCTAATAGGCTAGTCCACAGAACCCAACCCACTGCAGCAGGTCAAACCCACCATACAATAAAATTTTGACAGCATCACAGGGCTAATATATTACTACCCAGCCTGCAAGGGTAAAATAAAGCAATTCATACAATTCATAAAAAATATAGCCCAGCCAGTCATGCCAATACAATAACATAAGCCATTAATTCAATTTTAAATTTACAACATATCAGTGGTCTCCAATTACTCTATTTTCAAAATCGTTATTTCGTTTCAAGACAGTTTATAAAATATTTTCATTTAAACTCATTTTGTTTACAAAACATAAAAATTTACCATTTGAACTCATTTTCATAAAATTCACCAAAACCGAATAAAAACATACTTTAGATAATTAAAATGATGGTAAGGTTACTCACCGTGTCTAGAGTGGGGATTTTCAAAATACTCAGACTACTGGTCCTCGGATGCAATTCCCTTGCTTTTATCGGAGGACTCACCACCTTGACACAGTACAAAATCGAGAAATTCACCACATTGGTACTAAATTGTAATTAAACTAATTTAGACTACTAATGCTTGATATGGAATGTAAAAATGTCTAAATTTTTGCCTAAATGCGGTGTTAGCCTATTTCGGTCTTTTACCCAATAAATCAATATACGCGTCCGTTTAAACTCCAAATTAATTTTTTTCAGTTTCTATACCTTAATTGCACCCAAATTGACTTAATGTCCCTCAGTGTGGTGCAAATTATCAGTCTCGATAGCAAATTACGAAAATACCCCTAGTGGGTAAAAATTTGTATTTTTGCTCTGAAAATTCTCATTATTTTTCTAGGCTCATAATTCATCATTATTCATCATAATTCCTCAAATAAACATCAATATCAGCAGCCAATATTCTCCTAGAAAATTCAGCATAATGGGTTTCAATGGGAGAAAATTATATCTCTAGCTTATTTTTGCTATATTTCAATATAACTTAACTAAAATCACTTAATTCAATTATAATCAACCAAAAATCAAGCTCAAAACTCATCCATGGAGGTTTGGCCAGCATGGGTGTCCATACCCACTTTCTAATTTTGCATGAAAATGAGAAAAAAATGCATGGGTAGTGAAAATCACAAGGAAAATCAATGAAATTTACCTTTTCAATGCTTGATTTCTTGATTTCTCTTAATTTTCCCCAAATTTTCAGGTAGGGTTCTTATTTTTTTTCCCCCTTTTCTCCCCTGGTTTGGACAGCTGAAGAAGATGAGAATTCTGGAATTTTTACCTTTTTAAAGGCTAAAATAATATAATATTATTTTATTAATTTTTTTAATGTTTTATTAATTCCTTAAATTCTAGCCATCCATTTGTTTCCAAATTTTCACCATACACTTGTCCCACATATCCATAGCTTAGATAAAATTCTCAGACTTATCCAAAGTCTTGGTGGAGCAATTTTTGAAATTTACACTTTTGCCCTCGTAAAAGTCAAAAATTACATTTTTGCCCCAAAAACTGAAAAATTGCCCATAGACATATTTTTCATCCCTTATACTCATACCATTCTCCAATTTGTCAAATTTGATCTAAATTCTCTCAAAATCTCAAATTTTATCTGCGGGTGGTAAAATTACGATTTTACCCCTACACTCTAGAAATCACTGGAATTAAACTTTTTCACTGCCAAACCCTCAAATCATACTCCAATAAGTCAAATGGGGCCAAAAAAATTCTTTTCTAAAAATTCCCATTGTGTCCTTGGGTGGCAAATGACCATTTTGCCCTTAGACAGTAAAAATTTCGGTTTGACTCCAAATTGATCCTTGAACTCCAAATCACCATATTAAACCATTCTGGGACTTTAATATTCTTAATTTCATTTTAAATTCTCTATTTGATCTAGTTCGAGGCTTAAATTAACTTAATTGTACCATTTGGTACATTATCGTCTTTTAACGATTTTTCTTTCGGGGCTTTCCAAGTATGCAAGCATATTGTCAATCATATGAATGACATGGAAAGTATTTTATAAGGTCGGGCTTGACAAGTTGTGTGTCAAATGCGAAAACATGTTTATGGGTATGGGACATTTAACAACCTTGGCAGTCTTAGTGGGATACCTTGACGAAGGTACCTGCGAAAATGATTCTGGCAGGGGCCAATTTAAGAAATTCATAAGCTGGAAAATTTTGACGAAAAGAAATTGTTTGGTATAGATTGAAACGAATTTTGCGTTATGAACATTATTGAGATATAATGTTTTTATATTGTCTTTGTCTACTCGGTTTTAGATGCTTTTGATGGTAATTGTTTACTCACTGGAATTATGTAATCTCACCCCTCTTCCTATCTATTTTTCAAACTCAGGATAGTTTGTTGATAGTTGATTAAGACGAGAATTAATCTCGGAGTTGCATCCTAGAAAGTAAGGGTTCGTAGCCCTACACCTTCTTGGTCAATTGGGGGACCACGTATCATTGTAAACGAAATTTCATACTTTAATTATCTTTATTACTATATGAATAAATTTCTTTTACTCTTAAGCTACAAAAGTTATTTTAGGAAGACTTTGAAAATATTGTGTTTTAAGAAAATATAATATTTTATTTAATATTTTTATTATATTCAAATAGCTATAATTTTACTTTAAACGAATGTTTTAGACTTCAAAATTTAATTTAAATAATGAAATATGTGTTTCCACTTACATAAAACATTTTTACGGATTTCGAAATTTTTGAAAAAAATGACTAAAATACCCCTATGGGGAAGAAATAAATTTTCATTGTTTTTGGATGGGAAAATGGTCCATTTCATTTCAAAACATGATTTTAGTTACTATCGATCACAAGGGGGGTAAGAAAACTGATACGAAAGCCTTGCTAAGTTTCGATCAGCATTCGAGGTAAAGAATGTCTGACGAGACTTCGCGACGGTTGTTACGAGTTCGATGGGAGTTCCGGGTCATGATAATTTTATTGGTATCAAAGCTTTTGATTTTAAAGATATTAGAGCTTTTGGTTTTAAAGATATTAGAGCTTTTGGTTTTAAAAATTGTTTTAAGAATTCACACTGACACTGCGTGGCCCCAAGTCAAGTTAAGTTAGGTTAGATCGAGTTAGTTGCATATAGAATCTAAAGTCGTCTAAGTTCGTTCCATTTCTTATTGTAGAGTACCATGCCTCCTTGATGTGGGCGTCCACCTCTCTATAGGTCAGTAGGGAGGGAAATAGGCCGTACTAGACTTAGTCAGCCAGATCCCATGGAGGGGGAGTCGGCTGCACTTACTTTTCGAGCAGCACCTGCTATTGAGCCTATTGAGATTCCTCCACCTCCTCCACCACCTACTGTTACTCCTGGTGTTCCTGCCATGTCTCTTGAGGCAATCCAAGCATTAGCAGCTTTTCTTAATGTCATTACGAGCCAAGCTCAAGTTGGTCAAGTCCGTCATATTGTTCCCCTAACAGTATCTCCAGTGCTACCACCATCACTTCCTGTTCCACCACCAGTGCCAGATGTCTCTATTTCCAAAAAGCTTAAGGAAGCTCGGCAGCTGGGTTGCACTTCTTTTGTTGGTGATTTGGATGCAACCGCAGCTAAAGATTGGATTACTCAAGTAACGAAGACATTTGTGGATATGAAATTGGATGATGATATGAAATTAATGGTGGCCACAAGATTACTAGAGAAGAGGTCCTATACATGGTGTAGCTCGATAAAATCACGTTCCATTACTCCGCTGACTTGGATAGACTTCCTACAAGAATTCAATGGTCAATATTACACCTACTTTCATCAGAAAGAGAAGAAGAGAGAATTCCTAAGTTTACAACAAGGGAATTTGACCATAGAAGAGTACGAGGCTCGTTTTAACGAGCTGATGTCATATGTGATAGACTTGGTGAAGTCTGAGCAAGATCAAGCTAGTTATTTTGAAAAAGGGGTCCATAACGAGATCAGAGAGCGAATGACTGTGACAGGTCGGGAGCCTCATAAAGAAGTTGTACAGATGGCTTTAAGGGTCGAAAAACTCGCTAATGAAAATCGAAGAATGCGAGCTGAGTTTACAAAGAGGAGGAACTCGAATGTATCCTCCAGTCAGCTGCTCAAAAGAGGCAAGGACACATTTGCTTTTGAGAGTACTACTTCGATTCCGGTGATATCTCTTTGACCCCCACTTTCACAGTCACAATAGAGACCTCCGAGATTTAGTAGGTCTGGGATCACTACTTCCGAGAAGAGTTTTAGAGGTTCGGATAAATGCGAAAAATGTGGGAGATATCATGTTAGGGTGTGTTGGGGCATAAGATGCTTTCATTATGGTCAGTTGGGCTACATTAGGAGTGATTGCCCACAGTTAGGACGGGCTACGGTAGCTGCTCCATCTCCATTAGCTCATACAGATATGTAGAGGAGAGATTTCTCTGCAGTACACCCGAGGCAGGGGGTAGCTGTATGGTTTGAAATGGGTAGCAACACCCCGGCACAACCACCTTTGAGGCCATCGATTCGTTCTTTAACAAGAGTTTTCGCTGTAACGGAAGATGAAGCACGAGTCCGATCTGGAGAAAGTGAGTGAAAAGTTAGATGAAGGTGTAAGATAGTGATAGGAGATGTAAATACCAAGTGATGGACGTGTGAATAAAGATTTCAAGGATAATACAGTAAATGAGTTTATATAAAATGTTGTTATGAGAATTTCTTAATACATTGTGGAAATTGAAATTCAATAATACTTGAAGTATGTGAAATAATTGAAGATAATACCCCCATATTCTCCTTGAGTTCGATAAGTGAAATTTTTAGGACAAAATTTTATTTTAAGAGGGGTAGTGTTGTCAAACCCTATTCTATAAAATAATTATGATGTCATTTACATGCTCAATAGAATGTTTGCATATTTAGGAGGTTCGAGAAATTGTTAAAAGATGATATTGCCCCTAATGGTATCACTAAGTTGATTAAGCCTCGAACTAGTTCAAATAGGAATTTTAAGGTGAAATTAAGAGTTTCACAGTCCAGGGATGACTCAAAATTATAATTAGGAGTTTGAGGATCAATTTGGAGTCAAACCGAAATTTTCACTATCTAGGGGCAAAATAGTCATTTCCCACCTGGGGACAAAATGAAAATTTTTAGAAGAGATTTTTTAGCCCCATTTAACTTATTGGAGTATGATTTGAGGTTTAGAAGTGAAAAATTTTAATTTCGATATAAATTGAAGTAAAGGGGTGAAATGGTAATTTTATCACCTCGGAAGCAAAATGGTAATTTTACACCCCTAGAGCATTTTTCCAGCACAAGGTCTTCACCCATCATCATTTTTTTACCCTTGAATAATGTGTGGTGGAGATTTAAAGCTTAAAAGATAAGAATAAAAAAAATAGACCAATCATGGAATGCCATGTGGCAAGTTTAAATTATTATATTTTTGAACTATAAAAATCATCCCACACCACCATTTCTCTCTCATAAGGGTCGGCTTTGGCAAGAAAACAAAGGGAAAAAGAAGAACAAACCCTAGGTGGAAAGAAATTCAAGAGAAAAGTGTGGATTTTCAAGAAAATCAAGTGGAAAAATGTGAAATTTCTTGATTTTAGTTTATGAACTATTTTTCCTATGCATTTTTCCTTAATTTCCATGGTTGAAAAGCATGCTTTCATGGTGAATTTATGGCTGGTCAAAATGGGTATGGAGAGAGAATGATCTTGGATTGGTTTGATTTTTAGGTATGTTAGTGTTTTTAGGTGATTAATGATGTGTAACATGAAAACAAGTGAAGAAAACCACCAAAGGTTTGGTGTCCATCAATAGCCGAATTCTCTAAGTGAATAATGAGGAAGAATGAGATGTTATTCTAGGTGATTTGATTAAGAAATAATAGTTTTTGGTGTAGAAATTAATGAATTATGGAGAGAAAATTAAGTAGGAAAAATCATGGAGTTAGTGTACCATTCTTGGCCGAAAGTTCCAAGAAGAAAAGTGAAGATAAATTTTGCCTAATTGTGTGTTAATTAGTTTGTGATTGGTGAATTGAGGGATTGGAAAAGAAATGGAGCAAGTTGGAGTGAAATTGGACGCATTGGCCAATTTATCGGATGAAAAATAGACTTAGGCCAATATTAGGTCTAGATGGCTACCCGTGTATTTTTTTCATTTCATATCGTGCATATATATATATCGAGTCTGAAATAGCTTATGACTGTTAGACACAATTTAATTGGAATATGTGTCATGGATTATGGCTAAGTGGTGAGCCATTGGATACGAGTAAAGGACTGTACCCGCGGACTGAAAATAGGAGCATTTCTACTCCTAATACTGTGAGTGGACAATTTATCGCCTTAAATATCTAGAGTAATTATACTTGTTTGATGCTTTTATTGAATGGCGAGTTTAAATTATAAAATATTATGTTTTCTAATTAAAATATATTTTTTAATAAAATTGAGATTTATACTGGTTTTGAAATCAAATATTGTTTTGGAAAAATTGAGTATATGGAGACTGTGTTGAATTTATGATTTTATATGTTATTGAAATTGTGGCTTATGACACTATGGTAGCATGATGGCTAAATTTTTGGAGTTAGCATGAAATATATGAATAGTTTTGGATTGATCTTGGTAAACTGGATTAAATTTTATTCGCCATATTATGCTACTAAAAATTTTATGGGTTTAGTGGCATATTAAACGGTCACTGAGGTGGTGGGTGTTTTCGTGGATTGCTTAAGAGAGGGGTACGGTAACCCAATTATATACTTACCTCCGGGGGGAGATGTTGGATAAAGTATCTCCTGAGGTAAGATTTGAGTGCACCTCACGTTCGGACCACCACGTGAGAGTGAGACTCAGCCAACGCCAAGGAACTACTTTGTGTCAGATGCCAAAACATGTTTATGGGTATACGACATTTAACAACCTTGGCGGTCTCAATGGGATACCTTGACGAATGTACCTGCGAGAATGATTCTGGCAGGGGCCAAGTTTAAGAAATTCATAAGCCGAGAAATTTTGACGAAAAGAAATTGTTTGGTATAGATTGAAATGACTTTTATGTTATGAATATTATTGAGATATAATGTTTTTATATTGTCTCCGTCTACTTGGTTTTAGATTCTTTTGATGGTAATTGTTTACTCACTAGGATTATATAATCTCACCTCTCTTCTTATCCATTTTTCAAGCTCAGGACAGTTTGTTGATAGTTGATTAAGACGAGAATTAATCTCGGAGTTGCATCCAAGAAAGTAAGGGTTTGTAGCCCTACACCTTCTTGGTCAGCTGGGGGCCCACGTATCATTGTAATTGAAATTTTATACTTTAATAATCTTTATTACTATATGAATAAATTTATTTTACTCTTACGGTACAAAAGTTATTTTAGAAAAACTTTGAAAATATTGTGTTTTAAGAAAATAAAATATTTTATTTAATATTTTTATTATATTCAAATAGTTATAATTTTACTTTAAACGAATGTTTTAGACTTCAAAATTTAATTCAAATAATGAAATATGTGTTTCCACTTACATAATACATTTTTACGGATTTTGAAATTTTTGAAAAAAAATGACTAAAATACCCCTGTGAGGCAGAAATAAATTTTCATTGTTTTTGGATGGAAAAATGGTCCATTTCATTTCAAAACACGATTTCAGCTACTGTCAATCATAAGGGAGGTAAGAAAATTGATACGAAAGCCTTGTGAGATTTTGGTCAGTATTCGGGATAAAGAATGTCTGACGAGACTTCGCGATGGTTGGCACTGGTTCGATGGAAGATCCGGGTCGTGACAGGTGATGTGTTTAAAAGGATGAAGGTGATATTGGGAATGGAAAAGTAGAAAGGGGTGTTGAATTGTAAATCCAATTATATGGGTTAGTTGTTGGTGTTTTATTTTTTACCAAGCCCATTTTTATTATAGTTGATTTGGACCTTTTGTGTGTTGATTTAAGCCCATTTCAATTTAAATACAGAATAAAAGAAAGAAAGACAAGGGCTGTATAGGCTGAACAATTTAGAGATGTAGTGCAGAAAAATATAACAAAAAATAGATGAAGAAAAAGAAAGTTTTTTTGAGTTGGTGAGAAAGATGAAACATTACGTGTAAGATCTTTTACTCTACCTTAAATGAGAATCTTTGATGAATATTGAAGTGAAAAAATCTGATTCTATTCTTGTTTACTTGCTTGAATATCAGTTATGCTTGGTGGTTATTTTGAATCTCAAAACTTAGTTGGTTGAAGATAGATTTTTTATGTGAAAAATGTACTGAAAATTTATGTTTGATTGAGGTGAAAAGTTGTGCTTTTCGGTGGTTTGTGAAAACTTGATTATTTTGCTTAAAAGAAGTTTTCAAGTACTTGTGAAAAAGTCTTTTAAGTTTCTCCACCTAACGAAGACAAAGTGGTAAAGGAGCACACTACACCTAAATGAATTCATGAATTGAGGACGAGTTTCACTCATTCCAGGTCCTGAAGACAATCATTTTGTCTATATGTATATCTAATCTCTACTTGTGTTAAAAATATCAGTAAAGTTTGCTGGTAGGAAGGATGAAAAGAAACAAACATTGATAAATCTTTTAATCCCATAGAGTTAAACTACAAAAGCAGACTAGGTTAAGAAGTTTCTTACTTAATTTTCTTCTTTTTCCCTTCTTCCTACCGAGCAAAGCTTAAGGGAAGAGAACTTGAAACTAGAATACCCTCCTAGTAGACATTTAATGGTTGAATTTCACATGTTATAAATGTAACCAAAGATCATCTAATTTTGCGTATATTATATATACAAACAGTATAAAATTTCCTATGTTGACACTTTTTTTTTTTTTTTACGCATGAAGATTTGATTTGAGACATCAATGAGTGGTAATATTCTCTTATCCTATCAAATCTATTTCCTTTCAAGAATTTCAAAATGAAATCTCAACTCAATTTTAGCTGTCCGAATATCTCTTTAATTGGAAACACGATAACTCCCATACTTATATGTCACTACATGAATCTATCTTCACTCTTTTCATTTATTTTAAGATGGTTCAACTTTTTGTATTCCCATTAAATTAAAACAAAAACCCCCTCGGATGCAAAGGTTAATGCCCTTTAAATATATATATATATATATATTTTAAAAGAATGGAGATTGTTGGATTTGTACGTTCATATTATCATATTTCTTCGGACGAACTCTTTTTTCCTTTTGAATTAAAGAAAAAAGAAAAACAAAAAGCAAAAGAAGAATAAATCATGTTTCATTGACCTTTCTGATTGTCCCTTTAGTAGTTTGAATGCTATCGTTCAATGCATATAATTATTTCCTATCTGAAATATTCCCAATCACCTATCAAGATAACAAAAGGGTCAAAGCCTACATGATTTTACAGCATTTAGATCATATTCTCCATATGAATCTTATTCCTTCAACAAATTAAGGTCCCCGAAACATATGATCAAAAAGAGAGGACGGTGCTACCCAGCCTTGCCAAAAGTCTCTTTTCCCTTATTCTTGATTTTGATTGTTTCCTATTTATCAATATTACTTTTTGGAGAAAAAAAATAAAGAATAAATTAAAATACACGTATCACATCATCAACAATTAATTATATGCCACTAAAAGAGCATTCGCTTTTTTTTGTTCTTGAATTTAATCCTTTTAACTCCAACTTTACTAATAAATAGTATATTATATAAACAGTAGTTTGTTAAACAAAAAATAGGATTTTAAGTGGGTTTCTTAATTGCCATTTTACAATTTGGATGCAACATGTTGTGAGTTTTGGAACTTTCATATACCCCATAGTTACACATGGACGAACTTAGGAATATTTTTGAGGAGTGTCATAATTAAAATAATAATAATAATAATTAAAAAAATATAAATATGTTCAAATTAATAAGTTAAACGTTTTAACATTAAATTAAAGAAAATATAAATTCAATACATTCATTGAATATTTCAAAATAAAGATTTCTAAAATAACTATAATTGTCCATAATCATTTTTTATATTTTAAAAATGGTGTATGATAGTATCAATAGAAATACTATCTATACATTTTTTCAATATATGTTACCAAGTAATCATTCATCCAAAATTACTACTCATTAGCATAAACTAAGATATTAGAATTAAATTAAATATCATGTTACATAGCAAATTATCAGGTTCAATAACAATCAATGACAATTTTCTATTCATTGATCACAACTAAATATAAGCATCTACAAACCACATAAAGTTAAATATAAAAATCAAATAATCAAACAATATATTTATATAGTAAATCAAAAAGAAAGAATCTTAATTTCAAGATTTTATTTGACGTGCAATACTATTTTCCATTAGTTAGATTATAATTAAAAACTGAAACTATCAAATTATTTAAAAAAAATTTAAATATTAAGTATTTAAAAACTTAATTTGAGTTGAAAATTACTTTCAATTGAAGCATAAATGAGTTATTTTGAGAGAGTGAAAATCACAAGGACCAAAAAAAGGAAAGACTTGAATTTTTTTAAAAGGAAGAATAGTTTAGATTTTGACTTTTTTAAGAAAATCTTAAATTATAAAAAGAAATTTTTTTGTCTTTTCATGTAATATTTAAATATTAATATATAAATTACTTCCTAATAAAATACTTTTACGTAAAATCTTTAACCTCACTCCTTATAAAATTATAAAAAAAGTAAATTCATTAATACATTAAATATGCTAAACTCTCCATAAGTAGTATAAGAACTAAAATTTTTTAAGAAGTGAGTGGTGTCATGTGACACCACTATCTTCAACGTGGGTCTACTCGTGTAGTTATATAAGTAAATGTTTTTTGCAAAAGTCGATTGGACTTCATGATGAACATACTACACATATATGTATAAGGCAGTGAGGCATTAGTAAAATGAAAGAGAGCTCGTAATAGTTCATTTGAATGCTCTAATTGTTTGAGTATGTCGATTCTTAAATATTATAAATGATATAATAATTAAAAAAATTTTAAATTATGTAAGAAAATATAAATAAATTTTTATAATTTTAGATTAATTTTTTCTATTTTTATTTTAAGCTAACTACATTTTTATAACTAATAATTAATTAATTATTATTAGTTGAAATATCAACGCGACACTGATGTGATATATTGAAATATTATAATAATGATGACATAATATATTGATGTGACATGAAAACATTATTATGTGATATTTTTCATCATTCATGTTAGCACCATATTAACGTAAAATTAATGACAAGTAGCATTTTAATTAATAACAATTAATCAATTGTTAATTATAAGAACTTAATTGGTATAAAATAAAAATATACAAATTTGATTGAACGTAATAAAAAGATAAAAATTTTAAAATTTTTTTTTATATAATTTAAATTTTTTTAAAATATTATGCTATTACTAATTAAATAGTCTTAGAGCACAAGTTTTTCAAGAATGATGTCAAAATGTTTTGAGTTAACTGTTCACAAGAAAAAAGTTCAGGTTATAGATTGTCATAAATTACTACCATCAATATCCAAAATCAATATACATCAATTTTAGCTTTGGCTTTCTTTCATGTTTTTGATGGAAGACTGCAACTTTTTTATCTTTTATTTTGTTTATAACTTTTATTTAAGTAATAAAATCATCTATTATATTGCTCACTAGTGGGTATGCAGAAAGCTAGTGGATATTACGGTACTAAGGACATTGGCTGGCTTTTTTTTCTTTTTTTTTTTTTTCCGTTTTATGCGAAAAATTGTACGTTGTAGTAATCATAATAGGATGGTTTTGGATGACAAGGTATTGTGGATCATTTTGAGGGGCTGCATTTGGTCATTCCCTTCGCCTTTTGATGCAAAACTCGCCAAAAGGTTAAGTGTGGTATCTATTGGAGTTGTCCGAGAGCATAACTTTTCATATCTTTGAGTTCGGTTTAACTTGACTTGTTTAAATTATTTTATTAATAAATTATGTGTATTTATTTATGGCCATTTGCTTTATTCTTTTGTTATAAAGAAAAATAATAATAATAATAATAAAATCATATATCTTTGTAGGCCTTATAATATAGTCGAGTACAAGTGGCTGAAGTACATAAGTACTACACCCCATCACAGTTCTTTGCTTAAGAACCAGCAATTTCCAACAACTCATTTATGATCTCAATTTATAAATTTAAATAAGTTTTTATTTTTTATTATATTTAATTAAATATATATATATTTATTTTAAATCAAATATGTCATTGATTAATTAGGATTAGTTAAAATATTATTTATCATTTTATTCTCACGTGACATTGACGTAAAAAATAAAAAACGTCACATCTATTTTATTATATCACATAAACATTTTATGTCATCATTTACTATAACATATTGATATATTATATCAACATCACGTAATATAAAAAGATAAGTGATATTTTAACTAATAGCAGGTAATCAATTGTTAATCTTAAAAGTTTATTTAAAATTTTTAAATTGTTCAAGAGTCTTTTTTTATTAATATCATGTTTTTAATATAAAATAATATTTTATTATTTTTAAATAGACAAAACCGTAGATTGGAACTTGATTTTTTTAAAAAAAAAATTGATAGAGCTAGCTCATGAACATCTATCTTACCTATATTTGTCCGTCAATTAGAAGGTATTTTTGATGATTAATTAGTATATATACTAATTAATGCTTTGAAACTCTAAATACATCTTAGAAACAATTAATGAGTTTTTTGTATGACGGGGCCATTGATGAGTTGCTGGAAAGTGCTGTTTCTTAGGCAAAGAGCTCTAACGATGGGGTGTAGTACATACGCACTTCAGAAAGTTGTACTTGGATATAACAAGGCCCACAAAGATCTATGTTTTATTATTATTATTATTTTTTCTTTAAAACGAAAGAATAAAGCAAATGGCCACTTTTATTGTTGATGATCAAGCTAGCGTGAGGAGAAGAAAGGGAGATTTGCAGAAAGCTCTAGAGAGAGGGGGAGAGAAAGCATTATGGAAAAGTAAAGGAGAAAAAGCGAGAAGAAAGGAAAAAAAGGTAGATGGTGAAGTAGCTTGCCCCGTGAAACTTTTAATCCAAAGTGCAATCCGGATTTCTTTAGATAGCTATATATGAAATTTTTAGAGTAAAACAAACGACATTATCGAACGAAAATTTCGTCCATAATAATTAAGATTCTATCGGTATGTTACATTATCGAAAGAATTACTGATGGAACTTTTTATCAGTATTCGGTCTAAAATATGGATGTTTGTAATGGCAAATCTGTCGATAAAATATCAATCAAGTAATCTATTAGTAGTTTCGTCAACAAAGGCTTGAATTCGTCAGCTGTTATCTTGTCAATGATGAAGATACTCTGTTGGTAATTTTTGTCAAATGAAGATCCATCGGTAAATTCCGCTGGTGAATACCGACGGACAACTGACAAAGCCGGCTTTGAAGCTTACAAGTAGTATCCATCAGTAATGACAGTATTTTGTATGAACTTCATTGGTAAAGGAAGAATTTCATCGGTGATTCTATTGATAACTGATTAATTCCATCGTTAATAGATGAATTTCGTTGGTAATATGTGTAGAACAAGAGTTTTTTTGTTTGGGAATTAAATTTTGTTCTGTTCATAATAAAATTATTATATGATACTGTTATTCATAAAGTAATCATATAGTAAACATATATATATGCATATAAAAAATATAAAAATGTAATATAAATCATAATTAATAAAAAAAATCCAATGTAAACATCAACCAATAATCTAATGTAAACATCCAATGTAAATACAAATCTCACTCACGAGGTGGGAGTGGCTGTTGTTTCTATTGTGGTGGACATGGCGGAACAGACTATTGTGATGAGGAAAACCTGGAGGCGTTGGCAATCTCCTCGTTGTAATTACTTCAATGATTAGGTTACTAAGTCTTTCCACAGACATCATCAAGGTACTGACATTACTAACCAATTGTTGATATTCCTCGGGCTCAGGCACGATAGGAGGAGGAGGTGGTGCAAAGTTTGGGCTACAATTATACTCAGATGTCGCAGTAAGAGCTAGAAGTTTCAAAGTGCGGACTTTTGTGCCAAATCTATAAACGTGGGTTCGAGTATTGTTAGGCCCTCTAATGGTCTCAATCCATGCCTTAGAATCAAACTCTAGTTGGGTCGATAGCTCATCAACGTACTTCTACAATAAAGCCGAAGTATATGATTCTTACAAATAGAAAAGTAATTTTAAGTTATTTAAATAGTAAGTAACATATATATATATATATATATATATATATATATATATATATATATATAAACATACATACTACTTACACACATAACCTTGGACCTGTTGTCCACAAATTTTTTGGTACCCTTTTATTGCTTATCAGTGCGTTTGAAGAGCTCGAAAAATGTCACCTGGTGCTGCTTTTGCTCTTCCTATAATCATAAAAAATAATAAGAATTAAAAAAACACATCATAAACTGTATTGCAATTGTTAACAACATTAATAATTGTATTATTAAAGTGAGTGACTTTTGTAATATTAAAACAAAATCACGTACCATTTTCTTCTAGTATAAGGCGAAAGATAAGGAATCGCTTGTATGTTTTGCAACACTACCATCCTTTTTTATCAGGTGGTTCAGCTTAGCCTTGTGTGAGCATGATTGCCACTTTGGCATGGACCGTACATTATCAACAAGTTGGTCATATATCTCAACAGTTATCTAGGGTTGTGCTCTACCCTTCGCCAATAAGAGATCGACGTCGAGGCCGCCTGTTTCCTTCTTGGCTTTATCGCCCTCATCCTTTAATAGATCTTTCAAGTGGTCCTTGCAAATCTTCTCCCATATGGACCAGACCTCCGTTGCATTTGCAGGAGCCCATGTGAAAGATTTTTACATCCGAAACAAATATATTTTAGTACTGAAAATTATGGTAGATATATAATAATACTATATCTTTACGTTACCTCAAATTTACGCTACATGTTATATTATACTCTTGAGGAACCTGCCTCCATGTTGGTTAAAGCCCACTGAAGTTACTCTTAATTATCCTTGTAATCGTGGAAGTAACGCCAGTCTCCTCAAAAGTACTACAAAAAAGATTTGTTGGTTAGTAAAACACATTAATTAATTGACTAAATTGACTACAAATAATTAATGATATAAATTAGAGTAGAGGAAATTACCTCTTTTTGAGAGGATGCAAAAGTACCCCTAAGTTTTGATGAGTCAAAGTCAACAAGCTGAGAGTCAACCCTAGGCCCTTAGCCTGCGACATATTGTTAGACACAATAGTAGTGTCTGGAATAGAGGTTTCGACTAGAGTAGTCAGACTCAATATCGATACCTCTATCTATAGCTGAGTATATGCCAATGAAGTGGGAGGTCATGGTTTGGGGAGGTTGTGGCAAAGGATGTGACACATGAGGTGGGGTAGTCGAAAGGCCAACGCTATTGGCCTGTCGTCAATAACCTTATTTCATCTTCTTTTTCAGCTTAACCACGTCTGTCCAATAAGAAAAAAAAATGTACAACTATTAATATAACTATCAAAAAAATAAGATGCATATATATAAACATTAATTTAATGTAATTATTAAATATTAATTAATTTAATAAAACCTTAATTAATTTAAATAATTCTTAAATTAATTAATTTAGGGTATTGAATTAATTACTAATACATGATTATTCATAATTAGTTAAATTATGTAATTATTTCCCTAAACCTTTTTTTTAAAAAGTATTTCCTTAAACCCTTAATTAATTTAAATAAATAAATTATTATCTAATATTACTTATTTAATTTATTTATTGATTACATGATTCTTTATTAACTAAATTATTTAACAAACCCTAAACCCTTAATTAATTTAAATATATTTTTAATTAAATCTTCTTACTAATTTAGTTAATTGCATAATTATTCAAAGTAACCATACCTTCAACAGATTTCATCAAAATAGATTTTTCATCAAACCAAAACCTACCAACAGATTTTTCAACACAACAATCAAATAATTATTTAACACAACCATTTCCTAAACAATGGGGGCATCAACTACACAAATTACATAATCAATGGGGGCAGCAAGAGCCATTAAACGAGAAAGCAAAAACAACAATTTCACACAAAAACAGCAAGTGCTACAACACAGTGCAAATAAACAGCAACCAAAACCCACATATAGCTAATGCCAAACCAGAACAGAGTAGAACATCAATATGCCAATAAACATTTTCCATTAGCAATATGCCAAACATTTTCCATCATCAAAAACCCTAAAGGGCATAAAGCTTACCAATAAAAAAAAACCCTAATCCTTAAACTGAAGACAGTGATAGCAACAACAAATTAATACTAGCAACCAAAAAAATTAAAACCTTAAACCAAATGCTTAAACCCTAAACTAGCAACAATAAGGGAGAAGATAGGTTGAACTTGCAAAAAGCTCACCTCTTGGGGTAGCTTAAACTAAAGGTCGATTGGTGATCTTCAATGGGGGCAAGTCGGAGAGGAAAGAAGATGAGAGGCATCACTTAAAGGAAGGGAGAAGGAATAGGAGAGGAAAAAGGAGGAATCAACCATCGTAAGGGTTAGGTTGATCGTCGATGTGGGTTTGATGTAAAGGGGGTTGTTAAGGTGGGGTGGGAGGTAGAGGAAGCAAAGAGATAGAAGGTTAAGGGGAAAAGAGAGAAAAAAGAATGTGAAATCCCACCCTTAAGGTATAGTGTTTAGTAAGAAGTGCTTAGGTGAGCAAGTAATTGACAAGCTTTGAGCATTTAAAACTAAGTTTTCAAGAATTAATGTTTTAATATTTAGAAATGATTTATGAAGTTTAGGATTGAAAGAAGTCCAAATGGATAAAGTTTTAAGTTTATTTTTTCTTACAGTCTGTCTATCGATAAGTGTTCTCGTTTGAACCTAGAAATGATTTTGATTTGTCGATAGATAAGGCTATCTATTAATAGATACATGACATCTATCGATAGATGGTAATCTGAGAGCTTTTTAAAACAATTTAGAGCTCATCCATCAATAGATGGCTCCCATTTATTGAAAGATAATGTTGATTTTTGAAATAAAATCAGGGTAAAAGGGTAATTTCATGCCCTAGCTTATAAATACCTCACTTTCAACTAAGGTTATCAACCCTTAGTCGATTTTTTTAGAGGTAATTTCTAAACCCTAATCTTTCTCCAACCTATTTTGCTCTAAATTACCATTTTTGAAAGACTTAAACTTGGTTTTGGGTTTTTATGAACAATACAATATTTTCAACCATGGAATCCTTCAATATGGAAATTTCCAAAACTAAATATGTTGTTTTTATGTTCAAATTTTCTGTTGTACACTCAAGCTTAAGGGTTTTGAAATTTTCCTAAGCATTGAAGCTCACCTAAGTTAATAACGTTGATATTATAGGTTTGTAAAAATAGGTATTTTAATGAGTAGTGGATTTATTCCAGAAAATTAGTTTAGACAGACACAAATAGTTTCAAAGTAGCATATAACAATTATTATGCGATTCCTAAACTAAGTATTAATTGCAATATTTATTTGGGTATTTAGGAACCATTGAAACTCCAAAAATTTTGTTGGAGTAGAATTTCGCGTACGTGGTAAAGATCGACTTTTGAGGTGAGTGGGTACATCACTTTCGAAACTATTTTAAAATGTAAAGTTGAAAGCATGATTGAATCATTTGATGGATTATTGATGAGCATGTTTTCCATAAATAAAAATGTGTTTGAGCATGAGAAAATGTTTTCAAAATGGTTTTTAAAACTATTATGAATAAGTAAATATCCTACTATGTAGTAGTTTTCAACAAGAGGGGATAAGCTCTTTTAATGTTTTGAACATTTCCTTAGATTGCTTCAGCCTCTGGGCTAGTGTGGGTACGAGATGTTAGAAGAGATAATGTTTGTGATTGATGAAAATGCTTTTGTGTGTGAGTATTGTGAATGTGAATTGAGGTCTCCACTTTACCATGACTTATGGAATTGATATGATTTGCTATGTGTTAGCTTTAAAATTATTATAGTTTTGATTATGACAAAATGATCAAATTTGCTTGAACATTATTTGAGTAATCTTTGACAATTTCTTGAAATGATTTAACTCCCATACATTTGTTCTTATATAGACACAAGCTTGACTCTTGAAGTTATTGAATTATATCTATAAGCTTGTATGACTTAGGTGTATAAGTGCTTATGATTCTCATTCATTAAAGTTTGATTTAAAGATTAAAGGAAAATCTTGATGCACTCATTAAGGGGGAGTTTTGAATATCTTGCTTAATGATGAAAAAGAAAAAGGAGAGAATGAAGACTAAGTTAAATAGAGTTAAATAGGTCTTCATGTTTAATTTATGTGTGTGATGCTCAGTTTTGGTTTTGTTGAATATTATGTAAAGAAAAGTAGATACATTGACTAAGGGGGAGCACCTCATTATGCATAAAGATTTGAAGCATTCATATTGAACATAGACATTACATTCTTAATTTTGGAGTGTTTTATGATCATAAAAAATAAGAGATAAAGAATGTTGACTTTATATGTTTTTGATGATAGCAAAATATTCCCATTCATTGATGACTAATTATATTGTTTAAGTGTGCAAGAGAAAGCTTAAATCATTAATATATTTGGTATTTGTAAGCAAGTCAAGATGCTTGTTCAGTTGCAAGATGGGTTAATTGGTTAAACAAGCAAAGAAGAAAAAGCTACAATTGAGTCACAAAACAGAAGCCTCTTAGTCGGATGATGATGAGAGTTAGTCAGCTAAAATTTGAATCAGAAGTTGGCAGGCTTAAGAGATTGAGAAACAGAAAAGACTTAGTCGACCAAGAAATGGGTTAGTCGACCAAAAGCATATTGCCAAAAATCTGGACTTCAAGACAAAAACAACTTAATCGACTAAGAAGGAAGTTAGTCGATTAAGCGCTCATTGCCAAAACTGGGATCAGAAAACAGAGACAACTTAGTTGACTAAGAGCGCAGTTAGTCGACTAAGATTATTCTGTCATAAAATTTGAATTGAGTACTAGAAGATAAAATAACGGCTAAAAACGGCTAGTTTCTATCTCCAACGGCCAGAATTGATTTTGCAAGCATTTAAAACCTCTTCAACAGTCAAAAACAAGGGAAAAAAGCCTTCTATAGTGATTTTGAGCTTAGAAGACCAAAAACATTCTCTTTTCACTTGTATTTCACTCCTATCCTTTAAAAAAGTGTTTGAGCTTAGCTTTGTACATCTTATATCAGCTAGGTGATCAATTGTACTTCATCTTTTCTTCATTTCTTGATTACTTAGAGTGTGCAAGGCACTCTAAGGGGTTGATCAAGCTTGGGTTAGCTTGGTTGAGTGTATAGGTTCTAACTTAGCTTAGAAAAGTTAGTTGTTGGGCTTTGGTTGATCCCGTGAAAAACCATTGTGGTAGGTTGTGGTTGAGTCTTTGAAAAACCACTTTGGGTTTTGGTTGAGCCTGTGAAAAACCATTGTGAAAGGTTGTGGTTGAGCCTTTGAAAAACCACTTTGGGTTTTGGTTGATCCCGATAAAAACCATTGTTAAAGGTTGTGGCTGAGCTTGTGAAAAGCCATTGTAAAAGCTTGGTGGGAGCTTGGGAATTCCACCATTTTAGTGATTTGGTTTGAAAAATCCTTGGTTAAACAATCAAGGTAGTGGATGTAGGTCTTTGACTGAACCACTATAAATCGTTGAGTATTGTCTCCTCTATTTTATTTTTCATTTTCATTCTTTCTAAAATCGTTTCTTCATCTTGCATCAAATTTCCCATCATTGATCTTCAATTTGCTCCCAATTCGAAATCAAGTTTAGCAAGAGCCAAAAAGTGCTATTCACCCCCCTCTAGCACATTTATTTGGGACCTACACTATGGATGCTTGATCATTGTATGATCTTGTATGGGATTGTGATTATGTTGTGATTGGCTCTAGTCTCGGTGTAGGGTAAAAATACCACAAGGTTAAGTTAGCATCGAGCCACTTTTCCCTTCTTTATGAGTCTTAGTGCGGGGGTAAAAATATCACAGGGTTAAGCTTGGCCAACATGCCACCTTGTCCCTTGTTTCATGATTAGCTTTAGTCCCTGTGCGGGGTAAAGAATACCATAGGGTTAAGTAGGGCATCACTTTTTCCTTTTTTATGAATCTCGGTGTGAGGGTAAGAATTTAACAAGGATGAGTTGGGAGAAAGCTCTTAATCTCTTTATTCTTTAGTAATGGCATGTATTGGTGTGTTATTTGTGTATTGGATATTGTGATGCCTATGATTGCTAATTGACAATTATTGTGTTTATATAGAAATGATAAGATAAGTTGTTAAACGAATAATACATTCTTGATTGGTATGTTGATGTTGAGCTTGAATGTTCGAGGATTACCTTCTGTTATCTCCTTGCAAATATTTTGTCCGTTGGGCTTGCATATGGTTGTTGTATTATTTGATGCATTTAAAGTTATGAAATGCATTATGACTATTGAAAGATTTATATGATTTTCATGCTATTTTGCAAATTATTGTTTATTGCAAAACTCTTCCCCCTTGACTTGTCCTTTTCCCTGTATGCATTTACGGATTCTTTGTGACTCACATGTTATTTTCTCCTATTTTGTTTTACAAATCAATAGCTTGCTTAGCTATACAACTTGTGGAGTAGTAGCCTAACTTGTTCGTAGTAGGTGTGGTAAAGCCTTTTTTCCAACCTTCTAATGTCGTACACTCCTTTGTGTGGAGTAGTAGCCCAACTTGCAAATTGTGTTAAGCTCTGAATATGGGTGCATGTTGATGTTGAGACTATAGTGGATGAACCATAGCAATATAGGTATGGGATATGTGCCGAACCACAGATGTTTAACGTTGTGAATATTTACATGATATATGCCAAAAATCACACTTTACGTTGAGAAGTTTTGTAAAAAGGTGGCCTTGACGAATTATTGCATATTTTGATTATGGATAAATTTATGGTTGTGAATACGATGGATGGTTAACCTACGATTTTATGGTTGTGAATGCGATAGATGACTAGCCTATGCATTTGTGGATTTAGGCTTGCTTGGGCCTAATAGGCCATACCGACGTAAGTCTATTTGCCGATCACAATTCCTTCCAAATGGGATGTGATAGAGAAATGGGGGGAAAACAAAGAGAATCGGTATTTTAATTTAATAATACTGACAAAATCATCAACAAAATTTATCATCAGTAATTAAAAATTAAATACCGACAAAAATTCCAGTCAATGAATTTGTCAGTATACTTATTAATCGTTCTCCATCGTTTCACTGATGGAATTTCCATTGGTGATTCTGTCAGTGACTTAACAACATCACCAACCAAGTAATTTGTCAGCATTTTGGTCAGCAAAATCTTTCGGTGAAGCTATTACCAATGAAAATAATTCGTCAGTAAACTTGGCACCATCTTACAATATTGTGCGCCATTGTATTGTCGATGAAATATTGACAAGCAAAATATTGACGAAAACTATTTCGTCGATATTTCATTTGTTCTTATGGTAGCCTTATGATGTCTCTAATCTATCAGTATTTACCAACAAAATTTATCAACGAAATAATTTTCGTTCGTAATTGTCTGTTTTTTTGTAGTGTTGAAAGGATAAAAATTTGTTAACAAATATTTAATTAAGGATACTTTTTAATATTAGTAAATTGATTGTTATTCTTTTCATATACTTTTATGTAATTCCTTGTTGCATTTCTATTTTCATCCTTTATTTCTTTTTCAAAGTTTGTAATTTTAATTCATTGTAGTTTAATGTTTAAGCTAATAATGTTCCAAGCTCAACTTAAGGGCATATTTCGCAAAGTTTGAAATATTTCAATTGAAAAAACAAAGATAGTAAATCTAAGTACAACATAAAGTCAACAATTTTTACCTCCACAAATTAGCAATAAATCCTATTATGGGAGTTTAGTTTGGTGTGAGTCAAGGTGTACAACTTATATATTCTCGGGATCCGTCTAAGTTTAAGGATAGGGTTTTCAATTAATCAAACAAATCAAAATATGAGTGCTTAGCCAGACTATGGCATGGGAGCATAAAACAAAAACGTGAATGGCTTACTAAGTCATGGCATGGGGCACAAAGTTAGAACATAAGTGTTCAACGTAATAATGGCTTTAGGGCATCAAGGACTTATAATGTTATCCCATATCTTAAATGAGGTTTAGCAATACATATTAATGCTACTCTTATTGTCTAGCCTAGTTTAGTGAATACTATTATCTAAATCAAATTAATAAAACACCACTAAATGTATATTGAAATCAAACTAATATGCTTGGAAATAATCTCGATTAGAACCATACAAATTAGACGTAATTAGTAATGAATGTTTACTTATAGCCAAACCAAGCCTAGGGGTAACAACGAGCTCTAATAGTAGTCATCATCCACAAAATAATGATTCAGAGTAGTGTCCAATAGTTAACCCTTACAACTAGTTAGGCCATTAAGGATGTGTGTCATTTGTTGGACAATCAAATTTTAACCCCAGGATAAGGGAACATGTCCAAAGTTTGATCTAGGATTAGTCTGGTCATTACTTGAAACTAATGTTGAGGTAAATATATAGGAAACTCTATCTTAATTGGATTAACATTTGGCATCCAATGGCTAATGGTTATAACATCTTGAAAGTTTACTACTTTTTTAGGTAATGACAAATAGTCTACCTTAGAACATGTATGTAGATTTGTAATAAAATGTGAAAAAGTTACTGACTGTTTAGGAATTCTTTGACTAGAACTGCCTTTAATTAACGTATAGCCTTACCATGAAACTCAATGCAAATTTAGTCTCGGTTTGAGGCTATGCTCCATGCATAACTCTATAGAGTTGAGCCTAACATAACTATAGTTCGTTTAGCCAAGAATAGGTAATATTTTGAGAAAAGGTTGAAGATTTCGTTGCCAGGTTTAGCAATGTTAAGGCTAAAATCCACGTCTAGTTGCTAGAAAAAGAATATGTGAGCATGGCTAGGATTGGCTTGAGTTTAAGTTACGAAAGGACTTTAAGGATAAATAATTTGTAGATCTTTTTCCACTTGTAGCCTATATTTCAATATATGACTTGTTTCTTAAGGAAGAATAACAAATAAAAGGAGTTGCTAAGTCATCTTATTTTATAGTAAATGATGGTAACAGAGGAGAGATAAATTGTGACATGAAAGAGGGAATTGAGGTGAGCTTGGCTAAATTGACCATTAATAAGTTTGACAAAAATAGAATAGTGAGAGAGATTATAAGAAATCAAAATGATCAAATGTTCGCTAACAAATAGTTCATATTTGATTTAACAAAAACAAATCAAATTTTGAACATTATTTGAAGGATAATAAAATAAAATTTCTTGAAAGACATGTTTTGCTATTACTAAATGAGATCAAAGAAAAAAAAATTTAAATGGCATAAAAAATTGATCTCATAGTAGTAACAGTTGTCTTGCCTTTGGACTATTTTGCAAATGTTATTAAGGAAAGAAAGTTAAAATTTCCAAAAAAAAAAAGAAAAAGATTTGATAGTGATTGACTAAAACTCTTTTCTTTTAAAGATAGTAGTCAACAAGTTGTCAACATAATTATAAAAGTTAGTTGGGAACGATTCAAGATTGTTGTTGAAGATGAGGATGTTAGTGACAAAACTAAACAAAAGATAAAGATAAAGAAGGAGAAAAATTAAAATATTTGTTAGGGAGTGCTTAGTAGATTGTATGAATGAAGAAAATAGCTTAAGTATGACCAAAAGTCCTTCTTTAGTCAAACAGAAAAATGTGACTCCTACATTTGTTTCCATCACGAGATAATAAATGAATTAAAATCGAAAGAAAAAGAAGTTACCTTAAAGCAAAACAAGATATTAGGTTCACAATGATCAAAATTATGGTCCAATGTGACAAGTACAAGTGTGTCAGGAGCAATTAGAGAATTGTATCCACTCAAGGGTTAATCATAGGAAAAATTGCAAGAGGCTAAAATGGATATAAATAAACTGTTAGGTTAGTGGGAACTTCTTGTTATGTTTAACTTAAGGAAAAGTTTGTCTGGGAGAAAAAAGGGGATGAATAGTTGGATGATTCTGAATAACTTAATTAAAATGTCATGAAAAGGAGAATGGTATGGTCGTGGAAGAGGAAGAAGAGGAAGAATGAGGAAAGGTAGGTAATTCCAATCTACTCCAATAATATGTAGAAATAATCTTGCCTTTCAACCTTACCTTTCATGGGATCTCCCTTGTCTTAGATTCTTTTCTCGTAAAGGATAAAGAATGTTAAGACAAGCCAATAAAGAAATGGAACTTGACAACTGAAAGGAATATTTTTCCATTACATCCTTAAGTATTTACAACAAGCTAGATGTTAAACATGTTATCTCAATAATAATGAGGAAATATCAAAGAGGGGGTGAATTGGATTTACAAAAATTCTCAAATTGAACTTTTGAGCTTAAGGACAATTTCTTAAATTTGACAATTTCTTAAATTTGTTTTCACTTTTGAGCAAACCACAGAAATGAACAAACAAGCTAAAAACAAATTTTCATTACACCTCAAGGAGAAGTAAAATTCTCAAGTATCAAGATAATGTGAAAGTAAGCTATAAGCAAAATTTTTAAAATATTTTCATGATAAAAGTACAAGCTCAAGAAGAAAAAAGATTCTTACACTTGCTCTCACTTTAAAGCATGTCAAAAACAATTTGGAAATTAAATGAGCAAATAAGTTGAAAACATATTCTCAAAACTCTTCAAAGCAAATGAACAAATATATCGAAGTAAATCTAAGGTGATTTGAAGAGTGAGTTGAAGTAAAAGCAAGTTTGAAGACAATATTTTAATATCTTCATGCCAAAGTAAAATGCATAAGTAAGAGGTAGTGAAGAGTAAAAATAAACTGCCCAAGTTCAAAGAGAAAAAGAGAGGAGAAAAGACACAAACGATTTATAGAGGTTTGGCCTTTTCCATAGGTGCCTACATCCTCTCCCCTAACTCACTAAGGAGTTTGAAATCCACTATAGAAAACTACTTCTTAAAGGCTCAAGTATAACATTTACAAAAAACTGCTTTTCATGGATCAAGGATAACCTCTGCCTTTTCAAGGATCATGAATAACCTTTGGATTTTCAAGGATCAAGCGTAACCTCTTTTTTTTTTCAAGGTTTAGACATAACCTCTAAAAAATTACCTTTTAAAGGTTAAGGCATAACCTTTCTTTCTTACAAGGTTCAAGCAAATGAAACTTTAGAAGCTTGATTTTGCTGTGTGAGTACATGGAGGAAGAGTTTGAAAAGCTAAAGAATGATTACAAAAGATATGAGTGAAGGCATAAGGAATTTGAAGTTCAAAGATAGCTCACAAGCATTTTAGAAGAATATGAGTGGCTTGCTTTAGCTTGGTTTTTCTGTTCATTTCCTTTTTTTTTTCATTTCATTTGATTCTTGATCAAATGATCTTTTCTTTTTCTTCCTTGCCCCAAATGTGTCGGCGAAGTCCCTTTTATACTTGGAAAAAGTTTATAGCCGTTGGGAATGATTTGATGGAAGAACTAGCCATTTTTCTTGTCTTTTTGTGCCTAACGGCTACTGTTTAGAGTTTGGGAATCAATCATTGTATTCTTGAGAAGTCGATTCTTCTTGCCCTTTAAGCATTATGTTTTGTAAGAATCGAGCATTGCATTCCTTAGAAGTCGATGGGAGCCCTTTTGTATTAAGTTGACAATTACACGAGAAAGATTTATTTTAATTAAAGGGAGGTAAGTGATTGAGAACTTCTATTATGTGATGATTAATGTGACACAATAGGGAGGATACAAAATTATTATGGGATGAGCTACTTGAGTAGAAAGAACAACTTTAATACTATTGGTGTGCTATGAGGGATTTCGATATAGTTAGATATACCAATGAATGAAAGGGATGTACAACAAAATGTGTTGGAGCAAATGAGTTCAATGAGTTTATTGATCTAGGTGAATTCATTGATTTACCATTGCTTAGATAGAGCTTTGCTTCATATAGGCCCAAATCAATGCAGAGTAGGCCTGATAAGTTCTTGGTTGCTTCGAAATAGGTGGAGCATTTTTGAAATTTGAGACAAAAGTGCCTTAGAAGGCCTTTATCTGATCATCGCCTAATTTTGTTGGAGATGAGTAGTGTGGATTAGGGACCAAGGACATTTACATTCCTTGATTATTGGTTAGAGGACAAGGAATTTAGTAAGGTGGTTTTGAAAAAATAAAAAGGCATGGATGTGCTACGGTGCTTGAGCTTGTCTTAAAGTGAAGTTCAACCACTTAAAAATCTGTTTAAAGAAGAATAGAGACGTGTTTGGCAATATAGATGTTACTATCTCACACATTGAGGACCAAATCAAGAGCTTTGATAAGATTGGCAACTATAGAGAGCTCAACATGAAGGAAACTACTTAAAAGCAAACAACCATGATGGCTCTATGGAGGGAGTTATGGAAAACAGAATCACTATGGAGGAAAAAAATAGAGAATTCAATGGTGAGAAAAAGGTGATAAGAACACTAATTCTTTCATACCAAGGCTACAGCTAGAGCCCACCAGAATCATATTGGGGTTGGGTATCCTTAAGAATGGCACTTGGATTTCAAACCATAGGGAGATTAGACATGCAACCTTGGAGTATTTTAATGGACTTTTGCATGGGGAGGAATGGCTTAGGTCGATCCTAGGGGGAATAACTTTCAAAAGACTAGATTGAGAGTTGGTGTTAAGTTTGGAAGGTATAGTTATAATAAAGGAAGTGAGAGACATGATATGAGAATGTAGGGGTTTTAAGGCTTTGGGGCCTAGTGGCTTTAGTTTCAACTTCTTCAAATGCGTTTGGAATGTGATCAGTAAAGAAGTTTATCAGCTTGTGGTAGATTTTGTGGTGACCAAGAAACTTGAAAAGGCTTAACTTTTCATTTGTAGCCCTCATCCTTAAAGTGGAAAGCTCTAAGGAATTTAAGGACTTTAGGTTTATTAGGTTAATTAATTCTCTTTATAAAATCACTGCAAAGCTTCTTGCTAATATGGTGAAAAATGTGATACATTTGGTAATTAGTGATAATCAAATTGCCTTTATTGGGGGGTTGTCAACTTTTGGATGGTTTGATGCTAGCCAATTAGACAATACATCGTATGACAAAGAAAATTGGCAATGATGAGGGCATTGTTAACAAGCTTGATTTTGAAAAAGCTTTTGATTGTGTAGATTGAGGATTCTTGATCTTTGTTATGGAAAAGAAAGGCTTTGGTGTACAAGGTATTTGAATGTATTTCTATGGTGATAGTTGTGATATTGGTGAATGGTTTTCCTACATCAGAATTCCTAATGAAAAGAGGCATTCATCAAGGAAATCCATTGTTACCCTTTCTTTTCCTTATTGTAGTAGAAGCTTTGCATCTTTTGTTGGTTTGAGGAAGAAAGCCTACACATGTGCCTATCATGGAGAGTGGGTTGACAATTTTTCACTTGCAATTTGCCGATGACACTATCTTTTTTTTTTTTTTATGGTGGAAGTGAAGGGCCTACGTAATATTAGAAGGATTCTATGGTGCTTTGAGCTTGTTTTAAGGCTTAAAATTAAGTTTTCTAAGTCTTATTTTTACCTAGTAAGAGTGAAAGAGGAGGGTGAGAGAAATATGGCAACCACATTTTAGAGTAACATGGGACATTTTCCATTTTCTTAACTTAGGATTCCCCTTGGAGACAACCTGAGGAGCATACACACTTGGGACCCCATTGTGGGCAAATTTTGAAGTAGATTGGCACTTTGACAAAGGAAATACTTGTTCTTTGGAGGTAGAGTTGCTTTAATTAATTTCATTCTCAATTTCTTACCTTTTTTCTATTTGTCTATCTTTAAGGCTTTTATTGGAGTGTTGAGCAAACTGGAACAAATTTGTAGAAATTTTTGTGGGGTGGAAATGAGGAGAAGAAAAAATTGGCAAGAGACTGGTGGTCGGTAATGCATAAATCGTAAATGCAAAGAGGCTTTGGCATCTCAAATTTGTCTTATAAAAACTTGGCACTTTTGAGAAAATGGTGATAGAGATTTAGAAAAGAGGAGAATGCACTTTGGAGAAAACTTTTAGTGGACAAATATAGGGAAGGTAAGCTAAAATGGTTACAATCCATGGAGCTTGAACACAAAATGTCCATAATTTAGAGGATTATTATCAACCTACAGTAAAAAATGGAGTGGGAAGATTTGTGGGTTTTGATAGGCTTTAGTGGAGCCATGGTGAGGGGTTGGCGGCTGCACCCCTCAGTTTTTAATATTTTTCTTATTATATGTATAAAACTTGATGTATATAGTATGATTGTTCTTATAATTACACTCTAACCACCACTTTATGCAAAATTCTAGATTCACCATTGGTTGTA
The DNA here is from genome assembly GCF_053813885.1 of Theobroma cacao. Classification (NCBI taxonomy): domain Eukaryota; kingdom Viridiplantae; phylum Streptophyta; class Magnoliopsida; order Malvales; family Malvaceae; genus Theobroma; species Theobroma cacao. Next base: position 16,100,159 of record NC_142647.1, read on the forward strand.
GGTGGGTGATTGGGAATGGATTAGATGTATTCTTTTGGCTTGATCGATAGTTCTTGGATACCCTTTAAATGTTGCATATCCTATACTTTTTCTGGTGGCCACTGACTAGAATATGACAGTTGTTGAGGCTTTTGAAGTGAAGGAAGTTGGAACATCCCATATAGGTTAACTCATTTTGTATGGGAAAAAGCCTTGTCTTATGAGTTGATGTCTAAATCAGAAGGGTTGATGTTTGTACAAATTAAGTTGGAGAGATAGATTGGTATGACTCAATGACCTTAAAGGCATATTCTCAATTAAGCGCTTTTTCTCATGCTTGGAGGCTCCACTTGTTGACGAGAATAGAAAGGTATGGTTTTCCTCTCTATGAAAGTTAGATATCCCACCCAAAGTACATTGTTTCTTGTGGATGGGAATTCTTAATAGTATACCCACTAGAATGCTATTGAGACTTACGAGGTGCTTATGGATGATAACTCTTGTTTATGTGTATGGTGTCATGTGATGGATGGGGATTGCTTGCATAACTTAATCCATTGTAATTTTTCTTAGAATGTATGATGCTATGTGCTTCAGGGTTCACAAGTTACTTTCATATTAGGATATTTCATAGAGTTTGGCTTGGTGGCTCAGATATGAAGGTAGTTAAGAGGTATTTCTCTTAACCATTTCCTGAAGTACGAATGTTTCCCCTCTTACCTTGTTTTCTTGTATCTTTTCAAATAAAAGTGTTTCTCTCTCACATTTACCTTATTCTCTTACACTTGTTCACGTACACTTTTTTCTTTTAACTTATTCATGTATAACTTTCCCGTATACCTCTTCCCTTTACCTTCTACTCAAAAATAAATCTTATTATATTATTAATGGTCATAAAATCCATTACTTCAATAATCACATAATGGGTTTCTAAATATTACTCGGTCACTCATTATTAAAGCCTCTTTTAATAACGTTATTCATTATGTGCATTAAAGTTTATTCTTAAGTAACTATCATTTTTGGCACCATATATAAAACCTTCACAATCCATTGGAGAGATTTTTTTTCAAAGCTATAACATTCTCACCAAAGCTTTTCTCTCTAATTTCTCTTTCTAATTTTCTTCTACTTTCTAATTCTCTATCTATTCTCTTCCACTTGCCATGATATTTAGTACTTTAAGAATTGCTTCGATCTTCTTCTCCACTGCTTCCTGTACATCCTTTTACTTGTTTACAATGCTTCCTCTCTCTATCACAAGACTCCTTTTACAAGAACCTTTAATTGTTTGAGGAATTTAAATTTACCAAGGTTACTCCCAAATTTTTGTTCAATAGCCTTAAACATGCAAATAACTATCTAGAATCAAATATGCCATAAATTTTGTTTTCCTGATAGATGTCAAATTTATATTAAGCAATAGTATTTAAAAGTTCATTCATAGTCCATAGATGAAGTTTTTATCAACTCAAAGCTTGACCTAACAAGTTTGAGATTAGCAAACAAAAATTGTTCCTAAATTTTAGCTTTGTCAATTTTTAAATCCCTTTGCAATGATAGGAGCGAAGAAGAAAGAAGCAGACAGTGGACTACAGAATCATCAGAGAAAGATAAATTAAAAACAATATCGGATTCGATGAGCTATAAAAGGGGTAGGCGCCTTTGCTCTAATAGTACGGCATACTGCAGTAATTAGCACAGCAATAGAATTTGTTTGTTGACACGCGGTGATGATTGGCCAACTGGTGCAAACATTGGTTTATGGTTTGATTGATTAATACATGTATTCGCAGAATATTATTAGTATTAATCTATTTAATGAAACAATTTCCCAGCTTTGCAGAAAGAAGATGTACGTTATTTCTTTTTTTATCTTTTTGCTTTTGTTGGAATCAATTCTATTTATTAGTGGAGTGTTCAATTCTTTTGACAAGGGAATTGATTTGGTTAACTCTTAATTGCATGTGTTATGTTGAAAAACATGCAGCTGCTCTGTTCTACAATAATTTATGCAACATAAATTATTTAAGACTTTCTTTGACAGTATAACTCTGTAAAACTAACCAGGAAACATATTGATGCATGTCGATGGCTTCTTCAAGGAGATTCTGCAGTCAAGGCCATGGAAATTGGAGATGATTATCTTCACTATTTCATACATCAACTAAGTTGTGATAAGAAAAACGAAAAATAATACTAACAGTATAATGTTAATAAGAAGATCTAGCAGAAGAAAAATGCCATTATTATACATAATTAATATGATTGACAACTATGTTTATGCCTCAAAATGTCCTTAATTACTGCATAATTTCAGGACAATTTATGTATATTTATATATGATGGTGCCTTCGTCTGTCCAAAAGACTTTGAAAGATGGCATAAATTTACATCTTGTCTAGCTTCAAGGTCACGAGTAATATATGACTAATTATTTAATTTCATTAATAAAAAATTGTCAGGCTCGACGGTGTACTAGACTTTGCAATTTACCTGTGATATAGATGACAAGCAGATTCGCAATAATGTACATGACCACATTGACAAAATTTTTTAATTTATTATTGAAATAATAGAAACGATTAATTAAATATGAGAACATGTAAAAGGACCCTAACAAATTCGTCTTACCAGATTATATTCCCGTTTCATAATTCAACCTTTTCAGCCAATCGACAAGATGAGCTGAAAAGTAGTCATTTTGATCATTGAGAACAAAGGAGAATGAATTGACCACACATTTTGTGCTGAACCAAAATTCTGCCTCATCTCAAGAAGAAGGCTTTGGATGGTGTGAGAATGCGGATGGATGTGAGGCATTGGCTATGGCCATTCCCTTTGGGTGGAATTGGAGCACTTTCCTAGAAAGTTGGTCAAATGGAAAATATAAAAATGTACCAGCATATTTGTCAACCAGCACGGCCATGCATATATATAAATATGGATCAATATGTCAACTGGCCTTCACATCAAAGCATGAATGAGTAGCTATTTTCCAGAAATTCATGATCCCCACAAGACTGAGACTGCTCAAGTTTGGGTCTCTGAATTTTGCATGAAGAGGTTGAGAGTTAAGTGCAGCCAAGGATGACTTGCCGGAATTCGTAGACTTAAGCCAAACGGAGGGTTTTTGATGGTTTGCGATTTTCCGGTGAGTTGTTCTTGGCTATATTTGATTCTCTCCTTCTCATGCGAGGCTCTGGTGACCTATTGATCATTTTGATGGTGCTTTAAAAAGCTGTTATATCAAATTACATATTCAAAGACTCAATAAATCCAATTCTCACTGTTTGTACCTTTGATTTTTTGTTTTTGCATGTTAATGTATTAATTTTGGCACATTTTTTAATAGGAATTTCATTATATGTTTTTATCTTTAATCTTTATTTTTTTCCGAAACAGTGGTTCAACTTAATTACGTAAGGTACTCAAGAGAATTTGCTAACGAACACCTCAAGGCATTTTTAGACTAATTAAAATATTATATCCCAATTGTTAGAACTTAAAATTATTTATGTTTTATTATATATATATATATATATATATATATATTCAATAATGTAATCATGGGGCCCCAACATGTGAACTAATTAGGTATAGCAGTCTAGGTTGGTTGATGAACCTTCATGTGTTTTTCTTTGATCGATGAAGATCTAAGTAGTATATTTTAGTGGCATAAAAAGAAACAATAAAAATATTGAAGAACAAATTAAATTTGTAAAGTAACTTTTTGTATAGTGGTGATGCTTATTGGATTAGTAAAGACATAGGTTCTCAAAGTTGGGTGCTCTCCTTCTTATTTTAACTTCGACACGAGTTGTAAGTCTCATGGGTGAATATATAGATGTTGTGCTTTCTCGGTCTTCCTACAGGCAGCCATCGGCAAAAGTTCCATGTTGAGGCATATACCCAAAACTCTGAAACTTTTAGGTACCAAAACAAAATGGTATAGCTTTCATAATTCCAGCTTTGCATTAGCATACACATCATTGAAGCTAAGCCATTTATTGATGACCAAAGCTAAATTTATTGACTGATAACTTATTCATAAGTAGCCGTCTATTTTTTATTTTCTTAAGAAAAAAAGCAAAAGAGGTAGTTTCTCGGTCACAGTTGCTATGACGCCTTGCAAGCTTAGAACTGGATCTCACCAAAATTGTAAGGCAACAGATACAATCCTACCTCCACATGCAATTTAAGAAAACAACTTGTCCACACACTCTTTTTCTTGTAAAAGGTTTTGTTCAAATAACGAATAGTCATTTCTTTTGCAAGTTTAAAGAGATTTATGTTGGAGTACATGTCCATCCACTTTACCTTGAGTATGTTTCTTTATTAATTTTATTATATGCATATGCCTTATAATTTGTTTAACGGTTCTATGCCTTATTTTTATGGATTTAGTAGTGAGGTGTTGTCATGCCTTATTCTGTTGTACCTGCATTTGTTGTGCTAATATTCTACTCAATAGTAGTGAAGGTCGAAACTGGTGATTTAGTGACCATACATCAATGGATGGAGATGTGTTTAGCCCCCAGCACACAACTCTTAATAGGCCTCCAACTCATGTCGAGAAAACAAATGTCTTTCTAATGGCATAGGAAGCAATAACCAGAGAGGTTTCTTTTTTCTTTTTTTCAGCCAAAAAAAAGATTTGTTTATAAATAAGTCACTGTAGGAGCAGAGCTAGTCATTTTTTGTTATGGGGTCGAAGATGAAGAGGACTCCATATAAACAAATATCATATAACATTGAGAAAGGAATACCCTTATAAAATTATAGATAATTACAAATCATATATCATGTTCACTAACATCAATACGAGTTTCATGCACAAACATAATATAAAATAACTATTGGAACACAATTATATATGACCATTAGTGATCAAATTAGATGTTGTATCCACCAAGTTAAAAATAATTTATTCAATTAAATACCATTTGATTCCTTAAACGAGAATTAATTAAGACGGAGGATGATCAAAAACCAATAAAAATTATATTATAAGCTTTAAGTCCTAAACCTTTAATTTGAAAGGATGGAAGATGGTGCTTAATTTTGAACATCATTAAACTAATTAATTTATTAAAAGTTAGAGTAGCAAGTATATAATAAAAAAATAGAAAAAATTTTAAATGGCCACCCCATGAGAATACTACCCTCCGCCCCTGTCACTGCATAACACAGTGGTAGAGCGTAGCTTTAAGCTGCACGTTAAAGTCTTTACACCTGAAATCGCCGCTTGAAAATTTAGACATTTGCCAATACACTAATTAAAAAAAGTATGACAAGCACAATCCTACAAAAATAAGGCAGAGCAGAAACGCATGTTCTGTAGCAATTAAAATTCCATGATGAATCTTTCAGTTCGAGAGATGAAGATTTGTTTTCTGGCACTCTAGCAGGAGAAACATATTCTTCAACAAGTCCATAACATTTAAGTAGAACCATATCACTGAGACATGACAGCAATGACTCCAAGGAGTAGGATAACTGAAAAGGAACTTAAGTAGTCCATCAAGACACTTCTAATCTTGTTCCCTAGGAGCACCACCCACTATACTCTGTCAATCCAACTGTACACACTTGTTACTGTACCCATCAAACCAACCTCACCATTAGATGGATGCACTGTCATAAGGTAGAAGGCAAACTCTTGCTCTAAGCATTAGAGGGGTGTACAAAGGAACTAAATCTACCATAAACTAGCGTTAATTACAATCTTCAGTATGGAGCAGACATCTGATTTGCTAAACTTGGTCTTGTCCATGCCAGAAACAATCCACCCGCTTTCCCCGATGAAGGACTAAAAACCCACTCCACATTGTCATCTGACCATAATCTCCTAACGTGTCTATCATAGCAGCTCTACAACTTAGTTTCTTGTAACATCACCATATCAAGTTTCTGTCGAACAATCGATTTTACTACAAGTTACTATTTACTTCTCCTACCCTCATATTTAATTTATAATCCAACCCACAGCATACAACACAAAGACAAAACAAAAGGTACAACACCAAAAACAAAATAGTGATAACTCTATTATATAAAGTTATTTTGATACATTTTGGGAGCTTAAGTAGCTAGACTTTTGAGATTTTATGTTCGGATTTTAATAATTTAGGTGTTTTTCTAGTTTAAATTTAATTACATGTTGAGCATGTAATATAAGTTATTTGAGTTTAATTTTATGTTATTTTGTTTTAAATTACTTTAAGAGTAGAATTGCTTATTTCTCTTATTGCTTTTGTAGGAAATTTGATGAAAAAGGCTCATTTGATGAAAATCGATGAAAGTATGGTGACGGCTCCATTCGTATATGTTTCAGTATTTTGACCATATCTCTCCCTACAGAACTCCAAATAAGGTGATTCTTGGACCACGAGAATTCTAAGAGGAAGGGCTACAACTTTTGATGTTTATTACTTCACCCAGTTATGATCGGACCATGGTCAAAATATTTGTCTAAGTTGGAGCATTGCAGCAATATGCATGAATTAAACATGATGCTGTATTTGGATCATATCTTTCAACCCAGAAGTCCAACTAACTTGATTCTTAAGCCATTGGAAAGTTAACAGAGAGGGATACCATTTTTATGTTTACCACTTTTCCCATTTTGGAGCAGATCAGAGTGAAAATCACATTTGAAATTGATAGACTGTCGTAGCATTAGAAGAACAAGGCTGCAACGCTTGTGAAAGGAAGCGCACCATGCATTTTCCTCAAGAGCCTAGTGCTGCAGTACTCAAAGTACTGTGGCACTCCCAAGGCAAAAATTTAGGATGCAGCACCAAGAAATCAAGGCTGCGACGTTGGACAATTTTCCAAAAATAAAACTTTGACGGGATTTTGGAAATTAGGTCACTTAGAGCCTACCTAAGGGACCTTTTTCAGAGGTTTTAAGAGAGAGGCAGCAAGCAACTATTATGGAGATTTAGAGCCAAGAACAAATCAAGAAAACAAGAGAATCTGAGAATTGAGATTGCAAAACTTCAATAGTTAGCCTCTTTCTTTACTTTTGTGTTTTTCTTATTTTCTTTGACTTGGATTCATGGCTAAATTTTTTTGGATATTGTTTTTAATAGATATTATGAGCTAAACTATTTTTCGAGGATTGTGGTGGATATCAACATGTTGTTTGAATATTAGCTTCTCTTTTATTTATCATGAATGGATGTAGTTTTGCTTATTTAAATCTATTCTTAATGTTTTTTATTGTCTGACCAACAATTAACTAATTTGTGAATCTAATTGAGACTCAACGGAGAGATTTTAGATTAGACTAAAATTTGAATAGTGTATGTTCACATCACTTAGGTGATCTGATTCGCGATTCGGGTAGACATATGCCAATTGCCATACATAGCCACATTAGGACACTTGCTTAATGAACTTAATTAAATTGATTCCTATAGACATATAGTAAACTAATTAATTTAGATATTTGCACAACCAACTCAACAAAGACTTATCCATAACTTTGGATTCTAAGTTAGTAAAACTACCTAAGAAAAATAAATGACTAGAAAAGTTGGTATCAAATGAAATGTTAAATGAACCCATAATCCTAGGTCTTTAATATACTGTTTTTCTTAACTTATTTAGCTATTAGTTTATTTAGTGTTCATTTTTAATTATTTTTAATTAGTTTTTCTTCAATTTTCAGATTACTTAAATAAGATTAATTTGTTTTATAATTTTAGTACTTAGTGAAACTTGAGAAACAAATCTCCATGGGAATGATACTCTACTTCATCACTATAATACTTGTTCAACACATATACTTGCTTGTGCAAATTCGACAACAAATAGCAGCAAGCACAAAAAACACCTCAAACAATCAGCTTCCATTAAACCCGTTTGTTTGCCCACACAAAAAGTTCCTCTGCTTCTCTTCTTATCAAGTCATTCTTATTCAGAAAGTCTCCCTCTGACAAAGATTCGCTAGCCAGCTTGCTAGCGGAAGACACTTTCTTTTCCCTCTTATTTGGTTTTCTCCCTCTTTTCCAATTTTTTGTATTTTTTTTATTTCCACTCCCCTTCAAATCTCACCTTTGGTTCAAATAGATCCAACTCTTTCCATAGTTTCTCTATCCTAGTCAACTTTTGTCTTCCTTCCCTTTCTGTCTCCATATCCTTTCCCACTTCAATTATTCCAATTGTGTTATCTCCCCTACTTTTCGAATTTTTCATGCTTCCAACAGAATCATTTATCTAAGACTTCATTACTTTCTTTTCCTTTGATTGGGTCAGGTTAGACTTCAAAACTTGAGAATACAACATCTTTAACCCTAAACCCATACCCTTGATATCAAACTTTAACAAGCTCAACTTATGTTTTTCCTCTTGGGCATTAATCTCTAACTTCATCTCATCTACTTGCATCACCTCTCTTATAAAATCTAAAGCATTAAGTGAACTTTCCATAACTGGGGTTTCTCTCACCAAATGGGTTCCCATAATTCCCATTTCTACTAGGCTCATGAGTTTTTGCTCCTTTAAGACCTAGTTCCTTTGTCCATCAAGTCCAAGTCCACCTGCTCCTCATCTGACCCTAACTCGACACCATTCTTCTGTTTATTATCACCTTTCACCATTTGCATCAAATTCACCACCATCTTAAAGCTATCCACCGACTTCGCATCCAATCTCTCTTCAATCCTTCTAGGTAGCATAACATCCAAACAATCCATTTCTTGTTTTTCATCCATCAAACATGGCTTACCCGAGGGTGCAATAGAGTACATTTGACTCTTGCGTGTTGGTTTGGCTATCAATTAGCTTGACTTGCTTGTGGATGGAAGTTGTTTTCTTATCTTCAATGCTTGAGATCAAGATTGAAAAAAATGTGACCTCGGCAGAATTTTGGAGTTCTACACTTTATGCTTGGACTCATAGAGTACGTTGATTTAGATCTGGTTTATGTATTTGGAATTTATGTTTTAATGAGTTTGTTAAAAGGTCAAGGAGATTTTTGTTCTTGTTTGCAAGTAAGAGTAGTTTCTTTAGGATTACTAACAGGGTTTAGTTTTCACCACATAAAGGTGGTTTTTGTTTATCTTGGGAGGGGTGCAATGTGAAGAATTTTTGGAAAGTTTGGATAAATTAAATATAAGAGAGATGAGAAACAGATGAGGAAGAGAGATAAGGAATAAAAAAGGAAGAAAGAGAAAGATGGTTAATTTTGAAGAGATTTCTTATGTGTTTTTTACATCAAGATTACAAGGTTTATATATACAAAGTAAGAGAAGCGTCAACGGTCACCATAATTACAGAAATAAAATCAAGGATTTCAAAAATTCAAATTCACATTCATTGCTGCTTGATTAGTTGCCAATGGTCTTGTGCTAAGTTTTCTGCTTAGATTTTGCTATCTTCTATCTTTAATTCATATTTGTTGTCTTTTTGTCTTTGATTCAATGTTATTGTGTTAGTCTTGGTAAGGTTGAGTTATTTCTACACTCCCCCTCAAATTGGTCAAAGGAGGCTTCCATAGACCAAGTTTGATTCATAAGTTTTCAAATATAGATTTAGACAAAGGTTCGTTAGAATGTCAGCTTTATCGGTAGTTGATGGAACAAACTTTATGACAAAGGATCCCATGCCTACTTTTTCTCTAACAAAATGACAGTCGATCTAGATATGTTTGGTTCTAGCATGTAAAATAGGATTGATAGTCATTTGAAGAGTAGAAAGGTTCTCACATAACAAGAGAGCTGGTTACAATGTATATTGGCCAAGGTGTCGGAGAATGTAAGATATCCATGTAAGTTTAACGGTTGTGGAGGCTAATGCCCTGTATTCTGCCTTTACACTTGATCTAGCTATAGTTGATTGTTTCTTTGAGCTCTAAAAGATGCAATTATTGCCAAAGAATGTATTAATATCCTATTGTAAATCGTCTTGTTAGTGGACAACCTGCCTAATGGACATAGTTTATCATGGTGCAGTCTTGAAATCTAAGAGATTGTTCAAGCTAGAAAAGTTTTGAAAGATAACCAAGGAAGAAAGCATTTTTCACATCCAGTTGCTTGATACTTCAATTGTTGGCTAAGGCAACGGTGAGTACGATATGAATGGTGGCAACTTTGATAATTGGGAAAAAGGTTTCTATAAAGTCTAAGCCTTGTACTTAAGAATATCCTTTAGCAACAAGTCGAGCTTTCAATCTTTCTAAGGAACCACTGGCCTTGAGATTAGTTTTGTAAACCCACTTATAGCTAATAACATTCATGTTTGTAGTTCTTGGAATAGGGTCCCAAGTGTCATTCTCATGAAGTGTTGTAAGTTCTTCCTTCATTACTTATAACCATCCTTGGTGTTAAAGAGCTGTTTTTGAGGTTTTAGTCGTGTAGGTATTTATGCTAACAGTACATAAGCTAGGGATGCATATTTGGGATTTAGTTTAATAATTTGACTTTTAGATCTTATGTCTATTGTGTTAGATTGAGATTGAGGTAGACAAAAAGGTGTAGAGTCTTATGTAGGTTGAATTAAATGACTGCTTTTGCTTCTTGTGATCATGTGATGATTGTTGACTTCTCATGTAGGTGAGGAAAGAGAATCAGTATTTGGTGCAGTGATGCTTAATAGAGTTGGAAACTGAGGAGATGGTATTCCATTGAAAGTTCTATAGAATTAGTAAGGAATGTTGTTATGTTTTGTTGTGGATTTTCAGGAATTGAATCATTGTTCTATAAGGGCTTATGATTTCAAGAATGGCTGTAAGTAGAGGATTTTGACTCGGTGAGGATTTTGATTCAGCAATACTTGGAAGAAGTTTCTAGAACTGTTTGGGAGATGGAGTTGACAAAACTTTTATTGAACAAAAGGGATATGATTGTTCATCAAAGATCACATGACAAGATATACATACACCTTGATGGTGGATGATAACATTTATATCCTTTATATACTTCACTATAACCAAGAAACACACAAGGCATAGATCTTGGATCCAACTTTGTTTCGGCAGAATGTATGAAGTATGGAAAACATTTGTAGCCAAAAATTCTAAGATAAAAATAATCAAGTTATTTTCTAAGCAACATTTGAAAAGAGTCTTCCATTGTAGAACCAACGAAGATTGTCTACGATCAACCACACAGCTATTCCAAACGCTTCATTCCAAAATGGCTTAGGAATACTGCCATGAAAGATCACTGTAAGACCCAATTCAGTGATATTTCTATGTTTTCTTTCTGTAAGACCATTCTATTAAGATATATTGGTGTAATACATTCGATGCTTAATTCCATGATTTAGCAAATAGGCATTAAATTTTGTGTCCTTAAATTTTCCTCCTCCATCTAATTGGAAAATTTTGATAGCCTTGTCATTTATGAAATTCAATAAACATTGTAGAAAGTCAAATTTATGCCTTAATGGGAAATACCAAGTAAATCTTGTGCATTCATCAATAAAAATAACATAATATTGAAAACCTTGATGAGATAAAATAGGTACTTTGCCCTATAAATCACAATGAATGACAAAAATTGGTTCTTCGCAAAAATCATCATTTGTTAAGAAAGGGAGTCTACATGATTTTGCCATTTGTCAATTGTCGCATATATGTGCACTATTACAATTATTCATACTATAAATAAGAAAGTTGCTAGATTTTTAGGTTGAAAGGTGTACAATCTACTATTTCTAATTCTTGCTGCTATAACCTACTTTGTCTCCTTGTCCTTTATCACAAAACCATCAGATGAGAATTTACAAATATATGGATAACTAGTAGTTAATTGGTTAATAGAAAGTAAATTTTGCTCTATCTTTGGCACAACCAAAACATTATCTTTGGTAGAACTAATGTGTGAGTAAGGCATGTCCATTTCCTACCATTATTCTATTTGATCCTTTATTTGAAATATCATTATCTAGCTTATCAGAATGGGCAATTATATGCGAGGATGCACCTGTGTCTAGGTGCCAAGCTTCATTTTGAAAATTTGAGATAATTAATGTTGCCAAGGCAAGCGAAGCTTGAGAAGACATGTTAGCTTGGTAAAATTGATTAAATGTCTACCAACCATTCAATGCAGTGTATCTTGGCTTATGCAAATCTGGCAAACTACTTGACTATCTTGATACTTGTTATCCGATGAGGTAATAGGCTTTGTACCTAAGATGCCACCTTTTATACCATTATGATTTGTTTGAGGAAAGCCTCGACCTTGTGATTAAAAAGCAAATTCTTTGAACTTGTTATTATATTTCTTTTGGCTCCCTCCATTCGATGATGAAAGTGTTTATTGACAAATGCCATGTTTTTGTTCAATGAACCAAAACTTTCAGAACTATTGCTTGCCTTCATTGTTTCATGTCCATGTAATAAGGGTGTAACTTCTCTAAATGATGGAATTGGTGGCTTCATCATTGTAGTAACAAAGGATTCATATCTAGAACCAAGACCTTTAAGTAATTAAAAGACTTTGGTTGGATTATTTACAGGTTTACCAATGGCAGCAAGGTCATTGCAAATGTTCTTGAATTTCCTCATATATTCAGAAATTGATAAGTTATCCTTTCAATGAGTCTAAAGAGTCTATAGAATATAAAACTCTCTCTCTTAAGATCCTTTAGCAAAATTGTCAACGAGTGCATTTCAAACGTTAGATGTAGTTTCAAGCCTAATAACTAATCCAAGGAACTCTTTTGTTAAGGTTTCGGTGATCCATCCTCAAAGTAGAGCATTAGATTTCTTCCATGCCAAATATGTAGGGTTTATTTCACGATTTTTAGATGAATAGGAAATTGTTTGATCAAGTGTAGGGTTTTGACCAGTTATGAAGCCTAACATGTCTTGACTCTCGATCAAATCCACTATTTGAGTTTTCCATAGTAAAAAATTAGTTTGATTCAAATGAATTGACACAAAATTACCAACATTAAGGGTTGAAACGTACGAGTACTATAAGGGTGCCATTTGAAGAAAATAAAAGGATTATAAATAGGATTAGAAAGCTAGTAAAATATGAAGAATTAAGAAAAGAAGTAATTTTGATTAAAGAAAAAAATAACAGATATAGAAAAAGAGAGAAAAAATATTTTTTATTAGACTTAATAAAATAGAAATGGGATTAAAAAATGGAATAAGAAGAATTAAGAAAAGAAGTATTTTTAATAGAAAAAAGGAGAAGAAATAACAGAGACAAATAAAAAGAAAAAAAATTTAGAAGAAACTCATGAGTTTTTAAAAGAAAGGGAAAAGAAGTTTTGAATATTGACTGATGGGAAAAAAATGTTTAGGAAAAATTGATAGTGTTGATAGAATCTAACAAATGATAAAGAAATTAAAAAAATATGTAAAGAAAGAGAAATAAAAGTGGAATAGAAGTAGGCTATTGAAATATCTAGAGAAAGACAAATATAATGAGAGGGAGAGAGAGAGAAAGAGAGAGAAGTGTTGATAGCAATAGGAAATAGAAAAAAGAAAAGAGGTTATATTTATCTTCCTATTTGCTTTTGGGTAAAACATAGACAATGGTAAAATATAGGGAGAGAAAAAAGGATTATTAATCTATCCTTATGGCTTTGATACCATGAAGAATTTTGAAAAGTTTGGATAGATTAAAGATGAAAGAGATGAGGAATAAAGAAGGGAGAAGGAGAATGATGGCTAATTTTGAAGAGATTTCTTGTGTGTTCTTTACATCAAGATTACAGGGTTTATATACATAAAGTAGGAAAGGTGCCAACGTCACCATAATTATGGAAACAAAATCAAGGATTTCAAAAACTCAAAATCACATTGATTGTTGCTTGATTAGTTGCCAATGATCTTGTGCTCAGTTTCTTGATTCGATTTTCCTGTCTTTTGTCTTTGATTCAATGTTATTATGTAGGTCTTACTAAGGTTAAGTTATTTCTATGTAGTGGTGTCAAAGATTTTTGTAAGTGGCACTTGGTTGAAATTGTTTAGTGCTATACCATTTAGCTAAACTTTTGATGCCATTAGAGGTCTTCTGCTCACCTTGGCTAAGGACTTCAAATGGCACTTTGGCTATGGTTTTATCACTAAAACCACAAGTTTTTAAAAAAATGGCTTACTCAAATGTATTTCCTAATTTTTTCTATGATCATCTTCAGCATCAGCTTCCATGAGAGACTCGGCTATGGAGCTTGTTTGTGACCACCACTCTTGCACTGTGGAGCAACCTGAGCATTCCGTTAAATTGAAGGATTGGAACTCCTCAACCCATACTTCATATTTCTTGTCCTCAACTTTTAATTCTATTAAAGAGTGAATAGGCATGACAAATTTAGTCATCACTTAGAGAATAAATCTTTCAAATGATTTAAGTTTCCTAATCTCCTCTCCAACCCAAATTAAAGAACCAATACAACCAACAATGTCTTGAATTGTTAATTTATTCTAGGAATGCACCAGGATTCCTCTGCACATTTTCCAACATTTTCGAAGTTTGGCTTTAAATTTTGGATGCCATTCTTCAATTGTCTTAAACCACTCATTCAATCTCTTCCATCCTTCTTCCTTTAATTTAGTTTTATCTAATTCCTCATCAATATTTATAAAAATGTCTACCAGATAATCTCTTTACTTACACCCCACATAAGCCATTAGTTTTGAAACTTTCCATATTGGCTTCCACCTCAATATCCTCTTTGCTTTCCTTGATTATACACTTTTCCAACCATTGCAATGTTTTATCCACCATAGCAACTCTGCATTTAAATCATTTAATGAAATTAAAAGGTTCCCCCACCTCCTCACCTTCAACTGTCACTAGGAATACCTTTTAGCACATCCACATAACTTCTTCTACCACCAACGTCACTAGCTGTTCATGGAAATTTTTCACCCAATTCAGTGGAATTTTTTACTTCTTTGATTGAAATCAATCCATTCTTCTTCCAGAAGGCATTATGCGGATCAAATCTGATGATACTCACCTTTAATCTATGGTCAAATAGCCAAATCCTATTTAATTTTCCTTTCAATTTCCTTACTTCATCAACTGATCTAATTCTAACAAAACCAAAGTTTTTACCTCTTTTTTATTTCTTTTCGAAATAAAAAGGTCAAAATTTCTATAATGATTCTTACAAATTGTTCTTAACCACTTCTAATTGTTTCTCTGTGGAAGATTGTACACAAAAACAATAGTTAAATCCACTTGTTTCCTTTTGCCTATACGCCTCCTTACATCGCTTATATGTTTCTTTACTCCTAAATTCCATTTATTTTATAATCAGATAGGGTTTTGTGGTAGTTATGAAGCCCACACATGTAGCAAGACAATTTGATATGGCAATCCCTACTGCATGGTGGCAAAAAGTCTCTAAAAACAAAATAAAAATGTGATTCTATGTATTAACAAGCATGCGTGGAATATAGATTTTATTATCATAAGAATTATGATTGCAAAGGGTTTATGGTGGCTGAAAGAATTTTGTTAATGACAACACCATAGACAAATATGATGAATGTGTGTTTAAGCCTATTGACATATAAAACAAACCAATGGTCCTAGATGTTAGCATCTTTCATGTTCCGTAAGCACTATTTCCTCTTAAACAAGTACACCTTGCCTCATACTAAAGGTTGTTCCACCACTCGAAAATAATTCCCTCGTAACATCTACCAAACATGAACTTGCAATTCAGTCTTGGCACTATTTATATGTATATTAGCTATAGATGTTTGATACGTTGTTAAGTTATAGTTTTTGAAGGCTATTAATCTACTTTAGCTATTGCCAATTAGAAACTCGATAAAGTTGTAATTATATATGTATAAATGGTTAATGTTTTGTCACACTCTTTTATCTATTTCCATTTTGTAAGATTTGCTGCTAGATTGGTTTTTATTTCTGTGTAGTAAACCTTTTGAATATCTAGTAGAGCCATTGCTTATTTTACCTTTCGAAAAAAAGATTGTTGTGTAGAATTTGAATCTCTAGTGGTAATGCTTGAGGTCCTAGAAGTTATATCAGAGCCAAGGTCACTAGTTCAATTCCCAACGGGAGCAATTGCTGAAAGAAAGATTGTTGGCTAAGATGTCAATAACAATTGTCCGATGATAGAGGCTTAGGGTGATGCCCAAGTCATAGTCGAACGTCGTGGGTGCTTGTGTTGAGTACACTATGAGGCTAGGGTATGTGTCTTCTTTATCACCAATTGGTTTTAGGCGAAGTGGTAGTGCTTTAGGTCTTGTAAGTTAATGTTGACTCCATATGTTTTTTATGATAACAAAACGTTCCTCATTCATTAATGTCTAATTATATTATTGAAATATGTAGGTCAAAGTTTAAATCTCTCAATAAAATTGTTGCTCGAAAGCAAGTCAAGAAGCTTGCTATGTTACAAGAATGGTTAATCAATTAAAGAGGCCAAACGAAAAGAACTTAATGAAGACAAATGATGTTAACTAGTTAACATGGAGCCTTAATCAGTTAAGGCTATTTAGGGTGCTACATCAAAGGAAGGAAGAAAAACCTTAATCAGTTAGCACAAGGCATAACTGATTAAGAATACACTGGGAACAAAACATAAGCTTTTTAATCAATTAACCAAAGGAGTTAATTGGTTAAAAGTCAAGCTTAAAGTATCAAGAAGTGCCAAGTCCAAATTCAAAATGTTGATGATCATCCTAAGGTGCCAAACCAAGAGATTCAAAGTTGAAGAATTCTTAATCAGTTGGAGCCTATTTTAATCAGTTAAAGTTAAGGGAAGATAAGCCTCAATCAATTAAAGGAAGATAAGCCTCAATCAGTCAAAGAAAGGTCTAACCAATTAAAAGAAAATTACTAGTTGAAGAAGTATGAAAATAAAATATTTTTAATCGGTGAAAGCCACCTTTAAATGGTTAACATAGTGAAGCTGACTGCTAGAAAAAATGCTTTAATCGATTAAAGCTTATCTTTAACCGGTTAATAAGACATTGTAAACAAATTTAAAAAAAGCTGTTAGAAGACAAAATAACGGTGATTTTTGCTCTAAAAATGTTTCTAACTGCTAGAAACTGTCCTCCAAGTATAAATAGAGGTTTTAACAGTCATTAGTCACAAAAAGAAGCTATCCAAAGTGATCTTGAGCCTAAAAGATCAAGAAAACCTTCTCTCTACACTTGTATTTCACTCTTATCCTTTGTAAAAGTGTTTGAGCTTGAACTTTGCATATCTTAGATTAACTAAGTGATTAATTATACTCTATCTTCTCTTCATTCTTTGTTTACTTAAAGTGTGAGAGACATTTTAAGGGGTAGACTAAGCTTGGAAAAGCTTGTGAGGGTTTGATCTTAAGTTAGAAGCTCAATTCCTAAAAAGCTTGGTGGAAGCTGTTATGTCACGACCCAATTTTCCGAGCAATGACCAGCACATGAGCTCAATGAGCATAGCTCACTAAACCCAAGCAAGCCTATCCATTTACCTTTGCTTAATAAATTTATCATATCATGCATACACACACACCTTTTCCCGGGTGTGAACATAGCTAAAACACAATGGCATTATCGATAATAATATACATGCACTATACCAGTCATGTATTTAGCAATTTACATTGCATACACATATTCACATTGTTAGATTGTATTCATAATACAAAAGGACCCATGACTTCCAGCGGAGACATTTACAATAAAAGGGATTACTATCGAATGCCAGACACATACCCAGGAGATGCACTACAAGGACTCCTCGATCTAGGGTCCAACAGTCACCTGATCTGAAAACATGAATTTTTATAAAACGTGAGTACAATACTCAATGAGTGAACAAGATGGGAACAAGCATACCATAAGGAATGTTTATCGAAATCATGATGCATTCGTTTTCTCAAAACCATGCAATTGTTTTAGCTCCTTTAAACCCCTCATGTAAACCCCACATGAGTAAATCACTTCACAAAAATCCATGCTCAACTATGGTACCAAAAAAATGGGAAATATGGCAAAAACCCACAAGTTAGCAAAATGGACAGAAAGTTTCTCACTATAGCGAACTTCATTCTCGCTGCAGCGAGAACCAGAACATCAAGGAAAAAGTCTCTTTTTTCCCTTAAAACAAGTCATCCTGCTAAAATAACAATAGCAACATGTAACACATGTAAACTTCCAAATTTCAACAAAACAAATGCTTACATATTTGCATTTACAACCATATACCCATCATCAACATGCACACCATCCCATCATCATCATCATGCACATCATCCCATCATCATCATCTCATATGCAACGGCTTATGCGCATATAGCCGGGTCAGCAACGGCTTATGTGCACTCCCACTAACACATAGCCAGGTCAACAACGGCTTATGTGCACTCCTACTCGCACATAGCCGGGTCAGCAACGGCTTATGTGCACTCCCACTCACACATAGCCAGGTCAACAACGGCTTATGTGCATTCCTACTCGCACATAGCCGGGTCAGCAACGGCTTATGTGCACTCCCACTCGCACATAGTCGGGTCAGCAACGGCTTATGTGCACTCCCACTCGCACATAGTTGAGTCAGCAACAGCTTATGTGCACTCCCACTCGCACATAGCCGGGTCAGCAATGGCTTATGTGCACCCCCACTCGCACATAGTCGGGTCAGCAACGGCTTATGTGCACTCCCACTCACACATAGTCGGGTTAGCAACGGCTTATGTGCACTCCCACTCGCACATAGCCGGGTCCAAATCAACATACAAATAAGCATCCAATGCATATCATGCATTTTATCAATCTTGCTAAGCTAACAAAATCAACATAAAACTCATGAAAATTCTCAAAGTACAATGTGTCAAATTTCACATATATGTCAACCATATATTACATTTGTGAGCTTTCATTTCATAAATCTAGATATGCATAATTACATAGACAAACATCAATATCATCATAATCACTCCCGGCTCATGTACATCCCCCCACATCGTGCACATAGCTGGCACCATCATGTGCATCCCCCCACATCGTGCACAATCAGTGCTATAGTGTACATCCCCCCCACATCGTGCACACGGGCACTATTATCATCTATCTCTCATGCCACCACCATCACCGGCATGTGCATTCTCCACCTCGTGCACACACACGGTTACAGTCATTATATACAATATCATTCATCATGCCCAACACACATATATATATATATATATATATATATATATATCATCACAATACAATAGTGCATGAATCCATAGCAATCAAATATTACAACATAAAACCATTTTTCAAAAGCTTGTTCCCAAGGCACTTGTTTTCATGAAAAACTTGATAATTCATTCAAATGGGTGGCAGTTACATTATATTTCCCAAAACAAGTTTTGAAGGTAGTCCACTCACCGGTATTAGGAGTAGAAATACTCATATTTTCAGTCAACAGGTACAGTCCTTTACCCGTATCCAATGGCTCACCACCTAGCCATAATCCATGACACATATTCCAATTAAATTGTGTCGAATAGTTATAAGCTATTTGAGGCTCGATATATATATGATATGAAATGAAAAATGCACGGGTAGCCATCTAGACCCGGTATTGGCCTAAGTCGATTTTTCTTCCGATAAATTGGCCAATGCGTCCAATTTCACTCCAAATTAATCCATTTCTCCTTTAATACCTTAATTTACCACATACCATTTAAATAAAGCCAAATTCAGCATTAGAACCCTCACAGTTCCTAATAGAAAATTTTGGTCATTTGGTGCACTAGCACCGAAAATTTTTCTACATAATCGTTTCACCTTAATTCATCATTTTCCAAGCCATTTTCCTTGAAATAAAAACAATCGCCCATTGATATTCAGCCCTCATGGTTCGACCAACAAGGAACCCTAGAGAAATTGAATATTTCTTTTGTGTTTTTGTTCATAACCATGCTTAACTATCCCTAAACACTAACATAGTCTAAAATCAAATTATTCCAACAACAATTCCTCTTCCATACCCATTTTTCAAAATTGAATTCATCATGATAACTCAATATTCAACCATGAAAATCAAAAACAAAAGCATGGATAAGCTAGGTATCAAGGAGAATTAAAGAAATTCTAACTTACCTAACTTGTTTCCTTGATTTCTTCACTTTTTCTTTGAATTTCCACCTAGGTTTTCTTGTTTTTCCCTTTGTTCTTCCTTTGTTCTTGTTGCTGCTTGCCTAGGCAGAATATGGTGAGAGAATTGGGGATTTAATGGGCTGATTTCTATAGAAAATAATAAAATAATCAAGCATGCCACGTGTCACATGCTTATTGACCAAAATTTTTTAACTTTTTTAACTTTTTCTTCTTAATTTTCCACCACAAATATTCTGGTACTTATCCAATCCTACCACAATTAAAATCCCTTGGTCTTGACAAGTGCTAGGGCGAAAAATTTACCGATTTACCCCCGAGGGGAAAAATTACGATTTTGCCCCTATACTCCTAAATGTACCGAAATCACATTATTTCTACTTTTCAACCTCAAATAACACTAATATTGATCAATGTTAACCAAATGGGGCAAAAATTGTTTTATAAAAATTTTCGTTTAGTCCTCTAGTGGCAAAATTACCATTTTGCCCTTGTCCTCCAAAAATACCTAGAATCACAAATTTTCATTGCTAAACATCATTTTATACTCCAATAATCATAATTATATCTCATATAATTATTCTTGGTCAAATGTGATCAAATCTTGGCTAGAAATCTCCATTTAATCATCAAATGGTAAAATGACCGTTTTATCCCTAATCGGTCAATTTTCCTGATGGACTCTAAACTGGACCTTGAACTCTGAATCACTATTCTAAGCCATTTTGTGGGTTTCAAAATTTTCTAATTCCTCTTAGAATTTCTATTTGAACTAGTTCAAGGCTCGATTTAACTTAGTTGTATCATTCAGTACAATACCGTCTTTTAATCGAGCTTGATAGGGTCTCACATGTTAATTCCACCAGTTTAGTGAAGTTGGGTTGAAATTCCTTGATTGGGAGATCAAGGTAGTGGATGTAGGTCAAGGAGACTAGACAACTATAAATACTTGTATTTTGTCCACTTTTCTTTACCCTATATTTTCTTGGTGTCTTTTAGGCTTAACAAGTTTTAAACTTTCAATTCCAAAATCACTTAAAAGTTTTTCAAACTTAAGAGTTTCCTTTAGAATTTTTTTTGGTGCCTTTAACCCTCCCTCTAGCACTCTATTGGGACTAACAAGTGATATCAAATCTTAACCCTTGATTTTTGGGCTTCACATCCTAAGGGGAAGATCTAATGGTTGCCCAAAATTCTAATGTTGTTGACGGTTAATCCAAAAATAGGCCTCATCTATTTGATGAAACTAATTATCAATATTGGAGCATTAGGATATCCATTTATATTAAAGCTATTGACTATGAGATATGAGATGTCATTACCAAAGGTCCTTTCATCCCCATGAAGACAAATCAGATAACTTGTGAGCAAACTCCCAAAAGTAGAGATGAGTGGACTAAAGTTGAAATGAGGAAAGTGTAAATAAACTTCAAAGCCATTAACACTCTTCATTATGCATTGAGCTTTATTGACTTTAACAAAATCTTTGCATGCATCACCGCCAAGGAAATTTATGAGAAGTTAAGAGTCATATATGTATGGACTTCATAAGTTAAGGAGTCCAAGATCACGCTTCTCACTCATAATTATAAAATGTTAAAGATAGAACTTGGAGAAGACATCACCAGCATGTATGATTGGTTTAGAAACATATCCAACAAGCTTAAGCAACTTGGAAAGGTCATCCTAGAAAACGAATTGGTAAAAAAGCCATTTAAAAGCTTACCAAAAACTTGAAAGCTAAAAGTGACTGTAATTCAAGAAGCTAGAGATCTTAGTGTGATCACCTTAGATGAGATATGTGGCTCACTCCTCACATATGAGCAAAAGATGAAGGAAAAAGAAAGGAATGAAAGAAACTAAGGAAGAAATAGAAGTAAAAGCCAATTTTTGCTTGATGGCTAAAAATGAAGAACTTGAGTTAATTTCTAATTTATCTATTATTTCTTATGATGAATTTCAAGATGACTATGATTGTTTATATGTTGAATTTGAGAAGTTAGTTTTAAAGTATAAGGTTTCAAAAAAGAAAGTTTTATCTTATGATGATGAATTAGAAAAGACTGAATGTGATTTCAAATATGTTTTTGATTAGAGAAATGCTTTTCAAATTGAGTTAGAGTGTGAGACCTTGACCTTTATAGGCTCATAGTTAGTAATAGAAGCGATATCCTGATCAGGGGTAATTTCGTCATTTCCTTAGTAAGCCCATAAAAGTAAAATTTTTAAACAATATTATGGACTAAGTAGGCCTAAGGCATAAATGAATGATGAAGATATGAGTAAAATGACAAGGAAATAAAAATTTTGATGATTTTCATGATAAGGGCAAAATGGTCATTTTTCACCTCGGGTTAGAATTTTTAAGTTTTCATGAACCCGAGCATTTCTAGACCATTATGGACCTTGTCCCAATTTCAAAGGAGTAAAAAGATTGCATAAAGGATTGGAAGAGAATAAGCTAATTTGTGGAGGGGCATTTTGGTAATTTAAGTGGAGTGGATAAACATGGGCTATAAATATCTCTTCCTTCCAACAACTTCTACATTCTCCAGCAGTTTCTTCTCCTTCTTCTTCTTCCATCTCACGTTGCTTCCATCCTTCATGGAAGCTTGATATGAAACTTTCATAACTTTCTCTTTCTAGCTTTAATTTTCATACCTTTGTGCCCTTTTGACTAGAACCCTTGTGCTTTTTCACTTTCTCACTTTAAAACCTTTGAAAAATCCCACTTCCATACTTTCTCTCACTAGCTCGGTGTTTAGAGAGAGAAAGAGAAAGAAAGCCCCTATAATAGCTTGGGAATTGTTGGAAAGAATTTCAAAGTTACAAAGCTATTAAGGTGAGTAGTAAACTAAAGTTGATTTTTAGTGTTGAGAATGATTAGTGTTTAGATTTGGGGGTGAATTGGTAGTTGGGGTTGTTCATTCATTTTAGAGTGATAAGGGTAGTGAGAATAGATAGCCATTTAAATGGCCATTGAAGCTAGCTAAGAAAAAGCTTTTAGAATTCATAAGCATGTGAATTGACTTAATGGTGATGCCAATGTGATGATAGGTTTTAACGAAGCCCCATCACCCCATTTGGACAATTAGAGAAGTAAAGTCGACTAAAGGTTCAACAAGATACCGGTGAGTGAACTGCATTTCAAAACTAGTTTTGGGAATATGAATGTAGCTAAACAAACAATTGAATGATTTATCCAACTTTTTCTTAAAACAAGTGCCTTGGGAACAAGCCTTTGATAAATTGATTTTATGTTATGGCATGCAGTTGTTATGGATTCATGCACTATTACATTATGTTGGTATATATATAAATATATATATGTTGGGCATGATGGTTGATATTGTGTGATGATTATAACCGTGTGTGTGCACGATGTGGGAGGATGCACATGTCGATAATGGTGGTGGTGAGGGACATGGATGATGATGATAGTGCCCGTGTGCACGATGTGGGGGGATGTACACGATGGCACTGATTGTGCATGATGCGGGGGGATGCACATGATGATTCCGGCTATGTGCACGATGTAAGGGGATGCACATGACCTAGATGTGATGATAGCGGTATTGGTATTTATCCATGTATGTATATGTATATAGGTTAAGAGAATGAAAACTCATGTATATGGTTTATGGTTGAAATGCATATGAATTTGGCATGTGGAACTTTGGAAACCTTTATGTGTTTTATGTTGATTTTGTCATTTCAGCAAGATGGCTTTTTCTTGAAAGGAAGGAAACTTTTTCTCACTGCTCTGTTTCTCGCTGTCGCAAGAAACTCTCAAGTTAGAGGGGTAAGGCTGGCCGAAAATCTCGCTACAGCGAGAACGTTATTGTAGCTTCTCGCCGTAGTGAGAAACTTTATGTTTTGTGACCAAAATTTCGCTGCAGCGAGATTGAATCTCATTGCGGCGAAAATTTTCTCGTTGTAGTGAAAAACATTCTGTTTTGCTCTTCATTTGGTTCGGTTGCCACCCTATTTTCCATTTCTTTGATACCATAGTTGAGCATGGACTTCCAACATTAAGGAATAAATGAATTAAGTTTAAAATGAAGAGGTTTGGTGAGAAACCCTTAGCCAGTTAAGAAACCCTTGGCTAGTTGATAATTTATTTGACCTGATTCGCATGAATGCTATTAAAGTTTTCACTTTCCAAATTCTTTGTTGAGCATGGACCCTTTTCATAAAGTGATATACTCATGTGGGTTTTACATGAGGGGTTTTAATAAGAACTAAAATAAATTGCATTGTTTTGAAAAATGAATGCATCATGATTTCGTAAAAAATATTCCTTAATGTTTGCTTGTTCCCTTCTTGTTCACTTACCGGGTTTATACTCACCGTTTTCAACTTCATGTTTTCAGATCAAGAGGTAGCCGGTAACTAGGTCAAGGTGCCATTGTAGATTCGTTTTCTTGGTAGGTATCTCGTTATTCAGTAGTCGTACATCACTCGGGTCTCTCCGTTGGAAATCGAGTCTTCTTTTTGAGATGTATAGACAAACTTGATGTAAATTATTAAGATACATGTTGTAGACAATGTACACTTGATTGGTTTGCCACTATGAGATGGCAATGTTTAATATAATTTTGATTCAAGGTTATACAATGTTACTTAGCAACTTTTAATGGAATGGTGAAAATGTTATATTAATAGGCTTGCTTGGGCTTAGTGGACTACGTCTATTGGGCCCATGTGCCAGTCATGGCTTAAAATTTGGGTTGTGACATAGAGCATTCTAAAACAAATTTTGAATCTTTAAGGTTGGAATTAGAGAGAAAAATACAACCTTGCAAAAAGTGTTGGATGAGAATGTTGCTCTCAAAGCTTCAATAAAAGAAAGATAAAAATTGATATTGAACAAAGAAGAAAAAACAAAAAGAAATGTTATTTTTAAAAGAAAAAATGATGTATTTTCATTCCATTGTGTATGCTTGTGGCAAAAACAATCATCTCTCTTATGATTGTTATTATAAGAGATGGTTTGGATGCCTAAAGGTTCTTATGTGCTTATTAACACCAAAAAACCCATCAAAGTATGCATACCTTCAATAAAGAAATAAAAAATTATTTTGTAGGTTGAGTAAGAGCAAAAGGAACAATATTTGAAAGCTCAACTAAAGGAGATGTAGCCTCGCTACTTGGATAGTGGCTGCTCAAGGCACATAACCGGAAATGAAAAATTGTTTATCGAGGTTGATTGAAAGAAAAGTAGTAGTGGCCGTTTTGGTTATAACTCCAAAGGTATCATCCAAGGAATTAAAACCATTGGTAACACTTCGCAAACTCAAATCAAGCATGCTTTATTTGTTAAAGGTCTCAAGAATAACTTATTAATCATTAGTCAACTTCGTGGTAGAGGATTTAGAGTTTGCTTGGATTCTCATGTATGCCATGTGATTGACATTGACACTAACAAAGTTGTATTCATTGGTAAAAGATTTGAAATTGTTTAAGTGATGTCTCTTGATGAAATTAATTGTCAAGCCCAGCTCTACAATATGTTTATTATGTCATTTTTACATAAGAATGCATGTTTGCTTACTTGGGTACCTCGAAAATCGTTAAAGGACGACAATGTACCAAATGGTACAATTAAGTTGAATTAAACCTCGAACTAGTCCAAATAGAGATTTTAAGATGAAATTGAGAATTGTAAAACCCTAGAATGACTTAAAATGGTGATTCGAAGTTCGAGGACCGATTTGGAGTCAAATTGGAATTTTCATGACCTAAGGGCAAAATGGTCATTTTGCCACCCGAGGTTAAAAATTGGAATGTTGGAAGAAGTTTTTGATCAAGATTGACTATTTAGAACATAATTTGAGTTTGAAAAGTGAAGAATTTTAATTCAGGCATTTTTCTGAGGACAAGGGCAAAATAGTCATTTTGCCACCCCAGGGGCAAAATTATAATTTTACACCACCCAACACTTGTTCGGCACATAGATTTTACCCATTATTATCATGGATAATTGAAGGATTTTATGTGGTGCAGAAAGAAAGCTTAATAATTAAGAATTTAAAAATACACCAATGGTAAGGTGACAAGTGTCAAGCTTTTATTTCTTTATTATTTTCCTTTTAAATTAGCACAAAACCAGCCCATTTCTCTTCATTATGGCTGGCCAAAGTAAGAAAAAAGGAAGAAAAGAAAGAACAAAAACCCTAGAGTGAAAATTCAAGAGAAAATTAGTGGATTTCAAGTAATCAAGCAATCAAAGGTAAAATTTCTTGATTTTGACTTGTGATCTACCTTTCCCATACATTCTTTTGCATTTTCCATGGTTGAATCACATGATTTCATTATGGGTCTCTTGCTGGCCGAACACTTAGAGAGAGATTTTGATGATTGTTTTGGTTAGATTTTAAGATATTCTAGTGTTTTTAGTTGATTGGTGTGTGTAGCATGAAAAGCCAACAAGAAAAATTCATTTTCTCCCATCACCCATCATTGGCCGAATTCTCCATGTGGAATATTGATGATGATTTTGATTTTATTTCAAGTGATTTGGTTAGGAATTAGTGATTTACGGTGAGAAAATCAAGTAGGAAAAATCATAGTATTGATGCACCCACCATGGCCGAAATTCCCAAGAGAAAATGTGAAGATGATTTTGCTAAATTTTATGCTATTTGACTTGTGTTTGATGGTTTGGAGAATTGGAAGAAAAATGGAGTTAATTGGAGTTGAATTGGACATATTGGTCAATTAATCGAGTAATAGATTAAATTAGGCCAATGCTGTTTTATTTAGGTACACAATTGAATTTGTGTAGAACATCATATTTAGATGGTTACCCGAACGTTTCACATCCCATTTCATGCATTAGTAAAGAGCCTAAAATAAATTTATAATGGTATGACACAGTATATTGAATTACGTGTCGTGTATTGTATTTAGGTGGTGAGCCCTCTAACAAGGGTAAAGACGTGTCAGAGGACTGAGAATAGGAGTATTTCAAACTCCTGATACAATGAGTAACCTTATCATCATCTTGATTATTTGAAGTGAATTTTAATTCGTTTTTGTGATTTTATGGAAAATGAGTTTAAATGGCAAATCTTTATGTTTTATAAGCAAAATGTGATTAAATGAAATGATTTTATAAAATTGTCTTTAAATTGAAAGATGGTTTTGAAAATGGAGTAATTGGAGACTAATTGCTATGTTATAAATCATGGTTTGAATTGAATGGTTGATGATAATATTGGCATGAATGGTTGAATTGGTAAATGTGCTGAAAAGGTATGAACTGTTGATTTGCCTTGAGAGGCTGTAAAATAAAATAATTGCCATGTCATGCTATTGCAAATTTTATTGTATGGTGGGTTTAGCTTGCTACAGTGGGCGGGTTCCGTGGATTAGCCTATTAGAGGGGCACGGTAAGCCCGTTATATTCTTACCTCGGTTGGAGAGGCATGTAGGGTAATTCTCAAGGTATAACTTTAGAGTTCACTTCAGACCAAACCACCACGTGAGGGTGAACTCAGCCAACGCCAAGGAACGACTATGTTTTCAAAATAAAAACATGATTTATGCGTACATGAGTTTTTAACAGCCTTGGCAGACTCGGTTGGGATAGCCCCAGGCCAAGGTATCCCTGATAACTAAGTATGAGAATGATTTTGGCACGAGCCAAGCTTTTCAGGAAATCATAAGCCTTATTGTTTATTTGAGTGAAATGAATTTATTTTATCTTATTAAAATGAGTTCGAAATGCTGTGAATCATTTTTATGCTAATCTATTTTATCTGTCTCCATTTACTCAGCTTTAGATACTTTAGATGATATTTGTTTACTCACTAGGATTATATAATCTCACTACCCTCTTTCCACCCATTTCAGGCTCAAGATAGTCGGTAGATAGCTCACTTTTTTAAGGGCTATAGTTGGACTTGCATCCTCAAAAATTGTAGGTTTACCACTTTTCATACTTTTAGTCGTTCATGGGCCCATGTGTCACTGTAAATTAAATTTTATACTTTGGTTATCTATATTACAGTATTTATGAATATATTTAGCTTTTACACTACAAAAATTATTTACCGGTAGCTCTATAAATATTGTTTTATAAGAAAATAGAATATTTTATTGAATATTTTTATTATATTCAAATAGTCATAATTTCATTTTAAATGAAGGTATTAGATGTCTAAACTTATTTTTGATTATGAATTATGTGTTTTATACTTGCATACTACATTTTTAGTTGGTTTCGAAATTTTCGAAAAAAAAATGATCAAAATGCCCCTGTGAGACAGAAATCATTTTTTTTATTGATTTAAGTTGGAAATAGCTTAAAATCTTTTAGAACACGATATTTGGCAATGGTTACTCATATGGGAAATGAGAAACTGATATTAAAACCTTACGGAGTTCTGATTGACATTTCGGGTAATAAGTGTCGATCGGGACACCGCGAAAGTTGTCACGGGCTCGAGGGGAGTACCGGGTCGTGACATTAATATTTAAAATGAGTCTTATTTCGTGGCTAATGATGTTTTTGATAGTTGGTTGTCGCATAGAAGACTTGGACAAGGTAGCATACACACATTTTCAAAGCTTTTAAGAAAATATTTGGTTATAAACCTTTCAAAGTTCTCCTTTTAAAATGGTAAAATTTGTTATGCATGGTAATTTGGAAAACAAGTGAAAAGTTCTTTTTAAATTAAAGAAACTTATTTCAAGTTCTAGACCGCTTGAATTATTGCACATTGACTTGTTTGGACCTATTGATGTTATTAGTATGAGGGCAAGTCATATGGTTTTGTTATTATTAATGATTACTCTAACTATACTTGGTTTTATTTCCTTGCTCACAAAGATGATGCAATGCATGCTTTTGTTAAACATTGTAAAAAAGTGAAAAATGAAAAAAGGTTTTTGATTGTTAGCATTAAAGGTTACCATGGTGGTGAATTTGAAATTTGTGATTTTTAAATGTTTTGCAATGAAAATGATTTTAATAACAATTTTTCAGCTCCTAGAACTCCACAGCATAATGGAGTTGTAGAGAGAAAAAATAGGTATTTGAAGGAAATGGCAACAACAATGCCTTGTGAAAACTATTTGTCAAAATACTTTGGGTTGATGTTGTAAATACAGCTTCTTATATTTTAAAAAGAGTTTCCATAAGCCTATGATTTCAAAAACTCCTAATGAGCCTTACAAAGGAAGAAAACCAAACATTTCACACTTAAGATGTTTTGGATGCAAATGATTTATTTTAAATAATGGAAAACACTTTAAGAAAATTTGATGTTGAGAATGGTGAACCTATTTTCTTAGGTTATGGACCAAATTATAAAGTTTATAGAGTGTTTAAGAAAAGTTTTTTAGTTATGGAAGAGTTTATTCATGTTTTTTTTTTATGAGGCTAATGCTACACTAAGAAAGGTAGCGCTTGATAATGATGAGGTAAATGAAATTGAGAAGAGAATGTAAAGAATGAGCTTGAAGAACAAATAAGATGATGGGGACAGCTCTAAGGAGAAAAATGAAGACGAATCACCATTAGAGAACTTGCAAAGAATTGAAAATTAGCATAATGATCTTCCTAAAAGCTGAAAATTTGTAAAAGATCACCCTCAAGGGCAATCATTGGAGATCCATTTGATGGTGTTAAAACAAGAAGACAACTAAGGGAAGCTTGTGAATTTGTGGCATTCATTTCATGTCACGACCCGGAACCTCCCTCGAGCCCATGACAACCGCCGCAACGTCTCGATTGACACTCATTGCCCAGAATGCCAATCGGAACCCCGCAAGACTTACATATCAGCTTCTTGCCTTTTCTGTGAGCAATCGTTTTTAAACATTCCGTTTTAAACAATTACCAGTCGTTTTCGGCTAAAGTAAATCAAAAGACAAAATTATTTTAAAAGGATTTATAGACAAATATTACTATTCAAAATATTGATTAAAATATAGCATTTTTATATAAAACAATATTTATAGAAACACGTGTAAAAATCTTTTGTAATGTGGAAGCAAAATAAATTCATACATACAATAATTTACAAAGTTATAATGTACAATAATAATTACAATGACAAGTGGCCCGTAAATACACCAAGTGTTGGTGATAGTAACCTACTATCTGTGAGACAGAGGGGTCAACTGAAATCCTCGACAAAATTAGTATCTACAAGATACCACAGGCCTGAAATATTTGAAAAGGAGGTGGGTGAGATTTCACAATCTCAATGAGTAAACAGACATTATCATAAATATCTAAAGGCGAGTAACATGGAGGCAAGTTTAAACAACAAATTACAAACCATTTCATAAGGTTTTCAATTTATTTCTTAAACCATAAAATATTTGTAATTTACCAAAACAATTGTTAAGGCTTTTGACTTTTATTAAAAACAAGGCTCAAGCCAAAACTAATCCTCGCGGATACCTTGGCCGAGGCATCTAACCGAGTCTGCCAAGATTGTTAAGATATTTACATGTGAAACACATTTTTATTTTTAAAACAAGCCGTTCCTTGGCGTTGGTTGAGTTACACATTCACGTAAGGGTTTGACGTGAAGTGAGCTCTAATACTACCCCGAGAGTTACCCTCATCGCCTCTACTACTGGAGTAACTATATAACCGGGTTTACCGTGCCCCTCTAATAGGCAGTCCACGGAAACCTATCACTGCAGTGACTAAACCCACCAACTTTAATAAAATTTCGACAGTATAACGTGGCTTTTATTTATTTACCCAGTCTGCATAGTAAAACACAGCTTACATAAATTCCCAATGCGATTATAACATATAGCCACATATACTCATATATCATAAGCCATTCATAGGAAAATATATATTTCAAAATAATTGGCAGCCTCCAATTACTCAATTTCATAATTAACACAATATATTTTTATTTGTCACATTTATTTCTAAAACATCAAAAATCCAATTTTAATCTCATTTTCATTTCATAAAATCCATGAAGAGCATTTAAAAATAAACTCTAGATAATTTACAATAATAATAGGTTTACTCACCGTTTGTACAAATTAAATGCTTCCTAGGTGCCCCGATCACTGTTCATCGGGTACGACTTCCCTGTCTTTACTAGAAGGCTCTCCTCCTAGACACAGTGCAAAAATTACACAATTCACCACATTGATGTTAAATCACTATATAATTGACTTAAATCCTATACTAATGCATGGTATGAAATGCAATAGCCTAAAACGGCTTAAACGCGGTATTAACCTATTTTTGGCACTTTACCTGATAAGTTGCTAACGCACTCCATTTTAGCTCTAAATTGTCTCATTTTCTCTCCAACATTTCTAACCATTAAATATCAGCCAATAACCTTCTAAAATCACCAAAATCAGCTCACTTTCCTCCTTAAAAAATTCGGTCAAAAATGGGACATTTACTTGGTTAATTTTTCACTTTGTTTTTCTATCACATTTAACCATTTTTTATCATTTTCTCTTCATTTCTCTTAGAATAAAAATCAGTTCTTCATCATTGTACATCATTGAACTTTCAGCCAAGGGTGGGTATTGTGAAAATTTCATGCTTTCTTGCCAAATTTGATTTCTATACACATTTAACTAACTAAAACTATCAATTTAACTAAAAATCAAAACATAAAAATTTCAAATTCCTCCCCCTTGAATTTCGTCCAGCCCTTGATATCACTTTTTGATCTCTCTCCTCAAGCATGCTAAATGGAAACAAAGGCATAAGAAAGGTGGAAATCAAGCTAAAGTCGAAAAATCTTACCGTTAGACGCGTAAACGGTCGAAAAACGCGATTTCCCTTTTGAATTTTCTAGTTTTCCTTTGGTTTTTCTCTTTTCTTCCTTTCCTCTCTATTTTCTCTCTTGTCCTCTCCTTATGGCCGGCCATCACCTGATGTGGGGTTTAAATGGGCTGATTTTCCTTTAAAATAATATTAAACAATTAAAAATGCCATGTGTCACTTTTCCATTGGCCCTTTTTTAAAATTTCATCCTTTAAACTTCAATTTTTCACCACTTAACATACCATAGTTATTCATGCCAAAAATAAATAAATCTTATGATTTTGACAAGTTTTGAGTGGTGAAATTTACAATTTTGACCCCGAGATTACAAAATTACCGTTTTACCTTTATGTTTCAAAAATTACCGGAATTGAAAATTTTCACTTCCTATCATTAAATTATACTCCAAATAGTTAATCTTGGTCAAAAATTTCACTCCATGATCAAATTATTATCTTAGGTGGCAAAATGACGATTTTACCCCTGAACATCAAAATTTTAAATTTTTCTCCAAATGAACCCTCGAACTCCGAACAATCATTTTTAGTCATTCCTAGACTGTAAAATATTAAATTTCATCCTACGATTCCTATTTGAACTAGTTTGAGGTTAAATCAACTCAAGTGTACCGTTAAGTACAATACCGGGTTTCGTCTATTCTTAGGAACTTTCCTAACGTAATAACATGCTACTTAGTGCATGTATGTCATGACATGTGTTATAGGGTCAGGTTTTACATTTCACAAGTAGAACTCAAGAACTTTGAGGAAGCTGAAAGGAAAAGAGTTGGATGATTGCAATGCAAGAAGAACCATGGCACTTTGAAAGGAACAAGGTTTCGACCTTAGTTCCAAGACCAACCAACCATCTTATCATTGGTACCATGTGGACATTTAGGAACAAATTGGATGAGTTGGATAATGTGGTAAGGAACAAAGGAAGGTTAGTTACTCAAGGTGAGAATTAAGAGGAAGGTATTGATTATGATGAATTTTTTGCTCTTGTAGCTAGATTAGAAGCAAATAGACTCTTGCTTGCATATTCATGTTATATGAATTTCAAATTCTTCCAAATGGATGTTAAAAATGCATTTCTAAATGGTCTTATTCAAGAAAAAGTATATTTGTAACAACACCTAGTTTTTGAACATTTTGAAACAATTGATCTTGTTTATAAATTCCATAAAGCATTATATGGATTGAAGCAAGGGCTTAAAGGTTGGTATGTAAGGCTTTCAAAATTTTTGATTGAAAAAGGATTTTCTAAGGGAAGTGTAGATACTACATTGTTTATTAAGGAAAACAAAAATGATTTACCTATTCTTCAAATATATGTTGATGATATAGTTTTTGTAACACCCCCAATTTTTTGTATGAATTGTTTAATGTGAGCCAAGCCAATTGGTTGGCTAAATTGAAATTTTGGGCATATATGTTTAATAGTTTAAGGGTATACCTATGTCTATAGAGTAGTGAATATGATATACGAGCATGTGAAGGTTCAAAATAATGTTGTGCATATGCTTGGCACATGAATGGTATAGTGCATTGTTTGGCAATTTGATAAATGTGATGTTTAATGTAAACTATGCTAAGTTTTGATTTGTATACTACATGACATAAAGCCGAATGATGATTTGAATCTGTGTGATGAGTACATGCTTGGGTATTGAGCATTCTTGATGAGTTGAGATGGGGATGATAATTGTGGTACTTAGACCACAAATCTTAGAGCTTGAATATAGTGAACTATATGGTTTGAAGTCCAAGTGAGATTTGACATTTGATGATATATTTGGATGTTTATATATAAGATTTCGTGATACATAAATGATTTGAAGTGTTTTGGTTGAAGGGAAGTAAATTAGAGGCATTA
Organism: Theobroma cacao; assembly: GCF_053813885.1. Classification (NCBI taxonomy): domain Eukaryota; kingdom Viridiplantae; phylum Streptophyta; class Magnoliopsida; order Malvales; family Malvaceae; genus Theobroma; species Theobroma cacao. The sequence goes on from NC_142647.1 coordinate 16,133,836, forward strand.
GGAATGAATTTGGAGGCTTGAAAAAGTGGAAATATGCATTCTAGGCATGATCTATAGATAGATGTAGAACATCTATCGATAGATACAAAGATAAAAGGCTTGGGGAAACAAAATGGATGAACATATATTGATAGATGATCGTCCAAGAACTTTGCAAAGCAAAGAAGCCCGAAAACTATTGATAGATTTATGAATCATTCAAGAAATGGCCAAACGGAGAGGAATAGAAATAGGGTTAGGGCACAATCTATCAATAGATTCGAGGAATCTATTGATAGATGAAGGTCAACAGTAACATAATTTAGTGGCATCTATCGATAGATTAGTCTGGAAACGTAAAAATACAGAAGGAATTTTTAGGCCATTTAAGACATTTTCACCCAAAACTCTTTTTTTCTCTCTAGAACTCAAAACCTGAACTTGCTAACTGATTTTTGGAGCTGTTTGGAGTATATTGGAGGTTGGGAAACTCTTTTAGAGGTAAGATTAAGCATTTTTACTAATTGATTTTTAGTTTAATCGGGTAATGACTTAGAATTAATTTTGTCTAGTTTTGGTGTGAGTTTTCCCTTGAGGTTGCTGGGGATTTGGAACTAGGAATTGAGCAGTCTAGCTTCTAAGATAAGGATTTAGCTCATTTGTTGAAGGATTGAGCTTATATATTAAAGTTGGTTATTTTTGAAACCTTAGCATTTTTTGAAAGCCAAGATTTAATTAATATTTTGATGTTCTGATGTGTCTAAAAGGGAAACGATGTTAAATCAACTTGTTGGTTAGCTAAAGGATGATTGGAGGCTGAGGATTGAAGCTTAGCTGGAAGTACCTCCAATTTGACACGGTGAGTGGGTTTAATTAAAAATGCATGTGGTGCATGATCCCTTGATAAAAGCGCTACCATGGTGTTAGGATAGAATGTGTGTATGTATATATGTATGCATATATATATATATATATATATGGTTGCCTAGATGTAAGTGCTTAGGCTACAGAACCCAAATTATGAATTGAATGTTTGTGTGCTGTGATGCAAACCACATGGGTGGCTTATATTGTGTGTGCCTAAACTAGTAGGTCTAGAGGTTATGGTGAATCCCTAGGAGTAGATCACCCTAGGCGAATGAAATGTTAAAAGGATTTAATCCAATGATGCCTTGGAGACCTAAAGGCATTTAGAACCCTAACCGAGCTTAAAGACAATGAATGATTTGACTATGAAAGATGATTTGTTGATTGTTTGAATACTTTCTAGTTGATTGATTAGTGTTATTTGAATAGCATAGATCATAACTTAAAGTTAGTTCATAATTATTTCATAATTACATTATGAGTAAAGATTAATTCCTTAAATTCATAATTTGAATGATTAATGTTTTGATAATCTTGTTTGCATAATAGTTGCTGAAATAAGATTTGCATATCATGTCATGCACATGCATCATTCAAAACCAACAACGATGTGCACTAAACTGAATTCTTGTTAAAAGATTTCTTGTATTTGATTTGGACAAAAAAATGTTTGTTTTTCAAGTTTACAAAGTTCAAGAATCGACTTTTGGTTTTTGAAGAATCAATTTTTCAAATACAAAATGGTTTTCGAAATGATTCAAGAATTTAAAGAATCGACCTTTCAAAACTCAAGAATTGATTCTTAAAAAGAATTGCAAAACTCCTCAAAAGTTAGGGAAAAAGGAATCGATTCTTTTCACCCAAGAATCGGCTCTTGCACTTTAAGTCAAAAACTATTTAAGTCTTTGAAACCACAATTTTCATTTTTAAAGCTCTTCAAAAGTTAAGATTTCTCAATCTTTTCTTTTTGAAGAAATTTTCTTTCTCCAAAAGTAAACATTTAAAAATCAAAAGATAGAAACTTTCTCATAAAGCTTTTCACTTTTAAACCAGCTTGAGTTTCAACTGACCTATTTACAAGTACAAGCCATCCAAGAGTAGAATCGGTTCTGTGCACAAAGAATCAACATCCCCTTTTCAAAACCACGATTCTTCACACCAAACCTTCAAGGTAGAATCAGTCATCAGAGTGAATGACTCCAAAAAGGTCAAGGGAAGAAAAATGAAAACCTCTAGCAACACCTTCCAAAACTATGAGGTCTGGGAAACCCGATCCTTTCAACATCAACTTTAGAAGCAGATAAGATAAGAAAAGAATATATTTGATGCAAACTACTCCAAAAGAAAGGTAATTCATAGAAGAATTATAGACTTAGAATGGTTTGAGAAAGAATTTACATTATCATATATTGAAAATCTAAGAAAAATGGGATGGTATGAATTTCTGTGTCTAAGAAGAGTAATCGATCAAAAATTAGTTCAAGTGTTTTTTTTTTAAATACAACCACTAAATATCAAGGAGATAATGATGAAGATATCAAAGACCACAATGATTCATTTGCTACGTTGGTTAATGGAAAGAGGATCATTATCACATGAACATTGTTGCAAACATTGTTAAAATTGAAACCCATCAAAAAAGATTCAATCATTGAGATAAATGAAGAAAACGAAATCTTAGATGATGAGCTAAGAGCTAAATTGTTGATTGGTTGAGTCATTTCAGCAAAGAATCCAAAAAGCACAACAAGACTCAGTACAAATGACAAAATTTTACATTTAATCATCATAGAAACACTAAGACCATTCAACCACAAAAGCAATATAGTGATAGCTGAAGTCATGTGGTTATGCATCATATCAAGAATTGTACTCCAATTGATCTAGCATTTTTCATTTACAAAGATATGGAATCAATAGTTAGAGGAAGAAATAGTCTACCCTATGGAATGGTCATCTCAAAGATTTCAAACCAGATGAAGGTTGATACCTCACTGGATAAGCTAGTAATGGCTAAGAAAGTCAACAATCTTGATCAAAGGGAAACCAAAAAAATCGATTTTGAATATGATGCTATCAGAAATGAATGGATGAGGAAAAATATTCAATAGAATGATAAAAATAAAAGAAAAAGAACACAAGCAGCAAGTCAAAAAGAAAAGTATGATGAAGTCTACTCAAAAAGAGATTTCGACATATTTGATCAACCAATGGATCCTTTAATTCCTTATGAACCTACTTCAAGGGTAGATAAAGGTCCATTTGGACTACCTCGTATAAAACACATACCTGAAGGTGCACATCACTTCTTTTGTGTTGAAAATGGATAGTCAAGATAAAAGTTATTTAGATACATTTGATGAAATCAACAAAAGGACGGATGCAATAATGGAGAACTACATTAAAAAATTTGAACAAATGATTGATCATTGCAGTACTTCCTTCATTAAACTAGACAACCATCTAATTAAGCTTCGAAACAAATGGTTCCAATCTCCAAAAATCAGTAGCAATTGTCTCAAAATAAAAAAATTCTATATGATAGCTGAAAAAGCCATAACCTTGACTTAAGCTTTAATTCTAATCCACTTTCAAAACCTCTTAGACAGTTGCTTTGCATTAGCACTTGCATGCATTTTTGTTCAATTCTATGTAGTGAAATTGATATTGTGTATATCTCTTTATTTAATGAAATATCTATTTTCATTGATCATTCTATATTGATTGATGATTGATTGAACTCTTTTGCTATGAAAGTTGATATGATCTATCCTGAAATGCCATTTGATCCTTATACCTTACTTGTGCTACTAATGTTCTATCTTTCTATGAGTTTTTCTTCCCATAATTGTTATACTCTATTTTTTATTCGTTTTTTATATAACAAAAAGAGGGAGAAATATTGTGAGTAAATTTGTAAAGCTTAACTTTTCATTATGGCTGGATTTTTCAAAATGATCTCAAAAGTGCTTTCAAACTCAAATATAAATCTTTTTGAAAAGGCATAGATTCAGGGGAAGCTTGACTTGAGAAAAACATTTTGAAATCTTGAGCATAATTTTAAGAGGAGTTTTCTTCAATGAGCAAATTAAACTCTTAATTTTGCCATATTAGAAGAGAGAGATTGTTAGCTTTATTCTTGTTTTGAAATGACAAAATTGATTAAACTTAATGAGCTTTGAAAATGAATGAAAGATACTTTTGAATATGAAGAAAATCCTCAAAGAAGTGTTGAAGTTGAACTTTGAAAATGTTAAGATTGATTGAACATGTTTTAGAAGTAAATGTCATGCTTTTGAACTTAAAAAAATATCTCTTAGGTTTCTCAAAGATTTCTTGTTTTCAAAATTCAAAGTGTCAGCCTAAAAATCAAATTCTTAAAAGAAAAGACTTGATGCTTAAAAGAGATGAAAGTAAAATTTAATTCTTTATCACAAGAAGAATCGATTCTAGAAAAAGGAAAAGTCAATTCTTAAGTAGAGATCAACAGTGAATAATCAATTCTAAGAAAAGAAGAAATCGATTCTTGAAAACTAGAAGCTTTAGGATCTGTGAAGAACTAATACCTCAAAGACAAAGGATTGATTGTAGAGAGATAGGGTGTAGAAGGCAAAAATACAAAGAAGAATGAATTGATTTTACATGGAAAAAATATTGATTTTTAAAATACTAAAAGCAAGATTCAAAAACTCAGTGACCAAGGAAGAGATGGAACAATTGGAAAAGAATGTAGTGCCAAAAATCAAGTTCAAATTCAAATTTTGGCACCAAACAACAATGAAGAATCAACACCTTGAAGCAAAAGAATCGATTCTCCAAGATTACAAAAGTGTTACATTTGAACCCAGTTATAGAAAAATCGACAACTCAAAATAGAAAAATCAATTCTCCAGACACAGAAAGCTCCAGACTTTGTGAAGAATTGATAACTCAATAGCAAAGAATCAATTCTAAATATGTGACAGAATTGAGCAAGCTGGTTTAAATGTGTAAGAAGTTATTTAAATTTCACTCCAATTTGCAAGAAATCACAAAGGCTATAAATACCTACCTTAGGGACGTTAAAACAAGGATTTTGAATGAATTTGAATCATCTTTGAAGAAGAAAAGAGCGGAAAAACAAAAGAAAGAGTCATGAGCAAAAAAACCTTATCTTTCAGAAATAGCATAACCAAAAGATCACATTTTTATCCTTCAGTTGATACTTCCTGAGCTTAAACCTTCCTTGATCATTCATATCTTTTGAGATAGCTCTCATCTTTCTAATCCTAAACTTCTTTATCAACCTTGTTAGAGGTTTTGAGTTAGAGATTCTTTATAATCTACTATTGTATTAGTTATACCTCTAAGTAAAAGATAGAAGGGTTTTGTTTGATCCTTTAAAAGGCTGCAACTTGTGTAAAGGTTTTGCTTGAACTTGAAAAAGCAGTTTATTGGTAAAGGTTACGCTCAATTTTGTAAAAGTCATATTGTGAAGGTTACGCTTGATCTTGTTAAAAGGCATGTTTTAAAGGTTATGCTTGATCTTGTTGAAAAGGAAAGTTGATAGTGGATTCAAACTCGTGTTATCAAAGGAGATAACGTAGGCATTGGAAGGCCGAACCACTATAAAAATCATGTTGAATTCTCTCTATTTTTTTGCTCTTTACTTATTCATTTCATACTTTGGTTTACTGCTTTCTTTTCTCACATTTCTACTTCATTATCCAAGCTTTTTGAAAAAAGGGGAATTTTTGTTTAACAACCAATTCACCCCTTCTCTTGGTAGTTTTATTTTAAGCTTATCTTTTTAATAATCATGTATCCCAAAAAGCTTACAAGCATGGTGCAGTGTCAACTCCTAAACCTTCTATTTCAGTCATAACACTTACTAACTAACATGGATTATAGGAAACTCATTTCCTAAAATCCATTGTTCTCTAGCCAAGGTCTTTACCCAAGCTAACTCAGGGCATGAACAATCGAGATACATCTCCTTAATAACTTAAAGTGATGAATCCTATCTTGACCACTTATTTCCCTTCATGTGCTTCATGATATACCTAAAGTTCATCCTTTTTAGACATCTTTAAGTAGGACCTTGAGAGATGAAGTCAAAGCATAACACTCTACACATAAGACAACTCGATGTTTCAAGTATGAAGATCACTCGCATGATTGTCACATGAGGATAAGCTCGATTGACACTAGACTGAAATACCAAATGGAATCCTCATGCCGGGTTATGTTCAGTGAATTTGTTCCTAGAACAAACACTTATATGTTAGTTTCAAGTATCCATATACTTCAACCTATGAGATAAATTGCTTACTTTCAAAGTATGGAACATCAAATGTACCTATCTTTAAGCAGCTTTGATGTCTAGTCCCAATGATAAATTGACTAAGGACAGTTTAGAGATTATGCTTTGATGCAAAGGGATCTCATAATTGTAACACTTTACAATTCCTTTACAAAGCATGTTAATCTCATAGATTTCATCCAATAAACTATAAGCATAGTCATATTGATGAAGGAAAACCTCTAATCATTCGGCATGAATGATAAGATTGCATTATTGGATTTAAGCCTTGAACAATCTGATTGGCTACAAAGCTTATTCCAATAAAAACACCCATGGTAAAAAACCTAAAATGACTGAAATAGTCTTGTGAAATTCAATAATCACATTTGAACATTTTTACAACCCAAAAGTGCCTATAGAAAAGACTTGATACATCCAAAATACTTATCAAGTTGTCTAAACTTACAATTAAAAGTCAATCTCGTGATAATAACCACAACACCTCATCAATTATTTTTAATTACTAAGTACCAAAAATGACCTAAACAAACACACTCAAAAACACAAAAACATCCTTCAACAACTTTAAAATGCCATGAAACTCCTTTGTTCAAGAAAAAAACTAAGGTAAATGTCAAAAATAGAGGGATGAAGAATTCTAGAATGCCTTAGATGGGTAATAGAGGAGAAAAAGCAAAAAATAAAAATAAAAGGATAAAAATAGTAAAAATCAAATGGTCTACAAAGTCAAAGTAGAAACGAATAACATAGGAAATTTGTAGAATGCTTTCATCTCTCGTCTCTTCCATTTTCTGTCTATGTTTTCTCTCTAAAAGCACTTTTTATAGACTTATTTCATCTCTAGATACTTTTCTTTTCTTTAGTGTGTAACCCATATCTCTCAAAGCCTAACCTTTTCAAACCATACTTCCATTAACAAATGAATACCTAAATCAATTAAATCAAGCCAAGGGACAAAATGTAAGCTTAGACAAATGTCAAACATATACCCTATTTAAGGACCATTTTAATCTGTAGTATATATTTCTTTTTTCTTTTTCTAAAGAGTAGAAAGTCTTTGATTTCACTAAATCAGGGGGAAGAGAAATCACCCCTATCAAACCACACAAAACACCTTAGCCATTGAGTATGACACAAATGCCCCCTAAAAAAAAAAAAAAAAAGGAAAACACACACAAACTCATGGCACTCTTCCTTATCCACAAGAGACCCAATTCAATAGAACATCATCTATACACCAAGGGTGGGGCCATTGGCACTTCTATTGTCTATTAGCACTCCTTACTAACAACTTATAATTATAATTTCTTAAATTACGCATACTAAAATAATTTTTATCCAGGTTAAATTTTAATTAATTATATTATTATTTATCTATTCACATTATTAGTTAATCTCAATTACTCTCACCTTCTGTTTACCCACCCTTTAACTCTCCATAGCTTCCTATATTCCTTATGACTTTTCATTGCTTTTTTTTCTTTTCTACTAATGCTCAATTCATTAATTTTAGATAAATCTAACAATAAAGCAACAACAAATTGATTATGAAAACATGAACTTCAATGAAATCCCTTGCCCTAATGAGAGTTAAATTCTTATCTTTGCATGCATTTTGTTGGAATGAGAGTGATTATGTGGGATCATGAGAGAATATAGGAATTTATGAAGTCAAGAAAGAGTGGAATAAAGAGGTGATTTGTTTTTTAGGTGCTTGTGTTGGGTGTGAAATGACAAAGCTGAATTTGAAAAAAAAGAGGAAATGGGGAGGAGTGGTAGGTATGGAGTTTGGAATTAGTTTGGAGATGATTTGTGGTAAGTGATTTTAATTTTTTTTGCTTTAAAGCAAGCTTTCCTTTTGGTTATGTTTGATATATTGGATGTTTATTCTTGCTGTCTTGCTGAATCATTAGGTTAGGAGATGGGTGTCTTGAGGATTTGAATTAATATGATCCTTTTATTGTTACTTTAAATATGCAATCTTTTTTGTTTGCTATAGCATGTGGTGCTTTGAAATAGCTAAGTTCTCAAGTGTATATTGACTATGATGTATTTGAAGTTGCTCTTTGTGGGGTTGCATGAGGAAAAAATGAAAAAAGTGATCAGTAAGGTGATCGTTTGTTAATCCAAGTATCATTTTTGGTGGTGAAGATGTTAGCAAAGACATTGTGGAATGTTCTAAGGTTTTTACAATGGTGGTCGGTCAAGTAGAGAGTTAATAAAACTGTGTAAGAGGTTTGCTATGATTTTTGGACTTTGGGATTATGTTTTGATAAGCTATTACTGTGTTTTTGTAAGTTGTCAACAAGTGCTGGAAAAATGACTGCTAGTGTTTTTTCATTTTTAGTTAGTCATGCTAAACCTGGGATTATGGGTTAGTAAATGTGTTGTTGTTCTTCCTAAACTAGAAACTGCTTAAGATATATATATATATATATATATATATATTTGAATGTTGGTTTCTTAGTGAAATTGAATAGCTTAGCTAGTGTGTTACAACCAAAGAGTTCAGACCAATTCGAAGAGACCAAGCTATTTAACAAATAGCAACCCAAGCAAGCTAGGTAGGCCAAGCAGCCTAGCAAACAATGACCCAAGCAAGCTAGGTAGCCTAAACCAACTAGACAACAAGCCTAGCCCACGTAGTTGACAACTCTATTTTATAGAGTTATCTTACATTCTTTTGAGCCTAAATATAACTAATGTCCTATTATTTTTAATTAATTTAGATTTTTTTACATTTTTCTTAATATTTTCTTTACGCATACCTTAGTAGTTTAAGTAATTGGAGTTTATTTCCATGTTATTAAGTCTTGTTTATACCTACTATGGATTGTACTATATGTTAGTGAAGCTGCAAAAGAGCTTGGAAGTCAAATTTGCAAAGGATCCTGAACTTTTGCTTATGTTGACCTTAGAACATGTTGTAGTAATCAAAGAATATCTTCAGATACAAAACTCCAATTGACACAATTTTTCAACCAATGAAAAGATAAGAGGAAGAGCTAAAACTTTGATGTTCAGCTCTTCACCCAGTTCAAAAGGGATCATGGTAAAAAATGCAGACGAAGTTGACTAACTATAGTAGACTACATGTAGTGTGGATAGTAGCTTGGGCGCCTAAGCGCCCAGCTCTCAGTTCCTAGGCATCGAATGCACTGAGCAGCACCTTAAAAAGCCCAAGGATAGAACCTTAGGGTCTTAGGCACCGAAATGTGACTCTACACATTATTGGCCATCCGATTTTACATCAAATGGCCAACAAAGATGGTATGCATACAATCTTTTGAGGGTTGAAAAAAAAAGAGGGGGGTTCAGACAATAATTTGGGAAAAAAGAGGCCAGGACCAAGAGGGAAAAAGAAAAGGAAATTAAGAGATTGAAGGATCAAAAAGCTGCTCTGAAAAACTTCTCACTTTAGATTTGAATTTCTCTCTGTAACTTTTTTGTAGAAATGCTTCATTTTGTTGAGATTTGTATTTGTATTTTGGATATGCTGAGCTAGAACTCTTAATCTAGGATTATGGTAGATTTATATATGTAGCTTGGATATTGTGTTAGTTTATTACTTATTTTTTATGGAAACATTGATGTTTACTCAAATTTGATTTTATTGGCCATTTATTTGCTTGATCACCATTTAAATGTGTTTAGGTTTTTATATGATACTTGTAAGAGTTACTCTAAATTAGACCTTGATTTGGGTAATGTGTATTCTTTACACTTGAATGAATTTGAGTGTTTAGATGTGCAACTAGGGTAGACATACTCCTAGCTGCAACATATAGTCAATTTTTATAACCTTGGCTTTAAGAACTTAATTTAGTTGTTTCTTTATAGACATATAGTGATTCCATTAAGTTAGGCAATTGTGTAATATCTCGATGGAGAATTACACATGCTTTAGGATTCTAGTCTAGCATTATTTTCCATTAAGATTAAGTAAGTAGGCAAACACAATTCCAAGTGAAATATTAAAGGATACCATAATCCTAAATTATTAAACCATTACTTCCACCTCAATTTGTTATTTGCACTTCTTATATTTGAATTAGTTAATTAAATTGCTTTTTAATCATTTTTAAAACTTTGGTGCTTGGATAAAATTAACTTGTTTTAATTTTAGTAATTAGCAACAACAAGTAAACCAACTCCTCAAGGGATCAACAAACTCAACTTATCACTGTATTACTTGTTGCGATCGTGTGTACTTGCGCGCAGTTTTTTGCTTGTATTTTACATATAATTTTGAGCACCTTTCACATTACATAAACAAAGTAGTACAACAAGTTTTTGGCGACATTGCTAGGAAGTTGTTTTATTATTCTTTTGCTAATACTAATACCAAGCAAGCTACTCTTAATTCAAGTTTTGTTTCTTTTTGTTTTTCTTTATTTTTTACAAAACCTTCACACAATGGATGCTTTGACTACTCAGGTAGCTACTTTGTCCAAAAAGTTTGAAACTCTAGGAATTTAGGCTGTTCAAAAACCATTTGTGACATGTGAGTTTTTTAGAGAAAGGCATTCAAGTGACCATTGTTGGGAATCAATTCAATTTATGGGGAATCTCAATTGGTAACAAAACAACCTGTATGCCAACACTTATAATTCTGGATGGTGGAATCATTTGAACTGTTTTTAGAGCAACAATCAGAGATCTTCATCTACTCCAAAAGCTAATAACCTTACTAGATTTCTACCTCAGGCGAGAGCTCCCATGACTGAGAAAAAGCCATTTATGGAAAAGATGTTCATTCAATTCATGGCAAAGATTGATTTTTTCATTCATAGTCAAGCAACTTCATTGAGAAACCTTGAGACTCAAGTGGGTCAACTTACGAATTCTATCAACAATATGCCTCAAGGAACCTTGCTAGTGAAACTAAAGCTAATCATTAGACAGAAGGTAAGGAATCTTTTCTGGCAGTCACCCTTACAAATGGAAATGAGGTAGCAAGAAGTAGAAAACATGCTGAAACCTAATTGAAACTAGTTGAGAAAATAATAGTGGTTGAGATGCTTGATAGACAAACTTAAGAGAATGAGGCAAAGGAAAACCCAATACCAATGCCCTTTCCAAAATTGGAAATAGTGGCTAAAAGCTAAAGTGCAAGCTCAAGTTGATGAAGTTGAGCAAAAGGAGGAATGAGTGTCTAATCTACTCAATTCAACTAAATATCCTTCCTCTACAAATACGTACATTAGAGTAAAATCAGTTGATGTGGATAAAAGAAAGCCTACTCCATTAACTCTAGTGAAACAAATGCCAAATTTAGAGTCAAAGCTACCACCTCTAAATCTTACAAACAAGTAGTGGTATGAGAAGAATATTCTACTACCTTCCCTTCATAAGTCACTCATCAATCTTTTTCCATGGAAACAGAAATCAAAGTGACTAGGTCTCTTCAAAGTGACTAATGCCTATTTGTGTGGTATAATGGAGATCTATAGTGAGGCCACTAAAGTGCTTATGGTCAATGGAATGAGCCTCAAGCCATATGTTGTGGATGAAGAAATGCATAATAGGGTGAATCAGTCAAGCTAGTGACTATAAAGAAGTGCTTCTTAAGAGGTAACCCAAGTTTTTGTGAAACTTTTAATCTTATTATTTGAAGTTGTTTTTTTTTCCTTTTGAGATTTTCTCATTAATGTGTTTTTGTTTTTTTCCTTATTTAAATTTTTGTCACCTTAACGGATCCTCCCAACAACTTTAGGTACAATGAGGATGAAAAAGAAGATTAATGGATCTTCACTACCCAAGGGAATGCTCTTGAATTTTTTTCTGTACTTTTTAACATTAAAGACAATGTTAATTCTAAGTTTGGAGGAACTTTTTAGTTTTTAAGCTTTATTTTTTCTTTTTGTATTTATGTGTTTAGACTTGAAGTTTAGTTAAATTGTTCCTCATTTAATTGTTTGCATATTTTAAGATTTTGAACTAGAGTTTGATTCACCTATCCAATGATGAAAATTAGTTATCTTGTTATCTTTTTCTCTTAATAGATGTAATATTATTTGACTATTGTGTTGAACTCTCATGATAAGCATCATTGTAGGATGAAATTTCACACAATTTGAGCACTATATCTCTTGAGTTGAATTATTGTGTATATTTAAAGAAAATTTACGTGAATGTAAATTTTCCAATAATATATGAGTTTTAGAATTTGTTTGAGTTTCTCTCGAGGCAAAATCCTAGGCTAGACTTAGTTAAGGAAATGACTTAGGCCATCCTTGAATCGTTTGAGCCACCTTGCTTTATATTTATCCCTAGAACACCCCCTTGAGCCTATTGTAACCTCTTTTTTTTTTTGTTTAAGCACTTCATTGTTAGCCTAGACCCTTATATAAAATGTTCCAATTTTCTTGCATCCCTCACTCCTAAGTGCATAAGTCAATTTAAGATGTATAATGAGCTAAAAAAAAAAGTAGTGAAGATGATAAGGGATTAAAAGTTCAATATGTTTGTATTCATTTCATTGCCCAATAAAAGTAAGTTTGAAAATATGAAAATTGAGAAAAAAAAAAGGAAAGAAAAAGGAAAAAAAGAATGAAATGTTAAACAAAAGAAAATTTTGATGTAAAATGAGTATATTGGGTGAAGGAAAATAAAGTTCTAAATAGGTCCTAGATTGACTATGTGCTTAGGGTGAATGAAGCCACATATTACCCTATATCCTACCTTCACCCTAGCCATACGTTACAAGCCGAATAAAGTCGTAAGGATCCTTAATCAAGTGCTAGTCTACATTAATGGAGAGCGAGACAAAAAGCAAACATATGAAACTCTTAATTAATTTGAATCTTGTATGAGCATAAATTTATCTAGATTGCATGATGGTTCCTTGTAAGAGATTGCACACACACACAGGGGAATTCATTCGAAAATGGACTTACATGTGAAATGAAATGTGAACTTGAATCCTATTTATATCTTGGTTTAAGTTGATAGAAAATGAGATGACTTATGAGGAACATAACGGTGATCATTACTTTGGTGCAACTTAATTCTAGTTAGATGTTTTCTTTGTTTAGGTTTTTATTTCCTTTTATTTTAAGTTTTGCTTGAGGACAAGCAAAAGGTTAAGTTTATGGGTGTGATAACTCTATTTTATAGAGCTATCTTACATTCTTCTCAGCCTAAAAATGACTAATGTCCTCTTGTTTTAAATTAATTTAGACCTTTTTTATATTTTTCTTATTATTTACTTTATGCATACCTTAGTAGGTTAAGTAAGTAATTGGAGTTTATTTCCATGTTATTAAGTCTTGTTTATACCTTTTATTGATTGTGCTATATGTTGGTGAAGGTGCAAAAGAGCTTGGAGGTCAAATTTCCAAAGGATCATGAACTTTTGCTTTAGTTGACCTTAGACCAAGGTATAGTAATCGAAGCATATCTTGTCCTACAAAACTCTGCTCGACACAATTTTTCAATCTATGGAAAGATAAGAGGAAGAAATATAACTTTGATGTTCACCACTTCACCTAGTTCAAAAGGGATCATGGTAAAAAATCTATAGGAATTCGAGTGACTGTAGCAGACTACTTGCTGTGTGGACAGCAACTTAGGCACCTAGGCTCCCAACTCTCGGTGCCTAGATGCCGAATGCACTGCTCAACACCTTAAAAAGGCCAATGATAGAACCTTGGGTGCCTAAGCACCGAAACATGACTCTGAACATTATTAGCCATCCGATTTTACATCAAATGGCTAACAAAGATGATATAAATACAATCTTTTTAGGGCTGAAAAAAAGAAGAAAGGGTTCAAACACTAATTTGGGCAAAAAGAGGTTAGAACCAAGAGGGAAAAAGAAGACGAAATTAAGCGACTGACGGATCAGATAACTACTCCAAAGAATTTTTCACTATAGATTAAATTTTCTCTCTCTAACTCTTTTTGTATAAATGCTTCATTTTGTTGAGATTTGTGTTTGTGTTTTGAATATGTTGAGCTAGAACTCTTAATCGAGGGCTATGGTGGATTTTAATATATAACTTGGATATTGTGTTAGTTTATTACTTATTTTCTATGGAAACATTAACGTTTATTCAAATTTGATTTTATTGCCCATTTATTTGCTTGATAACCATTTAAATGTCTTTAGGTATTTATATGATACTTGAGAGAGTTAGTCTAAATTAGACATTGATTTGGGTAATGTATGTTCAGTACACTTATAAATGAATTTAAGTGTTATGATGTGCAATTAGGGTAGACATATGCCTAGTTGCCATATATAGTTAATTTTTAGAACCATAGCTTTAAGAACTTAATTTACTTGTTTCCTTATAAACATATAGCGATTCCATTAAGTTAGGCAATTGTGTAATATCTCAATAGAGAATTATACATGCATTAGGATTTTAGACTAGCATCAATTTCCATTAGGATTAAGTAATTAAGCAAACACAACTCCAAGTAAAATATTAAAAAATACCATAATCCTAGACTATTAAACCATTACTTCCACCTTAATTTGTTATTTACACTTCTTAGATTAGAATTGGTTAATTACATTACTTTTTAATCATTTCTCAAAATTTGGTGCTTGGATGAAATTAACTTGTTTTAATTTTAGTAATTAGCAATAACAAGCAAACCAACTCCTCGAAGGATCGACAAACTCAACTTATCACTGTATTACTTATTGCGATCGTGTGCACTTGCACGTAGTCTTTGCTTGTATTTTGCATTTAATTTTGAGCATCTTTCACATCACAGAAGCAAAATAGCACAACAGTAGTACAATCTAATTTGAACTTTTGGATATGATTCCATATATCTAGATTTATATTAGATTAGATTAGATTAAGATTCAGATTTAGATTTAATTTGAATAATCTTTTCAATTTAGATCTCTTATCATTATCCCTATCTTGTAACCTCATTTATTTAACAAAAGGGGCTATCAACCTATAAATACCCTTTTCCCCTCATTTGTAACACACCCCTAGAGAAATCCAAAGCATTCTATTTCTATAAAGTTTTCTCTCTTTTTCCTTTCTTTTACTTTTTCTATTTTATGGATTTTAAGGCTTATTTAAGTTATATTTTCAAAGTTTAAGGTCACACGAGGTTAGGCTTAAGTTCTAGTACATGACAGTTGGTATCAAAGCCAAAGTTCAAGGAAAAAAAATGGTGCCAACAACTGACTAATCCAGCCCACCCAAAAAGTAAAGGAGACCAAAGGTGCAACCAAACGAGGTAAGTCGAGGGACATGATATCCACTCTCGAAGGCTAAGTAGCCAGAATAAAAGTGGGCATGGGAAAGATGAGGGACAGACTTAAAAGTGTTTGAGGCCAACATGGAGGATTTAGGGAGTACCATCATCCATGCTAGGGAAACAACAAATGACAGCAAAATGTTGATGGTCTAAGAGACATCAAGATCGGTGGCAATGGGATTTCCACAAATAAGGACTAAGAAGCTCAAGACATGAGCATGGAATCATTGAGATCAGCCCAGCACTCGTGAGACCAAGGGGTCGAGGCAAAAGAGGATTGATTTGTAACAAGTGCCCAAGTGAACAGCGCATTCCAAGAAATTGGTAGAAGAGAAAGGTGCACAAAGCGAAATCTTTCGAGGCAAAGACATGCGAAAGGACAAACACGACGTAACAATGCATCTCTCAACAATGAAAGCGTCATTGGATTGAGTGGAGGAAGATGTCATGGCCCAAGAGTTCAGACCAGTCTTGGCAAGGCATGCAGCCCAAGCACGTTAGGCAGCCTAGATAGGCTAAGCAACCTAGTAAATAGCAACCCAAGTAGGCTAGGCAACTTGGACAGGCCAGAAAACAGGCTCAACCCATGTAGTATAATCTAATTTGAATTTTTGGAATTGATTATGTATATATAAATTTAGATTATATTAGATTAAGATTATGATTTGGATTTAATTTGAATAATCTCTTAACATTATCCTCATCTTATAACCTAATTTTATCTAACAAATGGGGCTATCAACCTATAAATATCCCTTTTCCCTTTGTTTGTAATGTACCCTCAAAGAAATACAAAGCATTCTATTTCTCTAAAGCCCTCTCTTTTCTTTCTTTCTTTTGCTTTCGTTATTTTGTGTGTTTTAATGCCTACTTAAATTTTATTTTTAGAATTTAAGGCTGCACGAGATTAGGCGTAAGTTTCAACAAGTGACAAATACATAGGCAAGGTGCTTTATGCCATTAAAAGTCTTTGGCAACTTACTTAGATACTTGAAATGGGATAATGGCTTAATGCTAATAAACAACTTTTCAAAAGAAAAAGTTACGATTATAATAAAAAATTATGAGGATTTCAATAAATAAGCAAAAATACAAATAATTAATATTGTAGAGTATGAATGAACAAACATTAATATATTTAATTAAAGTTTAACTTTAATAAAAAGAAGTTATTTAAGGGTAATTTTATAAGGAGTGTGAATAGACAATAGAGGTATCAATAGCCTCTTCCATACTCCAAAAACCAGCTACTAAAACAAATAAACACACATAGCAAAATGACCCTATAACAGCACAACCTTTGAAAAAAAAAAAGAATACATAGGCCCCATTCAAACAAAAAGACCATAAAACCAAATCTAGCCAGAGAATCAAAATCAACGAAAAATCGTAGATCAAATGCATACAAATTAGGAAAAGATAAAGAAGGACTTATCAACACAACCCTTCATAGGGTTGCACTGACTAAATCATTCAGAAATCAACCAAAAAACATTACATGCTGTTCTCAGTCAAAGAACATTGCTTTAACCTTCAGCTTAGATTTCACACTAGGTCTACTACTTATATTTGGAGCAACCCACACGAGATCCGATTGTCTCTTAACTCCTTCTTTTCCAAGTTGATCCATTATATCATTTGCTTCTCTTAGCACATGAACAATCCTCCACTTCTTTATTGCCCTTTTCAATCTTTTCATATCCACAATTCATCTTTTTAATCTCCACAAAATTGAGGAAGACTTTTTAACCCAATTCAGAATGTTACTAGAGTCGCTTTCCACGATCAAAATATATGACAATCTCCCCTTAAAAACTACAAAAATAAGAAAGGCCTTTCTAATAGCTAAAATCTTAGCCATATTTGAGTCTCTCATACCAATATTTTTAAAAGGGGTAAAATACCCTGACCTCCTAAAATTTTGATCAAAATTACACGAAGCTCCATTAGTTTTCGTAATGGACACTCCACTCCAAAAAAATATTTACCTCTGGACACATAGGTCCAGTCGTTAGTCAATCGTTAGTTTATCGGTCAACTTGCTAACGTGAAAAAAGTAAAAAGATAATTTTACCTTTAATTAATTTTTAGAATTACTATTATGTAATTTTATTTTTTTATTAATTAAAAAAAAAAGCTCCCCATGGGGAATATCGGAGTTCCCCTGGGGAGCCCGATTGAGGCTCCCAAGGGAGCACTAGATCTTGTGCTCCCTTGGAGAGCCCATTTGGGGCTTCTTAAGGGAGCACCAATGCTCGCCTTGATGAGCCCGATCAATGCTCCCTAGATGGGGAGCCCGATCGATGCTCCCTTAGGGAGCCGGGCTCCTTAAAGGGAGCATTTGTGCTCCCCTCCCTTGGGAGCACCGATCTAGTGCTCCTTTTTTTTAATTTTTTTATTTTTAAAAATATAATAATAATTTTTTAAATTAATAAAGAAAGAAAAGGATATATTAGTTTTTTCATAATTTTTGTTTACGGTATTTGTGCTATTGAGACAACGTGTCCATTTCAAAAATTAATGGACCTTTATATAATTTCGATCAAAATTTAAAAGAGTTATGGTGTTTTATCCTTTTTTAAAAATACAACTTTTGCCTCTCTCAAATCCTTTCTTAAAATTCTCCTTATTTTGCAAAACCTATACAACCATCATGATTCCAATTCAAATTAGGAACTGTACAACTGAAAAATAAATAATCTCCAATCTGAATTAGGAATAGACTTCGAGTGTTCTAATATAATTGAAAATAAACAAAATTTAACTTTTAGTTGAATTCCTATTAATATAAAGCTTTGATACTTTATGGCCATTGAAAATTTTGAAATGTACGTATTTTTGTGACTTTAATGAACTTTGAAGCGTGAAAACTTTAATATGTAACTTTTTCATGTTAATTTTGTGAAAATAAATTGTCTTTAAGTACAAAATTTATTGGACTAAAAAAGAAAGAAAAGTGTGTCACCAAAGGATTATTAAAACACAGATAAAAAAAGGAAAAAAGGATTCAGGAGTTGCATTTTGCGCTTGTTTGCACGTGATAAAGATGATACATGCACCTTCAGCATCTTATGCTTGATGAAGGCTGGGCTTTGTCCTTAATTGCTGCCAGGCCTTGTGGATTTGGGTCCAACGTTTTTCTTGTCCAAGCCATTTTAAACTAAGCCACTTTATATATGTATAGAATTTTTTAAAATATATTTTAAACTAAAATAGACGTAAAAATAATAAAATATATTTATGTATAGAATAATCATAAATTTAAATTTTGAAAAGAGAAAGAAACTAATAGAAGGAAAAAATAAAGAAAGAACTTTAACAATAAAAGAAAAGAAAAGAATTGAACTTAATTATCTCGATATTTTATAAATTATGTGGTATTAATAGAATATTAAATGCTATGAAATCTCATTGATGTAATAATATCCTTTTATCAAGTGACACGTCACATAATATACGTGTATATATCTAATTTAATTTTGTTCTTTTAATAAATTTACGTGGTTAGAATTTAGATGAAATATTTTAGATTCTTCAAAAAGTAAATGACTAATAACAACTGAATTTAAATATCAAAATTGATAAAAAAAAAATAAAGTTTAATCAAAAGACTACTACTATGTGAACAATTAATTAAAAGTAAGGTATCCTTTACTGTTTTTTAAAAAAATACTTACTAAAAGGCAAAATTTTTGTCATTGTCTTTACACCATTTGAATGAAGTATCATATATATGTTTTTTCCTAATTAATGGTCTAGAAATGGGTCAAGAATTCAACTTAGAAAGCTTGAACCATAAGGAAACTATGACCATTCAAAATCATTAGTCTTGTTCATTATGGGAAGAATATGAAATGGATTCCTTTAAAAAGCATTAGGCGATAGAAAAATGAAAGAAACAACTAGAACATCAAACCATAGTATTTTCACCAAATGCCTCAAGTTGAGTCAAAGCCTTATCCTATCATTGTGCTTAAAAGTGTGAAGATATATCTCATTGATTCCTCATTAATAACCTTGACATGATAAGATAATTATATTCTTTCTTTAATAGTGATTGATAGTTAAACATTTGATTCAACTGTAAGTGCATATATATATATATATATTTTTATATAAGATTATGTCTAAATCTCTTTCCCAAAAATTGTACTTGATAAAAAAAAAAGTGAAGATTGTCGGTCACTAGAGCATATGATATGGAGACACCCAGAATCCATCTTTTCCTTTTCTTTTTGGTGAGTTAGGGTGAGATTTATGGCTTTTTAAAAGAAATTCATGCCTAGATTGCATAGTAAGGAGATTAGAGAGAGAAATTTAATCACAAGCCGTCAGACCTTTGATGACTAAAGCAGTACATGAACTATGTGTTTATTGATTTAGAGCCGAGCTTACTATCGGATCCATACAAAAATTTTGTCTTGAAATATCCAAGCAGTAAAAGGACATGTAAGTATGATGTAATGGTGTTCAAGGGTCGGATGTCGGTGGGCTCGACCCGAGTTAGGCTTGGGCGTAGAATTGTAGACTTAAATTCGGCTCAATATCCGATCCAGTTAGATTAATATTAATAAATAATATAATTTTTATTTTTATTTTAAATATATTTAAAGATATAAAATATTAATATTAAAAACCAATATTATATTATTTTTATAATAAAATAATAATTAAACGGGAGAGCTGAGCTAGAGTCGACTGACTTGGCTTTTAAAAAGAGAAAACCGATAAGCTTGACTCAAAGTTGACCACACTTGGCTCATGGACACCTCCAATATGATAGAATAATAATTTGTTGGAGGATTCACGGAGTTCTAATAAAATATTTATTGGTGTAAATAGAGTTTAATTAGAATTTAAAGAATCGATAAAATTAACTTCAAGGTATGTCTTTAAATACATAATATTTTTATTAATGTAGAAGTCTCAAAGAACAATATACCAAAAGAGGGGTAAATTGGTATTTATAAATTTTTTAAAGAAAAATAAAGTATAAAAATCAAAACTTTTTAACCCACAAATATTTGTTAATATCAAAAGCAAGTTTTCAACAATAAATCACTAAGCATAAAAATAATATACGAAAGTAAAATATTTTCTTAAGTTAAACGCTAGTTATGAATAATAAAATGAAAATATTTTCCTAAGTGTAAAACAATAAATCAACGTAAACCTATTTTCCTACGGCAAATATAAGCAATGAATAATAATGTGAAAAATTAAAAAGAGACATAAAGATTTTATAGTAGCTCGGCTTTTTCTCTATTTACATCCACTGCCTTGGCAACTAAGGAGTTTTCAATCTACTAAAAAGATTTTTGTTTTTAAATGGGATTAAGCGATAATCCTTACACCGACTTTTTTCACGAGATCAAGTAATAACTCTTACACAATCCATAAAGGGATTTTTGCTTTTTAACGAAATCAAGCGGTAACCCACCAACAATGGTTTTTACGAGCTCAACCATAAACCATTACAAATAGCTTTTCATGGTTAAGTTAGAACCTTTATAATGAGGTACAAATTTCAGCAAGAAAATGCATCGATAAAGGTTGGGTGCTAATACTTTAAGCTTAAGTGTACTGAAAGAAGAAATATCAGCTCAAATGAAACAAGTATTCAACTTTGTAAGCTTGGTGGAAGACTAAAATGAAGCTAGAGAGTGAGGATAAGCTTTTGAAAGTTTCTTTAGGGTTTGAAGCTTTGATGCAAGTCTTTTTTTTTTTTTTTGCTTTCAAATAGCTCAAATGTAGCTATTTATAGCTAGTGTGAAGTTTGGAGCCGTTAGACACAAGTTTGAATCAAATCTAACTATTGCTGAAGCTTGAAGGTTGACTACAACGCTCCTAAGGTCAACTATGTTTTTCAAATTTCTCAAATTAAGGCTCCATAGTCAAGTATAACCTCCCTCTACTCAATCCAACTCTCGAGATCATGTCTTTTTGCAAATTTGAGCTGTTATAGTCAATTATGCCTTCTCTATTGTCAACTATGTCTATGTAAAGTCAACTATTTTGTGCTTAAGACTTGTCAGGATCAACTATACTTGAGCTAGGGTTGACTGTTTGTTCAAATCTTCATTTTCTTAAGCTTTCTAGAACAGGGTCCACTATGGCTTTGTGTTTTTCAAGTTTTGCTCTTTTTCTACCTTTAGATCGACTTGAGGTTTTATAGGATTGACTTTTGACTTGTGCCTTAAGGTTTTCTTAGTTTTTTAGCGCTTTCTCTTTAGCTATTTCTTCCTTGGCTTGTTCCTACATTCAAATGACATTTCAAGACATGTTTGCTCTTGCTTGCTTAGTTGAATATGCATTGTTTGAAACCTTATATAATGTTTTATAATGATGTATGGCTTTTCAAACGAATATGTAACTTTAGGGGATTAAAAATGTATTTGAGACAAATTTAAGTGCTTGACGTTAAATTCAAGATAATATATAATTTTTATCAAATCAAAACATGATGTTATTCAAAACTAATAATCTTTAAAACTTATTTCACCCCCCATTACTCGTACTAAAAAAAAAGGGTATTACTGACGAAAATTTCCATCGGTAATACTTCTGGTTTCGTTGGTTAAAGGAATTACTAACGAAGCTTTTCATTGGTTGTCAATGGGAAATGTTGTCATTGATAAAGGTAAATTCATCGGCAACAGAATATTTCGTCAGCAACTTATCAACCAAAAATATCATTGGTAACTTACCGACTAAAAATTCCATTGGCAAAGAGTTAGATTCTTCGGTCGAAATGTTGTTAGTAAGGAGAAAAATTGATTGGTAAATTCCGTTGGTAACAATATCGACAAATTTAGACCAGTCGAAAATTCCATCGGTGGTTACCGACGGAACTATTTAGCCAACAATTTCATTGGAAAATACTAATGGAACTACCAACGAATAGTTGACGGATCCTACTTGGAAGCTTACAAGCATTTTCCGTCTGCAATGGCAATAATTTCGTCGATATTTTATATGAATTTCATCAGTAATTCTATCGGTAAATGATGAAATCTGTTGATAATTTGTTAGTAATACTTGAAGAACATATTTTTCTTTTGATCAAATTTTGTCCTGTTTGTAATAAAATCATTATATGATGTTGTTATTGATAAAGTAAACATATAGCAAACATAGAAATGCATATATATAGAAAAAATGAAAATGAAATACAAATATAAACATCTGATAATAATCCACACGTAAACAAAAACATATACACAAATCTCACTAAGGGGGTGAGGGTAGCTACTACTGTTGCTGTTGTGGTGGAGGCTATGGATCCGACTGCTGTGATGAGGAAGGCTTATAGGTGTCTAACGATCTCCTCGATCCAATTACCTCCATCAACAAGTCACCAAGTCTATTAAAAAATGTTTTCAAGTCCTTGATGTCGATAATCAATTCCCTATAACCCTCAAGCTTAGGCATAGGAGTCGGATGAGATGGTGTAGTGG
The DNA here is from genome assembly GCF_053813885.1 of Theobroma cacao. NCBI lineage: Eukaryota > Viridiplantae > Streptophyta > Magnoliopsida > Malvales > Malvaceae > Theobroma > Theobroma cacao. The sequence continues at coordinate 16,156,678 of NC_142647.1, forward strand.
TAAGGTCATAGTAGACTCAAACGTTGCAAATATAGCTAAAAGTCTCAAAGGAGGGACTTTAGTGCAAAATTCGTAAACATGGGTCCTAGTGTTGGTGAGCCCTCCAATGGTCTTTGTCCATGCCTCTGGATCAAACTCCAGTAGGGTCAATGGCCATCACTGTACTTTTGCGATATAGCCGAAACATATGATTTTTACAAATAGAAATACAATTAAAAATTATTGAGTTATTTAATTGGTAAGCAACATATATATCAAATATATATATATATAAACACATGTATCACTTGCATAGACATTCTTAGACCTATTGTCCACAAATTCTTTAGTACTCTTCTACTGCTTGTGAGTGCGTTCGAAGAGCTCGGAGTATGTGACATGGTGTTGCTTTTCCTCTTCCTGTAATAATAGAAACTTGTTAATAGGATAAACAATTGTATTATTAAAGTGAATGATTTTTTTAGTATTAAAATAAAAACGCGTACCAACCACTTCTGGTGTAGGGCGAAAGGTAAAGACCCATTGGTATGTTTTGAAATGCTACCGTCTTTCTCGATAAGGCAATTCTACCTAGCCTTGCGAGAGAGTAACTACTACTTGGGCTTGGACCATATGTCATCAACTAGCTGGTCTCATACCTTAACAGTGATCCAAGGTCATGCCTTACCCTTTGGCAATACGAGATCAACGTCAAGACCACCTGCTTCCCTATTGGCCTTGTCGCACTCATCCCTTAATAGGTCCTTAAAGTGGTCATTGTAAATCTTCAACTATAAGGACCGGACCTCCATTACATCTACAATAGCCCATGTAAAAGATTCCTACATCTAAGAAAAATTTATATTAGTACAAGAAATTATCCAATATTATACACTAATACTTTATCCTTATGTTACCTCGAAATTTCACCACATATTATCCTTGTGCTTTTGAGGAACCTACCTCTATGTCGACCAAGGTCTATTGAAGTTACTCTTGATAGTCTGCATAATCATCGAAGTAATGCCAGTCTCCTCAAAAATACTACAAAATAGACTTATTGTTAGTAAAATGTATAAATTAATTAACTAACTACATATAATTAATGATATAAATAATAGTGGAGGAACCTCTCTCCCTTTGAGAGGATATATAAGAATTCATCAGTCCGGATGAGTTAGAGTCGGCAAATCGATACTCAACCCTCTACCTTTAAATTGCAATATGTTAAATCCCATAGCAACATTCGGAGTGAAGGTTCCGACTAGAGTAATCGACTTAGCATCGGTACCTTTGCCTGTACTGAAGCAGTATCTGTCGTTGCAAGCGGAGTTTGTGGTCTTCAGGGAAAAGGCAGTAGAGGAGGCAACGGAGGTTGCTACATAGAATGTCATGTAGCCAAAGGGCCCACACTACTATTAGCTTGTAAATGATCTTTTTTATTCTTATTCATTGTAACCATGTCTATCAAATAAGAAAAAATGAGTAACTGTTAGTATAACTATGAAAATTAGAATATGCATATAAACATTAATTTAAATGTCATAGTTAAAACAATAAATTCATACAAACCAAATGCAAGGAAGTCATTAATGGTCCATAGGAATGTTGCTCGTAAAATAAAATTTTGGTGAGTCAAGGCATCATGCGTGACCACCCTTTTGTCCCATAAAACTTTTAACTCATCTATCAGAGGTCGAAGGAACATATCAATGTTCTGTCTAGGACTTATCCTCCTTGGGATGACCATAATAAGAAAGATCTACGATTGGTTCAAGCATATCAACAAATGTAAGTTATAAATAGTGACAATTATAGGCCAAACAAAATATGGTTTCATTGTTAGCCTAAATGGACTAAAATCGTTTGAACATAAACCAAGTTGCGAGGCTCAAAGGCAAAAAACTGATGAGTGTGATTAATATGTTGCCATGCCTCACCATCAACAAGATGCCTTAACACTTCATCATTAGATTGGTATGTGGCATGCCATGTCATGTGTTCTATATTGTTCCTTGACATATATAGCCTCTACAATCTCGATGTTAGTGAAAAGTATCGCAAAATCTTAAAAAGAGTTTTTTCTCCCTTCCTCGGCTTGATTTATCTGATTTATACTGAAGATGACCACAAGATGAACAATAAGACAACTTGGAATATTCGTTATAGAACAACACACAATTATTCTTACATGTATGAATTTTTTTATAGCCGAGCTCAAGTTTCTTCAGTTGTGTCTTCATTTTATAAAAGTTTGCCAGTAATATTTCATTGGATGGCAACATCTCCTTCACTAGCTACATTAAACGATTAAAGCATGCCTCACTCATGTTAAATTCTAACTTCACATTTGTATTTGGGACATAGTTGACAGTTTTACATGCTTTTCACATCCGGCCCACAAAATTGCATCGACATCATTTAACAATGAAAAGAAGGATGCAACATTCGAATTTTGATCTTTAAAAAAGACTGGTTCATCATGGGTCTCATTATTGAACTGAAACTCCGGTTGTAAAGCATCTATAACCATTTCAACATATGGATTTTCTACTCCAAGTTCATTAACAACTTTGTTCTGCTCACCAATGAAATGTCCTAATAATTGGTCGGCATGGAACGATTCACCATGTGCATCCCATATTGTGTATGCACTAGTAAATCCTTTACGAAATAGGTGTTCTTGAATTTTATCAGTAACCAAGAACTTGCTATTCATACATCGAGACTAAGGACATTTATCTTATTCTTAGTCATGTATTTTGGTTAACTGATCGCAAGTGAAACAAATTCATCTACACCATTCACAAATTCTATCCTAAAAAATCCACTTGATTTGATTTGAGAATACATCCAACTCCTATCTTATTTCATTTTGAGAAAAATATTATAATAGACATAAAATATCATCTGTTATTCGATATGAACACAAACATCAATCAAAAACAAAATCCAACTAAATGCTAGAATTATTTAATTGTTTAACTACTAAAATATTTTTTCATTTGATTACTTAAATTATTTAATTAATTTAATAAAACTTCAATTAATGTAAATACTTTTAAATTTTACTAAATTTATTAATACATTTTAAATTGATTAACAACTATCATTTGATTTGTTAAATTACTAATTTAATTAATTGATTAATTACTAATACATAATTCTTCAGAATTAGTTAAATTTTGTAATTAATTCCCTAAATCCCTTAATTAATTTAAATAAAAAATAATAATATATAATGTTACTAATTTAATTGATTCCTTAATTACTTATAACACCCTAACACTTAATTAACTAAATTATTTAATTACCTGACTAAACACCATAGTTTATTTAAATGTTTTTAAAATTAAATAATATTACTAATTTAGTTTCTTGCTTAACTAATAAAACTTTTTTTCATTTCAGTAGTTAAATTTTTAACTAATTTAATAAAACTTTAATTAATGTAAATCCTTTTAAATTGTACTAAATTTACTAATACATTTTGAATTGATTAATTACTATCATTTGATTTGTTAAATTACTAATTTAACTAATTGATTAATTGATTAATTACTAATACATGATTCTTTAGAGTTAGTTAAATTTTATAATTAATTTTGTGAAGTCCTTAATTAATTTAAATTAAAACAACTATTATATAATATTACTAATTTAATTAATTCCTTAATTACTTATAACACCCTAACACTTAATTAACTAAATTATTTAATTACCTTACTAAACTCCTTAATTTATTTAAATATTTTTAAAATCAAATAATATTACTAATTTAGTTCATTGCTTAGCTACTAAAACTATTTTTCTTTTCATTAGTTAAATTATTTAATTAATTTCATAAAACCTTATTATATGTAAATACTTTTAAATTTTACTAAATTTACTAATACATTTTGTATTGATTAATTACAAACAATTGATTTTTAAAATTACTAATTTAATTAATTGATTGATTACTAATACATGATTCTTCAAAATTAATTAAAATTTGTAATTATAACCCTAAACACTTAATTAATTTAAATAAAAAAAGTAATATTATATAATATTACTCATTTAATTTATTGCTTAATTACTTAGAATACATTGCATTACGTAATTAACATAATTATTTAATTAACTCATTAACACTTTAATTAATTTAAATATTTTAAATAAAATAATATTACAAATTTAGTTAATTACTTATTTCCTAAAACAATTTTCCATTTCCTTAATTCTATTTGATTACTAAAGTTTAATTCGATTAATTTAAATATTTGCTTGAGTACTAAACTTTGCATAATTAATTACTAGATTACGAAAGTTTGCTTACTTACTAAAAATTAGTAATTTTGCTTGATTACTAAACTTTGGTTAAAACAGCAAACATTTTAATTGAACCAACAAACATTTTAAACAAGCAAAATTTTCTTGGTTAAAATTCAACCAGCAAATAAAAACAAATCCCAAATATTTTCAACATAAATTCAAAACATTTTCCCAAAGCACAACAACATAAACTCAACCAGCAACATACATCAAAATGTTTTCCCAAAATCATGCCAACAACAAATCGAACCCAATATACAAACCCTAAATTCAAACCTTAAGCTAACAAAATGCCAAAAACAAATTAGCAACCAATTTTCCTTGAAGCAACAAATCAACAATAATGCTAGCAACATTCAAACAACTAATCATGCTTACATTAATTCATAAATAATCCCTTAAACCTTGAAGCAAATTGTAAAAATCAAGCAAGCTAAATCAAAAAACTTTTCAATCTTTAAAAACCAAAACTTTACTAGCTTGGGTATGAGTGAATTGAATGAGAGAAAGGAGAAAATGAATATCAGCTAGACAAGAGGTTTAACGGTGGCTAAGGGTGGCCAGAAGGGCAGTAGGGAGAAGCGTAAGGAAGAGGACCAAAGAGTGGGAGGGCTGTGTGGTGGTTCGTGTGGGTTGTTGATTGTTGTGGGTGGGTGTGTTGTCGGTGAATGGCAAGCTCAGGTAGGGCGAATGGTCAATCAGTGGAGAGTGAAGGAGACAGAGAGGAGAAAGGAGAAAAGAGACAAGGGAGAAAAAAGGGGAGAAATCCTACATGGGGATTTTTATTTTAATAACTAACATAAGATTTCGTCAGTAATTAAAATAGGGATAAATGGGGGAAAAACTTTTGCGTGCCCATTTTTATTTTGATTACCGATGGAATGATTGACGTAAGATTTTATCAGTAATTAAAATAAGGATTAATAAGAGGAAAATCCCTCATATGGATGTTAAGATTTATTACCGACCAAATCATCGAAGGAATATTTCATCAATATTTAAAAAATAAATACGACGAAAATTTCGTCGGCTAATCTATCGGTAAGCTAATTAATGTCTTACCACATTACCGACCAAGTAATCCATTCGTAACATGGTCAACAAATTCCGTTGGTAACCTATTACTAATGGACAGATTTTGTTGATAAATTTCATGCCATCTTACAATTCATGCGTGCAATTATGTTACTAACAAATTTCATTCCGTTGGTATTCCTCACAATCTTGTTCCATCGATAATCTGTCAGTAGTCCATAAGTAATTGCCAACGGATTGTTATTGACAGAACGGATTCCATTGATAAAACCTTTTTTTTTTGTAGTGTTTGCATGCAAAAAGGAATTATGTGCATAGCCTTAGGGATACAATGAAGTCAACATCTAACTTTTCTTTCACTTTACAAGAGTAAACTGTTAGATACACTCGATAGTTTGCAAAGTTGTTTGGCCTTAGAGCCTACTTTCTATGGCAAGTAGATTATAAAGAATTTGGATTGATAGATAATGGGAACTCAAGTGTTTATATTTATTTTAGAACATTACACTTTTTCTTGCTCTTGATTTTTCTAGTTTTGTCTTATTTGTCTTTGGTGTGTCAAAATGGTTGGGTGCAATTTTTTTATATAGACTTCCAAATGTCTCTTCTCAAGGACACAACCCTTTCATCACGACACATGTTTGTCTTAAAGACACCTTTACATTTTGCAAGATGCAACCTTTGGATAAAAGTATGATAACCATTCATTCCATAAGACATAATCTTTGAGCTACAATATGAAAAGATAACTTTTTATTTGAAAAGATAACCTTTTATTTTGAAAATACACCAACAATGCCCCACAATTTTTTAAATTTTCAAATACTTACAACTTTGAAAATCTTGTGCATAAATAAAGGTATATCGAGATTTAAACATTCACGTAGTAAGTGTGGTTCGTTCTTTGAGCTATAATATGAAAAGATAACTTTTCATTTGAAGAGACAACCTTTTATAACTTTTCATTTGAAGAGACAACCTTTTATTTTGAAAATACACCAATAATCTCTCGCAATTTTCAAAATTTCTAAATACTAACAACTTTGGAAATCTTATGCATAAATGAAGGTATCTTAAGATTTGAACCTTCACATAGTGAGTGTGGTTGGTTTTAGTCAGAATTGAGTAATTGACGAAGCATTAAACCATTGATTCTTCATTTGACTAGTGGGGCCATTAAACACACACAAGTTTCCTTGCTTACTTTGTATCTAGTTTTTCCAATACATTTTTATGACCTTGTGTTTTGTATCATTCATAATTGTTGTCAGAGTCAAACCTTTAACTCCAAAAAACGGCCACACTTTGTCTCAAATAGGTAGCCTCCATTGTAAGTACCTCGTATTTATAGTACTTTAACATATACATGTTATGAATCTATTCAGAACTTTTGTTCAACCTTACTTTGTATATTACGTGAACCAAGCACTATACACCTCAGGATGAAAAATAGAAATTAATGCTTGCGCTCATCCATGCAGTAAAATGGTTAGTATCCAACACTTGTAGGTCAGCCACAAGCATTTAGGTGAGCTCCCACTATTAGAGATTCAGTTGATAGGCTTGAGACCGATCCCTCTTGAGGTCTTTATTACCAAGTCTTTTTTCAAACCTTTGGTAAAAAGATCCACTAAGTTTTTTGTTAGCTTTGAAATTGACTTTAGTTTTGAAATGACAAAATCCAATGATCTAAATATGCTTTCGAACTGAAAAGAAATGATTTTTGATAAGAAAGAACATTCCCCTAAATGTTTTTAAGGTATTTGTGAAAAATAGAATTTTTTTAATGCTTTAGAAACAAGTTCCAGTAAGGAAGAATTGACTTTTGAAAGTGAAGTATCGATTCCTATAAAACAATAAGCAATATTTCTTTTCAATAGTAGCAAGGAATTGATTTGTCAAAAAGGAACCATTGATTCTCTAGAAATAGAAAGCTATTGGATTAAAAGAATCAACTCTTAAGAAACAAAGGTTGATTCTAGTAAAGGTAGAAGCATATGAAAGGGGCATTGGATTAAAATAATCAACTTCTCCAGTCTTCAATGATCAATTCCTTGAGCCAAAATGAAGAAAGTTTGGAAAATTGTTGAAAAAGCTAAAAGGGGATAAAAAGACAAATTTGAGGGGGAAATTTTGATTTGAAATTTTAAAATGGTGCTTAAAGGACATAAAGAATCGACTTCTGAGAAGGAGCAAGTTGATTCTTGAGAAATAGAATGTTTTAGACCTAAAGCAAGACAAGAAGAATCAACTACTCAATGGAGCAATGATCGATTCTTGGAAAACAAAAAGCATCAAGGTCAAAATTGAAGCAAAAAGAATCAAATTGTAAAGAATGGAAAGATCAATTCCTTGGAAACAGAATGTTCTAGGGTACAAAAGAATCGACTTCTCAGATGGGCACTAATTGATTCCTAAAGATTGACAAATGAGATTCAAGTGGCCCCAACGTTTGAAATTTTGAATCTTCTTTCTCTCCAACGGGCAAAATTTGAGAGAGGCTATAAATAACTCCAAAAACTCCATTTTAGAAAAGAGAAGAGAACCAGGAAATAAAAGAGAGAAGATCTTCATTTCAAAAGAAGAGAAAAGCTTTCATTCTCAAGTTCATACCTTTCTCACTCTACATCTCACTCTTAAAACAAAGCACCAGCTTTTGAGCTTAAGTTTCTTGATTTAGCTTCATTCTCTTATACTCTAAATTTGTTGGGCAGCCTATTTAGAGGCATCATATCTTGTAATTAAGTTATACCTCCTTGAAAAGATAGATAGATTATACTTGAGCCTTGAAAAAGTAAACTTTGTTATACTTCCATTGGAAAAGGTAGATAGATTGTGCTTTAACTTTGAAAAGGTAGTCACTTGTTGATAAGTTGTGCTTGATCTTTACAAGGCACTTGCTTGTAAAGGTTATGCCTAAACCTAGTTAAGAAAGGTAACGATTAGTGGATTCAAACTCCTTGTGATATTAAGGGAAAAGATGTAGGCATTATGTGGTTGAACCTCTACAAAAATCATGACTGAGTTTTTTTTCTTCTTCCTTCACACTTTACTTGCTTTATCTTTTATTTGTTTACACTCTTATTCATTTATCTTCAAGGTTGGTGCTTAAGGTTTTGTTCCTTAACTTTGATTCTTAAAAAGGTGAAATTTTTAATTGAAAACCAATTCACCCCCTTTTGGTTGTTACATACTCAAGCTTGTTTATCTAACAATTGGTATAGGAGCAGGTTCTCAAGTTTTGCAAGTTTAACAACTTTTGAGATATTCTAAAGAAGGAGCTTGAAGTAGTGAAAATGGCTCCAACAAATTTTATAGGTGAAGGCCAATTGATGATGAGACCTCCATTCTTCACTGGTGAAAACTATCCATTTTGGAGGATGAGAGTTGAAAATTTCATTTAATCTATGGATTTGGTTCTTCTGGACATCATTTTGGAAGGACCTCATGTTCCCATGAAACTTGTAAATAGTGTTAAGCATATTAAGACTAAGGCTGAATGGGATGATACGGATTGAAAATTAATTCAATTTAATCATAATGCTGTAACTGCCTTGCTTTGTGCACTTAGTGAAAGTGAATTCAATAGGGTAGCTATGTATACTTCAACTAAAGAAATTTGGGATACTTTCGAGAGTTGTTATGAAGGCACCTCACAAGTAAAAGAGTCAAAAATTAGATTATTGACTCTAGACTATGAACTCTTAAAGATAGAAGAGGAAGAGCCTATAAAGGAGATGTATAAGAGATTCACAAAGGTCATTAGAGGACTAAAGGCACTGGGAAAGGAATTTTTGAATGCTCAACTGGTGAAGAAAATCCTTTATTTTCTTCCAAGATCATGCAGACCAAAAGGTAATAGCTATTGAGGAAGCAAAAGATTTGAAAAATCTTCAATTGGATGAATTGCTTGGATCTCTACTTACTTATGAGATGCAACTAAAACATGAGAAGGAAAGAAATGAATCCATCAAGGAAGGCACAAAAGAAAAAATTATAGCTTGCAAGGCTATCAAAGGAAATCTTTAAAAAAGGTTCCAAGAAAATGAAAACGAGGATGAAAATGATGAAGAAATAGCCTTGTTAACTAGAAAGTTTAATAAAATTTTTAGAAACAAATAAGGTGGAAGAAACAAAAGACCTCTTGGAAGAAATGTACTAAGAGAAGACCTAAGGAAAGAAGCTATAATTAAATAGTCAAGCAAAGATCATATTATATGTTATGGTTGTGGAGAATTGGGACATACTAAATACGAGTGTCCAAATGTCAAGAAAAACAATCCAAAAAGTTAAAAAAAAAAGGCAATGGTAGCTGTATGGAGCGATGAAGATGAATCCCAATGTGAAAAAGATGAAGAAGTCGTAAATTTTTGCTTAATGACCATTGATAATCCTATGGATGTGGAAAAAAAGAGAAGAAGTTATATTATGACTCCCATGGGCATAAACCTTATATCAACAACTTCTAGTCATGGAAAATCAACTATGGAAACTCCCTCATTCAACTATGAGAACTTTATCAAATTGAAAAACGAGATGAAGTTATTATTCAAGGAAATGATCACAAGTTTTGGAAAATAGTCGAAGATGGCTATTTCAAGTAGCACAAGGAAAAGAGCATTTGGAAAGGAAATGACGTTTATGTGCCACAACTCTATGTCATAGCTATGCACACTCTTATTTACACTTAAAAGAAGAGAACATAGTCAAGTACCTATGTATAAATATGTCAAAGAAATTTGGAGGAGATTAGAAGAACTGTATGACAAAAGAAGAAGGCTAAAAGAAGAAAATTTTTCATTAAACAATAAGGAAATCAGTGATGAAATATCATAAAAACACCGATTTTCAAATAAAAAGTGTGAGTATGAAATGGAAATTTCAATAAAAATGGTGATGAGAATTTTTTATATATTAACAAGGATCTTCATCAACACAGCATGAAAAATTTAGCAAGATCTCAAGAGGTCCTCTTCATGATATTCAACTTTATATTATTTTGGTGTGTACTTGAAGTAAATGCAATGTCATTGATCTTATATTTATCTACTTAAGTGATGCACCTGAATGACATATCATGCATAATAACTCATGAATCAAAAGATTGACATTGTTAAACTTGTTCCTTCTCTCAAAAGAAAGATTACCTTTATTGTGATCTCGGTTCATCAAAAAGAATAGATTTATCCTCTTTTCAAATGTCAGTTCCTAAAGTCATGGGAACCATAAAAAGTTTAGGGCTTAGGAATCAACCTTAAAAGGTCTAGAACTCAATTCCTAAAAGCCTGAAAACACAAAGACATTTGAGTTCCAAACCTAAAGACGTGATTCCTTCTTTCAAATTGTTAAAAAATCACAACTTTCTAGAGAAATCTCTTTAAATGCTCCACTCATTCAGAAACACTCTATATTTGCATCAAAAAGTTAAGTGCCAAATTCAATTCCAATTAGTAGTTCAAAAACCCATTTTCTTTTGGAAAAAAGTCATTTCTGCAAAAGTGTCAAATCCTTGTTCTCAAAACCTTAAGTTCTTGATTCAAATTCTTTCACGACTGATCCTCAGTCCTCAAAAGTAAAGCTTATAGCTCTCAAGAAATTAAGAGAAGGAAAAAGGAAAGCAACAGCCACAGCATCCAAAGTAGAAAAAACCCACAAATTGAATGCCTTTGATATTAACTTCTGAAGTAAGAAAAATAGGCAAGTGTTTGATGAAATCTTTGCTAAAAGAACAATAGTTCATGGTAGAATTATTGATTTGGAATGGTTCAAAAATGAGTTCAATCTGCCTTATATTGAGAATTTAAGGAAACTAGGTTGGTGTGAATACTTAAGTATCTGTTTATGAAAAGTTATTAAGAGTTTTCTAATAAAATGCCACCACATTATACCTAAAGGATGATGATGAACATGTAGTGGATCATAGTGAGTCTTTTCATACATATGTTGCTAGAAGAGAGCTGATCATAACGCCCACTCTGTTAGAAAAACTATTGAAACTAGAACCTATAAATAGGAAAACGCTTACTTATATGATTGAAGAGAATTTTATCCAATACGATGAACTGTATGCAAAATTCATGGTCAATCTTGTTACAACTGTACAATTCCCAAACAGTCTTGCCAAATTAAGTGTTAACGACAACATCTTGCATCTGATTGAAACAAACACTCTCAAACCTTTTGGACTCAAGATTACTGAAGTAATAGTTGAAGAAAAGTGGTATATGCACCACATCCAAAGATGCACTTTAATTGACTTTGGTCAATTCATATATAGAGATATGGAAGAAATAGTAAGAGGGGCAAAGAATAATTTAGTTTATCAAAATGGCTATCTCTAAGATGTTGGAGAAATTAAAGATTGATACATCAATAGATAGAGCAATAATGCAAGACAAAGTCAAATTTCTTCACAAAGTATCTTTAGGAAGGATGCAGATTGAATATGACTATGTCAAGAATGAGTGGATAAGGAAAAATATCTCATAGATAATTAAAATTCAAAAGGATACAACAAACTCAGAACAATTGCCAGATGATCTTCAATCTCAAACTCCATCAGATTATCCAACAGTGGGACATTCACAGCATTCATCTGTTGGTCAAGAAAAATTAGGACTTCCAAGCACAGTGTTTATTGAGAGACTGTATTTCAAGATCTAAATGCCATAATAGATCATCAAAAGAGGGTCATAATAAGAAGGTTCACTGCAGTTGATAAAAAGACTTAAGGAATCATGGCTAAACTTGTTTTCAAATTTGAAAACATGTTTGATAAATGCAGTCAATCTCTAAACAAAGCATATGATAGTCTTATTAAACTTCACAGGAGAATGGTCACTATTTCAAAAAAGCAAATTCAACTTTCAAGAAATTAAGAGATATTAGATGAGCAAATAGAATAGCAGTACAACTCACTACTTCCCTCACCAGTTTTAATGCATTGCCCAAAACCATGACTATATCATATGCATCCATCCATTCATGTGCATCACTGTTTGTCCTACTATGATATTTAGTCTGTCTGATGTGATATTTTGTCAATGAATTGACACTTAATGAAGTACTTTATTATAATTTGGCTATCTCTTACTATTCTTATTTAAATGCTTGAGCTACTAATGATTTATGTCCTCTTGAGCTTTGAAATTGTATCCTTTGTTCTCAAGCTCTTTTTGATATAACAAAAAAGGGGAAAAATATGAGTAAATTTTCCATGCTTTCTTGTTGCTATGTTAGACAATGCTTTTAAAAAATTTTCCAAATGTTTTGAAAGGTAAGCACAAATTCAAGGGGAGATTTTGTAAAATTAGCTCTTAATTTTGTCATATCAGCAAGGGCAGATCGTTAGCTTTGAAATTGATTCTGGTTTTGAATGAAAAAATTCAATAATCTAAACATGCTTTGGAATTGAAAAGAAATGATTTTGATATGGAAGAATAGGCCCCTAAATGTTTTAAAGCTATTTGTGACAAATGAAATCTTTTTAATGCTTGAAAAACAAGTTCCAGCAAGGAAGAATTAACTTATGAAAAGTGAAGTATCAATTCCTATAACATAGAAAGCAATATTTCTTCTTTGTAGCAAGAAGGAATCAACTTGTCAAAAACAAACCATCAATTCTCTAGAAATAGAAAGCTACTGGATTGAAAGAATCGATCTCTAAAGAAGCAAGGTTAATTCCAATAAAGGTAAAAGCATAATGAAAGGGCATTGAATAGAAATAATCAACTTCTCAAGTCCCTAATGATCAATTCCTTGAGCCAAAATGAAGAAAGTTTTGAAATTTGTTGAAGAAGCTAAAGGAGAATAATAGGACAAATTTTGAGTGGGAAAATCTGATTTTGAAATTTCAAAATGGCACTAAAAGGAAATGAAGAATCAACTTCTAAGAAGGAACAAGTTGATTCTTGCAAAAAAAAAATGTTTTAGACTTGAAATTAGATAAGAAGAATCGTTTGCTCAATAGAGCAATGATCGATTCTTGGAAAAAAAAGTGCATCAGGGTCAAAATTGAAGCAAAAAGAATCGTCTTCTGAAGAATGGAAAAATCAATTCTTTGGAAATAAGAATATCCAAGGGTACAAAAGAATCAACTACTTAAATGGTCAATGATTGATTATTGAAAATTGACAAACGATATTCAAGTGGCCTTAACATTTGAAATTTTGAATCTCCTTTCTCTCTAATGGACAGAATTTAAGAGAGGCTATAAATACCTCGAAGAAGTCCATTTTAGAATAGAGAAGAGAACCAAGGAAGGAAAAAGAGAAAATCTTCATTTTAAGAAGAGAGAAAAGCTTTCAGTCTCAAGTTCATACCTTTCTCACACTACATCTCACTCTTAAAATAGAACACCAATTTTTGAGCTTAAGTTCTTTAATTTAGCTTTATTCTCTAATATTTTAAATCGATTGTTCAACATATGTAGAGGTATCATATCTTGTAATCCATTGTTGAAATGTTATACCTCCTTGAAAAGTTAGATAGGTTATACTTGAGCCTTGAAAAAGTAAACTTGGTTATACCTCCATTGAAAAAGGTAGATAGGTTGTGCTTTAACCTTGAAAAGGCAGTGACTTATTGATAGGTTGTGCTTGATCCTTAAAAGGCACTTGCTTGTAAAAGTTATGCTTGAACCTAGTTGAGAAAGGCAACGATTAGTGGATTCAAACTCCTTGTGATATCAAGGGAGACGACGCAAGCATTGTGAGGTCGAACCTCTATAAAAATCGTGGCTAAGTTTTTTTTGTCCTCCCTTCACCCTTTACTAGCTTTATCTTTCATTTATTTATAATCTTATTCATTTATCTTCAAGCTTAGTGCTTAAAATTTTGATGTTTAACTTTGATTCTTAAAAAGGTGAAATTTTTAATTGAAAACCAATTCACCCCCTATTGGTTGTTTTATACAGAAGTCTCTTTATCTAACCTTTTCACAAGACCTCACATAGCTTATAGTAACTATACCATCACTAATTTTTTGTCTTACAATGCTATGTCAAAGTCCAATAAATTGGCTTTTTGCATTGTATACTTGATTATATGCCTTTGATACTGTCACTTTATTGTCACAATGTATCAAGATTGGTGTCATTGGTTTAAGTTATATTGGAATTTCATAGGGAAAATATTTGAACCATTTTGCTTCTTGGATCGTAGATGCTAAAACTATAAATCCAAACACCATGTTAAAGTCCTTTTGACATGATTGTTTCTTAGAACCCCAAGAAACAGCACCCCCCCTAATTGTACAAATCCAACCAATTGTAGAAGTATGATCTGTTCTATTTGAGTTCCAACTAGCATCTATGTACCTTTAAACTAAAGGAAAACCTAAATAATAAATGCCATAATTCATTACACTCTTTAAATACCTTAGTGCTTTATGAACGACATATTAATGCTCTTTACTTGGATTACTTGTAAACTGGCTTAGTATCACAACCACAAAAACAATGTTTGGCCTTATGTGCACCATAACATATATTAAGCATTTGTTCACCTTTGCATATTCATTTTGTGCGATTGGCTTGGTTTTGTTGGGTACTAGCCTTAAATTAGAATCATAAAGTGTAGACATTGGCATTTAATCTGACTTACCATACTTTATTACAATCTTTTCAATGTAATGAGATTGAGACAATGTTAGGCCATTATTATCTCTGATTATTCTTATACTAAGAATAACATCTACCACACCCATATCTTTCATGTCAAAATTCTTTGACAAAAACCTTTTTGTGTCCTTCACTCGTTCCAAATCGGTACTAAAAATTAACATGTCATCCACATATAGGCAAATGATGACACCTTTACCATTATGGAACTTACTATAAACACATTTGTTAGATTGATTGATCTTGTAGCCATTAGCTAACACAACCTTATCAAACTTTTGATGTCATTGTTTAGGTGCTTGTTTTAATCCATAAAAGGACCTTACAGGGTTATGCACTTTCATTTCTTGACTAGGAAAGACAAACCCTTCAAGTTGTTCCATATACATTCTTTATCTAATTTACCATTTAGAAATGTCGTTTTCACATTCATTTGGTGAATTACCATTTTATGTATAGATGCAAGCACTATAAGCATTTTAATTGTAGCTATTCTTGCTATCGGTGCATATGTATGAAAATAGTCAACACCTTCCTTTTGGTTAGAGCCCTTGGCCACTAGCCTTGCTTTAAACTTATCAATGGTTCCATCAACTTTCATTTTCTTTTTTAAAATCCATTTATAGCCTATTGGCTTGGAACCTAGTGGAAGGTCTATCAATTTTCAAGTTTTGTTTCCCATTATCAAGTTCATTTCATCTTGTATTACTACTCTCCGAAAGGAAACATCTCAAGATCTCATTGCTTTGAGGATCAACTTCGCCCTCTACATTAAAGCAGTAAGGTAAGTATCTTTATGCTTCTTCTCTTGTACCTTCTACTAAGTAAGTGAGGAAATAGGATCCATGTGCCTTTGTTTTTCTAATTCCTTTGCTGCTTCGAACCTGAATAGTTAAAACTTTATCACTTTCCATTACTAGTTCTTTAGGTCTTAGAATTAAATTGAACCTTGTTTCATTGAAGATAACGTCCCTTGGTTCTATGATCGTATTAATGGAATATTTATCATTACGTTCTAGCACCATGATATGATTTACTTTATTATGTTTAGCACATCCTATTAATATACATTCGATTCCTCTTTCATCCAATTTCCTCTCTTTGGTTTTGAAACTCTTACTGTGGCTTAACATTATTAAACTCTTAAATCCTTAAGGTTTAGCTTTCTTCCTTTCCATAGCTCATAAGGAGTAGTTTTATTCCTTTCATTTAAGATTCTATTTAGTATATGGCAAGCCATTAATAAGGCTTCATCCTAAAATCTTGTGAAACCTCGACCTCCATAGATACATAACTAGAGGTAGACTGATGAGTACATCAAATTCACATATTTAATGGGAGATTAAATACCTAATTAGTCTAAGTTAGACTAGTTTAGGATCGAATTTATGTATTTTTATTTATTTTATTAGTTTAGTCTAATTTGTGTTTAAATGTTTATTTTAAGTTAATAATGTTAGTTTTATGTTATTTATATTTATTTCATGTTTTTAGAGGAGTAGGATCAAAAATTAATTTTAATTGGTGAAGAAAGCTGCATAATGGATTGTTGCTTTATTTGCATATATTTTGGTTTTTTAAGCATATATCCTATTACAGTAGTCCAAATGATATGATTTTTAAACCATTAGAAAGCTAAGAGGTAGGGCTACAACTTTAATGTTTACCACTTTGCCTAGTCCTGGTTAGAAAGTGGTCAAAATCCTTGTTAAAGGGAAAGCACTACACTAGAAGAAAAAAAAGGACATTTTTCTAAATTATGTGAACTTTGACTAACTTTAGAGATAAATATCTAAAGTTCCAGCACTTTCTCCTCACTTTCAGTAGCTTTTTCTTCTTCTTCATGCTTCCAACGCCATTTTTACTTCACCATGGAAAATAAAATTTCTTCATTTTCTTTTTCTTGTTTTCTTTTCATTTTCTTTCGTTTCATACTCCTTCCTTCTCCTAACTTCTTGGGCACCAAACCTGTAGCTTCTAACTCCATTTTCTAGTACAACTAAACCCTAGGAGAGAGAAGGAAAAATCTTTCTTTCTTTCCTTTATTTTTCTATTTCTACTCCACCATCACCAACACTTGAATTTTCACTTCAAATCTCCATTTTTAAGGCTAAAAGGTATATATTTTCAATTCTTGGAATTTATGAATTTATGGGTTATTGTCACGACCCAAATTTTCAGGCCATGATAGGCGCAAGGCCCAATAAACGTAGTCTATTAAGCCCAAGCAAGCCTATCATTTTATCCTACTTATCATTCCATCAAATATCGCTAAGCCATATTTCATACTTTTGAATCAAAATAGTGATATACATTGCCATCTCGTACTGGCATTACTCCTTAAAATTTTACATACAATGTCTACAATATGTATTCTAATAATTTACATTAAGTTTGTCTATACAAAATAAAATAACACTCGACTTCCAGCGGAGGGACTCGAATGAATGTACAGCTACTGAATATCAAGACACCTAACAAAATATGGACACAAGTCTACAAGGACACCTCGTCCTAGTTACCGGCTGCCTCGTGATCTGAAAACATGAATTTGAAAATGGTGAGTATAAACCCAATGAGTGAACAAGGAAGGGAACAAGCACACCATATGGAATCTTTAATGAAATCATGATGCATTCTTTTTTTTAAAACAATGCAATTTGTTTCTATTCTTATTAAAAACCCCTCATCAAGCCTTTAAATGATTAATCATTTGAAAATCATTAACTCATACATAACGAACCATTTGAAGAATAAAAGCTTCAATATTACACACGTAAGTCAAATACGACAACGAATCTTCGCTACAGCGAGAATGAATTTTCGTTACAGCGATGTTGGGATTTAGTTATTAACCGAACGAGGGTTTCTCAACTGGCCGAGGATTTGTCACTAAACCTCCTCATTTTAAACTTAACTCATTTAATCCTTAATGTTGGAAGTCCATGTTCTGATTTGGTAGCAAAGAAGTGAAAGATAGGATAGCAATTGAACAAGATAGGAGACCAAAATAGAAAGTTTTTCACTGCAATGAAATTGTAACCCAGAAACAGAAAGTTTCTCGCTGCAGCGAAATTCAATCTCGCTGTAGCGAAATTGCAACCCAGAATTAGAAAGTTTCTCGCTGCAGCGAAATACAGGGCATCAAATGAAAATTTCCCTTTCTCCCAAAGAAAACCACCCTGTTTGAAATGTTCAAAACCAATATGAAACACATAACAATTTCTCAAGGTTTAACATGTCAAGTTTCACATGTATTACAGCCATAAACTATTATCTATCAATTTCCTATAACACACATATTTACATATGTATATATATATATATATACGCATATACCCATCATCATCATCACACCATCCCATCATCATCCTCACTAGCTCATGCGCACTCCTTACTCGCACATGGCTGGGTCATCACCGGGTTATGCGTACTCCCTACTCGCACATAGTCGAGTCAATATAATTACACAACATTTTATTCAAGCATATAGTATATCGACATAATGCAACCACATAGAAATCCATAATAACCACATATCATAACATAAATCATTTCTCAAGAGCTTGTTCCCAAGGCATTCATTTTTTTTTTAGAAAAGTTGTATAAAATCAATCAAACACTTTGTTCAAAACAGTCATATTCCCAAAGCAATTTCGATAAGCAGTCCACTCAGCAAATGATTGTAGAGCCTTTAAATAACTCCAACTCCCCTAATTGTCCAAATGGGATGATGGGGCTTCCTTAAAACCTAGGATCACATTAACATAAACAATAGATCAATTTACACATTATGAACTCTAAAAGCTATCTCTTAGCTAGTTTTCAATTGCCACATTAAATGGCTATCTATGTTCACTATCTTAATCACTAAAAAGTAATGAACATAGTTAACAATAAAACAACTCATAAATCCTAATTACTAGCCATTTTCTACAGCTAAAAATTGAGCTTAGTTAACCACTTACCCTAGGGCTCCTTTGTAGTCAAATTCTCTTCCAATTGCTTCCAAATCAATGGAGTAATTCTCTTTTTCTCTCTCTAAAATGCCCAACTAGTGAGAGAAAGTCTAAAAACTAAATTTTTGAAGGGTTTTAAAGTGAGAGGATGAAAGAGCATAAGGGTTTATGGAAGAGTACACCAAAAGCATGAAAATTGGAGTTAGAGAGAGAAAGTTATGAAAGCTTGAAGAAAACTCTCATGGAAGAATTGAAGAAATGTGAGAGAGGAGAAAGGAAGAAGAAGACCAGCTGCTGGAAATTTCAAGATATTTATAGGCCAACTTATCCATTCCCATAAAATTACCAAATTACCCTTCCACCAATTAACTTATTTTCCTCCAATCTTTTATGCAATCTTTTTGCTCTTTTCACACTGGGACAATATCCATAATGGTCTAGACATGTTCAGGTTTATAAAAACTTAAAATTTTAACCCGAGGTGAAAAATGACCATTTTGCCCTTATTGTGAAAATCGTCAAAATTTTTGTTTCCTTTCCATTTTACCCCTAATTTCACCATCCATTTATACCTTAGGCCTAATTAGGCCATAATATTGTTTAAAACTTACTTTGGGAGCTCATTAGAGAAAATGACGAAACTACCCTTGGCTCGTATTATTACATCTATGCTTGGTTACAAGCCTATAGAGGTTGGGGTCTCACAGTTATATTTTCAGATTTTATTTGCTAATTTCTTCAAATTCTTTTTCTTGAAAATATTAGGTTTTTGTTGATCTTTATGCCTCCAAGCTCACCAAGGTAAAGAACCTTTAAATTGAAATAGTTGATATGATGGTTTTGAGAATTAGACTAGAATTCTAGGTTAAAAATTAGGTTAAAATGTAGTTTATCAAGCGTATGCTTCTTAGAATTATTAAGTTCAAATTTATGATGTATTTGAGGCTATTATTGATTATTGGTAAATATAGGTTTTAATGGCACTTCAAGACTTAACTTGGAGTAAAGTCTTATTGATGTCAATTTTGTAAGGTCGCATTACTAAGGTGAGTGAACTTGCATTAAAAAAAATACTTTGAAATAAATGCACATGTGTTTGAATGAATCATTTGAAAACTTTATTTGTCTTTGCTTTAAAAATGTGCCTGGGAACAAGCCTTTGATGAAATGTCCTTACGTTGTGAAATTGTGCAATGTGATTAACTCATGTGTTCCTATATTATGCGATACGTATAATGTGATGAATTACGTATTTGAAATATTAAGTTGAATTGCCAATTGATTTGTGGCATGTGATGTATTGTTATGAAAAGATTCTTGTTACATGTGCCATGCATTGAAATGTAATGTTGAGTGATAACTGTAACCGCGCATGTGCGGTGTGGGAGGGCACATGAGCTGATGACTGGAGGATGATGATTCTAGCTATGTGCGGTATGGGAGTGCACATGAGCTGATGACCAATAGTTGTATACATGTTTACACATACCATAAAAATGTTAGAGAAAATATTATGTAAATACATTGAATGTTGAAAGTTGAACTTCCTAAATGTTTTAAATCGAGTTAACCGTCAACATGGCATCGAGTGGTTTATGATATACAAATTTCATTGTTTAAAATAGGTGCATCATGTTTTCAAAACTCTCCGTATCGTATGTTTGTTCCCTTCCTATGTTCACTCACTGGGTTTATACTCACTCTTTTTAACTTCTTGTTTTCAGATCCGAAGGTAGTTGGGACATAGATTGAGGGGTCCACTGGTGTTCACCATTGGTAGGTATCATGGCATGCAATAGCCGTATCCCCCATCCAAAGTCACTCCGTTGGTCGTCAAGAGCCTTTTGCATGTGCATATGTACATTAGATGTGAAGTGCTAAGATCATTTTGTAAACGATATATGTATATTATGATTGATGATACCATTATGAGATGGCAATGAATGACAATACTTTGGGATATTACAAATATAAATATTTGGTTTTTATGTTATATTATCGAAATACATATAGTTGAGAATTGTGGTTTAGAAATGGTGATGTATAATTGATGAAATGATGAACTCGATTATATAAAAAGGCTTGCTTGGGCTTAGTGGGCTATGCCCATTGGGCCCATGCGCCGATCATGGCCTGGGTTTTGGGCTGTGACAAATTTTTTTCCCAAACCCGAATTAGAAAGTAAAGCATTGACCATTTCCATAAGAACTTGATTCTTTCGTTCTGCTACACCATTTTGTTCTAGTTCGTATGGAATGATAATCTTAAGAGTAATACCAGTGGACTTGAAATACTTGGGATTATAATATTCACCTCCTCTATCACTTCGTAAACATTTGATAAACAATTCACAGTGCAATTCAATTTCATTTTTTATAGATTATAAACTTCTCCATTACTTTATCTTTAGCATGCAATAAATAAACATAGCAATATTTAGAGAAGTCATCTATAAATAATACGAAGTATTTCTTTCCACCAATAGATGGAGTACTATGCATGTCACAAACATCGGAATGTATTAATGCAAGCAATTTGGAGTTTCTTTCTACATTAGGAAATGAGCTTCTTGTGATTTTAGTAACTATGCATGTCTTGCACATATCATTATTTCCATCAGAATTAGGTATCAACTCTAATTTAGCCATATCATGCATTCTTCTATAATGAACATGACCTAATCTATTATGTCATAGATTATACAATGCTACTTTACTATCATGAACATTAAATGAGGCATTAATATAAATTGAACTAGTAGCATGCTTATTAATATTAAGCTTGAACATGTCTTCGCATAAGTATCCACTTCCTACATATTGTCCACCTTTTGTAAAGATGAGCTTATCTGCCTCAAATGTTAAGTTGAAGCCATACTTATTCAACAAGCCACTCGACATAAGATTTTTTATAACTTCCTACATATGATAGACATTATTTAGTACAATTACTTTTCGATAAGTAAATATGAGTTTTATGGTGCCTTTTCCTATCACTTGTGTAGTGGAGGTATTTTCCATGTACAATGCAGTTCCATCATTAACTGCTTCTAAGGACTTCAAGAAACTCTTTTCTTTACATACACGCTTAGTTGCACCAGTGTCAATCCATCATGCTCCATCATCTTTGAGAAGATTGACCTTGAAAACTATAGCAACGAACTTGTTGTTCACATTTTGTGTCTTGTATTTCAAAAGTCTATGTTTTGCCTTGAAGTGTCCAAGTTTTTTATAATGAAAACATGGACCATTTTTGTTTTTTTTATCCTATGGCTTTTGTCATTCATACCAACATAATGTTTACTTTTGTTGTACAAAGTCGGCTTGTTTGATGGTTTGTGTTTCATCATATGTACCTTTGAAGTCTCAAGATTCTTTCCATCAGAATCTTTTTTTGTCGTATCTTGCTTGACTTCTTCTTATTCATCATAATCTTCCTTTATTCGTAGATGATTACTAAGGTCCTCAAAAGACATCTTCTCTTTCTTATGTTTTAGAGTTTTCTTAGTGTCTCTCCATGTGGGGGGTAAGTTTATCAATTATAAAAGACATAACCATAGTTTCATCCATGTTAAGATTATATTGCTTAAAGCTATTAAGCATGCATTAAAGCTCATGACATTGATTCATAACAAAACGATCATCTGAAGATGTGACAAAATATTTCTTTCCAACCAATATGCGTTTATTATGCACATCACACAATATTATTCATATCAAGTAAGGAAAGAAAACTTATCTTATAATCCGATGTAGAACCATTTTGCCACTAATGAATCTCATCCATAGATTCTTCTTCAAAGCATTCTAGCTTGACAATGTTGGTAGCCATCTCTTTTAGTGAAGTCATTTTGAATTCCATTAGCACAAAACATAAATCATAAAATTGTTTATGCAAATAGGGTTTAGATGGAATTCAAGGAACTAGTAAAATTACCTTCAAGACATTCCTTTAAATAGATGCTATCTTTAAGTCTTATTTTGTCCCCACTACTTGGTATGCGAAAAGAGAATTACGCGAATAGTTTTAGGGATATAATGAAGTTAATGTCTAACTTCATCTTGCACATTATAAGAGTAGATCGCTAGATACACCAAAGGGTTTACAAAGTTATTCGACCTTAGAGCCCTCAAGTGTTTATATTTATTTTCAGAACATTACAATTTCTTTTGCTCTTGATTTTTCTGCACTTGTCATATTTATTTTTAGTGTGTCAAACTGGTTAGCAGTAGGTCTTTTATATAATCTTACAAATGTTTCTTTTCAAGAACACAACCTTTTCATCAAGGCACCTCTTTATCTTAAAGACACCTCTATATTTTGTAAGACACAATCTTTGGATAAAGAAATTGTTTCAATAATTATCTTGTAAGAGAACAATCATCCATTGCTTAAGATATACCCTTTGAGTTATAATATGAAAAGATAACTTTTCATTTGAAAAGATAACCTTTTATTTTGAAAATACTCCAATAGTATTTTCCATGCACATGTTTTTGCTAACGACGAGTGCAAGAGTTTTCAGCTCAATTGCTTCAAAATTGGGTATTTTGGCATATTTACTATAGGTAATAGTAGAAATCGAGGATCTATAACAAAGCAAACCGGAACATATTGCGAAGTGAGCAATTTAATTTAGGTAATTGGGATTAATTATTAAAAAAATGAAACACTTGGTACAGATATCACTTAGCATCAAAGAAAAATGGTTGGCATGAAGAAGTACACCAAGATTAATGCATGATTGCAAAATCTCACTAAAATTTAGGGGGAAATTTTATGCAACAATAAAATCAATAGTTTTATATGAAACTGAATGTGGTATACATCTTACTACTTGTAAACCAAGTAGAATTACTTTTTTGGTTACATAGTACGTATCAGTATAAACAATATCACATTTTCTTTTAATTAAATAACGATTAATATTTTTAAAATTTTAAAATTAGTAATTTTTTATTAAAGATATTTTTTTGGTATTAATATGTGTTCCATGTGGTTAAAAATTTTCAGGTTGACAAGTCACATCATAAAAAAATCGAAGTTAACTGTAAATATTTTAAAATGCTATCAATTATCCTTAAAATAACTTTTAATGAAATATAAAGATTAAATTCATTAAAATTGGAATAGAGGAAGTAAAAACATAAAATACAAATAGTGTTGCTAAAAGGAGGATGTTATGCTACTTTCAAATAAAGAAAAAAGGGAGGATGTTATGCTAGATGTGCGGGTATACAAGGTAAGATAGATTAGAGAAGTAAAATGCATAACGAAGGGTGGGTTCACAATCGATGAGCATAAAATACGGGGCAAATGGTGTGAATTGCACTATTAGTTTTATGATGTTTTTTTCATCCGTGATTTCATAAATTTTATTATTTTCCATCTGCATCTTTCTAAATTTGTTCCAATAAACGTGTCATTAGAATATGGATGAAATTTGTTACATATATGTCCACCTAAAAATCATGTGAGAAATTATGTCTAAGTCTATTGATGTGTTGATATATTGATGCATTTTGAAACAAATTCAAAAGATAATAGATTTTCTTTAAAAAATAAAATTATTCATTAATATAAGGAACAAGGGTAACCCCATTACAGAGATAAAGCCGATGGTTATAATGCTAATGCACATCCAGCATATTAACCATCACACTTCTATAACCATAACAATAAGACAAATACACTACCACCCAAAAACCAAAGATAAAAAACCATAACAGTCCCATTAGGCGTCAACCAGCAATATACCAATCGTTAGCTAATTCATACAAGTCGTTAACAGTCTTACTGCAATTACCACTCTATTCTTTTCAATCGTCCACCTTTCATATTTCTTTTTGTGTCGTTATCTGCAGTAAACAAATATTAAATGCAAAACCCGCATGAAAGTATCATGTAGAATCAACAAAAGCTTATGTGAATATCTATAAGCAGTATGACACGATAGTTGCACCATGAATTTAGAAAAACAAAATCCTGGCTTAGCTGTATCAGACCAACATTCACTATCATAAATAAATAGCCTCCCATACTACAAAGTGATATTCGATAAATCGATCCCCCTTTATACCCCATACTTAGCCAATCGGTTAGCTATTCAATTAGCGTTCCTTAAAGTGTGAATGATCTTAATTTATTGTCTTTCTTTTAAAAAACTCAATTCTAAGAATCCATTTTCTATATTTCCAAGAGACACTAGTCAGTTCACTAACCCATTTTACTACATTTTCAGAATTACTCTCAATCAACAATGAATGGGACTAGACCTGGCAATTCGTGTTTTCGTGTCGTAAACGTGTCAGATACGATTAGATACGATTAGACACGAAACACGTTAAGACTAAACACGAACACGACAGGTTTAATATTCGTGTTTTAAATTTAAAACACGTACACGTATACGTTTAATAAACGTGTAATACGACACGACACGATTAACACGTTTATTAAACGTATCAATATACGACACAACACGATTAATAACACGTTTAACACAATTAAATAAAAATATTTATAATTAAATATAATTTTATTATTTAAATTTAAAATCTATAATTATAAAAATAATTATAACAAAACAAAAATAATAATAACATCAAATATAATAAAATTTACTATAAATAACATATGTAAAATTCATTATCATATAATATGATAAAATACATCATTAACATCTAACCTTCAAATACTAATAATATCAAAAATCATTCATAATTTTCAATCGCAATAATTACATTATTACCTTTATAAAATTAAAAAAACTTATTAAAATAATTATTTAAAATTATTTATATAAAGTTAAAATAATCTTTAACTATTAATTTTTAATAGGTTAATAAACGTGTCATGTATACACGTTTAAACACGAACACGTTTAAACATGATAACACGATTAAGTAAACGTGTTTTAAACGTATTTGTCGTGTCTGACACATTAAGACACAAAAGTTTTCATGTCTTAACGTGTCAGACACGATTAGACACGAAACACGTTAAGACTAAACCCAAAACCTGCTTAACTCGTGTCTTCTCGTGTCGTGTTAACATGTCGTGTCCAAAATTACCAGGTCTAAATGGGATGCCTGCCATTTGGAAGATACAAAAATTGTAAAAGCTTCAATAATTACATTAAGTTCCATGAAGTTTGCATCATGCACTCTATATTTTGAAAATGTAGCTTTGATTTCAGCCAAATCATTCTCCAAACCCTACCAATACCTACCTTTGTTAGCTTTTCCCTAGCAGCCCCATCAACATTAAATTTCACCCACCCCTCGATGGGTGTTACTCAATCAACCATAACATCATCTTTAGACCACTTACTAGGAATTTTTGCTAGGTTTGGATAAAACAAACAATCAAGAGTAGAACCAACAATCTCAGACCATCTAGCTCGAGCCCATGAAGCAACATGAACCTTGACTAGATCAAAAACTTGCTCAAGGACCCATAACTTGCCTCCAAACACAATTTCATTCCTAACAACCACATAGACCAAATGATGGCAAAAAAAAAAATGTATCCCACAATTCTTTACTCCTTTCTTTAATAAAAAAAACTTTCCAAGAAAGCAAGAAACTCTTTGCATTCCGTAGATAAATCCATTTAAACCCCATAAGCTAATGCATAATCTCTATAATTTCCAAGTGTTCCTACATGAGAAAAACAAATGATCAACGGTTTCTACCTTCATAATACAAATGCCACACACCCTTATACTTCTTCTAAGTAAGCCTCTCTTAATTAATTCACCGTAACTGCAACCTTACGAAGTAACACTTGCCATGTGAAAACCTTTACTTTATGAGGTAGCAATCCACACCAAACCAAACACCATACATCATCTCTTTCACTAGACTTACTCAATGTTGCCCTACAAAAAGAATTATTAAAAAGTTTTCCATTTGTTTCTCCATTCGTATCAATTTATCTTGCAGACACTCCTCTAGTGGACAATCTCTAAGTAACCTCAACAATTGATCTTTCTAGCTCATCTATCATCCAAAAACTCTCCTTCAAAATTCAATATTCCAAACCCACTCATTCTTTACCCATTGCCCAAACTCACACACCTTTCTTTTTTTGTTGACCGATAGTGCATACATCCTAGAAAAACTCTCCCTTAAAACTAACCCCTCAAGCCACTCATCATCCAAAAAGGAACAGTTTGCACATTACTAATAATAACTCAAAAGCTTGAAGGAACCTATATAAAAATTTGTTAGTAAGGGATAGGAGACTGATAATGTTACTCCACAAAGCGAAGCAATTCCTTTTAATCACAAGCCATGGTAGTAATGACAATGGATCACTTCTTACTTTCCTATTAACTATCTCCCTCTGTAAACTTCTTTTTTCATTTTCATATCTCCAAAACTACTTACTTAGCAATGCTCCATTCTTAAGTTCCCAACTAAGTAAACCAAGCCCACCATTTTCACCATAGTTACGAATTGTTCCCTAATCCACCAAATGCATCTTTAATTTCTGATCACGCCCACTTCACAAAAGCCTCTTTGCTATCTTTCAATCTCCTTTATTAATCTTTGCAGAATTTTAGATAAAGACATATAAGCTAGCAAAAATGGATCTCAAAATTGTGACCCTACCTCCCACAGATAATAACTTGGATTTCTAGACAACAAGTGTAACGTCCACTCTATCCAAAATCGATTTATTGGTTTTCAAGCGTCTAGGATTAGCTCCAAGAGGAAAGCCAAAGTATGTAGTTGGAAATTCACCTATTGTACACCAAATAATCTTTGCCCAAGCATTAAGGACAACATTATCAACCCCACTCCATACAAAAAGCTTTTAAAGAAATTTATTTTTAAGCCAGAAACCATCTAAAAACATCGAAGCACCCTCCTAATGTTAACCTGATCCTCCAATTTTGCCTTATAAAACAATATTGTATCATCCTCAAATTGTAAATGAGATTTTTTTTCTCCTGTTCCTCCTTGACAAAGATTCACCACCTTTGCTCGTTTCATAGAAACACTTCATGCCTCCATACCTATAGTAAAGAAAAAACGTGAAAGAGGACACCCTTATCTTAGACCTTTCTTCAAATCAATCGGTTTGGTCAACAATCCATTAAATAGAATTGATACTTTGGTAGTTGTGACATACTCTTTGATCTATCTCTACCACTTATCTCCAAATCAGCTTTTTTTCATAACTGAGTCCAAAAACTCCCAACTCACACAATCATAGGCCTTTTCAAAATCTATCTTAAGAATTAAACCCCCAATTGAGCTTTTCTTTGCCAAATCAACCATCTCACTTACTATTAATGCAAAATTAGTAATTTGCCTACCCCTGATAAAAGCTAATTAATGATCGATCACCAATGACTTCCCCAATCACCAATCTAAGTCTGTTTGTAGGTAGCTTAGAAATAATTTTATAAATATTACCAACTAAACTAATAGGCTAAAACTCATTAATTGTCCTTGGATTATTTACCTTTGGAATTAGAGTAATGAAGGAGAGTTCACCCCTTTGCCAAGTTTACCATCCCAGAAAAATGCTTCCATAAAACCCATCACATCTTCCTTACTTACTAACAACTATCTCTTGAAAAATATCAAATTAAAACCATTAGGCCCAAGAGCCTTATTATAATCACAACTATAAAAAGTTCCCCACACTTATTATTCTATGAAGGGAGCCTTGATTTCCACCTTAGCCTCATTGACAATTTCTTGAACTCACAAGTTAAATCAGTAACTCGTTTTGTCATATTTATGAATATACATCCGTAAAATATTTTCTAATTTCCTTTTTGATAACTTTTGGCTCTTCAACCTTTTTTCCCTTGTATCACTAAACTATAGAATGTTACCCTCCTTCTCCCAAAGGCTATAACATGAAAATATTTTATGTTATGGTTTCCTTGAGTCACCTATTTGACCTTCAATTTTTGACTCCAAACTTCCTCTTCTTTCCGATATAAGTTCCATAGCTTTGAAGTCTTTAAAATTACCACTTCCTTCTTATCAAAACTCGCACCCACATATTGCATTCAATATTTAATCTAAACAATTCCTCCTCAATATTGTGAATCTAGTGCTGTGTGTCATGAGCCAACCTTGTATAGGGCCATGACAATGTAGGATTCCCTAGGAGTTTAAGTATTTTGTGCTTCTAAAAGAGATGTTTCCCTTTTCAAACATTGTAATGGCACTTGATGACATTTATAGAAATTCTTGTTAAGTTTTTAGGGGGAAAACCCTTTAGGAAAGAAATGTCCCTATCCTAAGTATTGTAATTGCTATTGGTGACATACTTATAAAATCTCGTAAACTCTTCATAGGGAGTGAGGATTCGATGGATTGTTGGGCTATTCACTAGTAAAGGTATGTTTGTAGTGAATCATCTAGGGCTACCCCTATAGCCCGACGATGGCTTGTCTTGGTCTCTTTGTACTCATTTTCATATTAACAAAACATTTTGCTTTATTTGGCCTTAGTAGTTGCATATATGGCATTTGGTATACCCTATGATTTTGATGTGCGTTATCTTAGTCTAATTTGTTGCAATTGTTGATGTTTGATAAGATATAAACAAGTTATTGGCTGGCTTGCGGTGAAGCATTCACTTAAGCAAAGCAGGAACTATTGTATATTTAAACGAATGAGCGTAGTCCGTGACAGTTGGTATCAGAGCATGGGCAAGATATGCTAAGCTCAAGAGTAAACATGGTGACCACGTGGAGTGCACCAGAGGACCATTATAGGATTGATGAGCTAGAGGTCACGTTAGTCATAGTAAAAGCTCAGATAGTCTTGTGCGAATGAATAGATGAAATTGAGACAACCTAGTAGGACTTGTCCAAGATGATTAATACCTCATGTGATGAGACGAGGGATGCGTTGAGCACTCTCTAAGGTGAGATTAGAAAATTGAAAGCTCAGGTAATTCTTTTGATTATTGTTGCAAATGATGCTAGTGCAAACTCAAGAAATCGAGGTAAAAAAGGCCAAAGTGTCAAAGCCCAAGCAATACAAAAGGGCCAGAGATGCTAAGCAGTTAGAGAACTTTCTTTTGACATGAAGCAGTATTTTTGAGCTATGTGCACAAAGTTGGAGGAGGACAAAGTGACGATGACTTTAATGTATCTTACTGGGGATGTGAAGTTATGGTGACTTTCCAAATTCATTGATGGTGAGTGTCGCATCAACACTTGGGTGAACCTCAAGCGAGAACTGAAGAACCAATTTTTTCTTGAGAATGTTGAGTATATGGCGTGACAAAAGTTGTAGGAGTTGTCATAAATGGGATCAGTGTGAGAGTCTTTTTAGGAACTTCTCCATTCTGATGCTAGATATTAAGGATATGACTGAAAAAGATATATTATTCTATTTTTTTGAGGGTTTAAAAACATGGATGAGGATGGAGTTACAATGACAAAAGGTACAAGATGTGACTCTAGCAATGGTGGCTGCCAAATGCCTTACTAATTATAGTGAAAACTCTAACAAAAGGAAGGACCATTCATCCAAGACCAGTAGCTATAGCTCAAACAGTAAGGTAAAATTTTTTAGAGTAAGCGAACCCTTGAGTGTAGGAGGCGATAAAAGACCATTTGCTAGAGACTCACCTTAATCAAGAACAAACAAGCCATAAAACTTCAAGTCACAACCTTTGATATCTTGTTTTTTATGCAAAGAACCATATCAGTAGTTACTTGTCCTTACTAAGCAGCTCTCAATACGATATGCATTGCCAATGTTGAGACACCACCACCCCACACCATAGTTGGAGAAATTGAGGAAGAGCTAGCATGAATGGGTTCCATTTGTTTCCTTAACGCCTTATAAGCGTAATTGAAAAAGATGGAGAAAGAGCCCTAACAAGGTCTAATTTATGTAAAGGTGTTATTGAATGAGAAAAGAACCATAGCCATGCTCGACATGGCGACCTTAGACACCTTCAGCACGTCAAGAGAATTAAAAAGATGTGGTCTTAAAGTTAAGAAAGACTTTGGCAAATGAAAACGGTTAACTCACCAACTTCAACTATTATGGGGAACTTCAAAGACGTAAAAGTTAAGATTGGCTCTTAGGAAGGGAAGGTGAACATGATTATAGCCAGTATAAATGACTTTGATTATGTCTTGGGCTTCAATTTTATGACGAAAGCACAAGTTGTCGCTTTCCATGTATAGGGTCATGATAGGGTAAAATTCCTTAGGAGTTTAAGTCTTTTGTGTTTCTAAGGGAGATGTTCCCCTTTTCAAACATTGTAATGGCAGTTGGTGACATTTGTAGAAATTCTTGTTAAGTCTTTAAGGGAAAAACCCTTTAGAAAAGAGATGTCCTTATCTCAAGCATTGTAATGGCTATTGGTGAAATACTTGTAAAATCTTGTAAACTCTTTATAGGGGTGAACAATCTGCGGATTGTTAGACTGCTTTACTGGTAAAGGTATGTTTGTAGCAAATCATCTAGGGCTACCCCTATGGCCCGATAATGGTGTGTTTTTGTCCCTTTGTATTCATTTTCATATTAATACAACATTTTCCTTTATTTGGCCGTAATGGTTATGTATATGGCATTCGATATGCCCTATGATTTCGATGTGTGTTGCCTTAGTCTAATTTGTTGCTATTGTTGATGTTTGATCAAATATAAATGACTTATTGGGTAACTTGCGTGGAGGTGTTCACTCAAGCACCATATAGACTACTACATACTTAAGCGAAAGAGCGTAGTTCGTGACACTATGTCTCACCACCTTTCAAACTTTTCCACCTTTTGATAACTTGCTTGAAGTTTCATAATTGTAATCAAACATTCCACTTAACCTCATTTCCTAACCCTGATTTCCCAAAATTTTCCAACATTAATTGTTGAAATCCATCTTCATCCATCCAATAGTTAAAGAATTTAAAAGGTTTGAGGCCTTAATTCACTTCACATGCTCCTATCTTTACCAGATTATGGTTTGACAAAGATGAAAGATGACATTTTTGCACCAAGTTACTAAGACTTTCCAACCATTCCAAATCCAACAAAAATTAGTCCAACTAAGTAAATAAGGCAATCTCCCAATTATTGCACCATGTAAATTTGCTCCCATATAATGGTAAGTCCACGAAACCCTAAGCATCAATAAAATCTCTAAATTGTGCCGCTGACAGAGTGACATCACTTATTCTAATTCTCTTATCTTCATTTTTAACAATATTAAAATTGCCCCCAAGAAACCACCATGCACAATATCACTCATAATTTCTATCAATTTCACCCATAATTCCCCACGTCGAGCCTCAATATTTGGAGCATAAATATTACTAGTGGCACATTTATTATTTACACCACTAATTCTTGCCAAACTTAATAATAAAATTCTTGTCTAAAATTGAATTTTCTAACTAAAAAAAATCCATACTCCACATGCTTAGTAACCCACCCAATCTACCTTCAACTTCTATTGCCAAATATTAAATTTTTTTCACAACGCCATGAGACTTTACCAAACTATGATTCACCTCCTTAAGTTTAGTTTGTTGTAACAACACCAACTTAGGCTTAATTGAATAAATAAAACTCTTGATTGCCCTTTTTTCTCACCTCTACTTAGTCTCTTGACATTCCAAGTCAAAAATACCATTAAATAATAAAACACCCCAAATAACAAAACCAAGACAAACCTCTTATATAGCAGCAATGTTCTGGCCCTCTTTCTCCATATTTACAAGTACCTTAACCAGTCGTGACTTAGAGCCTGTTTGGCTAGTTTTTTTTTTTTAACTTAAAAGCTATTATAAAACTTTTATGGAAAATAATAGCTTTTAGAGTTAAGTTAAAACTGTTTGGTAAGTTATTTAGAAAATTAAATTAGATAAGTTCTAATTTTGGTTAAAATTACCGTCAAGAATATTCATGTCATCTTCAATTACCTAATAATCCAAAGTGGAACAACTCTACTTCGAATTTTAGATGTTAAAATCAAAGAAATCCATACAGAAACAAAACAGCTCTTAAACTTTGGATAGTAGTAATAGTATTAGATTTTTGTTGATCTAGCAAACAATCAGACCATGATACTTCAATTCCCTAAGAGAGAAGAGAAAAGAGAATAAGAAAGAGGAAAAAAATTAAAACTATGTATTTGACATTAAAATCCTTTTTGGTGAAGAAGAGAGAAAACCACCTGAATGCAGTTTTGAATTTTGGGTCTTCGTTTCTCTTAATCTTTGTAAGAATAAAAAACCCCAAATTTTACTATTTTGTTACTGGGTTTTTTATTTTATTTTTTCTAGTAGTATTTGTAGACAGAGGTAGAGGAGAAGGGGATCTTGATTTGCATTGGAGAAAGGTGATTTGCAGAGGGAGGGAGAGGAGAGGGAGATTGATTGAGAGAGAGAGGTATTTTCTTAAAAGCTGGCATGTTTTTAAAGGAAGAGAAGAGAAAACTCCTCTTTGGAGCTTTTCTTTAAGATTTTTTTTTAATTTTATCCTTTAAAAAAATTGTTTTTGTTTTTTAAGAGCTTCTTAAAATCCTGTTTGGCCTAGTTTCTACTTTTAAAAGATTGATAAGCTAAAAAAACCG
Source organism: Theobroma cacao (assembly GCF_053813885.1). NCBI lineage: Eukaryota > Viridiplantae > Streptophyta > Magnoliopsida > Malvales > Malvaceae > Theobroma > Theobroma cacao. The sequence goes on from NC_142647.1 coordinate 16,190,158, forward strand.
AACCAAAAAGGCACTTAGTTGCATCTAAAACAATTCCTATGTGCCCATTGACATCAACCACTGCTTTGCCTCCTTATTCTTATTTTTAAATTTGGTTGCAAAACCAAAATTTCCCACTTAATCCTCCTTGTAATTGCTCCCTTCGGGTCTACAAACATCTAATTCCGTATTTGTGATAATCTCCAGATTTTGAGATGGTATTTATATCCCATTTTGGCAAGTATTTCCTTTTCCAGTAAAAGTTTGAATCCCTTAGCTAAATAATAAAACTTTGGGATGGTCTCCCACAAATTGAATTTTCAAGTGTTTTTTGCTAAACTTACAGAATATTAACATTGCTGGTTTCAACCAAGTTTATTAGTCACAAGGCTTTGCTTGGTAGGGCGATAGAAAAATGGATAAATGGAAAGTTGGTAAAGGAGACGAGACGAAAGGGTGGAAAACATATATTTTTTTCCTTTCTATTAACATGATTGGTAGTAAAGAAAGAAAAATGGATAAACTTTCCATCTATTGCTTGGTAGTTGCTGTAGTTAAAAAATGAAAGGAAAGAAAATCAATTCATATTGTATTATCATTATATCATTTGTAAGTTAAGATAAAAACGTAAATCTAAAGAATAGATGAACAATCTTATAAATATGTAACCTTGACTGATTACGGTTTTTATTTCTTTTTCTCTTATGTTTTCGACTTTCGAATCATTTATTTTTGTGAATAAAGATCAAAAATGATAATTTCTCGTACTAAGCTAGTGAAAATCAACTTCTTTTCACTTTCTCCTCAACCCCTTTCATCTTCCCACTTTTTTCACCCTACCAAGCCAAGCCAAAAAGTCTTCTGATCAGAGAATTAGGTTTATGAGTTAAGATCGACAAAAGGTCCCTTTTTCTCTGACTTGGTCTGGAGAAAATTGTTGACATGTGATAAAATTATTTGATAGGTCTATGAGTGTTTAAAAAGGGCTTATGTTATAATTTCTCAGTAGAAAGGACATTAGTGGGTGTTTAGCTTAGCTTATGAAAGAGGTTTTTTATTGGAAAAGCAGAAACAAAGTGTTTGACTCTGAAATTTTTTAAAAAAGTACTAAAGTGTAATAATAAATATTTAATTAAACATTTCTATGTTCTCACTCTACGTTTCAATCATTCATAAAATTATAAAAAGAGTTATGGTTTTTTCACATTCATTTCTTTTTTAATGTGGTTCAATTTTTTTCTCTTGATTTAATTTGTTTTATTATTTTAATTAATACAAATTTTTTATTTATTTCTTTCATTCTTAAACTTATGATTTTATTTAATAAAGTTGAATTTTTTATTTAGTAAAGATAAATTAATTAAAACATTGTCTAATAGTTTTTTAATTACGTCCTCCAAGACTTCCACATACGTTAGTTAGTTCGTTAAAAAGCTATTTTAACTTCTCTTTGTATCACTTTTGAAACAGTTTTACTCCAACAGTACACTGTACAGAAGCCCTAGTCGGGCCTAACAAGCTCCTATGAGCCGATCTAATACTTTCTTTTATACAAATAAGAACAACAAATAGATATGGGAATAAGTGATTAAAAAGAATGAGTTGATGCATCTCTTTCCACCGTATCAATCCAGTTGACTTCATTTCATCCCCTCTTTTACTTGCTCAATCTTCTTCAATAGTTTTTCCATTTGTCTTCCCTAAAATTGTTTATGCTCATCTCTTAACAGTTTTTGAAATATTTTCCATGTGCTCATACAAAAGGAAGAAATTCCCTTGGAGCATTAATTTTCAAAAGGCCAAAACCTGTCAGTGTTCCAAGCCCTATCCTTCCAAAGGTTCTATTCCCACAATCACCAACCCCTTTTCTCTTTACCCCAGTGGATGGCAGGTGGGGCCAAAATTGCTTGTATCGGGCCTATTATTGCCCTTAGCGTAGTCAGATCCTTCAAGTGCCATAATATAATCGCCAACCATCGCTATCTATAAATATGTTAGCAATGCTTCAAGGCAACCATATGAACTAAGAGCAGGCAGATTCTTAAATGTCATACGAATTTATATGTTCGATGATGGGCGTTCTTGCATGAAAAGGGAGGGAGTGGGGGCTTGAGTCAAGAATGACTTGCCGGTGTTTGCTTCTTGGCAAGCATTAATTAAGCCGGCTCACCGGCCTTAACCTAGTCCTCCGGCAAGTTGTTCTTGGCTCACCTTCGCTCTCTTTTCTTTCATGTTAGACACATCATCATGCACCCCGCCCATTTTTACCTATTAATTTCGACTTTGTAGGCAGGATTATTTCTGTGTTCGTCTTTTCCTTTTATTACAGTTTTAAAATTGCAACTTTATAATGATCATGAATTCATTTTTATCCTGGGAAAATCTTTTTTTTAATTGAAATGAAAATATAAAAAATGTTTGATTGCACTCAGTGTGGTTCAAGTTTATAAATTAGTCTCCAACCTCTTACCGTACGTCCACCAAAAGTAAATGTTAAGGTATTTTACAAAATTTACTAGTTGTTTGATTTGATTTGATGTTATCCTTTATCTTTTCTTCAAAGCAGAAGTATTTAACAGCTTCCATCAAACTAGGATCAGTGGATGGAACAAAACCTCTAGAATTAAGATAATAGGGGCAGTTCGGCTAATTAATAACTCTGGGTTATTTCTATGCAGGTGCTGCAGCATGTGTTGTCAAGTTGCAGCTATTCAGTTTCGGTAACAACATTAATCCTCTGCTGGGTTGCAATGCTGGCTTATGTTGGGGTGAGTTCCAGATGTAAGGCATGCTCGTGTGTATGGAAAGTGTGTTGCTGAGGGCATTAAGTTTCTGGATTCCATTTGAGTCTCTGTATTTAATCGCCTTGTGAATAAATGTCTGAGAAGGTGTCTGTATGCTTCGAGGGAATGGGTAGGTCTTACTTGCAAGGGACACAGCTGTACGGGGTGAAGGCCTTTTAGGACTCAACACCTACTGTATCTTTTCTACCCAATGAAATATAACCATAATTTTCAAAAAAAAAAAATCATTACGGGGTTCTTATCACACACACAATCTCGTACTTCCAATTTCCAAACGAGGCTTAACTAAGCTAATAGGTAGTTCGGTTAATTAGTTACTAAGAGGTTCTCATCGCATTGTCCCACAGTTTCAAATATAATTTAACTATGATGTATTTATTATTTATTTTTTAATTAATTCAATGACAAATATAGCAAGTAATTTTTAAATATATTATTATAATTATTATTATTTGTCCTATATTCAATTATTATTATTACTTCTTACATTGCAAATTGAATATCTATATCTTTTTTTAATTGTCCTAAAACTATACCCATTTTCATTTTTTTGAATATTTATAGCTCTTACTTTTTTAATGTTGTACTATTAATTTTTGTTACTTTTTGATATTAGAAACCACATATTATCAATATTATGAAAAGCAATTAAAGAAATAATATACAAATAATAAGATTAAATTGTTGTTTGTTAATCTCCATACGAAGTCAAAACATAAATATACAACTTGAGACCGAAAGAGTATTATTGTTAGATACAATAATAATCTAGTTTCTACTTGCTAATGAATTTTCTCGCATACAGACAATGGAAAGAAGAGACAAGGAGATCTGAGGGAAGAAAATAATGGATTACTCCTTTTAATAACCATTTAACTTGTTGGTACCGCTCAAATGCATCATCGACCAAAGTCAATCGAGCGTTGTCCATATGATTTCTTCTAGTGAATCTGCTTAGTACATTTTCCCCTTCGGCCATCTCTTTTGCTTAACAAATTGCTTTGCTAATTTGCTTTACAAGGTGTTCCACCTGATCTTGCTTCCTCAAATATTCACACCTCCACGAGGACCACGACTCCCGAGTATCCTTGGCTTTGCATAAGGTCAGAGTGTATGGCATTCACACTCAAGTAAGTTGATCATACTCCTATCTCAACATCTGAATAGCTTCACTCTAATTGTGCATGGAAGCATGGAGAGCCATATTCCTGCACTGATGGAGTTTGGTGTTCTTTGGCATGTAAGTAGGCTCGCACCAAATTATCAAGAGCGTTTTTTAAGTCTTTCGAGTTCGATGGCAATAGAAGTGATTATTTCACTCAACTTTTCGTACATTACCGTCCATTCCTCGTGCTACTCACAAAGCTTTCGAATTTTCATTTCTCGCCTTTCTGCTTTGTCTTCACATTCTTTAACCTTTTTTTTCAAAGCCTTTCATTTTTTGAGCTCCACTCTTCGACTTGAGCCTTTACTTAACAACTCCCATTTTCAACGTAACATATTAGGCTTCGAGTCAATTGGATGATAAGGACTACCTTGTCAAGGAACCACAATGTCCTTAACCGGCCAGGCATGCCACACAAGAGACTTGAGAGTGGCTCCATTAGTATACCTTCCTTGTTCTAGCCCTATGAATATGTTTCCATGCTTTGATCCTATCTCTTCCACCTTCCTTGAAGTTCTAGGCTCACCATAAGAGAACTTCAATTGATGAAGGTAATGAGTCATTTGGATGAAATGTTTTGATCCAAACTGTCGTCTAATCATAGCTGCAGCGTAACTAATCCCTGCCCCCAAACGTGGAAACCATGGCTTATCACCACAATAATACAATACAGGCTCATGGGTCATCCACGGTGCTTTCCACACTACTCGATTGCTAGTGAGATTCCATAGAGTCGAAATCCATTTTCCTTTGAATTTTGTTTACGCCACCGACTTTTGCAAAATTCTATGATAGGAACACAAGCTGAAGTGTATGGTGCATAAAATTCACTTACCTTGATCAGTTTCAGTCAGGCTACTTGGTCAAATAGTAAAAAGCTTTCCATTAAAATAGTTAATAGTCTCCTTAAACTACATTCAGATCCAATATTCAACCACTACGTATCCCAAATACCAAATCTATGTACTACTTGAACCTGTTATTTTTATCGTTAATTGTAATTTATTTGTTGGCATGAATTTGAACTTTAAATACTTTGATAACTTAATTCAATGAGTATAGATTTAATGTTGATATTAGAATTGTGGCGTTTTGATCAGGAGGAATGTAGAAATTTTTTTAAGTAGTGTCATAACCTAAATAATAATAATCAAAAAAATTTTTCTTTATTCAGAATCTGCTAAGAAAGTACTTAGATCAAGTACAACATGACTTGAATATTGTAAGACTATTGAGTATCATCATTAGTATAATTATATTGTTATTGCCCAAGACTTGAATATTGTAAGACTATTTTTTGTATTTTAAAATACTTTTTCATGACTTATTTATCAAAATACCTGTTAAAAATTACTACTCATTTCTCATTAACATAAACTAAAATATTAAAATTGAATAAAATATGATCTTGCATAGCAAATTATCAACTTCAACTACTAACAATTTAACAAATTTCTATTCATTGATTCAAAACTAAGTATAAGCATCCACAAACCGCGTAAAGTTAAATACAAACTATTTAAAAACTTAATTTAGATTGAAAATTACTTACAATTGAACAATTGAAACTTAGATGAGCATTTTGAAAAAGTAAAAAATGCAACCTAGGATTGATAAGAGAAAGCATCACTGCAAGTCTCAAAAGTAAGATTTGAATTTTTGAAGAGAATAATTTAATTTTTTTACTTTTTTAATAAAATCTTAAATTATAGAATAAATTTTTTTATCCTTTAGTATTTAAATATTAGTATATAATTATGTTTTCATAAATTTAGTTTGACTTAGAATTTTTTACCACATTCCCTACAAAATTACAAAAAAATTAATGAATTCATTAGTCTTATTAACTACGTAAAACTCCAAATAGGTGGTATACTTAGTATAGACATTTAGCAATTGAGTGGTGTCATCTCTTATAAAGCTGGGTCCGCCCCATGGTTTCGATTGTTGTTCCCTATTCTGTCAAGTCTTTTGTTTTTTGTTTGGGTGTTTCTAGTAACTTTTGGGCGTGTCATGCCACTCCTTTGTTTGTATTCTCACACTTAGGAATTCAAGTACCATTTTTCGTATCTTCTATTTATTGAAATAAGGCTACTACATTTGTTGGCTGACCAAAACAAAATCACTTTGAAGTTTGAAACCGTAAGCTTGTGTTCTTAGGTTAGAACCAATCCATGATATGATACAATGACTTTTGAAATCTGAAAATATATGACTACTTCACTAAACATATATTAATCATCATTGTTTTGAGAACTAAATAAACAATCCTCGAAAACTATTAGTACTACTTTTGGTCGACCCCCTTCCATTGCTTTGCATATCTTAATCGATTAGCCTACCCTTCTCTAGTTCTCCTAGAAAGGATATCAATCTTTTCATAATCCACCCCCCTCAAGGCAAAATAAGGTGGTAGAAAGAATTTAATGCAGTAAGGGACAGAACAAAAGTCCAGGCTGCCCTAACAATATGCAATCATCAACTGGAAGGCGGCAGAATTAGTAACTAGTGGAAGAAAAGGAGCTGGCAATGAGTCAACTAGAGGAAAGAAATATACATATTTACCAGGCATTAATTAATGAATCAGTGAATGTCATGGTCCAAATTAAAGTCTGCAAGCATATACCTTCAAGATATAATATTTCAGATTAATTAGTCTAAAAATGAATCCAACAAACATCACGATAACAAGCTACTAACCACAGATGCCATAAAATAAATAAATAAAGTTCCCACGATCAATAGGAGTAATATCATTTTGAGTTCAATTACAATAATTTAAGGCCTAAACCTAAATTTTTCAGTCAAAAGATGCCACAATCAAAATTCTGTCTCCTCATATATCGTATGCATGCATTTAATAATTAACTTTCCAGAAACTTTGTCTGAAATTTTCCTTTGTCATTTTCTTTTGACTTGATTGCGCAACAACTAGCTCCTTATCAATTCCTCTAACCCCCAAATTAACCCCGATTAAGATATGATTTAAACCACTGCAAAGTAGTAAACGTTTTCAGCTTTTTGTGTTAAATTTTGGAGAAAATAAAGGCAATTAGACGATATGCATCTCCCTGCATTTATTTTTTTTGGGCAGAAAATAAAATCTTACAATCTAATCATTTCAGGAAACAAACTCTTATCATATCATTTATCATCAAGTTTCCAGCTCCAGTCAGTGGACTGTCTAAAGAAGCAAATCCTTCCTGTATCGAAAAACCTTTGTTAGTCATAAAGTCAGGTAACACATTTCATTCCCTAAAAACATGACGAATAAATTTTCCATCGATGATGAAGTAGGCCCTGAATAGCTTGAAATAGGTAAAAATTGAACATCTTGATTTTTAGGACTAAGCTTCATGAACGCATGCCATATATAAGACATAAGTAGAGGATACCATAAAGCGTATGCATTCTAAACTACAAATCAAAGTAGGTACATAGAGCCATGTATATTATCCGATCAAGCCCTTGAGATGAAGAACAATTCCCCATTGAGCATTTTATAAAGGCCAAACAATGTCAGCTGTCGGTGCCCTAGGTACCCTTGCAAAAGATTCTATTCCCACATTAACCAATCAACTCTTCTCTTTAGGACTCCAGTGGATGGCAACCAGAATCTAATTAACTTGTATTGGACCTAAAGTCGCCTTAAAAACAGATAAGGAAGGTTCCAAAGATATGGATGGATCGAAGGACCTGCACGTGGTCATGTCCTGCAAGTGCTATAATGGTCAACGTTTCCTCTTATACATGGAATGAATTGTACATTTTCAATTCTATATATCAAAGCCAATCTTTACCTATAAATATCTTAGCATTGCTTAATTCTTATATAAGCAAATAGCAAGGAAAGTTATAGAAGTTAATGGAGTTAAAGGTGAATGATCTGGCGTTTTTTTCTCTCAATGTCTTTTAGAAGAAAGGGACAGTGGAGTTTGAGCCAAGGATGACTTGCCGGGATATTTGCTGCGGAGCAGTATATGCCTCAACTGTCTTCCGAAAAGTCATTTTTGGCTCACCTTCGCTCTCATGTTTTCCATGTGAGATTCATGCTAGAGATCCCTTTTATAAGAGATACGTGAAAGCATTTGTCATTCAACCAAGTACTACTGAATTTTCAAAAGTCACTCAATAATCTCAAAGGTTTAAAGTTAAATATTCAAATGTTAATTTTTTTATTGAAATTAAGAAAAAAATTATTAAAATTTCATTTTCCTAACTTTTTGAGATGTAAAATTTCTATTTAAAATTTTATATTATAAATTGAAAATAAAAAGATAATTAGTTTTATATATAAGAAAAAAAATAGTTGTTAGAGATTATTAAATACACATTACCATTAGTTGATTAGAAATAGGAAAAATAGTTGAGAATTAATAGCTTTGTGGGAATTAGGAAGTGATAAAAAATATTGAGATTTATTAGCCACATAATGAGGGAAGTGAGAGAATATGTTATTTTATTAATTATCTTGACTTTTACATATTTTTAGTGAAAAGTGAGACAAATAGTTGAGAATTAATAAGGATGTGGGAAGTGAGAGAAAATAGATGTTTGTTAGGCACTTAATTTAAGAAGTGAGAGAATATGTAAATATTTTATTAATTATCTTAATTTTTGTATATTTTTAATATAATTAATTAACTTATTATAAAATTATGGGGCTATGAAAATTTGATGCCTAAAGTAAAGGTTTTGGTAGATTTATGGTATAGCTAGCCTTGGGTGTTTTTTGTTTCTTGCTTCTCACTACCAAAAAGAAGACCTTTTCTCAACGGAACTAAATCCATCTATTCTTAACTCTCTCCCACTCTATTACCTTTCTATCTTTTAAGCTCCAAAAAGTGTTATTCCAAAGCTTGAACAACTCAAGAGAGCCTTTCTTTGGGGAGGTGGAATGGAGTATTAGAAAAAGGCAAAAAGTAAAATGAAGCATAGTCTGCAAGCCTAAACAATTCGGGGTTTTGGCATTTCAAATTTATGCCACAAAAACTTGGCACTCTTGAGCAAATGGTGGTGGCGTTATGATACAAACGAATGCGCCCTATGGCGTCGTTTGATTTAGGATAAGTACGATGGTAACCAAGTTTAGTGGATCCCTTCCTCGACACATCTTGATAGGATGTTTGCAATTTAGAGAGACATTACTAAGCTCCTGTCCAATGCTAAACTTTGAGGCTGGGTTGGTTCTTCTGCATGTCGTTGGATAGTAGGGAATTGAGCCACTACTTTCTTTTGGTTAGATCGATGGTTACTCAAAGAAGAATCTCTCTCCCAGAAATATCCTCACCTTTTCTTATTGGCTAATGATAAGGCATCTCGTGTCCTTGATGTTTGGAACAATGGTAATTGGTTTTTCTCTTTTCGCCCCAATCTATTTTCTTGGGAGGTAGAATCCTACAATGAGATGTTCAGCAAGTTCTCTAGTGTTGTGCTTGTTGTGGATAAGGAGGACCAGCTTATTTGGGCTCATGATCTTGTAGGCAACTTTTAAGTGAAAAAATTCTACTCTTTTTTGGACTTTAACCTAAATGACTGCAAGGTTTGGTTCTACTCCATTTAGAAGCTTTCTATTCCTTCTAAGGTTCAATGTTTCCTATGGTTGGCGATCCTTGACTCAATCCCCACAAAAAGTTTCTTAGCCTCTCAAGGGGATCATTTTTCTAATGACCAACTTTTATGTGTATGGTGTGGTGCAATGGAAGAATAGTGTTCCCATAATTTATTGTCATGTGTTTTCAGCTAGAAGGTTTAAGGCCTTGTCCTCCAATGGTGGGGAATCTCATGGTCCTTGCCTGCCATTGTTTCTACATTTATCCAAGCATGGGCAGATTGTCTTTTTACGGGTGAAGAGTGCAAACGTTGGCTCTTTTTTCTTATCACTATAACTTGTGAGTAATGAGTCAGTTTTTTCCAACAAAACATGGGAGGTCAGTGAAGTTTTTATCCTCATCAAAATGAGATCCTTACTTTGGATCCATGAATGAGACAATTCAAATGATGACACTGGCTGGTGGACGGAACCCTTTTCTTTAGCCCCTAGGCGAGGGCCCCTTCACCCTTGTTTTAACATCTCATGGCAGCCTCCTATTGTAGGGAATTTAAATTCAATGTCGATAGTTCTGCTAGGGGCAAATCGGGTCCTTTTAGATGTGGTGGGGTGTTAAGGAATTCAGAAGGTACCACATTTGGAATTTTCTTTGGTCTACTTAGTTGCCAATATTCAAACTATGCTTAAAATATGGCAATCCTTCATGCACTATAGCTTCTCTTATCTTCCCCCCATACAAGTGTAAAGGTGATCATTGAATCCGATTCCAAAAACGCCTTCTCATGGGTTAACAATGTTGTCCAAAGGCCTTAGAAACTCTGGTTAATCTTGAATGAAATCAATTCACTTCTAAAGGAGGGGTTCTCATTTGCACACATTTTAAAAAAAGGTAACTCTTTTGCGGACTCCTTGGCTAAGTGTGGGTTTGATCGATCTTCTATGTTTTCAGCCATTTGGTAATTCTTCTCCCATTCCTTCTAATTTTATGCTCTAAAGTCTGACTTTGCTTTTAGATTGACGATGATGGCATGCCCGCTTGATCATGATACTTTTCCCACTGCTGTTTATTCTCTACTTTAAGTTGTATTTTTCTGCTATGTCCTCTGATAGGCTATTGTTGTTTCACTGTTGCTTTTTTTAGTCTTCTACTCCTCTCATTGGGTGTTACCACTATTTTTAACTCAACATTGGTTTCCCCTAGTCTACATCCCATGTTTTCTCTTCTGCATTGATGTCTTTCTGTTGGCTCCATTAGTTTTTGATGATAATAAGTCATTCCCACTCATTTGTGTCTAATATCTCTACTTGAGTGTGCAGGACAAAAAAATTGTATGCCAAGAATAAATCAATCATTCAAAGGCACATATAAAAAATCATATGAATAAAGAGCCACAATTGATTGACAAAGTAGAAGCCTCTTAGTTGAATAATGAAAGGTATTAGTCAGCTAAAATTCAAATTAGAAGATTGGGAGGCTCAAGAGGATTGAGAGTCAGAGAAGACTTAGTCGACCAAGAAATAGGTTAGTCGAATAAGAGCTTACTGCCAAAAATCTGGACTTCAAGACAAAAACAACTTAATCTACTAAGAAGGAAGTTAGTCGACTAAGTGCTTACTACCAAAAACTGGGATCAGAAGACAGAGACAACTTAGTTGGCTAAGAGCACAGTTAGTCAACTAAGATCATTTTATCAAAAAATTTGAATTGAGCACTAGAAGACAGATTAATGGCCAAAACTATCACCAAACTGTTTCCAACGGTCAAAAACTGCCTAACACCTCTCAGAGCTAATTTTTCAAGTATTTAAAAGGCTCCCAGTGGCTAGAAAATAAATCCAAGGCTTCCAAGTCCAAAAAGAGCTCAAAAACCAGTAAAAACTCTTTGCACTCTTACTGCACTTCACTCCTATCCTTGTATTTGAGATAAGCACTTCACTTTGTAACAGTTAGATCAAGTCAGTGATCATAGGTACACCTTTATTTCTCTTCTCTTTGTACATTTAGAGTGAGCGAGTCACTTTAAGGGATTGCTTCAAGCCTAGAATTGCTTGATTGAGTGTATAGGTTCTAACTTAGCCTAGAAAAGTTAGTTGTTGGGTTTTGGTTGATCCTAGTAAAAACCATTGTGAAAGGTTTTGGTTGAGCCTGGTAAAAGCCATTATAAAAGCTTGGTGAAAGCTTGTGAATTTCACCATTCATAGTGGATTGGTTTGAAAAATCTTTGGTTGAACAATTAAGGTAGTGGATGTAAGTCTTGGACCGAACCACTATAAATTCTGGTGTGATTGTCTGCTCTGTTTTTAGTTTTCATTCATCTTTAAATCTTTCTTTTATCTTGCATTTGTCCCCAATTAGAAGTCAATTTCAGCAAGAGCCAAAAGTGCTATTCACCCCATTCTAGCACATTTACTTGGGACCAACACTTTCTACTATGTTCTTCTCCTTTACAGGTTAGGCTTATTCCTTAGTTGAGGTTCTTATAGGGCTTCTGTCAATATGTTGGGTGTCCTTTGTAGGCTTTGTCTTTTTTAGTCAAGAGCTTTCGTTATGTCTTTGTTGGTTTCCACTCTCCCATCATTATTGTGGATATGTTCTGCAAATTATGCTTTTACTCCCTTGAGCAGACATTTTCTTTTGTGCACTTGTTATTAATATAATCTTTTCATTTGGCTGGGCAAAAAAAAATTGCTAACTGAATATTGATTGATTTTTGACAATAATGTGGTATACAAAATACTAATGGAATGTCAACAAATTTTACCAATGAATGTATTTCTGTCGGTATATGGTCAGCAAATGAGTGTCACGCAATGGTAAGAGAAAGTGCGAAGAATGCCAACCAACAAATTCCATCAGTATTACTTATCTCCAACTAGTAATGAAAAATTTTGTCGATAAAAGTTTTCTTTTTGTAATATCTATTGTCTTTTTTTCAATGTTTTATCATGCTTAATCCATTTTTGTGTCGTAAAAAGCAACTAAACTAGTTGTATATACATATCCTAGGTAGATCCCTATATAACCATTTATAAAGGTACGTTTTTTATCTCAATTTCATAGGTTGACTTTTTGAAAAATGTTTCACAAGTTGATTTGCCTTCTATTCTTTCTTTTCTTGAATGACTTTCTATCTTATAAATTATAATACTTTTGATATCCAATCTCCTAAAAAAATATATGCAAGTATCAATATTTGCACCTTGAATTTTGAATAATTAAAAGGATAATTTAAATTTATAAAAAAAATAAAATGAGAGATATTGTTGAGATAAATTGAAGTACTGATAAATTAGGAACAGTATCGATTGGCATTATACTTTTAAAAAATAAAGATGAATCTTGTTATATTTTTAACTTAATTCATTTCAGCATATGTTTTTCATTTTATTTTAATTGTCTCCAAAGTGATTAACATAATTAATTTATCATTATTTGGTGATAATTACCATATTTTTGTTTAATCTTTACTATTAAATTCACTAATTGGACAAGTTTTTAATATTTATTTTTGCTTACTGTAGCCCATTTATCGATAGACATTCTTCATCTATCGATGGATTCAACCCAGAAAGGTTTTCTTAAAAGAGTAGTAAAGAACATCTATGGATAGATGGTCAGATCTATCAATAGATGGACACATCTATCAATAGATGGACACATCTATCGATAAATAGCAATTGAAGAGCGTTTTAAAAGAACCCTGAAGCCCATCTATTGATAAATGACCTTGATTTATCGATAGATGATGCCCTTTTCAGAAAAATAAAACAAGTAAAATGGTATTTTCATAGTCCAAACTATAAATAGGTCACAAGTTACGAGGTAAGAATGAAGGATTTATGGGTTCTTAACCATTTATTATGCTAAGTATGAGTGGATTTAAGCTAAAGAATTAATTTTATATGAATCTGACTAGTTTCGAAAATGCTTAGAATAGGAATTACGAAATTTTAAGTCTAGATATTGATTATGATGATTGTTGAATGTTAGGAATGGTTGAAAACTTCGAGGAGTTCGTTGAAAAAGGAGTTGTGATTCGAGTTAAAGATTGAGGCTCTAATTATATGAGTGGATACACCTCTTTAAGTATTTTAATATGTAAAGTGAGCATGATTTTTATGGAAATGATTGATTATGCATGATGAAATATTGTTTCAAGAATGGTTGCTCAAAAGATTTGAGTTTCAAGGTTTTCAATTAGTTTTTGAAATTATGATTAAATGATTTGAAAGAATGATGATTTATTATATAAGTGTTTGTCGGATAAACCACACAAGTGCACATATTGTAATCAAGTAATATAATGAAAGTAAAGTTCGCTCCCACAAAGAATTGAGCAAATCTTTTTGCTTAAGTACTAAAATTAAAAAAATTTAATCTTATCCAAACAAAGAAAATTTAAAACTATTGTAAATTAAAAAAAGAAAAACTAAAACTAAAACTAAAACTAAAAATAAAAACAATAATTTAATAAATTAATTAATCAACTAAAAGTCTAGAACCATAACATCCCCTTAATGTTTAATCTAAATCTTTTCTATTTCCTCTTTACTTAGTAGATAGGCTTAAGTTGTTAACTTAGAGTTCTAATTTATTTATAGGCCTCCATCGAGTTTCTTATAAAAATATCTATCTCAACCAATTTACTATATGTCTATGCAAATTGAAATTAAGAAAAACTTACTAAGAACAGACTCTAATTTTGGTTACATATGACATGCAAGTGTATGTCCTACCCTACACTCGAATCAAATCAATCATCTAATACAATTGATATTGAACATATGCTATTTCATCCATGGCTTACTCTAAACTCCTTATCTTAGTTCCATTTAGGTTTCCAAATCAATCTGTTAAAAGGATAAGCTTAAAATAAAACTACCAATAGGAGGGGTGAATTGGTTAAATAAAAATTCTCCCTTTTTAGAAAAGCTTTGAAGATAAAGCAGAAATATGAGAGAATGAAACAACAAAAAAAAGTATGAAATCAATAAGTAAAGGCCAGAAGAAAATAAAAAGTACTAAACATGATTTTTGCAAAGGTTCACCCTCCCAATTCCTATGTCCTCTTCCTTAATATCACAAGAAGTTTGAATTCACTGCCTTTTTAACATGATCAAGCGTAACCTTTATAGCACGCTTTTTAAGAAAATCAAGAGTAACCTTTACAACATGCCTTTGCATGATTAGGTGTAACCTCTATCAAGGCACTACCTTTTTCAGGTTCAAGCACAACCTTTACATAAGATGTGACCTTTTAAAAGATCAGACAAAACCCCTCTGCCTTTTACTTAGAGCTATAACCAATACAACAATGGATTCTAAATCTCTAAAATAATCCTCTAGAAAGGTTGATAAATAAGTTTAAGATCAAAATGATGAGAGCTTTCTCAAAGGATATGAATGATCAATAAAAGTTTAAGCTGAAGGAGGATTAGCTAAAAAGATAAAAATGTGAACTTTAGGTTCTACTCTTGCTCAAAGATAAGATTTTTCTGCTCACATCTTTTTCTTTTGTTTTTTTCACTCTTTTCTTCTTCAATGATGATTCAAATTCATTCAAAATCCTCTAAAATCCTTGCTTTAATGTCCTTAATGTAGGTATTTATAGCCCCTATGATTTCTTACTCATTGGACTGAAATTTGAATCACTTCTTTTATGTTCCAACCAGCTTGCACTATTTTATTGCATATGTAGAATCGATTCTTTACTATTGAGTTGTTGGTTCGTCACAAAGTCTGAAGCTTTTTGTGTCAAGCCCGACCTTATAAAGTACTTGCCATGTCCTTCATGTGATTGACAATATGCTTGCATACTTGGAAAGCCCCAAAAAATCGTCAAAAGTTGATATTGTACCAAATGGTACTATTAAGTTGAATTAAGCTTCGAACTAGTCTAAATAGAGATCTTAAACTGAAATTGAGAATTTTAAAACCCTAGGATGACTTAAAATGATGATTTGGAGTTCGAGGGCTGAATTGGAGCCAATTTGGAATTTTCATGTTTTAGGGGTAAAATGGTAATTTTGTCACCCGAGGACAAAATGAGAATTTTTAGAAAAGATTTTGATCACATTTGACTCATTGCAGTATGATTTGAGTTTGAGAGGTGAAAAATTTAAACTTTGACATTTTTGGGGTCTCAAGGGTAAAACGATAATTTTACGAGTTTATAGGGGCAAAGTTGAAATTTTAGAATTTTACACCACCTAACAATTGTCATGCCCATGGATTTCAGCCATTAAACATTTTACGTTGTGGATAATTGAAACATTTTATGTGGTGGAGAGAGATTGCTTAATGGATAAGTGTTACACATGGACCAATGGAAACATGCCATGTGTCAAGCTTGGATTATTCTAGAATTTCCTTGTAAAATCTATTTAAAACTCTCTTAGTCTCACCCATATGGCAGGCCAAAACATAAAGTGAAGAGGAAAGGAAAGAACACAAACCCTAGGTGGGAAAATTGAAGAAAAAGTGTGGGATTTCAAGGGATTAAGCTAATAAAGGTAAAATTTTGTGATTTTATCTTGTGATTTACACTACCCATGCTTTCTTTTTCATTTTCCATGCTTAGAACTCAAGTTTGCATAATGAACCCATGCTGGCCGAATTTGAGAGGAGAGGTTTTGAGCATTGATTTTGCTAGATTTCAAGCTAATTAAGTGTTTTTGGTTGTTTGGTAATGGAAAGTATGAAAATCTAGCAAGGAATCACTTTGTTCTTCACAAACCCACAAGAGGCCGAATTTTCTATGGAGGATATTGAGGCTGAAATTGATGATGTTTCATGATATTTTGGTGGTATTTAATGATTGGTGAGGCTAGAAATTTAATGGGAAATTTTGGCATGAAAATTTGAATTTTTACCTAATGTATAGACATGTGCGATTTATGGTTCAAACTGATAAATTGAATCATATTCACAGTCATTGAGGTATTTTAAGTATAATTGGAGTGTAGAAAGTGAAAGAAATCAATTTAGAGTTAAATTGAAGGTTTTAGCCAATTACATTGAGAATAGTGCGAATTAGGTCAAATACCGTATTATGGCTATTCAGACATTTTGCATTAAATTTCATGCATTCATATAGATTTATAGAGCTTGAAATAGTTTATGATAAATTGATACAATTTATTGAAATTCGTGTCACATATGATGTATAGGTGGTGAGCCCTCTAACAAGGGTAAAGAGATTGTGCCCGAAGACCAAGAATAGGAGTATATCGAACTCCTAGTACTGTGAGTAACCTTACTATCATCTTAATTATCTAAAGTGGTTTTTATCCGATTTTGTGATTTTATGAAAAATGAGTTAAATGGTAAATCTTTGTGTTTTGTAATTAAAATGTGATTTAATGAAATGATTTTATAACATTGTCTTGAAATGAAATGATGGTTTGAAAATAGATTAACTGGAGACTATTTTCATGTGTTGTAAATTCATGGTTTGAATCGAATGGCTTATGACAATATTTGCATGAATGGCTGAATAACATTGTCTTGAAATGAAATGATGGTTTGAAAATAGAATAATTTTTCTCATTCCTCTTCTCCCCCACTTAGGTTGCCCATATACTCCTTCTTCATGGAAAATTTCGACACTAAATAAAATATTAATATTTTAATATTATTTTATTAATAAAATATTATTTTATTTCAAAAATTTCCTCTTATCTCCTTTTGTCTCCTTGGTACCCAAAATACCTTACTATACCTCAATTGACTTTCGAATCACTTTTTATCTCGCAAATACTTCTCCGATAAAAATATCATTATTTTATTATTATTTCCTTACGTGCGGAATATTTTATCCCAAACTATTTTTTTCATCTTTTATCACTTTTAAACATTATAATTAACCTCAATTGGCATCCGATAATCTTTATTAGTCACCATATCAAAGTACGAGGTATTATATTAAAGATAAAATTTTTCTACTTAAACCTATTATTAGAAGGATAAGCTTAAAGTAAAACTACTAGGAAATGGGTGAATTGGTTGTTTAATAAATATTCCCCCTTTTTAGAAAAATTTTAAAGATGAAGCAGAAATATAAGAGAACGAAATAGCAAAACAAAGTATGAAATTAGTAAGTAAAGGGAAGAAAAAATAAAGAGTACTCAGTAGGATTTTTATAAAGATTCGGCCTTCCAATGCCTACGTCATTTCCTTTGATATTACAAGGAGTTTGAATCCACCATCAGCTTGCCTTTTCAACAAGATTAGGCATAACTTTTACAGCATGCCTTTTAATAGGATCAGGCGTAATCTTCACAACATGCCTTTTGCAGGATCAAGCATAACCTCTATCAAGACAGTACATTTTTTAGGTTAAAGCATAACCTTTACACATGATGTAGCCTTTTAAAAGATCAGGCAAAACCCCTTTACCTTTTGCTTGAAGATATAACCAATACAATAGTGGATTTTAAAGAATTTCTAAATTAAAACCTCTAGAAAGATTGATAAAGAAGTTTAGGATTAGAAAAGTGAGAGCTTTCTCAAAGGATATGAATGATCAAGGAAGGTTTAAGCTCAAAAAGGATCAGCTGAAAGATAACAATGTGAACATTAGGTTCTCTTTTGCTCAAAGATAAGATTTTTCTACTTATAACTTTTTCTCTTGTTTTTCATTGTTTTCTTTTTCAAAGATATTTCAAATTCATTCAAAGTCCTCTAAAATCCTTGCTTTGACATCCTTAAGGTAGGTATTTATAGCCTTGTGATTTCTTACCCATTGGAGTGAAATTTGAATCACTTCTTGTACATTCCAACTAGCTTGCACAATTCTATTATGTATGTAAAATTGATTTTTTGTTGTTGAGTTGTCAATTTTTTCACAAAGTCTGGATCTTTCTATATTTAGAGAATTAGTTCTTCTATTTTGAGGTGTCAGTTCTTTACAATTGAGTTCAAAGGTGACACATTTGCAATCTTGGAGAATCGATTCTTTTGCCTCAAGGTGTCATTTCTTCACTATGGTTTGGTGCCAAAATTTGAATTTAAGCTTGATTTTTGCGGCTCTAATCTTGTTTAATTGTACCATCTCTTTCTTGGTCACCAAGTTTCAGAATTTTACTTTTGGTGCTTCAAGAACCTATATCTTCTTCATGTAGAATCGATTATTTCTTCTTTGCATTTCTACCTTTTGCATTCTATCTCTCTAGAATCGATTCATTTTTTTAAGGTGTCAATTCTTAACAAATCTTGAAGCTTCTAGCTTTTAAGAACTGACTTCTTCTTTTTCTAGAATCAATTCCTCATTGTTAATCTCTACTTAAGAGCTGACTTCTCCTTCTTTAGAATCAATTCTTCTTGTGATAAAGAGATAGATTTTGCTTTTTTTTTTTCATTTAAGGATCAAGTCTTCTCTTTTAATGATTTGATTCTTAGGCTAGCATTTTAAATTTTGAAAACAAGAACTGTTGGAGTAAATCAAAAGATATTTCTTTAGGTTCAAGAGCATAATCATTCACATTCAAGCATGTTCAATCAATTTTAGAATTTCAATATCTCTCTTTTAAGTTCAACTTCAACACTTCTTTGAGGATTTTCTTCATATTCAAAAGTATCTTGCATTCAATTTCAAAACTCATTAAATTCAATCAATTTTATCATTTCAAAACAAGAATAAAGTTAACACAATTAATTAACAGAAATCATAATTGCTCTAGGACTGCTACAGTATGTGAACTTCAATAAGATTTTTGACCATCTTCCAGGCTGAACTTGGTGAAGTGGTAAACATAAAAGTTGTATATTTTTCTCTTATCTTTCCAATGGTTAAAGAATCTTTTCATTTAAAGCTTTTTAGAGAGAGTTATGGTCAAAATACAAAAACATATGTAGTGAAAATCTGCACCTTGAAATTGCTCTCTTTCTTTTACTAAAATTCTTCTTTCAAACACTTACAAAAGTACAAATAAATCAATAACATCCTATCTTATCCACATTAACACTAAATTAAGCATAAAATTAACCATGATTAGATTGACTCACCTAAAATAACTAATTTAAAATAATTAAATAAGATTTACTGATTCTATGCATTACTACAAGAACTAAGCTAAATTACTATCAAAATTAAGCTCAAATAACTCTATAACATAGAGTTATCAAATATCTTAACCTTTGATTTTTTTACCAAATAGCCATGATAGGGGGTATAAAAGGCAATCTTTTGGTTCAAGAAAAGTGGGCAAAAGGAGAGAACTTTTTGGGAGAAAAAAGGAAGCTTTATACAAAAAAGGAAAAAAGAGAAATCAAGGAAGAGGGAATTCTAAAAGTTGCAGCAACTCATTTCTCTCATTAGTTTTCTCTTTCTCTCTCTACCTTTTATTGTAGAAATGATTTATTTTTTTAGAATATTGACCTTTGCTGTAAATATGATGAGCTAAATATCTTTTTCTAGGATCGTGGTTAGTCTCTTCATGTAGTTTAGATATTTTAACTTTCTTGTTCTTATTACTAATGGGTATTCTGTTGTTTTCAAATCTATTCTTACTACTTTTAATTGCCTGATCAACAATTAGATTGATGTGGGCCATCATTCATCATTGAAAGGTGGCTAAAACATTGCATAGTCCAAATGGCATCCTTCTAAAGGGGAAAATACCATAAAAACATGTAAATTTTATCTTTTCTTGATCCTTCGAAGCTATAGCAATCTAATTATACATCGAATACCCATCCAAGAAATAATAAAATTCCTTGCCAGCCAACCTATCCAACATCTTATCAATAAACAGCAAAGAAAAATGATCTTTCCTTGTGGCCTTGTTAAGCTTTTGATAATCCATGCACACTCTGCATCCAATCACTATCCTCTAAGGGATGAGTTCATTTTCTAATTTTCTACCACAATCCCTCCTTTCTTTGGAGCACATTGCACCAAACTTACCCATACACTATCTAATATAGAATAGCTAATGCCATCATCCAGCCATTTGATGATCTCTTTCTTCACCACCTCCTTCATGATTAGCTTGAGGCTTCTGTAGTGCTCGATGGTGGCTCTATGGTCGTCCTCTAAAAGAATCTTATGCATACATATCGAAAGACTAATTCTTTTTATGTTTGCAATTGTCCATCATAATGCCTTTTTGTGCTATCTCACAACTCTCAAAAACTTATCTTCCTGCATGTTAGTAAGAGTAGAAGAAATAACCACAAGAAGAGTAGATGAGTTACTAAGATAAGCATACCTCAAGTGATTTGGTTAAGCTCTAACTTAGGTGGCTTTTCAATAAATGGCTTTGTTAATGAAAATGAAGAATATGAGAAATTTAGTGTCTCAAATTCTGTCCTCATGACATGGGATGGGGCATCCAACAAATTCACATGTTCAATGATATTTTCATCATGTCTCTTAGAATCAGTTACTAAAAAAATCTTTAAAAGGGTCATTAGGGTGGTTTCCCCAAACACTTCAGTTGTGACTGAATCAACTACACTTAATGCAAAACACTTATCATGATCATTAGGAAACTTTAAAGCTTTAAAAATATTAAAAGTTACCTCTTGATCTTGCACTTGTAAGGTAAGCTCTCCTTTTTCCAAATCAATGAGTGCTCTAATGGTGTGTAAAAAAGGTCTTCCCAAAAAATTATGATTTATTTATCTTTCTCCATATCAAGAACAATCAAATCAACAAGAAAGATAAACTTGTTAACTTTCACTATCACATCTTCGATAATACCTGTCGGATATGTAAGGGTTCGTTCAGCAAGTTGTAAAGTCATAGTGGTAGGCTTAATTTCCCTCTACCCACCTTATTGTAGATAGACCAAGGCATCAAGTTAATACCAACTCCCAAATCACTCAAAGCCCTGACAAAAAATAATGTACTAATAGTGCACGAAATAGTAAAGTTGCTAAGGTCCTTAAGCTTTAAAAGAAGTTTGTTTTGAATAATTGCACTACACTCCTCAATGAGTGTCACTATCTTAAACGCACCTAGGCTCTTTTTCTTGGGCAAGATATCCTTCAAAAATTTCACATATGAAGGCATCTACTTTAAAGCCTTTGCAAAGGGAATATTGATATGAATCTTTTTCAATACCTTTATAAATTTATGAAACTAGCTCTCTTGTTGTTTTTTCTTGAAACACTAAGGAAAATGAGGTGGAGGTAAAATTGCCTTTGCTTCCTTTGCTTGACACTGCTGACTAGAACTTACAATTTGTCTCATTCTTAATTGTCTTACCTTTCTGTTTAGCTTGCTTTGAGTTGCTTTCAACTTCCTTACCACTTTTCAAGGTGATGACTTTGACATGTTCTTTACTTTCGCTCCTCGAATTTGCCTTTATATCACTAGGTAAGGTCCCTTGAGCTCTGTTATTTATTGTGTTGGTAAGTTGACCAACCTGGGTCTCAAGGTTCCTTAACGAGACCACTTGATTATGTATGAGGGAATCGATCTTGGCTATGTAATGCATCACCAATTCCTCTATAGATGGTTTTTTTTTCAAGAATTCGAACTCTTGCTTGTTATTAGAATCCTGGAGGATTGTTCGACCTTAGAACCGAAGATGATCCTCGATTATTACCCTAAGAGAAGTTTGGATGGTTCTTCAACCCAAGGTTATACATGTTGGAGTAAAGGTTGTTCTGTTGTCTATTCCCCATAAACTAAGCTATCTCTATACTACTTGGACACTGATTACTAGCATGCCTATCTCCACAATACTCTCAAACTACAAAAAGACTCTATAGTAAGTTAACACCAAAAGAATCAAGTTTTTTAGTTAAAGCCATTACTTGTGCTATTAAGTCAAAATGGCACCCATCTTATGAATTCCAACTACCTTCTTATGCATTGATCGCTCTGATGATCACTGATAATTGTTTGATGCCATCTCTTATAACAACTCGTATGCCTCATCAATTGACTTTACCATGAAAGCTCCTCCCACAAAGGCATCAATAGTGGTTTCCACTTGAATATTCAATCCGTTGTAGAATGTCTGCACTTGAAGCCACTTTAGAATATCATGATGAGGGCAACGTCTAAAAAGATCCTTGTATCTCTCCCAAGCTTCGTACAATGATTTTGCATCTAGCTGCATGAACGATATGATATCAGTTCTCATCTTTGCTGTCAATCTAGTATGAAGTGAGTTCAGCCACACATTCGCTTTATCCCACAATGAAAAAGGGAAAAGTCTCAAATGGATCGCATCATTTGTGATTCCATTGTGTTTAAAGGTGTCACATATCTCCAAAAAGTTTGAGATGTAAGCATTTCGATTGTCATTTAGAAGACCCCCAAACTAGACTAAAGTTTAGATCATGGTGATGATGCTGGCTTAATTTTAAAATTGTTGGCTTGAATAGCAGGCTTATGAATGCTCAAAAAGAAGCCTTTGTACCAATGAACAACATAGTCTCTTATGCTACAATTTTCTTCCACTACTCGCTTTTGGACTTGTGGCTCAGTATGTTGATCAGCTATTGTATTAATCTAAGCAAAAACCTATTGATTATCTCATCCTAGTCTTCAAAATGTTCTCTCAATCTCTTGATCACAAGATACAATCTCTAAGCTTTTTGCTCTTCTAATACAATGACAAAATGTGTTTGAAAACCAAAGAAAGAAAGACTCGAATTAAGACAAATTTGAGAATCTTAATATTAACAAAATAAATAGGAAACACAAATCCTCGGAACAGTGCCAAAAACTTGTTGTTGATTTAGTACACACAAGTATATGTATCGAACAAGTAATATAGACAATAAGTCCAAACTCATATCCATAGGGCTTTGCTCTTAATTTTTCACTAAGTACTAAAATTATAACAAACTAATCTTATTCGAGTAACTCAATTATATAGAAAACCAATTAAAACTAAATTCAATCAAACACTAAACTAATTAATGAAAACTAAACTTTCACTAAAGAAAGGCAATAGACTAAAACCTAAAATTATCGGTTCATTCAACATTTCATCTAACATCTGTTTCTCTTACTATTTACATTCACGGGTGGTTTTTCTAACCTAGAATCCAAACCTATGCAGAAGTCATTGTCAAGATGCTTGTACAAATACCTAACTTAATTAGGTCACTACATGTCTATAGTAATCAATTAAACAAGGTTCATTAAACTAATGTTCTAATCTAGCTATGTATGGAATTCAGGCATATGTCTATCCTAATTGCAAATCAGATCACTTATTTTCTAAGTGACATGAACGTACACTTTTCAAACCTTAATCTAATATAAAATTACGATGTCGAGTCTCATTCAGATTCACAAATCATTCAAATTGCTGACAAGACAATCAAAAGCATTACGAACAAATTTGAATAAATATAACCATACCCATTCATAATAAATAAAAGAGAAACAAATATTCAGATTACATGTTGAAGTCCACCATAATTTTAGAAAAATAGTTTAGCTCATAATATCTAATAAAAATATCATCCAACAAATATTAGCCATTAATCCATGTCAAAGAAATTAAGATAAGGACAAAAGTAGAAACAGAAACTAAGAATTGAAGCTTTTTTATTTCAATTCTCCCTCGAATTCTTTTGCTTTCTTGCTTTGTTTTTGGTTTTTTTTTCTCCAAAATAATTGCTTGCTATCCTCCCCTCAAAACCTTTCAAGAAGGTCCTTTAAATAATATGAAAAAGCTTTAGCTGTAAAAATCTCGTAACAAGCAAAATATGGAAAACATGTATGGCTTTGCAGCGCTACCTTCCTTGAGGTCGTAGTGCCATGGCCTTGAGCCAATGTATGGTACACTTTTCTATAGCTAACACCATAGCGTTATGCTATATGGATTTTGTATGATGCACTTGTAGCATTTTGGTGTTGCAACCTTGAGCAACTGAAGGCCACGATCTTGATTCCATGTGCTACCTTATGTAAAGTTGCAACAATCTAGCCTTTTCCAACATAATTTTTGACTCGATCTGCTCCAAATCGAGCAAAGTGGAAGACATGGAAGTCATAGCCTTTTCTCTTAGCTTTCCAATGGCCTAATAGTCACATCAATTGGATTTCTTTAGCTCAAGTTATTCTCTAAATACTACAGCATATACAAATGAAGCCATCACCATACTTGCAGGAATTTTCATCAACTAAGATCTTTTCATCAAATTCCTTGTAAGAACAATAAAATAATCAACAATAACTAAACTTAAAGTAATTTAAATCAAAATAACATAAAATTGAACTAAAAATAACTTAAACTAAACTAATCACATGTATTAAACTACATTAAGCAAAATAACTTAAATACTTAAATTCTGAACATAAAATCTAAAAAACTTAGCTACTTAATCCCCAAAAATGTGACAAAATAACTCTATAGAGTTATCATAAGATGAAATAGAGCTCCAGTTGTTTAAGCCTTTAAGGTAATGTTAGAGTTTAGGGTTTAGGCTTAAAAGCTCGAGGATATGGTACAGATGAAAAGTTGCCACCAACTGAAGGTTGAAAGTAACGATAAATTACTCTAACATCAATTGGGACCTTTGAGTGCAATAACTCCTCACTAGAATCCCATTGGACACTGACTTTGTTGCACAAAGCAATGATCAAGGACGGGAACCATAAACCATCATTTTTTTGTGCTAGTTGTGCGTAGCATGGCATGGTTGATCACGAGGCCAATATTGATGGATCTTCTTGCCACAATGGCATAGAGAAGAACAACTCTGTCCCTCGTAACATCATTAACGTGTAAGCAAGGGAGCATATTAGATGCTAAAAAATACCACTATGCTTTGGCAATTTGTTTCAAGCATTCTTTTTGAAAACAACTGGTTCATCCTTTGAGATTTTCCATTGAACCCCTTTTTCATCAAGTTTCAAAATTATTTCAGCCTAATCTTGATGTTTTGCCAAATATTGTCCATAACCATCACGCTCAATATCGAGCACTTCATAAAACTTGTTGATGGCTTGGTTGGAGAGTGGCACATGTGTACCTCACACAAACACAAACCCACTAGAATTTTCAGGTAAATTGGCAAAATATTCCTTTACTAATGGGATAGCAATTACTTTTGGACTAGCACAGAATTTCTGCCAATATTTCTTCTTAATTTGGGCTTAAATGTCAAGATGTCAAATTAAGGCAACATCAAGTCCTCTTTCTAGAATTGGCACCTTATTAACTAGGGAGCTACTCACACATCAGGGGACACAAATTGTGTCTTATCAAAGGAACTACTCACACAAGTCTTTAATCTCTTTGGGGCCGTGGGTAAATTCTCTGTAATAAATTCAACCAAAACAAAGCCAAACCAAACCAAATCTCGCCAAGCAACATTTAGCAATAGTTTCTAATACTTAATATCTCTTAACTCAATAATAACCAAATCATAAATAATATAATTTCATCTTCTCAAATTTATCATTAAGTGTTAGCAATAATTTCAATTAATCAAAAAGGAAAATTATATTACGTCAATAGTGTAGTCTACACTTACCCCTAAAAATCTAAGCAACCATGCCACATTTAACCATAAATTTTCAAAGACCAATTAACTTCTAAAAACAATAAACACAAAAGCATAAATTTTTATCAACAAATCGACTATAAATCAAGAGTATCAAGCACAAGATATAATTCCTAGAATAAATTGATAAACTTAAAAAATAGGAAAACTTACATATGAAGAACTCTCACTTGTTAAGGCTTTTGAATGGGTTTTATGTGATTTATGTGATTTTTGAAGCAAAAAGATGGAAGATTTTAGAGAGAAAGAAAGTTTGTGAAGTTGGAAAACTAGAGAGAGAAAGAATTTAGGAGTTTTGGTGGCTGATTATGGGTTTATGAGAGTTTAAATATCAATCGGAGTAGGATTTTTAGAGTTAATGGGCTTTTGGTCAGTCCAGCACCGTGGCCATGCCCTTTGGGTGCTGCAATGTCTCCTTTTAGTGTGGGAGGGGGGGTTTGGTTGATATCGAGGAGTCGTGGTGTTGGGGTTTGGGCACTGCAGCACCGACTGCTCAAATGGGAGAAATAAAACTTTGAATCAGGGAGCCGTGTCACTGCCCTTTAAGCATTACGACACCAACTTTCTTTTCTTTTTTTTTTTAGTTCACTTGCAACAAATGAAAAGAACATAAAATTAGCAAAAATAACTTAACTTCTTAAAGTAAATTAATTGAATGTCAAAGAAATTGAGTTAGAAAGATTGGGTTGCCTCCCAAGATGCCTTTGATTTATAGTATTTGGCTTGACTTTCTTTAGCTTAATTGGTATCAATGAACAAGATCGAGGATTTTTTATGATTAAATTCACCTCCCCAATAACGTTTGAGATGCTACCCATTTACCTTGAATTTATCATTCGAGCTTTCATCATGGACTTTCACTACTCCATAAAGGAATATTTTTGTAGCAACAAAAGGTCCCAACCATTTAGTCTTAACCTTACCTAGAAATAATCTTAATATAGAATTGTAAAGGAGAACATGTTGGCTTGGTTCTAAGTGATGCTCAAGGATTTTCTTGTCATGATATCTTTGAGTTTTTTCCTTGTAGATGCTTGCATTCTCATAAGCTTCAAGACGAAACTCATTTAACTCATTGAGCTGCAAAAGACTTTTTTCTCCAACTGTTTGAAGATCAAAATTTAGCCTTTTACTTACTTAATATGCTTTGTGTTCAAGTTCAACTAGAAGATGACAAGCTTCTTCGAAAACGAATCTAAAAGGAGACATCCGAATTGGACTTTTATATGCAGTCCTAAAAGCCCATAATGCAACATCCAATCTTTTTTACCAATCTTTTCTAGATGGACACACAGTCTTCTCTAAAATTCTTTTCATCTTTCCATTTGAAACTTTAGCATGGCCATTAGTTTGAGGATGATAAGTTGTGGCAACTTATTCCTGACCCCATATTTGGCAAAGAGAGCCTTCAAATATTTATTGTAAAAGTTAGAGCTTTCATCACTAATTATGGCTTTAAGTGAGCCAAAACGAGTAAAGATGTTATTTTTCAAGAAGTTCATGACTACCTTAAAGTCATTCTTTTGCAATGCTAAGACTTCAACCCATATAATCAACAACAACCAAGACATATGCATTATTGAATGACAAAATAAACAAACCCATAAAGTCAATTCCCCAAACATATAAAATTTCTACCTCAAGGATGTTGTTGAAAGGTATCTCATGTCTCCTAGATATATTGCCAACTCTTTGACCTCTATCACATCTTTGAACAAAATAATGAGCATCTTTAAAAAGAGAAATCCAATAAAAACCTGATTATAGAACCTTGGTAGGAGTTCTTTGTCCCCCATAATTAGAAGAATACAATGATGAATAATATTCTCAAATTCTGCTTCTAGAACACACTTTTTAAGAATGTGCTCCCCACATTGCTTGTAAAGAAAAGGCTCATTCCACACATAATTTTTAACATCATATAGGAATTTCTTCTTTCATTGAGAATTTAAATTAGGAAGGAAGAGATTACTTACAATGTAGCTCACAAAATTAGTATACCATGGCAAATTTTTTT
Source organism: Theobroma cacao (assembly GCF_053813885.1). Taxonomy (NCBI): domain Eukaryota; kingdom Viridiplantae; phylum Streptophyta; class Magnoliopsida; order Malvales; family Malvaceae; genus Theobroma; species Theobroma cacao. Next base: position 16,218,156 of record NC_142647.1, read on the forward strand.
GCTTGTCTGTCTAAAATAGTTGCTCATCAGGAAAAGTCTTATTGATCAACGTAGAATTTCCAACTTTTACCCCATTCTTCAATCTCAATAAATGATCTGCCACTTGATTTTTTGTACCTTTTCTGTCTTGAATTTTCAAATCAACTTATTGAAACAAAAGTACCGACCTTATCAAGTGTGGTTTAGCATCCTTCTTTTCAATTAAATACTTAATAGTAGAATGGTTAGTATAAACATGACTTTAGTGCCTACAAGATAGGGGTGAAATTTATCAAAAGCAAAAACAATAACAGGTAGCTCCTTTTTAGTAGTAGTGTAATTTAATTGGCCATCAATCAATGTTTTGTTGGCATAATAAATTGGATGCAGAATTCTCTTTTCTTTGGCCTAAAACAACACCAACTACATAATCACTAGCATCACGCCTTAATTCAAAAGGAAGATTCCAATACGAAATAATGTAATAGGAGTAGAAATTAGTCTATTTTTCAGTTCAATAAAAACATCATGGCAGCATTATCAAAATTAAAAGGAGTATTTTTTTTCCAACTAGTTACAAAGTGGCTTAAAAATTTAAGAAAAATCTCTAATAAATCTCCTATAAAATCCAACATGTCCGAAAAAAACTACAAATACCCTTCACAGTAATAGGAGGTGGATGTTTTTCAATTGTTTCAATATTGCTTTGTCTACTTCCAAACCTTTGCTAGAAACTCTATGTCCAAGGACTATGCCTTCTTGCACCATAAAGTGAAAATTTTCCCAATTTAAAACTAAATTAGTTTATTCACATGTTTTAAGGATTCTAGCAAGATTAAATAGACAATCATCAAAGTTATCCTCAAAAACTGAAAAATCATCCATAGATACTTCAAAGCACTTTTCATCCATATTAGAAAAATTGACATTATACATCTTTGAAAAGTAACTGGAGAATTACGAAGCCTAAAAGGCATTCTCCTAAAAGAAAAAGTCCCATAAGGACAAGTAATGTTGGTTCTCTCTTGGTTTTTAAGAGCAATGACAATTTGATTATAACCAAAATAACCATCCAAAAAGTAATAAAAATGTTTACCGGCTAGTCTATCAAGCATTTGGTCAATAAAAGGTAATGGAAAGTGATTTTTTTTAATGGCTTTGTTCAACTTTCTATAATCCATACATACCCTCCAACTTTCTATAATTCATTATTTTCATTAGAATTACAGTCATATCTTATTTCTTTTGCGTACATTGGACCAGACTTACCCATAAGCTATCCAAAATAAGATAAACAATACTAACAGTTAACCACTTGATAATTTCTTTCTTTACCACCTCTTTCATTATCAAAATTAATCAACGTTGATGCTCAATAGTTGTCTTATGGTTTTCTTCCAAAAAAATTTTGTGCATCCAAATAAATGGACTTATTCCTTTGATGTCAGCAAATATCCACCCAATTGCTTTCTTGTATTCTCTCAAAATACGAAGGAGTTTATTTTCCTACACATATTATTAAGAAAAGAATAAATAATTATTGGTAATGTAGATGGCTTAAGCTCAAGTGTGGGAGGTTCTTCAATGGAAGGCTTGGTTGGTGAAGTTGAATTTGGTAATTCCAAAGACTCAAATTGAAATTTTGGGAGACATGATGAAGCATCCAAATAATTAACACTTTAAAAAATGCTTCAAGTGGATCATTAGAATAATTCTCAATAAACACATCATTGTTAATGCTTTCCACCACATTAATTGAAAAACACTCATCATGCTCATTGGAAAATTTAAAAGCTCTAAAAATATTAAATGTTACCTCTTGGTCTTCAACATTTAAGGTTAGCTCACCTTTTTCCACATCAATGAGAGCTCTAGCAGTGCGTACAAATGGTCTCCTAAGAATGATCAGTATTTCATGATCTTCTTCCATGTCAAGTATAATAAAATCTACTGGAAAAATAAACTTATCAACTTTTACCAAAACATCTTCCACAATTTCATAGGGATAAGTGAAAGATCGATCAACAAGTTGTAAAGTCACAAAAGTGGGCTTAACCTCTCCCAAACCTAGTTTTTGATAAGTGGTAAGCGACATCAAATTTATATTTTCACCCAAATCACATAAAGCTTTAGCAAAATATAGAGTACCAATAATACAAGGAATAGTAAAACAACCAGGATCTTTAAGCTTTGGTGGAAGCTTATTTTGAATTATGGTACTGCCCTCCTTAGTAAGTGCAACAATCTTAAACTCACCTAATTTCATCTTTTTGGACAAAATGTCTTTCAAAAATTTCACATAACTTGATATTTGTTCCAAAGCTTCAACAAAAGGAATATTAATATGCAACTTTTTAAATAAATCAAAAAACATCTGGAATTGTTTGTCAAGTTTTTCTTATCAAAAACATTGAGCAAACGATGGTGGGGTTGGTTGTGAAGGCTTTATTTTTTATTTTTTAGCATTTAATTTTTCATCGAAATTTTAACCATAAAATCTTTTTCAGCATTTTTTTCAAATTCTTTTTTAATGTCTTTTTCAATTTCTTTTTTAGCAACCATTACCAAATTTTCAGAATTTAAATTTGTACTACTTACCTCTTTTCCACTACGAAGAGTGATTGCTTTATAATGCTCCTTATCTTCTTTTCTTAGATTAGGTTCAGTGTCGCTTAGTAAAGTACCTTAAAGCCTACGTTTGATAGCATTGGCTAATTGACCCAATTGTGTGTTAAGATTTCTGAAAGATGATGATTAGCTTTGGATTAATGCATATTGACTTTGAATGATAGCATCATTCTTTTGCCATGTATTGTATAAACATCTCTTCCATTGTTGGCTTTTTCTTTAGCATAGGTGTTGGTCCCAAGTATATGTGCTAGAGGGGGGGTGAATAGCATAAATCGACTCTTGACAAGACGAGGTATTAATTTTCATAACAAAGAAAATAAAAACAGAGTAGACAATGAGCAGGAATTTAAAGTGGTTCGGTCCAAGACCAACGTCCACCACCTTGATTATCCAACCAAGGATTTTCCAAACAATTCCACTAAGAACCAGTGAAATTCACAAGCTTTCACCAAGCTTTACAATGGCTTTTACCAAGCTCAGCCAAAACTTTTCACAATAGTTTTTCACGGGCTAAACTAAAACCCAACACCTAACTTTTCGAGGCTAAGTTATAACCTTAACACATTCAAGCAAACCTAGCTTGAAACAACCATTTAGAGTGACTCCCTTACTCTAAGAAAATAAGAAGAGAAGTAAAAGAAAGTACCTATGATCACAAGGTTGATCTAAATGGTACAAGGTTGAGTGCAGAATATAAATACAAAAGATTGGCGTTTAAGTATAGAAAGGTGCAGAGGAGATTTTTTGGTTTTTCAGCTCTATATGACTCAAATCACTTCCAAAATTTCCAAAGAACTAATTTCTAACCGTTGGAAGACCCTTTATGCTTGGAGAAACAACTTTGATGGTAGTTTGGCAGTTTATGGCCGTTGAAAATAGTTGAAAGTTGGTTCTAGCCATTAATCTATCTTCTAATGCTCTGGTTCAAATTACATACAGAGAGCTCTTAGTCGACTAACTTTCTTCTTAGTCGACTAAGTTGGTTCTGTCTTCTGGTCGCAGATTCTAGCAGAGAGCATTTAGTCAACTAACTCATTTCTTGGTCGACTAAGTTGGTTTTGTCTTGAAGTCCAGATTTTGGCAGAGAGCATTTAGTCGACAAACTCACATCTTGGTCGACTAAGTCGGTTCTATTTCTAAATATTCTCCAGCTGGCCATTTCACCAATTTGAATCTTAGCCAACCAACATTCTTCTTTATTCAACTAAGGAGCTTCTTTCTCGTTAATCGATCATGTCTCTTTATTTTTATCCCCATTTTTTTCTTTTGATATACACTTTGAAAGATTGATTTATTAATTTCATACATTATTTGTCCTACACACTCAAATAAAAAATTAGTCACAAATGAATGGGAATGTTTTATTATCATCAAAAACTAATGGAGCCAACAATCTCCCCCTGTTTGATGATGACAAAACATTCCTTGATTAACAGCATAGTGTATTTATATTCTTTTTAGTTTCTACAGAAAATGAGGATTGTTCCCCATAAATATGTGCTCCCCCTTAGTGTGTGCATATTTTGCTTATTTATTTCAACAAATTTTATTCATGTCATATAGAAAATGACATTGTACATTTAGAGTATATATATATATGCGAAACTTTAAAGTGATTTACAGCAGGTGAATGTTGACAGATTATCATAAAAAATTCAGCAGAGTCTGTCAACAGCATATTGTCATCAGATTTTGTCTTTGCCATTCATGATTCAACTAACACATTATACACAACATCCATATTTATTTTCAAGCATAATTTATTCACAATGCCATAACAAAAATAAGTTATCAGCATACAATCCCAACATCAGATTTTTATCAACAACAATCAAAATATCATATACAATAAAATTCAGCAAATATTCAATTTTCAGTAGTCAAATACCATAAACATATTAGCATCCATTTTTCACATAACCATATAATCAACAAAATTAAATTCAAGTGTTCAAAATGCCATCATGGCACAAATAGCAAATAACCACAAATTTATCAGTTGATGTTTTGAAACTGCCCTTATAGAGTTTTTACTTCCTATCTCCCTAAGTTTCCCATAATTTCTCCTTTGAGATCCTACCATTTTCTATCTGTTCCCCTACTATTATCTTCTAATTCTCTCCCCCTTTTTGTCATCATCAACCTTTAATCTTCTTCATATGAAGAGGTTGAGGAGGAGGATTCTTCAGTGGCGTATTTGAAATCTAAGGGTTGAGGAGAGGATTCTGGAGGTAATTCTTGGGTAAAGGGATCAGGCAAGGGTGTGTCAAACACTTCAAGTGGTTCTTGTGGAGAAGAAGCTGTTGCTGGCTTGGACTTTTCTGCCAATCTAGAAGACTTCTTTCTTTTGAGGAATGATGTTTTTGTTGCCATTGTTTTCTTCCCTTTGGTAGGTGGTTTTGTCTTTATCTGTGGTGCTGCAGTGACTTTTTCTTTCCCTTTTCCAGATTTTGCTTTCACTTTAAGGGCTGGTGTAGATGTATCTTGCTGAGCTTCTGCCTTGGCAGCTTCTTTTTCAGCTTGTTCTTCCCTAACCATTTGGTGGAAGACATCCATAATGGATACCTCTTCTGAATTTGGAAGGGAGGGCTACTGTTTCTCAAGTTTTGAAGGAGCATGTTCACCCGGTGAACCTAGCACTTCTGTTCCTTGTTCTGATTTATCTTTGCTTTGGTGTTTAGGTAAGGGTGCCTTAGCTGGTTGATCAACACCAGGGCGAGAGTCCTCTGTCTGAAGGACAGGGCTGGTAGTTTTGTAAGTGGAGCCTTCAACTTGAACACCATAACTTGCTCCATGAGGAGCAGACCCTTCTGCTTGCAAAGCTGAACCCTCAGCACCTTACTGTGTTGGTGCAATGCTTGGTGTTACAGAGGTATTTATAGCAACAGGTTCTGATGACATTTTTCCTTTTCCCTTCATTCATTTTCCAGTTCAAAAATTTTCTCTTCAATTTTCTGTTTTCTAGCTCTTTGGTCTGTGAGCTTTTCATCAATTCTCATAAGGAGATTAAAGATTACCTCATTCGAGAATTGGGATGGTACTCCTTTTGGTTGAGCAGGTAGGGTGGATTTTTTTCCTGGACCAGCCTTAGGGGTTTTAATGAATCTTTCTCCATCAAGTTTGTACCCCATTTTGGACAAACTACCAAAGTAAATGGCTTGGTCTCTAGTCTTTACCATGTCCAGTTCATATCTTTTGGCCCAAACTCTCTTTTTCTGCACTAAGGATGTGATAACATTTTCGTAAAGTAGATTAATTTTCTCAAGCTTGCATGCTCCTCTCATCTTTTCAATCATGAATCTACCTAGGTTTAGAGCAACCACATTAAAAACATGTTCCATTAGCCAAAGATCATGAAGGCTGATGTAGCTTAAACTCCCCCTTTTACAACGGATATTTGCTGCAACAAAGTAGTGGAAAATTCTTATTTGGGGACTGGTTATCAAACTTGCATTGTTCTTTGATGAGTACTTCTCCTTTCTCCCAGTAATGATTTCCCACAAAGAAGATGGGTCGTATTTCTCTAGGAATTCGAACTCTCCCTCCTCACATTCAACTTTCAGTAAATTACCAAGATCATTAGCAGTAACCACAAATTCTTTACCATTCAAAAATACATTTAGTCCATTTTCAATGTAGTCATCAGAATCATCTAGTTCTTCCTCTCCTAATGCTATACTAGCATAAAATTCTTTCACCAAGCTGGCACTGTAGGATCTATTCTTATATGTGCTATACTCCTTCAGTTTCAATTCATCAAAATAATATGATAGGCTAGTATCAATTTTTGGATTTTCACTAAAACTTTTCCAGTCAACGTATTTCCCGCAAGTGATAGGAGCATTCTCTATTTTCCTAAACCTTTCTTCATGTATTTTATTTCTAAATTTAGAAAAAGAGGTAGTACCTTTCTTGGGCGTTGTATCCTTGTCCTTTTTCTTCTTTGATTTTTGCTTATTTTCTTTTTATGATTTCCCAGATTTCTTAGCCATTGAAGTAGACCCAATTTTTTGTTTCTTCTTCTGCATTTCTGCTTCTGACCCTTCTTCCAGTGGCCTTTTTCCTTTCTTATTTTCAATAATTTCTTTGCTCTAAGAGATTTTTGCCATTTCGATTTGAGAGATTTTTGATAGGGGCTTTGAGGTTCTAAGTGGTAAGGGATTCAGTTATATGAGAGTCAGTTTCAGAGGAGAAAATGTAGAGCAAATGGGTTTCAGTTTTCAGATGATCTATTTTCAGGGGAGAGAAAAATTGTTAGTAGTTTTATTTCCTCTTAGAAAATTTTCGCCTCCCCTTTAAATATTGCCTCATTTCATTTGCTTAAAATTTCAAAAATTCCCTCTAAATTTTGGTTATTCACTTAGGCAGTTTTTCTCCTTTCTTTATTACCTGGTAAACACATTCTTTTCATTATTTATTCCTTTTTTATTTTATTGACTGAATCTTACTATTTAATGCTAACAGAACAGTCTTAGTTGACTAAGATTCACCTTAGTCAACTAAATGCATTCTGTTTTATGTGCATGAGCCAAAAATTTCTCACAACTCCTGCATACTAATCATTCCTAAATTCCTTCTAATTTCACAGAATCTATCTTCATTTAAAGGTTTGGTAAAAATATCTACAAATTAATGCAAAGTATTCACAAATTCAATCTTAATATCACCTTTCACTACATGGTCTCTAACAAAATGGTGCCTAATCTCAATGCGCTTAGTCCTAGAATGCTGCACAGGATTTTTTGAAATATTAATTGCACTTGTATTATCACAGTATATTGGTCTGTTATGCATTGATAACCCATAGTTATTTAGTTGTTGTTTAATCTATAATATTTGGGCAAAACAGCTTCTTAGTGATACATACTCTGCCTTTGCTGTAGATAAAGCCACTGAATTTTGCTTTTTGCTAGACCATGACACAAACATACACCTAAAAATTGGCAGGTTCCACTAGTGCTTTTCCTATCGATTTTTCTACCAACAAAACAGCATTTGAATATCCAACTAAGCTAAGGATTGATTCTTTAGAATACCATATGCCTAAAGTTTGAGTTTCTAAAAGGTATCTAAAAATTCTCTTAACAACTGTTAAGTGTGATTCTTTAGGCAGTGACTGAAATCTAGCACACAAACATACACTAAACTGAATATCTGGTCTGCTTGTTATTAAGTAAAGTAGTGAACCGATCATACCTCTATAGAGCTTTTGATCTACATTCTTTTCTTTTTCATCTAGATCAAGTATGGTGGATGGACTCATTGGTGTGGAGATTGGTTTCAACTTCATCATATCGAACTTCTTGAGCATATCTTGAGTGTATCTTTCTTGGTTGATGAAGAGTTTTTCCTCACTTTGCTTAATTTGAAGACCAAGAAAGTACTTCAACTCTCCCATCAAGCTCATCTCACCCTGCATTTCTTAGCAAAGTTCTTACATAAAGCCTCATTAGTTGCACCAAATACAATGTCATCCACATATATTTGTACAACAATTAAATCATTTAAGTATCTTTTAATGAACAATGTAGTATCAATGCTGCCTAAAACATAACCTTTTTCAACTAGAAATTTTGAAAGCCTCTCATACCAAGCTCTAGGAGCTTATTTCAATCCATACAAGGCTTTATGAAGTTTGAAAACATGATCAGGTTTTTCAAAATCTTCAAAACCTGGTGGTTGTTCAACATACACTTCCTCTTGAATGAATCCATTTAAAAATGCACTTTTTACATCCATTTGGTACAATTTGAAATTCATGAAGCATGCAAAAGCTAACAACAACCTTATGGCTTCAATTCTAGCAACCAGTGCAAAGGTTTCATCATAGTCTATTCCTTCCTCTTAGTTGTATCCTTGGGCTACTAACCTAGCTTTATTTCTAACTACATTTCTTTACTGATCTACCTTATTTCTAAACACCCATTTTGTGCCAACAATAGGGTGATTTGAAGGTCTAGGTACTAGTGACCATACACGATTTCTTTTGAATTGGTCAAGTTCCTCTTGCATGGCCATTATCCAACTTTTCTCTTTTTCAGCTTCTTCAAAGTTTTTAGGTTCAATTTGAGATATGAAAGCTGAAAACTCACAAGTCTCTTTTATTGCTCTCCTAGTTCTAACTCCTTGAGAAATGTCACTTATGATTTGATCTTGTGGATGGTCTTTTACAAATCTCTAAATCCTTGGAAGGTCATTATGTTGTTTTTCTGTTCTTTGCAAATTTTCTAGAGGTGGAGTTTCATTTTCTCTTCTAGGTGAGCTTTCTTCATTATTCTTATTGTTCTCTAAGCTCATTTCTTCCATTTGTTTTTCTAGGATTTCTACATCATCATCATCAACAAGAATTTCCTTTTGTAAAGCATTTGACTCATCAAAAACTACATGGATTGATTATTCAATAGTTACAGTCCTTTTGTTAAAAGTCCCATAAGCCTTTAAGTGTAATGCATATCCTAAAACTATTGCCTCATCACTTTTTGCATCAAACTTTTCTAAAAGTTGTTTTCCATTATTCAATACAAAACATTTACAATCAAAACTCCTAAGGTGAGAAATATTTGGTATCCTACCCTTGTAAAGTTCATATGGTGTCTTAGATATCATGGGTCTTATTGAGACTCTATTAAGTACATAAGCTACTATGTTCACTACCTCAGCCCAAAAATATTTTGGTAGGTTATTCTCACTATGAGACCTTGACCTTTAAAGACTTGTAAATAGAAGTACAGGCAATATCCCTAATTAGGGGTAATTTCGTTACTTCTTTAGTAAGCCCCTAAAAGTAAGTTTTAAACAATATTAAGGCCTAAGTAAGCCTAAGGCATAAATGAATGATGGAAAGATGGGTAAAATGATGAAGAAAATGAAAATGATGATGATTTCCACGGTAAGGGTAAAATAGTCATTTTTCACCTCGGGTCAAAATTTTTATGTTTTCATGAACCTGAGCATTTCTAGACCATTATGGACCTTGTCCTAGTGTCAAAAGAGTAAAAAGATTGCATAAAGGATTAGAAGAGAACAAGCTAATTTGTGGAGGGGCAGTTTCGAAATTTAAGTGAAGTGGATAAGCATGGGCTATAAATATCTTGTTCTTCCAACAGCTTTTTCATTCTCCAGTAGCTTTTCTCTTTCTCCTTCCTCTCATCTCACATTGTTTTCTTCTTCCATGAAAGCTTGATATGAAAGCTCCATAACCTCTCTCAAAATAGCTCCACTTTTCATGCTTTTGGTGCACCCTTCATAAACACTTGTGCTCTTCCACTCTATCTCTTTGAAACCCTTGAAAATCTTGTTTCCATACTCTCTCTCACTAATTATGTGTTTTAGAGAGAGAAAGAGGAAGCTTTAACAATAGCTTGAAAGTTGTTGGGAAGAATTTCAAATACAAGCTACCAAGGTTCTAACGAAGCCCCATCGCCCCATTTGGACCAATAGAGGAAGTTGGAGTTGAGTAAGGATTTAACAAAATACCGATGAGTGAACTTGCATTTCAAAATTTGTTTTGGGAATGTAAACTTATTTGCACAATATACTTGAATGATTTTATCCAACTTTCCTTAAAAAGCAAATGCCTTGGGAACAAGCTTTTGATAAATTGATTTTATGTTGTGACATGCGGTTGTTATAGATTCATGCACTACTACATTTGTTGGTATATATATAGATATATATATATATATATGTTGTGCATGATGGCTGATATTGTGTGATGATTATAACCGTGTGTGTGCATGATGTGAGGGAATGCACATGCCGGTAATGGTGTTGGTGAGGGAGATGGATGATGATAGTGCCCGTGTGCACGATGTGGGGGGATGTACACGATGGCACTGATTGTGCACGATGTGGGGGGATGCACACAATGACTCCGACTTTGTGCATGATGTGGGGGGATGCACATGAGCTAGATGAGATGATAGTGGTATTGGTATTTATCCATGTATGTATATGTATATATGTTTAGAGAATGAAAACTCATGAATATGGTTTATGGTTGAAATGCATATGAATTTGGCATGCTGAACTTTGGGAAACTATTTGTGTTTCATGTTGCTTTTGTCATTTTAGCAGGATGGCTTTTTCTTGAAAGAAAGGAAACCTTTTTCTTGGTGCTCTGTTTCTCGCTGCAGCGAGATTCATTCTCGTTGTAGCGAGAAACTCTTGGGTTTGAGAGCCTTCACCTGACCTAGTTCTCGCTACAGCGAGAAAGTTACTATAGCTTCTCGCTGCATCGAGAATAAATCTCGCTGTAGTGAGAAACTTTCTGTTTTGCCCAAGTGAAACTCACTATAGTGAGAAACCTTTTGTCTATTTTGCTATTTTGTGGGTTTTTGTCATTTTTTTTCATTTCATTTATACCCTAGTTGAGCATGGACTTCCAACATGTTTGGGGATTATCTAACTAAGTTTGGAATGAGGAAATTTTGAGAGAAACCCTCGATCGGTTGAGAAACCCTAGTCTAGCTAGTGACTCGAGCCCTAACTTCGCTGTCGCGATTCATTCTCGCTGTAGCAATGTTGTAGCGAGGACCCATCGTTTCATTGGACTTACTTATATATCACTGAAACCTTTATTCTTCAATTTCTTTGTTATGTGTGGATTCATCATTATCAAGTGATTAACCATTTAAGGGTCTAAGGAGGGGTTTTAATAAGAGTAAAACTAAATTGCATTGTTTTGAAACAAATGCAGCATGATTTTCAAATTTTTCATATTGATTGCTTGTTCCCTTTCTGTTCACTCACTAGGTTTATACTCACCGTTTTCAACATCATGTTTTCAGATCATGACTATTGATAGGTGTCTCGGCAATCAGTAGCTGTAAATTTGTCTGAGTTTCTTCACTAGAAGTCGAGTACTCTTTTGTTGTGTATAGACAAATCAATGTAATTTATTAAATTATTTTTAGACAATATATGTACACTTTGATTGATATGCCACTATGAGATGGCAATGTTTAGTATTATTTTGATTCAAAGTTATAAAATGTGGCTTAGCAACTTTTAATGGAATGGTGAAAAAGATATATTAATAGGCTTGCTTGGGCTTAGTGGACTACGTCCATTGGGCTCATGCGCCGGTCATGGCCTGAAATTTGGGTCGTGACACTCACATAGCATAGTCCTAGCCATTTCTTTTAAGGTTTGGTTTTTCCTCTCTACAACTCCATTTTGTTGGGGTGTTTTAGGTGCAAAGAAATTGTGATCCAACCCCTTTTCATTACAAAATTTCTCAAATTCATCACTATCAAATTCTTCTCCATGATCACTCTTTATGCTAACTATGGTTAGTCCTTTTTCATTCTCTACTTTCCTACAATGACTTATAAAAGCTGCTAGAGCATCATTCTTATGAGCAAGAAAATAAACCCAAGTATATCTAGAGTAGTCATCAACTATTACAAAGCCATAAGATTTTCCTCCTAAGCTAGTTATGCTTATTGGACCAAATAGATCAATATGTAACAATTCAAAAGGTCTAGATGTTGACACAATCTTCTTACTCTTGAAGGATGTTCTAACTTGTTTTCCTAGTTAGCAAGCATCACATATTTTGTCACTTTCAAATTTTATGTCTGGCAGTCCAACAACTATATTTTTCTTGATTAGTTTTGACATAGTATGCATGTTTACATGTCCTAATCTCCTATGCCATAACCAGCTATCATTTTCAGCATTTGCAACAAGACATATTTCACTATTTATTTCAAGATCCTCAAGAAAAACAACATACATATTCTTCAATCTCTTTCCTATAAATGAGACTTTATTTGTACCTATGTCTATTACTTCACACTTACTTGAATCAAAACATACTTTAAATCCTTTGTCACATAATTGACTAATGCTTAATAAATTATGCTTCAAACCCTTAACCAATAACACATGACTAATTTGAGTTTGGGAGTTTTTACCAACTGTACCTATCCCATGAATTCTACCTTTTGAGTCATCACCAAAGGATATGGTGCCTCTCTTTCTTTTGTTTAGCTGAGCAAATAACATTTTATCTCCTGTCATATGTCGTGAGCAGCCACTGTCCATGTACTAAGGCTGCTTCTTCTTGAGTTGAGCTCTTGAACATGTCTCCTTTAAGTACAACTCAACCTACAAAACAGATTTTCAGTTTTTCTTTATAACTACCCATACTTTGATGGGTCCTTGAGTGTTAGTTACAATATAGGATCCTTTTGGAACCTAAATTTTTTTAACTTTCTGCTAGTTACTTTTCTTAAAACAGTCATATGACAAATGTCCATGTTTTCCACAACTATAACATCTAGATGAGGCATTACGAGAATTTTTCCTAAAATATGAGTTCCTACTTAACGTTTCCTTTTTTGAACATTTAAGAGTTGTGTTTTCATCAAGTGATTTTTGCAAAGCTTCAGATTTATTGTCCAGCTCTAATTTTAAAACTTCAAAATCTGTTTTTGAGTGTTCTAACTCAATTTGCTAAAAATTTCTTTTCTTAAAAATAAAATTGAACTCTTGTCTCATCTTTTCAAAATCATTTTCAAGAGACGCAGCCTTTTTCTTTAATGTTTTGTATTTTGAAAAAAAATTTCCAAATTCATCATAAAAGTTGTCATACTCATCTTGTAAATCATCAATGGAAATATCACAGGGGGATGAAGATACCTCGGTTTCATCATCTTATGCCATTAGACAGAGGTTTGCTCTTTCCTCAGATTTTTCATCTTTAGCTTCAGAGCTTGATGTGTCACTGTCCGACCATACAGTTGCCACCATTGCTTTCTTGGATTTCTTGTTTTTCTTTGGAGTCTCATCTTTCAGCAATGGACATTCGAACTTAAAGTGGCCAAGTTTCTTGCACTTGTAGTAGATCAACTCCTCTTTTTTGTTGGAGTCATTTTTGTTTCTGATTTTCCATGAAGCACCTTGATCTTTTCTAAACCTTCTTTTAGCTAGTCTCCGGTTTCTTTTGCCCATAAGCTTTTTTAATTTTCTTGCAACTGGAGCTAACTCTTCATCATCATCACATGACAGCTCTTCCAACTCTTCTTCAAGGATGCTGGCTTTAAGTACAATGCTCTTTTTCTTTTCTTTTGCTTCCCTCCTATCTTCTTCTTTTTTCTTTTCAAGCTCCAGCTCATGAGTAAGGAAAGAACCACAAATCTCATCTAAGTTAATAACATTTAGGTCGTTGGCCTCTCGGATTGTAATCACTTTAGGCTTCCAATTTTTGGTAGGCTTCTAAGAAGTCTTTTAACTATTTCATGCTCAGGTATTGGTTTGCCTAGCTGACTCAATTTATTTGTGATGTTTGTGAATCTATCTAACATGCGGGTGATGTCTTCACTAGGCTCCATTTTGAACATTTCATGGTTATGTGTCAAGAGGGCTATTTTGGACTCCTTGACTTGATAAGTCCCTTCATGGATTATTCTAAGTTTATCCCACACTTGTTTAGCTATTGTACAGCTTGAGACTTTGTTGAATTAAGTGGGGACAAGGCACAATGCAATGTATTGATGGCCTTAAAATTTGTTTAGACTCGTTTAGTTTTAGCCTCGGTCCATTCAGACCTTGGCTTAGGCATAAACTCATTGGTTACTACATTCAAAGTTAAAGGAATAAAGGGTCCATCAGTTATGATGTCCCATATTTCATAATCTATAGCTCTAATGTAAATTGACATCTTAGTGCTCCAATAAAGATAATTAGAGCCATCAAACAAAGGTGGTCTGTTTGTTGATTGTCCCTCAACAACTATGGATTTTTGGAGAGCCATTTGGATCCTCCCAAACGGTGATAGACCTTAAGAATAGAGAACTAGCTCTAATATCACTTGTTGGTCCCAATTATATGTGCTAGAAGGGGGATGAATAGCATAAATCGGCTCTTGACAAGATGAGGAACTAATTCTCAGAACAAAGAAAATAAAAACAAAGTAGACAATGCACAGGAATTTAGAATGGTTCGGTCCAAGACCTACATCCACTACCTTGATTATCCAACCAAGGATTTTCCAAACAATTCCATTAAGAACTAGTGAAATTCACAAGTTTTCACCAAGCTTTACAATGGTTTTACCAGGCTCAGCCAAAACCTTTCACAATAGTTTTTTACGGGCTAAACTAAAACCCAACACCTAACTTTTCGAGGCTAAGTTAGAACCTTAACACATTCAAGCAAACCTAGCTTGAAACAACCACTTAGAGTGACTCCTTCACTCTAAGAAAACAATAAAAGAAGTAAAAGAAAATACCTACGATCACAAGGTTGAGTGCAGAATACAAATACAAAAGATTAGCGTTTCAGTGCAGAAAGGCGCAGAGGAGATTTTATGGTTTTTTAGTGCTATATGACTCAAATCTCTTCCAAAACTTCCAAAGAACTAATTTCTAATTGTTGGAGGACCTTTTTATGCTTGGAGAAACAATTTTGATGGCAGATTGGTAGTTTATGACCGTTGAAAACAGTTGAAAGTTGGTTTTAGCCGTTAATCTGTCTTCTAGTGCTCTGGTTCAAATTACAAACAGAGAGCTCTTAGTCGACTAACTTTCTTCTTGGTCAACTAAGTTGATTCTGTCTTTTGGCCGTAGATTCTGGTAAAGAGCATTTTGTCGACTAACTCATTTCTTAGTTGACTAAGTTGTTTCTGTCTTGAAGCACAAATTTTGGCAAAGAGCATTTAGTCGACTAACTCAGATCTTGGTCGACTAAGTCGGTTCTGTTTCTCAATATTCTCTAACCTGCCATTTCTCCAATTTGAATCTTAGCCAACCAACATTCTTCTTTATTCAACTAAGGAGCTTCCTTCTAGTTAATCGACCATGTCTCCTTATTTTTACCCCCTTTTTTTCTTTTCATATACACTTTGAAAGATTGATTTATTAATTTCATACATTATTTCTCATGCACACTCAAGTAGAAAAATTAGACACAAATGAATGGGAATGTTTTATTATTATCAAAAACTAATAGAGCGAACAATAGGAGCTCAAGGTTGTGGTGGAAATCTCGAAGGAAAATTTGGCTTAGGAGTTGATGAAGTTGCCTGGTTGTTGTTCTAAGAAAAATTAGGATAATTCCTCCACACCCAATTATATGTGTTAGAATAAGATTATTTTGTGGCTACCTATTTCCAACATAATGAGTTGTTTCAATTTAAATAGGACAATGGTACTAAAATGTCCTTTCCCACATAAATCATGTCACAAAAGAGCTCTAAACCTCATTAACACTCAAATTATCAATTTTCTTGGTCAAGGAAGCAAACTGTGCAATCAAAGCATTAATTGTGTCAAGCTCAAGAATACCAGCAAGTTTCTTGCCTTCAATCTCCCAAATGGCCATTGGTAATTATTTGAAGCCATCTCTTCTAACAAATTATAAGCCTCATCAATGAATTTACTCATAAGTGCACCTCTAGCTGCAACATCAATTGTGGTTCAAATTAATCCCAGCAAACCATTATAAAAAGTATAAGGTTATAGCCATTTAGGTAACCCATGGTGAGGACATCTCTTTAGCAAATTTTTATACCTCTTTCAAGCCTCATACAATGCTTCAGAATCAAGTTGCACAAAAAAGGTGATATCATTACGCATCTTTGCAATTTTAGCTAATGGAAAGAATTTTGTCAAGAATTTCTAATCTAAATCATCCCAAGTACTAATTGAACTAGCTAGAATCGAATTTAACATACTTTTTGCCTTATCTCTCAGTGAAAACAAGAAAAGCCTCAATCTAATGGCATTATCAGAAACACCATTATTTTTGAAAGTATCGTAAATCTCCAAGAAATTCACAATATGTGCATTCAGATCATCATTCAGCAATCTCCCAAACTAAATAGAAGTCTAAATTAACTGAATGATTGCTAGGTTGATTTCAAAATTGTTGGCTTGGATGGCAAGTCTACGAATGCTAAAATGAAGGCCTTGAACAAGAGGTACAACATATTCTCTCAAAGATTTGTTTTCTTTTTCTAGTTGCCTTTGAATTTGTTGATCTCTTTGTTGTTCAGCCATTGTTTCGAATTGAGTTGAAGCTTGTAGATTTTCTTTTCAAAATTTTTTAAAAGTCTTTTTAATTTCTAGCTCAAAAAGAACAATCTCCAAACTTCTCATGTAACGACCCTTCCTCGGTCGCTACCGACATTCGAGACCTCCAGAATATCCCGTCAAGTCTCGAACAAGCCTTAATGAAATTTCTCAATAACTCATTGTACACTTTTACTAAACCATATTAATGTTTGAACCATATATGTTCATAACGTGAATTCAACAACAAGCATAGCCATTGAAATTTGACTTTAAGTCATGATATCACAATTAAATACATTGAGTTCAAAAATCCCAAATTTTCGTTTATATCAAAACTAATATTTTTTTTACATAGTAAAACCAAGTATTACAACTCAACCACTAACAGCGGAGCGACTCGGGATAAAATGCTATGAGATACCTTTACCTATCTACGATGGACCATACGCGCCGACGATTACATGCTAGATCGATCCTGGTTTGCAAAAAGGGAAAAAAGAGGAGTGTGAGTCTCACAGACTCAGTGATCATCAACTCCGTGAGCAGAGAATAGATGGGAAAGAAGAAAATAGCATATCAGTTGAATATTAAAATGCAGGATTATAAAAACAATTTATTTCAAACGGGAGTTTGTGCCTTATGTGAAATACCAAGGATTTCTTACGTATTGTACTACTTCAATTAGTAAATCAACCAAGGTATATAAAAATTTTGCTACAAAATATATCAATAACCTTATTCAAATCAATCATTTGAAATATTGAATTAAAACAATTTTACATAAAGAAAATTCTGTCGTCAAAATCAATTGACATTTTACTCAAATCAAATCAATGTATTCGACAAGCTCCCATGAAATCGAAGGTTAATCAAACTCATACGTAAATCACAAATCACCTCGCACTCGAGGAGTTAAAATTCATTTCACCGTAAAAATAAAGGGAGCTGCAGAAAAACCTTTAAATTTCGTTTTCACCATGCAAAGAAATATGAGTTTGTAAACCTAGAGATGCCACTCTCGAGTAGGGAATTAAAATAAACCCGTGGTCCCGCTACCACGTAATAACATCCGAGAGCATCACTTCCACCGGATTCCCATGTGCCATGCTAGTCTCACGATGTTGGCCGACATCAGAGAATCAAGCGGTCGCAATCGCGTAATCATCTGGTGGCCTAGCTATGCATACATTTATCACAAGTCGTGGCCCCAACCACGCCTAATCGCCCATCGGTGACCCAATGGTTCTTTAGCTAGAGCTCACTCGTGCACGAGAGTCACATTTAACCGATGTGACATCCGACCTACTCTCGAAGCTCTCGATTTGTAAAACCATTTTGCAATCGTTTTATGTCCTTAAAAGCTCGTCTCAAAATTATTTCTAAAGCATTCAACACAGGGTATGATAAAATCTATCATTTTTTCAAAATATTTTTATGCATGGATTTCAAAACATTAATTTGCATGGTGAATAAGCAATATAACCGTGAATGCACACTGCACAAATATAAGGCACGAATTTTAATATAAAATAGTGTGAAGGGCTTGCTTCCCAATTTTTAAAACACTTTACATATAATTTATACATATATATATTCAAAACAATTTTTGAAATCATTTGCATTCACAATTCTCTAAAATGTCTACCAACACATGCTATCCACAAATTTTTGCATTTAAAATAAATCATACTTATAGATATATATTTACGAAAATTTTAAAATTGGCACCCCCACTCACCTCACAATAGCGGGATTACTACGTCGCTATTGATTCGTACGCGTGTATAATTATTCCTATTTGCCAGTCACATACTTCGTTCGACACGCTTCCACAACAAACTTTCCTAGCAACAATTTAAACCCAATACACTTAGGGCATCGATTCTACTTCTCTCTCTCATTCTATCATAAATCCACATTATTTCTCCTCATTTCTTCTAAATATTTTACCATTCAACTTAACACTCTCAACCAAATTATGCATATAAATTCCTCCGACAACAATAATTCTTCACAACGAATCATTTAAAATCTCTTAACTTCATTTGAGCACTATTCATAAATTTCATATTTTCTTCTTTACTTTAGTCTTATGACACCTCCTAATAATTTTTTTTTCTTTTTCTTTTTCTTTTCTTTTCTTTCTTCTTCCTCTTCTCCTCCCGTCGGCCTTCTTTCTCTCCTTTCTCCTCTCGTCGGCCTTCTTTCTCTTCTTTCCTTTCCTTTCTTCTTTCTCTTCTCCCGCCGGCTTTCCTTCTCTCTCCTTTCCTTCTTTTTCTCATTCTTTACCGACCCCACCATCATCATTTCTCCTTTTTTTTATACTATTATATATATATATATACATTTTTATATTCATTTACTATTATTATTATTTATTTTATTAATTTTTTATTTTTTTCAATTATACCTTTTTACAATTTAAAAAATTACCTTATAAAAAATATTAAACCTATTTTTTTCTCTCTCTTCCTCACTCCTCTCTCTAAAGCACAAAAGACACAAAATTTTTTACTTCATTTTCAAAAAAAAGGGAAATGAAAATATTTAAATATTATTTAATATATTAATATTATTTCACTATAATAAATATTATAAAGCATATTACTTAATATTATTATTTGAATATAATAAGTGTAGCAAAGAATATTATTTAGTATTATTTAAATTTAATGAAGAATATATTTTATCTTTTAATATTAAATATTATTTAATTATAATAAAAGGTTTAATTATCTTCTAATACAAAATATTATTAAATTATAATAAAAATATGTTTGCATTTTGGTGAAAATATTATTTAATTATAGTAAAAGTTATTTTGATTTTATTGCTCAGAATATTTTTATCTATTACAAAATAAATTCTTTAATTTTAATAAAGAGTATTTATTTCTCATCATAGTTTTTTTTGTTTTTTAATTAAAAAATCTTTAAATTTTAATAAAGGGTATTTTTATCATTTACCCATTATTCCTTAACCATTCTTAAAATTATTCCTGCCAACCAAATAATGGAATAAGTAATAATAGCAATTTCTATCCTATTCCATTCCCATGAACCAATCTACATAATAGTTATTCTTCCTCTATTATATTCCCTTGGAATGGGCTATTTTATTCCTATTCTATTCTTTCTAGTGAACCAAGCATGCCATTAGTGTCACATTAAACCTACCGAGCAACGTATTGGGAGGAGCACCTCGTCTTAGGATCCAACCACCTTTAACTCAGGGAACCTAAAACATGAATTTTAAAAACGTGAGTACAACTCAGTGAGTGAACATAAGAAGGGAACAAGCATCAATACATGAAGTTTAAAAAAAAAACATGATGCACTTATGTTGAAAACAATGCAATTTAGCTCAATTTCTTGTCACAACGGAAATCCGTTTTTGCTGCAGTGAAAATCAAGTGGAAACCATTTCTCAAGTTTTAACATTCAAAAATTGATGCAACCACAATATAATTTCCAAAACCTCTATATATATATAACATATATAAACATAAATACGATCTCTGGCCTCACCCCAACTCTCTCTCAGCTTATGTGCACTCCAACACCGCACATAACTGGGTCATCATCAGCTCATGTGCACTCCCTACTTGCACATAACTGGGTCATCATCAGCTCATGTGTACTCCTCCACACATGGCTGGGCCATCATCAGCTCATGTGCACTCCCTACTCGCACATAGCTCGATCATCATCAGCTCATGTGTACTCCTCTACACATAGCTGGGCCATCATCAGCTCATGTGCACTACCTACTCGCACATAGCTGGGTCATCATCAGCTCATGTGTACTCCTCCACGCATGGTTGGGTCAGCACAACTCATGTGCACTCCTACACCACACATGGCTGGGTCATAATTATCAGGCAAAAGTATCATTTAATATATAATATACACATTAACATAATGTAGAAACTCATGAATTCATCATGTTCACATCTCATAATATCAAAACATTTCATCAAGGGCTTGTTCCCATGCAATTTTTAAAGAAAAACCACTAAAATATTTCAAGTGGCTCAATCAAGCATATAATCATTTATTCCAAAACATTTTAATGCAAGTTCACTCACCTGGCAACAATGAGATATTAAGTCGCTATTTGTTCGGAGGTGTCTCTAACTATTTTCACTGGCCGATCGTTCGTTATTTACTCAGGCACGTCACCACATCTCTAGCCTTATCCTTGCACTTCCTAGCAATAATACAAACTCAATATATTTAATCACATACGTATACGGGCAGCACTTCAATCAATTAATCCTTACTCAAATTTATATTTTTCATCCTATTATGAAACCATTTTCAATTAACTTACCTCTTAATACATTTTTACTAAAATTACTTATATCCATTGCGTACGTAATTCCTTAGATTATATCACCGGTAACTTATTTATGATGCCACGTGCCTACTTCAACGTTTCTAAATAATTCCTGCCTAAATCCATCTTATATTTCTACACATAATCCACATATATGGCAGCAACAATCATTCTCACTTTCACTCGATTATTTCCTAATTTACACGTATCGTTATCTATCTAACTTTCAATACTTTGTTTCTCAATCCTCCATCCACAATATTCCTTTTTCATTTCTTTCAAACGACATGCCATACAATCTTAACAATTTTCAACTAGCTTATGCAAATAGATCCTTTCAACAACCATAATTCCCCACAATATTCAACTAACCGTAGGCTTTAAAACATAGTGTTAAGCTTACCATTTTCCTTTTCCACTTTGAGTCATTCATGTACCCATGGGTTTATTGGCTTACATGTTATCAATTTTTCTCCAATCAAGCCAATCTTTGCTACCACAAGAGATTTCTCTAAGTCACTAACTCATTTTCAAAGACTACTCAAGCCAAAAACAAGAATTATTACCGTTCCTTGCTTGAATTACCAAAACCAAGCTTTTTCTTCCTTTCTCTCTTTTTCTTTCTTCTTCTCCTAGAGTTTATATGTGCTAGAAATTGGGGTTAGAAGTTGTAACTTTGGTGCACAAGAAGTTGGGAGAAGAATGAAGCAAGAAGAGAAAAGAAATGAAAAGAAAACAAGGAAAGAAAATGAAAGAAAATTAGCTTTCCATGGGAGAATGAGAGAATGGCATTGGAAGCTTCAAGAATGAAGAAGAAAATATCTTGCTGGGAGGATAAGGACTGTTTTGGGCTGATAAGGATGGGAGTCAAAGCTTCCAAAGGAAGCTTTGACCAAACTTTATGCAAAATTACCATTCTACCATTTAAGTTTCTTTCCATTTTAATTGAGTCCTCTCAATACTCATTTAACTCCAATTTCTTTCTATTTTCTTCTTCTACATATGTACAAACAAAGTATGAAGTTTGTACTCCAACGCAGTATCTCCATAATATTTAAAATATTTATTTACTTGCGTTATCTTTACTTAATAAAGACACGCGGCCCTATTAACGTCATTTTTCTCTGAAATTTTTTCTCATTCTTCTTCTCCCCCACTTAGGTTGCCCATATACTCCTCCTTCATGGAAAATTTTGACATTGAATAAAATATTAATATTTTAATATTATTTTATTAATAAAATATTATTTTATTCCAAAATTTTTCTCTTGTCTCTTTTTGTCTCCTTGGTATCCAAAATACCTTATTATGTCTCAATTAACTTCGAAATCACTTTTTATCTCATAAATTTTTCTTCGATAAAATATTATTATTTTCTCACGTGTGGAATATTTTATCCCAACTGTTCCTTTCATCTTTCATCATTTTTAAACATTATAATTAATCTCAATTGGCATCCAATAAGCTTTATTAGTCACCATATCAAGTACAGGGTATTAAAATCTTATCCAAACAATTGAATTTAAAACTATTAAAAATTAAATAAACTAAAATTAAAAATAAAATTGTAAATAAAAATAGCAATTTAATTAATCAATCAATCAACCAAAAGTTTAGAACCACAATATCCCCTCAATGTTTCATTTGAATCTTTTTTATTCCCTCTTTACTTACTAGATAGGCTTGAGTTGTTAACCTATAGTTCTAATTTATTTATAAGCCTCCTTTGAGTTTCTTATAAAATATCTATCTCAACCAATTTACTATATGTCTATGCAAATTAAAATTAAGAAAAATTCATTAAGAACAAACTCTAATTTTGGCTATGTATGATATGTAAGTGTATGTCTACCTTACATGCGAATCAAATCAATCATCTCATGCAATTGATATTGAACATATGTTATTTCATCCATTGCTTACTATAAACTCCCTCTCTCAGTTCTATTTAGATTTCCAAATCAATCTAATAAGTGATCAGGCAATCAGGTGCATTAAGAATAGGATTGAAATAAACAACTCAAACGCTATCAATCATAAGCAAGAAAGAATATTAAAAACTCATACTATGCTTTAGGGTTAATCATGATTCTAGATTAAAAACTTAGTTCAACATAATGTATATAAACATCATCCAAAAAAGAAATTTAACCATCGAAACAAAACAAGAAACTATAAAGATAACAAGAAAAGAAAGAACTCTAATATTTATCAAGCTTCTGATCCGTAATCTTTCTTATTTTCCTTACTTTCTTGCTAACTTCAATACCTCTTTTTCTTCAAAAAAACTCTTGCTTTTTGCATGCTTTTACGTTCTTATCAAATGGGGATTAAAAAAAGCTTGAGTTTAAGGCTAGATAGAAGTTAAACAGATCAAGTACTCTTTTTTCTTCATTAGGCACTACAAAGTTGTGGCCTTCTTAAATCGTTTTCACAATCTTCCTTTGAATGCCATGGTACTAGACATTTGGTGGCCATGGCATTGAAGCTCCTGTGTGCCTTGAAGTTTACTATTCAATTAGGGCACCACAGCACTGACTCCTTCCATGGCCACGGAGCTCAAAGCTTTTCATTGCTCATTCAAGCTCTGCTAAACTACTTCAACTTTGACATGCTTTTTAGGCAGGCTCTGTTAAATAAGGCAAAGTGGTAAACACCAAAATTGTAGCTCTACCTCATAGCTTTCTAATGGTTCAAGATAACATCAATTGGACTTCTATAGTAAAAGATATGCTCGAATAACCAAAACATTTTGTAGTAGAAATCTGCACCTATAATGCATCTCTTTCACCATAGAAGCCCTTTTTTCAAAGCACAACTACAAAAGCATGAAACTTAACTTAAATAAAAACTAAACTTAAAATAAAAAATCATAAAATAAGTTAACACAATTGAACCTAATATAATTAAATTAAATTAAATTAATGACCAAAAATAACTAATACTTAAATTAAATCTCAAGAACTTAGACATAATCACCTAAAATCATGATCAAATAACTCTATAAAATAGAGTTATCAGTGATACAAATTATTTTTAAATTATTTATGAATCTACTATATCTGTATAATATCCTACTATATATTAGTTTTCAACAAATAGGACAAGTCCTTTCAAATGTTTTCCTTCAAAATAAAATGAATGGTATGATATAAATGATTAACTTGGTGTAGCATGTAAAGTTTGATGGGTGCATGAGTTCCATCCATGAGATTATGACATATATGCCATGAGATGTATGTGTTGAGAATATCATGTACACTGTGGGCTAAGCCTGGAAATGATTTATGAGATTAAATGTATGCCATGAGATGTATGTGTTGAAAATTTCACATATACTATGGGCTAATATAAGAATGATTTCGACTTTATGATGCAAGTTATGGATGAGAATGATCTTACACTTGAGGGATCTTATGGCGATAGTGAGGATGAGACTACTCAAAGATTGTGGATGAGGTTGATATACCACTCACAGATGATAATAGTGGGGATTAATCACTATTCGCTTGAGTGGGGTAAAACCACTCAAAATTTTTGATGAGACTGATATACCACTCACAAGAGCGCATTAGGAATTCTAAATAGTGAGGATTAAATCACTATCCACCTGAATGGGGTAAGGACCACTCATAAGTAGAAAATGTAATGATTTACTAGAAAGTTTCTATGAATTGATGCTCATTAGTCTATGTTTATGATTGAATGTTTATTGATGTCATAAGGTATGTGAGAATGTGGTGAATAAAAGCTTGATTAGTTGAGATCTAGCATAGAGAATTGTTCCATGATATTAGAGGACATATGGCTTGATTTTGTGCAAGATTTTACTAAAAGAAATTGAGTTTCAAGATTGATCTATCGATACTTGAGCGTCATCTATCGATAGATAAAAGGCAAAATGCTATAAAAAGCATTCTGTGTTCCATCTATTTAGAAATACCCTTATTTATTGATAGATGCTAGACAAAATTAAGTTTTTATGTGATTTTCAAAGGATTTTCAAAGGCAAATGGTTTCCTATGGTTTATACAAACGTGTTTCCCATACAATGCAATTTGAAATGTATTTAAATTCCATGTTTTATGATCATATTGGGAATGAAAGAGTACTTATGAATTTCATATGATTTATACTTGTATGGTTATAAAAAACTCTTCCCATTGGCTTGTCCCTTTCCCCATATCCACTCACAAAGTCTTTATGACTCACACGTTATTTTCCTTCATTATTTTTGTTGTAGATTAATGAAAGGATTCTCTTGCTAGCATCCAATGTCATGGAGACGTGATTCGTTCATCTTTCCTTAGTAGGTGTCTAACTGCCACTTGATGCCTAAAGGTTAGGTCATGTTTCACTAACAAGTCAGTCTTTATTCAGGTTTATGTTTATGTATAATGAACATGTTTATAATGAGGTAGCCAATTTTTGGCATTTTACATTATGAATATTATGGATAAAAGTGCAAAGGTGGCTTGAGAGCCTATATAGACACCCGATGATGTTGATGAATGTTATATGTTACAATGTATGAGATTATGACACTCGGATGAACATATGAAATAACTACACTTTCATGGTTTATGTTGAGAAGTTCCATAATTGTGTAAAGTTGCTTATGGATTCATGCATGTGTTTAATATTATATGCTTTATGTATGATGATTAAGGTTAATGGGCCAAGTTATGAATGAATGAATGTAAGGAGGCTTTCTTGGGCTTAGCGGGCTATAGCCGTCTAGGTTCATGTGTCGGTCATATCCCACCACAAAAATGAGATGTGACACCTAATTTAAGAGTTTCATAGCTTCCTATTATGGTTTTTATTGCATATGTCCATAGATCAAGCTACCGTCCAAGCTCACAAGTGATAACTATATGAGATAGAGTTATTTGGACTTAATTTTTATAGCAATTCAACTGAGTTCTTATCATAATGCATAGAAATTAGTATGTTCTATTTAATTATTTTAAGTTAGTTAATTAGGTGAGTCAATCTAATCACAGTTAATCTTGTGTTTAAATTGATGGTTATATGCCTAAGATAAGTTGTTATTAATTTATTTGTGATTGAAGAAAGACTTTTAATGAAAGAATGAGAGAAATTTTGAAATGTAGACTTCCACTACACATGTCTTGGTATTTTGATCATAACTTTCTTTGCAGAACTACAAATAAGGTGATTCATAGACCAATGAAAAGCTAAAAGAGAAAAGGGTACAACTTTTATGTTTGTGACTTTGCCCATTTCGGCTTGGAAGCTTGTCAAAAGCCTTGTCAAAATTGAAATACTGTAGCAGTCTTGGAAAGAAAAATTAAATCACGATTTTTGTAAATTAAATGGTCGAGGTTGCGGCTCACGTAGTCTAATGAGGAAATCCTTGTTAGAATTGACTTCTTTCTTAACTCAACTTGGCCCAACTTCAAAGCCTTATTAAAGCAACCGTTTAGAAGACTTTTAGAGAAACAAAAAAAAAAAAAAAACACAAGATTTGGAGCTAAGATTCAGCCACAAAATCATTGAAGAAAAAGTCTTATTGGAGTTGAGAAGAAATTGAAGGATTCTAGAAGGTTTGGAGATCAAGATTTCAACTCTTAGAGTTTCTTTATACTTTTTGTTATTCTTTATTTTTCTTGGTTTGGTTTCAATGTTTAAACTTTATTTGATGATGATTTGTGACATTATGAGGAACTAATTTAATTATCTAAGATTATGATTGAACTCAATACGTATTCTAAATTATTTATCTCTCTTTTTTTTATGTTTGATGGTTTTAAGTTGTTTATTCTATTCTATTATAAACGCTTCAATTACCATCACTAATTAAATTGAATTGGAAACCTAAGTTAGATCAAGAACATTTACGATAAACCTTGAATAAAATATCGCATGATCAAATGTACTTAGTTGATTAGGTGATTTGATTTGTATATAGGGTAAGCATACACCTATAAATCGTACGTAGTCAAAATTAGAGAATGAACTTAATGAATCTTTCTTTAATTTAATTTGCATAGACATATATAATAAGTTAATTAAGAAAGATATTTTTACGAGAAACTTGATAGAGACTTGTAAATAATTTAAAACTCTAGGTTAAAAACTTAATCCATTTAAGTAAGTTAAGAGAGAGGTACAATATTCAGATAAGTATTGAGGGATATCAAATATTAGGTTTGGTAGTTGATTGAGTTTTTAAAACAAATTTGCTGATTAATTTTAGATTAGTTTTAGTGTTAGTTTGTTAGATTTAATTTTACCTTTTAAATATTTAAAATTTGATTGTTTGAATAAGATTAGGATGCATTGATTTTAGTAGTTAACACTAGAAATTAATTTAATTCTCTATGAAATCGGCACTATACTTTTTACTATACTACTCATTTAACAATACGTGCACTTAGTTGGATAATCCAACAATAAAAAGCTAAATCCAACTTAGGCTTACCCTAAGCATGATTTTTTAAGCTTGAGCCTAGTAGGACCTAACCCAAATTATTATTATATTAATAAGTAATTATTTTCTACTTAATTTTATTTTTAAAATATATTTGTTATATTAAAATATAAATATAAAATATTTTAAATATTTTAGTAATAAAAAAAAGTAATTGGGCGAATTGAGTTGAGATGGGCTCAAACATTGGCGTTGTTTTTTAAAGTGTCAACCGAGCCTAACCCCACGAGAGCTATACATGAGCCTGGTAACACTAACCTTGCAGGCTTGGCCCTTGGTTGCCTATGCCTAACTCATGACATTATTATTATTATTATTAAAAAATTAGTTTTATATAATTTTAATTTGTTAAAATATATATAAAATTTTAAAAATGTTAATATTAAAATATTTTTAATACTTTAATAATAAATTATTTTAACCAGACAAGCAAGGTTGGGGCTAGGTTCGGACCTTGATATTAGAGGTGCCAGCCGAGTCTGATCTAGCCTAACCCATGGAATCTTGGCTGGTAAAATATAAATGGATGATTAATTAGTTGCAAACATGGATTCAAGTGTAGAATAAAAGTGTAACTGGATAATGATTGGAGAGAAATCCATATAACGTCCATTGAGCAAGAGATTGCATAAAGAAATTAATGAATGGAATGATACTTTCCAGATTCAAACCTGAGATCTAAGATTTCGAGTCATGTTAAAAGAGATGGTTAGATTTGCAATTATCTAAAATTTTAAGAGATTAATTTATGTATTTGGTACCTAAATTATAATAAAATATCTAATTTGATATTTAAAATTTAAAAATATGTAATTAAGTATTCAAACTTTGTTTCCATTAAATATATTGCACATTTCTCTAACTTTTTAGAAGAAAGTTTGAGGTGACTCCCCATACATTGTATTTTGTATTAGAATATGTCAATTTTTGGGGTTTTTATTGGCCTTTGTGTATATGTCACACTTTGTGCTAATGGAATTGCGAAATGCATAATATGGTTATTAGAAGCAAAATTCAAGTATCAAATTGTAATTTTTAAATTAGCATAATATTTAAAAAAGCTCCTATACTATATACGATTATTCAAATAAGCCTATCATTTTTTATTATATTTAAACAAACTTTTGAACTTTCATTACGAGGCAAATAACTTCTTAGAATTAACGAAAAGGTAACTTATCATTTTTTATCTGTCATATAACATTTGATGTGACAGTTAACGTAATCAAGTGGTAAATGAAGTAGTCAAGTGGCGATAATGTGGTCAAATGCATTGTTAAACGTAGTTTTGTGCTACTTGGTTACCTCATTTACCACCTAACTACATCAACATGTCACATGGATATAATATGATCGTTATTAAGGAGACAAAAGGTATTTATTTTTTTCCATTAGTCTTAATGGTTTATTTAATTTAAAATAAAAGTTCAAAGATTTGTTACAATAAAAAATAGGAGTTATTTGAATAATCATGTATAGTTAAAGGGCTTTTTAGATATTATGCTTTTTAAATTTTAAGTACTAAAACAAAATTTTGAGTATAGTTCCGGATACCATATGAATTATTAAACCAATTTTAAACTAATAGAAAATGGAGTTTTAAGTTCTAATAACTTGATGATATATGGTAGTGTATGCATACGTGGAGTGCTTCTTCAAGTGAAGTTGAATATTGAAGCTGAGTAGACTTTGAGTACCTCAATCATTATCTTGACTTGAGTTGGGGATTGATTATGACCTTAAATAATTTTTCCTTTAGTGATTCTATCAACAATGAGGAAAAAATGAACCGAAAGAAAGAAATTAATTAGACTTTTGACCGTGTTTACCTTGTTAATTCCTTCAAGTGTATAAAGTTTTGGGAGTTACACTAAAATTTGGAAGAACATATCCCCATACTGAGCATTTCTTGAAGTCCAGAACAAGTCGGCTGTCCATCTCCTATCCTGCACAAAGATTCGATTCCCACAATGGCCAAGCCAATCACTCTTTTCTTTAGTCCAGTGGTTGGCAAGTAGGACCAAATCATATACAGGGAACCAAAAAGTGCTCAAAACAGATAATGAAGGTTCTCTTCTGTTCCCTGGTGTGGATGCTTCTTTAGAAGTAAACGTGGTGATGTTCCTTCAAGTTCCGCAAGGGTCAACTCCATCCATTTCCGCCTATAAAAACGTTATAGTAGCTTAGCAATGCTGAAACACAAAAATGGACTTTCTTAAATGATAGATAGATTGATTAAGGTTGTGTTTTTTTTTTTTTTTTTTTTTGTGAGAGAGAGCGTCTTGCATGAGGAGAGAGAGAGTGGGTTTGAGCCAGGAATGACTTGCCGCAAGTCACTTCTCAGTTAAGCTGCTGTCTATTATATGTATGGCTTAACTGTGTGTTGATCCGGCAAGTTGTTCCTGCTCACTTTCGCTCTCTCTTCTTTCATGTCAGATGCACTACGAATTCAAAGATCATATGCTATATCTTTTGATCAATTTGTTTGTATTTTTCGTTTTCATTTTGGACGATTATGATGCATGCACAACAACTATACATACGCAACATACGTTGGCAAGAGGAATAAAAGGGCTCCTTGTTAAGGTAAATTAATTGGTTGGAACAACAAGAACATGTACAATATCTCATATATATATATATATATAGCCCTTTTATTAGTTCCATTCCACTTACATAAAATATGAATTTGGTCCCAAACTTCTTAAATAGACTCAAGCAAGTTATCTACAAAGTGATTGGCGACAACTAGACAGCTTTTATTTATGGAAGGCAAATTACAGACAACATTATGCTTGCCAATGAGATAATCCACAGTATCCATAGTATGAAAAAGGTATGCACAACAGAGAAGGTATTGTTTTGGAATTAGATTTTGAAAAGGCTTTTGACTGCGTAAATTGGGAATCTTTCTTACCAGTCATGGAGTTCATCGGTTTCGTGTTAAATGGCGAAGATGGATTCATGAATGCATATCCATAGCACGAGTCTCAGTGCTTGTTAATGGATCGGCCACACCTGAATTTCCAATAAAGCATGGCCTTCGACAAGGAGATCCATTTTCTCTGTTTCTTTTTATTCTGGCAGTATAGGGGCATTACATCTTTTACTCTCTAAAGCCAAGACACTCTAGTTCTTTAGAGGAATCTCCTTATAAGCTTCTAGCATGACTATCTCACATCTATAGCTCATCGACAACACTATCATTTTTATGGACCCAAACCCTCACCATGTTCTTATAGTCAGACAGATTCTTCGATGCTTTGAGCTCTCTTCTGGTTTGAGAATTAATTTCTCCAAATCTTGTGTTTATCCAGTTGTTGCGTGTAATTTGATTGAACATGACATTGCAGCTATCTTGAGTTGTGCAGTGTGGGTTCCCTTCCATTCACCTATCTCAGCATTCCCTTTAAGGCAAATCCAAGATTTGCCAGCATATGGGACCTAGTGATCAACAGAGTCAAACAAAGGCTTACTATGTGACAACACAAGTATCTTTCTTTTGATGGGAAGTTAGCCCTTATAAGCTCTGTTTTTAATTCCCTACCACTTTTCCATTTTTCAGGCTCCCAAAGGTGTTATCCAAAAACTTGAGCAGCTACATCATACTTTTTTATAGGGTGGAAGCTCGAATTATTAGAAACTCTCCAATGTTAAGTGAAATACGGTGTGTAAACCTACGAGATATGGTGATTTAGGCATCTCTAATATCAATCACAAGAACTTAGCGCTTTTGAGCAAATGGTGTTGGCGTTTTAGGACAAACAATGATGTTTTATGGGTCGACTTATCTTGGAGAAGTATGGGGCTAATTAGGTTCAATGGATCCTAGCCTAAACACATCACCAGTATGGAGATGAATCACGCAGCTTCATGTTGTCAGATTTACCATGCAAATGCACATATCATTAACAAGCAATATAATAGAAAGTAAAATACCATTCCCATGATGAATTGCACCAAAATCTTACTAAGTTCTAAAATTAACACAATTTAATCTTATCCAAACAATCAATTTTTAAAGCTATTGAAAATTAAAGAAACTAAAACTAAGAACTAGAATCAAAATTTAAATAGAATTAATCAATCAACTAGGATCTAAAATTACTATATCCCCTAAATACTTCATTTGAATCTCTTCTGCTCTCTCCTAACTTACTAGATGGACCCAAGTCAAACATTTTGACTTGCTTTCAAATGCCAAATAAATTAATGAATTTAAGCTTTCTCCTGCACACTTAAATAATATAATTAGACACCAATAAATGAAAATATTTTGTTATCATAAAAAACACATGGAGTTAACATTCTCTCTCCCTCTCTTACTTTTGATGATAACAAAACACTCCTAGATTAAGAGTGTAATCTCTATATTCAATATAAATGCATTAAATATTTATGCATAATGAGGATTTCTACCCTTTAGTTAATGTATATAGTTTTCTTTAAAGAATTGCAATAAAATATTTATAATATCCATAGTAGCTAAACAAGATATACAATATCCACAATAACTAAGCAAGATATATTCAATATCCATAATAACTAGCACATGTTATTCAACAAAACCATAACTAAGCATCACCCACATAAATTAAATATAGAGACCTATCAAACTATATTTAACTTAGTCTTCCTTCTCCCCTTTTTTGTCATCATTAAAAAAGATATCTAAAACTCCCCCTTAATAAGTGCCTCTAGATTTTCCTTTAATCTTTAAATTAGACTTTAATGAATGGGAATCATAAGCACTCATACAACTAAGTCATACAAGCTTATAAATATAGTTAAATAACTTTAAGAGTCAAGCTTGTAACTGTGTAAGAATAAATGTATGATAGTTAAATCATTTAAGAACTTGTCAAGGATCACTTAAATAATGTTCAAGCAAATTTGATCATTTTGTCATAATCAAAACTATAATAATTTTAAAGCCAACAATCTCCCTTTTTTTGATATGACAAAACTATGAGCATAATTTGCATTTGAAATGATTTTAAAATCTCCCCTTCAATATATGCATAAAATTAAATTTTCTCATAAACCTTCTCCCCATTTTCATTAGATCAAAAATGTTAAAAAAAATGTGAGCATTAAACACTTAAGCTCAAGAAATAAAGATTAGCAAAAATCATCAAGAATATAATTATTAAGACCATGAATATGTAAACATAAAACCACCAAGTCATTATATATATGCATTTAATATCCTCAACCAAGTCATTATGAAATATAGTCATTAAACACATTCAAGTATTAATTCATGAAGAGAATCATCAATAAGAATGCCACATGTATGTATATCTATAAGAGAAATGTGGACATAACATTCATGAAGTTCAAGAAAGATAAGCATAGAGATGTTCAATAAGCACATAAGCCATATTTCAACTCCTCTACCAAGTGTTAAAGCTCATTAGACTAATTCATAGATATAAGTAAAATCTCTCTCTTTGTAAAAGCACAATACCAATCACAAGAGATGGATTTTAAAGCTCATTATATCAATTGGTAAAACACTAGTAAAGACTTCCCCTATCATTAAGCATATCAACTTCAAGGCTCAAATAGATTTAAGAAAGATATGATCAATTTAAAGCTCAAGTGATATATGTAAAATCTCCCTCTTTGTAAAAGCACAATATCAATTACGAGAGATGGAATCATTTAAAACTCATTATATCAATTGGTAAAACACTAGTAAAGACTTCCCCTATCATTAAGCATTACAAGCATATCAACTTCAAGGCTTAAACACATTTAAGAAAGATGTGATTAATTTAAAACTCAAGTGATAAGGGACAATTCTAAAGTTAGATGGTAATTTTAAAGCTAGATACTAATTGAGAAAATGTAAGGCTTGATACCAATTATGCATTTCAACATTCAAGTTTAAGTGAGAAGCATTATAAGGCACAATATAAATTTTGGTGTTTAGAAAGATTTTACCAATAGTGAAAAACGTCAAATGTTGAATGCTCATCAAACCTTATTCTTGAATATCTCAATTCTTTATGATACCAATGACAATAATTAACTCCCTTTAAGAAATCATAAGCTCAACACAAATTGCTAAAGATCCTTAATAAATCAAATATTAGGAAAGGAATCATAAGCTTAAAATAAATGATTATTTAAGTAGATATCCAACATGTTCATCTAATACTCAAGTATTCATTGAACTAAATGAGTATGAGAATTTAAATAAATATTCAACATATGCATCATACATACTCATATTGTTATGAAATATTTGCAAAGTAGTTCCTAGGCATAACATCATGCATCATTAAGCATTCTTCAATTTTCATCAAACATTATCAATCATTGAGCAACATCAAGCATTCATTACCAAGCAATATCAATCAATCATCTCCAATTCATGTGAAAATGACAACTCAAGGAGAAATTTCATGTCAAAAGAATATCATCATTTAACACTCTTAATCGTCATCAGTTATTCATTTAGCAAGCATTCCAAAAAATATTCTCCAAATTATGTATGATAGTATCAATTCAAGATGAATTTTCACATCTAGAAAATATCATTATTAATGAAGCATTACCAAAGCATTTTGCACTTATTCAATCATGTAAAATAATATTATGATCAAGTAAGCACAAGCTTGATTACAAGAAATAATATGGCTATCTTTATTAATAATGAATCTGTCAGTAAAATTTCTACCCATGCAAGTATACATATCGAAAAGATAATACAATGGTAAGCAGAGTATCGATCCCACAAAGAATTGATCTAAAATTTTACCAAGTATTAAAATTAGAACAATTTAATCTTATCCAAACATCAAAATCAAGTAATTAACTAAAAATAATTAACCAAAATTTAAACTAAAAAGAAAAATCAAAGTAATAATAACTTGGATAAAAATCAAATCAAACAAGCCTAGGATTACAATATCTCTCACACTTCATTTAAATCTTACCTCTCTTCCTTAACTTATTCCAATGAGCTAAATTGCTAACCTAGAGTCCTCAATTATTTATAAAGGTTTCCTAACTCGTTTTATAAAAATATCTATTTTAATCAAAACACTATATCTCTATGTGAATTGAAATTAAAATAGATTCATTAAGTTTAGGCTCTAATCTGGCTACATATGGCTTATAGGTATATCCTTATCCCATACGTAAATCAACTAATATGATCATATGCTATCCCAATTTTAATATGCACTAAACTCCCTCTCCCAAGTTTGTTTTGGTTCCTAAATGAATTTAATTGGTGATCAAGCAATTAAAAGCATTAAGAATAAATTAGAATAAACAATTCAAATCCCATTAAAATTAAGCAAGAAAGAGATTAAAAATTTAAATTACATGTGAGTTCAATTTCAATCTTAGAAAAAGAAAATTAGCTACGCATAATTGCAAAGACAAATAAAATTATATAAATTTTACCATTGAGATTAACAAGAAAAATAAAAGCTAAGGAAGAAAACAAAACGATTAATTGTAGCCTTACTTTCCGAGTTTCTGCCTTAGCTTTTAGCCTCTTGAATCTCCAAAAGTTGTCTTCCTTAATGTCTCAAAAAAAAATCCTATTTATACTAACAATCTTAACCTAAAATCCCCTAAGTTAATCTACTGATTCTAATTGGACTTAAAAGTGTGATAAGAGGCCCAAAAATCAAATATCATCTTTCAAAATTTCTATTTCTGCAACAATACACCATATCATCTTCCGACATAATTTTCTCTGTCTTCAACACAGAATTGGGAAAAGTGTCTTCATGAAAGTTGTAGCTTTGTCTTTTAACTTTCCAATAGCATAAGAATTACACCATTTGGACATTTGGAGCATGAGTTATGATCAAAACATTGAAGTATGTGCAAGCAAAATTCTAGGCCCTTCAAACACCTTGCTTTCCAAAATTAAGCTCAATTCTCTTAATTTCTACAAAAACATAAAAACTAATAAATAATGGCAAATTTAAAGTAAATAAACATAAAATTAAAATAACTTTATAAAAATAACTAAAAATAACTTAATCATAATTAAAAACTAAAGACTTAGCTAATATTCAATAACAAAATTAGACTAAAATAATTCTATAAAATAGAATTATCACACCTCCAAACTTAATATTTTGCTAGTCCTCAAGCCAAAGAAAAAACCATAAAGAAAATAAAGAAACTTAATGAAAAGATTTTCAAGAGATAAAAATTCACCAACTCATGATTTTTCAATATTTCCTCAAAAATTATGCCACAATTTCAACTTAAGGAAAAATATGGATAATCTTCAAATTCATGCATCAATTCAAATGAAAGCTTACCGTCAAATAGACTTCCTGTTTGTGTGTGTGAATAATCTCTTACAAAGAATATCACGCAATTTGGATTGGTTTATACTGAGTCTAAGCATAGATTAGTAATAGGAACCCATAAGTTTGTTTTTCATCTTTCTCTCCACTAATGTAGATTAAGACTTATTTAAGGATCAATAGGTGTTTATCAAGCTTGTAATGTAAGGTTAAGGTTGAGGTATATATGATAAAGGATATATTTAAGCTCAAATTCACTCTAAGCAGTTAATTAATCTAAGACCTATAAAGAGCTCAATTTTTTTTGTATAGCACCCCCAAACTTGAAGTAAACCTTCCTTTGTACAACACTCCTTATTACTTTTTTTTTACACCCCAAACTTGTTTTTGATAATTATAAACAAAGGGTAAATTTCTAGCACCTATCATCTTTTTTTTTTTATCAATCCACCTTTCTCCCTTAATTTAATTTTAAGCTCAAGATATTTCCTAGAAAAATCAAAATACTTAAGGGTGAAAGGTTCAAACTTTGAAATAAATTAAAAGACTTAGGCTAATAAGTGGTTACAAAGAAAAGGAAAAATAGGCTCAAAAGGCCTTACTAGGGATAAATATATATCAAGGTAGGCTCGAAAAGGCTCACATGGTTCAAAGATGGCCTAAATCATCTCCTATCTTAAGTGTTATCTAAGATTTCACCTCAAGAGAGAATCAAACAATTTCTAGAATCCTTAACTTCACTATATTTTTATTAACATAAACTTTTCTAAATCACATGACAATTCTAAGTAAAAAAAATATAGCGCTCAAATTATTGGAAGTCACATTCTACAACGAAGCTGTCACAAAAACATCAACATAAACTTAAATCATACCTATATTCTTCCCAAAAGCTAAAATCATGAAATAATCAAAATATCATCCTAGGATAGGGAAAAATCGTAAACAAGGTAAATGATAACTAATCCTATAAACATGCAAATAATTAAAATTAAATTTAAAACTTTCATAGAACATAATCCTCAAACTTAAACTAAACATTATCCTCAATGTTAGAAAAAATAAAAAAAGGTAAAGAATACTCCCTTGGTGGTTCGATGAATTTGAAAAAACTCTAATCTTCCTCTTCATCTTTAGTATCATAAATGCTTGTAGGGGGCTTTCTTTTTATTGCAAAAAAAATAAAGATTAAAGTAGACATATAAATAAATAAAATAAAAATAAAAATAATTGAAATGAGAAAATATGAGTTTCAAAAGCTTGGGTTGCCTCCCAAGAATCACTTTTTAATAGTCACTAGCTTTGACTTTGGTTAAGGTTTTCATTCACCCTTTAAGGAGGTTTGAGTTTGTAACGACCGCTCCTCAATCACTACAAGCGTCCGAGTTTGGCAGGAGTACTTGCCAAGCCCCGAACAAGCCTTAGTTGAAACTTTAGTTATTATGCCATCAATCTATAAAATTATTTTGAACCATACACCTCTATGTAATAAAAATTGAACACAAATCATAATAAACCATCTTATCCTTTATTCACCATAATCACAAGGATACATTAAAGTATGTAGTATTTAACTGCATGTTTACATTGACACTATTTTCAAACACATCAAGCTATGAATGACTCGACCTCTAGCAACGGAACGACTCGAAAATAAGGGCTATAAGATGCCTTTACCTATCAGCGGTGGACCGTAAGCGTCGATGATTGCACCCTAGGCCGATCATTATCTACAGAAAGGAAATAAAGGGATGAGTCTCACAAACTAAGTGATCATCAACTCCGTGAGTAGGGAGTATATGAGAAACAAGCATAATGCAGATCAGTTGAATGATAAAATTGAAATAAAAATACTAATCTTAGAAAAATATTCAAATCACAAGTAGAGTGTTTGTGCCTTGTAAAAATGATGCCATAAAATCATCGTGCAATATTTCACTTGGCAAAACAATACTGAAAACAAGTGAAGCAAAACAAGGTTCAATCATAGAAAACATCACTTGTTATCAAAGTACGAGGAAACAGTATAAAAGTATGCACGTTCCCAGAATGTGTGGCATGAAATACCCAACACTTTGATATGGTGATAAATAAAGTTGATCGAATGCAAATGGAGGTCAATTAAAATGTTTAGAAGTGATAAAAGACGAAAGGAGTAGTTTAGGATAAAATATTTCGCAAGTGCAAAAATAATAATAAAATAATAATAATTTTATCGAAGGAGAATTTGTGAGATAAAAGGCGATTTGGAAGTCAAGTAAGGCATAATAAGGTATTTTGGGTACCAAGGAGACAAGATAAAATTTTTAAAATAAAATAATATTTTATTAATGAAATAATATTAAAATATTAATATTTAGCCTGATGTCGAAGTCAATCAAGAAGAAGGATCATATGGTTGATCCAAGTGGAGGAGAAGATGACAAGCCTGACTCTATAAAAATATTTATCATGACATACATGTGATGGATAGCATGTTTGCATGTTATGAGAGTCCCGAAAAATTTACAAAAGTCGGTATTGTACCTAAAGGTACAATAAAGTTGATTTAAGCCTTGAACTAGATCAAATAGAGAATTTACGATGAAATTAAGAATTTTAAAATCCCAGAATGGTTTAATATGGTGATTCGGAGTTCGAGGATCAATTTGAAGACAAACCGAAATTTTCACTATCTAGGGGCAAAATGATCATTTGCCACCTAGGGACAAAATGGGAATTTTAGAAAAGATTTTTTTTTTTGTCCCCATTTCACTTATTGGAGTATAATTTGACTTATTGGAGTAAGATTTGAGGTTTATAAGTGAAAAATTTTAATTTCGGTATAATTTGGAGTAAAAGGGTAAAATGGTTTGCCACCCCATGGGCAAAATTGTAATTTTCCACCACCAGGACATTTTTCCAGCACATGGTCTTCCTTTATCCTCATTTGACCATTGACTAATTGTGTGGTGGAGATAAAAAGGATTAAAGTTTTAAAATTTTAAAAATGGACCAATAAGAAAATGACATGTGTCATACCTTTATTATTTTATTGTTTCTTATTAAAAAGGCATAAAATCAGCCCATTTTCTTCATATGGCAGGCCAAGCAAGGAAGAAAGAGAAAGAGAGGAAGAACAAAGGGAAAAACAAGAAAACCTAGGTGGAAAATTCAAAGAAAAACTGAAGAAATCAAGGAAACAAGCTAGGTAAGTTAAAATTTCTTTAGTTTTCCTTTATACCTAGCTTACCCATGCTTTTGTTCTTGATTTTCATGATTGAATATTAAGTTATTATGATGAATTCAATTCTGAAAAATGGGTTAGGAGAGAGAAAGTTATTAGATTAATTTGATTTTAAGTTATGTTAGTATTTTAAGTTAGTTTAGCATATTTAAAAACAAAACAACAAGAAAAGAATTTATTTTCTCCCACAACCCTTAATGGCCGAATTTACCATGTGTTGAGTGAGGATGAATTTGATTTTCATTCTAGGAGAATTGGTTAAGAAATGATGAATTATGAGCCTAGAAAAATAACGAAAATTTTCAGAGCAAAAATACGAATTTTTACCCACTAGGGGTATTTTCGTAATTTGCTATCGAGACTGATAAATTGAATCTCATTCACAGTCACTAAGGTAATTTAAGTATAACTGGAGTGTAGAAAGTGAGAAGAATTGATTTGGAGTTAAATTGGATATAATAGGCCGAATTAGGTCAGCACCGCATTTAAGCGGTAGTCGGATAAGTTGTATATCATATCATGCATATATACCGAGCCTGAATTGATTTTATAATGGTCATGCATTGATGTGGTGAATTATGTATTATACATTGTGGATAGGTGGTGAGCAAAGTAAAAGTACAGAGATTGTGCTTGGAGACTGGGATTAGGAGTACATCGATTCCTAGAACTGTGAGTGAACTTATTATTGTCTTAATTATCTAGAGTAGTTTTATACAATTGTGTGATTTTATGGAAAATGGGTTTAAATGGTAAATTGCTATGTTTTAAGAGAAATTGTAATTTTATAAAATGATTTTATAAATTTTCTGAAAAATCGAATATTGGTTTTAAAAATAGAGTAATTGGAGACTGCTAGTTTGTGTTGCAAATTTATGGTTTTGAATTGAATGGCTTATGATAATAAATGAGCATGAATGGCTAAACTGATTTTGGTGTTAGAATTATTTATACTGTGTATTCAGCCTTGAGAGGCTAGGTTGCGATAAATTGTCATGTCATGCTAGAATGAATTTTATTGATTGGTGGATTATATATTAATTATTTACTGCAGAGGGGGTTCCGTGGACCAGCCTATTAAAGGGGCACGGTAAACTCCATTATATTATTACCTCGAACGAAGAGGCGCGTAGGGTATCTCTTGGGGTAAAGCTTAGGGTTCACTTCACGCCAAACCACCACGTGAAGGGGAACTCAGCCAACTCCAAGGAACGGCTGTATTTTTCTCAAACTAAAATATATTTTAAGTGTATACAAAATTTTAACAACCTTCGCGAACTCGGTTAGATGCCCTGCGCAAGGTATCACCGAGTATGAGTTTTGGCACGAGCCAAAG
This sequence comes from Theobroma cacao, assembly GCF_053813885.1. Classification (NCBI taxonomy): domain Eukaryota; kingdom Viridiplantae; phylum Streptophyta; class Magnoliopsida; order Malvales; family Malvaceae; genus Theobroma; species Theobroma cacao. Next base: position 16,258,432 of record NC_142647.1, read on the forward strand.
TTTTAAGAAATTCATAAGCCAAGTTGATTACTCGATTTTTATGGATTGATTTTATTTGGTTGAAATGAGTTGAAAGGTAATGAAATTACAGTATGATGATTTATTTTAATTATCTCAATTTACTCGACTTTAGATAGTTTAGATGGTATCTGTTTACTCACTGGGATTTTATAATCTCACCACCCTCATTTCCTCACATTTCAGGCTTGGGGAATTCCATAGTTAGCTGACTTTGACAAGGACTTTCATTTGGACTCGAATCGATAAAAGTTGTAGGTTTCCAGCTTCCGATGCATTTTGGTTAGAGGTGGGCTCACGTGTCACTGTAAAAGAAATTTTATGCTTTGGTTATTTGCTTTATAGTATATATGAATATAATTATCTTTTATGCTATAAGAATTATGTACCGATAGTTTTATGAAAATTATTTTACAAGAAAATAGTTTATTTTATTAAATATTTTTATTATATTCAAATGGTCAAATTTTCACTTCAAATGAACGTTTTAGATACTTAATTTTTTTATCATTAAATATATATTTTCGGCTTACCTACTACATTTTTAGCAAGTTTTGAGGTTTTCGACAAAAATGACGAAAATGCCCCTCTGAGCCAAAAAAAAATATGTTATGTTATGATTTGGAAATGATTTGTAATTCTTCATATTTTGATTATTTGATAACTATTGCTCACTGGGGAAGTGCGAAAGCTGATACGAGAGCCTTGCGAGGTTTCGATCGACATTCGAGGTGAAGAATGTTTGTCGAGGCTTCGCGGCGGTTGTCACGGGCTCGATGGGGAGCTCCAGGTTGTGACAATTTAGATTGGTATCAGAGCATAGTTTAAAGATCAGATATTTTGATTTTAAAGCTTTGAAATTTAAAGTTTTTGATTTTAAGGTTGTTTTAAGAAATCTACACTAACACTGCGTGGCCCCAAGTCCAGTTAAGATAAGTTAAGTTAAGTTAAGTTAGGTTAGATTGAATAGAATATATGCATCTACATATAGAAATCTACCTACTTTTGAGATGCATAAATAATTAAACAATTACTATTTGATTGCATATAGGTTTTGAGGTGCACTAGTGACATACACACCATGTCTAGAAGAGGTGGTAGTCTCGATACCTCTCATAGTGATAGCGAGGGTTCTCTAGATTCTATGGCTAGAAGCAAATGGAACCCTGATACAGGTGATTCGGAAGGTGGTCTATCCCGAATTCCTAATAACAGAATTCATCGAAACTTAGCAGAATGGGTTCATAATAAGGAAAGCTTTAAGAGTAGCCAGAATTTTGAAAGTGAGAGTAGCTCCAATATTCTGAAAACTGAAATAGATTTCCTTTTGAAACAATCCGAAAAGTACCATAAAGAACATACGAGGAAGGCAATTGCAAGGGGAGATATTCGTCTTAGGAAGGGGGTAAACGTTGTACGCCATTTTCCTCCTGGATGTGGAAGAAATGCTGCACCGGTGAGTGCCGAGGAAATTAGGAGAAGACAACAAGCTTGGATTGAAGAACAAAGGAGAAAATCTCAGGAGGAAGAGGATCCATTGATGTGCCCGGATCAGGACAATGAGGAACCTAAAGATGTTTAATACTTTAGTTGAAGTTGTATTGTCATAAATCTAGGCAAGTGTCGTTTAAGGGAAAATGTAGTAGTTACATGTGTCAAGGAGTTAGGAGTGACTTTTATTTTGTATGACTCGAATGGAATGTAAAATAGCAGTTTAAATAATTGGATATGTATGGGAATCTTTTAGTATAACAAAGATAAATTGGTGATATAATTATTGAGGAAAGTTATAAAAAGAAGCAATAAGGTTATAAATGACATTCGGAATGGATAATGTGATTACGTTAATGATTGTAATTTAAGCATGAAGGGGATTATTCAGTGATGTTATGACACTATGAGGCAATAGTTGGGCCAAATATAACCCGATGAAGTTAAATTATGGAATATGGGGAATATAAAATTTTGATTCAGTAAGGATTGCGAGAATAAAGTGAGAAAAAAGCTGGGCTGTTTTCGTAGTTAATTATACCGAAAGTCAATAAAATTATTGCAGTATAAGACAAAGAAGATAATTGGATAGGGATGACAATAAATTTGAGGAAAGTTGTAGATAGTAGGCAACTTATGTGTGGAGTGGTATATGTATTTTGAATTTATTACACTATATGGAAAGGATGTTTTGAGGTGGAATTTTATGAATGTTGATAAAAGTCAAAAGATGACATGAGATGAAAGTATTAATCTGGCTTAGTGTGTATGACAAGAAAATAGAAGGTACCTATACTTATGGAACTCATGATATATATCTAGAAGGGAAACCACTGGTTAAGAATGATTGATGTGGTGACTTTGAATGCAGACAAATAGCTTTGATGAGAAAATTTCTAATAGCTACAATACTTCAGCGTTGACTGTTCAACGCTATACTACTCCGAATACCTCGCACCTATGATGCATGAGTAAGATGAGAGTGACACGATAATGAGCTTACAAATTGAATTTTGGTTGTTGGTCATTGTGTTTTGTTATCTGGGAGTCTTAAATATTTTGGAGAATGTTTACCCAAATGAATTGAAAAACTTCTTTATTGCCTTGTATATAGGCATATAATTAAAAGAAAAAAATTGAAAGATTCTTGAAATGACTATATTGGGATGAGATACCAAGTAATGAAAGTGTGAAGGAAGAATTACGAGACTGGTATAGAAAATCAGTTTATATAGAATATCATTACGAGAATTTGTAATATCTATTTGATACAGTAAAATGACAAGAGTTAGGAACAACATGAGGCTAATTGTGTGACACCCTAGAAACCTATGAAGATGAGTTAGGGATTGAATGGATGAGTACGTATTTATATATCTTTAAGAGTATGTGTTTTAGGAATACATAAACATCTTTGAGAAGAGATTCTAATCATACACAGTAAGTATGAAATGTAAAATTTTTAAAACTTGCTGAGAAGCCTAACGGCTAAATCACAAGTTAAGGGATCACATGCTGTGAGACATAAGTTTAAGATAGATATTCCTAAGGAAATACTCAAGAGAAGTTTTGCTCTGGATCTCGTTAAAGCAAGCACTAAGTTATGTGATTATAAAAAAGAAGCTGTAAGCTGAGAGTGATATTAGTATTAGTATTGAAAAATACTTGAGGAGAATCTAGTTTTAAGTTTTACAATTTCAAGTATAATTTATAAATTAGTTAAGGAAGAATGATGTTATGTTCATATGAAGGAGTGGAACAAAGGATGATAAAAGTTCACCTTCAAAATGAAGTCAGATAATGAAACTTTCCTAATATATTATGGAAATTGGAATTCGAAAATGCTTAAGGCATACATGATTCAAATGGGTTTGAGTCTTAAGTGACAAATCAATATCGTAATGCAAGAAAGATACAAGGTAATATAGAGGCATGAAAGATGATTAAGGACAAAAGGATGATTCTTAGGAATTGTGGTATTGCATGAGATGCAATGATAAAGTTGAGATAAATCTTTGAGGCATCAATAGGAGTATAAAGCATACACACATAATAGATTATAATTCAATGGAGATGACATTGTGATGAATGATATATAGTATAAGGAAACTCAAACATATGGTTGGAAATGATATGAATGATATGAAGTTATACACAAGTATAATAAGAAGGTTGACATGCACTATAAGAATTATTATATTGAAACTAGGATTAGGATACGGATGAATAAAGGGGGAATGTAGTCCAAAGCATGTGAACACATGGATTCCTATATATATAAAGAGAGATGTTGACATTTGAAAATGCATGTATATATGTATATATGAAATTGATAATTTTACTAACTGAAGTGAAGAATGGTTCTCGGTAATTGGGAGATTTTGAAATAGTGTCCAGAGAGGTTAGTGAGCTAAAGTGTTAACGGACATGTAATGAACGATTAAAGTTACGAATGACTTTGAAGGTAAACGTTGAATTGTTTAAGTTCTTAATGGAACTCTATTAAAGGAAGGGTATGGACCAGTATAAGATGGATGAACCAAGGTTGAGAAATTTGGTA